>NC_084834.1:96794807-98127307 GCF_033115175.1 Lepus europaeus | reverse complement strand
GTTATTTCAGAGCACTGCTATTATACTCACTGGCATTTTAAATAACTCCCAATATTTAACAGTATATATTCCCCTTGTTGGAAGAGCTTATAGATGTTAACACTTTGGCTTCCAGAGTCTGCTGTTCTGAGAAGTCAAGTGACAATAGTCAAAGGCCATTACTTTCATTTCTGTCGCTGAAAGAGGCCCTTCCATGTTCGTTGGTAACTGGTAGCTACAGCATAAACTCATCTGAAGTCCTCACGAAATAGCCTATTAATGTTGCAGTATTGAGGATTCTAATTGTTCCATTAATCATATTCCCAAGGATGAAATAAATAACTCAATTATATTTCAGTTCTGTGGTATGTTAATGAGATGTATAGGATAATACCTCCCAGAACTTATATAAACCTGTATGGGGAAGATTTTAAAAGCAAGAGAGTATGTACCATAAGAAAGTTAATAGCTCACTCCAGTAGCTAAGTTAGGACCAAAGACAATGATGATGCAAAGATACATTCCTAGGTATAAATACTGTATTTTATTTTATTTTTTCTGTCTCATTTAAAATTAAAATCCAGCATATTTCCATGTATGATTCCTATTATATATGACAAATACATAAATAAATGTATAATAAATAAATATAAAAAAGGCAAAATTGATAATAATTGCAGAAATAATGTCAGGTAAGTGGCTGAAGAGTGAGATTTCCCTCGGTTATTAACTTAATCTGGAAATAATTTAATAACAGAATTCTTCATTTTGACATTTAAGGAATAATATCACAGCCACAAAATCTGCTGACATGCTGGGAGAGTTGAAGAAGTTTCTTGTCACCAAATTGAAAACTAGAAAGCAAACAAACAAATCACTTCAAGTACTCAAGACCATGTTGTAAAGACAATTGAATATATATATGTATATATGTGTATTTGTATATATATTTACATATATATTTGTGTGTGTGTACACACACACGCATACACATACACACACATTCACACTTGGGTGCTCCCAAGTGTATGTGCAAGTTAGATAAGAAAAAGACTGTTAATTAGGCAGCTTTGTATTTTCTGCCTCCTGAAGTCTTTAACTTCTGTCAATTTTAGGCAATGCAGCAAGGGAGGTACTCATTTGCCAGTGATCACCACAGATCCATGACAGACTTTCTTGTTTGACAGGCTTGGGCAATTCACACAGAGAGTGGCCACCTGTGCTGGGACTCAGGGCAGTCTTATGACCTCAATACAGAGAAATGAACACAATTTAAAGCCATGGTGTCCTATGACCTGATGATAGTGAATTCAGGGCACCAGGCTGGCATTCTTTCACCGTTGCTCATAAGAGGATTCTAAAATATTTGGGAACATGGGAGAACATTTTACATAATAGATAAAAGATAATTAAGAATATATGAGTATTCCAGATACCATAAAATTTTATTTTTAAAAAGTAAGTTCAGTATCCTTAGTAATGTTTTTTCTTTTTGACCTAGGAGTTACTATTCTATGAAAATGCTTACAACTGTGCTTTACATTTGGCAAAATACTCCTTTCTCTTCAGACCTTGAGAAATCCAGTCCAGCTGCCCTCAGCCCAGGGAATAAGATTTCTCAGTCAAGGAGCCTCTCCTGCTCACTTCATGCCAGGAGGTCTTTTCCCCTTGAACTCTCAGTGCAATATTTCTCAGAAGATATTTGAAGTACAGTTTGCATCGAATCACTAAAACTAAAATTAATCAAACTGAAAATAATCACAAAAATAACCAAATAAAATTTAAAATGCCCACTCTATTCTCACTAACCATGGAGTCCAAATTTAATAACCATTATCCAAATGCTTTACTTTTGACCTGTGCTTTTAACTATATGTGCTTTGAGAGAATTTCTTCTTCTTCTTTTTTTTTTTTACAACACCAATAGCCACCAGCCTAATGTACGGAATCAGGATTCTTTCATTTATTTAACAGATAGAGTTAGTGAGAGAGACAGAGAGAAAGGTCTTCCTTCCGTTGGTTCACCCCCCAAATGACCACCATGGCCAGTGCACTGCGGCTGGTGCGCTGCACCCATCCAAAGCCAGGAGCCAGGTGCTTCCTCCTGGTCTCCCATGCGAGTGCAGGGCCCAAGCACTTGGGCCATCCTCCACTGCCCTCCCAGGCCACAGCAGAGAGCTGGACTGGAAGAGGAGCAACCGAGACTAGAACCCGCCGCCCAAATGGGATGCCAGCGTTGAAGGTGGAGGATTAGCCAAGTGAGCCACGACGCCGACCACGGGAAAAATTTCTTATATTGTTATTTCTTGCCATATTATGCAGAAGTCTTCATGGACACTGTGTACTATTAAAAAGCTCTGCTGTGGCCAGGGAGTGCAGTGGAGGATAGCCCAAGTGTTTGGGCTCTGCACCCCATGGGAGACCAGGATAAGCACCTGGCTCCTGCCATCGGAACAGCGCGGTGCGCCGGCCGCAGCGCGCTACCGCGGCGGCCATTGGAGGGTGAACCAACGGCAAAAGGAAGACCTTTCTCTCTGTCTCTCTCTCTCACTGTCCACTCTGCCTGTCAAAAATAAAAAATAAAAAATAATTTAAAAAAAAAAGCTGTGCATGGATTTCAAAAGACTTTTGTACCAACATAAACTTCCCTTTAATTCCATTTTCCATAAGTATTTTGAAGTACTCTCAAGTATGCGCCATTCCTGAAACTGATTTCTTATGTTTTGTCCTCTACTAAGTAATTAACTTATGAGAGGAGGGACACTATTTTTATCTTTTTGTATCTTCTGCCTCTCATCTTCACCTCTGCAAATACACACATACATAAAGACAACATGGAGCCCTGCATGAGGTGTGTGTAACAAACATTTGTATTACTTATCCGATTGGATGAAGTAGACACCTGAAGCTTGAAAATTGAGAGGGCTATTTTAATAAAATTTGGTTTAGCTTCTGAATCGGCTCTCACATCACTAAAAATATGCTACGCTTTGGATACCACTTTGACTGCCTCCAAACACCTGCATCAGTCAGGAGCCCAAAATGAATAAATAACTGGTGGAGGGGTCAGTGACAGAGATGTTGACTTGAAGGGAATCATGAGAGGTAGTATGGCAAGACTTTGTAAACAGATGGTAGGAGGGATTAGTTGGCCAAGAACGTTGAACCCTAGTGACCCAGGCAGGGAGAGAGAAGGGGAGTAATATCCTGATTTCATTCTCCAATTTCCTTCCAAACTTCTTCTGGGACTCCTGGTTGAACGAGCCCATAGGAAGTAAGAACACATGAGAACCTGTCAAAATCCATATAGGCCATGCACCCAGAGAAGATAGTAGGATGATAAAAAAGTGTTCAAAGGTGAACTTAAGCCTCAGCACTGTGGCCATTTGGGGAGTTAACCAGTAAATGGAAGATGTCTTTCTCTTTCTTTCTCTCTCTCTCTCTCTCTCTCTCTCTCTCTTTCTCTATATAACTCTGTCTTTCAAATAAATATTTTTTTAAAAAAAATCTGTTTCTGTGTTTGTCTCTGTGCTAATTTTTGTTTCTCTAAATAATTTTTAGAAATATGAAATGATAAGTATTATGCAGAGAACTAAAGTAGAAAATTATGTAATGTGTCAAGTAGTCAAGTCTCTGTCTGATTTGAATGGGCAGGGAAGGCCTCTCCAAGGGGATGGTGGGTTGAGAGCTGCATGGGAAAAGGGAGTCTGCCACAAGATGTGAGAAACAACCATAACTACTGGGGCCACAAGATGGGGAAAGCTGCTTTGCTCCAGCACTTGAAAGGCTGCCAGTAATCTGGGATGCAGGAAAAAGGAGTCAAGTAGCATAAGGATTTTTGAGCCAAGGTAAGGAATTGGAATTTTATTCCAAGAGAATGGGAAGCCATTGGCTAAAACGTGACGTTGTTTCATTATTGCATTTAACAGATGACCACGACCGATCTATGGAGTGCAGACTGTGGTGAAGCAAAGGTGGAGGCAGGGAAAACAGGAGGCCATGAAACCAGTCCAGGAGCGAGGCTATGGTAGAGACTGAAGAAGTAAACACTGAGAAGTACGCATGGACTCCAAGTATGACTTAGAGATTAATTCATCTTTTTAACCGAATGAGGGGTTGAATGGATGGGAAAAGACAGTTGACATAATTTTGACTGCTAGATTTGTAAACACTATTTGAACACAGTGCCATAATTCCTACACAGCCAGTGTGTACAAAATTCAGTGCACAAACAGGAAAAGGTGTGTCTAAGATTTACAGAGATCCAAAGAATGCTGTGCAAGAGATGTGAAGAAAGGACGTATGTGAGTCCTGAGCAGAAATAAAGGGTTCCATTTTGAACTTGCAAGTTGCCATCCAACAGTTAAAATTCTATGCTCTATTCCCTGCTCAGATTCACTGATTCTGCTACATTCTGATGTTAATCATCTCATAATATGCTTAATCTCCAACAGATTCTTCTACCACACTCCACACTTACACAGTGTCTAGACAAACAAAATCAATAATGGGGAAACACTCTTAAAAATAAAAGCAAGATAAAGATGGCCATTAACATCACAGGTATTCAATATTCTTTTGAGTTTTCATCTAATGCACTAAACAAGAAAAATAGATTTAACATTGAGGGATTGAATAGGAAGACATTTGTATTCTGTTCTCAGATGATATGATTATGCTGAAAATCCAAGGATCTATACACAGCCTACACTGCAGCATAGTGGTAAAGCTGCCACCAGTAGTACAGACATCCTATCCATATATGTGCCAGTTTAAGTCCCGGCTGCTCTACTTCCAATCTAGTTCCCTGCTAATGACCCTGGGAAAGCAGTGGAAGCTGGTCCAAGTGCTTGGGCTCCTGCACCCGTATGGCACCTGCAAGAAGCTCCTGGCTCCTGGCTTCAGACTGACCCAGCTCTGGCCATTGAGGCCATATGGGGAGTGCACCAGCAGGTAGACAATCTCTCTCTCTCTCTCTCTCTCTCTCTCTCTCTATATATATATATATATATATATATATATACATATATATATATATATATCTGTAACTCGGCTTTTCAAATAAAGAAATAAATCTTTTTTATTTTTTATATATATATATTTTTTTGGCAGGCAGAGTTAGACAGTGAGAGAGAGAGAGACAGAGAGAAAGGTCTTCCTTATGTTGGTTCACCCCCCAAACGGCCACTACGGCCGGTGCACTGCACTGATCCCAAGCCAGGTACCAGGTGCTTCCTCCTGGTCTCCCATGTGGGTACAGGGCCCAAGGACCTGGGCCATCTTCCACTGCACTCCTGGGCCACAGCTGAGAGCTGGACTGGAAGAGGAGCAATCAGGACAGAATCTGGCGCCCCAACCGGGACTAGAACCTGGGGTGCCGGCACCACAGGCAGAGGACTAGCCTAGTGAGCCGCAGTGCCGGCGGAATATTAGTATTTTCAACCAAAGTATTTAGAAATGAAACATTGTGAGTCACAACTATTAACAACAATATGCCTGCATTTTAGAACATAATACTGGGTGGCAAGGCAAGTATCAGAAGAGAATATAGAGTTATTCTATTTTTAGAAAATTAATTTGAATTATATTTTATAAAACATGACTGTTCCAATAGGCAACAACAGGAGCACCTGCCTTGGCATCAAAAAACTAGAAATCTAAATCTATCATTTACTTGGTCAAATGACTTAATTTAAAACTTGGTGGCTGGCACCACAGCTCACTAGGCTAATCCTCCACCTGCAGCGCCAGCACACTGGGTTCTAGTCCCGGTCAGGGCGCCAGATTCTGTCCAGGTTGCTCCTCTTCCAGTCCAGCTCTCTGCTGTGGCCTGGGAGTGCAGTGGAGGATGGCCCAGGTCCTTGGGCCTTGCACCCACATGGGAGATCAGGATAAGCACCTGGCTCCTGCCTTCGGATCAGCACAGTGGGCCAGCCACAGCGCACTGGCCACAGCAGCCATTGGAGGGTGAACTAACAGAAAAGGAAGACCTTTCTCTCTGTCTCTCTCTCTCACTCTGCCTGTTAAAAAAAAAAAAACTTGGTTTTCTTATGTCCAAATGGCAAGTATAATTATAACCCAGCAAATTAGTTAGAAGATTAAATAACATGAACTCAAGCATTTCCTTAATTTTAAAAAAGTGTTAGATATTAGCATAATGAAAAAAATTCCACAGCATCTAACAGTAATAATACATTTCTAAAAAGTAATTATATTTGTGTTGTATTATATTGCATGCTATTATCCATGTATGCATAATAGAGTAATAAAATAACAGCTTAAAACAAAAAACGTCATTGTGTCATCTAAATGGCACTCCTATAACCTCCCTTCTTTCCTCCACCTGACTGTACACCCAGAGTGGATTTTCTGTTTGTCTGCATCCCCAGCTTACCATAAAGGCTTAACATTATAGCCATGAAATCTTACAGTCAGGCCTAGCATACAGTGAACACTTAAAACAGAAACAAACTAGTTCTAAACAGGCATGACATAACAATTGGCAGATAGCTCAGTGTAACTGAGCAGACAGCCCAGAATTTAATCCATGGACCCACAGCCAGCTGATTTTTGGCAAAGGTGCCAAGGGCATACACTGGTGAAAGGATAGTCTTCTCAATAAATGCTGCTGGCGAAACTGGACATACAGCTGTAAAAGAATGAAAGTAGATCCCTACCTCTTACCACAGGCAAAATCAACTAAAAATGGGTCAAAGCTCTAAATGGAAGACTGGAAACTATGAAACTGCTAGAAGAAAATGTAGGAGAAACACTTGAACATTGCTGTAGGTGATGACTTCTTGTATAAGAGCCGGAAACACAGGCAACAAAAGCAAAACCAGATAAATGAGATTGAATCAAACTCAGAAACTTCTGTACTGCACAGGAAATAATCCATAGAGTGAAAAGACAGCTGACAGAATGAGAGAAAATATTTGCAGGCTAATTATTAGACAAAGGATTAATACACATCCTACATCAGCAACTCAAAAAAAAAAAAAAAATCAAGGGCCAGCACTGTGGCGCAGTGGGTTAATGCCCTGGCCTGAAGTGCCAGCATCCCATATGGGCGCCGGTTCTAATCTCAGCTGCTCCTCTTCCGATCCCCTCTCTGCTGTGGCCTGGGAAAGCAGTAGAAGATGGCCCAAGTCCTTGGACCCTTGCACCCATGTGGGAGACCCAGAAGAAGCTCCTGGCTCATGGCTCCTGGCTTCGGCCATTGCAGCCAATTGGTGAGCGAACCAGCAGATGGAGGATCTCCCTCTCTCTCTCTCTCTACCTCTCCTTCTCTCTCTGTGTAACTCTTTCAAATAAGTAAATAAATCTTTTTTTAAAAAAAAAAAAAAAACCTATACTGCTTATGGCTTTAGGGGACATTACAAAGATCAGAAGCCAATACTTCTTTTCATATGATTCAGTGTTCCTTATGTGTGGGTTTTTATATAAAATGCAAATACCCATATATTGCAACTTCAAAGCTATAGTGAAGGAGAAACCCGAATAGCATAGAGAGGGAACACTGTACTAGGAGACATGTGGCCCAGTCTCTGGTCCAACCTTTAAAATTACTGAAGTTAGAATTTGAGCCAGTTTATTGTTTTGGGTGGACATAAACTTGCCTCTTGTGTACAGTGAGAAGGTTGAACTAAATAATAAACACAGGGAGTTTTTGTTCTTCTGTTTCTCCAGCATTTAGTTAGAATCCCATCTGGTCCTTAAAATGTACTCAATAAATTGGATTGGATTAATGAATTAAAATATTCATATAACATATTACAGTTAGTTATGACTTTTCTTATATTATCATAGTTAGCATTAGGATATACAATACAAGCTTTGTTCCTTCCAAGGTAATATTTAATGATTGAAAATAATTTCACACAATTATGCCAGTATTTTGTACATAATCTCCATTAGAATGGAAATAAAATAGAGATGATGATGGCTTGAGCTAGGATGGTAGCAGTAAAAATAGTGTTTCTGGGGATAATTTGAAAGTAGAACGAAATTTTCTGAAAATTTGGGCATGGGGTATTAAATAAAGGCAGGAGTTGGGGGCAACACCAATGCTGTTTATCCAAGCAACTAGCAGGGTGGAAATGGAGCAGATAGCAAATGAAGGAAGGTAAGAGTGTGTGTTTGTACATGGGCACATGCACGCACATACACGAGGCCGGGTAGAACAGGGTGTGAGCCTGAATGGTATTTAAAGCCAGGAGGCAAAATGAGGCAGTGAAACCAAGTGGACCGAGGACATTTTAACAGAAAGTGGAAGTGGAAATAAGTAAGCATTTAGCAGTGAAAGCCAGGAAGGAATGAACACTGAAGTAGGGGGAAGGCCAGAAAAACGTGGGTCTTAGAAGTCACACAAAGCTGTTTCCAGGAGATAGACGTAATTCACTGTATCAGATCATTCCAAGAGGTCAGATGCAATGCAATGAACTGAACACTAGATTTAGCAACATGAAGGTGCGGTGGTGATGACAAGAATTTCAATGATATGGCCGGGCACAAGCTTGTTTGGAATAGGCTTAACAGGGAGTAAGAGGAGAATTCTAGAATACAGCTATGAGCACATTTTACTCAACGAGATCTCTTTTATCAGAGACAATTTTCAAAATATGATCATCTAAAAAGAGAGACAGAGATCCGCCATCTGCTGAGCAACTTCCAAATGTTTACAGCAGCCAGGTCTGGGCAGGCTAAAGCTGGGATCTCAGAAGTCAGTCCAGGCTGCATACTGGGGTGTGCATTGGCAGGAAATCGGAATGGGGAACAGAGCAGAGACTTGAACCAGGCACTCTAATGTGGAGTGGGAGCATCCCAAGTGGTGTCTTAACTGTTATACCAAATGCCCACCCCTGCCATTTAATTTTTAGTTTCTCTTTTTATTGAATTATGACTAGAGAGTGGCCTGCATTTTTCAAGAAATATAGTTTCACTTAAATGAGAGGTTAGATTTTTAAATAAATTTCACAATTCAGTAATCACAGCCAAAAATGTCTTCCCACTTGGCTCATTTTCTTTCTTTCTTTCTTTCTTTCTTTCTTTCTTTCTTTCTTTCTTTCTTTCTTTCTTTCTTTTTAAAGATTTGTTTGTTTAAAAGGCAGTTACAGAGAGAGAAGGAGAGATAGAGAGAGAAAGGTATTCCATCCTCTGGTTCACTCCCCAAATAGCCACAAGACTGGGGCCTGGGCCAGGCCAAAGCCAGAAGCCAGGAGATTCTTCTGGGTCTCCCACCTGGGTACAGGGGCCCAAACACCTGGGCCATCTTCTGCTGCTTTCCCAGGCACACTAGCAGGGAGCTGGATTGGAAGAGGAACAGCCAGGACTCAAACCAGCACCTATATGGGATACTGGTGCTTCAGGCTGTGACTTAACCTACTGTGCCACAGCACCAACCCCTCAATACATTTCTAAAATTTATTTTTGAACTATTGCAATTATTATAACCAAATAAGGAAACAAATTGTACTTAAGAATCAGATCCTTGAAGTTCTATATTATAAGATTTTCTCAGAAATGGTGTTTGTTGACATCTTTCATCACATTGATTACATTGCTTTCAACCTTTTATTTTTAGAATGATCCCAAAATAAAATTATAATGCACAGACTTTACATCAAATAATAAGAGATGAAATTTTACTTTAAATTTGTCTTTTCCTCATCTGTTTGTAGCATTTTTAGTGTGTTTCACAATGTATATATTAGTCTAGTAGTTCATGCATGTAATGCTAGGGCAACAAATACTTGTCTATTTGTGGTGCGTGCTCAGGATTTCGATAGAGGAGCCCTTTAGGAAAAGTATAGAGGGCAGTGTAACAAAGAGTGCAGAAGAGAGCACAGATCCATGTAGCATGGTGGGAAAGCATGGCAGAGTCTAAGGACATCTGCCTGTTGCACCCAAAGTATGAGTCCTTAGACATCGGAGGGTAGAAAAGGACAGAGGGGACTCTTGGTCTTCTCAAGAGATGCCTGGGATCCTATAGTGCTTCGCACAGATCTTTCTGACTGATTGGAGTGTCCATGCCAGGATCCATTCCCCTTTAGAACCAAGGCGATATTGCTGCCAGAATGTAAGAAGGGCTTGTTGGCCTCCTAACGCCCCTCACCTCTAAGGGATTCAAACATATTTCAGATTCAAACTATTTGAAGGCACAGGCTGCCAGAAACATCGTGTAATTCCTAAAACACAAGGACACCTGAATCTTATTCTCCTTCCACTACTACCCTATCCTATCCTTTTGAATCATAGGACAGTATGAGGAAAGGGGCAAAATTCTATTTTGAGTGGATATTTTTAACAGCATGTAGCTATTAGTGAAACATAGGAACATATCAAAAATATCAAACATGTGTTCTTTACTTGTTACAACTTCATTTTCATTGGGGGAACATTGTATCCCGGTCCCAGGAATGTTTGTTCAGCAAAGATACTCTATCTCAATCAGCTGAGAATGAAAGCAGCCAAGAGAAGTCAATTATAGGTGTCTGGCCAGTGGAACCACCCAGTATTTCTGTCAGCTAATGAAAGAGGCTAGAAACTTTTCCTTCCTCAGATCTTCTTATAATTAATGTGGTTATTAATATTATACCTCACAGACAGAAATCAATAAATCACTGACAGCAAAGACAGTGCTTAAGATGCCTGTGACGTCTAGTTCATCCCCAAAGCTTAAAAATAGATGCATTGCATCTTGAGTCTTCCTGCGCTTTTGCACACATGCAGAAATAACAAGTTCAACGTGGTCCCTGCTATCAAGGCAGGAAATACAATGTTTAAAGCAGCAGAATCCGTCCTTTTCCACAATCTCGGCAGCCTCTACACAGGGGAGCGTGGAGTGTGTGAGGAGCATTGTCTTTCACAGAGCTCCGCATCCCCCGATGCACCATCTCCTCTTAGCTCTCAGCCAGTTGCCTGAGTGTGAAACATCTGTGTTTATTTTGCATGAGGAAGTTGTTCCTTGGCTTTGCCAGAGTGAGCTTTGATGTGGGACTCTGGGTTTGTGGATTTTCCGTAGGGCGGTGATAAAGCTCGAGTGGCAGGACATTGTTTTTGTATATAATGCATATTACATGAAGTCATCCATATTTAATGACAAGTGTGCTTTATTTTTAATCTTTATAGCTTTAATGTGTGCAAGAGGTTTTAATAATTGGTGCTGGGATGATGGTAACTTCCCAGAAATATTCAGCACAACTGCTGTGGTTCTCAGCCCCCAGTTTGCGCAGGTTGTAAATTATGAAACTTGATTAGCGATAGACTTGGCAGTAGCTCTCATCTTTTGATGCCAATCTGTAGCATCATGGGTACAAAATATTTCTATTCACAGTTTTAATATTCACCTAAATAGCCTATGTGGAAAAAAAAAAAACAGAAGAAAAATGATAAGCTACTGAGGGAAATGAAATTGATCTTCTGAAGATTTTCTCAAATTTCTCCCCCTACTGGCAGATACATTAGAATTCTACATGCAAAAACTAAGCAGATTCACTGTAGAAATCATCCGGTGAGTATTCCAATATTTGTCCATGTGATAGCAGAGTTTTAAATATCACAGATATAAATTCTATATTTCTTTTATGTAAAAATGTGAGAAAACCATATAGACACAATTACTAATAGGTTGCCAATAGAAATTTCAGAATCAAGCATTTTAAGTACACTTCATTTTCAACAATATCAATTGTTCTTGCTTGAATTTTTCTTGTGCTCCTTCCCGTCTAAACTGTCTGTCCTTCACACCCAGCAAAACAACTTCCCTGCGTCGCCATCCTTATATCCATCAAGGCAGAAGACATAGAAATTACTCTCCATGAGCATCGAGGGGACCTCGGGCATGGGATCACTTTGCTTGGCTGAGGGTGTAGAGGCAGTAGTGAATCCCCATGGGTTATTCAAAAGCCTATGTATAAAAAGTGAGACACACCCCATTTTTCAGCTCACACTCTTCCCCCAATGTGCTAAATGATTGTTGGCAATCAACCTTAGACAGGTTGTTAGATTTCCTTTAAGACTTGTCTAAAATAAAAATATTTAAAGATATTAACGTTTGGGTGTCCCAATATGAAGTGTATTTCAACAAATCACTCTTCTTTGAAAGCTGCCACAACAAGCTCCATCCATGTATGGTTTCCTACATATCGTTTACATTACAAATGCAGCCAGGTCATCAAGCATCAGCAGACAAGGAAACTTCTTAGTATTAAAGACAGAATTACAAAGAAAAAGACCACGTAGAAAAAAAAATCCCGTGGAATTTAAAATGACATAGGAAGCTGAAAAAAGCTTTCTCCCCCTTCTCCACCAAAAAGACTGAAACTCAAATTATTATTACCAGGATATCTAATATATAAAGAAAAAATCAGCATGCATACAAAAGAGAATTCTGAAAAAAAAAATGAGCTCTGATAAAAATAAACATCGAAAAGAATCAGAGGATAAATTTGACGCAGCATCAAGATTCTAAGATAAAATTACAAGATACAAAAATACAGGAAAGTAAAGATGAGAAAATTTAGAAAACCTGGCCAAGTAATTCCTGAGTCATGGCTTTTCCAAAAGAACAAAACTAAGGAACCAAAGCATATAATTACCTTTGAAATTTCACAAAGTATCCACAAACTGAAGAGCGTGACTATCTAAATTGAAAGTCCACTAAAGCACAACAATAACATGGGGACACCAGAAATTCATGAAATTGCAGATGAATGGGAATGAGAACAACTTAAAACATTTGAATGGGTGTATGAACAGAACAAAACAAAAAGAGATTGAAGCTAAAAGGAGAAAAAGTATCTGCATTCAAAACTAAATCAGACTTTTCAACTAGCATGGTTCTAGGAAAAAATGAAGCAATACTTTAAGAATTCTGAGGAAGGAAATGAATTTTAACCTATAATTTTACATGCACTCATATGGCCAGTTGTGAAAAATAGATAACAACACTGAAGCACACAATTCTTCCAAAATTTAGCTTCTGCAAGTGGCATCCGATGTAGCAGTTCAGGCACTATTTGAGATGCCTGCATCCTATATCAGCCTGGTTCAAGTCCTGGTCTCTTCTCTTCCGCTTCCAGTCTAGCTTTCTGCTTATGTACATCCTGGAGGTGAGCAGGTGACTCAAGCAGCTGAATCCCAGCTGTACACGTGGGAGACTTGACCTGGTTCCCAGCTCCCTGCTTCTGCCTAGCCCAGCTCTAGCTGTTGCAGGCATTTTGGGAATGAATCAGTAGATGGAAGCTCTCTCCCCCACCCCGACCCTCTTTCAGATACAAAGCAAGCAATAATTTTTAAAGAATTTTTCTTCTATGTAGCAATTCTCACTCAGTCATTGGAAGATGTGGCCCATACTAATCTAAATGAAGATATAAAAGACAGGGAACTGAGAACACAGAAATAGAGGAAGATATTCCAAGAGTTAGAGGGATACAAAATTCTGAGTTGATAGCTGTGTATCAGGTTTGGAGAGAAAATATTACTAAGTGGTGAACTACTAAAACTATATTTGAACATATTGCAAAAAATATTTGAATTGTTGGTATAGAGTTTGGGAAGAATTGGAGAGAAACCTAAGATTTAGCAAGTAGAAATGTAAGCAAGTAATAAACTCCAAGGAAAGCAAGTTTTATAAGATAGAGAATGTAAATCATATACATCCCAGGAATAAGCTATAATATTATGGCATCCTTACAATAAATAAGAAATTAGTTAAATGCCAATTTAACCAAAATTTTTGATAGAATTGCATTGAGCACAGAGTAATAATTTTCATCCTGAGAACTAAGTAGTCAGAAGGTAACTGGATACAGGGTGATATCAACATTACAGGAGTTGGTTCTTGCTGTAATCAAATGCAAGGCACCAGATTCCCACCGTGCACAGCTTTAGTCTCACTAATTATAGCCAAATGATGTTTTTCAGACTGTTGTTGCAAAGCACAATGTTATGTTGTGTTTCAAGGCTGGGTTGCTGGCATTCTCTTTCACCCGTGCCATGGGAATGCTTTAATTCTTAGCTGGACTTCCCTTCCAGGCAGCCAGAGCAGAGCAAGCCAATCAAACACAGGGTTCATGTGTTTGCCTGCAGACCTTCTCAAAGACTGAGCGGTGGTGCTGTGGCCAGCTCAGCACCTGGCTGACTGGCTTTGACCTTGATCAAAGCTACCCCGATGGTGTTCTATTCCTCTTGCATTTTCAGCAGCTTCAACATAAAACTCAAGCTCTCTTGCTAAGCAGGAAGTGGTTCCTGAGATTGCTGATCTGCTGTTGTCCTCTCTGGACAGATTCAGCTTTCTCTTTCCTTTACCCACAAACCTTGTCTTTGATTCAGCACTGGGGACAGGGAATGAGCTTTGGGTAAAAAACACACAATATCTAAAACTGAAATTTCAAAAATAATTAAGTAAAGGACTCAAAATAGCTAAAATAATTTTGCAAAAACTAAGCATCTTGTAAATCTTATGCTACTTGTTTCAGTGTTACTATAAAACTATTGCAATTGCAATAATGTATTATAGACCCAAATAATCTGATTAATGAATATTATTTCTTCATTAAAAAACATGTACAGTAATTTGAGTGATTTCCCTCTTGTCATATAACTTACCACTGGAAGCAGGTAACATTTCTATAGTTGGTAAAATGTCATACTTGGATCAGCTTCTAATAGCTTGCTCTTTGCTCTTTCTTATGTGACATTTCTTTTAAAAACAAAATTAATAAAATTGACCAAGTAATTTAATGTAAAGGGCAGATCACTTAAATATCAGCTCAGAAAAAAACAATTCTTGATCCTATTCCACACTATACACAAAAAGTAATTTTAAAAGAAATATCCTAAAACTGGGGCCAGCACTATGGCACAGGGTTTAAGCTGCCACCTGCAGTGCCAGCACACAGCCTCACTCCCTGCTAATGTGCTGGGGAAGCAAGGGAAGATGGCACAAATCCTTGGGCCCCTGGCATGGATGTGGGAGACCTGGATGAAGCTCCTGACTCCTATACAGTCATCTTGATACAATTGTTTAATGGGAATATATACAAAAAACACATTCTGTTCAAGGCAGGTTGGGTGGCACTTCCTTCCAGATGTCTTTGCAAAGTGGGCTTACCCAGATCATGCTCTCCTTCTAATTTTTCTGAGGGTGATTTAAAGGCAACTGCTGTAACATTTTCCCTCTCTTCTTTTCACAAAGGAACAAATTAGTAAGATGATGTTATGACCCATCACTGAAGATGGGAGACAGCAGACCTAGAAATGAAGCAAAGACCTCTGCCTTCCTTGTTCCTCTCTCATGGAAGTGCAGATGCTCATTTTTCTTGGAATCTCTGTCTCATGGAATCCCTTCTCACAGGATAACTTGAAAAGGCAATGGTAATGACGTGTGACTGGAAGGAGAACTGTAAGGAAATGAGTTGAGACAATACATTCCCGGGATACATTTCAAGAAACAGGACCTTCCTGTTAACTGCCTCGGATTCAACAAAATGGGCTTCTGACAACTGATAGAACATTAGAAACATAATTAAGCTTTTAAACTTTGAGTGGGTTGCATTGTCCAATTATTTCCCCTGCCATTTCAAACCCACACACCATTGAACAAGCACAAATCCAAATGTTCAAAGCAAATATGTGAGGGAGAATGAAGCAGATGAGACAGGGGAAATTCTTTACTCTGAGGTAAACTGTTGAGTGCCACTCTTGAAGCCATGAGAGTTAAATGGAATAGAAATGTAAAATGCCAAGTGTGCATGCCTAGAAACACAAATAAAATAATGAAATTGAAGTGCCCAAGGAGGTTTCTACTGTCAAATGAGATCCCAATGAAAAGTAAACCAATGAAATAAAATTTTTCACACAAAAAAGGGAAGCAACTTTTCCTTCCTCATTTGGAAGTTCTAGTTACTGCCCTGAGAACTGCTGTCAGGTGGGGTAGTCAGTTGCTCTCTACCCACTGCTGAACCCCTATAGCCTGGCACATTGCCCAGAATAGACTGAGTTCTCATTTTACCTTGGGGGGTATAAATTAACCAGCCAGGAGGTAAGCTGTGAAAGGAGAGGCAGAATGGCTGAATATCTTTAAACTTGGACCTAAGGCTATCACTGAAGCAGCCTTGTAACAAATTATAATAACGATGTTTGCTAAAAAGGATTGGGGAAAAAAAGACTTCAGAGCAAATTAACAAAACTTGGGAAACAGAGAAAAGGGGCATGTAAAAGTGACTGTAACTGTGTTAATGTATCTGTAGTTGACAGCAGATTTTCATTAGATACTGCCTTATTTCTGTTGGTGATAGACTGAGCAATAGAAAGTTGAACATTAATATTTAGGTTTATCAAAATAAGTATAAGTGGAACTAAAAATGGACGTACGCCTTTTCCTAATTTCCCCAAAACAACTAAACATAGATGATGTATTTGAAGAAAAAATCCAATTTATACATTCAAAGCAATACCAATCAAAATACCGAAGACATTCTTCTCAAATCTGGAAAAATGATGCTGAAATTCATATGGAGACACAGGAGACCTCAAATAGCCAAAGCAAACTTGTACAACAAAAACAAAGCCGGAGGCATCACAATACCAGATTTCAGGACATACTACAGAGCAGCTGTTATCAAAACAGCATGGTACTGGTAGAAACAGACAGACGAATGGAACAGAATAGAAACACCAGAAATCAACCCAAACATCTACAGCCAACTTATATTTGATCAAAGATCCAGAACCAATCCCTGGAATAAGGATAGTCTATTCAATAAATGGTGCTAGGAAAATTGGATTTCCACGTGCAGAAGTATGAAGCAAGACCCCTACCTTTCACCTTACACAAAAATTCACTCAACATGGATTAAAGACTTAAATCTGCAACCCAAAACCATCAAATTATTAGAGAGCATTGGAGAAATCCTGCAAGATATAGGTACAGGCGAAGACTTCTTGGAAAAGACCCCAGAAGCACAGGCAGTCAAAACTAAAATTAACATTTGGCATTGCATCAAATTGAGAAGTTTCTGTACTTCAAAAGAAACAGTAGGAAAGTGAAGAGGCATCCGACAGAATGGGAAAAATTATTTGCAAACTATACTACAGATAAAGGGTTGATAACCAGAATCTACAAAGAAATCAAGAAAATCCACAACATCAAAACAAACAACCCCTTAAGAGATGGGCCAAGGACCTCAATAGACATTTTTCCAAAGAGGAAATCCAAATGGCCAACAGACACATGAAAAAATGTTCAAGATCACTAGCCATCAGAGAAATGCAAGTCAAAACCACAATGAGGTTTCACCTCACCCCGGTGAGAATGGCTCACATTCAGAAATCTACCAACAACAGATGCTGGAGAGGATGTGGGGAAAAAGGGACACTAACCCACTGTTGGTGGGAATGCAAACTGGTTACGCCACTATGGAAGTCAGTTTGGAGATTCCTCAGAAACCTGAATATAACCCTACCATACAACCCAGCCATCCCACTCCTTGGAATTTACCCAAAGGAAATTAAATTGGCAAACAAAAAAGCCATCTGCACATTAATGTTTATTGCAGCTCAATCCACAATAGCTAAGACCTGGAACCAACCCAAATGCCCATCAACAGTAGACTGGATAAAGAAATTATGGGACATGTACTCCATAGAATACTATACAGCGGTCAAAAAAAAAATAAAACTCAGTCATTTGCAACAAGATGGAGGAATCTGGAAAACATCATGCTGAGTGAATTAAGCCAGTCCCAAAGGGACAAATATCATATGTTTTCCCTGGTTGGTGACAACTAACTGAGCACCAAAGGGGAAACCTGTTGAAGTGAAATGGACACTACAAGAAACAATGACCTGATCAGCTCTTGTCCTGACTCTAGATGTACAATGTAATACTTTATCCTTTTTAGTATTTTTTGTTGTTGTTGTTATTCTTGTACTAGTGGTTGAACTCTGTAATTAACACACAATTATTCTTAGGTGTTTAAATTTTAACTGCAAAGTGACCCCTGTTAAATATGAGAGTGGGAAGAAGAGAGGGAGGAGATGTACAATTTGGGACATGCTCAATTGGACTTGCCCCAAATGGTGGAGTTGGAAAAGTACCAGGGGATTCCAATACAATCCCATCAAGGTGGCATGTACCAATGCCATCTCACTAGTCCAAGTGATCAATTTCAGTTCACAATTGATCACACTGATAGGTCTAAGAGTCAAAGGGATCACACAAACAAGACTAGTGTCTGCTAATACTAACTGATAGAATCAAAAAGGGAAAAAAAAAAACATGGGAAACGGGATACACAACAGACTCATAGAATGGCAGATGTCCTAAACAACACTCTGGCCTCAGATTCAGCCCTTAAGGCATTCAGATCTGGCTGAAGAGCCCATGAGAGTATTGTAAGCATGGAAAGCCAAGACACTCTGGAAAAAAAAAATAGAAAACCTAAATGAAAGATCTCTGCGAGTGAGATCCCAGTGGAAAGAATGGGGCCATCAAAGAAGGAGGTACCTTTCTCTGAAGGGAGCAGAGAATTTCCACTTTGACTATGACCCTATCGGAATAAGTTCAAAGTCGGTGAACCCTAAAGGCTTCCATGGCCTTGGCAACTCATGACTAGAGCCTAGGGAGATTACTGACAACATAAACAAGAGTGTCAAATTGTTAAATGAACAACAGGAGTCACTGTGTACTTACGTCTCATGTGGGATCTGTCCTTATGTGTTGTCCAATGTAAAGTGATGCTATAACTAGTACTAAAACAGTATGTTTACACTTTGTGTTTCTGTGTGGGTGCAAACTGATGAAATCGATACTTAGTATATACTGAATCGTAGTATATACTGAATCGATCTTCTGTATATAAAGATAATTGTAAATGAAAAAAAAAAAAACCTGGTGTTAAATTGGAAATTGCATAGAAAATTAATCAATTTTTTAAAAATATCATGGAGGATCTCTGTCTTTAATGTGTTGTACACTGTTATTTAATGCTATAACTAGTTCTTCAACAGTATTTTTTCACTTTGTGTTGCTATGTGGGGGCAAACTGTTGAAATCTTTACTTAATATATACTAAACTGATCTTCTGTATATAAATAGAATTGAAAATGAATCTTGATGTGAATGGAAGGGGAGAGGGAGCGGGAAAGGGGAGGGTTGTGGGTGGGAGGGAAATTATCAGGGGGGGAGAGCCATTGTAATCCATAATCTGTACTTTGGAAATTTATATTCATTAAATAAAAATTAAAACAAAGAAAAGAAAAAAATCCTTACACAAACACAAAATTTAAAATAAAATAGCATAGCAGAAGTAAAATGAAAACATTGTTTTAATGATTAAATATAATAAACTCATAAACTGAGTAGAAGGGATTCCTAGATTTGGTAAAGAAGCTATAATAAAGTTTAGTTGTAAATATTCAATATAGACAAACTTAAAGGAAGGTGACGCAGATAATTTGTGGTAACAAAGTGATTATTGAGGGAAAGGCATTTGGCACAGTGGTTAAGATGCTGGTGGGATGTCTGTATCCCAGATCAGAGTGCCAGGATTCAAGACCAAGTTCTGCTTCTGATTCTTACTTCCTGCTAATGTGTACCACAGGAAGCAGAAGGCTCCACTCACATGGAGACCTGGATTGAGTTCTGGGCTCCTGGCCTCAGTCTGGCCCACCCTTTGCTATTGAGGGCTTTGGCATGTGAATCACAGAATAGAAGAGATACCTCAGTCTGTCTCCGAGGGTGAGAGCAGGGGAGGGAAGAAAGGTGAGGTTAGAAGTAGCATTATGTTTTTAAAACTGTATATATGAAATACAGGAAATTCGCTCCCCTTATATACATAAAAAATATTAAAGATAACACCAAGATTTTACCCTAAGAATTTAAGATTAATGAAGTAAAATAAAAAGAAAACAAATATAAACATCTGACAGTATAAATATCTGACAACAATGACTTTATGTAAATTTGATAATATACATTTTCAGTAATTAGGAAAATGAGACAATGAGAGTCTTAGGAAATTATATCCACCAAATTGCATAGTATTTAAGTTGCTGAAAAAGAATTCCTTCCAATCTTGTTTCCCCCTCTGATATGAGATCAAAATGTTGTCTGTAGACAATCCAGATAATTTAATCATCAATACTGAGAAAACAGTCAGAGCTTTCAGTATATTATCAAAGTGCCCTAAAGCAAGGTTAAAATGTGCTGTTCTTAAAATCCTTAACTTTGTTCTGTAAGAGAACTGGTCTAGTCTTCCTACCACAAACAACAGTAAAAATGTGCTATTATGAGGTGACTTTAGATTTTGGCAACAGTCTATATAAAGCTATGGTTCCTTAGAGAAAGGGACTTCTTAGATGAGCTCTGTATTCTTTCTGCTCTCTGCTTGAGGACAGTTATCCCCACTGTGGCAGAGAATGGAGCCTCACATCCTGAGAAGCCAAGGAAGCAGGAATCACACACAGAAGCAGACAAAATGTCCAGATCAGCAGGGAGGAGCACCGATCAAAATGAGGCAGCACAGGATGGCCGGAAGAGGGCAGAAGTCAGTGTGAGGCTTCTCACAACCGTTGACCACGAATCTGAGTTGCAAGAACAGGAAAAAACTAAGTTAAAAGTAAAAATGGAAAAACACATGCTGCATAACACAAAAGCTTGGGGAACTATATTAATACAAAATGTACAATTCAGGAAAAAAGAGTATCATTAGAAATATGGGAATATCATATAATAAGAAAATAATTAGAAAGCAAGACATCATAACAACAAAAACATGGGTGCTTCTCATAACTGGGGTCAAATTAAATGAAGAAAATCTGACAGGATTAAAAAGAACAATAGGTGAACTCACAATCATACCCAGAAGAATTTAACACTCCCCTATAGGCAGGATAAATACAAAAATCAATAAGATATAGATTATCTGAACAACATTACCAAGCAATCTGCTTTTATAAATTTTTATAGGAAACTATACCGAAGAATTGATAGCACAAGGTTTTAAGTGCACCTGGAATATTAGACCAGATATATCATACTCTAGATGCTTAAACAAGTCTATATGAATTTCAAAAGGATGGAAATCTTATAGGGTATTTTGTCTTACTCCAACAGAATTAACTAGAAATTGATAACAATAATATATTTAGAAAACCAAGAAGCATATTAAACTTAAATAATAGATATCTAGATAATCCATAGGCTGAAGGAGCTATCACAATGAATTTTAAAATATTTTAAATAAATGATAATAAAATCACATCCTGTCAAAATTAAAGGATAAATGCAGCTAATCCTGTCTTTGAAAATATATTTATCATTGTTATAGTCCATGTTAGAAAGTAAGTTTGGAAATCAGTGAGCAAATGTTCTACCTTAAAAAGTAAAGGAAGGGTACAGTAAAATTAAGCCAAACTTAATTGAAGATGAAAATAATGATGATAGAGTGAAGTAATTAAATTGAAAAAGTAAAAAATTAAGCAATTCATGAAGGCAATCATTAATTTTTAAAAGATTAATAAAAGTCTTAATCTCCTAGAAGGGATAATTAACCAAAAAAGAATGCAAGGATACACCAACTAGCAACACAAATCAAAGAAATGATATTACTACAGATCCTACAGTTAGTACATAAATAATAATGAAATACTTTGAGAAATTTTACATTGAAAAATTTTTTATTTTAGATGAAATAGCCAAATACCTTGAAATAGAATTAGGTCTATATCTATCAGAGATAGTGAATGTATTATCAAAATTTTTGTTCACAAAAAAACCCAAAGCCAAATGGCTACACTAGCAATTTCATTAAAAATTTAAAAAGGATGCGCGTTAACCTTATTCATACATAGTAGGGAACATAGCCTTGTCAAATAATTATCCTATAGGATATATAGTCAGGTAGAAATGAGATTATTCAATAATGTAATTTGACACAAGTAACAGAAAAAAAACAAAACAGCATAAAATTATTTTAATAGATATAGAACAAAACACTTAAGTGTTTAACAGATAAGTGAAACAGTGGGTGGAAGCTCTCCTCATTTTATTAAATACCAACTTATTCAATTTATTAGGTGTCATTAAAATATTTACAGCCATATCATAATTAATGTTGAGAATATTTTTTCCTAAGAGGTAATCCAAGGACACTCACTGTATAACAAAGTTTATATTAGAAGTCTCATCCACTGTAAGTAGGCAAGAAAAGTACAATTAAACACAAGAATATGGGTGAATCTCAAAATTGTTATGTTGTACAGGAAGGAAGACACAGAGCATATACTGTGTGATGTCATTCATGTGAGGTCCTCCAGCATCCATACTGGTTGAAATCAGGTATCTGGGGATTTCTTGGGTGGAAGTATAAGGTAACTTTAATTTTTTTTTATTTAAGGTAAACAAATTACATGTAATTCATATATATTCAGATTTAGGAACATAGTGATATTTCCCACCCTACCCTCACTCCCTTTCTTGCTTTTTACAATGATCTACTTTCAGTTTACCTTATACCCATAAGATTAACCCTATACTAACTAAAGAGTTCAACAAATAGTAAGAAATAAAAAAAAAAAAACACTACTTCTCAACAGTAGAGACAAAGGCTGTAAACATAGAATTTCAAAATGTCAATTTCATTCAAATATATTACATTTTTGGTACTCTATTAGTTACCACAGATAAGGGAAAGCATATGGTATTTGTCTTTTGGGGATTGGCTTATTTCACTAAGTATACTGGTTTCCAATTGCATCCATTTTGTTGCAAAAGGTACAATTTCTATCCAATCATCAGTTGATGGATCCGTATCTGAGCTATTGTGAATTCAACTGCATAAACCTGGAGGTACAGATCACTCTTTTACATGCTGATTTCACCTCCTTTGGTTAAATTCCCAGGAGTGAGATTGCTGAGTCATATGGTATATCTATTTTTCAGCTTTCTGAACTATCTCCAGACTGTCTTCCACAATGGCTGTACTAGTTTACATCCCCACCAACAACAGAGTAAGGTACCTTTTTCCCCACGTCCTCACCAGCATTTATTGTTTGTTGATTTCTGTATGAGAGCCATTCTAACTGGGGTGAGGTGAAACCTCATCATGGTTTTGTTTTGCATTTCTCTGGTGGCTAGTGTTCTTGATAATTAGTTATATTAAGCATCTTGACATACAATTATTGCTCATTTTTATGTCTTTCTTGGAGAAATATCTATTCAGGTCCTGTGTCCACTTTTAAGTGAAGCTATTTGTTCTTGCCTATTCAGTTGTGTGAGTTCCAAATATATTTTGGATATAAGCTCTTTATCAAGTATTTGGTTTGCAAATATTTTCTTCCCACCTGAAGACTGCCTTTTGGTTTTGTGGTTTCCCCTACTGTGCAGCTTACTAGTTTAATACAGTCTCATTTCTTTATTTTTCCTGTTGTTACCTGAGCTTTTGGTGTGGTACCCAAAACTTCACTGCCAAGATCAATGCCAAAGATTTTTTCCTGATTTTTTCTCCTAGATGTTTTCCCTAGAAGATCATACATTTATGTTCTTAATCTATTTCAGTTCAATTTTATGTATGGCATAAGAGAAAGGTCCAAATTCATCTTTTGTTTGTGGATATCCAATTTCTTGAATATCATATGAATAAGAACATATCCAAATACATTATACCAAAACCAGAACTAACAAAACATATAATTGGAGAAGTGATCCACGTGCAAAACGGCATTTGCTTTTGTAAGTATGTGATTGCTTTAAAAGATAATCATCCTCAAAAACTAGTTAACAGCTTCCCTAGCTTTGACTTTTGCTTCCCAACGTCTATGAAATCCTTTTAAAGCATAGGACTCACTGACCCCTTTGCTAACTTTATTACTCTCCCCAACCCTTTCTCCCCTGGGCAAGAGTAGTTGGCATCATTCCATGCTGGGACATGGCACTGCTATTCTCTGTGCTCAAAACACTGCCCCCTCACATGTCTGCATTAGTAACTTCCTCACCCTTTTTAAGTTTTTGCCTAAATCCACCTTTTTTTTTTTTTTTTTTTTTTTTTTTTTTGGACAGGCAGAGTGGACAGTGAGAGAGACAGACAGAGAGAAAGGTCTTCCTTTTCCGTTGGTTCACCCTCCAGTGGCCGCTGCGGCCAGCGCACTGCATTGATCCAAAGGCAGGAGCCAGGTGCTTCTCCTGGGATTTGGGTGCAGGGCTCAAGGATTTGGGCCATCCTCCACTGCACTCCCGGGCCACAGCAGAGAACTGGACTGGAAGAGGAGCAACCAGGACAGAATCCGGCGCCCTGACTGGGACTAGAACCCGGTGTGCCAGCGCCGCAGGCAGAGGATTAGCCTATTGAGCAGTGGCGCCGGCCTAAAGCCACCTTCTCAATGAAACCTACCCTGCAAACTCTGTCATACTATAATCTGTTCCTGCCCACCCATCTCAGTTTCCCTCTCAGTTCCGTTTTTCTTCTCTTAGCATTCATTAGTTTCTTATACACCTTATGAAGGTAGTTTAAAAATGTCCAAATAAAACTGAATTAAAATAAAAAATTATTTTGGGGCAAAGTATTTCAAAATCAATGCATGTCTCATAATATGCATTTTCCATGAATTTTTGAAGACCCGCCTTCCCAAACCCAACCTGGAATATAAAATCCAGTAAGGCAGGCATTTTGTTCATTGAGGAATCCCTAGGGCTTAGATGTATAATTATGCATGGCATATAGAAAATAACTTGCTCAATACATATTTTTTGAATGAATGAATTCCATCAGGAGATTTAAATAAGGTTTTCTTGCTAAAGTTTCTATAATCAAAGCATACAGGAATACAGTTACTGAATACCATAGCAGATGCTGTTCTTTGAAGTATGTAAATTCGAGCTTTCTGAAATATCATTTCCATCCACAGACCTGTCACTGAGAAGGTCTGAAGTCTCACTCTGGTGTTGTCCCTTCCGGCTAGTTAAGAAAGTGAAAGAACTGTCCCCAAAAAAGCTCACAGGATAAGAACATTTGGAATGGAGAGAAGGGACTTTCACATTGTTGAAGAACAGTTAGTTCACCTGACAAGCTACAGTGATTTTCACACTGTAAAGCAGACTAAAAAAAGAAATTTTCCAAAACTATTAATCAATATTAGCTAAAGGCACAATTATTAATTAACTGTATGAATAAAAAGACTTGGTATACATTAATGACCACGTATTTATGCTGAACAAAATGGTCTGAGCATTCCCTAAAGCTTGACCAAACTTTAGAGACTACAGCCCTTTGAGCTCCGTTTTCTTAGAACATTTACTTTAGAAAACTTGCAATTATAAATGCTTTCCCAATCCCTTTAAGATATAAATCTCCCAGCCTCTAGCCAGTTTTACAACACAGGAAGACTTTTCTCAAGGACCTAGATGGGTCCCTTTGAAATGTAATCATCAAGAAATATAGGGCTCCTCTCTCCCAGTCACTGAGGGGAAGTAGGAGCCTAACTTCAATAAGCCCTCATTAGAAAGCCCAGATAGTCTAATCACATTGGCCAACCTCCCTTCTACCTTAATCCAGTACTTTCTCACTAGCTCACCCCAGAGCTCAACACTCTCCCTTTTGTTTCAGCAGACATGAGTTAGGTCTTATCCCCCTAGTGCAGTAGTCCTGACTGAATTACTCCCCTATTTAACTTGTCGCATGCAACTTTTGTGTGTGTGTGTGACACTTCTCCTTGATTTCTTATGCTGGGGTACAATTCTTTATTTAAATATTTATTACTTAGTTTTGTCAATAAAAAATTAACAACTTTGGCTACAAGTCAACTCATTTTTATATCCAGCATGAGTAAAACATATTCTAATAAAATTAAGTTATATGATCCCAAATAGGGAGTTATGGGACAGATAAGATTTGCTCAGGTGGTAAGATTTGATAGCAAAAGCTTCTGAATAAAAGAATAACAGTAGAAGGAAAGTTACAGATCCCTAGGTATAGGGAGACTGACCTGAGGGCTTCAGAGTTTTAGGGATCAAAAAGTAGGTTCTCAATACAAGAGCGTTTTTGAATAAAGCACAGAATTTAATGTTTATTTTTAGGCAGACAGTGTAAAATTTCACTATTGGAGTGTAGGATAAAAACTCGATGTGGTATGTTTCCATTCATGATCATTCTAAAGACTTTCACATTAAACAGAACATAACACAGTGATAGAGAGCATAATGTTTTGAATCAAAATAAATAGGGCTTGAGTGCCAGGTTTGCCATTTATTCACTGACTGATGCTGCAAAAATTACCTAACCTTTTGGATTCTGTTTCCTAATTCATTAAAAATGGAGACAAAAATAGCCACCTTAGAAAGTTGTCTCAAGGACTAATAGTTCCTGGATTAGAACAATGGTAAATTTGGTATTTTTATGGTAAATGTAAATATTTTTTTAAATGTATATTTATTTGAAATTCAAAGAGACAGAGAGAGAGAGATCTCCATCCCCAAGTTCACTGACCAAATGTGTGCAAAAGGCAAGGTTGGGCCGGGCTTTCAGTCTGGGTCTCCCACGTGAGTGACAGGGACCCAACTACTTAAGCCATCGCCTGCTGCCTCCCGGGTTGTGCATTAGCAAGAATCTAGAATCAAAAACAAAGCTGAGACTCAAACACAGGAACTCAAAATTTGAATGTGTAGCCTATGACTTTGACCCTATTATGGGTTGGTGAGATACAGTATTGAAACTCTAGTATGAAATAGGTTGCATGCTTCCTGGAAGATAAATAAAACACAAATGTCAGGAATTTGTTACCAACTTTTTAGTGAATACCTAATATTTTCCAGGTAACATTCTAGGTTTTGAGAAAATAGCAATGATCTATATGGTAAGACCCTTAGGTACACAGATCTTATATTCTAGTGAGGGTCACAGGCAATGTACAGGTGTACAAATAAATGCATTGGCTTTGATAATGGCAAAAGATAAAAGTCAGATACATTAGGAAAAGCCAACAAAAACTGGTAATAAGGGACAAGGGTAAGTAGAGAGATCAAGGGATGACCATTAGCAAGACTGTAAAGGAAGCCCTGAACAAACTGAGGGAACAAACAGTATAAAAGTCTGTAAGTGAGGAACATTCTAGTTGTGGGTTATATCTAGTGTAAGAACCTTGAAGTGGCTCAAAGATTTTGTGTTGAAGGAATGGTAAGAAGTCATTGAATAACCAGGTTGCTTTCTGAACTAGCAAGAAAGAAACACATAATTGTATGAGATAATCTTCGTGAAATCATCTTCTGGAAGATGCTGCACATACCACTCATTAATTCAATGTAAGCTTTCCTGGGTGATATTTATAATAGGGTTTGGAAATTCAGTCTTAAAAATATTTGACATTGCCTTTGCCCTCTGAAAGCCTAAAGTTCACTATCATGTTTTCATCATTTTTAAGCTCTACAGTTTATGTGCACCACATCTGAACTCCAGTCTAATATTACAGATTGGAATAGGGCCTTACAACATAAGATAGAAAAGAAAAAGGGAGACTGGAGTATAAGGCCCTTCCTGGGGTCATATAATCAGAAAGAGAGGTCTATAAAAGCCTAAGAACATCACTTTCAAGTTTCAAGCTTTTAAGACAAGCCTGCAAGTCAATTTTGAATATTTTGAAATAAAAAAAAAATCTTAGAAGGTAAGTGCAATTTAGTATGCTGTATAAAAATAATTCTTGAATAAGAACTTAACCAAATATTAGCCTTATCTTGTTGCTATACATTTATGTTTAGTTTCTATCATGTTTTAAGTGTTTTTATATCCTTCGTATATAGTTGAGAACTTGCTAAAAAAAAACACACACACAGAAAAAGAGAAATCAAGATGATTGGAAAGGTCGAATTTAAAGAAAAAAATAAATATTACCATTAAGATAATTTAATTACATGATATACTCATAGCTTAACAATTTAGTAATTTGTTATTTAATATAAAGCCAATGCAACCAAAAATACAGAAAAGTTAAGTCCAGAAATCTTGGTAGTTCAAATGCCAAAATAAACAGGTTTATAAAGACTGACAGATCTATAAGAGCAGATAAATATCAGAGGTCATCATTCATTTAACAAGTATTGAGCAAGTCAGGCAGTCAATGAAAATCTAATACATGTACAGCTGTCTACATAACAAATGCACACCTACTATTCCATTTAATACTTGTTATGATCTTGTTGAATGCCATGTTGTCACAAAAAATATTGAGATTCAAAGGGGTTAGCAAGTGACCTAGCTCACACTTACTAAGATGACAATCTGGACTTGAAAATCGCTTCTCCAGCAACGTAGTCCCTGATCGTTCTAATACATAATGCTCATTTTCTTATTTGTCTTTTCAAGTCTGATACAAGAGCATTCTTATCACCTTAATTTTCAGTGGTTAACACTCATGTTTACCATGAAAAGAAACAAAAACCCCTGAGTATCTTAGAAAGTACCTTTAGATCCAATTGGAAATATATTCTGTGGAGGAGGAAGAGAAGGAGTTTGAAGAGAGGAGAGGATAGCAAGAGGTCATTTTGGATAAGTTACATGCTGAGAGGCTAAAGGAAGAGAAGAGGTGGAAATGATAATACTGCAACATAGACTTGGACACAATTAAAGAAAATGTCTTCATTTCAGTTAATGTCAGTATTTTTAACTCAGTAATTGGGTTTTAAAACCTACAGTTTGGGGTTGGCACTACAGTGCCAGCATTCCATATGGGTGCTGGTTCGAGTCCCAGGTGTTCCACTTCTAAACTAGCTCCCTGCTAATGTACCTGGGAAAACAGCAGAGGATGATACAAGTTCTTGGGGCCCTGCACCCATGTGGGAAACCTGGAAGAAGCTCCTGGCTCCTGGCTTCAGATTAGCCCAGATCTGATCACTGGGGCCTTCCAGCACTTGGAAGATCTCTCTCTCTCTCTCTCTCTCTCTCTCTCTCTCTCTCTCTCTGTCTCCCCCTCTGTTTGTAACTCTTTCAAATAGAATAATTAAAAAAAAAAACCTACAACTTACCACTGATGCTTCTCTTTTACTACACTGCATATGAACATATTCCATTAATTGCTATCAACTCTTCTTCCAAAATATACTGCAGAATCCAACTGTTACATCCTTACCATAACCTGCCTGGTCCAGCTGTCACCTGGAGAAAATTAATTGGGACAGGTTCCTATCTGCTCCCCCATGAATCTGTTCTTGCTTCTCGATAGTCCATTTTCTACAGTACAGGATGATCATTCAAAGAAAAAAAAAAAAAACAAGTTTTCTGACTTCTCTTTCCTACATCATAATTAGAATCACATCTGCACTCCTTACTGTGGTGTTATCACATGCTGCACGACTGCTCCCGAGAACTCATGGTTGCTGTCACTCCTTTCCACTGTCTCCCTCTTGTGCTGCCTGATGCACTTTCTGTCCTGTATAGTTGTCAGCCTCTGCAGTTGCTGTTCCTCCAAAGGGAAGGATTAATTCCAAGCTCATCTTTGATTTGACCTTTGTCTTCAACATCGCAACTCATAGGACAGTCCTTAGAAAACCATGCCCTGTTCACTTGTTTTTTTTTTAAGATTTATTTTATTTACTTGAAAGGCAGAGTTACAGAAAGAGAAAGGGAGAGAGAGAGAGAGAGAGAGAGAGGTCTTCCATCTGCTGGTTCACTCCCCAAATGGCCGCATCAGCCAGGGCTGCGCTAGACCAATGCCAGGAGTCAGGAGCAGACGGTATCTTATATTTTTCTCTTCTAAAGAAAAAGGCAGTCTCTGTGATGTTACCTTTTTCCCTTCAAAGCACTTATCAAAGTCTCAAATTGTCTTACTCAAATTTGTTATGTTCTCACCCAGCCCTCTTCCCCACTAGAAGATGCAGAAGGTAAAGCACCACTTTGTTTCCTGAGGCAGGTGCCAGACAGATCTCTGTTGATTGACTGACTAACCCAGATGCACCCAGACTGCTGCCTTTGAAGCTCCAAACCGTATTAGCTGGGAGTCCTAATTAATTGACAAGCTATCTCATAGCAATCACTTCCCTACTTCTCAGCTTACCTTCCACTCTTAACAAGTTAAGTTTTTTCTTAAAGATTTATTTATTTATTTGAAAGAGTTACACAGAGAGAGGAGAGGCAGAGAAAGGACAGAGATAGAGAGAGAGAGAGAGAGGTCTTCCATCTGATGGTTCACTCTCCAATTGGCCGCAATGGCCAGAGCTGTGCCGATCCGAAGCCAGGAGCCAGGAGCTTCTTCCGGGTCTCTCACGCGGGTGCAGGGGCCCAAGGACTTGTGTCATCTTCCACTGCTTTCCCAGGCCACAGCAGAGAGCTGGATCAGAAGAGGAGCAGCCAGGTCTCGAACCAGCACCCATATGGGATGCCGGCACTTCAGGCCAAGGCATTAACCCACTGCACCACAGCGCCGGCCCCACAAGTTAAGTTTTGAAACGTGGAAAAATGGGGACATGTAGAGCTCTGTGTCCCAAGAAGATTCGAGTCTGCATTCCAGCTGCACACTTACTCAGGCCCCTGAATTAGAAAAAGAAGACACACTTCCTTCTGAGCACAGTTACTTCAGATCATGTGTACTGCATTATCTACTCTATGGATACTTCCTCCCATATTTCCCTCACACCCTCCCTCTCTTTCTTCCTTCTTCCTCTTCTTCTTCTCGCTATAGAATCTTTGTTTTCCTTCCCAAGATAAAACCTATTGTATTATGGAAGAGGAAGAAATGGGGGGAGATTTCCTTATATTATTATTTTTAATGTATCTCCCTTTATGGCTTAGAGATCAGTCAAGTTTGGAAGGGGAGCCTAAGGCTCATCTGCCATCCCTTGTGACATTTCAATCCCCTGTATAATTTCTCAGCCGAGTCATTGTCCAACCTATGCTTAAGCAGCTCTAGCAAGGAAAATTCTCCTTCCTAATACTGCCTTGGCATCAAAAACATTATAAATTATGTGTCACAACCATGTAAAAACTGTAGCATCAGATAATATTAAAGATAGCTTGCAAAGTACATTAATTAAATTATCCATACAATAAATTAATGGAAACCTTAACTTTAAATTTCTTGCAATGTCTTTATCAAGACCTCTAAAATTGTATTTTTATTGATATTTTAAAAATAAATTCCTATAACATCAAACCTATAAAAGGTTCATCACAGACCGAATACCTTTCTAACCTTTTAAGCTTTCACAGTAAAAACTGTCTTTTTTATTTATATAAGTTTGGGAAAGATACAAATGTAATCATAACCCCCAAGGCAAAATTTTATGGCAGTTTTCAGAACTCTTCACTATAAAAACTACTCAAACCTACAAACATAAAAGTTTCCAATAAAATTTGTTTTAGATCCTAGCAATAAAACACTCTTTGCTTGCCTCTTAACTCCAAATTTTGGAGCCACAGCTGTCCAAATGCCAAAGATATATTTCACATCCCTTAGCCATATATTCACCAAACTTTTAACTCTTCGCAACAGAAAAAAATACCAACTATTAGTGTCTATTAAACATCTCCAGTATTTCATATTTAAAGAATGTATGCTAATGGAATAAAAGAAAAGATAGGTCATAGTAAAGTAACCACAGATAGAATGTTACATAAATCACCAAGGCATCTTTAAGCAACTGTATTTTGCCTTTAGTGTATCGTCGTCATGTTTTCATCTGAAATGATGCTTGTGATTTTTAACCCTAAATACATTTCATAATTAAAATTTAAGTGGTAAGTGAGTAAACTGTGCATATAAACACATAAGGATGTTTGCAAAGATGATTTAAAGCCAGTTCTATTGTCTGGAGATACTACCAATAGCTGCAGCACCCAGGAAGCATCCAGAAGCCTCCTGGTACTGGACTCTGTCAATTTGTCAAGAAAGCCTCAGACACTGAGATCAATTGATTGCACCCATTGCTCTCATCTCAAAGTCTCTTGAGGATCACACAAATATAAGCCAGCACCTTTCAATGACATCAGCACATACTCTTCACAGTGTGGAAGGAGCTCAGCGGTACATTGAAAAGAGTCTGCACTCAACGCCTTACATATGTGTTGTCACTGTGCCAGGGGCAGTATTGTCTGGAGACATGCAAAGGCTTTGGCATGACACTAATTTATATATGTTGAGTTTTTGTTTTTATTTCAAAATCTGGTTTAGCAGGTTCAACAGAGAAAAAATGGACTTTCCAAAATGTTTATTCAACCTAGTAAACATTGAAAAGTTCAGAATAAAAAATCATTCATACTAAACATTTGAACTACGAAACTTGAACCTGTTTTTCTGTGATATAGATGATAGGGATTCCAGTGCCCACCCATAGTGATCTTTCTTTTCTAATCACGTTCAATATTCATGATTTGGACAATGACATATTAAACCACAAACATACATCCATGAAAATATATAGAAAATGCTTCCTTTTATTACAATTATATATCAAGTTGTTCCTAAAAATAAAATCAGTTCAATACTCACTGACGTAGAGGAGGGATGAGAGTTCAAGAGAGTGAAATGTGTCTGCTGCATAATTTTCAAAGGAAAGAGTTTTTAGTAAAGTAATTAAGACAGAAGTATATCAGCATTATTGCAAATATAGCTCTGTCAAACTTTGTTTTATATCTTTGTCAAATCAATGGTTAAGAATGATATACTACTAGAGTTTTAGTGATCTGTGATTAGCTTTAAAATTTACTGTATTTGAGTGAAATAGTCTTCTTTTCATCTGATTATTTTTATAGCCCTTGCCTATATTCCTACTGAACTGTGGTCTCTTCACTTTTTATTTGTTGAACTCCTTATGCTGTAGAGCATTAAGCCTATGACTATTATGTAAATTAAAAAATTGCTTCTGGGGCCAGCACTTTGGCATAGCAGGTTAAGCCATGGCCTGCAGCGCTGGGATCCCATATGGGCACTAGTTCAGTCCCAGATGTTCCACTTCCCATACAGCTCCCTGTTAATGCACCTGGGAAAGCAGCGGAAGATGGCCCAAGTGCTTAAGCACCTGGCACCCACATGGGAGACCCAGAACAACCTCCTGGCTCCTGGCTTTGGTCTGGCCCAGCCCTAGCTATTGCTGCTATTTGGGGAGTGAATCAGTGGATGGAAAATCTCTGTCTCTCCTCTTGTAGCTCTGCCTTTCAAAGAAATCTATCTATCTACCTATACACATATATCTATACACATATATCTGTATATTTATATGTTTCTTCATAAACTAAAAAAGAAGGTCAGGAAAAGGAAGAGCACAAGTATCATTATAGTCTAAGAATTGGAAAAATGAACTACATTCAATCTATTCTCTTTGTATTAATATCACATTAACATGATAATTGATAAGAATTGTATTGTAGTAAATATCACACATTTGCTGTGACACTGAGAATCTAGGGTCTTAATAAATCCCTTTAAAAAAGACAGTATAGGGCCGGCGCCGCGGCTCACTAGGCTAATCCTCCACCTTGCGGCGCCGGCACACCGGGTTCTAGTCCCGCTAGGGGCACTGATCCTGTCCCGGTTGCCCCTCTTCCAGGCCAGCTCTCTGCTGTGGCCAGGGAGTGCAGTGGAGGATGGCCCAAGTGCTTGGGCCCTGCACCCCATGGGAGACCAGGAGAAGCACCTGGCTCCTGCCATCGGATCAGTGCGGTGCGCCGGCCGCAGCGCGCTACCGCGGCAGCCATTGGAGGGTGAACCAACGGCAAAAGGAAGACCTTTCTCTCTGTCTCTCTCTCACTGTCCACTCTGCCTGTCAAAAAAAAAAAAAGGAAATCTAAAAAAAGGACAGTATGTGCTCAAAACTAAAACGTGAAATAGCAGATACGCTACAAGGAGAATTTAGGTTAAGTTTTATGTACATCAAATAAAATACAAATATTATTTTCAAAACTAACACTTCAACACATGCAAGGACAAGAAAATTACAAATTCCATATCATTCAAATTTGTAAGATATTGACTAATTGTGAGCTTTTATTAGCCTTCATCTTTGCTTACACACATAAACTTTCTATCAAAATTAGTTCTTGTTTCTTTATTTTGGAAAATCAGTTTTATAGTCACTTCAAGTATCAGAGTGTTAATTACTTTAGAAATTTAAAATGCGATTTTTTAAATCAGCATTTCTACTTTCCAATTGTATTATCCTGGCAAGTTAAGCTTTTTCAATTGCCTGTTTTCTCCACCTGTAAAGTTGGACTATTTTCATCTTCTTTGCCTCCTTAGTTTCTCTTTCAGTAAGCTTCCTTCCATAATTCAGATTCCAGGGAAGCAAACCCTGAGACAAGGATTCCTTGTACCAGTGACCCACGGAGGAATCTCGACCATGTAAGCCCAGCAAGGGGATGGGAGGAGCAGGGAAGGAAGGGAGAAGAAGGCTACAAGTTCTAATTTCAGGTTAAAATTTGACCTCATCTGAACTCAAAGAGGAGTTGTGCAGAATAAATTACTTTATCCTTTGTGTTTCTGTATGGGTGCAAACTGTTGAAATCTTTATTTAGTATATACTAAATCGATCTTCTGTATATAAAGATAATTGAAAATGAATCTTGATGTGAATGGAAGGGGAGAGGGAGCGGGAGATGGGAGGGTTGTGGGTGGGAGGGAAGTTATGAGGGGGAAAAGCCACTATAATCCAAAAGTTGTACTTTGGAAATTTATATTTATTAAATAAAAGTTTAAAAAGGAATAAATTGTACCTATGAGTTTTTCCCTCTAGTAGGGTTGTCTGAAAAAATATAAGACACAGATCAAATTTTAATTTTGGAAATGAATTATTTGTGGAAGCACATTTCAATTATTGCATGATAAAATTTTATGAAAAATTATTTGATTCAAACTTGAAATTCAAATTCAGCTGAGCATTAGTAATTTTGCAAACTCCAGGAAGGCAACCTTGGTGGGCTTGCACAGTAAGGGTTGCAGAGGTGGGCACATGAACATGGAATGGGCAGTGGGAGCTCACATAAAGGGGAAGAAGCATTGAATGGGATCTGAGCAGAATAGTGTCCTTGATTATCCTTTTAGTTATTTACTGATTTGTTTTATCTGAAAGGTGTAGAGACAGACGGAAAGGGGTATCTTCCATCCACTTGTTCACTCCCAAAAAGCCTATAATCACTGGGGTTGAGCCAAGCCAAGACTGGGAAATGAGAACCCAATCAAGGTTTCCCGCATAGGTGGCAGTGACCCATCCAATTGATCCATCACCTGCTACCTCCCAGGTGCACAGTCCCAGGAAGCTGGATAGGGAGTGGACCCAGGACTCAGGCCTGGCACTCTGATGTGGGATGTGGGCATCTCAACTGCTCTGCTGCACACTCACTCCTGTTCTCAAGAACCTTCATTTCCCCACAGTTCTCACAGTAGAGCCTCCTTTTTCTGTGCCAAAAATGTCTGTCTGTAGTTTTTCACCAGAGAAAACCTGTGGCTTCTCCATAACAAGTCCATTGCTCTGTCTCCCTGGAAGCCCCATGAATGTAGGCATACAATGGCTCCATCCTCTTTTCTATCTGCCATATGTAGTCTCACCCTCCAGCCCATGTCAATGCAACACCACTCCGCCACACTTCCTGAATCTGACTGAAGGATTACCATGAAATCTTGTTTATTGTGAAAGCAAAACCTTCACTGATAATGACAGAAGCAAACTGAGATCATACTGAAATCAATTGCATTATATATATATATATATTTACATATACATATGAACATGGAATGTACATATTTATGTATGTAAATATAATAAATTTATTATATATGTAATATATACATATATAAAATATATGTTTATGTAATATATGTATATATGTAATATATGAATATATAAAATATGTTTATATAATATATATATTTAAATATATATATACCCCAATGAATAGCATTTTAAGTGCAAAGATGTCATGACTCACAGCAATTTTTCATTAAGATGCAGTAGATATTTGATACTAATAATAGCTTTAGTAGAATAGAAGAATGTACTTTTTAGTTTCTCATGCTACATTATAAATAAGCAGCACTATTTTCCTATTAAGTATTTTTTAGTAAAAATAGACATGGACTATATATAATTAGTTGTTTCCATTAAAAAGCTTGAGTTTGACCCCAGTTCCAAAATCATTGATTGCATTTACTTATTTTGTAGTATGAAAAATCAATTATTGCACAGAATTTGTTTGATAACTTATACATATAAATAACTGCAAAAACGAAGTAAGATGAAATGAAAGAGAAATCACCACACATGCACATAAACATAATGCTGTATTGACACAGTTTGGCTTTTTTTTTTCTTGGAATTAAAAATAAATTGAGGAGCAATTTTCAAACTCTAAAAGATCTTGAAGTTTAATATTGTGAAATTAAATACAAGTGAACGCTTGTTTCAAAATTAGACTAACATAATGTTATATAGCAATAATATCTTAATTCATTATGCCATCACAATTTAAATAAGAACAGCTAAAAGCTGGAAGCTACATCAAAAGTCCCCCTGACTCCAAACAGTGAAATTGAAGTAAAGGTTAATGGTATTTTAAACATTTTCCACCCTTCCTTGTAATATTTTACTGTCTAAGTCATTAGTGTTTAGTATTCATGAAGGTAAGTGAACATTAATTTGGATTTTTATATTCTTGTTTCAGACATACTTAAACTGAAGTAGTTTGAATACTACACAAAGTATAAAGCAATAAATCATAATCCTTTTCCACCTAGTAGAATTGGATTGCACCAATATTTTGCCTTAAATATTATTTGCTAGATTATATTGGCCTCATATGTGTACCTGTATACAATAGATTATTTCAGCCTGTGTTCCAGCATAATTTTAGGGTAGGGGAGATAGACTAATATGATTAGGAAAAATGTTTTTTTACTAAAAACAGCCTCAATGAGGTGGTCCAATGGATGAATTCCAGATTAATAGTTAATTGGATTCTCTTCATGTTTAAAACTAAGTCTAAAACTTCCAGGAGATACCAGTAATCTCTCAGAACCAGTTTCCAACAACTCAGAAATCTCCCACAAACAAACCTTTAGAAACTTTAGTATCACAATGCAAGAAATTGCAGGAGGATTCAACTGCCAGCTCCACCCACCCTCTACTTCCCCTATATACACATATATTAAATTACTTGGATACTACTGAGACAGCCATGCCTTTGACATCCATTATCTAAGACAGAATATCCTTATTATGCTTAATCAGCATGAGGTTCTGTGGATTAAAAAAAATATTTCTGAAGATATCTTCTCAGTTGATATCAATAAAATATCATCTAAGAATTTACTTAGTTTAGGGTGGCATTAGAACAATCCATCCTTACCACTTAAACTTGTCATTCATTCTTTTGTTCATTTATTTAACAAATATTGAATAGTCACCATGTTCCAGGCACTCCAACAAGTACTCAAAAGACTAGAACTTAAATGTCACCTGAGCACCAAGGAAACATACATGATGAGTGCAGGCAATATGTAATATATGTGACCAGAGAGCGTTCCACATCTGAGAGTCAGAAAAGGCTCCTTTGGCTGGGTGACTTTTCAGAACAGTTCTGATTTGAGTACCCAGGAGGGGTTGAGGAAAGGCAGAGGAAATTGCAAAGATGGGTTAGCCCTTTCTTCTTAAAAAAATTAATTCTGTATTTAGACTTCATTTTCACTAGTGCAGGTATATGCATAGTAATTTTAAAAATAAGCCAAGATATATAAAGATAATTGGAAATAAAAAAAAACAACAACCTGGTGTTAAATTGGAAATTGCATAGAAAATTAATTAACTTTTTTAAAAAAAAATATTATGTAGGATCTCTGTCTTTAATGTGCTGTACACTCTTATTTAATGCTATAACTAGTACTCCAACAGTATTTTTTTTCACTTTGTGTTGCTATATGGGGGCAAACTGTTGAAATCGTTACCTAATATATACTAAACTGATCTTCTGTATATAAAGAGAATTGAAAATGAATCATGATGTGATTGGAAGGGGAGAGGGAGCAGGAAAGGGGAGGGTTGTGGGTGGGAGGGAAGTTTTGGGAGGGGGAAGCCATTGTAACCCATAAGCTGTACTTTGGAAATTTATATTCATTAAATAAAAGTTTAATAAAAAAAATAAAAAATAAAAAAATAAGCCAAGATATAAAAAATAAAACATGAAGACAAGGAGAAATTTGCCTTTCCTGTGATGTTTTTGCCATTTGAAAGGCTCATTCACATGGGTTTGACTTGGATCAGATGGCATGTAGTAGTGACTTAATGAGATAAATGCTCCTCCCCAAGTTAGGATCTGTGACCAACTGGGTCTTTCTCTTAAGAAAGTGTTTATTAGAGAATAAAATCAGCTTATTAGTTATTAGTGCTTTTGGAGATGATAATGTTTGCTATATCTATTTTGCAATATTTGAACTTATGATCTATCTGGAAGATTATTATGTTTTCAGTTGGTGCTTTTACTTCTTATAATGTTAAACAGAACTACCATATAAATTGTTTTTTGTGCATTCTCATTTGTTTTTCTTGTAAAAGAAAAGAGCCTGGGAATATTAACAAGCCAGCTGTTAGCACTTCTTTGATATTTCCCTATGGTCTATTCCATTAGAGGGGCTAAGTTCTTAATATCAGCTGGATTTGTTAATTATTGGTAAACAGTGTACTGTGAGTGCTAGATAATGGATTCATTTTATGCATTTAATTTTACCACAGGAATTTGGGGGTTCTTCTCTCAATAATGGGTTTGTTAAAACACCCCTAAAAACATAATCCAAACATCCAAGACTTCTGCCAAATAAAAGATAACAATATTTCCTTCAATTAGATAGCTAAAGCAAATAGAATTTCTAGTTTTTATTCAAGAATTTACTTCAGATGACCTTGATTTACATTCTCTATATCTAACATTGTGGAATAAAAGAACACAAAAGACCATTGCACTCATGACATGAACCAACATTTAATTGATTATTCATTTACCCAGGATTCACTTTGCACCAGGTTTTGTACTAGGCTTTGTGGAGATGAAAGCAATGATAACAATGGGGAAAATTTCACCCTGAAAACTCCTAAATAGTTGATACTTTCAAATAAAGTTCAAAGGCATTTGGTATGGTAATTGCTTTCCCATAAACGACAAAGACAAGCTGTAATAAATTATGCCATAGACAAACAACAAATTTCTAATTCTGTTCTCCTTGGTGGTAGCCCAACTCTAGGGTAGATTGATCTATGTTTTTATAGACCCATCACAACAGATATTCATAGGGAAACCAAAATATACAGATTTATATTGAGTACATAGAAATAAGAGAAATTTATTTCATTGGGAGTATTTTAAAAAAATCCTCTGCCAAGTGAGCTCATTCAGAGAATATTTCTAGTTTGAATCCTCCACTAGTGGGTCTGGTGGTACCTGCTGCATGGTTAAGAGCAGACATCTTGGATCACTCACTCTCTCCAATGATGCAGTCTTCATGGGGTTTGCAGTCCCTGGAAACACAGGGAAGACACCGAGAGAAAATGAGCTTCAGATAATTTCAGACTTCCTGAAACCAGCTTCCTGGTTTATCTAGGACAGAGTCGAATTTTATGCATGCTTCTTGCTGAGGCAGAAACACAGATAACAGGAAAATTGCTACACAAGTTACTTAGATGATGCCTGTTTCCCAGCACTGACTCCTAAAAGCCTACCCAGTTAGCCCCAGGAACATCCTAAAGAAGCTGAGCACTTCTGTGATCGGAAGATTTACAAGGCAGTAGATTTCACCCCCCACCCCACCTCTGCAAGTACAGGTCCATGGAGGACAACAAACCAGAGGGATCCTCCCTCCTGGAACCAATATGGAGGCAATGTGAAGTACAGGCTCATCCCTTGGGTCCTAAATGGCCTTCAACGGACAAGTCCTAATGAAGCAAAGTTAAAAATCGGTAATAAATTAATGAGAACGTGCCTCGTAGTGGCAATCATCCATCCATTCCCTCTTAGAGCACCTTTTCTTGATTATTATTAATGACACAGTCTGGGGGTCACAGATTTCAGGAAAGAAGAAAACTCTTCTGCTTTCAAGGCAATAATATGCAGCCTATGCATTCTTTAATTTGGAATAACTGATATTTATTACTTATTGTTGTCTCTTTTTTAAATGCTAGGCAATGACATTGCTTCAATGGGATGAAAGAAACTTCCTAAATATGATTTTTTTTTGTTTTCTGTTTTTTTTTTTTTTTTTTAAGAAGGAGAGTGTCATTTTAGGTCATTTAGGGCCATCATTTATGGGTAGTAATAATAAGAATGTCATGCCCTATGCATTTTTCTCATCTTCATAGGGTGCCTCAATAGCTCACAAAGGGCCACGCTGGTTGGAAAAAAAAAATGCCTCCTTTTTCCATACCCCATTTTTCCGTTACCTGTGTTTATGGCCAATTTAAGCACAGAATCATTCAGGTATTCTGTAGTGCTCGTCATAGGTGCTGGCTAATGCAACCTCTCAAACTTCTCTTAGAAGCTCTAAAATCTGCTAAGGAATTTGTCATAGTGTTGTGTGTTGGCAGTTATTTCATTTCTTAAAGTACCAGGGAGTGAATACACTAGATACTTTTCCTTCTTCCCTTTCTACCCCTTCCCTCTATACTCACAACTCCTTCCAAATGGGGTGAGATTCTGGGGTTGTTTCTGATAGAATATCACTTACCAGTTTGGAAATTGTAGTTAATAAAACACTTCGAAAATACAATAAAGAGTAATCAGCACAAATCAATTAATCTGCCATCAAATCTACAGGCAACAAAATTAACTGGAGAATAGGAGGGTGAAGCCATCCTGCTGAGCAGCAAGCTGAACATGGCCCAGAACCCATTGCTCCATAGCTCTCTGCTTGGCCATCCTTGGCAAGCTCATGCCCACTGCTGTCCTGCCCTTTCTGGTCAGCCACCACATCCATCTGATCTCTTTTCCAAATTTAGTAATGGGGGAGAGTGTAAAGAAGAAATCAAAGAAAAAGAGATGGGTATGTTTTCTAGCACTTAGAGAAACTGTGGCCTCACCACTCGCCTAATTACTATTCTAACTCTGACATGCTCTTTCCTGTTTAATAAAGGAGAAGCAAATTACATGTAGTTCTAGAACACTCCTGATTAGGAAAATGAGAAGGATAAAAATTGACACCAAGTTCAAGGCTTTCGTTGAATTTCACATTTTCAACCTTTATCTTACAATCGTATTTTTTTTTCCTTCAAGACTGTCAGTAAGAGATGTATCACTTAATAGACATAATATCATGGGATTTTTTTAAAGCAACCTTCAGTGGAGGGAGAGTCTAAGGTTAATACTTTACAATAATTACAGAGTGTATATCCACCACTCTCTTTAGTGATGATTCTTGGCATAGCAAAATATTGATCCCAGTGTAATACGAAAACTTACCAAAACAACAAAAATTAAAATTTGGTACTAGCAACAAACTTCACTGAGTAAATAATCCATTGTGAAATTTACATAAATACAGTGCATCAGTTGCTAAAAGATTTAGTGCACATTTCCAGTTCTACTTCCCACAAACTCAGCAACGGTCAGCCCTGACTTCTCATTTGCACTTAATACCATCTTCAGCTTGAAACAGAAAACTGAACCTTCCAATTTCCCCAAAGCATTATTCAAGAAATGAACCCTAACTTGAATTAGCACCACTTTTGTGATATTTCTTTTTTAAAAAATATTTATTTATTTATTTGAAAGGAGAGAGAGAGAGAGAAAGTGAGAGAAAGAGAGAATCTTCCATCTACTGGTTCACTTCCCAAATGACCACAATGGCTGGGGGTGGGCCAGGCCAAAGGCAAGAGCCAAGAGCTTCTTCCAGGTCTCCCACATGAGTGCAGAGGCTCAAGGACTTAAGCCATCCTCCACTGTTTTTCCCAGGTGCATTAGCAGGCAGCTGGATCAAAAGTGGAGCAGCTGGGATTCAAACTGGCACCCATATGGGATGCCAGCACTGTAGGTCGTGGCTTAACCCACTGCACCACAGTGCTGGACCCCTGTGGTATTTTCTAACAGGTTAATGCAGCCTCCATAAGGAGAAATCCTTTGAAGCACAAAAAATAAAATAAAATAAAACAAATAAAACAAAATAAAAATTCATAAAGGTATAATCTCAAAAGTATCATTGATAAGAAGTGCAGCAAAATTTCTTTTTAAAAATTATTTATTCATTTGAAAGACAGAGGGAAAGAGAGAGAAATACCTCCCATCTGCTGGTTCATTCCCCAAGTGGCTGCAACAGCCACATCTGGGCAAAGCCAAAACCGGAAGGGTCTCCCAAGTGGGTGACAGGGACTCAAGTAGTTGAGTCATCATCCTCTGTTTCCCAGGTGCATTGGCAGGGAATTGGTTCCGAACAGAGTAACTGGAACTCCACCCAGGCACTCTGATATGGTATGTGGGCACTGCAAGTGATGGCTTAATTCACCATACCACAGCATCCACACAGATGGCAAGCCCAAGTCACTGTTTCTCCTTTGCAGTGCCCAAAATGTTATTGTCATCAGTTTCGAGGAGCTTCTTGAAAGATGTCTTCATTCATTTACATATTCATGTGTTTTAAAGAAGACATTATCCCATTATAAAAAATTTATTAATTAATTTTCTGTAAGTCCTGAAGGTCTTGAGAAAAAACCCTCCAATTTAAGGCACTAGGGGTTGGATACTAAATTGATAGTAACCATTAGAAGAGTTGCACAAGTTAATTACATGAGGTTTATCCAGCCCTGTAGATTTGTGAGCTAGATTTTGCTGCAGTTTTATCATTATTTGTATCACTCAGAGGAACCAAAAACTCTCCAATTTTTACTATATGTTTTATCTCAACGTGACATTTATCTCTCGACAAAACAGGGAGAAAATGATAATTTCACAGATTTGAGAGACAAACTCGTGATAAGATATAGCTGGTAGGTGACTTTGCTTATTGAAATTCTTGTGATGAAAACACAATTGCCAGCATACTTTTATCCCATGCCTTCCATGATACCTCTATGTCCTCAAAAGAGACCCTGGATTGATTCCCCTAATTTAAATCCCAAGTATCTATTACTGTTTAATATTAACAGTCATTAATAGTCTGCCTCTTAGAGGATCAGCAATGTAAGCTCCAAATCTCAAGGTCTGAAGACTACAGTCATTGTTTAATGAGCCCCAGAAGGACCTAGGGTCCTCAGTCCATTAAGCAAGTTGAGTCTCAAGCAAGGGTCGTTGAAAGTTGGCCTGACACTGCCCAAATTCTCCTCCGTGCGGTTATGCGATGAGTCCTAAGACTCATTGCCTTGCCAACAAATCCCATCATCCTTGCTAACTGTGTCTCTGCTTCGTGCCATAAGCTTTCCTTCAACAGAGCATCTGCCTGGGCTTTATCTCGTTGCTAATGATTAGTTTCTACTTTCCAGTCGCTGATTTTTAAAAAGCGCCAGTGTGATACAGTGAAAATAGCTTCTTAGAGGGATTTGGTGTGACTTGAATTCTATCCCCACCCTGCCTGTTTCTGAGGGAGTGCTCCGTCCTGTCTGACCTTCAGTTTTCTCACCTGCAGAATATAGGCATTGAGAAATGAGCAATCACACCCAAGGTCCCTGGCTACAAAATCCCTGTCTAGCCACAGAGGAAGAAAAAATAGTGCTTTCGTTATTTTAGTATAACTGAGGTAACACCTTGACAGTGGGGACTCCATTTTGGAGCACCTGAGACTCCATCCTGGGAAGACACTCTCCACCGTGAGACTCTGGTCTGAAACCATGATCTAAAACTCTCGGACAATAACAGTCCACTGCATCATACTTGGCAAAGCATAGAAACTCCCTAGCATGATCACTCAAGCTTAGAAGTGGATAGGCTGCTCCTGGGTTAATGATAAAAATGTAATTTGTCTATGTCCTATATATGATTTAACCCAACGCCTGGATTAATGTCAAGATTATAATTGAAATTGTTAAGATTGTAACTAGTATTGTCAAGATTATAATTGATACTAGTTTTGCATAAGTTTCAGGTTAGCTTGACTCTGGTAACCATGTATTCCCCTCCCAATTTTGTGGTTTTTGCCTTTAAAAACCCTGTTGCTTTGGCTTCAGGGTCGAGAGTTCTTTAGGGCATGAGCCGACTCTCCACTGCCACTATAAAGGACCATCAAATTTTAGCAGTGTGTGGTACTCCTTTGTTTGTACTTGCTCAGGTACAACATAACTTTTGGTGAAATTGAACACTTCTCCGTGAATATTTCTTAAATATACATATCATTGGGTCTACCCAGTGCTGGGAGTCATTCTTCAAAATTGGAGAAAATCTGCAACAACATGAAAATTTTCCTGTTTCAAAGTACACTAAAGACTTAATCCTGATTTACTTCTCTTGAGATGAAAAAATTCATGTTTTTACTAATCTCCTTAAAAGACTGGATTTAGGGGCTGGCACAGTGACATAGTAGGTTAAGCCTCTGCTTGTGGTGCCAGCATCCCATATGGGCACTGGTTTGAGTCCCAACTGCTCCACTTCTGATCCAGCTCTCTGCTGGGGCCTGAGAAAGCAGTAGAAGATGGCCCAAGTCCTTGGGCCCCTGCACCCCTGTGGATGATCCGGAGGAAGCTCCTGGCTCCTGGCTTCGGATCGGCCCAGCTCCAGCTGTTGCAGACATTTGGGGAATGAATCAGTGGATGGAAGACCTTTGTCTCTCCTGCTCTCTCTCTCTCTCTCTCTCTGTAACTCTGCCTCTCAAATAAATAAAATAAATCTAAAAAAAATTACCCTTCACTTTCTAGCTGTGGGAACTTGGGTTGATGATTTAACCTCTTTGAACCTCAGTGTTTTCTTCTGTTAAATGGAGATGTTAATAACAGGCCCTAACTCACAAGAATAATCTAAGGTCTACATTATTTAATAGATGTCACATACTTAGAATAATTCCCATAACATTAAAATAAATTATAGCTATATCATTTATCATTATTATCTTTAAAGAACTTAAACCACCTTCAAGATACTCAGCTCGATGTTCAAATTAGTCATCATCTTCTAGATTCAAGCATGAGTTCAGTATAATATTAATTAGCTTTCCATTGCTATAAAAGAAATGCCTGAAGCCGGGTAGTTCGTAAAGGGGTTTATTTACTCACAGTTTTGGAGGCTGCAATTCCAAAACCAGGCACCCCATCCATTTGGCTCAGGTGGGGCCCCCTAGGCTGCACCACTGTGATGAGGATGGCATCGTGATGGGAGCACGTGCCTGAGATAGAATAATCACATGGCCATGTAGGAAGCCAGTCTCGCTTTTTGAAACAACCCTCTGGTGAGAACTAACTCAGGATCCCACGGGAATTACCTTAATCCCTTTCCAGGCAAGTATCCTCCCCACAAATGACTTAACCTCTACCCTGTGAGCCCCACTTCTAAAAGTTCCCACCATTTCTTGCCATCATCACACTGGAAACCAAGATTCCCACACATGAACCTTTTGAGGACAGACTACATCTAAAATACAGTAAATGTGAAATTCAGTAACTAGAGACCTCATTATGAACTAGGTAGGAAACTGGCTTATTCTACAATTCTGGCATTTATCAGAATTATGACTTCAAAAGTTTCAGCTAAACTACAGGAACACACAAGTCCAAATTACGGGGCAGAGAAGTGGAGATGCTAAGACTTCTTGATGGTTTTCTCCTATTTTTTTGGATAAATGTTTAGTTTTTTGTGTGTTTCATTTAACATGATTTCCTTTTTTTTTTTTTTAAGTCTACCTAATGGAATTCACTGCAAAGTGGGTTAAACTCTTTACTTAATTGAAGATTATGCATAGTTCTCTTCAAACCAATTTTTAGGATTTATTTATTTATAAGAGTTGCAAAGAGAGAAGAAGACAGGGAGAGAGAGAGAAAGAGAAAGAGAGAGTGTGTCTTCCATCTGCTGTTTACCTCTCAAGTGACCACAACAGCCAAGGCTGAATATGCCTGAAGCTAGGAGCCAGGAGATTCATCATGTCTCCCATGTGAGTGGCAGGGATCCAAACACTTGGACCATCTTCTTCTGCTTTCCCAGGTACATTTTCAGGGAGCTGGATTGGAAGTGGAACTGCTGGAACACAAGCCAGCACCCATAAAGAAACACCTGCATCACAGGCAGTAGCTTCACATGCTGCGACACAATGCCAGCACCCAGAGCAAATTTTTAAGGATCTTGAGATCATAGGCATTTTAGACTTTTTATAGTTTTGTAGATTAAGGGTACAAAGTTCCACACTAACGGTAGTTGTAAGTCTATCCAAATATCCTGCTTAGAAGTTAGATGGCAAGCTATTTAAGAAAATTCTTATTTCAGTCAATCTGACATAAAAATTATTTTGTCTACTATTCTCCTGCAAAGTGTCTTCTAGAAAATACATAGAAAGGAAGATGGAAAGAGGGTGGAAGAATGGGGGAGGGAGGGAGGAAGGAAATATCATTATGTTCTTAGAATTGTATCAACAAATCACACTGAATCTGTTAAAAGCTAATTAAAAATTAAAAGAAAAAAGTTAAAAAAGAAAATATATAGTGACTCCAATATATTTATTAATCTACTTTCATAGATAATTATTTGAAACTACAAATTCACGAACTTTTTTTTAGATCTTAAGTTTGAATTTTTTTTAATTTGATTCTTGAAGGCATACAGGAGGTGTAAATAGATGTGCAAATATATTAAGATCACAATGTTGCAAAATATTATTATCACTCATTTCTGCTTTTCAAATGTTAAAAAAACTGACCTAGGAAAATAGTTTTTAGGCATTTGACAATGCTGCTTGCCTATAATCAGCCATTTGGAGCACTCAGGCATCCAGTATACTGGAGGCATTGCTTCTAACTAACGATAGAGGGCAAAAATATTTTCGTCATTTTTACTAAGAATGGGATTTTTACCTCAAGATTTCAGAACAAATGGTAAAGAAGACAGTTAATTATAGCACAGGTCTCACAGGCAGAGTTAATGAATTTTAATGCACATCAATTAATAACTAATTGGGTTTTTGCCTGACTATAGATAGAGGCATTGGGTGGTGAGAGAAGGAGCCCTATTTTAATTTAAACACAACAGTTATTCTGTTATGCCTTTGTGTCCCTGGCCCTCCTTGTCTAAAAGTCAAAATTGGCAATAAAAAAAAAATCCAAAGTTTCTAAAGTGCTTTCAAAAATTCAAAACTTATAGATATACATGTGGGCATTTAGGAGTAGAAAAATTGTCTTTTCACATCAGGCAAATACAAAACTCTATAACTTTAGCAGGAAATGCCATTTAATTTTTTCATAATAAATAGGCAAGGGATATACTATATTTTAACTTCTAAAATAAACAAAGGGAAGAAAAGGAAAATAAGAGAGAGGGAGACAATGTAAAAGGGCTTTGAAGGTTTATGGGTTTTGCTTCAATTTCTTGGCTAGAGATGCTGAAACATTTCTTGGCTAGACAACCTGAAACAGTCAAGACACCGAGTTTCATGAATCCAAATCTAGTTTCCTCCCACCACATTATAATACCCCACCGAACTCTGATACATTACCAAAGAAGGCCATAGACACACTATTAACCTATCATTTTCAAGTCCCAGTGATGTTATTGGCGTGAAGATGGGCAAATGTATTAACAGAATGAATATGGAGTCTGGTAATAGATACACATGGGGCTGACTGACTTTAAACAAGGAAATATGAGTAATTGGAATAAGGAATAGATTTTTCAACCAATGACACTGAAAAAAACAACACAGATACTTAAGGGAACATGAAACTTTGATTAGTACATTGTACCACATAAAAAACTAATTTGAGATGAAGCAGATATTTAAATATAAATCTAAAGACATAAAATACTCAGAAAAATTAAAAACTATTTGTTATTGGAATAGGCAATGATATGTTTAAGGACACAAAAAGAAGAACCATTATCAATTAATAAGTTGGACTCATATAAAAGTGAAAACAACTTATCTTCATCAAAAGATGGAATTAGGGGCTGGTGCAGTGGCACAGCAAGTTAAGCATATGTCCGCAGTGCCAGCATCCCATACAGGTGCCAATTAGAGCCCCAGATGCTCCACTTCCCATTCACTGGCCCAAGCACTTGGGCATCTTGTATCGCGTGCCCAGGCCATAAGCAGGGAGCTGGATTGGAAGAGGAGCAGTTGGGACTCAAATCAGTGTCGATATGGGATGCTGCCACCGCAGGTGGAGGCTTAGCCTAGAACACCACATCATCAGCCCCCAATAACCATATTTTTAAAATCCTCAACATCATTAGTCACCAGAAAAACAACTTCAACAATGGTGAGAAATCATTTATCCCTTGTTGAAAATACTGACAATTTTTCTGTTTCATCTCAGAGATGGCAATAAAGAACATTGATCTCATTGATACACTAAAAGAATCTTATCAAACTGTGTATTAACGACCTGTAATTGAATACCTCAGAGAAACACCAACATTGGGTGGTGCTGTTACATAGTAGGCTATGCCTCTGCCTGAGGCGCTGGCATCCCATATGGGCACCAGTTTGAGTCCTAACTGCTCCTCTTCCAATCCAGCACTCTGCTATGGCCTGGGAAAGCAGTGGAAGATGGTCCAAGTGCTTGGGCCCCTGCACCTGCATAGGAGACCCGGAAGAAGTTCCTGGCTCCTGGTTTTGGATAGGCTCAGCTGTGGCCATTGCAGCCATTTGGGGAGTGAACCAGCAGATGAAAGAACTTTCTCTCAGTCTCTCCCTCTATCTATCTCTCTGTCTATGACTCTACCTCTCAAATAAATAAATAAAATCTTTAAAAAACAAATCAATGTCTGGGATTTCGTGGATAAATGGGAATCAAGCATGTGTTTACCTTGGTCCAACGTCAACAGATGCTTTATAAACTGTTAAGAGAGCCACCTAAATAAAATACTGAAGTCCAAATATATAATGTATACATGGGATATATCTATGCCCCGTAGCATATGTTTTCTTTACAAACCACACCAGGTATTCACTGAGAAGATTGTTTAGAATCCTGATGAAACTTCCCTTATGGCACTTCTGGAGGGAGGGGGTCATAAGCCTCCACCTAATGTCCACCCAAACCAGTCTCCCTTAATGCCCCTACAGGGAGGAGTCTGCAAGAACAACCAAAAACCCTCTGCCTTAGGGCACTGTTGCAAATTCATTTAATCTAAGGAATGGGAAAGGGAAGGAAATTTATGATAGGCAAGGAAGTAGGGCAAGAGCATCTGTGAAGGCATCTGTTACGCCTAAGAATGTGGCTTACCCAGACAGTTGAGGACATTTGCCCTCCCACATTTCCCACCACCGTCCCAAGAAGTATCTGTAATTACAGCAATGGAATGCAGCTGTTGAGTTGTATTCTGTTTGGGGAACAGATGCTGGGAAAAACCTTTTAGCAAACTGAAACTATTGCAAGAGGAGTGTGGAGCCTGTGCAACTAACTCAAACCCAGCCCAACTCCTGAGAAGATGATACAGTCTCATCACTAAAAAGCTGGAATTGGGATATTTGTATGTGCAGAGATTGAAACACCATGTGACAGGCCCCCATCCCACACTGGAGCACCAGGGTTCCAGTGCTTCCAATTCTAGCTTCCTGCTGATGCACACTGCAGGACTTAGCAGGCGATAGCTCAAGTACTTTCTCACTCCTGTGAGAGATCCAGATTGACTGCCTAGTTCCTGGCTTTAGCCTGGCCCAATCCTGGCTGTTGCGGGCATTTGAGGAGTGAACTAGGAGGTAGAGGAACTGTGTGTGTGTTTGTGTGTGTGTGTGTGTATCAATCTATCTCTGCCTTTAAAATAAAATGAAAATAAATAAAACTGATTTTTAAATGTCCTATCACAAGGACATACACATATCCAAATATTAAATATTTATCTCAATATCTACTGTACTAAGCAATATGCTCAATAGTCAACACCAACAACAACAACTAAAAATCACAAAGCATATGAAAATGCAAAAGAACCCAAACTGTTTGAAAAGACAAAGTAATTTTTAGAATCAGGTTCAGATATAGCACAGACATTATAAACAATTAATATTTTAAAGAAACTTGAAAAATGTAGACCGCATATAAGATAAGATATTTTCATCATAGAAATGGAAATGATAAGAATCAAATGGAGGGGCTAACACTGAGGTGCAGCAGGTTAAAGCCCTGGACTGCATCCCGTGTGGACACTGGTTCAAGTCCCAGCTGCTCCACTTCTGGTCCAGCTCCCTACTGGTGTGCCTGGGAAAGCAGCGGAGGATGATCTAAGTCCCTGGGCTCCTGCACCCCTGTGGAAGACCTGGAGGAAACTCCTGGCTCCTGGCTTTGGATCAGCTCAACTTCTGCCATTGCATCCATCTGGGCAGTGAACCAGCAGATGAATGACCTCTCTCTCTGTGTTTCTGCCTTTCTGTGGCTCTGTCTTTCAAATTAAAAAAGAAGAGGAATCAAATAGAAATGCTAGCAATAATTTTTTATGTATAAACATAGGAACAGATATGGAGACTGCTGTAATGAACTCACGGTTCATTTTACACAGCTGAGGAAAGCTTCAGGGAACTCACAGATAAGCAATCATCATTTCTCAATCTGAAACACAGAAAGATAGAAGAAAGAAAAAGGAGCATCTAGCATCTGTGGACCAATATAAAATAATTTATCACACGAGTAATTGGAATTCTAGAAAGAGAAGCAAGATAATGGAGCTAGTCTGTTGGTTGAAAAGCTAACCACTAAATGCTTTTCAAAATTCACAACAAAACACCAAACCACAAAGCATGGGAGTGTGAAGCTGGTGCTGTGGCATAGCAGGTAAAGCTGCCAACAACAACACAGGCATCCCATATGGGCACTGGTTCCTGTCCTGGCTGCTCCACTCCTGATCCAGCTCCTTGCTAATGGCCTGAGAAAGTAGCAGAAGTTGGGCTCCTACACCCATATGATAGACCCAGAAAAAGCTCCTGTCTCCTGGTTTCAGCCTGGCCCAACTCTGGTCATTGCAGCCATCTGGGAAGTGAACCAGTAGATGCAAGATCTTTCTGTCTCTCCCTTTCACTATAAGTCTGACTTTCAATTAAATAAAGAAATCTTTTTAAAAGAGAGAGAAGCATGGGGTGGGGGTGGGGGATTGCAGATGGAGGTCGGCAACATGAATATCATATTCAAATTACTAAAAACCAGGAAAAAAAATCTTGCAACCAGAGAAAAAATGCATTACCTACAGAGAAAGAAGGAAAAGAATTTTAGCAGACCTTTCATGAGAAACCATTGGAAAAAGGATACAGTGGAGTGACAGCTTTCAAGCACTAGAAACAAAAGAGAAAATAAACTCAGAGTTCCAAACTTCCTAAAACATCATTCAAAAATTGAGAAGAAATCAAGATTTTTCTTAGATGAACAAAAAATGAAAATGTTGGAAGAATTTCTTAAAGCAGAAGGAATGTGATACCATAAATTCAGATTTACACAAAGATGTGAAGGGGACTGGTAAAGGCTGAAATTAATTTATAATTTTCTTTTAATTACACTGGTAACTGCTTAGTATTGCTATTTAGCAAACTAATTGTGTGCTTATAGTAAATGTAAAAATATATGACATCAGCATCAGAAAGGGTGAGAGGACACAGCTGTACTCCACCAGGAGACCAGACCCACTGTGCCTCCCCTACATGTCTAGCATTACTACCACCACAACCTGAGCCCCAGTGTTGACCACAGCATAAACACCTACACCAGACTCAAGTGACAGGAAGACACCAGCAGCTTTTGTGTCCAGGGACCACAGAAGCCTGTGTAACTAACGTTCCACATCCCTTGTCACAATGTCGGACAACGTAGGCTCTGCTGTGGAGGGCCTCTGCAGTTTTCCCCAACACTGACTTGCAGGCCTCGGAGCTTCCCATTGTCTCACTGCTGTGCACTATCCCTTTCCCAGACAGTGCCCTCAAACTCACCTGTAGATGAAGCTACTTCCCCATTGAAGCCAATCCCTCGCATCTGGGAGAGTTGGCTGCTCCTTCAAATGCACAGAAATCAATGCAAGGCCACAGACACACACACAGTATCAAAGGGACACACTGTATTTCTAGTAACTAACACAAAGGAAGCGGAAATGCATGAGTCTCTGAACAAAAGTCAAAATAATTGCTTTAAAGGAGTTCAGTGAACTACTAGAGAACAAACATACAAACAAATCAATGAAACTGTGAAAACAATATCTAGAAAAAATGACAAATTCAACAGAGTATTAGAAATTACTAGAAAGAAACAGATTCTGGAGCTGTAGAATACAAAACAAAAATTACAACTTAAAATGCCATCAAGAGCCTCAAGAACAGAATCAACCAAGAGAGAGGATCAGAAGACAGTCATTTGAGGAAAAAGGAAAAGGAATGAAAGGAAGTGAGGAAAGCCAATGAGATTTATGACACTATCAAGTGAACTGATGCTTGCATTATGGAAATCCTAAAAGGAGAAAAGATAAATAAAGGGGCAGAAATTTTATTTACAGATATAACAGTTGGAAAATGTCCAAAACTTAGGAAGGAAATAGACATCTGGATTTTGTGAATCTCAAAAGACCTCAGATATGTCCAAGCCAAAGAAGACTATACTGAGACACATTATAATCAAATTGTCAAATATCAAGAACAAAGAATGTTGAATGCAGAAAGAAAAGGTGGCTTGTAACATAAATGAACATCCCCACAAAAGAAGTGGCTTTCCCAGCAGAAATTTTGCAGGCCAAGAAGAATGAGATGACATATTCAAAATACAAACTAAAAAGCTTCTGTTAAGCAAGAAAATCACACCAGCAAAATTGTCATTTAAAATTATGTGGAGGGGCTGGCGCTGTAGCACAGTAGGTTAATCCTCTGTCTGCAGTGCCAGCATCCCATATGGGTGCCAGTTCTAGTCTCAACTTCTCTTCTGATCTGGCTCTCTGCTATGGCCTGGGAAAGCAATAGAAGATGGCCCAAGTGCTTGGGCCCCTGCACCCATGTGGCAGACCTGGAGGAAGCTCCTGACTCCTGGCTTTGGATCAGCTCAGCTCTGGCCATTGCAGCCATTTGGGGAGTGACCCAATGGATAGAAGACCCTTCTGTCTCTCCTTCTCTCTGTCTATAACTCTACCTCCCAAATAAACAAATAAAATCTTTTTAAAAATGATATAGATATATCTTTCCAAGACAAAGAAATGTGGGAGTTTGTCACTATTCAATCCAGTTTACGAGAAATGCTTGAGGGAGTTAGTTCTTCAATTGAAATGAAAACATACAGCCATGGAAAAACATAGGAAGGCATAGGTGTCACTATCAAGCATAAATCTGAAGAAAAACACAGAAAAACGTAGCACTGTACTGGTGGTGTATAAATTATTTTTAACCCCAATACTAAAGGAAATAAAAATTGTTAGTCAATATACTATGTATGAAAAGAAAAAGCTCTGAATGGAAAAATAATGTGGAATAAGGGAGTGTAAAAGAGTTTTCAAATGTGATTGAAGTCATTATGAACTTAAATTACTTAAAAGATATTTTATGTAAGCTTCAGCATAACCAAAAAGGAAAACTTAAAATGGACACATGAAAGATTAAGAGCAGGGCTGGCCGGCACCACTGCTCACTTGGCTAATCCTCCACCTGTGGTGCCGGCACCCCAGGTTCTAGTCCCGGTTGGGGCACCGGATTCTGTCCCGGTTGCTCCTCTTCCAGTCCAGCTCTCTGCTGTGGCCTGAGAAGGCAATGGAAGATGGCCCAAGTGCTTGGGCCCTGCACCCACATGGGAGACCAGGAGGAAGCACCTGGCTCCTGGCTTTGGATCGGTGCAGCATGCCGGCCATAGCGGCCATTTGGGGGGTGAACCAATGGAAAGGAAGACCTTTCTCTCTCTCACTGTCTATAAAAAAAAAAAAAAAAAGATTAAGAGCAAAAAAGTCAAAACAAGTCACAACAGAAAAACATCAAATAACAAAAGAAAGATCAAGAGATGAGAGAGGGATAAAACAGAGGCAAAAGGAGACCAGCATCATGGAATAGGGAATAAAGCCGCTGCCAGTGATGCTGGCATTCTACATAGGCACTGTTCGTGTCCTGGCTGCTCCACTTTCAATCCTGCTCCATGCTAATAGCCTGGGAAAAGCAGCACAAGATGACCCAGTGCTTGGGTCCCTGTCACCCACCTGTATGAAGCTTCTGGCTCCTGGCTCATAATTTCTGTCTGGCTCACCCTTACCACTGTGGCCACCTGGGGATGATCAGTAGATTGAATCCCTTCCCTTCTCCCTTTCCCTTTCTGCCTCTGCCTCCTCCCCTCTCTAATTCTTTCAACATAGTCTTTATAAAAAAGAAAAGAAAACAGCAAAATAACAATTGTAAGTCTTTCTCCAACAATGACTAGTTTAAATGTAAATGAATTAAACACTCATATCAAAGATCATAGTGTGAATGAATGGGTTCAAGAAAACAAGGTCCTGTGATATGCTATCTACAAGAGATTCATTTTACATTGAAAGACACACATAATCTGAAAGGATGGAAAAGGACACAAATTATAATCAAAAGAAAGAAGAGTGGCAGTATTGGGATCAGGAAAAATTGTTACTATTCATCTCTAACGAGCCAGGCATTTAATATAGTGATTAAGATGCTAGTTAAGATGCACAAGTTCCTACCTGGACTGCCTGGATTCAATACTCTATGCTGGCTCCTGAGTCTAATTTGGTGCTAATGCAGACCCTACAAGGCAAAGGACATGGCTCTAGTAATTGGGTCTTGTCATTTACTCTTAATTGAGTTCTTGGTTCCCGGCTTTGGCCTGCTCAGCCCTGGCTGTTATCAGCATTTGGGAAGTGAACCAGTGGATGAGCTATCTCTGTCTCTGAACTTCTCTGTCTCTCATCCCTCAAGCAAAAATTTTAAAAAGGTTTATTTCAGTGCCAGAAAGTTTTGAAATCCACCCATATGAGGGATCTTCAAAAAGTTCATTAAAATGAGTGTTATGAAAAAAACTGTGTATGGATTTCCAAAAACTTTTGCACCAAGACAAGCTTAACATTTTTTTAGTTTTCAAATTATCATTTTTAAATTTGTATTGATATAATGTTTGCATGTTTCTATGTGATAAAGTGCAATATTTCAACACACATACATAGCATAAACCAATCATACCACACAATTAACCTCTTCATTTTCATACATTCCTTTGTGTTTGGAGCCTCCCAGCACCTTTCTTCCAGTAAACAATACACTGCTGTGAACAGCACATTGCTGTCTCCCCTCCCCTGCCCTGTGCTGCAGAACACCAGGATCAATTATTTTTTACATCTATTTTCCTTACCCTTTTGAAGTACGCTTGTATAGCAAACTTTCTACCCATCAATAAAAGCATTCATTTTTCTCAAGTGTGCATGCAACATTCTCTCGGGTAAATCATAATAGGTCACAGCATAAGCTGTAACTAATTTAAAAGGTCAGATTCTTTTCACATCTTTTCCATCCATAATTGAATGAAACCAGAAATCAATAATAGAAAGAAGGGAGATATACAAAGATTCGAGCAGGTATAAATCAAAGGGAGAACAGGAAAACAATTGGAAGAAATAAATAGAAGAAAGGGTTTGTTATTTGAAAGGTAAGAAATTGTCAAATCCTTAACTAGTCTAACAAAAGAGAACAGTCAAATAAATAAAACAGAAATGAGAGAAGACATTACAATAGATTTCTTAGAAATAAAATGGATTGAAAAACACTATTATGAACAATTATACATCAACAAATTGGGCAACCTAGATGAAATTTTTAAATTCTAGAAGCAGAAAAACCTGGCAAAACTGAATCTAAAAGAATAGGAATTTTAAATAAGCAGATTGAATCAGTTATCAAAAATCTTCCATCAAAGAAAGGTCAAGAATTGATGGCTTCATGGCTAAATCCTACCTCACACTCAAAAAAATTAATACTAATATTTCTTAAACTTTTCTCCCCAAAAAACAAGATCAAATATTTCTAAATCTATTTTATGAAGCCAGTGTCTCTATAACACCGAAATCATTATATATAAGTAAACAACAACAACAAAAAGCAAGATAACAACATATTAATATCCTGAGGAACATACATAAAAAAATTCTTGGTGGAATGCTAGCAGACTACATTCAACAGCACCACATAGTATTGTACACCATAACCAGGAGAGATTTGTTTCTGGGAAGATTCAACATGTGTAAATCAATCAACATGATAATCATTGTAACAAAATGAAACAAAAAAAAAATCATATCATCATCTCAAATGATGCAGAGAAAGTCTCTGACAAAGCATCATGCTATTTGTGACTAAAACTCACAGCAAACTAGGTATAGAAGAACTTATTCAACATTATATAGTCCATATATGAAAAGTCTATAGATGAAATAATAATCAATGGGGAAAAAAACTGGAAAGTTTTCCTCTAGAATCTGCTGAGTACAAGGATTCTTGCCACTGTTTTTTATCAAAAAATTGGAAGTCCTAGGCAGAGCAATTAGATGAAGAAAAGAAAAATAAAATGAATTCAAATTGGTAACGAAAAAATAAAATCTTTTTGCTGATGACATTATCAAATAGTTGAAAAAATTAAACCACCACCATAATTACCAACAACAAAATGCTGTTAAGACTAGTAAATGAGTTTAATATAATTGCAAGATAGAAAAATCATCATACAAAAACCAGTAGCATTCCTATACCCAAAGAGTTTTCTGAAAAAGAAATTTTAAAAATTTATTTTCTTAATATCAGCAAAAAGGAATGAAATACTTCTACACCACAATTTATAAAAGATTATTGTATCAAATTAAAAAATATTCAGATAACTGGAAAGCTATACTATGTTCATGGACTAGAAGAATTAATAATGCTGAAATGTCCATACTACCCAAAGTAATGTACATATTGAATGCAATTTTCTGTCAAAATCCCTATAGAATTTTTTATCAAAATAGAAAAAAAAAAAAATATATATATATATATATATATGTCAAATGGAACCACAAAGATTGCCATAGCAATCTTGATCAATAAAAATCAACCTCACAGCATCATGGTTCCTAGGTTCAAAATATACAACAAAGTTACAGTAACCAAAATATTATGGAGCTTGCATAAAACAGACATATACACTAGTAGAATAGGATAGCAGCACAAAATAAATCCATGCATCTGGGGTAAATTGATCTCTACCTAGTGTCCATGAATGTACAATGGATAAAGGATAGCTTCTTCAATTAATGCTGTTTTGAAAACTGGATATCAACATGAGAAAGAATAAAACCTCACACCATATACAAAATCAACTCAAAGTGGATTAAATAATTCAATGTAAGACTTAGACCTATAAAACTATTAGAAGGAAGCATAGGGGGAAATCTTACTGACATTGGCCTGGACAAAGGGCTTTTATTAGTATATTACCCCAAAAGTACAGACAACAAAATCAAAACTAGATGAATGAGATTGCATCAAAAAAATAAAAAAAATAAAAAAATAAAAAAGATAAAAAAAGGCCGGCGCCGTGGCTCAACAGGCTAATCCTCCGCCTTGCGGCGCCGGCACACCGGGTTCTAGTCCCGGTCGGGGCACCGATCCTGTCCCGGTTGCCCCTCTTCCAGGCCAGCTCTCTGCTGTGGCCAGGGAGTGCAGTGGAGGATGGCCCAAGTGCTTGGGCCCTGCACCCCATGAGAGACCAGGAGAAGCACCTGGCTCCTGCCATCGGAACAGCGCGGTGCGCCGGCCACAGCGCGCTACCGCGGCAGCCATTGGAGGGTGAACCAACGGCAAAAGGAAGACCTTTCTCTCTGTCTCTCTCTCACTGTCCACTCTGCCTGTCAAAAATTAAAAAATAAATAAATAAATAAATAAATAAAAAGAGATTGCATCAAAATAAAAATATTTGTGTGTAGCAAAGGAAATAATCAACCGAGTGAAAAGGCAATATACAGATTGGAAGACTGTTTTTGAAACTCAATGTGTGTCAATGTATAAAGAGTAGGAAAATATGGTGTGTATATTTATATGTATGCGTGTATGTATAAACATATCTAGAATATTATATATATTGAACATTATTTAGCCTTTAAAGAGAAGAAAGCCTTAACATTTGCAACAACATGGATGAATCTGGATGACATCACACTAAGTGAAATAAATGAGCTAGACAAAGAAAAAAAAATGCTGCATGATGCCAACTATATGTGAACTCTAAATAGTCAAACTCGTATTTACAAATAAATACAATGTAATACTACTAAGTAATTTTTAGAAATGATCTACCAAGACATGCAATAGGTAAATCTCAAACATTTTTCAAAAAAATCCCAAGATACATCAATGCATACTAAACAGTTAAATATACTTACAGAATTTATCAAATGATTCCACAGTGATGGAAATCAGTGTTTACCTACAGGTTGTAGCGAGAGATGGCAAGGGAGTGTGTTGTAACTTTCCAGGTTCTGGCACTGTCCTTTATCTTGATTGGGGTGTTAGTAACATATTTGCAAGAATTTGTCAAAACTCATCAACAAAAAAACAAAACTCATCAATATAGACACAAAATCTGTTATCTCCTTGTAAATTCTACCTAAAACTGTAAAACAATATTAAAACACATTTAGAGGATAATGTTGCAGTATTAGAAAACATTTTAAAATAAGTGCAAATTCTTTATAATTTGTACAAAAACACCTTTAAAGAAAATAAAAATTAATCAACAATTTATCTTACTTTTAAAATAAAATTTCCAAAGATACAAAATCCAGCTTAAAATTTCCTAACACCCAAACTCTATAGGGAAAATCTTAATGGGGACCTGGTAAATTTTTAGATTTTAGAATGTTTAATAATGAGCAAAAATATGATTTAGTGTCACATATGTTTAAACTACTCATCTTCTTCAGCCAATGCTATAATGATCACTCCTTAGCATAATTAACCAAAGTTTCCTTGAGTGAACAGACAACTAAAAGTACAGCTCACTCAAACTTATTTGCATTTTTCAACTTACATTAATGTTAGAGTATTACCAAAGGAAAATCATATATGAATATCTTCAGAATCTTTTTAGAACTGTAATATCTTTTGTTCTGCCAATGTTACCTTTATAGCAAATTCTTTCTTGATAAGTTTTTTTTTTTTTAAAGGGGCACTATGTGGTGGATGGTAATTGTCAATTTAGGATTTCTTTGTGCTTTTGGTGCTTCATTTGATCATAAGAGATCTGATAACTTCCTTTTGGCAGCATTTGATAGGGTGCTACATCATATATTAAAAATGGATGATTTCCCGAAGTGCATGCCTTTACTTCTTGGCTTGCTTCCCATGTAGAGAAATAAGTGTTCATAATTATCTGAAGAAGAGTGTTTGACTATTACTTCTTACGCACATAATTATATCTCATATTTTAGGAAACATTTTATGTGTAGGCCTACAGCATACTGTACGTTTTCTTTAAAAGGCAAAGTAGCTAAAAATGAATGTGTGGAAGATGTGATAGTCACACCATGCTAGCTGTATTTGTTACTATGCCACTATAGGATTTAAAAGCCACTAATGCAAAAAGAAAGTGCATGGGACTTGTTGTGTGTTTCTAATTGGCACAATTTGCTAATACAGTTCTTGATGCCAGCATTCTGTTGTTCACATATCTGATTTAACATAATTAAATGCAATGCATTTTTTCTTGCGGTTTTGAGCACCAGCGCAAACAGAAAGAAAGGCTATGCTCAAGAATACTAATTAATAGCAATTCTTACTAACTATAAATTGCCCTTCAAATACAAACGTGATAAAGACACAAATCCATTTTATAGAATAAACTATATCAAGATTTTCTCTCTCTCCTTCAGTCAGTCCTGAAGTACACACAGCTTAAGCTTTGGAAATAGGATTAATTAAAATCTTTTCTTATCCTGCATCAAACTGCATCAGCAAGATTCATACACACATTGACAGTGCTTCAGAAGTTGCCCAAATAAATATGTAAAGTGTGATTTGAAGGCTAAGAACACACCCTGCTATTCCACATAGAGTGTTTTTTTCCCTCTCTGACTTCCTTTCATTCATCTCCCCCCACCCACTGATGACAGGATACCCAGAGCAAGCTTAAATTCACTCATTCCTCCATTCACTCAACCAGCAAAGATGTACTGATATCCACTGGGTGCCAAACACCATGGCCACTACTGGAAGCAAAATACCAGCAAAGGTATTCCCTGCCTTTGGAAAGTGAATAATCTGTCTGGAAGGAGTGAGTCAACTGTGACAACTTGAATTGAAAGTGTCACACTCTGGGTGGCCAGGAATGCTTAGGGATGGTTGGAAAACCTCTGTTAAGAGAGCATTTGTGATGAAGCTTCAAAAATGAAAAGGAATTAAATGTAGCAACATCAGGGAAGGAGAACATTTCAAGGAGAGAACAACAAGTATGCAAAGGCAGTGTTTTCAACAATGTTATGTAATAAGTACATAAATTGACCTTAAAAGCCAATGGGCATGGGAAATGATAATGTTCACTCTTTCAGAAACATCTCGGAAATTTCTGTCTTCATATTGTTTCTTGAGGATTATCTTCTTCCTAGAAGATTGGATGCTTTCGTCACATAATGAGGAATGTGCTCATATTTTGACCTGACAATCAAGAAGCCGAGAGCTATATTAAAATCTGAACCAAAGTGCCTTGTCATATGCTCCTGTTATCATTTTTGATAACCATGTTTTGTTGAAGAATGTGTATTTTTACTTCTGCATTTAACTTTATTACAACTATCCTGCTCTTTTTGTGTAAGTTATCTCAGATCATTTTTAGAATGTAGGTGCATTGTACACACTTATTTCTGTAGCAGATCCTTACAAGGCACTTTTACATGGGCCTAGACACAAAATTTAAGTGACCTAAATATACTTAAAATAAAATACGAATTCTCTTAGTCATTTGTAAGTTTTAAAAATCACAAAGATAGGTTTGGTGAAAAACCAACCTTTATAAAATGCTATGGTCATTATTCTTTACTTACACACACACACAAAAAAGAACAACTACAATTTTCATGAACCTTGCATAAGAAAAGTTACAAACAATATGGCTTGCTAAAAAGCAGTCAGAATTACTCAGCTTCAACAATTAGATTTGTTTCCATCCACATACTTACATTATTGATGAAAATCATGAATGAGTTATTTGTAAGTACTGCAAGTGTGAAACTACATTTCATAATATATTTTCATTTCCAAAATAAGGTAGACAAATGCAATAACTTTAAAAACACATCGAGTTCCTAAATCTGTATATATGAAGTATGTGAGACTTGTATAACAAATTTTTAAAAAAAACAACAACACAACCAAGTTCTAATTTTTTTCACTTTGTATTATTCAAAAAATTATTTTTAAATCTGGAAAAATTAAGGGATAATGCTTAGAAGAATTAGTCCTTTGAGAATAAAATGCTATAGGAGATCAAAACAGAACAAAATGCTTACAAGAAGACAGCTGTGGACCAGCCACACATGCACTTTGCTGCCACAAGTAAATTGGAGGTCCAAGTGGCATGCAGAATCCAAAGTCAGAATAAACCCTTTTTCAAAGCACCCTACATGAAGAATGAATGGTGTCTATCTTGCCAGAATAGATGCGATATTTTGTTTTAAACATTGAAAAATATGACTAAAATTGTGTTCGAAAAGCAACATGAGGACTTAAAAAAGCTGGTTTCCATTTAATTCTATTCTCAACACATAGCCAGCCATAATCATCTGTCTTCTTCCTTCTTTCCCTCCTCCCTTTTGCATCCCTTCTCCTTTTCCTTCAATCTTCTTTGTTTTCATTCTCACCTTCAATCCTTCTTCCTGACTTCCTGCATTCATTCCTATCTATATGGGTCTTAGGAATGCATACAAATCCAGGAATACTAATAGTCAATGTCATCAGGACTTCTTAGTGTGCCTGCTTTCTATTTTTCTTTCATTAGATAGGGGTCAGTCCCTTTCGGGTCCCATAATCTTCTAAGTCCCTATCTAAGTATTCATAGACAGATAGAAATCAATTCTATGTAAAACTGGAATAAATGGAGACCCAAATCTTTCAAAAAAAAGAACACTGTACTTTCCTTTTAACTTTACTGTGATTGATTCTACTGGAAAACATTAATTGCTACTAATTTCTTATTTTATCAAATTCTCATTAATAATAAAGCAAAAAATATTTACCTTCATTCCATTGCATCTGCCCAATAAATATCTGTTCTTACAAATTTTCAAAGTTGTTGTCTGAAGTAGATTTGTTTTGCTTTGGTGTTCTGAATATAATTTCCCTCATCCTGATATCATTTTAAAATGACGTTGGGAGATTTGTTCTATGAAAATGGATGCCTCGTGTTCTTTCTGGTTGTTGAAGAAAAAATTTATGTGCAAGCTTTTTTTCTGTGTAATCTCTGAAGGGTATTTACTAGTAATTTTACTGATCGACAGCCAAAGGTTTATAAACCCCCATGCTATTAATTTTTAAGCACTAGAGGATAGAACAGTGATAATATGAAAAAGAAAGAACTCATTAGCTTTTAATAGAGCATTGTGCGGCGCAGGCTTTGCCACCCAACTATTTACCCAGAGCTTCTCATCATGCTACTCAAAACTGCTGCACAATAAATAAAAAAAGATTAAAACCCTAAACCTGGAAAACTTAGGAAAAAATATTAGAAAATTTTATTTGAGATTATAAAAATCCTCAAATGATTTACTTTAAGCGACACCTTCATTGCTTCCATGTGCGGGGACTAATGATGGCCCTGGGCTGAGGCCTGGCGAGAGCGATGCTTGGGAAACACAGTCAGAAGCAGGTGATAAAGTAGGCCCTCCAGACTCCCTCGCTGTCACCTGCACATCTCCTTACCATTTGTTACGAGGAAATGATAGGCCATGCACTCAGTCATTTATCTGCCCGGCCGTAGCCCTGATTTTCTTTTCCAGAACCAATCTTCTTGTTCTAAGTAACTCTGTTTCTAAGTAGGATGATTGCAATGTATTTTTGTGTCTTGGGCACAGATAAAATAAGATTCTAATTAAAGGACCGGCTCTCCAAGGACACTGACATCTGCGGAGGGAAGATTTCGCAATCACTTTGGCATGCCTGTATCCTCGCTAGCGTTCAACACTGGACTCCTTTAATTGGGATGTTAAGTCTTTAGTCATTTTGCAATCATTTTTCACCTTTCTTCCTACTGGTGATGCATCTCTGTTAGAGTCTCAGGTAACTGTTGAAGCAAAGGTGGATGTTTGGTAGGTAGAACCTGGAGGTATTCTTGCCATAGTCTCAACAAAAAACTGAAAAAGCTATTATGATTATAACTACAGTTTCAAAAAATCTATGAAATCAGCAGACCGCACATATTCCCTTAGAATGCCTTGTTGTTAATGAAACACTCCATCTATTCTCATTTGATTTTACAAACAAGAATTAACAAGTGAGAAGAAAGAGGCACACCACCTCTCTCCCAGGACTGGAAGCATTCCTCATGCAACCACAAAATACACGGTTATACCTGAGTGCATTAAGTCATTTTCAAAACTAGTGATAAGGATGGTGCTGCCTCAAGAGCTCACAGCACTGCTTCCAGGCCCCATAAGAGCAGTGGCACAGTTACGAGTGACTCATGCTCACGGTTTAGACAGCTCCAGCTTCAGGATTTCATTTCTGCCCCTCACTAACCCTGCCATCTTGAACACTGTGAGCCTCGGTTTGCATTGTGAAGCTAGGGTGAGTACAGGATTTATCTCACAAACTTGTGATAAAAATTTAAAATAGCGCTTGGCACATAGTGAGCAAGGCAATGATTTTTATATGACTGTCACTGATTATTGACCTTGTAAGATGCATTTTGCAGCCACAAACATGTCAATTGCATGGCCGTTATAGTGAATATACAAAAGCATGCTTAATATTATAGGGAAGAAACACGAAAGCAGATAATCGTTTTAGGAGATTTTGTGATTAGCAAAAACAACAATGGAGAGTTAGGGAAAAAAAAACAAATACTTTTTGTCTTACCTGCCATTGGAAAGAAAAGAGAAGAGACAGAAGAAAGAAAAGATAAAAACCAGCTTTGGTCAACGGGAATCATTTTCCAATAATTCCTAAAGTAGAAAAAGGTTGTCCATCATTCTGTTTCTAATACATAAAAATTCTGAGAAACATGAATTTGGGTAGAAGACTAGTTTTATGTAAAAGTATTGATTCTTTCTATCAACAATGTTTTTGACAGATATTCAAGTATCACTCAATGATTACAGGAATTCGTAAAACTATTTTGAAAAAAAACAGTAGAAGAAGACTGAATTCCATTTTTAGTACCATTAAAATTCTCTCTAATTCTTTGTCCATTATGCATGCTTTTCCATGTACAGATCTGGCTAACAATATCAGCAATGTATTCCAGAGGTTCAGTTGCTTCCCTGGAGAATGTGTGAAGACATTCCCTCTTCCTTGTCACTTCTATTGTATTGCAAGAGCAAATGTGTCACTTTGTGCCTTCATCATTGACTAGTTACACAGTGCCATGCATCTTTCAATGGATTTTTCCATAACTCCCGAGTCTGTTCTTCAAGCAATATACTGCAGCATTTTTTTTTCTTATTTTTGCCAACACCTACTCTTTTTCTTCATTCTCAAGATTCAGTATTCTACATTTATCTGCATTGATCTCTGGCATTTGCCATCTTTTAGCCCAGGTACTTAGGTGATCTACCTTATGTGTTTGACTGTGTAGTTCTTTATTATTTACTGTTCTTCTGACTTTATTATCATCTGCAATATCAGGTGTCCCTGCTGGGGCACTTTCCCTCTGGGTCACAGTTTAAAGTCAATCCAGTGCATAACACAAATCTCTCTCTCTGGGTCTGCATTTTCTCTGATCCTTTTTGCACCTCTTTGAGAGACAAGTTCAAGTACTTTATATTGGCAAATCTCTGAGGATGCAGACTAACCTCTTTAGAAGACAACTATCCTTGGATTTTAACATGACCCTCTATAGAATCATATATAGCCAATCGTTTGACTTTTTCTACTTCCTGATTAAAACCATTTGTAGTTTTTACTTGTAGAGGTGAGATATAAGATGTAAACCTTCTCTCACATTTTTATTAATTTATAACTAACATTAATCCTATCCAAATGGAGATTTTTAAATAGATTGTCTAGAATTTTGGAAAAAGGAGAATTTTAAGAAAGGATAAATTGTGCATAGCTAGTGAATTCCCTGGTCATGGGTAAAGGGGAGAAACTACAAACCAACACTGTGGGGAATATAGATTGTCATACTTTACTACCTGATAATTTTTGGCAGAGATTCTAATGATGTCTTTGTGAACAATGATCATTATTATAATAATAGCTTTCCATATAGGTTACACAGTGTTTCTCATTGTATGTTATTAAGACTGATTAGAAACTTCACAGCATTACCATTCCTGAGTGACTGAGGCAGTAAATAACACAGAAAACAATATGGGAGGTGAATGTTTGGTGTACTGATCAAGATGCTTGTTGGGATGTCTGCATCCAGAATCAGAGTGCCAGTTTTTGAGTGCCAGGCTCACCCCCCATTCCAGCTTCCTGCTAAGATGTGTCCTTGGATAAGGTAATAATTCAAGTAATTGGGTTCCTGCTACCCACATGGGAGACCCAAATTGAGTTGTTGGCTTCTGGCTTTTGTTTGATCCAGCCCCATCTATTGTGAGCACTAGAGGAGTGTACCAGAAGATGGGAGATCTCTCTGTCTCTGCCTCTGTCTCTGTCTCTGTCTGGGAGTGTTTCTCTGACTTTCAAATAGGATGAAATAAGTATATAAATAGCTTTTTAAAAATTTGCTTCAATGTCTTCAAAAAAGAAAAGAGTGTTGATGTGTTTTAATGCAGTATTTCATTCTAAGTAGAAGACAATAAAAATAAACACATAAATGTAGAATATTATAAATGCCATAAAAATAAATTGAGGAAAAATTAAAGGGAAAGGACTATAAAGAGTATCAGTATGGAAGGGACTGTGGTTTTGAGTAAGAAGACAAAAAAATGTCTCCCTGAGGAGGCTACATGACAGAAGTTGGGATGCAAGTGGCAGAACGGAGCATCTATATAAGAAAGAGTGGGTGGGAGGTGCTCAGCAGATCTGAGGAGCAACAGGAGTTCATTGTGACTGGAGTGGAATAAATTATGGAAAAAGGGGAGCAATTCAGCTCAGATAAAAATGCAGGGTCACACTCAGGAGAGTCTTATCATCCACTAAAATGGATCTGGCTTAATACTCTCAGTGACGTGGAGCAAGGGAGTGACATGATTTGATCTCATGCTTTAGTGTAATAATTCTACCTGCTAATTTTCCAAATAAAGAATATGAATTGGAATCATGGGAACCATTAGGAGATGGTTGCCACTTTCCAGGTAAGAAATGATGATGAGCTGAGCAGAGAGATGGCAATGGAGGTGATGAAAACCAATTGGATTCTAAATGTTATAGGCCAAGAGAGCTTGTTGACTGACTATAGATTCTGAGTAACAGAAGTAGATGATTCCCATATATTTAGAGTGAGCAACTGGGAGGGAGGGTTGTGTGACCATTTACTTGGAGAAGGTTACAGAGAGACAGACTTTAGGAAAGTCTATGAATTCTGTTTTGCATATGTTAATGTGTAAAGTGCCATGGTAGATTGAAATTTGGTCCCAGTTTTCATGCATATCAATAGCTTTACCCTCCCATCTGATGACATGAGAGTATTTCCTATCTTCTTAACTATGGACCATCTTGACCTGTTTTAGCAACTGGAGTAACAGAAGATTTTAAATATGCTTTCATAAGCAGGCTGGTGCTCATTTTTTTATCACAAGAAAATGTATCAGAACAACTGGTTGAAGGATTATATGAAATGAAAAATATGGATCAGACCTGGACCCAAATAGGTCAAGGTCAAATGAGGTCAGGCCCAGCCTAATCCACAACCTCTTCCAATCTCTTATCCTATGATAAGCTGTAATACAGCAAAAAAACTGGATGCCTATAAAAATATATATATTTGACAATCAAGTAGAGATGTCAATAGTCAGTTGCATGTAGTAAAGCTCACTTGAGATATCTAGATTGGAGATGAAATTCACAAGTTGTCAGCATATAAATGATTCCCACATATTTTTCTTTGATCATGCAACACACACACATAAACATATGAATGCACATAGAGAAAGGATCATTTTTATTATGTACAAAAATTTTAGCATATGGTACATACTCCTCATTAATTTTTTTTTTTGGCTTAGCATATTCTGAGTATCCCTGAATGTCAATGTAATCCATTTTTTCTCATTTCTATGTAATTTCTTTCATATTGATGACCACAATTTAGTCATCCATTTCTTAATAGATAAATATTCAGAATCAGGATGTTTCTAGTTTTTGTTGATCATAAACAAGTCAAGAGGGCTTCAAAAAGTTCATGGAAATGAAATAAAAAGATAAGCTTATTTTCATTAAAAAAATTGAAATCTATGCATATGGGAGGTCTTCAAAATTATCACAAAAAATGTAGATTGTGAAAGTTTTATGAGATATCTTTATATTGCAATAAATGAGCATTTAGCAGTATCCCCTCATCTATGATTTCTCTTTCCATTGGGTTTAGTTCCCTGTGGTCAATTGCAATTTGAATATATACATGGAAAATTCCAAGAAATAAACAACTCAAAAGTTTTAGGCAACTGCTATTGTAATATATTGTTACAGTCATACTGTTGTTAGTTATTGTTCTTAATATCTTAAGGGACCTAATTTATAAATTGAACTTTATCATAAATATGAATGTATAGAAAAACATGCAGTGTATGTAGTGCTACCCAAGGTTTCAGGTATCTACTAGGGCAGCTGGAATATATCTGCATATATGGAGGCAAAACTGTATTCCTTATGAATATTATTACTTACTGGAGTAAGTTCAGACTTCATGTGTTGGTTTCACTTTTTTTTCTTTATTTTATTTTATTTTATTTTATTTTTTTTGACAGGCAGAGTGGACAGTGAGAGAGAGACAGAGAGAAAGGTCTTCCTTGTGCCGTTGGTTCACCCTCCAATGGCTGCCGCGGCCAGCATGCTGCAACCGGCGCACCACGCTGATCCGAAGGCAGGAGCCAGGTGCTTCTCCTGGTCTCCCATGGGGTGCAGGGCCCAAGCACTTGGGCCATCCTCCTCTGCACTCCCGGGCCATAGCAGAGAGCTGGCCTGGAAGAGGGGCAACCAGGACAGAATCCGGCGCCCTGACCGGGACTAGAACCCGGTGTGCTGGTGCCGCAAGGCAGAGGATTAGCCTATTGAGCCGTGGCACCAACCTGGTTTCACTTTTAATAAATATTTCTGATTTGCTTTCCAAAGGTAAAACATATGGATAATGAAAGTAGTTTAACTTTCATATATTCTATCTACCAACTTTTCTAAAAGACTATATACCATTTGAAAATTTCACAAGAAATGCTTGAAGATTACTATTACTCCACAGTTCTTCCATCAATAGGTATTTCATTTTTTTAATTTTTGTCAATCTGATGATGATTAATGATATCTCGTTGCTTTTTAAAATGTTTTCCTGGTAGACAGAATGTTTGATATGGTTTTCATCCAATTGTTTTTAATTTTTGATTTGCCTGTTGGTCTCTTTACATGTTTATAATTAAACTTTTTGATTTATTTCTTATTTAATAGCTGAATATCTTTGTATGCTAGTAATAACCTTTAACATCTCTGTGGAAACTCTTTTAATTGTGTTAGCTGTATTTTGGTCCAATCGTTATGCCTTTCCCAAGGATATTGTAAGTATTCTTTGTGGTCAATGTTTTCTATGTATTTCTCTACCACATATCTATACATAGGGATAGAAGAAAAAGAGAGACACAGAGATGGACAGATACACACACACACACACACGCAGAGAGAGAGAGAGAGAGAAAGAAAGAGAAGGAAACAAAGAGAGAAATGCTGGTAAGGGTAGTAATAGTGTTGTGGACTGAGGACTCCTGGCTAGGTGTTTTGCAGATTCGCTCTGGACACATGAAAGAATTCAAAAGTAGAGGCGTAAAGATGTACAGGAGAGCAGGATTTAATCAGAGCAAAACAGAAGTACAAGTTCAAGAACCAAGTTGTGGGTGAACATGCAAACATAAAAATGCAAAGAGGCCCCCAAAGAAAAACTCCTCTCCAAGAAAAATCTCCCAACAGTGAAAAAGCTCCAACAAATGGAAAAAAGTCCCACCAACAAGGTTAGGCCTACCCTTGGTACCCTCCAGGGGCACAAGGGATGATATCCTGCATGGAGCCCAATTGAATATTCCAACAATGATAAGGCAGGGTCTGAGTAACGGTATAAAAAGTTAAGCCTTCACCTAAGTGTCCCAGCTGCTCTACTTTTTTTTTTTTTTAATCAGGCAGAGTAGTTAGTGAGCGAGAGAGACAGAGAGAAAGGTCTTCCTTTTTGCCATTGGTTCACCTCCCAATGGCCACTGCAGCCAGCGCATTGTGCTAATCTGAAGCCAGGAGCCAGGTGCTTCTCCTGGTCTCCCATGCGGGTGCAGGGCCCAAGCACTTGGGCCATCCTCCACTGCCTTCCCGGGCCATAGCAGAGAGCTGGCCTGGAAGAGGGGCCACCGGGATAGAATCCGGCGCCCCAACCGGGACTAGAACCCGGTGTGCCGGCGCCGCAAGGCGGAGGATTAGCCTGTTAAGCCAAGGCGCCGACCTCCCCAGCTGCTCTACTTCTGATCCAGCTCTCTGATGATGGCCTGGGAAACCAGTGAAAGGTGGCCCAAGTCCTTAGGCCCCTACACCCATGTGAGGATCAGGACAAAGCTCCTGGCTCCTGGCTTCAGATCTACCGAGCTACACTATGGCCATTTGGGGAGGGAATCAACTGATGGAAGGCCTCTCTCTCTATCTCTCCCTCTCTGTTTCTGTAACTCTGCCTGTCAAATAAATAAATATTTTTTAAAAAATAAGGTGGGGGGAAGGGGTTTGGGGTGGAGCTTGAGCAGTGCCCATTTCCATGCCCTTGTTAGGAACTATGGGGAGTTTCATTGCACTGGGTATGTGATGGCAGTGTGCGTGTCCCCTTTGGTAATTTTATTATAATGACCTGAAGGTCATGGGAGTACACATTCTGCAGCCATGTTGAATATTTCCACTTAAAGATGGTTGCAAATTCACAACATGGTGGAATTTGGGGTTCTCACTCCTCAGAAGGGGGTGGTGCTTACTAGTGCTTGGGAGGTGGGCTTGCACAGTATATGCGAAGATAGGCTTGGGAAGGGGGTTTGGATGGTGCACAGATGGGCTCTAATACCTGCTGGGCCAGACTGACACATAGGTAGGTGATAGCTTTTTTGTTGAGGGTTGGTGGGGGTGACCAAAAAGCAAATCGCCTGTAGCTTCAATCACCTGCTTGCACAGTTACACAGCTTGCCGGGAGCTGTCCAGCGGCACTCCAGGTAGTGCTATCAGGCCCCAGCTTCTCCCTGACTTCATGTGTTCCCACAGCAATAGAAGGCAAAGTAAAGATAGATTCAGAAATAGTGGTAGACAGAGGAAGATATGGAGGTAAAGGTAGAAACATAGGCTTTCAGGCATTTATTTTTGCATATAACTTTGTCAGGAATCCAATTATGTGCCAGATTCCCTTATTTATCTATTCTTATGTCACTACCACGTTGTTCTGTTTTCAGCTTTATAGTAACTTTTGTTAACTGGTAAAGGAAGTTCTTCCCCAATGTTCTTCTTTTCCAAAATTTTTTGTCAACCGATACAGTCTTCTTCGTGCAAACTTTAAAATTATTTTGATCAACCAAAGCAAGAAGCCTTGGAAATGCTTTATTCCTTGTTGTGTTCTCTTTTCAGTCAGAAACATAGTGTTCCTGAATTTTAAGCATTCTTAGTTTTAAATTCCAACACTTAATTGTTATTTAATATTTTCTAATACAAACACCTATTTCATCAATTAAATGTGTTCTAACAGCATCTTAAGGTATCATTAAGAAATCTTAGAACAAAGCGTTCTAAGGAGTTTTCAAGGGCTTATGTAGGGGCCAGCATTGAGGCACAGTGGGTTAAGCTGCCGCTTAAGGCACTGGTATACCATATGGGTGCCCGTTTGAGTCCCAGCTGCCCCAGTTCTGATTCAGCACTTCAATAATGTGCCTGGGAAGACATTGAAAGATGGCTCAAGTCGTTGGGCCCTTGCACCCACACAGGGAAGGGACTCGGCTTGTAGCAGTTTGAGGGGTGAACCAGCAGATGGAAGATTCTATCTGTGTCTCTCTCACTCTCTTTCTGTGGCTCTGTCTTTCAAAGAAATAAAATAAACCAAAAAAAAAATGTAAGGGCAAATTTAATGCCTAGTACTTAATACAGATGCTATTAACATAGCAAATAATTCCTTTCTCATCTATCCTCTACACAGCAGGCCTGTATCTCTTATTTAACCCTAGGTTAATTTCTATGGAGAAAAATGGAAGAGTGAGAAACCAGGATTAGGAAGAGCATAATCAGAGAGAAGTTATGAGCCACTTTTTATCTTATTAATAGTATTCAGTAATACCCCCCTTAAGTATGGCATTCACAGTTGTGCAATGAATTGGTCTCATTATTGAGATGAAAAAAATGTTAAACTCAGACAGATTAAATATTTCCTAAAGTTAATAAAATTTGAACCCAAGATTGTTTATCAAAATTTTATTATATTTCAGGTAAATTATTAGAGATATACTCATTTTTTTCAGATAGGGATTTAAAAATTTTTCATTAATTAATTTATTTTCACTTTATTGAAAGGCACAGAGACAGAGACCCCTGTTCTATCTGTTTATCACTCCCCAAATGCCCACAACAACCAATGCTGAGTCAGGTTGAAGCCAAGAGCCCTAACTCAATCCGTGTGTCCCATGTGGGTAGCAGGGAACCATGCACTTGAGCCATCACCTGCTGCTTCCAGACAGCCCAAAAGCAGCAAGCTGGAATCAGGGACCCCAGACACTCAAGTATGCGATGCAATCATCCACAGTGGCATCTTAACCATTGAGCCCAGTGTATACCTCTAGACAGGGACATTTAATGAGACTTTAATTAAAAACGGGGGAGAGATGGTGTAATGAAATGTTTGCTTCTTTATTTTTAGCTTTATCTGAGCTGTTTATATACCTCCTTTTCAAGAAACATCACACATAATTTACAAGATCATTGTCCTCATTATTTGCAAATTAATTGGTCAAGCAAGTTGAAGATTGAAGTGATAAAAATAGATTTGTTTATAATCTTTGAATAGCACTCATTTTGTGGAGTCAGGTTACTTAATAAAACTTTTATTTGGGACACTTTCATAATTGCTAGAGTTAATCTACATTTAGCATTTAAGAACTCATAATTTAGAAAAAATATTTTCACTATCGCAGTTTGCTATGTTTCTCATATATTTAATCTCTAGTTTATACACGTAGATCTGATATTGCCTCTTTAAATATATGGCAACCGTTCACTTTGAAGGGTTTATCTCTTTATGGAGGTGTTTATCTGTCAGTCAGCCAGCTACTATTTATTGAAAACTCACAGGGTAGATGTGTGCTAGTGAACACGAAGCTTGTAGATTATTTAATTTTGAAAAATGACACTTGTAAATCCTGGCAGGCTAACTCTATAATGAGAATAATATTGTTTCACAAAACCTCGTCTGTGTAAATGCTGTTGTCATGGAGTCGTTTGACCTCCAATCTGCTGATCACATGTACTTGGTATGATTCCCGTGAGAGTAACCCAATTGTGTGATTACATTTTTGATGAACAAGATTATTACCATTCCTAATGTCTCAGCCTGTAACAAGATCCCTCCGGTGGCTGGGTTTGTGCGGCAAGCCCATGGACTGCTTGCTCTGGGTGTGCTTGCACTGTGGATGTCAGGGTGGGAATGAGATGAGGCCCACAAACAGCTTGCAACGATTTTTATGGCTCTGACATTGGAATAAGTACTTAGCCTGCCAGACTTCAGAGTCTCCTTCTGATATAAATCATAGTAACTATTACATTCATATTAACATTGAACAATGTGTATTTGTTGAATACTTTGTTTCATTTTTTTGGTAAAAGTTTTTGATTTTTTAAAAATCCGTAACACATCAATTACAGCACCATCCTCTCCACACTTCATCCCACCCACATGCCAACTTAAAACATCTCAGTGACTTCTTATTGGCAGGATAAAAATTAAACTCCTGGGGCTGGCGCTGTGGCATGGCGGGTAAAGCCGCTGTCTGCAGTGCTGACATCCTATATGGGTGAGGGTTCGAGTCCCACTTCTCATTCAGCTCTCTGCTGTGCCCTAGGAAAGCAGTAGAAGATGGCCCAAGTTCTTGGGCCTCTGGACCCATGTGGGAGACCTGGAAGAAGCTCCTGCCTCCTGCCTCCTGCCTCCTGCCTCCTGGCTTCAGATTGGCTCAGCTCCAGCCGTTGCAGCCAATTGGAGAGGGAATCAGCAGATGGAAGCCCCCCGCCTCTCTCTCTCTCTCTCTCTCTCTCTCTCTCTCTCTCTCTCTCTGCCTCTCCTTCTCTCTCTGTGTAACTCTGACTTTCAAATAAATAAAAAATCTTTTTAAAAAATTAAGCTCCTTTATACCACGTGCTTGTCTATATTTCGGATGGCTTTCTTGCAGCTGCTAGCCTTTCGTTCTGTATGTCACATCAAACTGGGTGACATTTTTTCTTTTCCAACCTCCTGTGCTTCCTCCCTTTCTTCATTCCTCTTTTTTGTTAGCAATTCCTAGAACACACCTGTTTGTTCTCATGCCACTGAAGATAATCTAAAGCAGAGGATTTGCAACATATAGAACAGAAGCTCTGTATTATTAAATAGAAGCAGCTTTTCCAATCAAATAGGAAAAGTCCTTTATTTAAGTAGAAAAATAACCACATTGCTTCAGAGGCAATTCATAAACTAAGAGACAAATGGAAATAAATACTAAAATATTCAATTTCAATAGTTTTTAAGGAAATGCAAATTGAAAATGAAATAAGAATTTTTGCCTATTAAGGATATTTGGCGTTAACAGAGACAGGCAGGATAAGAGAGTTCTACTATCTTTCTCATCCACTTTTATATATCTATACTAAGATTCCAGTGATGTGTCATGCAGTGTTATTTATATGTCATGAACAGGTTCTATACCCCTCACCTGTGTGTAATATATGTGAGCATCGAAAGGGACTGTGAAGAACAGAATTTTGAAATACTGTTTCAACAAATTGTTTCAAAGAATACCTGACATCACAAAGAAACTATAAAATCAGGATGACTCTAATATTTCACATTTTTATTGTACTGGCAAAATACATAAAACCATATTTGCAATAAAGGTAGAAACGAGCAAGTGTCAACAAAACACTTGAGAAATTCTGTCCTCCAAAGACAAATGTCAGATTGAATTCCATGTGTTCATCTCTTAAAAACGGGATCACATTATGAATTTGATGAGTTGATATGCCACCTGCAACTGCTTGTCAGAAGCCGAAGTGTGTACAGCTTGTAAATTGCATCATTCACATGAGGATTTTAAATTTAAAAAAAATTTTTTTTGACAGGCAGAGTGGATAGTGAGAGAGAGACAGAGAGAAAGGTCTTCCTTTTTGCCGTTGGTTCACTCTCCAATGGCCGCTGCGGCCGGTGCATCTCGCTGATCCGAAGCCAGGAGCCAGGTGCTTCTCCTGGTCTCCCACGCGGGTGCAGGGCCCAAGCACTTGGGCCATCCTCCACTGCACTCCCGGGCCACAGCAGAGAGCTGGCCTGGAAGAGGGGCAACTGGGACAGAATCCGGCACCCCAACCGGGACTAGAACCTGGTGTGCCAGCGCCACAGGCGGAGGATAAGCCTGTTAAGCCAAGGCCCGGGCTCACATGAGGATTTTAGAAAACATTTACATGTAAATGGCGAATAGGAGAGGACAAAACTATTGTATCCATTTTACTCAGCTCATCATCTTTTATACTTTTACCTTGAAATGATTATAGATTCACAAGAAGTTGCAAAAATAGCATAGAGAGAGCCTGTGTATCAATCACCTAGTCTCTTCCAATGATTATATAAGCAAAACTAGAAAATCATCTTGATAGATTCAGTATATGTAGCCCTATGCCATTTTATTAGATGTGTGAATTTGTACAACAATCATCCCAAACCAGATGCACAACTATAAAGGATATCCTTCAGGTAACACTTCAATAGTCACACCTTCTCCCCATCTTCTACCAAGTAAGCCCTAGCAACCACTAATCTTTTCTCCATCTCTACAATTTTGTCATATTGATTTACTAAATCATTTTTACCTTCACTTTAATTTTGGATGCAAATGTAAATGTGAAATTTTAAGTGATAACACTTTCTTAAATATTTCAAAAATAAAAACCAAAGCTCTCAAATCTTGTAAGTGATTCAGTCAATGTTAAGTGAATATCAGTACAACATAGCTAATTTTGGAAATGCCAAACCAATGAGATCTTTCAATATTACAGATAAAATATGGACAGTGGTAACTGAGGTACTAACTAGTACATGACCTTTTATGTGGTACCCAAATCTTTTTTTTATTAACTAACATAACCTTTATAATGAATGGGGTATATTACCTCATCCATTAATCTGTTTCCTCCAAAGAACAACCATTCATGCATACATATAAAATGACCATTCCATACCTACTTAAAGCATCAATTACATACCTAATACTCTGCGTTAATATTATTTGAAGAAATAGATAGCCTTAAGGAACTTATGATATAGAGGAGGACTTAAGTTATTTTAAAATATTTTTTTTTTCAATTTATTTTCCTAGTCTCAGTTATTTAGCACAGAGTGGCTACTGTATGATTATCATAATATAACTTAATTTTAAATAATATGTTTTCATGCAGATGGAATCAGAAGGTGCTACAACTGTAAGCAGAAGTCTGCATTTGCCTCTATTCATTCACTGAGCTTAGAATATTTTTGTCCTGTTTTGGACTGGAGCTCTATTCCAATTACCATTGGATTTGTAGTTCAATTAAACCTTGATAGGCTGATCCAAGGATGTAGTCAATCAGCCAGCATGGAATGCTAAAGTCATTTTTGCACATTCAGTACCAGATAATCCAGATTTCCTCCATGTTAATAGATATCTGGGCATGGAGAGAAAACTGCATCAGTCTGTATTGGCTATATTAGTGTAAACTGAGCAGTGCCAGGGCTTCCCTTTCTGCGTAGAGTAGATTTGGTGTTTCAGGAAGTAAATAACTACAAAGTGAATAGGCTGCTCACAGTAGAGGCAATATGTTGCTTTTGTTAAGTGGCAAACCACATAATAGTCACCATGACATTCATGCATTTATTTTATACTATGGTTTCATTTATAAGATGAGTTAACAAATATTGCCTTATGATATTAGAAATAAAATAATTGATAAAGAACTGAGACTATAAGACATTGAGGAATGTCTTATTGTTACTGCTGGTTTTGTTCCTTCATGTTTATTTCTTTATCATTTTTGGTTCTTTTCCTCCAAGAACCAAAGGAACCAAAGGAACCAAGAACCTTTAACTATGTTAAAGGAATAATCCCTTTAACTTAGTGATTGGAGATATGTTAGGTAGGTGAGTCTGGATTTAATACCCAGCTCCAACAGTTATCACTTTGGTTGCCTTGAACAAGTATTCCTATTTGTAAAATTTAATACAGTTTTCTCCATTTTTCAGTACTTGTAAAGGCTAAGTTAGATTATCCTCATGGACAGCACAATACCTTGTGTAAAGTAGAGCTCAGTAAACTTGCATGGTTATGATTACAATTATTATTATATTTAGCACAAAAATCTTTTGAGGATAGATTAAACACTTACCAGTACCTAATAGATTTTAAAATTCACTATTCTGTCTTCAGAACTCCCATAATATTAATACAAACTGTGAAAAATTTAGTTTATCTGGATTAAAGATAATGGCAAAGTGAAGGTATTTCACCTTACTCTTCTTGAAGCCAACTAAAAACAAAGAGAAACATTTTCTGCAATAACATTAGAAAGGCACAGAAAAAATCTCAAATTATGAATGAGAACTGCCAAATCCAACAGAATTTGTACTAAATTAAGAAAGGTTTTATAGAAGACTACAGTATCTACCTTCACATCACACCTTCACATCACACAGGAGAAAGAATTTATCTGAAAACCCCCTCTTTAAAAGATTTGTTTGCTTGTAATGGGGATAGAGAGAGAGAGAAAGAGAGAGAGAGAGAGAGTACTGGTTCACTTCCAAAATGTTCACGACAGTCTGGTCTGAGCCAGGCTTAACCCAGGAGCCAGGAGACATCCAGGTCTCATAGGTGACAGGGATTCAAGAACTTGAACTGCTGCTTCCCAAGCACTTTACCAAGGAGCTGGATCTGAAATAGAGTAGCTGGAACTCCAACCAGCTGTCCCAAATGGGATGTGGATGTCACAAGCAGTTGAGTTAACCCACTGACCATAACACCTGCCCACAAGGACTCTATGCAATCAGGATGTCTGACCAGAATGGAAAGGATGGAAGAATCAACATAGTCTCCGCACAACAGAGAGAACAGAGCAAGAAGACAGAATGGGAATCCAAGGAGACAAGACTGCCTTAGCAGAAGCAGAGTACCAGTGTAGAAGGAGAGATTATGAGCATAGCCAGCATGACTTCTAATGAAATTAACCAAAGGCATGCCAGTACTAATGTGGACTGAATTGTGCCCTCTCCCAACAGCAATCCTCAATGAAATTGTATTTGGAGATAGGGCTTAAAGGTTACAACTGAAGTTAAATAAGGTCATAGGGGTAGGGCCCTAATTCAATGTGACTGATGTTCTTATAGAGCAAGAGACACCAAGATGTCCACACACAGGGAAGGCCATGTGAGGACACAGAAAGAGCAGATGGCCACCTGCAAACCAAGGCAGAAGCTTTGGGAGAAACCAGACCTGATGATGACTTTATATTAACTGCTGACCTCACAAACTGGTATAAATTAATGTTATTTTGTTATGTAAGTTCTAGAAAACGAATAAAACACCAAATCTGGATTTAAATTACATGTAACAAAACAAGTGAAAAAAAAAAAAAAAAAAGCTATGGCATTTCTGGGCTTTCCCCTTGGCTACTCAGACTTAATTCCAAAAGAAGGAGGAAGACAAAGCAGATGACTGAGATAGGGTGGGTGCTTTTGAGACAATGGGAATGTTGCAGTAATTTTGTGCTTGGGATCCAAGTTGATGTCCAGGAGTCTAGGATAATTTAGTAGACCACACACAATGGTGAGAAGAGAAGCGAAGTTTTAGTAGGCTGGCAGAGCAAAGCTCCCAGCAGCAGGAGAGGCTGGTGGGAAGGAAACCAAGCTTGGGGGGTGGGGGGTGCATGCTAGGGGTGTTTGGGATGCTCATATGGGTTGGTTTTCACAGGTTGACACTGACTGTTCCCTTCTGTAATAGCTTTTGTTGCTGGGCAAGGGACCTAGGATCACGGTTGCAAAAGCAGCACTCTTCTTAGCAGGATTCTTTTTTTTTCTTTTTATTATTTAATGAACGTGAATTTACAAAGTGCAACTTTTGTATTGTTGTGGCTTCCCCCCCAACCCCGCGCCCCCAACCTCCCTCCCTCCCTCGGCCCTCCCCTCTCCCACACCCTCTCCCATCCCACCCTTCATCAAGTTTCATTTTCAATTACTTTCATATACAGAAGATCAACTTAGTATATACTAAGCAAGGATTTCAACAGGCTGCCCTCACACAACCACACAAGGTATAGGGTATTGTTTGACTAGTAGTGTTGTTTTTAAGTTTCATAGTAAAACACATTAAGGACAGAGATCCTGTACCCAGTGACTCCCGTTGTAGATTTACCAATTGGCACTCTTATTTATGACGTCAGCAATCACCCGAGGCTCTTGCCATGAGCTGTCTAGGCTATGGAAGCCCCTTGAGTTCACCAACTCTGAACTTGGTTAGTCAAGGCTGTATCACAGTGGAGGTTCCTTCCTCCCTTTGGAGAAAGGCGCCTCCCTCCTTGATGGCCTGTTCCTTCTGCTGGGGTCTTGTTCACCAGGATCTTTCATTTAGATTGTTTTTGCCACTGTGTCATGGCTTTCCATGCCTGTGAGACTCTCATGGGCCTTTTAGCCAGATCCGAATGCCCCAAGGGTTGATTCTGAGGCCGGAGTGCTGTTTTGGGTGTTTGCCATTCTATGAGTCTGCTGTGTGTCCTGCCTCCCCTGCAGGATCATTCTCTCCCTTTTAATTCTATCCTTCATTATTTGCATACACTAGTCTTGTTTGTAAAATCTCTTCGACACTTACCCTATCTTTTTTGATCGGCTGTGTACTTATACTTATCACTTTACCAAGTGCGCTGACATTGGTACTTGTCTCCTTGATAAGATTGAGTTGAAATCCCCTGGCACGTTTCTAGTTCCACCATTGGAGGTAAGTCCGAGTGAGCCTGTGCCGAGCTATATATCTCCTCCCTCTCTTATTCCTACTCCTATGTTTAACAGAGATCACTTTGTTAAGTTTTAAATGCCTAAGAATGATTGTATATTGATTACAGAGTTCAACCAGTGGTATTAAGTAAACAAACCGAGCAACAACAACAACAACAACAAAATACTAAAAGGAATAAAATAGTAAGTTGTTCCTCAACAGTCTAGACAAGGGCTGATCATGTCATTGTCTCTGATAGTGTCCATTTCACCTCAATGGGTATCATTTTACATGCTCGTTTAGTTGCCGTCGGTCAGGAAGAACATATGATATTTGTCCCTTTTGGACTGGCTTATTTCACTCAGCGTGATGTTTTCCAGCTTCCTCCATTTTGTTGTAAATGCCCAGATTTCATTGTTTTTTACTGCTGTATAGTGTTCCATAGAGTGCATATCCCATAGTTTCTTTATCCAGTCATCCGTTGATGGACATTTAGGTTGATTCCATGTCTTAGCTATTGTGAATTGAGCTGCAACAAATATTGAGGTGCAAATGGCTCTTTTTTCTCCCCTTTAATTCCATTTGGGTAAATTCCAAGGAGTGGGATGGCTGAGTCCTGTGGTAATGCTACATTCAGGTTTCTGAGGACTCTCCAGACTGTCTTCCATAGTGGCTTTACCAGTTTGCATTCCCACCAACAGTGGATTAGTGTCCCTTTTTCCCCACATCCTCGCCAGCATCTGTTGTTGGTTGATTTCTGTATATGAGCCATTCTAACCAGAACGAGGTGAAACCTCATTGTGGTTTTGATCTCTTAGCAGGATTCTTGTGGGTAGGCTAGGCACATTTGGGCCCCTCAGTGTTGAGCACCAGACCCTGTCTCAACAGTCTGAACATGCAGATATGAGACTGTGACATGAAGAATTTTGACTGGGGCAAAGTTTTCTGATGGAGTCTGTCTGTACCCTTATGGTCTTGGGATCTCAAGGCCCTTCTCATAACTGCATTGATGCCTCCCATTTACCCCTCTCTCCAGCCCAGCACTGGTTATAATTCCTGTCATTTTCCTCTAAACTGAATGGCCCTGACTCAACAATTGATGTTAATCAGAGAGGAATCTGCCTCATATGTAATTATTGGGTCTTTCCTAATCCAGAGAATTATGAAGACAAATACTGACTACCATTCCACTCTGCAAATAATACTTAATACTGCTGAAAGTTAAAATAGCTACTATAAAATTGAAATAAATCAGAAAGATAAATGTTTTCCCTACTGCTCCCAGTCACATTCCCCATAGGAAATCAGGGCTAAGAAATTTCAGCAATTTCTTTTAAAAAATAGTTTATGCAAATATCAGTGTACAATTATATAGGTATATCTCCATTCATGCAGTCTTGTTAAAATTCCACAAAAGCATAACACTATACAAAATTGTCCATACCTTGCTATTTTCATGTAATATTGAATTCTTAAGAATTTTTTCTTTTTTCCATGTGTTCAACTTAATTGAAAAATAACTGTATATTCCATAATCTAGTAAAAGATTTTATTACTGAAGGACTTTTTTTAAAAAATTTATTTGTTTACCTGAAAATCAGAGTTAGAGAGGGAGAGAGAGAGAGATTTCCAGCCATTGGTTCACTCCACAGATGGGCACAAAGGCAAGCAGTGGGCCAGGCCAAAGCCAGGAGCCAGGAGCTCCATTCTAGTTTCACACATGAGTGGCAAGGGCCCAATCACTTGGGCCATCATCTGCTAACTTCCCAGGCTCATCAGCAGGTAACTGGATCAGAAGCAAGGTGGTGGGAGTCCCACCAGCACTCCAGTTTAGGACACCTGTTTCCATGTGGCAGCTTAAACAGTTGTGCTACAATGTTTGGACCCTTAGTTTCAAATTTTGATAAATATTGAACTTAATGAAATTTCAATAAAAGTAATCAATGAAATTACAACAGAAAAATAAATTGCTCTATTAATATAAATTAGTAGGAAAAAAATAAAAGACAAATTCCAATTTAGGCATCAAAAAGACAATGAGATACTGTTTAAATAACCATTGATATGTTGAAGATACATGAGCAAATGTTACATGACTCCTACCAAGTGATTAGGAATAGTTGAGATGAAAGAAGATAAAAAAGCATGAAAGAAGGAACAAATATTTATCATTGGTATTGCTAAAGAAGTAAGGAAAACTGATAGAACAACAATGTGGCCAAGAGTATATAAAGTGCAAATTTTCAGTTCTTGTTTCAGAAAAAATTATGTAGGATAAGAAACCCAAAATGCATCTTGTTGAAGTAGTTGAAATAGGATAATTCATACACTTTGAGGAAAATAAATATCATGAAAGAATTAAAAGTAAATTTGTCCCTATATTTTTCCTAAACCAAATTAATACATTTCCATAAGGATATAGTACTTTTCCCCAAGTAAACACTTTTGAAAATTCACGTATCAGTGCTGGCGTTTTGGTGCAGCAAATTAAGTCACATCCCACATGAGTACCTGTTCCACCGTCAGCTACTCCATTTCTGACCCAGATCCCTGCTAATGTGCCTGGGAAAGAATTAGAAAATGGTCCAAGTGCTTGGAACCCTGCCACCCATGTGGGAGACTGAGTTGGAGTTCCTGGTTCCTGGCTTCAGGATAGCCTAGCCCTGGCTGTTGTGGCCATTTGGGAAGTCAACAAGCAGATGGAAGACCTCTCTCTCTCTCTCTCTCTCTTTCTCTCTCTCTCTCTTTCTTTGTCACTTTCAAATAGATAAATCTAAAGAAAATTAAAAATGACATGTCAATTAAAATAAGAAAACTATCAAGCTGATATATAACAAAGAATATGTGATCATCATGCAAAGTAATAGTAAATCAATAATCAAAGTAGAAAGCAAAAAAATTTTTAAAATTTATAAATAAAAATGCTTAAACTAGTATAGGTTCAAAGAACAAATACAATATGAAGAAATAATAACTAAAACACACATAACACAAGCTATATGATCAAAGTGAACACTGATCTCATTGGAAGCTTTATCATATTAAAAACACTAAAATTCCCTGACTTCGATCTTATTCCAACAGGGTCATAGTCAAAGTGGAAGTTCTCTCCTCCCTTCAGAGAAAGGTACCTCCTACCTTGATGGCCGCATTCTTTCCACTGAGATCACACTCACTGAGATCCTTCATTTAGGTCTTCTTCTTCTTCTTCTTCTTTTTTTTTTTCCAGAATGTCTTGGCTTTCCATGCCTAAAATACTTTCACAGGCTCTTCAGTCAGATACAAATGCCTTAAGGGCTGATTCTGAGGCCAGAGTGCTATTTAGAACCCTAAAGGCTTCCATAGCCTCGGCAACTCATGACTAGAGCCTAGGGAGATTACTGACGCCATAAACAAGAGTGTTAAATTGTTAAATCAACATCAAGAGTCACTCTGTACTTAAGTCCCAAGTGGGATCTGTCCTTAATGGGTTGTCCAAGGTGAAGTAATGATATAGCTAGTACTGAAACAGTATTTTTACACTTTGTGGTTATGTGTGGGTGCAAACTGATGAAATCTTTACTTAGTATATACTGAAGCGATCTTCTGTATATAAAGATAATTGAAAATGAAAAAAAAAAAAAAAACCTTGGTGTTAAATTGGAAATTACATAGAAAAGTAATCAATCTTTTTTAAAAAATATCATGCAGGATCTCTGTCATTATTGTGCTGTACACTGTTATTTAATGCTATAACTAGTACTCCAACAGTATTTTTTCACTTTGTGTTGCTATGTGAGGGCAAACTGTTGAAATCTTTATATATACTAAACTGATTTTCTGTATATAAAGAGAATTGAAAATGAATCTTGATGGGAATGGAAGGGGAGAGCGAGTGGGAAAGGGGAGGGTTGCGGGTGGGAGGGAAGTTATGGTGGGGGGGAAGCCATTGTAATCCATGAGCTGTACTTTGGAAATTTATATTCGTTAAATAAAAAAAAACACTGAAATAACACTAAAAATAACATAACATAAATAGAAGGAATAAATGAACTAAACATTCGAAGTTTGAAAAAGGGCAGGAATATTAAATCCTAAACAAACAAAAAAAGTAGAAGAAAGCTATAAACAAAAGAACAGATGATTGTGAAACAGAATAAAAATAACAGATAATATCTTCAGGTGCTCTTTTAAGCATATGTACTAATCATCAAAGCACTAGATCTTGACTAGTTATTGCATATGGTAGACATTATTATCTCCTTAAAATAAAGACAAAACTAAGACACATGGAAGTTTAATAACTTACCTAAAGACAAAAGGCAATAGATCTTGGATTTGAATACAGGCATATTGCCCCAAAATCCTTGTCATTAACCACTAAACAATTAGACAAATATATTTGTTCTTGAGAAAAGTGAGGTATAAAAAAAGAAAGCATGAAATCATTCATTTATTCATGAGAAGAATGAAATGAATGCAACCACAGATAAAAGTTAAAGATGACTAAGAAAATATTTTGCTGAATTCTGTGCAATTAAATTTAAAATTCTTTTTTTATTTTTTTCTTTCTTTTTATTTAGTAAATATAAATTTCTAAAGTACAGTTTATGGATTACAATGGCTTCCCCCCCACCGTAATTTCCCTCCCACTCACACCCCTCCCATCTCCCACTCCCTCTCCCATTCCATTCACGTCAAGATTCTTTTTCAATTATCTTTATATACAGAAGATTTATTTAGTATATATTAAGTAAAGATTTCATCAGTTGGCACCCACACAGAAACACCAAGTGTAAAATACTGTTTGAGTACTAGTTATAGCATTAATTCACATTGGACAACACATTAAGGACAGATCCCACATGCGAATAAGTACACAGTGACTCCTGTTGTTGACTTAACAATTTCACACTCTTCTTTATGGCGTCAGTAATCTCCCTAGGCTCTAGTCATGAGTTTCCAAGGCTATGGAAGCCTTTTGAGTTCACTGACTTTGATCTTATTCCGACAGGGTCATAGTCAAAGTGGAAGTTCTCTCCTCCCTTCAGAGAAAGGTACCTCCTTCTTTGATGGCCCTGTTCTTTCCACTGGGATCTCACTCGCAGAGATCTTTCATTTAGGTCTTCTTTTCTTTTCTTTTTTTTTTTTTTTTTTTTTTTTTTTTTTTTTTTTTTTGTTCCAGAGTGTCTTGGCTTTCCATGCCTAAAATACTCTCATGGGCTCTTCAGCCAGATCTGAATGCCTTAAGGGCTGATTCTGAGGCCAGAGTGCTATCTAGGACATCTGCCATTCTATGAGTCTGCTGTGTATCCTGCTTCCCATGTTGGATCGTTCTCTCCCTTTTTGATTCTATCAGTTAGTATTAGCAGACACTAGTCTTGTGTGTGTGATCCCTTTGACTCTTAGACCTATCAGTGTGATCAATTGTGAACTGAAATTGATCACTTGGACTAGTGAGATGGCATTGGTACGTGCCACCTTGATGGGATTGTATTGGAATCCCCTGGCACTTTTCTAACTCCACCATTTGTGGCAAGTCCAATTGAGCATGTCCCAAATTGTACATCTCCTCCCTCTCTTCTTCCCACTCTCATATTCAACAGGGTTCACTTTGCAGTTAAAATTTAAACACCTAAGAATAATTGTGTCTTAATTACAGAGTTCAAACAATAGTACTAGAACAAAACAACAACAAAAAATACTAAAAAGGATAAAGTATTACATTGTACATCAACAGTCAGCACAAGAGCTGATCAAGTCACTGTTTCTCTTAGTGTTCATTTCACTTCAACAGGTTTCCCCTTTGGTGCTCAGTTAGTTGTCGCTGATCAGGGACAACATATGGTATTTGTCCCTTTGGGACTGGCTTAATTCACTCAGCATGATGTTTTCCAGATTCCTCCATCTTGTTGCAAATGACCGGGTTTCATTGTTTTTGACTGCTGTATAGTATTCTATAGAGTACATATCCAATAATTTATTTTTCCAGTCTACTGTTGATGGGCATTTGGATTGGTTCCAGGTCCTAGCAATTGTGAATTGAACTGCAATAAACATTAATGTGCAGCCAGCTTTTTTGTTTGCCAATTTAATTTCCTTTGGGTAAATTCCAAGGAGTGGAATGGCTGGGTTGTATAGTAGGGTTATATTCAGGTTTCTGAGGAATCTCCAGACTGACTCCCACAGTGGCTGAACCAGTTTGCATTCCCACCAACAGTGGGTTAGTGTCCCTTTTTCTCCACATCCTCTCCAGCATCTATTGTTGGTAGATTTCTGAATGTGAGCCATTCTCACCGGGGTGAGGTGAAACCTCATTGTGGTTTTGATTTGCATTTCCCTGATTGCTAGTGATCTTGAACACTTTTTCATGTGTCTTTTTGCCATATGGATTTCCTCTTTGGAAAAATGTCTATTGAGGTCCTTGGCCCATCTCTTAAGGGGTTGTTTGTTTTGATGTTGTGGAGTTTCTTGATTGCTTTGTAGATTCTGGTTATCAACCTTTTATCTGTTGCATAGTTTGCAAATAATTTTTCCCATTCTGTCGGATGCCTCTTCACTCTCCTGACTGTTTCTTTTGAAGTACAGAAACTTCTCAATTTGATGCAATCCCAATAGTTAATTTTGACTTTGACTGCCTGCACCTCCAGGGTCTTTTCTAGGAAGTCCTTGACGGTACCTATATCTTGCAGGGTTTCTTCAATGCTCTCTAATAATTTGATGGTGTCAGGTCATAGATTTAAGTCTTTAATCCATGTTGAGTGAATTTTTGTGTAAGGTGAAAGGTAGGGGTCTTGTTTCATGCTTCTGCATGTGGAAATCCAGTTTTCCCAGCACCATCTATTGAATAAACTGTCCTTACTCCAGGGATTAGTTTTGGATCCTTGATCAAATATAAGTTGGCTGTAGATGTTTGGGTTGATTTCTGGTGTTTCTATTCTGTTCCATTCGTCTATCTGTCTGTTTCTACCAGTACCATGCTTTTTTGATAACAACTGCCCTGTAGTATGTCCTGAAATATGGTATTGTGATGCCTCCAGCTTTGTTTTTGTTGTACAAGATTGCTTTGGCTACTCGAGGTCTTCTGTGTCTCCATATGAATTTCAGCATCATTTTTTCCAGATCTGAGAAGAAGGTCTTTGGTATTTTGATTGGTATTGCATTGAATCTGTAAATTGCTTTTGGGAGAATGCACATTTTGATGATATTGATCTTTCAATCCATGAACATGGAAGGTTTTGCCATTTTTTGGCATCCACTTCTCTTCTTTCTTTAAGGTTTTGTAATTTTCATCATAGAGAATTTTAACGTCCTTGGTTAAGTTTATTCCAAGGTATTTGATTGTTTTTGTAGCTATTGTGAATGGGATTGATCTTAGAAGTTCTTCCTCAGCCATGGCATTGCCTGTGTATACAAAGGCTGTTGATTTTTGTGCGTTGATTTTATATCCTGCTACTTTGCCAAACTCTTCGATGAGTTCCAATAGTCTCTTAGGAGAGTTCTTTGGATCCCCTAAATAAAGAATCGTATCATCTGCAAAGAGGGATAGTTTGAGTTCTTCCTTCCCAATTTGTATCCCTTTATTTATTTATTTATTTATTTATTTTTGCCTAATAGCTCTTGCCAAAACTTTGAGAACTATATAGAATAGCAGTGGTGAGAGTGGACATCGCTGTCTGGTACCAGATCTCAGTGGAAATGCTTCCAACATTTTCCCACTGAATAGGATGTTGGCCATGGATTTTTCATATATTGCTTTGATTGTATTGAAGAATGTTCCTTCCATACCCAGTTTGCTTAGAGTTTTCATCATGAAAGGGTGTTGTATTTTATCAAATGCTTTCTCTGCATCTATTGAGATAATCGTATGGTTTTTCTTCTGCAGTCTGTTAATGTGGTGTATCACATTGATTGATTTGCAAACATTGAACCATCCCTGCATACCAGGGATAAATCCCACTTGGTCTGGGTGGATGATCTTTCTGATGTGTTGTTGCAATCTATTGGCCAGAATTTTATTGAGGATTTTTGCATCTATGTTCATCAGGGATATTGGTCTGTAATTCTCTTTCAATGCTGCATCTTTTTCTGGCTTAGGAATTAAGGTGATGCTGGCTTCATAAAAAGAATTTTGGAGGATTCCCTCTTTGTCGATTGTTTTGAATAGTTTGAGAAGAATTGGAGTTAGTTCTTCTCTAAATATCTGGTAGAACTCAGCAGTGAATCCATCTGGTCCTGGGCTTTTCTTTGTTGGGAAGGCCTTTATTACTGTTTCAATTTCTGTCTCAGTTATGAGTCTGTTTAGGTTTTCTATGTCTTCCTGGTTCAATTTAGGTAGGTTGCATGTGTCCAGGAATCTATCCATTTCTGATAGATTTTCCTGTTTGCTGGCAAACAAGTCCTTGTAGTAATTTCTGGTGATTCTTTTTATTTCTGTATGTCTATTTTTACGTTTCCTTTTTCATCTATGATTTTCTTGATTTGGGTCTTTTCTCTTCTTTTTTTAGTTAGTTGAGCCAATGGGGTGTCAATTTTGTTTATTTTTTCAAAAAACCAGCTCCTCGTTTGGCTGATTTTTTGTAATTTTTTGGATTCAATCCTGTTAATTTCTTCTCTGATTTTAATTATTTCTCTTCTCCTACTAGCTTTGGGTCTGGTTTGCTGCTGATTTTCTAGATCCTTGAGATGACTTGAAAGCTCATCTATTTGGTGCCTTTCCAATTTCTTGATGTAGGCACCTATTGATATAAACTTTCCTCTTAACACTGCTTTTGTTGTATCCCAGAGGTTTTGGTATGTTGTGCTTTTATCCTCATTTACTTCCAGAAAATTTTTTATTTCTCTTTTAATTTCTTCTATGACCCATTGTTCATTCAGGAGCATGTTTTTCAAGCTCCATGTGTTTGCACGTGTTCTAGGGATTCCCCAGTTGCTAATTTCCAATTTCATTCCTTTGTGGTCTGAGAAGCTGCATGGTATGATTCTAATTCTTTTGAATTTGCTGAGACTTGCTTTATGGCCTAGTATGTGGTCAATCCTAGAGAAGGTTCCATGTACTGCTGAGAAGAATGTAAAGTCCTTAGATGTAGGATGAAATGTTCTGTAGATATCTGTTAGATCCATTTGGGCTATAGTGTCATTTAAATCTATCTCCTTGTTGATCTTCTGTCCTGTTGATCTCTCTTATCTCTGAGAGTGGGGTGTTGAAGTCCCCCAGTACTATTGTATTGGAGTCTAAGTCTCCCTTTAAGTCCCTTAAGAAATCTTTTAAATAAACCAGTGCCCTGTAATTAGGTGCATATACATTGATAATCGTTATATCTTCCTGTTGAATGGATCCCTTAATCATTATATAGTGCCCCTCTTTGTCTCTCCTAACAGTTTTTGTGGTAAAGTTAATGTTGTCCGATATTAAGATGGCTATGCCCGCTCTTTTTTCATTTCCGTTGGCATGGAATATCTCTTTCCAGCCTTTCATTTTCAGTCTGTATGCATCTTTGTTGGAAAGATGTGTTTCTTGTAAGCAGCAGATAGATGGGTTTTGTTCCTTAACCCAATCAGCCAATCTGTGTCTTTTAACTGGACAGTTCAGGCCATTAACATTCAATGTGACTATTGAGAAGGAGTAACTTTGCCCTGTCATTTGCCAAAGATATTTTCTAATATATGCTTTAAATTTCCTGTGATCTTTGAGTGTGAGGTTTCCTTCCTTTACCTTTTTTCATATTGATGACCGTGTTTCTGTGTTTCTGTGTGTAACACATCTTTAAGCATCTTTTACAGGGCTGGACAAGTGGCGACAAATTCTTTCAGTTTCTGTTTGCTATGAAAGGTCTTTATTTCACCTTCATTCACAAATGAGAGCTTTGCAGAATATAGTATTCTGGGCTGGCAGTTTTTCTCATTTAGTACCTGGGCTATGTCTCGCCATTCCCTTCTAGCTTGTAGGGTTTCTGATGAGAAGTCTGCTGTGAGTCTAATTGGAGATCCTCTGAGAGTAATCTAACATTTCTCTCTTGCACATTATAAGATCTTTTCTTTATGTTTCACTGTGGTGAGTTTAATTATAACGTGTCATGGTGAGGATCTCTTTTGGTCGTATTTACTAGGGGTTCTATGAGCTTCCACTAGGATGTCTCTGTCCTTCTCCAAACCTGGTAAATTTTCTGCTAGTTTCTCACTAAAAAGGCCTTCTAATCCTTTCTTCCTCTCCATGCCTTCAGGAACTCCTAGAACCCAAATGTTGGGTTTTTTAATAGTATCCTGTAGATTCCCGACAATATTTTTTAGATTTCTAATTTCCTCTCCTTTTCTTTGGTTTGACTGTATACTTTTCTGTTCTCTGTCTTCTAAGCCCAATATTCTCTCTTCTGCTTCACCCATTCTGTTTTTAAGGCTCTCTAATGTGTTTGTCATGTGATCTATTGAATTCTTCATTTCATTATGATTTCTCGTCACTATCACAGTTTCATGTTCTACTAGTTGTGTCATTTCATTTTGATTCCGCCTTAATATTTCATTTTCATGAGGGAAATTTTCTATCCTGTTGATTAAGGATTTCTATAGTTCAAGAATTTGTTTTTGAGAACTTCTTAATGTTCTTATCAATTTTTTGAGATCTGCTTCTTGCATTGCTTCTATCTCGTCATCTTCATAATCTTGAATTGAGGTTTCTTTATCATTTCAGGGCATCCTAGTGTCTTCCTTGTTCTTGTTACCTCAGTTTCTGCATTTGTTTGGCATTGTGGAGATATTCGCACCATAATCAAGTTACCTAGAAAGTCCTTTGCTAGAGTTAAAACCAGAAAGAACCCTGGAATCCAGAGGGTCTCCATAGTGTTTTCAAAGCATCACTGGTCATTCCTGTGATGGGGGAAAAAGGCCAAGAATCACGAGAAAGGATTCAAGAGAGAAATCTCCACTCATCATAGAGGATCAGCAAGAGTTCCATTCCTACCCCAGAATGAAACTCCTCCTAATTTATAAGTATCTGGTGGAGTATTCAGAAGACTTCTGTCTCAGGAGTGGGAAATAAAAGCAGGTCTGTTTCTACTTAAGCATAAAAGCAAAAAGATGCAAATATTTTCAGGTTTCTAAAGGGATCCCATATTATAAAACACAAATATGTATGTTCCAACAAAGAAATCAGAGAAAGAAAGGTAAATTCCGAGTGAAGAAAAAGAATAAACTAACAGAGAACAGAAACCAATATAATAGAAAGCTGGCAAACAGAGAAATCAATGACATCAAAACTTTGTGTTTGTTTACTTAAGTAAACATTGTAAAGTTTACTTAAGATTATAAACTTGGGATGAACTGTTCAAGAAATAATGAAATACAAAGTACCATTATTGTTAGTGAAAAAAACATCAACACAGTTGCTACTATTATAATTCTTGGCATGATAAACTACATTTATACCACATTGCCTGAAGAGAAAACTCCCAAAAATCATTCAAAAAGAAATCAATGACCTGACGAGACCTATATCTAGATTAAAAGTTGAGTTTGTACATAAAACTTTCTTATAAAAGGATATCAGACTCAAACTGTTGTTGGAAATCTACTAGATTTCAGAAGAACTGATATGAATTCAATACAAACTTTCATAAAAGAGAATGTTAAATAACACTCCTAAACTCATTATATGAGACCATAATTTTACTGATGTTGAAATATGACAATGACATTATAAGGCCAAAAAACCAAATCAACTCTCCTGTGAGCAAAGATACAAAAATCTCATCAAAATTGCAACATATAAAATCCAGTAACATGTCAGTAGGATAATATACACTGTTATCAAATACAGTTTATAGAAGAATACATAGTTGAATTAATAATTGAGTAACAACAAACGAACATAATCATATTAACTGTCAAAAAAATCTATATCAAACAGCAGGAAAACTATCAAAACCTACCTGACTTATATAAAAAGAATTAAAATTTGAACTTAAAGTAGCTCCCTCAGATGGACAACTGGTCAATGATGTTCCTCAGAGGGACAAGTGATCCTGGAAGAGCATCCTATCTATGATGAAACAAAGTATGTCAATATATAGCATTAACGCTCATAAGATCCTGACAATATGGAACCAAGAGAGATATAAAACTTTTGGTTTGTGCTAAGAAATATGTTCATTATTCTGAAAAGTCATAAATAAAATGGCAGAATTGGGAATTTATCCTGCCCTTCCTGTGTGAACTCTACCTTTGTTTAATCATGTAGTTAATGAGGGCAATTTCAATGTAGGAAACTTCCAGCTACTAAATTAATAGGAAATGGCAGACTTATGTAGTGCTACCATGTCAAAATTCTAAATGAAGTAACTTAACTAGAAAATTGTCACCATTAGGTGAATGGTGATGGGTAATCATAGAATGCATAAATCAGGCTGACAACAACCAAACCCACTGATTAATTTTAACATCGAAAATTAGAGACTATCAGACATTTGGGGCCTATTGATGGAATGTAATAGGAAGTACAAGGCAGCACCTATGAAGCGTTCTTGTCAAAAAGAAATAGCTGAAACTGATTAAACTTCTAGCCCTGACTATAAATTCATGGAAAACATACAGACAGAGAATGCATTAATAACCCTACAAGGATGAAAGCAGGAAAGTCAAGAATGTGGGAAATCCATCGGATAAATAACTCAGTTTATTAAAGAGACAGATAATAAAGGGGAGAAAACAACTAACAGTTCAAAGGTACTTAAAAGATAGATTAGTTGTTGCCAGGAGCTTGGGGAGCAGGGAATGAAGAGAAATGGTTGTGGAGTTCCTTTTTGTGACACTTAGAAAAGATGACAAGAAGCAAATGCAACATGTGGACTTCGTTTTAATGTTACTTTGAACAGATAAGCTGTAATAAAAATTGTGAGACAACTAGGGAAATCTCAACAATAAATAATAAAGAATTTTAATTTTGGGAACCAAAATAATATTTTCATAGTTAAAAATCTTTCTTTTAGAGATATAGTCCAGTTATTCAGTATGGAAATGTTATAATCTCAGCTATTTTCTTCCAGGTATGAGCAGAGAGGAAAAGTACAGGTGAAGCAAATTGCAGGAGAATTACATTTGTTCATGAATCTAGATGATGGGTACTTTATATCAGTCATCTTATCTTGCATGTTTTTTTATTTTTTTTATTTTTGACAGGCAGAGTGGATAGTGAGAGAGAGAGACAGAGAGAAAGGTCTTCCTTTTTGCCATTGGTTCACCTTCCAATGGCCGCTGCGGCTGGTGCATTGTGCTGATCCGAAGCCAGGAGCCAGGTGCTTCTCCTGGTCTCCCATGCAGGTGCAGGGCCCAAGGACTTGGGCCATCTTCCACTGCCTTCCCGGGCCATAGCATAGAGCTGGCCTGGGGAAGAGGGGCAACCGGGATAGAATCCAGCGCGCCAACCGGGACTAGAACCCAGTGTGCCGGTGCCGCAAGGCGGAGGATTAGCCTGTTAAGCCACGGCGCCAGCCAATATCTTGCATGTTTTAAACTTTCCACTCTAAGCAAACGGAGAAAAAATATTGAGGAACCTAAAAGTAAAGTAGAAGAAATTGAAATATACACCTTAATCTTAAGCACAAAGTCTCAAAATATAAAGGTACCAAGTTTCTGTAAATTAATCTAGAAAGCTGATATTATTCTGATAAAAATATGAACATAAAAAACTTGAAAAATAATTTTATAGTTTCTAATAAAAAATAGATTTGAAAGATGGCCAAGAAAATTCTGGAAAACAAAGAATCCTAAAGCAGTGGGTATGAAAATGAAAAACCAAAGCAGCTGATGAGAAAATATATTCTAATGCTATTATTTTGGAACTGGAGCACAGGAGATCATTAGAACTAGGCTCAAATGTGGAAAAAAGATAAATCATTCCCCAATGATGTCAGAACAAGTAGTAGATAGTCATTTTTAAAAGGAGAAACAAAGAAAGAAAATGATGCTGGATTCCTACTTTATTCAGCTCATCAAAATCTGTATCTTATGCAGCACATAGGTATATATTTTTAAACATAATGACTTTAACACAAAAATCTATCATAAAATTACACAAGGAATTTTTAAAAATAACCTCATTGCAAAAAAATTTAAATTTTAACTGAAAAGTGATCCCTGTTAAATATAAGAGTGGGAATAAGAGAGGGAGGAGATGTACAATTTGGGACATGCTCAATCGGACTTGCCCCAAATGGTGGAGTTAGAAAAGTGCCAGGGGATTCCAATACAATCCCATCAAGGTGGCATGTACCAATGCCATCTCACTAGTCCAAGTGATCAATTTCAGTTCACAATTGATCACACTGATAGGTCTAAGAGTCAAAGGGATCACACACACAAGACTAGTGTCTGCTAATACTAACTGATAGAATCAAAAAGGGAGAGAACGATCCAACATGGGAAGCAGGATACACAGCAGACTCATAGAATGGCAGATGTCCTAGATAGCACTCTGGCCTCAGAATCAGCCCTTAAGGCATTCAGATCTGGCTGAAGAGCCCATGAGAGTATTGTAGGCATGGAAAGCCAAGAAACTCTGGAACAAAAAAAAAAAAAAAAAAGAAAAGAAGACCTAAATGAAAGATCTCTTTGAGTGAGATCCCAGTGGAAAGAAAGGGGCCATCAAAGAAGGAGGTACCTTTCTCTGAAGGGAGGAGAGAACTTCCACTTTGACTATGACCCTGTCGGAATAAGATCAAAGTCGGCAAACTCAAAAGGCTTCCATAGCCTTGGAAACTCATGACTAGAGCCTAGGGAGATTACTGACGCCATAAAGAAGAGTGTGAAATTGTTAAGTCAACAACAGGAGTCACTGTGTACTTATTCGCAAGTGGGATCTGTCCTTAATGTGTTGTCCAATGTGAATTAATGCTATAACTAGTACTCAAACAGTATTTTACACTTGGTGTTTCTGTGTGGGTGCCAACTGATGAAATCTTTACTTAATCTATACTAAATAAATCTTCTGTATATAAAGATAATTGAAAATGAATCTTGATGTGAATGGAATGGGAGAGGGAGTGGGAGATGGGAGGGGTGTGAGTGGGAGGGAAATTACGGTGTGGGGGAAGCCATTGTAATCCATAAACTGTACTTTGGAAATTTATATTTACTAAATTAAAAAAAAAATAAATTGATCACAAATACAAAAAAAAATTTAGTAAACAAGATCTAAGCCCATCTCTTATCCAAAACCAGAGTGATCAATTAAACGCTTTCATAAAACTCTTAATTCAATTAATAGTAGCAGGGCAATTAAAATGCTCTATATGTTGATTTTGATATCAGCTTATCAAAATGAACACATACGACCTGTGAATTTCAATAGTGAAGAAACAAATGAATAATTGAGAAAAAATTTTACAATATTTGAGAGAGAAGAGTATGTTTATTGTTAAAAAGCAAATAAAGGCCGGCGCCGCGGCTCACTAGGCTAATCCTCCGCCTTGCGGCCCCGGCACACCGGGTTCTAGTCCCGGTCGGGGCACCGGATTCTGTCCCGGTTGCCCCTCTTCCAGGCCAGCTCTCTGCTGTGGCCAGGGAGTGCAGTGGAGGATGGCCCAAGTGCTTGGGCCCTGCACCCCATGGGAGACCAGGAGAAGCACCTGGCTCCTGCCATCGGATCAAGCGCGGTGCACCGTTCGCAGCGGCCATTGGAGGGTGAACCAACGGCAAAGGAAGACCTTTCTCTCTGTCTCTCTCTCTCACTGTCCACTCTGCCTGTCAAAAAAAAAAAAAAATCCCAACTCCTCAATAAAATATCATCAAATGTGTAACCAATAAGTTCACAGAAAAACACTTAAATTTGTCACAAATTCATGAAAAATATTTAATACTGCTCATGAATAAAGGCAGAAGAAATCACAGCAAGATTCTAATTTTTACATAGATTACCAAAGATTAAAATAATTAGTACACAGGATTTGTGTGTTATGGGGGTGAAAATAAATCCTCCATTAACACTGGGAGACTATAAATTGGTGCCTCTTCTTTGGTGAAGTTTTAATTAAATTAAAATTGAGCTTAAAATAGAACACAAAGAGTATCACATAAATATACTTGGTGTATAAGTGAACAAATACGTAAAGTATATTTTTACCAAGATTCAATTTAAATGTGAGTGTTTTGTATATAACTATAGCAAATAGTTTTCCTTTTGGACAAATAGTTCATCCATATGGAAAAGAAGAAAATTATTACTAACTTTGTAGTTTAGTTGAGATAGGGAATATCAGCATTAACTTATGGCTCTTATTACTCTGATGGAGAGAGAAAGTCGCCTACATGTGAATTTATGTGGGTTAATTTACCTAAATTTCCCTTTTTTGTCCACTAAGAGGACGTAGAGGTTATGAGACTCCTACAGAAATGAATAAAACTGGCACCCAATCTTGGTTTCTAAGTAGCATTCTCTAACAAAAGAAACCAGGGCTTCTTGGATAAGTGATGATTCCAGGACTGGAGCAGAAACATTTGATATCACTAGAAACATGAGGCAGGGACTGACAGTGACATGCTGGGGGGGGGGGGGTCACATCAAGAATATGTAGAAACAAAAGGGAAGGAAATTCCCAGTAGTGATATTTGGAACACAAGCAACAACATGATTAGTGGTAACATCTAATTGTATCTCATAGAAAAAAGGAAGTATCCATGGGCTTATATTTATATGAATAACTGAGTAAGTAAACAAGAGGAGAAATAACAGTATTTACTAGAATTAGAGGAATTCTAATTAATACATACAGAAAGAACAAGGGAAATACAAGTTGTCATTAGGGAGATGCTACGTGGTAGTACTTGTGGAAATAAACCCCACTAGTAGATTAAAAATTGCAACAAGTAAAAATTAAGGAGCTTCAAAATATCTCCTCAAAGACATTTCTCAATCACCAAAAAAAAAAAAAAAAACAGTGAATTTACACTTAAGAGACCTAGCAAACACCACCTTTGTCATGTGATTGAGGTTTATGCCACCAGTAAAAATACATACAAAAATCTGGTTATCAAATATTATTCATGAATTCATTTATCACTCAACAACTCTTGCTTGAGCAGCTAGTATATTCCCAGCACTTTTCTATACACAGCAAAATAGCGAAAAACAGAAGGCCCTACTGTCATGGAGACCATACTGTAGTTAAGGAAACATTTTAAAATAAAAATAAATAATAGCTATGAAGAAAATAAAGCAAGGCTTTTGGCTAAAAAATAATGGTAACAAAAGGCCTCTGGAAGTGATGGATTTTTAAATGTGAATAAGTCACAAAAATTTACAGAATAAGTATTCCAAGGGCAGGTATTATCTAATGAAAAAGGGCCTAAAAACTAATCCTAAGGATCAAGCTCTGCATGTACCAGATTATGTTCATACAGTGATGAAATCATCTAACTCCATTTTTCAGACCATATCTTGGTTGTCAACTGTTGCATGGTTTTGGTAGAAATGCCTGTTACAAGATCTGGGAAACTTTGATAGAACTAGTAGGCTGGCTAACCAGATAAACTGCTGGAGTAGGACAGTTTCTATTTTGAGCATTGTTCTCTTTTTGAAGGGATGTTTCTAAGAAATTGAAATAACTATTTGTCAACAAGACTTTGGATGCATCTAGCTAAACGCTGAATATTTGAAAGATAGCCTAGGACTAGTATCAATGTGATCACAGCATTTGCCAACTGAAATCTCACCATTGAATAAACAGATGGAGAGAAAAATTATTGAACGTTATAAATGTCACCTTCACTTTTTTGATACAAGCAAAGAAATGTGTGCCTGCTTGCTTAGAAGATTTTTGCTGGACAGATGTATGCTCAGATCCAGCCTATTTATTAGAGAACAGCCTCAGCTCTCATTTTCAATTTTAATCACTGTGTCAATTTTAAAAGGGCAGTTCTCATTACATAAACATTTGGAAGTTATAAAGCTGAAAGGTCAGGGTGTAGGCAGGACAAAAGATAACATACCACCAGCTGGCACAAACTTCTGCGAACAAAACTTTCCTCCCAGTATGCAAACCCTCATATATCAAGGTCCCAGCACACAGGAACCATTGTCAGCCATTTTTCTGTTTCTCCAGATAAGTGATTTTATCTGTTGGGGGACAATTACACAAGTATTTCCACCTAAGGGTAAGGGAGCAGTGAATTCTGGAATAAAATGCTATGACAATTAACATCACAATTTATTTCTACCAAAATCTTTATCTAGATTAATCATAATTGCTATTGTTTACTCGGCAATAACTATGTAGAAATCGTTATTCCTATGTTATATTATATAATCCTTACCACATCTTTGTGAGGTAAGAAGTAGGAATTTGGATTTAGGGAAGTTAAAGAATTTTTTGAATTATCATTCAACAGGCATCAGATCATTCCTTAACCTAGTTTTCTCCAATTTCAAAACCATCATATTAATGTCAGTATGAATACTTGTCTATCTCCTCTAATAAGTACTGCAGGAGCAGAAGATTCCATTTAAAATGCATTAAAGATATCATTAATTAAAGTTGAAATGTACTGTTGATTCAAGAACTACTTAAACACAACACTTGAACAACAAAGGAACTGTCATAAATCTTTAACATCACTTTATCATTCTTGTTTAAAAGCTGCAGTATAAACTGAAAGCTTCCAAAAGCACATGCTGGACCCAACCACCACCTATTGAACATAGGATGATAAAGATTTTCTCTTTTCTCTGAAACTCGTAGAATTATATGTCAGGGCATTTGAAAAAATTTGCATAAATGAAATTAAAATACAAATTTATTTTGGTGTAAAAAATTTTGAAGCACATGTATTTTTAATACTGTGTATTGACTATGGAATGTGAAGATCTTCATATATTAAAAATACAGAAAACATGAAATTCAAAGCACACTTGCAAAATGCCATAAATTCTGGACCAAAATTCAAGACACAGATGAAATTTTACCCCTTTTTCTCAAATTTTAATATCTCTATTAAAATACATTACTTTACTTAACATAAACATTTAAATCATGGAATGAGCGTATTTTCGCTTTTCCAGTGCATAAGGTATGTTCACCAAGATAGATCATAAATTGGACCAAGAAAAATTTTCTCAATAAATGTCAAGGAACTTCTATCTTTCAGTGTAAGTTCTCTTATCACAATAGGATTGAGTAAGAAATTAAGAATAGTAGTAATCCTAGAGAAGTTCAATTACTTATAAAGGACACATTTCTAAATAACTGATGAGACAGAGGCATAGTACAAAGAAAAAATCCAGCAGAGTGAAAAAACAAAGAGGAAACCAAAGAAAAAAATACACCACAGTGAAAAAAGAAGAAACCAATAAGTATCTCCATAAGTGCTGAATAACAAATGAGCCAATTCAAGAAACAAGAATAAGGAAGACAACATGATGCCCTCAAACGAACACAACACTTCAATACTAGGTTGTGAAGATGAGGAGACTGAAGAAATGCCATAAATGGAATTCAAAATATTGATCATGAGATTACTTAGAAGTAATCAGAAGCAAATGCACAAACTACTGAAATACGTACATGACTTGAAAGAAAATTTCTTCCATGAAATTGAGGTCTTAAAGAGAAATCAAAATGAAATCTAAAAATGAATAATTCAATAGAACAAATAAAAAATGCAGTGGAAAGCCATAGAATCAGTGAAGCAGAAGAAAGAGTATCTGACTTAGAAGACAAAGCAGAGAAAATTATACAGTCAGATCAAACACAAGAAAAAGAAATTAGAAAACTAAAAAACACTGTTGGTAATGTACAGGATACTATCAAAAGACCCAACATACAGGTTCTAGGAGTTCCTGAAGGTGTGGAGAGGAAGGATTAGAAGGACTTTTTAGTGAAATAGAAAGAGAAAATTTCCCTAATTTAGAAAAAGAAAAGGACATCCAAGTGCAGGAAGCATATAGAACTCCTAATACATATGAACAGAAAAGATCTTCAGCACAACACATTGTAATCAAACTATCCACAATAGAACATAAAGAAAAGATTCTAACACAGAAATACCAGATTATCTACAGAGGATCTCTAATTAGACTCACAGCAGATTTCTCATCAGAAATCCTACAGGCTAGGAGAGAATGGTGAGATACATTCCAAGTCTTAAGAGAAAATAATTGGCCGGTGCCACAGCTCACTTGGCTAATCCTCTACCTGTGGCACCAGCACCCTGGGTTTTAATCCCAGTTGGGGCGCTGGATTCTGTCCCGGTTGCTCCTCTCCCAGTCCAGCTCTCTGCTGTGGCCCGGGAGGGCAGTGGAGTATGGCCCAAGTGCTTGGGCCCTGCACCCACATGGGAGATCAGGGAGATCAGCACCTGGCTCCTGGCTTTGGATCGGCATAGCATACCGGCCATAGTAGCTATTTGGGGGGTGAACCAATGGAAAGGAAGGCCTTTCTCTCTCTCTCTCTCTGTCTAAATCTGCCTGTCAAAAAAAAGAGAGAGAGAGAGAGAGAGAGAGAGAAAAGAATTGTCAGCCAAGAATACTATACCCTGCAGAGTTCACATTCATGAATGAAGGTGAAATAAAGATCTTCCATGACAAACAGAAATTGAAAGAATTTGTCACTACCTGTCCAGCCCTACAAAAGATACTTAAGGATGTGCAGCATACAGAATCACAGAAGTATGGCCATCACTATGGAAGAAAGTAAAGGAAGAAAACATCAGGATAAAAGTACAAAATAAATCCAAAATAAACAATGAGAATATTTTTTGAGAAATGGTGGGGCAAAGTCATTACTTATAAATAGTCATCTTTAATGTAAATGGCCTCAACACTCCAGTTAAAAGACACAGACTGACTGAAAGGATTAAAAAACAAAGCCCATCTATTTGCTGCCTACAAGAAACACAACTTAGCAACAAATATGCACACAGGCTGAAAGTGAAAGGATGGAAAAAGTTATTCCATGATAACAGAAATCAAAATGAAATGAAGCTAGATATCAGCAACTCAGGAATCTCTAGAACATATGCAAACACATGGAGACTGAACAACATGCTCCTGAACGATCCGTGGGTCATAGAAGAAATCAAAGAGAAATAAAAAAATTTCTGGAAATGAATGAAGATGACAATACAACATTTCAAAACTTATGGGATACAGCAAAATCACTACTAAGAGGAAAGTTTAAAGCGACTGGTGCCTATATCAACAAATTGGAAAGACACCGAATAAATGAGCTATCAATGCATCTCAAGGATCTAGAAAAACTGCAGCAAACGAAACCCAAAACTAGTGGAAGAAAAGAAATAATTAAAATTAGAGAAAAAATCAACAAAATTGAATTTTAAAAAAACAATACAAAAGATTAGCAAAATGAAGAGCTGATTTTTTGAAAAAATAAACAAAATTGACATACCATTGGCCCAACTAGCCAAAAAAGGAGAGAGAAGACCCAATCAATAACAGACACCACAGAAATAAAAAGAATCATCAGAAATTACTACAAAGAGCTATATACCAACAAAACAGGAAAAGTCGAAGAAATGGATAGATTGCTGGACCTACCTAATTTGAACCTTGAAGACACAGAAAAACCTAAACAGACCCATTTTCAAGATGAAAACTGACTCACTAATAAAGACCCTTTCAACAAAAAAAGCTCAGGACTGAATGGCTTCACTGCTGAATTCTACCAAACATTTAAAGAACTAACTCCACTTCTTCTCAAGTTATTTAAAATAATTGAAAGAGAAGTAATCCTCCAAAACTCTTTCTAGGAAGACAGCATCACCTCAATTCCTAAACCCTAAAAAGACACAACAGAGAAAGAGAATTACAGACCAATTTCCCTGATCAACATAGATGCAAAAATCCTCAACAAATTTCTAGCCAACTGAATCCAACAACAGATCAGAAAGATCATCCTCCCAGACCAAGTGGTTATCCCTGGTATGCAAGGATGATTCAACATTCACAAATCAATCAATGTGATACACCACATTAACAAACTGCTGAATGAAAACCATATGATTATCTCAACAGATGCAGAGAAAGCATTTGCTAAAATACAATGCTCTTTCATGATGAAAACTCTAAACAAGTTGGGTATTGAAGGAACATTACTCAACACAATCAAGGCAATTTATGACAAACCATGGCCAGCATCCTATTGAATGGGGGAAAAGTTGGAAGCATTCCCATTGAATTCCAGAACCAGACAAGGATGCCCACTCTCACCATTGTTATTCAGTATAGTCCTAGACGTTTTAGTCAGAGCCATTAGGAAAAAAAAAAAAAGAAAGAAAGAAAAAAGAAAAAGAAAAGAAAGAAAGAAATCAAATGGATATGAATTGAGAAGGAAGAAGTCAAACTATCCCTATTTGTAGATGACATGATTCTTTATTTAGGGGATCCAAAGAACTCTACTAAGAGACTATTGGAACTCATCGAAGAGTTTGGCAAAGTAGCAGGATATAAAATCAATGCACAAAAATCAACAGCCTTTGTATACACAGACAATGCCACAGCTGAGAAAGAACTTCTAAGATCAATCCCATTCACAATAGATACAAAAACAATCAAATACCTTGGAAATAAACTTAACCAAGGATGTCAAAGATCTCTATAATGAGAATTATAATACATTAAGAAAGAAATAGAAGAAGATAAGAAAAAATGGAAAAAATCTTCTATGTTCATGGATTGGAAGAATCAATATCATCAAAATGTCCATTCTTCCGAAAGCAATTTACAGATTCAATGCAATACCAATCAAAATATCAAAGGTGCTCTTCTCAGATCTAGAAAAAAATGGTACTGAAATTTATATGGAAACACAGAAGACCACGAATAGCTAAAGCAATCTTATACAGCAAAAACAAAGCCAGAGGCATCACAATACCAGATTTCAAGACATACTACAAGGCAGTTATAATCAAAACAGCCTGGTACTGATACAAAAACAGATGGATAGACCAATGGAACTGAATAGAAATGCCAGAAATCAATCCATCCTTCTACAATCAACTTTTTGACCCAAGGAGCTGAAACCAATCCCTGGAACATGGATAGTCTCTTCAAAAAATAGTGCTGGAAAAACTGGATTTTCACATGCAGAAGTGTGAAGTCAGACCCCTACCTTACATATTACATAAAAATCCATTCAAAATGGATTAAAGATCTAAATCTACAACCTGACACCATCAAATTATGAGAGACTATTGGGGAAATCTTGCAAGATATTGGCACAGGCAAAGAGTTCTTGAAAAAGATCCCAGAGGCACGGGCAATCAAAGCCAATATTAACAACTGGGATTATATCAGTTGAGAAGCTTCATTACTGCAAAAGAAAAACTCAGCAAAGTAAATAGACAACTGAGAGAATAGGAGAAATTATTTGCAAACTTTGGTACTGTTAAAGGATTAATAACCAGAATATATGAAGAGATCAAGAAACTCCATAATAACAAAACGAACAATCCAGTTAAGAAATGGGCAAAGGATTTAAACAGGCATTTTTCAAAACAGGAAATCCAAATGGCCAACAGACACAAGAACAAATGTTCAGGATCATTAGCCATCAATGAAATGCAAATCAAATCCACAATGAGGTTTCACCTCACCCCAGTTATTTTTTATTTATTTATTTATTTTTTGACAGGCAGAGTGGACAGTGAGAGAGAGAGAGACAGAGGGAAAGGTTTTTCTTTGCCGTTGGTTCACCCTCCAATGGCTGCTACAGCCGGCACGCTGTGTGGCTGGTGCACCATGCTGATCTGAAGCCAGGAGCCAGGTGCTTCTCCTGGTCTCCCATGGGGAGCAGGGCCCAAGCACTTGGGCCATCCTCCACTGCACTCCCAGGCCACAGCAGAGAGCTGGCCTGGAAGAAGGGCAACCGGGACAGAATCCAGCTCCCCTACCGGGACTAGAACCCGGTGTGCCAGCGCCACAGGCGGAGGATTAGCCTATTGAGCTGAAGCATTGGCCCTCGCCCCAGTTATAATGGCTTTGATATACAAATAAACAAACAACAAATGCTGGTGAAGATGTGAGGGAAAAGGTAGCTTAATCCACTGTTGGTGGGATTGTAAACTAGTACAGCCATTGTAGAAGACAGTATGGAAATAGCTCAGAACACTGAAAAAGAGATATACCATATGACCCAGCCATCCCACTCTTGCGAATTTACGCAAGGGAAATGAAACCAGCAAATAAAAGAGTTATCTGCACCCCCATGTTTATTGCAGCTGAATTCACAATAGCTAAGACATGGAATCAACCTTAATGCCCGTCAACTGAAGACTGGATAAATTATGGGATATGTACTCCATGGAATCCACACAGCAGTTAAAAAAATGAAATCCAATCATATGCAACAAAATGGCTGAATATGGAAGACATCATACTTAGTGAAAAAAGCCAGTCCCAAAGGGACAAATACCATATGTTCTCTCTGATCTGTAATAACTAGTAGAGAACCTAAAAAGAAAATCTGTAGATATGGAATTGACACCTTGAGAAGCAATGACTTGAATAGCCCTTGTCTTGACCATAGAGTAACAGGTTTTTTGTTTCTTTTCTTTCATTTATTGGAAAATTGGATGGGAATGGGAGAGGAAGGAGTAGGTTGAGTGAGAGTGATTTTTGAGTCTTAGACATGAATAGGAAAAATAGCTATCTAAAATGAAATATCAATGTTTTATGGAAAAATTGGTTCATCAAATATTGGGCATGGAGTATGGTTTTCTCAGCAAAACAATAAGGAAGAAACATATGAACTCTGGAAATTGCCTCAAAAAAGAGATGCATCTCTCAGTTCTGCTAATCTTTCTGTATTTGAAATACAGGCATGACATATATAATTCTTTCTTGAAAATATCCTTTGATCATACCCAAATTGAGTTTACAATGGATCTTTCTGTTCTCATTAAAACAACACAAATGAAAGAAGCTCAATAGAGTGAAAGGAAAATGGATTTTTATTATTATGACTTCTCACCTTAACAAGAAATTATATGCATGATTTCAAGCAAATCTAATTCTCTTAGTCTCACTTCCTCCTTATACCTCTGATTTACAAATAGAATACTACATCAGAAAAATATACGAATTGAAGTCAAATGTCTTGCATAAAAATCTTTTCTGCTTATTTTTGAGAAAATTAGTTATTAGTATTGAGCCTCATTTTCTATTTCATAAAGTGTAGTGAAAGAGCGTCAGTGGTTTGTACCACAGCTTTGTAATAAATACCAGAAATTTAGGGGTTGCTGTGCATTGGAAGTGATTTGCCTCTCAAGAGTTCAATTGCTGGAGAGTTAATCTCCAATGTGGTGCTATCCAGAAGTCATGCCTAGCCAAAGGTGGTTACATCATTGGGGGGACTGTCTCCTGCAGGGATTAATGTAGTTCTCATGGGACACCAACTAGTTCCCCCAAACAATGAGCTACTACAAGAGACTGTGCCTGACCTATGACTACTTCTCCGGCTTTCTGTTTTGCCATGTGGTTTCTCCTTCGCGCCTGCTCTCCTATCCTAATGGCAGCCACCAGGAGGCCACACAGAGGCTGAATTGGTGGAACCAACTAATCATGGTGGTCCAGCTTAAAAAGCTGTGAGCTAAATAAACCTTTTTTCTTAATATTTTAACCAACTTCAGGTATGTAATACCTTTATGTCCTAGTTACTGAGTGGGGCCATTTAGAACAAGACTTCATCCCTGACCCTCCGAACTGTAGGTTCTAGTGGAATCTAAGTCACCCTAGATTTTAACAGTGTAGTTGATTTTAAACAAAGCTGCTCCTGACAGAGCTAAAAGAAGCAACACATATAGCAATTTCATGTGTCTAACCTCACATTGTTTATAACTCTATGACAAAAACAAATGGAGAAGATAAATTTAGAAGAAACTCTGTACTACACAGGCTCTGTGACAAATGGAGTTTGTAGTCTTGGCAAGTAGCCTCCAAGGTTTTTCAGCACTAGCTGGCACCCTGCTTTGGAAATACCTTTCTTGGTTTCTCAGCAACAGTTCAGATATGACAAACAATTCTAGTGTCTCCTTTTTTGGCATCAAAAATTAGCTTAAGCATATTTAAGCATCTCTCTTCTTCTGGCTTCTAAAGTCTCCTTTCACATGAGCTGTTAATCCATCGTCCTGCACACCTTCCCAGAGTCTCTCACGAAAGGGTCTGGAACTGCTCTGCACACTTTAAAAGCATTATTTGTGATATGACTCGGAATGCATCCACCAATGTTTTTCATTTTTTCACTGATCAGAATATGGACAGTTCCTGTTGCAGACAACCTATTCTGCAAATTACTATATGGTTGATTTCTGCTATAATATGAAGACAGGTCCCAAGCCAATGATAATTTTATTGTGTTGATAGAGTTAGAAACGTGCCAGGGGATTCCAATACAATCCCATCAAGGTGGCATGTACCAATGCCATCTCACCATTCAAAGTGATCAATTTCAGTTCACAATTGATTATAATGATAGGTCTAAGAGTCAAAGAGATCACATAAACAAGACTACTGTCTGCTAATACTAGCTGATAGAATCAAAAAGGGAGAGAACAATCCAACATGGGAAGCGGGATACACAGCAGACTCATAGAATGGCAGATGGCCTAAACAGCACTCTGGCCTCAGAATTAGCCCTTAAGGCATTTGGATCTGGCTGAAGAACCCATGAGAATATTTTTTAGGCATGGAAAGCCAAGCTACTCTGGCCAAAAAACAAAATAACAACAACAAAAAAAACCCTAAATGAAAGAGCTCTGCAAGTGAGATCCCAATAGAAAGAATGGGCCATCAAAGAAGGAGGTACCTTTCTCTGAAGGGAGGAAAAAACTTCCACTTTGACTATGACCTTGTCTAAATAAGATCAGAGTCGGCGAACTCAAAAGGCTTCCAAGCCTTGGCAACTCCTGACAAGAGCCTAGGGTGATACTGACACCATAAACAAGAGTGTCAATTTGTTAAGTCAACAACAGGAGTCACTGTGCACTTACTCTTCTTGTGGGATCTCTGTCCTTAATGTGTTGTCCAATGTGAATTAACGGTATAACTAGTACTCAAACAGTACTTTACACTTTGTGTTTCTGTGTGGGTGCAAATTGTTGAAATCTTTACTTAATATATACTAAATTGATATTCTGTATATAAAGATAATTGAAAATGAATCTTGGTTTGAATGGAATGGGAGAGGGAGCGGGAGATGGGAGGGGTGTGGGTGGGAGGGAGGTTATAGGGGGGAAAAGCCATTATAATCTATAAGCTGTACTTTGGAAATTTATATTTGTTAAATAAAATTTAAAAAAAAAAACTATTGTGTTGATATGATAGCCATAATAGAACATACCATACAGAATACCTTAGATACAATCTAGTCTAATCTATCATATTTTGAATTCTTATTGCATTATCCCTAGGCAGTTGATATTCAGTCTCTTGAACATTGGAATTGAAAGGAAATTTGCTAGCAGAGTTTTGGTCATACTTTTATGCTGAATTTCCTAAGTAGAAAAGTAGTGCATCACAGGGTCACATGGCTGAGCTTCTGGTCTTCAATGTTGGTTGTGGGTTGGTAAGAAGAGATTCCACCACCCTCCTTGACATTCACAAATTAGACTTAACTGATTAAATGAGCCAAGGACATAAATACTTAACAGAAGCAAAATGTACCATGCATGTTAGAAACAGATGTAACTGTTCCCAGGCCTCTAATTTTCCAAAAAGGCAGAATAACACTTTACACAGAATAGAATAATGGAATAAGGCCTAATGTGAGAAAATAGTCTAACTTTTGTTGCCACAAGCCTTTTATATTTGGGATTTACCATCTGCTATAGTCAGAATCTTGATACATATGCCCAAGATGCCCATGTCCTAATCCTAAGAACTGTGTATATGTTAAGTTTTATGGCAGTGGAGAGTTAAGTTTGCTAATCAGCTGACTTTAGGTGAGGAAATTGTCCTGGTTTATCCTGGTGGGCTCGTTGTAATCACAAGGGTCTTTTAAGGTGGAAAAAGAAGGCAGAAGGAAAAGTCAGAGGGATGTGTTGTGAAAATAAACATATTGGCTTTTGCTGGCTTTGGAGATGGCATGAAATAAGGAGTACAAGTGACCTCAAGAACTTGGGAAAGTCAAGGAAACAAAATTCTCACTGGGAAATGCAACCCTGAAACCCTTGGTTTTAGTCCAGAGATTAATTTAAAGTGACTCTCAGTTTTGATTCCATCTTGAAACTCTGACCTAAAAACGTGTAAGATAATAAGTCTGTGTTGTTTTAAGTCACCAAGGTTGTGGTTGTTTATTGTAGATGCAAATAGAAAGCAAGCACACGTTCCGACATAGGTTGGTTTTAGGCTCTAAAATGATGCTTCATGTCCAAGTGTCTTATCAGAATGCATTCCCAGGAAAAACCAGAAGTAGACAAATGTAACTAGGATGGAAAGGAGGCCAAGCAAGAGAAACCAGTTGTGCGAAGTCCCAGGGGGATCTTTGGCTCAATCCCATGCAGAGCAACAGTAATGTATTTACACTTACTATTGTTAAGAAGGTGGATTTCATGTTAGGTGTTCTTATCACAATAAAGTAAACCTGCTGGAAAAATTCCGCAGGGAAGCTTTGCAGACAAGCATGGGTCATCCCAAGTCAAAAGGCCAGGGGTCCACTATTAATCTGACTCTGGCCAGACCTTGTTTACACACTGCCAGGGAGGTGAGGACAGAGGGGTAATCTCCTGGGGTTTTGAGATGAGATCTCCACACATCTAGGACTGATTAATCTGAAGGTCTGAGGGCATCTACCTCTCCATAGGCAGCAGTGTCAGCTACTGTAATGAAAGCCGCCTAGGAGCTCACACATATGAGAATGGTAGAGACCTGAGTAGAGGCGGGTTAACTACTAACAGTGTCTGCTAATGCTGCTTGCACCAGAGGAATTTTTCGAATAATAAATGCGTTTCCATCTCAATGATTGTTAACACAAACTAGATTTTTCTTTGTTTCTATATGAAATTCAGCTACTGAAAGGATATAAACAATGCAACCCAGGAAAAGAAAGCAGATCAAGGACCAAATGTTCCTGAAAAGTCTTCTCGCTTTCTTAGAGACTTGTATAATTCTAATAAAATCTAATCATCAATAAACAGTTGGAGTAACGCCGTTGTTCTAGAAACAATCTCAGAGAATCCAAGACGCAGAATTCACTTCTCAGACTTCAGTGGAAGTTGTCTTATGGTTACAGAAATGAAAAAATAATAAAGAAAACTAACCTGATTTTCAATCTGTCATTGCTTGAAAACTTGTTACATGACCCAAACTACTCTGACCATACTCAGCCTCTCTACATTAACTGTCTGTAAAACAATCCGCCATATCAGAATTACCTGTATCACTTGTCTTATCTCAAGTGGTCTTGAATGAACATCATCTTTAAGATTATATGTTTGGACTGGTTATTTTTCCCCAGCAAATCAGTTCTTTTCCTGACTTCTCTTCGTTGATTAACAGCATCATGAACATTCTGGCCTTCCAAGTTAAATTTATTAGATTTTGACTTCTTATCCTTAAGCCCAGTGTCAAGTGTGCCACTGCTCTGAGATAATCTCCTCTGTTTTCACCTGTGTCTGTAACTTCTGACACAAACTCAATTTGGTTTTATATTGCTGTCACAGCCTAATATATTGAGCCCAAGGTAGCTTATAGAAAAACTAAAAGCATTTTCTCCATATCACTTCGTTGGCTAAATTCCAAAATGAATCACTTTTCACAGCATAGGAAATATGCCCAAAATATTCCAGTTTGTGAATGAAGGATCAAACCCTGATGGATATCTTATTACTGAACATTATTCTGTTTGACATCATCCTGTTTGTTTCTTTTACAGACTTTTCACAATTTAAAAATTACGTATATTTTAAGGATTCATTCACTTTGTATTTCATTGGCTAAACTATAAGCTTTCCAATGGTAAAAAAAAAACATATTTTTGTTCACTAACATATGTTTTGCACCTTCTGGAGACTAGTGTAGGTACCAGGCAAATGGAAAGTATTCAATAAACATTTATTGATCTAATGGAGGAAGTAAAGTAAGGTTGGAAGAAAGGGTAGGAAAGAACAAATTGTTCTTCTGGTCTCCTCAATGGTAACACCACTAATTTCTTTTTTCTCCACCCTCACCTCATATGTCCATCCACTTAGGATAATTCTTAACCCTGCCTTTTCATTTACTATAATTCTACCCTCTAACTTCCCCAACTTTCTCTGCAAATCCAATGAAGTAACAAGTTCTAAGTCATCTCAAACTTCCTGACTTCTGAAATCACATCCTTTCGAAGCAGACATCTCTTGTGTCTTGTCTTACCTTCTGTTCTAGTTTCTATCCTACAATTTGGAGCACTTGGATATAAGTTTTGCTATGTTGCTATCTGTTTTCACATTTGGTATCGTTCATGCAAATAGACCCTCTACTGTTTGCTGTCTGACCACTCCTTCCCAGCTCTACTCTCCCTTAGACCCAACTACATTTCTCAGACGAGCTACTTTGTGGCTTTTCACCAAGGTTAGCAATGGGATACACTCATGGAAGAACAGGAAGAGGGAGAAAGGGGAAAGCTGGGATATTTCTATTTCCAGTGGCTTTTTTCTTTTTTTCTGGCAAGATACTGGCTGAAATGCCTCCTTAAACCCAAAGCAGTATGCATTTTACATTTTCCTATATCCCTCCACACCTGGTCTTGTAAAAGTTGCATATGTATGTTAATTATTCTTTTCATGATCTCTTCAAGTTTATATCAGAACCAATCACCTAGAAGACATTCCCTTGTTCCCTATGAACAAGGTGCAAACAGTATATTTCCCCAAAATCTCTCATAGGAGAAATGTGGTTTAGTTTTCCTGAAAGCTCACCCAAACTGACTAGATTTTTTCCTGAGATAAATACTAAATGAGGTAAAAACTAATGTTCTTCAGACAAGAGTCATTTTGATAAAGCCACAGACATCAAAGAAAATGAAAGTATGGTCTCTACATTTCACATTACATAAAAAGTAAGTTTTCTACTTTCCCTCCTTGTGTACTGAGTATCTGTAGAAAGTATAAGGTACAACAGATCCGGGCTGATGTGGTGGCGTAGCAGGTAAAGCTGCCGCCTGCATTGCCGGCATCCCATATGGGTGCCGGGTCGGGTCCCACCTGCTCTACCTCCAATCCAGCTTTCTGCTGTGGCCTAGAAAAGCAGTAGAAGATGGTCCAAGCCCACATGGGATACCCAGAGGAAGCTCCTGGCTCATGGCTTTGAATAAGCACAGGTCCAGACATTGCAGCTATCTGAGGAGTGAACCAGCAAATGGAGGACCTCTCTCTGCCTCTGCCCCTGCCTCTGCCTCTGCCTCGGCTTCTCTGTAACTCTGCCTTTCAAACAAATAGATAAATCTGTAAATTAAAAAAGATACAACAGATCAGAATTATAGTTAAATGGTGACAAAAACCGCAGTCTTTATTTTCAAGTGTTAGTAAAGAAGTTTCATTTAAGTTATTTTACCCACTTAATCAGACAGGAAACAACGTATGTATACCAGTGTGACTGCTTTTTAAGCGAATCTTCTTTTCACATCACTCCACAACTGCCTGAATCACATAATCATATTTCTACTGTCTTTTCTTTTTTCTGCTTGTCACTGTAATTAATGGCTTTCTGAGTATAAAACAAAGCTGTAAATTCTCAGCAGAAAGCAATGCAGAGCTCTAAGCAGATCAAAAAAGAGAGGATTAACAAGTAGCAACCCCGGGGAAGCCCAGGACTAGAAGTGTGGCAGTGAAATGGTCAGTTTTATTGTTTCCTTATCTGCAAAATGCCAGACTTCCAAGGAGTAAAAAGATCTGGACTAACTATTCCAAGGTGTCTTAGTTATAAAGTTATATAATACCATAAGTTATATATGCATCTCTAGTCTTGAATATGATAAATTTTCATATCTCTTAATATATAAAAGTGCCTATGTTTCTTAAGTCTCTAATAATTTTTACTTATTTGAAAGGAAAAAAGAGGAGAGTTCTTCCACCCACTGGCTCACTCCCCAAATACCCACAACAGCTGGGACTGGACCAGGCTGAAACCAGGAGCCCAGAACTCCATTCTGATCTCCCATGTGGGTGGCAGGGACCCAAGTACTTGAGCAAGTACCAACTACTTGCTGCCGCCAAGAGTGCACCATTAACAGGAAGGAAACTGGATCAGACATGGAGCTGGGACTTGAACCTGGGCACTCAGAAGTGGGATGCAGGTGTCGCAAGTGTCAGAGGAGAAAGTTTAGGTTATGGATTTGAGATCTTTCTTCTATTTTATAGATGGCAGTTACAGCTATAAATTTACATCCAAACCTTGCTTTCAAGCATTCCATAAATTTCAGTAGGTTGTTCTTCATTTTCATTAAATTCAAAGACTTTGTAAGTCCTCTTATGATTCTTTGTTGACATATTGCCTATTAAGAAAATCGGTTTTTTCATCACCTTATATAATGTGCATTTGTTTAACATTTTTTATAGTCAGAGAGTACTTTTGTATTGTTTCTACCTTTTTAAAATTTATTCAGTTTTGTTTTATGGCTTAGTATATGGTCTACCCAAGCAAACTTTTTTGTATGCTTGTAAAGGATGTATTTCCTGTTGTTGAGGCACATGTTCTGTTTGTGTCTGTTAGGTCTACTTTACTCATATTGTCCTCCAGCTACCCTGCTTCTTTGTTAATCTTCTTTTGAACTATACTCTTCGATTTTCTATTTTGCCCTTTATTTCCATCAATTTTCCATCATGTTTTGGTGCTTTCTTGCTAATTGTATACAAGTTACTTATGTCTCTTGATTGACCTTTTATTATTTTAGAGTAACAGAAAGTAAAAAGTAATAGTAATAAAATAACAATAATATGATATAGCAAAAAGTAAAAAAGAAAAGCAACAAAAATTTAAAACTTCCTCTTGATTGCCAGTAACATTTTTTGTTTTAAAATCTATTCTGTATGATGTTACTATAGCAACTTCAGCTTTTTTGTGATTTCTCTTTGCATGTTATGCTTTTCCATCCTTTTATTTTCTATATATTTTAATCTGTGATTCTAAAGTGGATTTCCTGTAGGCAGCACATAGTTAGATTTTATTTTAACCAGCCTGATGGGATTTATCTTTCAGTAAAATTGTTCAATTAATTCACATTTAATAATATTATTAAATATACAACTATTACTTTAATTTCCATTTTCTATTTCATTCTCTTTTTGCTTCTCTATTCCTCTTTTACTGGAGTCTGCATTCATGACTATTTTCTAATGAAATATTTATTTAAAGTTTTTTTAATTAGTTTTTGAAACATTTCCTTAGTTATTGTTCTAGGGTTTGCCATACACATCCTGATTTATTAGAATCTGTTTCCTATTTATATTAACTTATTTTATTTATTACTCCTACAACTTCCTTCTCTTTTCCCTCTTCATATTATTTATTTACTTGTATGCTCTATAAATACAACAACCTCAATATATCATGGTTATGATTACTACTTTACTTTTTTATTTGTACAAAGGGAACAGATTTCTCATATACAGTGTTTTTGGTTTTTCTAAATCTGATTTATTTCTTTTTATTTATTTATTGACAACAGTAATTATACATATTTATGGGGTATAATATAATATTCTAATATATACTTACATTTTAATGACCACATTAGGATAATTAGCATCCATTGCTTCATATATTCAAGGTTTCTTTGTAGTGTGAACATTCAGAAGTCTTTTTTCTAGCTATTTAGAAAAGTACAGTATGTTATTGTTAACTATTATTACCCTACTGTGCAGTAGAACACCAACAGAATTGTTTTTACAATAAAGAAAGAAAGTACTTTTTAATTAAATAAAAGTAAAGCTTTATGAGGTTTGATTTATCTATCTATATATTTTTTTGAGAGACAGGTGTTTAACTTTGGAGAAGAATCCAAGAATGGTGCATCTTTTGTGAGCACTTAGGCATTACTATAGCTTATGAGATATAGATAATGCCCTCCACTTAATACAATGAAACGATGTAGATCTTTGTGATTAAATTTTCTTATTAACTCTCATAATCCAACTCTTTTAGGACAAAGGTCCTGCATGGGAAGTTAGTGCACAGTGACTCCTGTTGTTAATTTAACAATTAACACTCCTATGAATGATGTCAGTGACCACACAAGGGTCTTGACTTGAGCTGCCTAGGCTGTGGAAGCCTTTTGAGTCCACTGACTCCTTCCATATTTAGACAAGTCCACAGGCCCACTAGAAGTCCTCTCCTCCCTTCAAAGTACATCTTTCTTTGATGACCACTTCTTTCTGTTGGGGTCTTCACTGTGGTGTTTTTTCTTGTTACACTATGGCTCTATATTAAGTGGACTGTCTGCTTTCAGTGGAGCCTTAGAGGCTTGAGATGAGTGTGGACTGAGAGCTGTGTTTGGTTCCTCAGGGTTCAGGGTGTGTCAAAGATGACACTCCCAGGTTAGGTGTGGTAAATCTCTCTTTCTTTTTTAGATTTAAAAGGGAAGTAATTCCGCACAGCTGAACGTAATTGGAGGTAGTTAGCAGGCAAATGATATACCCACAGGAGCCAGAGATCGGAAGCTCTTTCCCAAGGACCACACAGGGAATCTGTGCTGCCCTCAGTGTGGGCTCCAATTCTCCTGCAGTCTCCCACTGGGTTGCCAAGTTAGATCCTAATCTCCTGTTATTTCACCCCTCCCCCCAGAGTCAGGTTTTTCTGCTAGGCTCAGGGCTGGTGCAGACCTGAGGTCGCCCTGCTTATGACGTATGTCCAAAATGGCGTCTGCTCTGTCTTGCTCGCCTTTGAGAGGTGAGCGGAGAGAGAGAAACTTGTGTCTGTATCGGTCACTTTTTTTTATTTTTTTCCTATCTCTCTTCTAGTTAGCCTGGTGAACTTTTCCCCACGAAGTTTCAAGCCTCGTTCCCTCTAGCCTCCTCTTTCCGCTTGCCCGCTGGTATCTCGGGCTATTGAGGTTCGGCTCACCTCGCGTTCCAGCGCTGGTGTGTTGAGTCTGCCGCTGGTGTCCCGAACTTGGGCTCCCACGCTCTCCACGCAGGTCCACTGTGAATCACTAGTTCCGGAAGAGTTTCCTCTGCTGTTTCATCCCCTAATCTTCCTTGACCCTGCAGTATCTCCACTTATATTGAACTTTCTCTCCCCCCGGACTAATAGTGTGCTCCCTGCCTATTCCGCCATCTTGCTGCTCTCCCCAGAAGTTTGAAGAGCTTTCTTTCCATGAAGACCCACCCATAACCTTCCAATCAGAATCTCCTACAATGTGACCCATAAATTTACAGTCGTTATTATGTCCTCAGATAACTTTTGTGCACACTAATATTTGAGAACCATGGATCAAAAAACCAAGTAATAGTAAATGTACCCTAAACGTACAACATGTTTCTTAAATATCAAAAATCATTGTGAGATAAAACAAAGAACTCCTGAAGAAGATACAGGAACAGAGAAGTCAAGGGATAATCAGAGATAAAAGTTAGTTTGCTAGAATTTAGCTTTAATATGTAAAAATAACTATAAACTCAAACAGAATAAAAATGAAAAAGTGACTATAAATAAATTACACATACACAATCAGAACAAATAAAAAATATTTTTAGTCATGTGTGAATGGGCATAATCATACAACTCAATCAGTCTTGGCATGGGATACATTAGTCAAAGTCTGATGTTTCTGTTTTGACAGTCAAACCACAAAGGGTATGAAAAGCAAAGAAATTGTTTTATCCTCCTTTTATTCTAGTGTAAATGGATAAAGGAATATTAAAGAGCTAGAATTTCATCAAAGGTCATTTAAAACAAAGCACTATATTCACTTTTTACAAATACTAATTATATTTTCACTCATATTTTCAGTATTTCAAAATGAAATTGCTCTTCATTTTCATGCCAAAACATCTTTACAAAACTTGTTACAGATTATTTCCAATACCTTTTCCTAGGCAATTTGGCATCAACAGTCTTGAGACAACAACATTCATATGGTAATAGTTAAATTTGTTTTTCACTAGGGCCCTCTCAGCCAATTTTTTTCATTTTCAGCCTGCACATGCTGAACTCTAAAAGATGATTTAATTATTTTATTTGAATATGAGTATTTAAAAATCAATTAATATCCTATACGTTGCCAGCTTCTTCCCACCCCCAACTTGAAGCATGGCTGTCACCCTGTGACTGTTTCTTTTGATTCTATTTTTCAGGTTCCAGTAAGCCAATCTACTTGAGTTTGAACTTCAATTTTCTCTTCTTAGTTGCATAAGATTGGAAGAGTGTTGATCTCTTTCTGTTTCCTTTGCAGTGTTGTCAGCAGAAAAGGAGTTAATGAGATAACAGGTGCAGCAGAGTGCTTGTCACATACTAACTTGTTCCAGTTGTTATTGCTGCCTAGCAAATTGCTCCAAAATAAAGGGGGAAACACTTCGTTTTGCTTCTCTTTTATCAGGTTAGGAATCTGGGAAAGCTGTGGCTAGACCTTTCATTCAAAGGATCCTGATATGGTTGCTCCCAGGTGTTGATGGGGGCTACAGTTTTCTGAAAACTCAAATGACCCCAGGTCAAAGATGGTTCATCTAAACACTGCCAGATGAAGGGGTATAAAATTCTGGTCTATGATCAGAAGCATAGAAGTTTAGAGAAGAAGCAAGTGAATGGAACAACAGAGGTGGAACAGAGTATGTAAGTATCACATAAATGCCTACTGAAGAGCATCCACCACTGAGGAAGCACTCAGTAACCCATTGACTATCTCATGGTGTTAGCCATCGTACTTACTGAGTAACAGTGATGCTGTAACAATGCATTACGTAGGAAGTGACCTGTGGTCAAGGAACAGGGACTATAAATGGAGTAACTAGCATGGGTTTTTTTCCTCACCAAGAATGATCTAGTTATTGGCATTAGGAAGTGCCTTACCACTAGCAGCAACGTGAAACCAATAGTAAGGTGATTAGCCAATCATCTGATTTCAATTTTGTTACACTGGAACTCTTCTACCTGTATCATCCTTACCAAAATTGAAATCTGGATTCTCCTTTTATACCAGTTGAGCTTTTTCCAGCTACTTACCTATTTTCCTACTATTTACCTATTGCCTGAACCATAGTAGCATGTGCAGCATTACTTCACACAGACCAGTTTAACGTCAAAGGAGATTTAAGAATAGGCACACACACACACAGAATCCATTGGACTCATCACAAATCTCATCACACAGAAGTAGTTAGCCTGATGAAACAGTAAAATAGCTCACTAACAGCTTTGCAGAGGTATCAGTTCAGGAATGGCATCCTATGAGTTTGGAACATAATCCTCTAAAATGTGGTTTACACTCTGGACCAGTAGCCTGTTCCCAGTTCATGTCCGCAAGAGATGTAACGTACAGCTCTGGGGATCAGAGGTAGAAGTGGGATTAGTACTTCTCATCAGCACTCCCAATGTCCTGCTCTCAGAATGTGTGCTTCCTCACTCACAGATTATTTTAAAAATCCTATTTGCTATGATGGAATGCTCTTATCAGGGCACACAGCAAGGGCTCTACCACATTTGAAGCTACAACTTTTTCCTGGCTATGTTGGGCTCGTACTAGGGGATCAGCTAGAAAAGAGTTCTCCATACTGGGGATGGTAATTGACCTTAATTACTCTGGGGTGTAAGCATTGTTACACAGTGGAGTCAGACAAGAATACACCTGGAAAGGAGGAGACACACTGCGATGTCTTTTGGTGCCTCCCTGCTCAGTGACAACAGAATCAGCAGTTACAGCAACCATAGCACAACAAGGGCAAAGCAACTAGGAACTTGGACCCCTAAGGAGAAAGCCTGGGATCACTGCACTAGACACATAACTAGACCAGCTACTGGCCAAACAGAAGAGAAGTTCAAAATAGGTGGTAGAGGAAATAAAATATTAATTATAGCTTTAGGACCAGCTATAGCAATAAGACTTGAAGTACATCCAACACCCTTGTATTAAATCCTTACAAGGCTGGCCGCTGTAATGAAATAGCTCTCTGGTATATTGGAGGGCATGAGAGAAACTAAGATGTAATAGGGATGAATGATATGCAAAAGGGAAGGCACTGCTTGACTCAGACTTGAGATAGCATCTCTCAGATCCTGCCTGGGCATTTTGTTCATTTCCTTGTTTGGTTTTGGTTTTGGTGCTCTGACCAGCAGCATCTGCAAGAAACTACATCATTCAGAAATTCAAGGAAGTAAATATATGTGGTTTTCCTTCACCAGTGGGAGACAGATGCTAAAGGATAAATGTTCATGCCTATCAATATGCAGTTGGTCAATTCTGAAATATATCATTAAGACTCTTTAGAGGGAACCACAGAATTGAGCATGACTGGTGTGATCAACTCTAATGCAATCATGCTTGCTCTTCTTCCTTTCTGTTCAATCCACCACCACTTCTCCCTTGCTTTCCATGGAGTTTTCATGAATAAACTACCCATACATAAGACGCTCTTAGACTCTGCCTTCATGGGCCGGCACTGTAGTGCGTTGGGTTAAGCAGCTGCCTGGGATGTTGGCATCCTGTATGAGTCCCAGTTCAAATTCCAGCTGCTCCACTTCTGATCCAGCTCCCTGTTAATGCACCTGGGAAAGCAGTAGAAGTTGCCCCAAGTGCTTGGATCTCTGAACCACATGGGAGACCCTGATAGAGTTCCAGGCTCCTGGCTTCAGGCTGGCCCAGCCCTGGCTGTTGCAGCCATTTGAGGAGTGAATCAGCTGATAGAAGATTTCTCTCTCTCTCTCTTTCTCTCTCTCTTACTTTCAAATATATAAAATAAATCTTAAAAAAAAAAAAAAAAAACTTCCTTTAGACAATGTCTAAGGCAAACAACTAAGATCATGGTAATCCAGATGGAAGAACTTTAGGAACCTGAAAATGTTACTGCTTTGGGACCTTACATTTTATAAAGGAACCTGGAATGCTTTCCTTGTTTATTAGAATAAGACTTAAATCAATTAAGTGGTATATAGAGTTTTTAGAAAATAATTTATGGGAGCATTTAATTTTAATTATTTCTGCTTCTAAGCCTGGAAACTATCACAACATTTTGATCTAAAGAATCTAGCACATGACATATCCAAGTTTGGAAATATTTCAACCTGACCCTCCCATTTATGTCATTGAGTTGCGCATGTGAAAATCCAAAGACAGTGTTTGGCTGGCCTTTACACGAAGAGTGTTCTCCACGCTGTGGCAGAAGACACTGACGCATGTCTTCTTTCATGATTTCAAAATACTTTCCACTCATCTCTGAACATTTCTCAATAAATCTGGAGAAGCTGGTGTCCTCCAACAAGATGAGTTTGGTGTTCACAAACATTATTTCCATCTTCCTCTGCTTAGTGCATTTCTTAAACATTCTCTATTAGTATGCAAATGTATTCAGAGTTTGTTTTGAATAAACAAATTTCGAAATCTCCAAGATTCGCTGTTGGCACATGGGATTTAAAAATTAGACAAAAAGTATCATGTAAATATGATTGTCGACAAATTTTAGTCATTGAGATTTTCAGATTTGTCACAATTCAAACATTATATTCCTGAAAATTAAACTTGGACTTTATTAGTGTTTGAGATAATTTTAAGAAACTCCCCATTCATTTATGACTCCCAAGCAAATTTTTAAGACTTATTTATTTATTTGAAAGTCAGAGATACACAGAGAGAAAAGGAGAGAAAAGAGAGAAGAGAGAGAGAGAGAGGTCTTCCATCCACTGGTTCACTCCCCAATTAGCCGCAACAGCCGGAGCTGTGCTGATCTGAAGCCAGGAGCCATGAGCTTCTTCTAGGTCTTCCACGTGGTTGCAGGGGCCCAAAGACTTGCACCATCTTCTACTGATTTCTCAGGCCATAGCAGAGAACTGGACCAGAAATAGAGCAGCCGGGACTGGAACTGGCTCTCATATGGGATGCTGGCAATGCAGGCTTTACCTGCTATATCACAGTGCTGACCCTCACCAAGAAAATTTAGAGAGTCTAGAAGTTCTTTATACAATTTCAAATTAGATGGTGATGATAACTTATATAAAGTTAATAGTAATAATTTATATACTATCTTCAAATATAAGATTTATCACTTTAAAATTAGTCTATTCTTGACCCATCAGAAGAGACTTGAATTTAAGTGAATAATGATGATGATCATAAATTATTATAGCTAGCACTTACTGAGCACTTCCTATGTCACAAGTATTTTGTTAAGCACTTTGCACGTATGATTCTAATTAATTCTCAAAGAACCATATCGATGGATACTGATATTATCTCCATTTTGTAGCTGCTGTTACTCAGGCACAAAGAGATTAAAACTTCCACACTTAAATTCAGCTTGTAAATCACCGAGTAGCAATGAAATTCATTCAAAGAACCAAAATAGAGTGAAAAAATGCTTTATATTTCTCAAAGATGTGTATTACTAATTATGTCTTTCAATTTAGAGAAATGAGACGATCAAATAATAATAACTAATAGCCTCTTCAAATAACTTCAGCTCCTGTTATGGATCAACCAGTGGTTCTAAGAGTCATTTTAGAAATAGGTTTTCTTTTATTTTAAATGAGCTATAATGTGAGCAGTGACACTGAAAAATTAAAAGAACCTTGAAATATGTGTTTCAGTTATTAAATTTCAGTGGGGCTTTAACTGTGTTTCTACTGGACTTCCATTGTTGTATCTAGAGCATCTGTTCTTAGGCTTTAATAAACATGTCTGTCATTATATTGCCAAATGCTAAAAAACACACAAAACTTCCAGCCTTGTGATGAATGTATTTTTTCCCTGCAACGGTCATGCCATGCATGCTTGCATTTTGTTTCTCTCGCCTCACATTGCCATTGTGTTCAATAAAAGTGCCTTCAGGCTGCTTAAGTTTATTTAGTGCAAAGGGGATTTCTGGACTCTCTGCATAGTCCTTGGGGATTTCTGTAATCCTTTCCCAGCTGTTCTCTCTGCACCTGGCTGTGTTCCGAGGAGATGATGCAAGACTGTGAAATGGGACTGCGTTTGGGATCCAGCTGAGGGGAGAGTATGCCGGAAGGTTGCAGCTATCCGCACGTCAACAGAACCGCCACTTGCCAGGCCTGGGGTCGTGGGGTTAGAGGTTGTCCTCCACCGACAAGGACAAACAGACCAACTGCACTCAGCATGTTCCATCCCACATGTCCCTCCCACCATTTATGGGACATCGGGTGGTGCCTCACATTTTTTTCCCTTTCTTGTTAATGTGGCTCCATGAGCCTCATTATAAATTACTTCACCCGGTGAAGGATCGTATTGTATTATGATCAGGGCAGGCCCTGAGTATGATGAAGAACCAAGCCCGCTACATCTTCTACTAAAGCCTGCTCTCGTGTCATCTTCAAGCACTGCTGTGTTTTCCTTCTCTATCCAGTTTTGCACTCATCTGATGTGAAAGTGTCATGCTTGTGCCATGCCTTGGCCTGAGCTCCCCCATGGGTCGCTGTTCTAAGTCTCATCCCCAGGAATGTTCGCTTGTGAACTGTCCCTTCCTCCTGTTCCATAACCACAGACCCTGTAGTTTTTTATTGACATGGAGTTTTCAATAGGATTTAATACTCTAATTAGGTTTGAATTTCGGAAAGGCCTTCTAGATATCATTTGTTATGCCCCCAAATAGAGCTGAACTAAAGAATTTCAAATAGCCTTTGACACTGGAAAGAGCAATATTTGCAAATTTGTTGAGTTTCTGCTATCTGTAAGCCATCATTGCCTCCTCCACGTTGTAATTATTAATTATACATTTTCATCCCCCTCAGAGAAGACAGAAAGCATTTTTGTCCACTGCTCCGAATTTGCCTTTTGGAGGAATTTCCAGCACCTTGTAATGCAGATCTTAGACTTTCAGTCTTTTCCCCGGCTGTCCAGTTTGTTCAGTTCAACCCCAGCTAAATGCCTCAATACCAGCCCCTGTGTATACTGAATTTAAGAAAAACAGGGAGGTAGGAAAAATCAGGAAAAAAAATAAAATAAGCAATAAACAGCCAGCTGACACACAAAAAAACTGTCCTCAAATACTATGGTGAACGGCATATCCCATAGTGGCAGCTCTTTGGTAGCTGTGTAATACCTCTAGAAAAACAGTCTACTCTGATATAACACACAAAAGCTTCTGTGGTTCAGGATACAGTCTTTTTCTAGCCTCTTCTTCAAGGCATTAATCTTCCACTCTAGTGTTGGCTCATTCATATCACTGCCAGGTTTCCTGTGCTGTCTCACTACTTTTGCATAAACCATTCTTGCCGCCTAGAAAATATTTTCCACCTTAATTCCTGAAGAAACTGAGATGCAACCTTATTTTGTTGATTTTTTTTTTTTTGAGATGCAGAGAGAAGGACAAATAAAGAGAGCTCTCATCCATTAGTTTGTGCCTCAGATATTCATAATGGCCAGGGTTTTGCCAAGATTCAAAGCTGAGTGTGGAGAATTCAATCCAGCTCTGTTACAAGAGTGACAGGTGCCCAATCCTTTTATACAACACCAATGCCTCCCAGGGTCTGCATTAGCAGGAAGTAGGAGTCAGGAACCAGATCCAGACATTGAACTCAAGCACTCACTCTAAAACAACATACAAGCAACTGAATCAGCATCTTAACCGCCAGGCCAAATGCCCTCCTAAGGCACAACTTCTTTATGAACACCGACCTTCCTCTGCAACACACACACACACATACATATACACACACAAGTATGCATATACCAGCTCACTCCTTCACTCGTACCCATGCTGTACCACAAGATTCCCAAACTGGGATGAAGCATTGCATGAACTGATAGGAATGAACTTCAGGAAATTGAAAATTTCTTGAAATTCTAAGTGATGTTTTCTTCATGTGTGCCTTTGCACATTTATTTTTAAGTACAATTTGCGTGTTTGGTCATATTCTCATTAGGGCCCGTGATCCAAAAGAATTTCGGAACCATTGCTGAACCTCTGGGGTGGAAATCACCACTATTTAGCAACAGTGTTTTCAGGGGTCAGGTGTTACTAATCTCTGTTTTTTTCAGCCTTTAACATTTACTACATACTCAAAAGGCATTTGATGGGTGATTAATTGCATTTGCAAGAGAGCATTCTCAGGGTAGTGGATATTATGGTCACAGTGCTACTTAAAGAAAATGACATCCATGAAACAACAAAAGTCCATCCTTGCCCAGCTGCTATTAGATAAAGCTTGGTTGGTTCCGTTCACAATTTGCTAATAATTAGTGCTCTTTCTACATACAAAATTAATTATAGCACAATAAAATCCAGTAGCATTTGTTCTTAATTCTCCTCTGATCTGCATTCTGTTGTTTATTCTCATTTGTTCTGATAAGGTCCGTTGTCTCTAATGTTGCTTCATAAAGGGTAAGAAATAAATCAATGGTATTTAGCTTTTCTAACCATCTGGTCTGGCAAGCTTCCCAAAGTTAATGTTTAAATCTGGGTGCAGTGCATGTATTTTGTCTTGTCTTACGGAACATCTTTTGAGGCAGGAATTGCCCTCTATTCTCTCTGAGAAATTTGATCTTTTTTAATTTTTAAATTTTTAAAAAATTTTTCACTGGTGTATAAAAATTGTAGATATTTATAGGTGCCATGTGACATTTTAATGCATACATTGCCTAAGGTTCCACCCAAGGTAAAACTATCTATTCACTCAAATATTTATCATTTCTTATGCTGAAAACATTAAAAACCCTTTCTAGCTCTTTTTCAAATATATATACATATATATAATATATTATCTTTAGTTGTCCTAGTGTGAAACAGAACCCCAGAACTTCTCCCTCCTATATGTGACTTAGTAGACGTTAGTCTACCTATTAATAAGTCAACCTTATCAATATGAATTCTGTAGGTTTCCATTAGGTGTTGTGCTGCTCAGCTACACAGCAAAGGCCGTGCCATAACTGGTCAGCTAGAAACATCTCACTTGGGACGCTTTCTTTTCCGGTTTAGGGTAAGGTTACTAAACATTTTCCCATATAGGGTCAGAGAGTATATAATGCAGGCTTTGCATACCATAGTTTCTTTTGTGGGAGTTCAATGCTTCTATTGAACTGTAAAAGCAGCCATAGACGGGGCCTGGTGCCATGACTCACTTGGTTAATCCTCCTCCTATGGCACCAGCATCCCATATGGGCGCCGGGTTCTAGTCCTGGCTGCTCCTCTTCCAGTCCAGCTCTCTGCTGTGGCCTGTGATAACAGTGGAGGATGGCACAAGTCCTTGGGTGCCTGCACCCATGTGGGAGACCAGAAAAAAGCACCTGGCTCCTGGTTTCGGATCGGCGCAGCACCAGCTGTAGCGGCATTTGGGGGGTGAACCAACGGAGGGAAGATCTTTCTCTTTGTCTCTCTCTCTCTCACTGTCTGTGACTCTGCCTGTCAAATAAATAAATAAAATCTTTTTTAAAACAAAAGCAGCCATAGACAATATATACACAAATGGACATGGCTGTGCTCTGATAAAAGTTTATAAAAATCTTCAGGGGCTGGTGTTGTGGCCCAGCAGCTTAAGTTGCAGCTTGAAACACCGGCATCTATACTGGAGTGCAGGTTTGAGTCCCCTTTACTCTGCCTGTGACCCAGCTTCCTTTTAATGCACCTGGGAAGGTGGCAGATGATGAACCAAGTACTGGGGGCCCTGCCACCCACGTGGGAGGCCCAGATGGAGTTCCTGGCTCATGGCTTCTGCCTGGCTTAGAATTGTCTATTGGCTGCCATTTGGGGAGTGAACCAGAGGATGGAAGAGCATTCTCTCCCTCTCTACCCACCCCTCCTCAGTTGATCTGCCTTTCAAATGAATACAAAAAACTGCTGTTAAAAAAAAAGACTATTTTTTCTTTTTTGATTAAAGATTTATTTATTTATTTGAAAGAGTTACACAGAGAGAGAAGGAGAGGCAGCAAGAGAGAGGTCTTCCACCCGCTGTTTCACTCCCCAGATGGCCGCAAAGGCCAGAGCTGCGTTGATACAAAGCCAGGAACCAGGAGCTTCTTCCAGGTCTCCCACGTGGGTAGAGGAGCCAAGGACTTGGGCCATCTTCTACTGCTTTCCCAGGCTATAGCAGAGAGCTGGATTGGAAGTGGAACAGCCAGGACTCAAACCAGTGCCCATAAAGGATGCTGGCACTGCAGGCAGGAGCTTTACACGCTATGCCACAAGTGCCAGTCCGAAAGACTATTTTTTTTAATCCTCACAACAACCCTAAGAGGTAGGCAGCAATATATCCCCATTTTATGGAAACTGTAGCCTTTCTAAGGTCACAGAGCTAATAATTTGCAGAGCCTGGATTTAGTGTTCTCAGGACATAGGTGCATGTGTTCGGCCTAGCAGTTAAGATGTCAGTTAGGCTGTCCACAATCACATCAGAACGCCTGAGTTCAATACTTGCATCCACCTCTTGATGCCAACTTCCAACTAATGAAGAATCTTGCAGGCAGAAGTGGTGGTTCAAGTAGTTGAGTTCCTGCCACCTACATGGGAGACTTTGGTTCCCAGTGTTGGACCCTGGCTAAACCCAGGCCATTGTGGGAATCGGAAGAATGAACTAGTAAATGGAAGTTCATTCTCTTTCATTCTCTGTCCCTATCCATCTGTCTAGCTCTTTTTTTCTCAAATAATCAAATAAAAATCTTGAAAAATAAAGTTTTCAGGATATAATATGTATTTATAATATGTATAAATCATAAAACATAATTTATAATTAAGTGTGTAAATTTATTAAGCATAAATAAATTTAAGTATATGAATTAATACTATAAATATTAATTATAGATAATTAATTGAAAGTCACTTGGGGGAAAGATACCAAAATGGACAGTTGTAAAATGCTATTCTTATTTTATTGTGGAAGGGACATTTCTTTAAAAATGGCCAAAGCAAGGGTCGAAAGTTCTTTGATACTTCCTCCAAGAATGGAAGAAGTGTCTGCTCCCCTTCAATCTGGAAGGGCTGACAACTGATTTAACTTAGGTATAATGGATGTGAGACTGTATGACATCTGATGCTTGGTCAAAAAAGGCGCTGTTGCTTCTTCCTGGTCCTTTTGGAGTGGTCACTTCAGGAAAACCTGCGAAGGAAGAAGTCTAACTACCAAAGAGACGTGGTTTGAAGGTACTGTCATCAGCAGCCTTCGTTGAGACACCAACCAGCGTGTGGGTGAACCATTTGTCATGTCGGGTTCGATTTGGTCTTCAGGAGATTGAAACTTCTGTCTTCATATGACTGAAGCTGCATGTGAAACTTCAAGCAACCTGCCCAGCTGAGCCTTTCCAAAGTCCCTGACCTGTTATGGAAAAATGAAATTAAAAGATAAGTTTCTCTTGGGACAAAGAAATTGTCATTACACACATTTCCCAAAAACTTTTTGAAGATTTTTTTGTCATGGGTGTCAATGTTTTTTGCAGCAAAAATAAGTGTTTTTTTTTTGTTTGTTTGTTTGTTTGTTTGGTTTTTTTTTTTTTTTACAGGCAGAGTTAGACAGTGAAAGAGAGAAACAAAAAGTCTTCCTTCCATTGATCCACCCCCGAAATGGCTGCTACGGCCAGCGTGCTGTGCCCATCTGAAGCCAGGAGCCAGGTGTTTCTCTTGATCTCCCATGTGGGTGCAGGACCGAAGCACTTGGGCCATCCTCCACTGCACTCCTGGGCCACAGCAGAGAGCTGGCCTGGAAGAGGACCAACCGGGACAGAATCCGGCACCCCAATCGGGACTAGAACCCAGGGTACCGGTGCCACAGGCAGAGGATTAGCCGAGTGCGTCGCAGCGCCAGCCAGCAAAATAAGCTTATTTTTAAAACTCTTTTCTCCTTTCTCCTCCTCCTACTTCTTCCTAGCATTTTGTTTCAGAATAGTTATAAATTTATAAGACAATTTTTGAAGTACCCTTATCTTATATTTTTCCTAAACAGACATACCCATGATTGAATTTGATTTATTAATTTGGCACAGTAAAAAATTAACACCAAAAATTAGTAACAAAATATACCAATAGAGTATAATAAAAGTCACTTAAGACTTATGAATTTTTGCTCCTAGAATTTTCTATTTAATATTTTCAGATCATGGTTGACCTCAAACAACTAAAACTGTGGAAAGTAAAACCCTAGATAAGGGGGAATTATTGTGTGATATAAGAAATTTACATGTGTTAAGAAGACCACAAATTCAATAAGTCTTTACCTACTGGTAAGCTGTCAACTTTGTGCTGGAGGACAAAAGTTTTCCCAAAGTTGTAAATTTGTTATGAGAGTTCAAATTTTATCCTTAGCAACATAAACTGTCAGCCATGCTCTTGCAAGAGTGAGACTCACTTTGCCCATAGTTGAGAAAATGCCTGTCACATACTGTTATTCTTCCAAGTGAAATGAGAAACCAACAAACAAAAAGGCTAGCCCAGCCACAACTCAAACAATTGCACAAATGTTTTCCTGAAGACAACCATCCTACTTTGATATGAAGCAGAACTTCTTTGTATTTCCCGTTTCGTCATACAGCATATTTAGAAGACATGTACTGAAGAGTCAATACTTAATAAAACATGCTGTTTCATCAGTGAAAAGAATCACGACCTCCTTGACCATGAGCCCATAAACCAGAGAATTTGTTTATTTGGGAGGTAGAGACAGATAGGCAAGAGTTCCCTTCCACTGGTTCTGTCCTCAAAGGCCAGCTGCAGCTGAGAAGCCGAAGCCCAGTCCATGGGGAACCCAACAGTTTGAACCACCACTGCTGCCTCCTAGTTCCAACTTCTTTAGCAGGATTGAACCCGCTTACTGAGGGTGGGGGCTGGGAGGGTGCACACCCTAACCAAGATCTTAACTGCTAGGCCAAATTCCTTGGCCTGGAGAGATATTTTTAACTTTCTTAATCTTTCTGATACCTATACCTCGATCAGCTGTCAAATTTCTTTTATCTCTACAAGGTCTACATTTTTACTGCTACTACTCTAGTTCCAGCTAGTATTACCTTTTATTTTGAAAAAAAAAATGTAAAATCTTTTTATTTTTCTTATACCTCTAATCTCTTCACAATATCATTTAATTTGTAGATTAATTATTCTAAAGCACACGTGAGGCTCTAACTTTATTGGAAAAGGAGAAATGGTGTCATGTGTAATTGAGAATATTGCTCTTTAACCCAGAGTTTTTCAGTTAGAACATACGGAGTATCTTTTTTTTTTTTTTTTTTTGGACAGGCAAAGCTAGAGAGAGAGAGAGACAGAGAGGTCTTCCTTTTTCCGTTGGTTCACCCCCCAAATGGCCGCTAAATGGCTGGCACACTGCACCTATCCAAAGGCAGGAGCCAGGTGCTTCTCCTGGTCTTCCATGGGGGTTCAGGGCCCAAGCACTTGGGCCATCCTCCACTGCACTCCCTGGGCCACAGCAGAGAGCTGAACTGGAAGAAGAGCGACTGGGACAGAATCTGGCGCCCCAATCGGGACTAGAACCCTGGGTGCCAGTACCACAGGCAGAGGATTAGCCTAGTGAGCCATGGAGCCAGCCTGGAGTATCTTCTTACAGCTCTGCAGAGATGCCAGCACTGGAGAAGCATGTCCCTACAGAAGTCCATGGGTCCCCATGGAGTTAAGAATACTGCTCTTTAACCCAGACTTCTGGAACCTCTACATTCTGACCCTCAGACTCATTTTCTCTCCTTACCCTTCACTCTTCCTTCCATGCATTGTCAGCTCCTCTACTGATAGTCACTTCCATTAGAAGTGAGTTTGGTAAAGAAGAAAATTATTTGAGGGATACTACTTGGTGATTGGTTATATTTGGATAATGAAGGGGAGAAGATACAAGAAATCCCTCAATATTCCAAAGTGCAGTGAATAAGAAATAGTACCATTAATAGAAACACTATAATCAGATGAGGAGTTAAAGGTTAATTGGAAAGAAAACATGGATATATAACATGGATGTATATAACATGGTGTAAAATCACTAGTATCATGAAAATCACTGCCCTGTATACAGCCTTAGTTCTCTTGATCTCCCTCATTTTATCACATCATACTAGCAGAAACTTCATCCTGGTTATATTCAAATCCCTGATTATTCTTCACCTATTCCCAGATGAACATGACTGAAGAAATCACACAACTTTAGGTGTAGGTGCTCCACTGTTAGATGGGCCCTAATATTTACTTAGAAAGCAAAATACACTCACCTGATCCATTCTCTATCCACATTTCTTACAGACTATTTCAAACCTCTTTTCTATCCTCACACACCCTACACCTGTTCTCCTATTTTCACATTGGCTGTTGACCTTGCTTACTATTTTACAGGGGAAATAAATATAATAAAAAAATTCCCACAAACCTTCACCACCATATCTAAACCCTTTGTGCATCCCTGCCCATGTTTTCTTTGAAGTTTCCTGTCATCCTGCCATTTCATACAAACTATTGTTATCAAAGTTGACTTACACTATGGACCCATGGCACATTCCTACTCAAGGCCTTATTCTCTGCTCTTGCATCATCACCATCAACTTTCTCTACCAAATTCTGTGTTTTCTAATAGTTTACATGCATGACATCACCTTTCCCATAGTAACAAATAAAAAGATCCTTCTCTTAATTTCACAGGCTCTCCTAACACTAATTCTCCACTCTGGTCTTCTCTTTACAGTTGTCTGTAGTCACTGTTTTTACTTTTCTTGCTCCTACTCTTTATTCCTTCTGACTTTTTCCTCTGCTACCCTACTGAGGTTACTTCGCAGGGTCATAGATAATCTCCACATTGCTAAATCCAGCGATGAGTTCTCAGTCTTCATCACATCTCTCTCTCTTCAGTGCTTCATGTGTTGAAACATTTTTTCATATGGCTGCCAGCATTTCACTCTCCTGGTTGTCCCTTACCTCCATGTACACTCCTTCTCCAAATCTTCCACAAGTTTCTCCTTAGTTTTTCAGCCTGTGCACAATGGAGTAACCCAGAGCTCAGTCCTCAAATTCTTTCTTCTCTCCCACACGCACTGCCTCCATGATTTGTGACTTCAAATACCATCCACAAGTAAGAATCCTAAAATTAAATGTCTTCATTCATTATAGATGATTTTACATAGGTTCATTATTTATGAATTATCAAGAAATATATCTAACTTGTAAAAAAGATTTTCATATCTTATTCCCAAATATTATGTATTTTCTTGTTATTTTTGAAAATATACAAATATCCCAATGCACATATTGAAAGGCATATTTTTGTATTTGCTTTTTATTTTTTTAAGATTTATTTATTTACTTGAAAGTCAGAGTTACACAGAGAGAGAAGGAGAGGCAGAGAGAGAGAGAGAGAGAGAGAGAGAGAGAGAGGTCTTCCATCCACTGGTTCACTCCCCAATTAGCCACCATGGCCATAGCTGCTCCCATCCGAAGCCAGGAGCCAGGAGCTGCCTCCAGGTCTCCCACGTGGGTGCAGGGGCCCAAGCACTTGGGCCATCCTCCACTGCTTTCCCAGACCATAGCAGAGAGCTGGATTGGAAGTGGAGCAGCCAGGACTTGAACCAGAGCCCACATGGGATGCTGGCACTGCAGGCAGCGGCTTTACCCACTCCACCACAGTGCCGGTCCCTTGTATTTGTTTTTTATATCAAATTTCATAACACTACCTCTGTGATTCATCCAGTTTGTGACTTTAAACACCATTCAGATTTTTATGACTCCCAAACTTACAATTCCTTCCAGGAACTCTCCTGAATTCCAGATACATATACTGGGCCCATGACTAACATACATTTCCACTTGGTACATCTTTAACTTGTAATCTCAAGTCCACCAACTGTCAAAGTCTTCCAAGTCTCAGTTAATAGTAATTCTTCCTTCCCATTCTTTAATTAAAACATAAAGTATCCTCCATTGCTCTTTCTCAGAGTTATTTCACGTCTAGTAAATCATGTTGTTTCCAGCCTCTAGAAACATCTAGAATTTCATCTTACCCACCTACATCTATTGCTTCTGCTCTTCACAAAGCCACTATCACCTCTTAACGTTTAGTAATAGCTTCTTAACTTGTGTCTTCATTAGCAGGAAACTTGAGTCTGGAGCCAAAGCTGAGGAAAGAACCCAAGTGCTGTCACGTGGGGGCTGGCATCCTAACCAGCACCTTAACCAGCAGGTCAAATACTCATCACTCAGCCATCGTCATGAAAGGCCTAGGAGCCTCCTTACATTGCACTTTTGTTCCTGTTTTTCTGTGTCTTCCAGGAACCCTGGCTTCTGTGGGATGCTTGCTTGCCCATATTCTAGCCACGCTTCTGCCTTAGGAAGGCTCTTCCCTCAGAGATGTTCCCACTTTTACCCTCTTTGTTGCAATCATATATTTCCAGTGAGGTCTTCACTGAGCACTTTTTTTAAAAATCCCAAACCAGCCCCTCTGCCCACATGGACCTCAGTTTTCTTCTTAGTTTAACATTCCTCTAAAGCACTTTGCCTCAGCTGACAGCATTTGCATCTCACTGCCCTCCACACAGCTGAGGTGAAGACATAGCAGGGTGGACAACTGCATACCACTAGTGCCTGCACCAATTGCTAGAGTAAAACGGTGACCCAAGAAGATGTGATGCAGGGCACACATTATGCAGATGCCAACCGACATCATCACACCAACTCAGTCTGATTTTTACCACCTGCCTATTTAAAACGTGTCTCATGTGCACGGCTTTGAAGTGATTTTTTTTGGAAATAGATTTGAAACAGATTTCCATTTCTGTATCTGTGCTTAACCCTTGTACTCAACACATTGATCTTCTATTCATCATTTTCTGTTCTTTTTAAATTTATGTTCACCTTGCTGTACATTCAGTACACAAGCTAAAAAAAGTATTTGACATTATTGATGTTTCTCTATACCCAATGTGCCAGTTTGTTATGCCTCTGGAAAGGTGACCTTTTTTTGTGAAGGAATAGGACATAAATAATTTGGGTAGTATGTTTAGTTATGCCTTTGTTCAGATATCTAACAAATGAGTTTTTAAACTTTTATTTTAGACAATTTGTTTAAAAAAAGTAAACACAAAAATACATCTTTCAATATGTGCATTTGTATATTTACATGTTTCCAAAATTAGATAATACATAGTATTTAGGAATATGATATGAAAATCATTTTCACAAATTACAGATGCCCTGATAACTCATAAGTAGTGAAACTATATAAGGTCATCTCTAATGAGTGAAAACATTTTTTATTTCACACTTCCTACATCTTTCGCTCCGTTTATAAGAATTTTGAAGACATTTAAACATTTAAAATTTTTAATTAAAGTTTTTTGTTTGTATAAGGTGAAAAATTTTATGTATTTCATATATACAGATTTACGAGCATAGTGGTACTTCACTCCTGCCCACACTCCTATCTCCCTCCCTTACTTTCTTATTCTCTCTTTTAATTTTTACAACAACATGCTTTCAGTTCATTTTATAATCATAAGATTAATTTTAACTAACAAACCTGACTAAATATCTACCCAGTTTGTAATTGCTAAGCTTTCGTGTGACAAAAAGGGTCTTTTTAATCTTTAAGTTGGTGGCTGAAAGACATTGTTTGTGACTCAGAGTACGTATCATAAATTCTGTTGTTGTGGTTTGTAATCACAGTAAATAAAACCATCTCACATTTTTCCATGTGACAGAGTTTTCTGGAATTTAATGATAGCATTGATCTTTGGACTTAAAAATAAGCTTTTAAATGGAGTTATATTTTTAGTCCATTTCAGGAACAGAATTCAGCAGTAGAAGCCTCAAAGTTTCAAAAATATATTTCTCCAACATTCAAATTTCCAAAATCACTGGAAAAGTTCCAACCCCAAGGTCCTGGAACCCACATTAATTACGTGCACATTTAACCATAGCACCTTGCCTTCCATATCAATATGTTCACCTTCTTCAGAAATGTTCTCTAATACAAACATGAATGAACTCACACTTGTTAACCAATCTACTATGTAATAGTACTTAATCTCCAAAGTAACTCCAAGGGATAGATGTTATTTTCCCCTTGATAGGTGTTGATTTAATTTCCAGAACAGTTAGGGCACAATTACTCACTTTAGGTAAGAAACCATACTGTAAGCTAAACTCTCACTTTCATAAGAAATAGACCAGAAGTCAGGACAGCATCTGTGGCATCTGCCTGTAGGCACTAGAGAAAAAGTGGGATGGAGACACTAGGTAAGAACCAAGTTACTGGAACCAGAGTACAAACTTAGCCACAAGAGTCAGCATTGATCAATTGTGAGATTATTTCCTATGGCCTCTGTGTGCACATGTGTGTATGTGTGTGTACCCTAGTTTTCATGCAGAGATTTACAAAAACTCTTCTATTAAGTTTATTGATTGGAATACATGAATCCAAGATTATTAGCATAGCATTGAGAGCCTGGAGAAAGCATGTCTGGAATAAGAGTTGTGAGTCCAACACAATCAAGAAATTGAAAGGAAATCACTGATATTGATTGAATCCTATTGATCTTGCAATGGAGTCCTGCATGTGCAAAATAGTAATAGTAGTAATTCCTTGCTTCTTATGAAATTTGGATTTTGTTTCTGTCATATTCAATTAAAAGAAACTTGAGGGGCAGGTATTGTGGCACAGCAGGCTTAAGCTACTACTTGGAACATCCACTTCCTATTTCAGAGTTTCTGGGTTTGATTCCTGCCTCCCCTTCTGATTCAGCTTCCTGCTAATGAGCACTTTGGGAAGCAGCAGGTGATGGCTCAAGTACTTGGGTCTCTGCCACCCACGTGAGAGACCTAGATGGAGTCCCTGGCTACTAAACTATGCCTGGTCCAGGCCCAGCTGTTGTGGACATTTGGGGGCTGAACCAGTGGATGAAAGATGTCTATCTCTATTTCTCTCTGTGTGTCACTATGCCTTTCAAATAAAATAAATAAATAGATAAATAAATAAAACCTAACCAAGAGATAATATAAGAATTAACAGGTAAATTAAGACAGAATTCTCCACCACCGATAAAGTGAAAGGTATAACTCCCTTTTTACAATGTGATGTCAGATCTTTAAATAAACCTTACTTATGTTCAACAAAAAAGACAAAAGGGAGGATTCATAAGAGAACACAATCTTTTTACGAATGCTGTGAAGAAACCCTCAGTCAGTAAAGACTGACTCACTGTTCTCACTGAGTGTGACTGATTTTGGACACATGCAGTGGCGTTGGCTGGTTGTAGTATTATGACAAGGCTGTTGGGCATGTAAGTGACAACATCATTACCTGTATCTAAGCATCGGGGTCCGTGGTGAACGGCAAATGCCTCTCAAAGGTGAATCATCACGACAGTCAAGTTCCCAAGGTGGAGGTATGCCTCCCAGACAAGCATCTGCGGGGTCGTTACGGGGGAAAAGCTCAATTACAATTATTTCAATGAGCACTCAGAACCAGAACTTTGAGGAAAAGTCATAGGGAATAAGATTCAAAATCAACAACAACAATGTCTCTCTAGCATCCTTCATTGCTGCAAGCTTCAGATAAGAGTTTTAGGAAAATTTAGAGTGGATTCTTCAGTTGGCAGTAGGGTAGCACAGAGATGATTCAAATGCAGTTCAGTGACCTTTTATACGACGCGACGGTAAGCATTACTCCTCCAGTCCTACAGGAGCAACACTAACAGTGAAGTGTGCACATGTTTAACAGCAGCATAAGGATGTGGATAGTGAGCATTGACACACTATTTTATATTTGTGTACAGCACGAGTACAAATAACTACTAAACCAGTACAGTTCATGGCAAAGTTCTTTATTGCTTTGTCTCTAAAGAGACAAGTGTGTCAGGCATTTAGAACAATAACGGTTTTCTTCTTTGCGAAAGCTTGACTTGTACTAAAAGGAAAAGTAAGAGTGGAGGAAAGTTTCTCCCAGAAAATTATACTTTCCCAAAGGTCATCATAAATTATAAGAATGTAATCAACTATCTGACTCTGATTTCAAGTCAAGAGTTACAGGGATTCATTTTACTATGAACGAAAACATGCAGTCACTCTAACATTGATGACAAAGAACAGCCTCATTAACTATGTTGAGCAGAAGACAGGAGCCAAATCAGGGAGTGAGATTCTTTGTGTTGCTCACGAATTAAACAACGTCCCCACCAGACTACCCTGAAAGAAGACAGGGGAAACATTTCCTACTTCAACACTAAAGTCTCTATTCCATCCCTGGCATGATTTGTGTGTTTCTGCAACTTAGTTTCTACCTAAGTGTCTAAGCAAAGACCTTATATAAAGTGAAATACATTTTTGTGATCATCTATGTGATTTTTAGACTTTGGGTAATCGATGACCTAAATTAAGAGAACAGAGCTGCTATGTGGACAAGGAAAGAGAAGCTAGCATTTAGCTGCCCTATCGCCGTTGCTCTGTTCATGGTGAGGATTGAGTCATTCTAATCCCCTTGGATTTTTTATCTACCAAAACAGCTTGGGCCCATCAGCAAATTGCAGTGGCATATGGTCCAGGTTTACGAGTAATCTGGCACATGATTAAGGGAAGGGGGATGTCATCCTTCAGCAAATACTGAAAATACCGTGAAAGAACTTGGTGTGGTTTTTAAAAGTCAAACTGATAAGATCATAATTTTTTTTTAATTTCCCCAAATCAACCATTTAAATTTTGTGAATTTTTCTTCTGATGTAGGAATTTACCATGAAAAGAAAGAAAAAGTCAGTGCCTATCCTAAAGTGCTAAAAAAGTAGGAGTAGCAGGAGTTTTGGCTCTTTGGCTTTAGAATCAATAGCTCAAATGCTGAGCTTCAGGATCCCAGATGCCTGCATCCTAGGCCTGTGTTTCACTGAGGACTACATTTCCACTTCCCCATAATCATATTACCATCGTGCATAGAGCTAATGTAAGGTCTCAGGAATAAAAGAAACAACAGGGCGTTTCAATGAGAGGTATGATATAGACAAGTAGTATAACAGCTCTAGTATAACCTTAACCTTGTTTCTCAAACTGGAGAAAACATACAGCTACAACAATGGTTTTCAGGCCCAGGTGACTGTCAAAAAAAATCACCTAGGGAGATTATTAAAAATGACACTGCTAAGAATCTATCCCCTCCAGAGATTCAAATTTAATTGGTCTTCAGTGAAACCCAGCATTGGCATTTTTTTAAAAGATGCCTTCATGTTTCCAGTGTTCAGCCACAGATATAACCCACTGAATTTGGGAAAGACTCTGGTGTGCCAGGTGGTACACAAAAGTGTATGATAAAAACGGAACTCATCTTTCCAGAAAATCCATTTTGCTCAAAAATTTGGGTGAAACCCTTCATTATTTTTTGTTCCATTTAAGAGACTACTGTAAGTGCAAAATATTACACTTATAATAAATCCAAGATATGTATATAAATAAGTAGTAATATACAAAATTCACATGAGGTCTTCAGGCCAAAATGCATCCCAAATACCTTAAGAGGGAAACATTTATCCATTCATCTTTTCCTTCATTCAGACATTCTTGAAGAGCTAATATCAATAAGGCATTATGCTTTCATTGAGACTACTTCAAATTTCTCCCATTGATTTACATCAATCTACTAGATATCTACTAAATATTTATCTACTTATCAATTTAAAAAAAAAAAGACTGTGTGTGCTCATGTGTGCGAGTTTATTTTCTAACCAGTGAAAATGTTTTTTGAAGGATCTGTAATGCTAGATGGTCTCTGTGTTTCAACAAATACAGCAGTTACAGATGTGATCACCACAAACCTGGCTTAGATTCCAATTCCCTCACAGATTATTTTATGTTTATGAGGACCCTCAGAAACAAATCAAGTAGCAGAAATAAAATCGTTAAGCAGTTTGAGCTCACTTGCTGACACTACAGTGGTCTTAAGAGCCCTAGCATAGCACTAATGATTTTTCAGGTTCAGGTTTGGTTGTTCTAAGCATTATAGTCTTACTCTATACAGATATTTCTCATTGGATGAAAGGTGGTTAATACTAAAATATCTGTGACCACATAATTCAACATAGATATATAGAGATAAAATTTCTCTGAGCCTGTTCTCTCAACACCTACCATATGACAGATAGGACAAGATTAACCTCTGTCTTCTAGTTGTGACCTTGCAAGCAACATCACTTCTATAGGATTTCAGCAAATTCTTCTACCAAATGTTTCCCACTTTTCCACCATTTGCTTTTCAGGGTTAATTAATCTAAAACCACTTATTGTTCATCTTTACTACATATTTTGTTGGTGAAAATATAGCAGTCTCATTTCACTTTCACCAAAATAATTTTTGCAAAAACCCCTGCTGAGAAAATCAACCATTGACTTCTTGGCAAGCTGCAGAGTCACCATAGTAACATGGTCACCTCATCCCATCAGGACCTTGCACTACCTGTGCTTTTATGAGGGTTATCACATCCAGTGCTATAGACTGACAGAGATGAGTAGACGTGACATATTCACAACCATGACTTTTAGACAAAATGTTACAAGCTTTAACTGAAAATATTCATTTTGGATATTTATATTATTTGGAAAATTCAACGGCCATGAACCAACCATAAATCATTTGCATTGGAGCAAAGCCTTGAGAAGACTCCAAAGTTCACTGATGGATGAGGGAAAACGAGAGAACTAGAGATATCAGGGTGGTTTCTAACAGTGCAAGGATTCAAGTCACCTCCTCCATTCGGCAACATCAAGAGTGGATTTTGATGACTCACACGGAAAGTTGTTTAGATGGACAAAAGTTATTTGGCAGTCTCTTTTTTTAAGGCCAGAAAGCAAAACGATCACGGCATAAGGAAACTCTAGGCTGGGCCAGATTTAGTGCTAAAAGGTTTGGAAGTGATCTTTTTTCAGCTTTCTGGCTGAGTCATGTACATTCTAAGGGTATTAGAGTGAGTCTTGGAGAAGGAGTTGGTTACTTATCCCCAAACAAAGATGATTCCAAGGCTGACAGAGGAGGAATTAGAGGTAAGAAAGCCAAACGGTCACTAAAACACAAGATCCTAAAACAAACCAGAGAAGGAAAAACAAATATCATATTTAGGGAAGATAAATGGGTTTGCTGATAGCATGCTCAGATAACACAATTCTGGAATCTTAAAGTCTTACAACCACTCTGTAAACAATGTTTTCCATATTTCTATCTAGCTCATTTGTACTATTAACATCTTTTTTCCCTGACTTCAATAAGACTTGAAATTTGTTGACTATTCCCTTTTCACACATCATTCTCCTCTTATCCTCATTTCTCATAGAATAATTATCCAGTACTTGAATCACTGCTTTATTCCTCCACTCATTTGCCTCCTGCTCTTTCATCTGCCTACCATAACCTTAATCTGGCCACTACCACCATCTCTACTACCTAAAACAGATGGAGTGGGAATAAAGCAAAACTGTAGATCTATGCCACTACCAGTCAACAAGGTCCACTTGGATCTTAATATTGCCTAAAAATCCTATTGCGTTCCTAATCAGCAGTTTCTCACCCTTCAGATGAACCATTACTATTCTACCTGTTTCTCATAAGCACCCTACCCCATAATCTCATCAGTTGCTCTCTGCAAAAATCCTCTTCTTGTTTTTAACTGAGAAACTGAGAACACAGAAACAATCAGATAAAAACTTGTCCACTTTCATGCGCACCCACCCACACATTTTCTATTTTTGTTATTTATTTTTTTCTTATCTCTCTAAAAAAGTTATTTCATTCTCCTTTTTAAAGCTAATCTTTCATCATCTCCAGAAATTGTTCAATCATTTATTCTCTCATAAAAACTGTTCTGACCTCTGTTTCTCCATTGACATTTTCTGTTTCACATACAAGCTGCTAAAGCCTCCACCAGGCAAAACATTCTGCTATAGCCCCCTATCTATGTCCAACTACCACTGATTCTCTTCCCTAAAAAAAAAAATTAATTCAAGAAGTAGTGTATACCCAATGACTTAAATTTCTTGTCATTCACTTCACTCCTTGATTCTTCTACCTATAGCTACCACCCCTACCTCATCACTGAAATAATTCTTTCAAATGAAGGATAACCATATATCCTGCTTTGCCTACAGTACTCCTGGCCTATACATGTTGTCCTATCATAATTGTTACCAATAACCATTTTCATTCTCAAATATTTTCCATTTAAGACAATAATTTATATAATCAACCTTTCTACTTTTTCAGTCCTTACCTTGCTTTATGTACTACAATAGCATCTGTAACCCAGGCTGTTTCTTTGAACTCCCTTGAGTCCAGGAAAATATCTTCATGTTTTACCAACAATCCCTCATAGTTTCTGGTTTAGTCTCTTATTTATCTGTCTACTTCTTAAAATACAATATTGCTACAGACTTATCCAATGATCAATACCTGGATACTATATGTATGCCAATGGCATCAGTTCTATCACTACACAATAACTCCCAATTTTACATCTCTAGCCCAAATCTCTCACCTGATGTTTATGCCGTTAGACAAGCTACCTTTGGAAATTTTTACTTGAAGGTTCAAAAATATGCTGAAAATGAAACCCACCTCAAAACTGAACTCATGGATGCCCATTCCTATTGTTTTTCTTTTCCCAGTCCTTTTCACCTATCTAGGTGAATGGATGCACCCACACATGTGCTTTATCTGAAACTGAAGATCATCTTTGGCCCATCATCTTCCCTTACTCCCCATCCCATATGAAATTTGCCAAAAAAAAAAAAAAAAGAAAAGAAATTTGTCATCGATTCTACTTTAAAAATATTTCTTAAGTTTTTGACACTTGCCTATGACAACTCCGATTACCTTGTTTTGGAATGTTATTGGTTCTTGTTTTGGTTACTATAAAACAGCCTTTTAGGTCTTCTTTCCTTCAATTGTAATACCATATGACATATCTAAAACCAGGGTAGCAACACAGTGATTTCAGTAAAGACCCTGCAAAACGTTATCTAAGTCTGTCTTCCCAGTCCTGCACCCTAAATACCAATTATAGCCCCTTAAAAACTACTGTCTTGAGCCAAGTCTCACATGCTTTTGAGGGTACTCACACGTCTTCCAAGAAGGGCCCTCCTATCAACTTCCTCTTCCAAATTACTCGTACTTGTCCTAATTATTGGCTTTCTCTGAGTGTCTTCCAGTTGGATTTAGTGGCTCTTCTTACACAGCACTCTTGGCTCCCTTCTCTAACTGAATTTGTCACCCTGTAGTGTAGTTTTAAGTATCTGTCCATTTCTACTGATAGACTATGAACTACGGGAAATCGTTGTGTCCATTGTGTCAAGCATAGAGCCTGGCATAGAATAGGCATGAACATTAAAATGTATTAAGTAAAAAACCCAATTGATGATGATCATAATTAGAAATTATTTCTAACAAAGCATGTAAAATACATCTGAATGAACGTGGCTTTGAACCAGAACCAGCATCTCTTTTTCTCAGAGATTTGTGTCCAGTTCAGGGATTTAAAAGTCCTACAGAAGTACTCCAGTTATTTGGTTAACTTATGTTCCATGGTTCAGAGCTTCCATTTCATGCTTCACTATATAGTGCTTGAAGTTTAATTTTTTCCTTGTTATTTATTATTTGATCACTAAGTCACAACATGCTGTCCGTTATGCCCATATTAAGGATGTGTTTGCTCAGTAATTCAAGCCTTCATAAATTCCTACCAACCGGTATACAGCTGGCTTTCTTATATAGTCCCCTTCCTGCTTGCTAAGACATGTATTTCTCTCTCTCCTAACACTTGTGCTTTTCAAATACTTTTGAGCTAGCAACTGTCATATATACTCTATTATATTATTAATGTTTTATACTCAAAGGATGAGAAAAAATTAATTTCTTTTTTAAGCTTATTTGTTAAATAAAATACTTTGTTTTGCTTAAAAGATAAGTATTAAAAAAATCAATTCAGTAGGGATCTATGATTATGGTGAGGAAAAGAAAACCTCTGGCTTTAGTCATGTCATCCTGATTGAAAAGCAAGAAATGGTCAGTTACTAAAAAAAAAAAGTTGGAATAACATCAAAGAGGAAATTTGAATAAAAGAATATCTCATGATTATTACTTTACAACAACAAAAAACACACCATAAGACATGACCTACCCAGTTGGAAAATGAGAGAAACTCTCACTATTGTTACAAACTGTGTTGTTCCCTGACACCCAAATTAACAAGTTGAAGTCCTAATCCCCAGTGTAATGGTATTTGGAAGTGGGGCCTTTATATATTGATCAGGTTTAGATGAGGCCATGCTGGTGGGACTCCCATGATGAGAGTAGTGTCCCCACAAGAAAAAAAATAGAACAAAGGGCTCGCTCTTCTCTCACCATGTTAGGAAATGGCAGCAGGAAGACAGCCATCTGAAACCAGGAAGGGAGCCTCACCAGAACCCATCCATGCCAGTGCCCTGATCTCAGACTTCCAGCATCCAAGTCAATGAGAAATAGGTTTTCATTGTATAAGCCACCCACTCCGTATCATTGTGTCTTGATAGTCCAAGTTGGCTAATATTTTTATCGAAAACGTAAGTCAATTTACCCACAAAAAAAGTTGTGTTGATAAATGGCAGGAAGATTTCTTTTCTCCCAACAGACTAAGAGAGTTTCCCAAATTCTATCTACCTATAATTATCTGATGTTTGCCCCTTTTCCATAACCTTCACCCCATCTATATGCTTCTCAATAGCTTTACACACTAGTACAATTTGGAAAGAAACATTGTATATTATCAAATCAAATTATTAACAGTGTCAATTGAGATGAACTATTTTTAAGGCTATATCTGAAATTCCTTAAAAATCGCATGACAAGATTTATTTTCAAGGAAATTTCAGGGATTTCAAAATTTAATTACATAAACAGATTTTCAGAATCTCAGCGAGGGGTAGGGTTTACTGAGGCACCTGGTTTTAATACAAAGCTCCAACTCCTGACTCCAATATCCTGCAAACACAGACCCTAGGAGACTGCAATGATATCTCAAGTAATTGGGTATCAATTGGAGTAAGTGGGAGATCTGGATTGAGTTGCCAGCTCCTGGCTTTAGCCCAGCCCAGTCTGGTCATTGTGGACATTTGGGACGTGAACCATCAGAAAGGATCTCTCTCTCTCTTTTTCTCTCTCTCTTCCCCCTTCTGCTTTTCAAGTAAATAAATTTTAAAATTTTTTCAAAGAATTTCAGTACACACAAAGAAACCAAGTATGACGCAGATATAACTCAAACAATCGGTCTTATGCGCCAAATCCATTAATCTGGCCCTTTAGTCTGCGGAGATGAAAGCTAAGCCATATGGCATGTTCTTCTCTAATTATAAACATCAGTTGTTTAATCATGGAGGTGTGGTTTACGTCAGTCAACAAAGAAGTCACAAGGTCAAAATCACCACTTGTTTTCTGCAATCTGGTAGTATCTGGTAAATCCCCAGGAATTCATGACCATGCCATCTTCAGTAAAGTGGAGTAAAGCATAGGAACTATCTGTGGAATCTAAAACAAAAGCAAAGGTATACCCAATCAAGAACAATGCCAGTAATCAAATATCCTATTACTTCCAAAGCAATTCTTAAGACTAAGAAGAGATTGAAAGCTCATTATCTATTTCAAAGATTCAAAAAACTTAATTTGAAATAAAAATGAATTGCTACTCAATTAACTGACAATAAGGGGTGCTTTCCTTGTCAAATAAGCCTTCAGTGTGACTGATATAAGTGACAATGTAACTAGACTACAGCTAAAAAAAACACAGGCAGGTTGAGAGATGGTTCATTTCCCAAATCTGTTGTGTTTTAGAACAAGCAGAAAAGAAAAGAATGAGTGTTCTCAAATTGATCTATAGAGTTAATGCAATCCCAATCAAAATCTCTGCAAGCACTGTGGAGATCAACAATCTCTAGAGTTTATACAGAGAGGAAAAAAAAAAAAGAGAAAGTCGGAGGACTAACACTAACCAACTTCAAGCTACATACTATAGAGCCACAATAATCAAGACAACTTGATATTGTTGAAAGAAAAGGCAAAGTGATCAATGGAACAGAATACAAGTTCAAGAAATAGACTCACATAAATATAGTCGACTGATCTTTTACAAGTGAGCAAAGGCAATACAATGGAGCAAAGATAGTGTTTTCAATAAATGGTGCTGAAACAAGTGAACATCCATAATCAAGAAAGTGATCTAGATACAGACATATGCTCTCTGTGAAAACTAACTCAAAATGGACCATAGACCTCAATATGACAAGCAAAGCTATAAAACTCTCAGAAAGTAGCAGAAGAAAACTTAGTTGACCTTGGCTACAGCAGTAACTTTTTGGGTACAACAACAAAGCCATGATTCATGAAAAAATAATTGTTAACCTGTACTCCACTAAATTTAAAAACTTCTGCTCCGGTAAAAAGCATCATCAAGAGACTGAAAAGACAATACACAGGTGAAGAGAAAATATTTACAAAGACACGTCTGATAAAGGATTGTTATACAAACTATACAAAGAACTCCTAAAACTCCACAGTAACAAGCAATCTGATTTCAAAAGGAACCAAGCCTTAACAGATATCTCAGCAAAGAAGATGGCAAAAAAATATCTGAACAGGTGCTCCACACCATAGGTCATCATCTAAATGCAAATTAAAGTAATGATATCATATTACTACACATCTATTAGAATGGACAAAATGCAGAATATTGACAGCAGTACTGGTGAGAATGTGGAGCAACAAGAACTCTTGTTCATTGGTGATAGCAATGAAAGATGGTATAGCCACTTCAGATATCATTTTGGTAGTTTCTTAAAAATTAAAATATATTTAACATATGTCCCAGCAGCCATACTCCTTGGCATTCACCCAGAGAAGTTGAAGATATATGTCTACAGAAAAACCTGCACAAGAATGTCTATAACAACTTTCCATAATCTCTAAAGCTTGGAAGAAAATAAGACTCCTTCAGTAGGTGAGTGTATAAATAAATTGTGGCTCTATACAATGGAATATTATTCATTGGAATTATATTGGAATATTCCAATAATAGAATATTATTCAGTGCTAAAAAGAAATGAGCTATCAAACTATGAGAATACATGGAGAAAATTTAAATGCATATTACCAAGTGAAAGAAAACAATCTAAAGCTACCTACTAATTCCAACCATATGGCATTCTGGAAAAGGCAAAACTATGGAAACAGTAAAAATATAAGTGGTTTCCCAGGGATGGGAGATGAAGAGTAATAGGCAAAGTATAGATAGTGTTTTTATCAGTGAAAATACTCTGTATGATATTATAATGTGGATATATATCATTATAGATACCAATACACTTTAATGATCGATATACACAATTAAACCTTTGCCAAAATTCACAGGATATGAGCATCTCTGTAAATTATAAACTTTGGATGCTTTTGATGTGCTAAAGAAGGTTCATCAACTGTTTCAAATATACCACTTTACTGGGGCATATTGATAAGCAGAAGTTGATTCACTTATCGGATCTTCTTGATGTTGCTGTAGACATCAAATATTCTAAAAATACAAAGTCATTAAGAATCTTTTGGAAAGAGAGAGTCCAAACTGATGTTTTACAGAGATTTTCCTATGGGCCAATGGCCACAAGAAAATTTTCACACTGACTATGAATTTTCTGATTCATGGAAAAAATAATTTAAAGCATGACCAGCTTGGAAGCTGCAATTTTTCCCATAAGATATCGGGGGAAAACATGACTGAACATTCAATTTTAATCACATTTTTATTGATTTATATTTTTTGAATTAAGATATATCAAAGTACACAAAAGAAATACCTTTCAGAAAATATTCCACATTTTTATGTTCGAAGTCACAGCATAAGAATGACAAGAAAAGAATTCTGGGTCCCTAATGAAATGTGTTGCAATGATGCCTAGCTTACATCTCTGAACTCCCAACCTAGCAACCTAGCACATCTTTGCTCAATGAATGAGTGAAGAAATTACGTGGTGCTGGAATCTTGATTTCAGCATTTGGATGCACTGAAGTCAAATTTAGGATAAAGATGACAGCTAATAATCTTAGCAGCACTAGTCCAGGGGCAATTCTAAGCACATTCTCACCTTACTCACCTCTGAAGAAGAGTGGATCTAAGGTCAAAGAAACAAAGAGATGGCCACATCTCTGAAATCTGTAAGGTACTTCTCATCCTGCATTACAAATTCACTAGCACCTATGACTGTTTGCTACGAAACAAAATTCAGCATAAGGTAGGTCCATCTTGAACCCTATCCAAAAGGGTTTAATTACTGAATCACACACACAAAAATCTGGTTATAAAATGGATTTATCCAGAAGGCAGCCAGATGGCCTAGCTCCAAAGCATTAGTGAGGATAAAGAGAACAAAAAATATGTTGCTTCCCACCCCACCCTACCCACAAGCCAAGGTGTTTGTTGGGGCACAGAGAAATCAAAAACTAAGTCATCAGGAGAGGTGGATGCTGGGGAAAGAGATGAAATTGGCTCTATGACACCTTGTTCAGCAAATGAACAGAACCCCTGAGGTCTCAACTTCTATTACAAGAAAACCCCTCTAGTCTGAAATCATTGTTTCCAAAAAATGTGGGTGCTACTTGCCTCCATAAGCAACTGTATCTTAGAAACGGAAATTTTAATTGACTGAAACCCACCATGTGAAACTTAGAATGGAAATTGGGTTTTCCACCTACGCAGCACCTTTATTTTGGGCTATGAAGCATTGGAAGGACAGCAGGGAAGACACACTGGCTATTGGTTTTCCCCTGTATTACTCATTTATGTACCAAAAAGAGGAAGACAAACAGAGACCACCCCAGTTCTGAGGCAGTTACACAAAAGATAAGCGCACTGCTAGAGGGGAAGCATATGCCTGTTGACTTGTAAGGTAAATGAATATTTGGTACATTTTGCAGTGAAATGAAGAATCACTGTAATCTGTTGTCTTAGGAACTTTGTCATCTATGAGAATTTCATTAGCTTTCTTTATAGCTTAATTTAGTTCTACGTCCTCTTTGAGGACACAGACTACATCTTGTTCATCCTGAAAGCCAACACAGTACCTAACACTTAGGAGGTTCTCAATAATTTGCAGGATGGAAAAAAAAAACAGATGAATAAATAAGACAAAAAAAATCTATCCTTGTTATACTTCTACTCTTTTAACTTTTTTGGTGTGACATTAATATAAAAAGAACAGATTTCATGTAGTTCATAGGTACAATTCTAAGAATATAATGATATTTCCCTTCCTCCCTCTCTCCCTATTTCTTTCTTCTTTCTTTCTCTTCCTTCTCTTTCTTTCTTTCTCTCTCTCTTTCTATTTTTCTTACCTTGTGAGATAACATAATTTTAATTTACATTATAGTCAAAGGCTTAATGCTCCACCAACTAAAAAGTTCAACAAGTAAAAAGCAAAAAGTGTAATGTATATGAGTGAAATTGACATTTTGAGAGTTGATTGTTGTTCACAGCCCTTGTTTCTACTTATAAGGAACAGTGTTTTTTTTTTCTTATTCTTACTACTTGTTGAATTCTTTACTTAGTGGGGAATTGAGCTTATTATTATAAAATAAACTGAAAGTATTTCATTGTAAAAATTAAAAGAATAAGGAAGGAAGGAAGAGAGAGGGTGGGATCATGGGTTGGAAGGAGGGTAGGGTGGGAAGTGTGATTATGCTCCTAAATCTGTATATGTGAAATTTGTCCACCTTATATAATAAAAAATTATTTTAAAAAAGCAAAAAAGACCATAGTTAGCCAGAATATAGGTAAGGGCTATGAATGATAATCAAATGAAGAGATGCTAATTTCACACATATACAGTAAATTTTAAAATAATCACAGATCATTAAAACTATAGTAGCATATCATTGTTAACAATTTGTTTGACAAAGATATAAAATAAAGTTTGATAAAACAGTTTGCAGCGCTTCTAAATTTTTCAAAAACTAAAAATATGTTTTCCAGAAAAAGAACTTAGAAATCAAAAGATTCAATGCCTTAATTGAAAAGAAAGAAAATGAGGTCCAGGGAAATTTTAAACGTTGACTAGGAGAAAAGCAATGAGACCTCAGGACATACCACCCCCCCACACACACACATATTATACAAGTTTCAGTTATATCCGTATATCCTGCTCTGTTGACCTCCAACTCATTTCTCAGTTCCCTTCATGAATGAAGGTACTTCATTTAATTGCATCATAATTTCAATTAAAAAATTAGTGGAATGTGCAACTAAAGTATATATTTAGGTGCAAAAATTTGAAATACATAGACTTCATAATTTGTATTTTTCATGATCCACATAATCATGGATTCAAAAATTTTTTGCACCAGAATAACATCTTTTTTTTAACTTTTATTTAGTAAATATAGATTTCCAAAGTACAGCTTATGGATTACAATGGCTTCCCCCCCACCGTAATTTCCCTCCCACTCACACCCCTCCCATCTCCCACTCCCTCTCCCATTCCATTCACATCAAGATTCATTTTCAATTATCTTTATATACATAAGATCAATTTAGTATATGTTAAGTAAAGATTTCATCTTGCCCACACACAGAACATAAAGTGTAAAATGCTGTTTGAGTACTAGTAATAGCATTAATTCACACTGAACAACACATTAAGGACAGATCCCACATGAGAGTAGGTGCACAGTGACTCCTGTTGTTGACCTAACAAATTGACACTCTTGTTTATGGCATCAATAATCTCCCTAGGCTCTTGTCATGAGTTTCCAAGGCTATGGAAACCTTTTGAGTTCGCGGACATCAATCTTATTTAGACAAGGCCATAGTCAAAGTGGAAGTTCAGAATAACATCTTTTAAGTCCATTTCCAAGAACTTTTTGTTATACACTCACACATTTCCCAAAGAATGGAAACTACTCAAAAATTAGCTTAAGTTAAAACATAATTGGGTAAAATCATGTATTGGAATGAATTTCAGAGATATATTAAACCTTTCTTCTCTAAGGAAATCTTTGAAGATTAAGCATATTGTAGCTGATGGACCCTTTTGCTTGAATTGCTGAGGTCATACGAAGGAAGAACCAGTTTCAGAGGATTTCCAAATGCCTTGAGTGACAATATTATAAATTAACAAGGGAATCAAGTGTAAAAGGCTAAGTCTAGCTGTCAATCACCACATGTCCCGTAGACACTGTTCACTTCCCATCGTTTGTAGGAGAAAGCAGCAGTAGCAATAGCCCCTATTCTCCCTTACTTAGACATCATACGTACAGCACCAGCTTTACAAGAAGAGGGGTATCACTGGGGCTGGTATTGGGGCTCAGCCAGTCACGCTGCCACCTGGGACCCTGGCATCTCACATGAGAGTGCTGATCTGATTCCCAGCTGCTCTGCTCGTGTTTCAGATCCCTGCTAATGCGCCTGGAGAGGCAGCAGGAGATGCCCCAAGTACTTGGGCCTGTGACATGTGGGAGAGCTGGTTAGAGTTCCTGTCTCCTGGCTTTGGCCTGGCCCAGTTCTGGCTGTTGTGGCTTGGAGAGTGAACCACTGGATGAAACAGCTCTCTCTGTGTCTGTCTCTCCCTCTCTCTCTGTTGCTCTTTCAAATAAACAAGTAAATTTTCCTTTAAAAAAAAAAAAAAGGCTGCTATGTAGTGTTACATGAGGGACCTACACCCAGGCTATTATCTTCCTCAGATGCCAAAAAAGTCAGCATTTGGTGATTCCTAATTTATCTAAACGTAACTTTCTCCGGAAGAATTCCTGTATTAAATGTATGTCTTGTGGGCAGCACAACCCACAGCTGAGGAGGTCCACAGAGTTAGGGTTCAAATGCATCCCTTTCTCCATGCACAATCTTAAGCCAGTCAAACTGCTCAGCCTTAGTGTTCTGGGTTCTTTTGATCTGTAACTAAAGATTCTAGATACTAGCTCTCAAAGTCTTTGCAAGGACTACATTAAACACAATCTGTAAAGGCGTACTAGGGCTGCTGTCACACAATCGGAGCTGAGGAAGAGAGAAAGGAGCAGGAAGGAGATGGTGAGTAACTTAGCTTAGTGGTTACGCATCCCAGGTCTAATACCATGGCAAGTTCAGTTCTTAACACTCCTCCAGGTTGCATAATTTTAAGCAAGCCACCTACTTCCTCTGTGCTTTTGTTTCTTCATCTGTAAATATGGAATAATAATAATGCATACATCATAGTTTACTGGACAGAAAAGTTTTTGCAGGATTTGGGGTGTTTCACAGGTTTCAGTGCTTCAGGAGATAGTAAAGTGAAGAGGGAGCACGTCAGGAAGATGTGGAGACAAAAAGGAACCTTTAAAAGGAATGTAAGTGGAGATCAAAAAGAAAATTATCAGGGCTGCAGATGTGGTGTAGCAGGTAAACCACCACCTACAACACCAGCCTCCCACATGGGTGCCAGTTCATGTCCCAGCTGCTTCACTGTTGTTTTTTTGTTTTTTTGTTTTTTTGTTTTTTTTATTTCAAAGTCAGAGTTACACAGAGAGAAGGAGATGCAGAGAGAGAGAGAGAGAGAGAGGTCTTTCATCCACTGGTTCACTCCCCAGTTGGCTGCTAAGGCCAGAGCTGGGCTGATCCGAAGTCAGGAGCCAGGAGCTTCCTCCGGGTCTCCCACGTGGGGTACAGGGGCCCAAAGACTGCTTTCCCAGGCCATAGCAGAGAGCTAGAAGGGAAGTGGAGCAGCCAGGACTTGAACCGGTGCCCACATGGGTTGCCAGCACTGCAGGCGGTGGCTTTACCCGCTACACCACAGTGCCAGCCCCAGCTGCTTCAATTCAAATCCAGTTTCCTTCTTATGTCCTGGGAAAAGCAGCAAAAAACAAACCAAGCATCTGGGCCCCTGCACCCATGTGGGAGACCTGGGTGAAGCTCCTGGCTCCTGGCTTTTACTTGGCCTAGCACTGGCCATTGTAGCCATTTAGGGAGTTAACCAGCAGATGCAAGATTTCTCTCTCTCTCTCTCTCTCTCTCTCTCTCTCTCTCTCTCTCTTTCTCTCTAACAATACCTTTAAAATAAATGAATGAATCTTTAAAAAAAAGCTTAAAGAAAATGATCATTCCAATATTTATCCAGGTCTGTGCAGGTGTAATCCTTTATTTTCCTGCATCTCTCTACAAAGGCTATAAACCTTTTTCTCTGCACTCTTGGACTTACTGATTTTAATTTGTTTCATCTGATTTTGAAATTGAAGATAGTATTAACCACTGGCCTTCTGCATGTACTTAAAATCAACAAGTAAAAGCATAAAAGAATTGCAACCACACCCTTCCCAGAGAGACTACAGCTGAACCGCCCTTCCCTTAATAATTAGGCTAAGCAGATGAGGCTTGCCCTGAGGCCTGGAGGTTAGCCCTACCGGGATGCAACAGAAAAACAACAGAAATGGGTTCCAACACTGAGAATTCCCCGCCCTTCCAGCAGACTGTAAACTTCGGGTGTTTAGTGGATGGAATCTCCCCAAGGGAAAATTCATGGCTCATCACAAATTTCAGTCTACATGCTTCTAAAGGTCAGAATCTCCAGGTAGATACTGGGTATTCATTTGGATTTAGAAAGTGGGGAGTAGAAGAGAGAGTATCCAGCCATTGCTCTAGTTGTATGCTCGTGGTCCATAGTCGAGAGAGCCCAATCCCGCGTCACAAATGAGTCAGATTAAATCTCAGATTTCATTCCTCATCTTTTTCTATTTCACTCAGGCTCTAAGGAACAATTACTCAGTTTTTGCATTTCCCTCTTTTATTTATCACATTTTCTAGTACGATTTTTGTTTTATTATATACGTAGGTTTTAAATTTTAAATTGTACACAGAGCTAACACGTGGAGTTTCATGAATTTTGACAAATGAATCAATGAAGTGTGTAACCATCACTTAAACATGATGAAGGTTTTTTTTTTTTTATCCCTGAAAGTTCTTTCTGAGTCAATACTGATCTTCCAACCCTAATCACTCTCTGGAACTTTGAATTTTGCTTCTACTTGAACTCCTGTAGTATAATTATACATATGCACTATTTTCTCCCTGTTTCCTTTTGCACGGCATAACATCCTTTTCTATTTGTTTTAATTATTTATTTGAGAGCCAGAGAAAGAGCTCCTATCTCTTGTCCATTCCCCAAATGTCCACAACAACTAGGGCTGGGCCAAGCTGAAGTTGGGAGATAGAAACTAAGTCTGGATCTCCCATGTGAGTGCCAGGGACCCAAGTACTTGAATCATCACTTGTGCCTGAAAGCTGGAATCAGAAACAGAGCCAGGACTCAAACCCAAGCACTGCCATGTGGGATGCAGGTGTCCCCACTTTTAGCTTAACTTCTAGGTCAAACACATACAGTATTTTTTTATTCAATCCTGATATGAGATATATCATTGGTTTTATTACTGAATGTTTTTCCACCAAATGAGCATTACATAATGGCATCTGTCTGTTGCTGGGCAGTTGATTGTTTAGTTATTGGCTATTAGGAATAAAGCTACTGGTGGACACATGTTTTAGTACATCTTGGGTAAATTACTAAGAGTGGAATCACCAGGTGATAGGATAGGTCTATGTTTATCTTTGTTATAATCAAGTAGATTGTTTTTCAAAACTGTTAAGCCTTTTTCCAATTCCATTAGAAATGTGAGAGCTGACTTGCTCCACATTATCACCAAGACCTGACATTGCCAGCTTTTGTTTTATTGTGGTAAGAACATTTAACATGAGATTTCCCTACTGACAGATTCTAAACTGTGAAATACAGTATTGAATTATGAGTACAATGTTGTACAGCAGACCTCTAGAACTTGTCATCTTGCTTAACTGGAATTTTATATCACTGATTAACAGCTCCCATTTTCAACTTACCCCAGCCCCTGGCAAAGACACCACCTTCAGTTTCTATGAACTTGACTATTTTAGATATTCTATATTTAGATATTCAGCCAGCCTATTTTTATTTTTATGTTCTAATGCTCATATAGTTGTACCCCTTTCTGATTTTACATTACATTTCCCTGCAAAGGCCCCCCTGGTGATGATGTGGGGAATCTTCTCATGAGCTCAGTGACCATTCTTTTTCATGAAGTGTCTACCCATGTTTTTATGGATTGATTGTCTCTTTATTATTCAGTTGCAATGTTTTCATGTTTGCTGGATACAGGTCTTTTGTTAGATTAATATGCACTGTGAATATTTCTTCACAGTTTGTAGCTTGTTTTTTAATTTTTAAATGTCTTTCAATGAGCTTAAGTTTTCATTAGTTTTGATGAAGACCAATTACTAAATATTGTATTATGTTGTGTGTATTATAATAATGCTTTATCATATTGCATTATAATCGTAATGCACATTGAGTCACATTATACATTACACTGTTTTATATTAAATTGCTGCATTATATTTTATATTTGTTCTGTCTAAATACCTTCTATCTACCTCAAGTCACGAATATGTTCTCTATGATTACTTCTACTCGCTTTGTAGTTTTAGATTTTACATTGAAGTCCACTGTGAGTCGCCAGTTCACTTTTGAGTATGTTATTGGGCTAGGAGTCAAAGTTGTTCCAATCCACTTTGTTGAAAGAATTTGTTTTTTCCAGTTTATTTTTTGTCTGTGTGCTTCCTCAGTTGTGAACCTCTCTGTGGTAGTCTATGATTGATTCATCCTTATAATCATAGAGCCTGATCTAACAGCTCTCTATACAGGATCTTAGTAAGTGAACATTGAATGAATAAATTTTCTAGATGCTGAAAGGAAGGTGAGTTAATACTTAAGATTTTGCCATTTTTATATGTTTTTCCTTTTCTCTCAAAATAGAATCCAAGTGCCTTACCAGATACTTCATTATGTAGCCAACCCAGTGTTCTTTCTAACTTCATTTTATGACACACTATGAACTAAATTGTGTCCTCCTAAATTTATATATTGAAACGTAATCCCCAATGTTGCTATATTACTAGATAGGGGTTTTAGGAGTTAAGGTTAAATGGGTCATAAAACGTGACTTTTTTCATCAGAATTGGTGGCCTTATGAAAAGAGAAAGGAATATCTCTTCCTTTCTGTCTCCATGCCTTCCTTTCATGTCTCCATGAGCAGCCCTGTGAGAGAAGTCAGCAGTCTGTAGCCCTCGCCAGAACCCCAGGCTGGCAGGCTGTGCGAGAATGACTTCCTGTGTTTAAGCCATGCATTCCATGGTGTTTTGCTATGGCAGCCTGCGCAGATGAAGACAGCCCTGTTTACCATGCTGCAGCCACATGAGCCTCTCTTTGTTCCGAAGCTCATCAGCTCCCTGCCAGCCTCAAAATGTGCAGTTTGCTCAGCCCAGAATTCTCTTCCAGCTCTTCTCACCCTTTAAGACTTGTCCTTAAACCTCTGTTGACTACGACTGTCTCCAAGAACTCACCTGCAAGAGGCCCCCTAGTTGCTCTCTTCCTCTACACTCAGTTTATATTCTTCACAGCACTTCTCACCAACTCTAGCCATTTGTTCTGATATTTTTGCAGCTAGTTATTTACTGTCTGTCACTGTACCCCCTCGGACCCATGAACACAGACCCCCTCAGAGCAGGCATCCATACACTTTATTGTTAGCACCTGCTCATAACCAAAGTTCACTACGTGGTTGTTGAGTGAATAGATAATCAACTCATAAATATTCTGTAGTCTCAAGAAGATTCTTTAAGATTTTAGTTTATTAATAAATTTGATTAAGGGTGAATGTAACATTTAAAAGGAAAGATCACAGCATAAGGGTCAGGATAGCAAACAATGGGAGGGAGAAATGGATACTAATCTGCCAGTGGTTGCCATGTGAGAGTAATTTCAGAACTTGAGTAGGGCTCTGTAGTTGATAATACCTTCTCATTCTGAGCTATTGTTTCCAGTTAAGTGCCAGACATGTTCCAGAAGAGTAATTATTTAATATCTACTGTCTGTCTCTGGGGGCAGGCTTTTAGCCTAGTGGTTAGGATGCCCACATCCCATATCTGAGTTCCTGGGTTTGATACCCACCTCCAGCTCCTGGCTCTAGCTTCCTGCTAAAGCAGACTCCAGGGAGCAGCTATGGTAGCTCAAGTCATTGAGTTCCTGCCACCGACACAGAAGACCCAGACTGAGTTCTCAGCTTTCTACTTCATCTCCAGCCAGGGAGCACTGCAGGCATGTTTGGAAGGCAGCAGACTAACAGATAAGAGTCTCTCTCTCTCTCTTTTTCTTCCTCCCTCCTTACCTCTCCCTCTGCCTCATATTTATGTATTTTTCTGGTACTGAGCAGTACACTGTCCAATATGATAACCTCTGGCCATGATGTAGTTTTAAATAATTAAAACTTTTAGAGTCTAGGGGAAAATAGTTTAAAAAAAATGGAGAAAATATAATCTCAGGGAAGAGTTAGGGAGAAAATGGCAGAGGAAACCCCATGCAAATCAGAGGGACACCTCTATGTGGAGAGTGTGGACGCACACAACTCAGGACCCCAGCAGCTGAGAGCCTCAGTACCAGTTGTGGAGAGAGAGGTGAGACTAGACTGCAGCAGCCCAAGCCACTGGCAATAAAGCTGCAGGAAGAGCCTGGTGTGAGTCTTGCTAGGAGCTCTGTGGGGGCACAGTGTACCTACCAGCCTAGAGGAAAAAAGGGGGCATGCTTCTCTCTCCACCAACCACCTGGCACCTGTAACTAGCCAAGAGGGGACAGGCACCATTTCAGACATACATAACAGCTGTGCCAGTTCATGTTTGCACATCCAGCACCCAGCTGAGAGGAGACACCTGAGTCTGGCTGGGAGAATTTGACAAGGGGCTGGGTGCTCATGGCTGTGGGAGCATTGTGGGCTGGGACTATGAAAACACTGTGGCTGCGTGTGAGGGTGCAGGGTGTGGCTAGGACTTTGGGCAGTCACTGTGGGCGGCTCCACATGCTCAGGGCTCCCTGATTCCCTGGTGAGGGTCATTGCTGCAGGATCCATGCATACACTGAGGACTGCACAGATTCCCTGTGTGGTTCTTGTGGTAACACGAATGAATATTATGCCCACTGGGGCTAGTAACCCCAGGCATTGGTCTACTTGGAGAAAAGGGGGTGAGCATGAGACTAAGTCAACAGAGCAGGCTAAACCTCACCTCTGATAAAAGAAAAAAGATTTACCATGCACAATTTGGGTGTCACCTTGGACATTCCCCTCACCCTGGAACACTGAACAGAATTCCCTGGCCATACCCAGCACATGCCTCAGGGTATTCAGCGAAGGAGCAGAAACTCCACTAATCCATGGAGGCATAGACCAAAGATAAAATCCATCACACACAAAAAAGTGTATCTCCACAAATGCCTAAAAATAAATGCAACAATTCAAGAAACTAGAACAAGGAAGACAACATGATGCTTGCAAAGGAAGACAACACTCCAACATGAGAAGGTGAAAATTGAAGTGATAAAAGAAATGCCAGAAATGGAATTTTAAAAATTGATTTTAAGATTATTTAGAAGCAATCCAGAAGCAAATCCACGAATTAAAGAAATCCATACATGACATGAATTAAAATTTCTCCCATGAAATTGAGATTTTAAAGAGAAATCAAAACAAAATATTGGAAATGAAGAATTCAATAGATAATTCAAAAAATGCAGTTGGGAAGCCTTAGCAACAGACTCGGTGATACAGAAGAAAGAATATCTGAGTTAGAAGACAAATCTCTGGAAATTTTACAGTCAGACAAAAAAAAAAAACAAGAAGAAGTTAGAAAACTAAAAAACAGCGTTGGAGATTTATGGGATACTATCAAATGACCCTACATATGGGTCTTAGGAGTTCCTGAAGACATGGAAAGAGAGACTGGATTAGGAGGCCTTTTTAGTGAAATAATTGCAGAAAACTTCCTTCCCTAATTTGGAGGAAAATATGGGGCATCCAAGCACAGGAAGCACATAGAACTCCTAACATACACAACCAGAAAAGATCCTCACCACAACACATTGTAGTGAAACTCTCCACACTAAAATATAAAGAAAAGATTATAAAACATGCACAACAGAAATGCCAGATTACTTTCAGAGGATCTCCAATTAGACTCACAGCTGACTTCTCATCAGAAACCCTACAGGTTAGGAGAGAACAGCAAGATATATCCCAAGTCTTAAGAGAAAAAACTGTCAACCCAGAATACTATACCCTGCAGAACTCACATTTATGAATGAAGGTGAAATAAAGACCTTCCACAATAAACAGAAATTGAAAGAATTTGTCATCACTAATCCAGCCTTACAAAAGATGCTTAAGGATGTGTTTCACACAGAAACACAGAAACATGGACATCATTATGAAAGAAGGTGAAGATAGAAAATCTCCAAGTAAAAACATAAAGTAAGTCCAAAGTAAACAATAGGAATATTTGTGGAAAAATGGCAGGGCAAAGTCATTACTTATCACCAGTCACCTTGAATGTAAATGGCTTCAACTCTCTAGTTAAAAAAATAAAGATTGGCTAAATGCATTAAAAAACAAAACCCATCTATTTGCTGTCTACAAGAAACAAATCTCACTAATAAAAATGCATGCAAGCTGAAAGTGAAAGGATAGAAAAAGATATTCCATGCTAACAGCAACCAAAAAAGAGCTGGTGTAGCCATTCTAATATCAGACATAAGATACTTTAACAAAAAAACTGTTGAAAGAGACAAAGAAGGACTCTATGCAATGATTAATGGATCAATTCAACAGGAAAATGTGACTATTATAAATGTATATGCACCTAATTACAGGGCATCGGGCTATTTAAAAGAAATGTTAAGGGATCTAAAGGGAGACATAGATGCCCATACAATAGTAATGGGTGACTTCACTACTCTACTTTCAGCAATGGACAGATGCACTAGAAAGAAAATCAGCAAGGAAACAACAGTTAATCAACACTGTAGACCAAATGGACCTAATGGATATCTACCGAATTTTTCATCCTACAGTTGCAGAATACACATTCTTCTCATCAGTGCATGGAACTTTCTCAAAGATAGACCACATGCTAGACCATGAAGTAAGGCTCAGCAAATTCAAAAAAAATGAAATCATACCATGCATCTTCTTGGATCATAATAGAATTAAGCTAAAGATCAACAACTCAAGAATATCTAGGCCGGTGCCGTGGCTCACTAGGCTAATCCTCCACCTTGCGGCGCCGGCACACCGTGTTCTAGCCCCGGTTGGGGCGCCGGATTCTGTCCTGGTTGCCCCTCTTCCAGGCCGGCTCTCTGCTGTGGCCAGGGAGTGCAGTGGAGGATGGCCCAAGTGCTTGTCCCTGCACCCCATGGGAGACCAGGAGAAGCACCTGGCTCCTGCCATCGGATCAGCGCGGTGCGCCGGCCGCAGTGTGCCAGACGCGGCGGCCATTGGAGGGTGAACCAACGGCAAAGGAAGACCTTTCTCTCTGTCTCTCTCTCTCACTGTCCACTCTGCCTGTCAAAAATAAAATAAAATATAAATAAATAAATAAATAAAAAGAAAAGAATATCTAGAACATATGCAAACACATGGAGACTGAACAACATGTTCCTGAATGAATAGTGGGGTCATAGAAGAAATCAAAAGAGAAATCAAAAAAATGTTGAGGAATAGTTTTCTTTTAATACTATTTGTTGAACTCTTTACTTATTATTGAGTTAATCTTCTGTGTAGAAAATTAATTGAAAATAAATTTTAGTAAAAAATAAGAATGAGAATAGGAGAGGGAGGAGGAAGAAGGGTGGGAGAGCAGGTGGCAGGGCAGGTACAGTGGGAAGAATCACTATATTCCTAAAGTTGTATTTATGAAATGCATGAGGTTTGTATTCCTTATATAAAAAGTTTCTGGGAAAAAAATAAATAAATATCTATGGAAAGTAAAAAAAAATTTAAAATTTTAATTTTTATCCCTCAGCTTGTAGCCCCTTTTCAAGTGCTCAGTAGCTGCATGAACATTCTGTGGTACAGCATGTAATATTTCTTTCACAGAGTCCTACTGTAGAGTGCCTTCTAGACTTTTTAGGTGACAAAATGAATACTGAATTATCTGAAAAGATACAACATGACACATTAGTAATTACAAAGAAGTGGTGTAAAAAATAAAATACTGAAGAGACACCCAGGAAAAAGGGGTAGAGGAGGAAACAGTGTAACAGGGGAGTTTTTTCCTGGAAGATGAGATGTCTGATATGTCTATTTAAAGAGGTTAGGGAAAGGGTGGATGTATTTTAGAAGGGACAGAGATAGGAGGGATGCCAACAAGAGGGACACCAAGATAGGGATGGTACAACTAGTATATGAGTTTCTCAACCTGCAGATTTTGGGAATTTATCTATATACCAAAGCCTAATTTCCAGATACTTACTGAGGCCTTCTGATGGCTATAATATAATATAATATAATATAATATAAAATATAACATATACTCATTACCTATGTTCCAAGGAATGAAAAGAAAGATAGGGAAAAAAGCACTGATTGAACAAGGCCAGTAAATGCCACATAATTATAATGAATTTGGGTGATTTCAAAGGAGAGTAACAGAGACAGGCAGGATGGAAGGGCAGGTTCACAGAGTTATGGATGGAACTGCTTGACGGAGACAGAAGTGATGGATGGGAGAACTAGGAGACCCCTGGAAAACTTAGGCTGGAGAAAACCTCTAAAAAGACACAACACCAACTCTTGTACCTAGAAAACAGGCAGGAATTTCAATGGAGTAAGACAGAACTCTAATAAAGAAATCTCAGGTGTTTGGAAGTATCTAGGAAAGCGTACCCAGCCAAGACATGGAAAGCAATGAGGAGGTCACCTGAGGGATGTTATTGAAATATGAAAGGAAATCAAGATGAAGAGGAGCATAATATTGCAAGAAGGGCAAAAACATGTGCAGAGATTCAAAAAGAAAGAGGCTTGTTGTATTGAAGTGTAGAATTTCAGTGAGTTTGGGGCTTTGAGTTTAAGACAGGATGACTTGAGAAATGATGCTGGAGAGGAAAGAATTGTTCATGAGAACAATTGTAATCCATTTTCTACTGTTTAGACTCAGAAAAAAAATATTTACAAGTGTTTATCAAGGGTGAGTCTAAATCAGAGTTTCATTTAATCCTCCCACCCTACCCCCTTACTGCAATGTGGATTGGGAGGAACCAGGAGGACAGTGAGGAAGTCACTGTGGCTTGTTTGGATGGGAGGTGACACTGGGCTGAATGCCAGAAGTCTTCATGGGATAGAGAGAGGTGACACCAAGCCCTTAAGAGAGTTTCCGATAGTGGATTGACAGGATGTGGTTGTTAACTAAATATAGATTTTGAAAAGGAGAGTTTCCCTTTGTTTTTCAGTGTGGGCAAAATCTGCTAGGTCCAGTTTTGGACGCTTTGGGTGTGAGCTGACTGTGAACCTTCCAAATGGTTGTTTTAGGGGCAGCTGCTTGCACCAGCCTGGAGTGAGAAGGGAGACAACACTGGAGGTAAATATTTAAAACTCTTCAGCACATGGGTGATTCACAAGTATCCAAGAAGAATGAAATTCAAGTACTTTTCTAAGATTTTTCTGTACCTTCTAATTGGATTAGCATGTTAACGGTGGATTAATCCAAGTATTTGATATTGTAGTAAATACCATGCCATTGCTGGAGGGTTTACTTTCATTCTTTGCTATCTAAGTCCTACATACAGGAAAAAAAAATCTGAAGTAATCTTCTACATGGAAGTCCTTCTGCAACCTCCATCCTTCCTTCTAAATTTTAAGTTTCTGGATGTTCCCACAGTCTTACTGGTGTTCAGTATTGAAAGATCTTGTTATGTGGATAACCTGTTAATCTTTTCTTAATGGAAGGATGTTGTGAAAGTCCTGCTCTATGAAATAATGTTTAAAATTTTTGTGGGATTTAAATTATTTTCACATGTGCAAGAAGAGTTTCTTATTCATGCTTCGACATCCATTAGAATCCCACAATCTGTCATGTTGTAAATTTCCAATCAACATGAGTAAACACTCCAAAATAATAACAGTAATGCCTCTCAGATCATGAAGGACTTTTTTTGCTCTTTATTTTTTGTGCTTTTATGATTTTTTTTTTTTTTTGGACAGGCAGAGTTAGATAGTGAGAGAGAGAGACAGAGAGAAAGGTCTTCCTTCAGTTGGTTAACCCCCCAAATGGCTGCTACGGCTGGCGTGCTGCACCAATCCGAAGCCAGGAGCCAGGTGTTTCCTCCTGGTCTCCCATGCAGGTGCAGGGCCCAAGGATCTGGGCCATCCTCCACTACCCTCCCAGGCCACAGCAGAGAGCTGGACTGGAAGAGGAGCAACCAGGACAGAACCAGCGCCCCAACCAGGACTAGAACCCGAGGTACCTGCACCGCAGGCAGAGGATTAGCCTAGTGAGCCGAGGCACCAGTCGGTTCTATGATTTTGAGCATTAATTTATAGCAAGAGTAAATATTATTAATGCAGTGGTTTTATCAACATGTTTCATTATGTTTCTACAAAATAATATCAGCATGGTGTTATTTTTGGTACCTTTGAATTATATTATCCAACACTCCTTGAAATGTCTTTATTATCCAGAGATTCATTTCAATTTTGTTGTAAGAAAAATTGTGATCCAGGTACAGATGGTTTAAAGATTATTTAATAAGCAATGAACAAATATTTCAACAATCTGATTCCTACATCCATTATGAGATTGTAGTGTTAGAAATGGTCTGTATCATACAGGGCATGCTAAGAGAATTCATGGCTTCAGCAGCCTCCAGTTAGTGGCAGAAATGGGATTAAAACTTTAGTCTTTTGCTTCGAGGACTGAAGAAACTTATTACCATTTTATGTATTTTAATACATCAATTCAGTTGGCCTTCCTACTTTCAGGCAAGCAAATATTATCAACAGTAATTAAACTGCCAGCAAGGTGAATTCTGACAAACCGTATCAATTAAACTCTATTTAAATGGCTTTCTAAAATTTTCACAAATGATCAGAAGAAGAAAAACATTTTCTGAAAGTGTAATATATGCTCTACACTGGTAAGAATAAAAATAAATTCTGAGAATTCTTTGTCTCTCCCCATTAAAATGCCATCCTGTTTGCCATTAAAGAAGAAATAAGACTAATTTCTCCCTACACACTTTGTACTAGAAGAAAGTTCAAGTTAAAGGAAAAGAAAGAGGAAAAAGTATGAAAGGAAATGTTCTAGGTCCTAACCAGTAGTGTTATAGAGGACAATGATCTTCAAGATGAATCTTTTTTTTCTTTTTAAAGATTGTATTTATTCATTTGAGAGGTAGAGTTACAGTGAGAGGGAGAGACAGAGAGAAAGGTCTTCCTTCCACTGGTGCACTCCCCAAATGGCCACAATAGCGGGAGCTGTGCCATCCGAAGCCAGGAGCCAGGAGCTTCTTCCAGGTCTTCCACGTTGGTGCAGGGGCCCAACAAGTTGGGCCATCCTCCACTGCCCTCCCGGGCCACAGCAGAGAGCTGGACTGGAAGAGGAGCAGCCAGGACTAGAACCAGCGCCCATATAGGATGCTGGTGCCGCAGGCAGAGGATTAACATAGTGTGCCATGGCTCTGGCCCCAAGATGAATCTTATTATTTAAAAGAATCAACCATTTGATTACAAATTACTCCACACATAAATTAAATCTCCCATAAGAGTTAGTTACTAACTGTTACAAGAGGGCGAATGAAACATCAGTTTGGCAAAGGACGTATGTATTTACTTTTAGTAGTCTTTTTGGTGAAAAAGATTTATCTTTGCTTTTGTTTATGCACTAAGACAATGGGAAGAAATGATGTGCTTACAGTATGTGATGCCTAAAATGATCTCACTTATTTCATCTCATTCTTGCTAGCCTAATTTTTGTTTTGTTTTGTTCTCTAATGCAATACAGTGTCAAGTAACAATTTCCTGTCTATTAGTCATAGTCTCCTTTTTTCCACATAAAATATTGGTGGTCAGATGCATAACCTAATATTAACACGTTAATATCTTTGCCTTGGAACACTTCATAGACAGATGTGTTGGATGGTTTCTGGTTCACTTTAGTATTTCCTTAAGGAGAAAATTATTCATTAAAAAATGAGTTGGAAGCAGTCCATCATCAGGACAAACATAAAATTCTTTTTACCTCAAATACATGTCCAACTTCAAATGCATCTGGAATAGATGTATGTGCAGCTGCACCTATTGTCTTTAACTTTATCTCCATCCTTAGAAACTGTGGTTTACAAACAGAATATTTTTTTCATGGCTTACATAATTATAGGAATTTTTTGTTCAATTTCACATTGCCTAATAAGCAGTATCAGATAGGGCAGAGTTTGAAAACCTCCAGAGAGGGCTGAGCACAGATGCTCCAGAGGGGGCAGGGTAATTTGTAAGCCTCCTGTTAAGATATCCTCTCTGATGGGAGCACAACTTAGAACACTCTTCAACTGCTCCTTCCTCTTGAGGAGGTGATTGATGTTGTTAGTTGAAAGACATGATCACAACATAGACCCCAGCAACTCAATCTACTGTACCAGATTTATGAAGCCTGGGTCAATATAAATTGCTATAAGAGACAACCTTGTAATTCACTGGGGAACAATGATCGAAAAGAAAACATGGCCTTGATGTTGTCTTTGCTCACTATTTTCATTGGCAGCTGCGTAATTGGATAAAAAAGTATCTTGGCATTTAATGAGCAGATAAAGTATGAGAAATAGCTCTCCTTGGATACTGCCTTTAATCTTCAGTGATAGCTCACGTATTAGAAACAAAGGTGAATTTTCCAGGGGCAGAGTTGACATGCCATTCCATTAGACAACCCGTCAACCAATTCCTCTGCATGAATTAAGGCATTTATTTTTGTGTATTTTGAGTAACAGAATTATTTTTACATTTTGGGATAGTAATGTATGAAAAACATGGATTCTTAAAGTATATAATTCAGTGATCTAACCTGGTACAGAGAGTTATCTGACTTTGAAGATTATCTTTAAAGTAAGTGGAAACTGCCATTTGCACTACTTTACCCTGTAGCATACTTACCCACCTAACCCATGGAAAGGACCCTTCTTCCAGAGCATTAGGCTAAAATCACAAAGCAACTCGTAAGTGTGCCTTTGGGTACTTATTATCCGAACATTGTCAGCTACAGGATTCACTCCTTTTTTCTTTTTTTTTTTCTTTTTTTGACAGGCAGAGTTAGATAGTGAGAGAGAGAGACAGAGAGAAAGGTCTTCCTTCTGTTGGTTCATCCCTGAAATGGCTGCCACAGCCGGCATGCTGTGCTGATCGGAACAGGAGCCAGGTGCTTCTTCCTGGTCTCCCATGCAGGTGCAGGGCCCAAGCACTTGGGCCATCCTCCATTGCCCTCCTGGGCTACAGCAGAGAGCTGGACTAGAAGAGGAGCAACCAGGACAGAATCCGGTGCCCCGACCGGGACTAGAACCCGGGGTGCCGGCGCCGCAGGCAGAGGATTAGCCAAGTGTACCACTGCGCCGGCCTTTTTTATTTTTCAGTGCTTATGTCTGTACTACCTAAAAGTGAGGTGATAAGTATGAAATCAGTATTGGATGCTGTTTTATCTGTTAGATGGGAAAAGTGGATATGTGAAAACAAATGACTGGGTGACTCATTTTTCACTTTCCACCTGAAATGAGCAGCAAGAGAATGTAAATATGCTACAATTTAATCAGCATCAAAAACATTCCTGCTTCGTGATAATCCCCACGGAAGGATGTATGGGATCCATACTGGCAAACACTTTTTCAGAGGAAAGCACCACAGAAACTCACTAAGGTAAAAAAGTAATTCACCAAGCTACAAATTATTTTACAAGATTAGCTAAATAATTATCTAGTAGCAATAATGTCAACTAACACCTACGACATTCACTATACATCAGTCATTGCGGTCTTGTCCTGTGAAGTCCACACTGTTGGGGAAAGCAGAGCGACGGTGTTCTTCCACCAGGACAGGCTTTGGGGAACATGTCCATCTTAATTCACAGCCATGTGCACTTTTAAAGGGCAGTCAGAAGGGGCATAACTAATTCAGGGCAACACTAACTATAGGACAGAACCGACACTGACACCAATATGTGTCTCCAATCGCTTGAAGGTCATATAGCTAGGGTAGCTTTCCAGGTGGGCCTGCGCCACATCCAGGAGCAGGTTCTCTGTCTGATTGTGGGGGGGATTGCTGGGGGTCCTGCTGCCTGCCAGCAGTCAGGCTGACTGCATGGGCTAGGCAGGCAGTCTCACAGGATCACCCACAAGTCATGGACCTAAAACTGTATATGATAAACTTAAATCATCTTCCCAACAGTCCCTGGGGATGGTAGCCAGAGGGTACCCATTGATACCATCTCCATGTCACAGATGAGGATACTGAGACAGAAACAGATATCAGGGAAATCAGGGAGTTGAAATTCAAATATGTGGGTGTGGATCCGCAATCCACACACGTCATCACAGTGATAAGGTCCCAAAGGAAGAGTATGGGGCACCAACATGATTCCTGAGGAAGCAGAGCATAGCCAGACTGGGGCAGGGATAAGCCACCACCACGTCCATCATGGTAAAATGTGGAAGGGATACTTCCCACACATGCACACACACAAAACATGGAGTAACTCCCAGACTTGCCCAGAGGCAGTGCTTGATATATATACTTGCATCTAGATGGGAAAATATGTGTCTTTGCATAAAAATACATATGAATGAGGACTCATCCAAAAGTGAATGACAAGTGTGTACTATGGAAAAACTACAAATTAATTTCAAAATTTGGGGAACCAAAATAATCTCTGGTTTCATTTTTTTCATAAACTTTTATAAAGGCATACATGTATACATATGCATAATATATGCATATATTTCACGAATATATGACTATAATTGAGATACTGGTGCATACATGTACACACATGCATGGTACAAGCTTACATAAATATATGTAAGTGTAATTAAGATGCTGTGACAATATTAAAGTCCAAGGTCATCCTAAAATCTAAGACATAAAAGAGCTTTATTGAATGCATCATGCTCAAATTCTAAGTATGTTTTCCACAAAATTGCATTTAATTAGGTACAAATATATCTCATTTATAACTTTTTTCAAGTCTTGCCACCCTTTTCAGTCATTTCATTATCATTCATTATTATTCATTGAGTAAATGGATGATTATTTATTAAGGGATGGAACTAATTATTATTTATTGAGTGCTCACAATATGCTAGGGACGACTGGCAGAGCATAGAGAGACAACAGTCCTTGCCCTTGAAGAACTCACCAGAGAAGGAGGAAAGACAGGTGCACCAGGTCTTCACTTTAAGAGGAGATAATTGGTGTTTACGTTACACTGAGATGAGACGTGTGTGTGTGTGTGTGTGTGTGGTCAGTCAAATACTCTGGGGCTAGCTTGACTATTTCACTTGGTAACCAATTCATAGTTTTTGCCTCCTAGGAAGTTGAAATACATTATCAAGTCATGTTGGAAATTAAGATTTTCGGACTCACATAATTAGGGAAAAGTCTAATGATTTTATTTTTTTAATCATCAAGTATAAATGCTTTCAAAGATAAAACAGGAAAATAACATAGTAGACAACTCTATATGCAGTAACAGAACAAACCCTGTGAATATGCCTTATTATTAAGGAAGCCAACACCTACAGTTTTACCGCAGGTCAAGCATGAACTGTGACATTGTTGCTTCACAGAACCTTCCACCCCTTCTCATTTCAGGTCTACCAGAGGTCCCCAAAATCACTTCTGTCACCCCCATTGAATTTTTTACATTTACTCTAATGACCTACGCATAACATAAAAAACACAACTAGATTTTTTAATTGTTTATTTTCATCTTGTTGGAAAGAGAGAGAGAAAGAGAAAGATGTCTTCCATTCTCTGGTTCACTTCCCAAATACCCACAACAACTAGAGCTGGATCAATTTTATCATACAGCAGGTAGCTTTTGGCAGGTTACTTTCTTGAACTCATTGTTGTTCACAGATTTCTCCAAAAGAATGCATGTGTTTTTGTTTTTGTTTTTTTTTTTGACAGGCAGAGTGGACAGTGAGAGGGAGAGAGAAAGGTCTTCCTTTTTCGTTGGTTCACTCTGCAATGGCTGCTGCGGCCAGCGCACCGCACTGATCCGAAGCCAGGAGCCAGGTGCGTCTCCTGGTCTCCCATGCGGGTGCAGGGCCCCAGCACTTGGGCCATCCTCCACTGCCTTCCCGGGCCACAGCAGAGAGCTGGGCTGGAAGAGGGGCAACCGGGACAGAATCCAGCTCCCCGACCGGGACTAGAACCCGGTGTGCTGGTGCCGCAGGCGGAGGATTAGGATTAGCCTATTGAGCGTTTAACTACAGGAATGACCCATGGCTTATTCATCCAACAACCCATCTGAAATCACTGGATGATTTCTACTCTTCCACAGGTACTGATCACCAAGAAAGCTTGATTCTACAAATTCCATCTCACTCTCTGCTTCTGGAGAAGTCAGTCTGTGAAACTTGGAAATAGTTTTATTTCTGGCAGATTCACTTCTGATTCTGAAACAGATACCAAACACTTCAGCTCTCTCATCCACCCCTCCCATTCTCATGCCTCTTCAGCTCAGAAAATGACCTCCTTCCTTGCTTTCCTTCTATGACAAGAACCTGTATTTTCTTACTAAAAACAAAGCTTGTAAAAGTACCATTCATTCGTCCTAAAACAGGCCATTTTACCCTCTATTTCGCCCTCACCATACAAAAAGGACAAGTTTCACGTCCTTTCCCTAACAAGGCATCTATCTGCTCTCTGAATCTTGCCCTGCTCCTTTGAAAGTACTAACTCCTGGTATTGCCTGTCCTGCTTCTATACTTGATTTTCTCCTTTTAAGTCACAATGATTTAAAAGAAAGTAGTAACAAAATCAGAGTAACTTATTGTGATCCTACAAAGTCCTACTTCTGAACTTTCTAGCCAAGCTTCCTTTTAATTTCTCAGCCCATTGGAATCTGGCTGCCACCACCACCAGCTCCTTAAAATTGTTTCTGTCAAAGTCTCTAGAGAGCTCGCTATTGCTAAATCCAAAGAGATTTTTCAGCCTTTACCCTACTTGACCTTCTGCAGGATTCAGCAAAGTTGAACAGTTCCTTTGAATTCTATTAATATTGTAAGTATTTCACACATATAATTGCTTCAAATATGCAAATACATGTAACAGATACAGCAGATGTTCATTACCTACCATTCAGAAGAGACAAATAGAGACATTTTGCATTATTTGCTTGAACATTATCCAACTGAAAAACAAAACATAACAGATATCTGAAAATCCTCACTCTTCCTCCATTTCTTCCACTGCAGGGGTAACTTTTAACCCCAGTCAATATGTATTATGTCTACTCCTTTCTTCTCAAAACACTCTAATATTTGACTTATTTGCATCACTCTCTTCATTCTCCTTACATATTTTAACTATTTGGCTTGCAGACTCATTTTTATGTGAAATTCCATAAATATCTTCTTACGGTAGCCATGCTTATAGATACTGCCTGGGTTCTTTCTTTTGCCCTCTTCTGCTTCATCCTCAAACTTTCAAGTGATTTCAACCACTCCTATGGCTTCAGCTGACATCTCCAATAAGGGATGAAACCATGTGCATCACAGCTCACTGAGAGATGCCCTTTATATATTTCTCAGGTAAACAAGTGAGACCAGAACAAAGCTCATACTTTCCCTGTGTTAGAACAAAGTTACCTGTTGGAATAGATAAGCTTGTGGCTCTTCTGTATTAGTGCCCTAGTTTTCAACTTTGTCCATAAATTCCTTGACAGACTCCTCTTCAAAGGTAGAGCCTAATTCCCTCCTGCAGAATGTAAACTGACTTAGTGACTCCAACTCATAAAATAGAATGGAAGTGATGTTTCATGACATCCAAAACTAAGTCACAAAACATATTCTCCCACTTTCACTCCTTCCCCCCTTATTTTGGTGGGAGAAACCTTCTATATCTTAAGGATATTCAAGGAACTCTATCAGGTTTCACAGATCAGGAAATGAGGTCTCCTGCCAACAGCCACGTGAAGGGAGGTGTACTGGAAGTAATGTTATAGCCCAGGAAACTCCTCAGAGGGCTGTAGCCACAACTGACATCTTGACTGAAACAATATGAGAAATCCTAATTCAGAACCACCCAACTAAGCTACTTCTGGATTCTGATTCACAAATGTCATACACTTATTAATTGCTTTAGTTCTCTAATTTTTAGGGTAATTGTTAGTTAGGTAAATGTTAATTGAGACAATTAACATCTTATCAGTAAAGCACTCAAAAATAAGTTAGGAAACAATTGCTGCTGTAATAAATAAGCCCCCAACAGAAGGGGCTTAACACAGTACAAATTAAGTTGTAACAGCTTTTAATTCTACCAACAATTCCATACTATGAAAATGAGACAAGCAATTTTCTAAGTACTAGTTTTTCCATATTTGTGCATGGCATTCCCAGTCTCTCACAAGCCAGATTTGCCACAGCCAGAAACTTATGAACTATATTGATTCCCTGACTCCCATCTCCTTATACAGGGAATTAGTCACCAAAGCTTGTTGGTTCCAGCTCCAAAACATATTTTTCAGCCCAATTAATTTTCTACCTGTACTTCCATTTAAGGGCTAAGATCATGGCAATAATCTCCCAACTGACTTCTCAAATTTTCACTCTTCAACTCACTCCACATACTGTGTCTTGACATTTCTAACATGCATATGTAATACATCTCTTCTGCCTAAAAAGTAAATAAAAACCCAGCAACCTTGGTTAGTGCATTACCTATCAAATATGTACTAAACACCTTAGAATGGGAAAAGGTACTAAATATGATATTAGAATCTTTGATTAACTTTCTAAGCACATCTCAAGACATTTTCCCCTCAAATTTTAGATTTCACTCTAAATTTCTATAATTTTCTCCCAGATGGGCACTCCTCCTTTGCCTCATTACCATTCTGCATGCCGCTTCTGCTCATCTCTCTCTTCTTCATTCTGTATACCTCATTTTAAGCACCACCTTCCTCAAGAAGTCTTTTCTCTGCACCTATGGGGAATGTGTCCTTTCTTTTATAATACCATGCGCATATCTGTACTGCTTTTTTTGGTCATAAAATTCTTTGGGAATTTGGATCTCTACTGAGCCTAGTTACATAATAGGTTTTCCCCAAATATATTTCTAAAGGACTAAATGTTTATAAATGAAATGGATTTATGGAGCCCTAGATGTATGCTGCCCAATATAGTAGATACTAGTTGCAGCATGTGAATATTTAATAAGTTAATTAATAGTAAACAAAATTTAAAGTTGTATATCAATGATCACAGGTGGTGAATGGCTACCCTATTGGATAGTAAGGTACATGGAAGTTATTGACTATCTCATGAAATTCTACTTGATAGTACTACCCTAAATTAAGTTGCTAGAGTAGAAATAACAAAAAAAAGAGAGGAAAAAGTAAAACTAGTAAGAAATACCAGAATAATGAGAGGAGGAAGTTGATTGTGATTCCCACATACCATGATTGATTATTATAAATTGGTGGACACTGGAAATGCCAAGATATTTAGATGAGAAGTTATTCATAGATGTTGTTGTGGAGGGTGAGATGACATTTGTACATCCTAGTGAATATTTCCTAAATCACTGCTTACAATTAAATTCAAAACCTCTGTGCATTCTTTATCTTTTTATCAGGAGACCTTTCTTCAAAAAGTGTTCATATTTGTCCAACTGTTTATTTTGGACAGCCATTCTTAAACCATTCAGGATTCTCATTGTCTTTGCGCTATACTACATCTACAATAAAAAAAAAAAAAGTTTTGTGAATACACCAGTTATTTTGTTTCTTTTTTTTTTTTTTTTTTTTTTTGACAGGCAGAGTGGATAGTGAGAGAGAGAGAGACAGAGAGAAAGGTCTTCCTTTTTGCCGTTGGTTCACCCTCCAATGGCCGCTGCGGCCCTCACATCGTGCTGATCCGAAGCCAGGAGCCAAGTGCTTCTCCTGGTCTCCCATGCGGGTGCAGGGCCCAGGGACTTGGGCCATCCTCCACTGCCTTCCCGGGCCATAGCAGAGAGCTGGCCTGGAAGAGGGGCAACCGGGACAGAATCTGGCGCCCCAACCTGGCGCCGCCCGCAAGGTGGAGGATTAGCCTGTTAAGCCACGGCGCCAGCTCAGTTATTTTGTTTTGTTTTCCTGCATTTAAAAGTACTTTTTCCCTTGGATTAGATCTACCATTAAAAAATTATGGTCTCATGAAACAGAGAAATATATAGAAAGTTATCTGCATTTGGATTTTTAAAAATTGTCCCAAAGACACCATACTTGCTCCTAGAATGATATGGTAGTAATTCCTACTTGATCAGCACTCACACTCTGTTTTTAAATACCACAACATTCTTTTGAGACTACTGTGATTTATCCTATAAAGAGGCATTTGGGGACATATATAAATATGTAGTGCAGATTTTGTTTGTAATAGAGTGCAGCTGTCAGCCCTTGCCCCGTAATTGACTGGTTATCTGCACATATAGACTTCCATTGTTCCATAAAACCAAGCCTTGCTTTAAGTCAAAACCGCAAGGGAGGATATTATCTTTGATATCTCATATTGTCTAAAGAGTGTTAACTATCATAGATAAGTCTAATTAACTAAAACTCACTTATTTTTTCCTTTTTATATATTAACAACATCTCCCACACACTAGATTTTTCTGAAATAAACCATTTAATTTTTCTTCAGGTTTGAGTATTTTAACCAGTCATAGGACAACATATTCTTTTAGCTTCAGCTGTCTAATGGTAATCTACTCCTCTGTTTTCATTTATGCTTTCCTTATAAAACTGTACTTATAAATTTGTTATTTTTTACACTCTTGTGACATGTTAAAATATTATTTGGTTGCTTTATTCTTACGTCAATTTTATATGTAGTAAAAAATGTAGGCCATTCATATTTCTAAATAATGAGTCTGTTTTTAGCTCTTTTTTAATGCTGACCATGATTTAAATAAAGCAATATAGTTTGTGAATATTTTGGTCTACTGACAATTTACTATATGTATGTAACTAGCACCCAAAACAAGATACTGATTCTTAAATGTTAGAATTTATCAGTCACTGGGAAGTCTTGCTGGACAACACTTTTAGAATTTCTACTTCTGCTTTTGAAGACTTGGAGTGTGTTCCTAAAATATGCATGTTCAACAAGTCTCCAGGAAATGCTTATCCAGATGGTCGGGGATCAATTTTCAAGAACCACCAAACAGAGGTCATTTTAATCACTCCAACAGATCATGTATTCTCTTCTCCAGGAAGTGAACACCCCACACAACTCTTCATTCTCCAACCACTTCCTGATTTCTACCGCTGAGGCTTAGTTCCACCTATTCTTGAATATGATACAAAAGCAACTATTATTTGTGTGTGCTTTCACTCGATATAAGCTAAAAGATCTGTGTGTGTTGTTTTATTCATTTTTTTTACATTATAGAGATAACAAAACTGATAGAAAAAGTCCTACATGTTTAATGTATACATCTTGATGAGTTTGGACACATGCACACACCCCTGGCACCATCACCATAACCAAGGTACTAAACATAACCATCATTTCAAAAATTGTCATTGTGACCTTTTGTGTAAACTTTGTTCATGTGGTAAGAACACAATATGAGATCTTGATAACATATTTTAAATTAACAAAACCATATTGTTAACTATAAATACTACAGCAGATCTCTAGGACTTAATCATGTTGCATAACAAAATAAATTATGCACATTAAAAAAAATTCCCCATATCCCCCAGCACCTGGTAACTCCTATTGTATCCTCTGCTTCTATATATTTGAGTATTTTAGATACCTCATATAAGTGGAATCATTCAGTATTTGCTCTTCTGCAATTGCAATTTCTTCAAGGTTCACCCATGAAAGTGTTTCAAAAAGTTCATGGAAAATTAAACTAAACGATAAATTTATTTTCCATTCTAAGTTTTTCAAACTCATGCATATAAGGGGTCTTCAAAGAGTTCATGAAAAATGTTCATTGGTGTTGACATTCAGTCTAAGATTTGAGAAGCTAAGATACCCACATCCCATATCAGAATGCCTAGTTTTAATTTCTGACTCTAGTTCCTGATTCCAACTCCCTACCAATGCAGATCTGGGTGGCAGCAGGTGATGGCTCAAATGGTTGGATCCAGGCCAGCGCTGTGGCACAGCAGGTTAACGCCCTGGCCTGAGGCACTGGCATCCCATATGGGTGCCGGTTCGAGGTCTGGCTGCTCCTCTTCCAATCCAGTTCTCTGCTATGGCCTGGGCAAGCAGTGGAGGATGGCCCAAGTCCTTGGAACCCTGCACCTGCATGGGAGATAGGGAGGAGCCTCTTGGCTTCGGATGGGCGTAGCTCCAGTGTTGACAACTGGGGCGCGGACCATCAGATGGAAGACTCTCTCTCTCTCTCTCTCTCTCTCTCTCTCTCTCTGCCTCTCTTCTCTGTGTAACTCTGACTTTCAAATAAATACATAAATCTTTAAAAAAAAAAAAAAGGTTGGATCCTTGTGACCCACATGGGAGACTTGGATTGCATTCAACTGGCCATTGTGGGAATTGGGAAGTAAATAAGCAAAAGGATTCTCTCTGTGTCTATCATTCTCTCTCCCGTCCCCTCAACAAATAAATATATGTATAAAATTTATATTCTGAAAAACTATACATGGATTTAAATTCTTTTTGCACCAAAAGCTTACATTTCAAGCCAGTTTTTTCAGGAACTTTTTGAAGTGTCCTAAAAAATTGTTTCAAATATCAAGATTTCCTTCTTTTTCAGAGATGAGTAATGCTCTATTATATGTATATGATACATTTTCTTTATCTATTTGTTGTCAATGAACATTTCAGTTGTTTTTATATCTTGGCTATTGTGAAATTTAACCAATTCAATTTATAGTTGTAATGTATAACATTGGCATCAACTGAGACATTTTGACTTTCTGTGATCTATATTTTATATTTCGTTAACTTAAAAACTTTTGTATACTTGTTTTAGATTTGTTAAATTTTTGCTATGTACAAATTTTGTTATATTTTATCATCAAATTCAATTTGTTAGCTTTTACTTTTACTTCTATATTAATTTTTTCTGATAAATATGAAACATTGAATTTTACAAAATGTTTCAAATTTTTAATTTGTGATCATAAGTGGTATATTTGGTCTTCTTTTATTTAGATATTGTAGTTTTTGTGTTTTTATCTTTACTTGCATTTATATCATCCCTACTTTTTTTTTTATCATGTTTATATCATCCCTACTTTTAATTTTTGTTATTGTTTAGATTCGTTTTAAACTCAGGTCTTTTTTGAAGCAAAAAAAAATTGTCTTCAAATATGCTTTGCATAGTTCTCATTTTATTTGTCCCTGTGTATTTCTCTTTTCCATACATGATCTCATCCACCATTTTCATGTCTTTCATACATCAAACAGATATTAATTGGGAGATTATGCTATATGTAGACAATCAACATTGACACAAATTCTGAGAGCATTTTTTAAAAAAAGAAAACCATTGTTCCACAGGAATATAGACAATGACTATAAGCAATATTCAAATCTCAAGATATCAATTTCACTCACATACACTACATTTTTTAGTAATCTATATATTAACTGCCACAAAAAAAATCCCATAATATTTGTCTCTTTGGGTCTGGCTTATTTCACTAAGCATAGGGGACTAGATAGGAAAGCCCCCCCAAAAATGCAATACACAAGTAGATCTATGGTTGGAAAAGTAAAAGGCACTGTGACAACATATAAAAGAGATATAGAAATCAAAATTGATACATATATATATATATATGTTGCTGTACCTAAATTCTATTTTTATATATTTGCCTACATATATTTTTATTATTATGTTATTTTAATTGGTTATATAATCAAAACCATAATGTGCTTATGTTTTATAAACTGGTGTTTTGTACAATTCACATATATGTGTGTGTGTGTGTGTGTGTTATACACATTTCCCATGTGGACAAGTGTTTCTTTATTTTATTGTTGATGATGCTGCAGTATTCAATAATACAGCTATACTTTTTCATATCTATTTCTTTTTCCTTTTTAGTAAACATAAAATATATATATTAGATTCCAGAAAAAGTGCTTGTTAAGGATTATATTTTATATTTCAAAATTGTCCTTTGGAAGAATTACTTGTTATCAATTTCAGAAAACCTAGGTATAATATTGGAAAACTATAGTTTTTGCATTCATTACTGTTTTAATGATATTAATTGGCTGTTTGATTCAATGTCTTCTAGCAGTGTTTAATAGCTTTGTATACAAAAAGGGAAAAGCAGTAGTTTAGAATTAGAAATTTCTAAGTTGGTATGATCAATTGGTTATTTAAAAAAAAAAGCTGGAAATGCTTAACCTTTTAAAAATGTTAGAGAAAAGAATCCAGTTGTCATAAGAAAAACAGTGTTTTCCACCTGGTTTTAATAAACTGGATTTACCTGAAATCAAAATTAATGAAGAATTTCAAATGTCAGTATGAAAATTGGAGTAATTTTTAAATTAGCTTCATTCCCAAAGCATATGATATGAATTTAAACAAATTAATTGAAACAGATTTATTTCAAGAAGCTATTTTTACAAAACTAATTCTTAAATTCATTCTATATCCTGTTGTCCTGGTATCTGTGGAGAATTAGTCCCAGAACTTTCATGAGTACCTAAATCTGAGGATGCTCAAGTCCCTGATATTCGTATTTAACTTGTGTACATCTTCCTGTACACTTTAAATCAGCTTCACGTGACTTTTAACACCTAATACAATGTGAATTCTCTTTAAGTAGTCATTATACCATATTGTTTAGGGAATGATTACAGAAAAAAAGTATGTACATGTTCAGTACAGATGCAATTCTTTTTCCAAATATCTTCAATCTGCATTAGTTGGACACATGAATGTGGGACCAGATGCCCTCTTACTGTTAGTTTCGTTGGAAGACTAATGCTCTACCTCTCCCCAAAGATGTCTGAAAACGAATCCCTGAAGCTCCATAACCTTGAATATATTACCCTGCATGTCATCAAAGACTTTGTGGGTGTGATTAACATCAAAGTCCCTTTTTTTTTTTTTTTTTTTTTTTTTTGACAGGCAGAGTGGACAGTGAGAGAGAGAAAGAGAGAAAAGTCTTCTTTTCCATTGGTTCACCCCACAATGGCTGCTGTGGCCCGCGCACTGCACTGATCCGAAGCCAGGAGCCAGGTGCTTCTCCTGGTCTCCCATGCGGGTGCATGGCCCAACAACTTGGGCCATCCTCCACTGCACTCCCAGGCCACAGCAGAGAGCTGGCCTGGAAAAGGAGCAACCGGGACAGAATCTGACGCCCCGACCGGGACTAGAACCTGGTGTGCTGGCGCCACAGGCGGAGGATTAGCCTAGTGAGCCGCGGCGTCGGCCAACATCAAAGTACTGAAAATAAGATTATTTGTTTTGAGTGCATGAGCCCAGTCCAGTTATATGAGTTCTGAAAAGTAACGGGTCAAAGAGATGCAGAGTGAGAAAGACCTGAGTTGCTATTTCTAGTTTTGAAGACAGAGAAGGGGAACCATGAACCAAAGTATGTGGTTGCCTCTTGTAACTGGGAATGGTCCCCCACTGATAGCCAGCAAGCAAACAGAATCCATTCTGTAACTTCCAGGTAACAGACTCTCCCCAGGAGCCTCCATTAGGAATGCAGCCCGATTCCTGACCTACGGACAAGTAAGATAATAATTTGTGTTCTTTTAAGACAATAGGTTAACAATAACTTGTTATACTGGCAATTGAAAACCAGGGGTAAGGGATAGGCACTTGGCATATCAGTTAAGACAGAGTGGAAAACTGCATTCCATTTTGGAGTGCCTGGGCTTGGGTCCCAACTCTACTCCCAATTCCAGCTTCCTGCTAATGTAGCCACTGGACAGCAGCAGGTGATGGCTCATATTTGTGTACCTGCCACACATGTCAGGGACCTGCACTGTTTCCATCTCCCATTTTGGACCCCAGCCAAACCCAAGCTGTGGGCATTTGGGGAGTGAATGAGTGAATGGGATCCTCTCCCTCTCCCAATTAAATAAATAAATATATATATATATATATACACACACACATATATTTTTAAATGGAGATAAGAAGTCCAGTAAAGGCAGGGATTATGTTTCTGTTTTTGAATTCTGTTTGTGAATAAGGGGCCATTAAGATACCTATACATAACCAGAAAACAATAAATATCTATTCTTTAAATTATTTAATTAACATACATTCATCTCATTGTTTTATTTTACTTGATAGGGAAAATAGTCTCACTAAACATTAGTAGAGGGATGAAACACACTGATTAATTTCTTTTTTTTTTTTTTTTTACAGGCAGAGTGGACAGTGAGAGAGAGAGAGAGAAAGGTCTTCCTTTGCCATTGGTTCACCCTCCAATGGCTGCCACGGCCAGCGCGCTGCGCTGATCCGAAGGCAGGAGCCAGGTGCTTCTCCTGGTCTCCCATGGGATGCAGGGCCCAAGCACTTGGGCCATCCTCCACTGCACTCCCGGGCACAGCAGAGAGCTGGCCTGGAAGAGGGGCAACCGGGACAGAATCCAGCGCCCCGAACAGGACTAGAACATGGTGTGCCGGCGCCGCTAGGAGGAGGATTAGCCTATTGAGCCGCGGCACCGGCTGATTAATTTCTGACTTCTAACTTGTTCAAAACTGCAACCAAAACCGTAGGAAAACATTAGTTCCTTGTGTGATTAGTTAAGCATAACTTTGAAAGAATGGAGAAGTTGCACCCTTCCAATGTAAGCTTGATCTCATTATATTTGAGCAGGCAAATTATGGAACAGCATCATGAAATGCATTGCCTACCAATGTAGCCTCCAAAATGTGAATCGTTTTATAGCCGTGGCCTTGGGTCCTTTTAATGTTGAATCAAACAAGTTAAAATTGTTCTAAAGAAGGTTCACACACATAGCATTTGCTAATTATACTCTTTTGCATAGGAAAGCCTAACCCTTGTGCTGTCAGCATGAAAGTAAAAGGAAACAGTGGGTTGATTGTAAAAGTGATACAAGTATTCAAACCACTTGAATGTTGCAGAAACTCCAATGATGCTTAATTATGTGATTTGGATGTAGATGGTTAAGTGACCAGGGTTGCAGTGGGCTAGATTCTAGATCACAAAATCCCTTATAAGCTTCCACAAATATTTCATCACACTTTGGGTTGCACAACATCCACACTCCAGTCGTAAGTTTAGGAATTTCTCATCCTCATAAGTCTAAGTGGACAGCACAGCCTATACTTTGATTGTAGCATCGGCAGTTTCCACTTAAGAGACGTTGTCTAATAAAATGTTTGGTTGTGCTTCTGGCTTCAAATATTCCCTACATAAATGTCTGCTTCTATAGGCTGGAACACAGCCCTTTTATGTGTCCCTTTTATGTCCTGAGATGTCCAAGTCAGAAAATTGGTCTCAGGAAACAATGATTTGTGCAATATTCATATCCATCTTTCAAACGCAAGTCATCTGTTTCTGCTGCTTAACTAAGAACTTAACTGATACACTTGCCATGCTAAAGCATTCAAATTTTATTTGCTTACTTTATTTTTTTCAATCATTTTAAAAGTACTTCAGGGGACCGGTATTGTAGCACAGTGGGTTAAAGTCCTGGCCTGAAGCGCCGACATCCTATATGGGTTCCGGTTCTAGTCCCAGCTGCTCCTCTAGCTTTCTGCTATGGCCTGGGAAAGCAGTGTAAGATGGCCCAAATCCTTGGGCCCCTGCACCCATGTGGGAGACACAGAAGAAGCTCCTGGCTCCTGGCTTTGGATCGGCGCAGCTCCAGCTGTTGAGCATCTGGGGAGTGAACCAGCAGATGGAAGACCTCTCTCTCTGTCTCTACCTCTCTCTGCAACTCTGTCTTTCAAATAAATAAAATAAATCTTTGAAAAAAAAAGTATTTCAGAATAGTCTTAAATTTAGAAAACAAAAATACTGTAGCACACAATATTCCCAACTATGCTAAACTCACCTTGCCCTATTATTAACATCTCATGTTAGTATCATATAATTCTCACAGTTAATTAGCCATACTCAACTTCCATATTTTTTTTATCCAGACTCTTTTTATCCTCTCCACCACTCCAAGCCTCTGGTAACCCGCATTCTGTGTTCAGATCTTTTTTGGCTCCCACAAATAAGAGAAAACATGCAATATTCGTCTTTCTCTGTCAGACTTACCTCATTTAACACGATTTACTCCAGTTCCATCCATTTTCCTGCAAATAACAAGATTTAATTCTTCTTTATAGCTGAATAGTATTCCATTGTGTATATATAACACATTAGCTCTACCCATTCATCTGATGATGGACACCTTGGATGATTTCCAATCTTGGCTGTGTTCAGGTAACTGTGGAAGATCAGGTGTCTCTTTGGTACAATGTGTTTGTGTCTTTTGGGTATATAACCAGTAATGGGATTGCTGGATCTCATAGCAATACTATTTCTAGTTTTGTTTTTGTTTTTGTTTTTTTGACAGGCAGAGTTAGACAGTAAGAGAGAGACAGAGAGAAAGGTCTTCCTTTCAGTTGGTTCACCACCCCCCCAAGTGGCTGCTACGGCTGGCACGCTGTGCCAATCCAAAGTCAGGAGCCAGGTACTTCCTCCTGGTCTCCCATGAGGTGCAGGGCCCAATGACTTGGGCCATCCTCTACTGCACTCCCGGGCCACAGCAGAGAGCTGGACTGGAAGAGGAGCAACTGGGAAAGAATCCGGCGCCCCAACTGGGACTAGAACCTGGTGTGCTGGCGCCACAGGCGGAGGATTAGACAAGTGAGCCACAGTGCCGGCCCTATTTCTATTTTTTAAAGAAACCTCCTGGGGCCAATGCTGTGGTGTAGCAGGGAAAGCCACCACCTGCAGTGCTGGCATCCCATATGGGCGCTGGTTGAAGTTCTGGCTGATCCACTTCCAATCTAGCTCTAGGCTATGGCCTGGTAAAGAAGTGGAAGATGGCCCAAGTCCTTGGGCCCCTGCACCTGCGTGGGAGACCTGGAAGAAGCTCCTGGCTCCTGGCTTCGGGTTGGTGCAGCTCCGGCCATTGCGGCCATTGGGGAGTGAACCATTGGTTGGAAGACCTCAATCTCTCTCTCTCTCTCTCTCTCTCTCTCTCTGCCTCTCCTCTCTCTGTGTAACTCTTTCAAATAAATAAATAAATTTTTTTTAAAAATTACCCTTGAATGTAAATGGATTAAATTCACCAACCGAAAGACTTAGTTTGGCATTATTAATTAAAAAAAAAAAAAAAACCTACTATAGGCTCCCTACAAGAAATTCACTTCACAAACAAATATACATATAGACTGAAAGCAAAAGGTTAGAAAAACATACATCAGGCAAATGAAAACCATAAAATAGACTTTAAATCAAAAACTGTAAAAACAGATAAAAAATAACAAAAAAATTAAAATGACATTATATTTTTATAAAAGTTTTGATTCATCAAGAAGATATAACAAACAAAAATATATATGCACTCAGCACAAGACCACCTAGGTATATATAGCAACTACTATTGGACCTAAAGGGAGAGACAGACTCCAATTTCATATAGTAGGTGACTTGACTTCAACACCCAACTCTCATCAATGGACAGATCATGCAGACAGAAAATCAATAAAGATACATGAGAGTTGAAACATACCATTGAGCAAATGGACCCAGCAAGTATTTATAGGATATTTCATTCAACAGCTACGGAACACATATTCTTATCATAAGCCTATGGAACATTTTCTAGGATAGAATACATATTAGTCCACAAATCAAGTCTCAGAAAATTTAAAAACATTGAAATCATCTTCTCATATCATAAAGGAATAAAACTAGGAAATAGCAAGAATAATAGAACACTCATAAATACTAGGAAATTAAACTGCATGCTCTGAATGATCAATGGGTCTTTGAAGAAATTAAAAAAGAAATCAAAAGTTTTCTTGAAATAAATGAAAATGAAAACGTAACATACCAAAATCTGTGGGCTACAACAAAAGCAGTAATAAAAGGGAAATTTATAGCATTAAGTGCATATATTTTAAAAAGATAACTGTCTCAAATTAAAGAGCTACTGATGTATCTTGAAGACTTAGAAAAATAAGAACCAACCAACCCCAAATCAGCAGGAGATGATACATTATAAGGATCACAGCAGAAATGAAATTGAAACAAAAAAATACGGAAGATCAATAAGACAAAAAGTTGGGTTTTTTTTTAGAAGATTAAAAAGATAAACCTCTGTCCAGACTAACAAAGAAACAAAGAAAAAAAAAATGAGACACTACAACTGACGCCACTGAAATACAAAGGATCCTAAGAAACTACCATGAAGAAATATATGCTAATGAACTGGAAAACTTCAAAGGAATGAATAAACTCCTGGATTCATATGACCTACCAAGGTTAATTCAAGAAGATATAGACAACCTAAGCAGGCCTATAACAAGAAATGAGATTGAAGCAATAAACGAAAGTCTTCTATCAAGGAAAAGTCTAGGACTTGATGACTTTACTACTGAATTCTACAAAACATTTAACAAAGAAGTAATTCCAATATCCTTCAGATTATTTCAGAATATTAAACAGGATGAAACTCTGCCAACTTTTTATGAGGCCAGCATAATTTTGACACCAAAACAACACAACAAAGACACCATACAAAAAGAAAACTACAGATCCAGATCTATATATTTAACGAACATAGTTGCAAGGACTCTCACCAGAATATCAACAAATCAAACCCCAAACCCCATCAAAAAAGATCAAAAATCATGGTCAAGTGGGATTTATCCCAGAAAAGTAGGTATGGTTCAACATTCGCAAATCAACAGATGTCATAAATCACATCAACAGAGTGAAGAGCAAAAATTAGATAGTCATTTTAACAGATGCAGAGAAAGCATTTGATAATAATAAAAGCAGTTCCCCTCAGTTCTGGAACAAGATAAGAATGTCCATGGTTGCCGCTACTAATGATGAACTCACAGAAAGAGAAGTCAAGAAAATGGTCACATTCACAATGGCCACAAAAACATCAAGCATTTAAGAATAAATTTAACCAAATGAGTAAAAGATCTCTTCAGTGAAAATTATCAAACACTGATGAAAGAAATCATCAAGGATAGAAAATAATGGGAAGACATTCCTTGCCCATGGATCAGAAGAATCAGTATCATTAAAATGTCTATACTACCTAAAGCAATTTATAGGTTCAATGCAATCCCTATCAAAATACCAATGACATCCTTTACAGAACTAGAAAAAGCTATCTTAAAATTCAAATGGAATCATAACAGACCCAAAATAGCCACAGAACACATTAGAAACCCAAGAAATCAATCCACACATTTATCTTATCTTTTTAAAAGATTTTTATTATTTATTTTTTAAAAATTTATTTTTATTTGAGAGGCAGAGTTACAGACAGAGAGAGGGAGAGACAGAGAGAGAGTTCTTCCATCCACTGGTTCACTCCCCAAATGGCTGCAACAGGCAGAGCTGGGCTGATCCAAAGCCAGGAACCAGAGGCTTCTTCTGGGTTTCCCATGTAGGTACAGGGGCCCAAGCACTTTAACAGGGAGCTGGATTGGAATTGGAAAGCTGGGATGCAAACCAGCACACATATGGGATGCTGGCACTAAAGATGGAAGCTTAACCTACTATGCCACAGCACTAGTCCCTCACCTAATGTTTGACAAAGGAGCTAAAATCATTCCTTGGAGCAAGGATGGTATCTTCAACAAATGGTATTGGGAAAACTGGATCTCTGCATGAAGAAGTATGAAACAAGACCCTTACCTTACACCTTACACAAAAGTCTATTCAAAATGAATTAAGGACCTAAATCTAGGACATTATACCATCAAATTACCAGAGAATATTGGGGGAACTCTGCAAGACATTGGAATAAGTATGGACTTCCTGGAAAATACTGGACAAGCACAGGTAGTCAAAGCCAAAATTGACAAATGGGATTACATCAAATTGAGAAGCTTCTGCACTGTAAAAGAAACACTAAGAAAAGTGAAGGGGCAACTGACATAATGGGAGAAAATATTAGTAAACTACACAACTGACAAAGGATTAATATCCAGACTCTATGGTATATATACACTATGGAGTACTACTCAGCTGTAAAAAAAAAAAAAATGAAATCCAGGTGCAACACAATGGGTGCTGCTAGAAACCATTATAGTTAGTGAAATAAGCCAGTCTCCAAAAAACAAATACCCTATGTTTACCCTGATCTATGGTAACTAATAGAGTATCTACAACATATCATGTTGGAGTGAAATTGACATTTTGAGATCCAGTGATCGTTTACAGCCCTTGTTGCTACTGTTGTGGAACAGTATATTTTTCTTCATACTGTTTGTTGAACTCCTTACTTAGTATAGGGTTAATCGTGTGAGTATAAAGTTAACTGAAAATTGACCTTTATGAAAAATAAGACTGGGAATAAGAAAGGGAGGAGGAAGAAGGGTGAGAGCATAGGCAGAAGGGAGGGTAGGGTGGGAAGTATCACTAAATCTGCATATATGAGGCACATAAAATTTATATACATTACATAAAATTTTAAAAAAAAGAAAAATCAAGCTGGAGGCATTATAATACTTGATTTCAAACCATACTGCAAAGTTATAGTATTAAAATGGCATGGCATTAGCATATAAACTGATACATACATCAATAGAACACAACAGAGAGCCCAGAAATTAATTCACATACATACAACCAACAGGTTTTTTAAAAAAGTGCTCAGACCATATAGAGGTAAGCATGATTTCTTCAACAAATAGTGCTGGCAAAGCTGTGCTGGATTTATATAAATAGAAGAAAGAAATTAGACCCATACTTCTCATCATTTACAAAAATCAACTTAAAATGTATCAAGCAGGGCTGGTGGGTAAAGCTGCTGCCTGCATTGCCAGCATCCCATATGGGCACAAGTTCGAGTCCCAGCTGCTCCATTTCTGATCCAGCTCTCTGCTATGGCCCAAGTGCTTGGGCCCCCTGCACCTGCATGGGAGACCTGGAAGAAGCTCCAGGCCTTGGATCTAAGAAATGATCTGGGCCTGAATTTTTTTTTTTAAAAAATGGATATTTTAAATTAAAATTTAATTCCTTTAAATTGTTATTGGTTATTAGTATAATTTATTTCATCTTATTTTCAGATGATTCACTTCTGATTTTTGAAGAATTGTTCTACTTTACATTTTAAAATTTAGAAATGGGGTGGGTATTTGGCTCAACCTTCAAGATGCTGCTTAGGATGGCATCATGTTGTAGTGCTGGGTTCACAACATGGCTCTCCTGCTTCTAGCCTCCTGCTAACATGCACCATGGGGAGCAGTGGGTGGTGACTCATACAGTTGGTTCCATACCATCACGTGGGAAACCTGGATCAAGTTTCCCGTTCCCAGTTTTGGCCAGGCCAGTCTTAGGTGTTGTGGGTATTCGGGGAGTGAACCCAAATGTCAGTCTCTCAAATACATCAATACATAAACAATTTTTAAACATTTATAAAGTTCTTTATGATGGTCCCACATGGTTTGGAATTAGTTTGTGTTCTCCAAAGGCCTATGTGTTTAAGATTGTCTTCACGGTGGTGCTACTGAGAGGTGACAGAACCTTTTAGGAGGTGGGGATTCTTAGGTTTTGGAGGCAGGTCCTGAGAAGGTAGTTCTACTAGGACTCCCTAGTGGTTCTCAGTAGAGAATTTCTTATGAAATCTGAGTTTGGCCCCACGCTCTGGCTTCCTGGCTCACCACATGCTCCTTCCTCTGCATATACTCTGCTGTATATCAATTGCCATAGGCCAATAATGGAGACAAAGCCTGCACCACGCCATTTGGACATCAAACTTCCAAAACTCCTGAAACCTTTGTCTTTACTTGAGTTGCCTCGGTTGGTTCATTGTGATAATACAAAGACAACACACATTGTGTGGTTCTTTCAGTGCCTGAAAGATCTATAGTGACATCTCTCCGTGTATTTTGATATTGATGACTATTTGATTTTTATAACTGTCAGTCCTATTAGAGGCTTATTGTTTTTATTATTTTTGAAGAAACATCTCCTTGCATCAGTAGTTGTTCTGTTTTTATATTTTTCTATTTTCAATCCCATTGATTACTTTTATCTTTACTATTTTTTCATCTGCTTATTTTGAGTATATTTTGCTCTTTTTCTAGTTTCTAGAGGTAGAAATTTAGATAATTGACTTGAGAGCAATTCTCTCTAATGTAAGAATTTAGTCATACACATTTTCTCCTATTTTAGCTGTATCATCCTACATATTTTGATATTATGTGTTCACATTTTCAGTTATTTCTATATATTTTTACCCATTTGATAATTCTATTTAATCCACTGTTTATTAGTATGTTGCTTAATTTTGGAGTGTTCAGAGAATTTGATCTTGTATTTCCAAAACTGATTTCTAGTTTGATTTCATGTGGTCATAGAACATAGCCCACATGATTTTGATGCTTTCAAACTTGTTGAGGTTTTTATTTAAGGATCTGGATATGATATGATACACCGAATGTTCCAGGAACATGTGAAAAGCTGTATATTCTATTGTTGTTAGGAAGTTGTTGTTCTCCGCATGTCAATTAAATCCCACTTGCTGACTGTGCTAATTCTTACATATCCTTTATGACTTCACACCTGTTAGTTATCCCAGTTGATGAAAGTAGGCTATGTGCCTAGACAGCTCATAGCAAGAGTCTCGGGTGATTGCTGACGTCATAAATAAGAGTGCCAATTGTTAAATCAACAAAAGGAGTCACTGGGTACATGCTCCCCACGTAGGATCTCTGTCCTTAATGTGTTTTACTATGAAACTTAAAAACACTACTAGTCGAACAGTACCCTATACCTTGTGCGGTTGTGTGAGTGCAGCCTGTTGAAATCCTTGCTTAGTATATACTAAGTTGATCTTCAGTATATGAAGGTAATTGAAAATGAAACTCGATAAAGGGTGGGATGGGAGAGGGAGAGGGAGAGGGAGATGGGAGGGCCCCGGGAGGGAAGGAGGGTGGGGGGGGGAAGCCACAACAATACAAAAGTTGCACTTTGTAAATTCACATTTATGAAATAAAAAAATTTAAAAAAGAAAAAAAAAGAAAGTAGGCTGAGTTTGCAGGTATAACTGTCCATTAGTGCATTTGTCTTCTGTTAGCTCTATCAGTTTTCTTTCTTCATGTATTTTGAGGCTCTAAGCTTGTTGTATTTTGGGGTGTGCATGTACAAATTTATGGTGTTGAATCTTTTTGAAAGATTGGTCTTTGTATCATTAAACTCATGAAAGGTGTCTTTTTGCCAACAGTAATTTTCTTTTAATTTCTAAAATTTGGTATTGAGTCACTCTTTTTAAAAAAATATATAGTCTATCTTTTTCTATGATTTGTAATCTGTGTATGCCATTCCATCTGAAGTTACTTGTGGATAGCCATACTTTTGGAGAATCTTTTTACAATATGCTCTGCCAATTTATGTGGTTTAATTTGTTTCAAAGGGAACCACAGGTGACAGGGTCCACCTAGTTATCAGGATAGGCCCTGTCTTAAGTGGGGTGCATGGTATCTGTCTCAGTGGGGGTCTCTTTCACTCAGAGGGTTCTGTGGCACCTGGGATATGTGGGATGCAACATTGGATCCCCTGGGACTTACTCCATGTGGTTCCTCAAGTCTGAGAGCTTCTCCCAGAGCTGTCCTATGCATTTTTTCTTGTGTTACGTACAGAATTTTTTAGATATATGTGGTGGGACTTAGGCGGAATGAGCCTACTCAATCCTGGAGGAGCTGCAAGTCTGAATAGTCGGTTTTTAACTCATTCCCAAATATTCATTGAGAGCCTACCGTGTGCCAGGCACTCTGCTAAGTATGTTGCTAAATAGGTCAGACTGAATGAGAAAAGAAAGGAGGGGGCAAAAGTGGAAAGAGGGAACTATTACTCACCTTCCTGCTTCTCTAGTGACCCAGACTATTTTAGCCCCTTCTCATTCCCTGCTCTACATTGCCTGTGGTGGAATGAAAAGGTCATGCCAAGGTGGTCGCTGGCAAGCCAGCGTCAGTTACTCAGGAATGGCTTTGAAACCAACCTGGCAATGGAGCCTACCTGGCAAAAGGCTGTGATTGGATGGCTTTGAATCCCACCTGGCAATGGAGCCTGCCTGGCAACAGGCTGTGATTGGATGGCTTTGGAAACTGCCTGGCAACAGGCTGTGATTGGTTGGGGCATAGACCGCCCCTTGACTGGATTGGCTGGTCTTGGCTATATAAGCTGTTGTACCAACTGAAATAAATGAGTCTGCAGGCTGCTTGCCTCAAGCCTGCTTTCACCCGACTCCTGGGGTCTGTGTGGTGACTCTGCGCCTCTTGCCCCCACCACGCTCCTCTCAAATGAATCCACTGCAACATTGTTGAGAAATCAACTACAATAATTGCCCTTTGAAACCCCCCTTTATAGAGCTCACAAAACTGGTACTTCCTTGTTCAGTGTCTGTCATTTGTCCAAACTGAGACCCGTTTATCTTTCTCACTGCAATATCCCATCATGTGGTACAAAGACTGGCACAAGATAGGCACCTGCCAATACTCGTTAGGAGGATGGATGCTCAGATTCAAGGCAGCTTCCCTCCTCTCTGGCTTCATTTTCACTGTTGCTCTTCATCTCTGGTGCAGTTGCTGCAAGACATTTGACTTCAATTCAGTTTTGCAGTCCTTCCTCTTGGCAACAGAAACAAAATCCATATGTGCTCACCCGTTTCTCATTTAAGGAAGTCTTTTCACTGTGGTTATAAAGTCCAACCAACCTCACATACCCACAGGACTCCACCAAGATGCATCACCCCTGACGTCCAACAGGGCTAATAGAAAGTCAGAGTTATTTCACCCATAGCAGCATTGGCTTTACGTGCATTGAGTGGTTCAGCTGAAAACACAGAGAGGAGAACGTTGAGGTCAGAACAGAATAAACACCTTGAACAGGTGATTATCACAAGGCAAAGAATATACACCTGGCTGTTCAGTTTTCTATCCTGAGAGGGTTGCTTCACTCTGTAACCCCTGGAAATTCTAGACTCTGAATTATCCTTTCCAGTGTCCGAGGTTTTCTTTCCTTTCTTATTCAGCATAACTGCTTGTGAAATATGCTGCAGCAGTGATCTCGACCACACTGCCCTTCAGCCAGCCCTGAAAGCAATTTCCTACAGGAACGTCCCCTCTTTTTGGAAATGGTGTCAACCTTTCTAACCTGCTCATTTTTATGGCATTTGTTTGTTTTGTTTTGTTTACCCTTAGAGGATATTAAATTTTTATGTGGCTTAACTTATCTGTGAGTTAGGCCAAAGAAGTGTTTCACAACAAATAGGATGATTTAAAAGCATTTTGATTTCTCAGGAAGGCTGTTAATACACACTGAAAATTGTGTGGCAGCAAAATGAGATACTCTCAGCAGTATAGAGTTTATCTAGGCTTGCCCATATAAAACAGGCCTCATTTAGCATTAAATCTCATTGTATGCAATCAGGGTTTATTTTTAAATGGGCCACTCAGGATTCATGCTTTAAGACATCTTTACTGAGTATCATCAGAAGGTCCTACAACCCTCCATATATACCCTCAGAACATAAACTAAATTTGCCTCAGTTTTAGACAAATTGGCGTGGTATACATAGTGTGCATCTAGTGTATAATTATTAAAGAAAACTATGAATAATACATGTAGAAGCACTTTGGAAAATGGCAACATTATATAGGAATACAAGTTATTAATATTATCAGGTCCTTTGCCTGGTTTCTTTAGACATGTTAAGAACTCATTGGTTGTAAATGACAAATTGCTTCAAATGAATAGTCTGAGATAGCCTTAGGATTTCAAAGTACATAAAAGTTCATATTGTGAGTCATTAATAGCATTTTCAAATATAAACAAGGCTGCTTAGAAAGGAGGGAATATATCAAATATGAGGGAAAAAGGAGAGATATAAAAGCTATTCCTATTACATGTATAGAATTCAATTTGTTCCTAAGAATTCAAGGTACATAACACATTTGGTTATATTTTAGAGAAAAATTTAGAGAATTTGATTCCTTTTATTTCTACCATTTGAGTTTATACTGTCTTGTTCAAGAGCACTGCTTGAACAATTTTTTGTGTAAGTGTTAGCTTCATGGAATTTAAAGTCATTCTTTCAAAATCCTTTTTAAAAAATTCTGGGAAAAACAGTTAATAGATGGGGACAATTTTATGCTTAAGATCCATAGGCAGGGACTGGTGCCATGCCAGCATCCTATATGATCACTGATTCCAGTCCTGGCTGCTCCACTTCTGATCCAACTTCCTGCTAACCTGCCTGGGAAAGCACCAGAGGATGATCCAAGTCTGTGAGGCCCTGTAGCTATTAGAAAGTCCTGGATGAAGCTCCCAGCTCCTGGCTTTGGTCTGCCAACCCTGGCTGTTACAGCCATTTGGGGAGTTAACCAGTGGATGGAAGCTCACTCTCACTCACTCTCACTCACTCTCTCAGCCTTTCAAATAAATAAATAAGCTGTCAAAAAAAAATCCCTATGGCATCTATTGCTACCAGCACTGACATATTAACTTTTTTTGCCCTTCGTCTATGGTGATGTCAATACATTCCTGACAGAATGACAGTAGAAAGGGCGTCACTCTAGGTCAACACCTCAGCTTCTGTAACAATGTTTCAGAGGCAACAAGAGCTGCCCACTTGAATGAAGTTTCTCATGTGGCAAAAATTTTCTAATATTTTATCCTCTGGCATTTTTCCTTTTGAGAAATCTCAAGTGAAATATAAAGCAGTAGGATAGGGACAGTGGAGTTTCTCCAACAACGCTTTTTAAAATTTCTGATGTGACAAGTTTCAAAGGATTTGGACAGGGGAGGATCTAATATAGAAAGCTAAACTCATCATACATACTTTCTTCCAGTATTAAATAGAAGGAAATATTTAATGAAAGAAATTTCTTACAAGCTTTGTAGTGGGCCTCCCAAGATGTCCATGTCTTTTCCCCCGGAATTTCTGCTTCTTACCTTTTATGGCAAAAGAGACTCTGCAGGTATAATCAGGATAAAGCTTCTGACAAGAAGGTACCCAGGTCAGAGTCATAGTGGTCCTTATAACATTGTGCACATAAGAAACAACAGGTGAAGTCAGGACTGAAGCAGAGGTTGGAGTGACACATCCTTGAAATGGAGGAAGGGGCCACAAGCCAAGGAATACAGGCAGTCACTAGAAACTGGAAAAGACAAAGGAGTGAATGCTCTCCTGAGAACTTCAGAAGGAGCAAACCCTGTTGAAAGCTTAACTTTTGCTCATTGAAACTGACTGTGGACTTTGGACCTCCAGAACTAAGAGAGAGTCCATCTGTGTTGCTTAAGCCACAAAGTTTGTGATAAATTGCTAGCACAGCAATGGATAATTAAAACAAGCCCATCTTCTCAATGTAATTGCTATTAAGAGTGTTTTTTCAAAATGAGAACTTATAAATATTTACAGTAATTACTTTGGATTGCCATTTACCAGACTATTGAAGAGTTAAAAAAATATTTTTTTAAAGCTAAGTGATACCATTTTATTTTAAAAGAACATCAAGGGGGTATACTTAGTATACTCTATTATTCTACCAGCTCAATCAGTGTCACAAATTGGCCTTTTTCTATCACTTTGAATCAGAAATTTTAAAATCACCAATTGAGCCCTGTAAGTACATCACTTCAGTGCTGAGTGGTGACAGGTATACAGAGACGATGACAACTGTCAGTGCCACTGTGATTTTCCTTTTTGTTTAGCACTGTGCTGTAACTCAGATCCTATCACTATTACTCAAAATGAAAAAATGCATATTGAGTAGTCCAGATCATAATTTAGTTTTTATATCCTTTGAAAAGGTACTAAAAACCCATTCAAACTCTCCTCAAGAAGAACCCCAAGAGGTTAATTACACAAGTCATGGAATTTTTGCTCTGTTTTCTTAAATATTAAGAATTTATTGAAGATTTTACACTTGAACATATTATTTAAAATATAATCTTCCTTTCTATGTGACAGTCTCACACAAAGTATTTAAAGAAGATGAAGGTCTGTCATTACTCTGTTTAATTACAGAATTTTAGAATCAGATGATGATTTTAAAAAAGAACTAAAAAAACTCCTTTAGAGTGATAGTAATACTAGTTTCACTTCACATCAGAATCTCAACTAGTACAAATTCTATTTAGGTGTCATTTGCTAGAACTAGTCTTCTTGTTTTGTATTTCCTTTCCCCCATTACTTGTATCAGATGGAGGAGTACATAAGCATGCCCAGAGGTTTAGATCTGCTTCTAATTCAGCACACGCTGTAACAATTTCCTTTCTCCATCACCTATGGCTTTGGAAGCACTGCTTTCCTTGGTTTTGCATCTAAATTGTCTAGAATCACTTTGCCTTTTAATCACGAAGGCAATGGATGTTTTTTTTAATAATCTGCATTCTCAATTCTTACCCAGTGTTTCTAACAAATTTAATTCTACTTAATGTGTATTTTAATAAGTTTAAAAAATTATCTTGGATCACAATTTTTAATTGATGCTTAGAACTTTAGAAATGTAATCCATTTAAGAACAAATAACTTTAGAGTAATTAGAAGATAATGTTTAGGGTCCACTTTCAAAAACTCTGAATTCTGGCTTTAACAATGCCCTATGTTAAGACAATGGTATCTTTGTGAAAGGTTAGCAATTCGAACATCCAATGTATTCTGGGCTGTGTTGCAATTATTCAATAAAATATTTTCCATTGACTATTTGCTATGGGAAGCACAAGCATACATATATAAATATCAAAACTTCCCATGTGACCATATTAATAAAAATGTTGTCAGAGCTGGAAAGAACTCCAGATATCTTCAGTCCACCTCCAGTCTACGGTTCAGCAGCTGATGCGTTCACGATCACCAAGCTGGCTGGTGGCCGGGTCTGTGGTCTAGGACCTCCTCATCTGGCTCTTTCTCTAAGACACTTTGTAGCACACCACACTGAGTCAGTCTCTCTGTCTCTCCCTTGATGTAGTTACTATAAAACAAGGTGAATGGCCACATTGTTATATCAATCTACATGTTACATCGTGTACTTACTTAACAGCATTTTCCTTTGACAGAAGAACACAAAAATAATGTACATTTTAAAAGCGGCAGAGGGCCTGCTACATTATGGGTTTTCAAAGTTTTTTTTTTTTTCTTTTATCCAACTAACTGAATTACATCCTAGTAAGTGTAGACGCATTCTAAATTAAAGTGTTCTCAGAACTATGTCATAGAAATTTACTAAGTGTTAATATTAATCTAACCCTGGAACCAGAATATGTGGTTCCACAGTCTTCATTTCCTATAAATAGACAACATGCTCTAGCCTCACCTGTTCCTCATATTAACTATGGAACAGATGCCAGAGTTCATCTACATTTCAAGTTATGTATCTCCTTTCATACTAAAAAATAAAATATGTACAATGTGTATATTTCTCTCTTATGCATACCCATCCACCAGAATTTTCCAGTAGTAAGAAAACACTAAAAAACTTCAGAAAGTAATGTGATGCTGTACAAAATCTAGTGAAAGTTAGCCAAAATACAACATATGCATGGAGGAAGAAGTTGTAATGTTTGTATTTATGACCTAATTATATTTTTCTTCCTTAAATCTCAAAAGGAATGTATGTAATGTGATTAATCAAAAGTATCTTTAACATCTAGTCAGTCATAATTTTATTTATATCTTAAAATGAATAAAAAATCCATCGCTGAGCATAATAATCACTAATATTTAAATAATAAAGTTAAATGCACAGATACATTCAGATCTTATATCCGGTAAGGATTTATTATAAAACAAATATAGAGAATAATTTACTATTCAAATAGTTGGAATAAAGTTCAAGGGAAATATAAGCAAATCACTTCTTTCTCTAACAACCTGAAATATAGGGTTTCAGACCTCATATATTTTTGTCAAAATAGTAATTATAGATGACAGATGCTGCTCCCTAGTGAATGGAAGGTCTCAAATTTTACTGTGCATATCATTGGGAAGGAAATACAAATTTTTAAAATAGAATTAGCTTGGGGAAAGGCATCATTGCTGCAACTCTTAGCACCAAATGTTTTTTCTTGGAGCACCAAATGCTTTAAGGAAAACATTCCAAGTATCAAAGTTTTCAGATAGATAAATATTTATGGATCAAATCCATAAAGAACAGACATTGTTATGAAATATATATAGATGCCTTCAAAACTTTCTTTCTAGGCAGAGTAGGCACATAAGTTAGGAGTCATTTCCCACTTAATTGTTTTTGCAACCTTATGCAACACAAATGGATTATGGATAAGACTTCTTCCTTTACACACAGAAAAATCTTGACTGACATGTCCAGGAAGTTAAACAGGAGCTATTTCTTTAAATGAAATTTATAGAAGAAGCTTTATTCTAACCTGTGTTACTGACGTCAAGATGTAGAGCTATTTTAAATGTAGTCGTTTGGTAAGAAAACTACTCCTTAAAATGTGTTCTTCTCATTCTCTACTTAGAATAGTCAGAAGAAAGCTTATCACACAACTGGTTCGTATCTTTAAGGGCAATGAAATTCTATCTGTCTCTGAACTTTATGAATGGTATTTTCCAAGCCTACATATAGACCAATGACTCTCCTTCTCCAGTCAGAGATCTTCATAGCATTTGTGTCACGATCCCCTAAAAACTAATCACTTAAAGCAGAGAAGTTCAGCAACATGGAAATACGCTATAGGATACTACAGAAAGTTTAAGCAGCTAATAATAAATGTAACTTAAACTTTTATACTTAATTCTCTTAATGCTTTTAAAATACCATCCATTGGTGTACACCGATCAGAAATGAAGTATCCACTAGAGAAAGTAGCAACAAAGTCTTGTTCCAAATGCAAATGCAGAACAAAGAGCTATGAGAACTCACTGCAAAAAGGGTTGTGTGTACTGTATTAGGCTTCAACATTACACTTGCATGCACAAATACTACCAATAGAGGGGCATATTGGAAATAAACACATTTTTTCCCAGAAACTAATCAGGACAATGCTAAATTCAATCAAAGAAGACATGAGCTTCATGAGTGCTTAAAGGAAATGGTAACACAGACACAGATTAAAAATTTTATTTATGAATATGTGGACACATGACTTTGGATCCAGCCAGCCAGTGACATAAATAAATTTGAGCAAAAGATTCAAGCTAGAGGATACAAATATATATATATACACATATATATATACATATATATACATATATGTGTGTATATATATATATATATATACATACATACATATATTTGTGTGTGTGCATAGGCTTCTTGGAGCAGTGCCACAAACCTGGACACCAAACCAACAGAATCACTCCCATCCATTGAAATTTCCATTAAGTGCACAATGGGGGTAATTACACCAGGATGCTCCAAATCGCTCTTTCCATCTTGTGCACTCACATGCCCGCCAAACATGAAATGTTCGCCTTCTCCCTTCCAACATGATGGTTGTTGAACTTATTTTTAGTGTCATTTGATAAGCCTTTGTGCTCGCAGAGAGACATCCCACTGACCCGGCCACTGGTCATTGTCTATACCAGTTCACATCAAAGCAGGCGCACTTTGTCAGGTTTCGAGTCGAATATCCATTTCGCATCTGAAGTACAGTATCGAAAGTGACTAGATCATTTGAGCTTTTTTCTTCAGCTGCTGCCTTCTTCCGCCCCCACAGTGTTTTTGCTCACGCTAACATAACTTGGCATCGCCGACGTGACACGATGGTGGTTTTTCTAATACATTAGAATACATACATCGCCAATGGTATGTGATGGCGACCCTGCTGAAACTGTAATTTACGGATTGAAGAAAGGGGGCCTTTTCTCTCTACTGAATCGTAACCAAGGTAGAGTGCTCCTCAACATCCAAGTAATGCGCATACAGTAATAGGTCATTCAATGTCAAAAGGCATAAAAAAGATGAGCAAAATCTTCACAGGCTGCTGCTTGCTGTTGCCTTTAATTATATTAATTAAACTTTGAAATTTTCATGCAAAGAGAGTTGCTGGCTTGTGACGCTGAAGAGCCCTTGGAGACCTGAAGGAAGAAAAAACCCTGAGCGGAAGCTTTGTGGGTACTGCTTCCTTTAAATTAAAAGCCAAACAAACTCCTGGGTATGTTTACAGATACTAATGCTTTATGCACTACTAAATCCAAAACACAGGAAAAGGGGGAATCTACCAGTCACAGGCATCAGGGCTCAAACCGTGAGTCCCTTAGTCTCCGTTTCAGATCTCTGGTTAGAGGACTGTCTTCCTGTGGAATAACGCTCTATTAATTTTCTTGTCCCCAGTGCATAATGAAAGAAAGGTGTCTTCAGAAACAAAAGGGCAAAATCTTGCTTGCTACCAATACCTTGAGGCATTGTGTCTACATTTTGTCATGCGTGTGCACTTTTCAGTGTTAGAATGACAAGATTTTCCAGTCAGAAACTTCCCGTAAGGCACACTGTGATAGGGGACTCGGAAGGAGTTCGTGATCTGACATAGCTATAAGGCAGTGGACTCCATAATTTGCTTAGCCTGGTTGGAAATTTCATCCTCTGCCTCTGGCTAAAGCTCTTGCATTATACAGACACAAGTGCCGTGTAAAAAACTCCTGTCTCCATTAACGACCCATCATGGCTACTTGCTCGGTGCTCCTGGCTTTGATGTCCTCTTCGTGTTGCCATTGCTGTTGTTGCTTTGGCTTCTTCTACACATACAAACTTCCTTGAATAAATGTCCCTCTTTACTTTCAAGGTCACGAATCACAAGATACAACTGGGTTTCATCACCTCCTGTGTAGACGGCAGAACAAGTGTTTGAAAATGTTCAGTGCAAGCAAAGCAGAAGGCAGAGAAAACATTTCTTGACTGGAAGGAATTAAGGTGCTCTTCCAAAAGCTTCTGAAATGCACTTGATTTGTTTCATTTGGTTGGAAATCAGCAGTGTGAAAGTGTGCCATCTTCGTACCCTCTAGGTCTTCCTGTTTCCCTTTTACTGAGATGGAACTCGAGAAAAGTTTATGCACCGGCCCTGAGGAAAGAAAGAGAGCCATACTGAAATATTACAGCAATCATGAATGAAAAAGCCTCAGAATACCCAGTGCTCCTATGATTTGATTACTCATTGCCCTTTTCCTGGACAATGTTCAGATAAGACATGAAATTATACTCCTTTTTCCCCCCTTTGGGTTAAAGCATGGTGGTCCATTCAGATCTTTTCCACAATAAACTGACCTATGTGACAGTATGATAGAAAACAGTATAGAAATAGAACTTTGTTACTACCATTGAAACCATAGCACTAGTATCACAGTGATAAAAATACCAAAGCCATAACCTTCCATACTTATTTCTGTACTGCATTAGAAAGAAGATATGTGCTTATACAAGCTGGCTGCCTTGAAAACATGTCTACAAGTACATTCAACAGATAACAAGACTAAAGATAAGGAATCAGGAGACAAGGAAGAGATGCCATCTCTTTGTGATTCTATTTCATGAAAGGATTTTGACAGAGACTTGAACATGCCCACTCTTTTTGATCATTCTGTGCAACTGTAACCACCAAGATGTTTTCTAAGTAGTGTCTACTTTTTGGCATTGCACATTTCCAAAGAGATTTACCATTCCAGTATCTTAATATTTCAATGCAACTTGTGTGGACACATTGGTCTAAACATAGTTTAAATAATGCAAAACCTACTGGAGAACAAAGTTTCCAATTAGTGGTATGATACTCTTTGGTATATTTTCCTTGGTTTGCTACTATTGATCTTTTTCTACATAAATCATATGTGGATTCCTCAACTGGCCAAAAATTAGCATTTCTCCTTCTACTTTAGGGTCAGGTTGATCATCCTAATTGAGGTTTTTCTATTTCTTACATCTTCTCTCAAAGTATTTCAGACTTTAAAAGCTTATCTTTTTCCCCCTCTAACTGTGAAGAGCAAGTTTATTTTCAATATCCCAACATGGTAAAATTCAAAAGGAACAATAAATATTGCTGAAGAAGAAAGCTTGAAACATAAAAGCAGAATTGCTTGTCTATTTTCCTTTCAAAAATGATTGCTCAATACATTTGGGAATTTCAGAAATTAATGAAGAAACAAAAACATAAAAGTGAAATAGATGTAAGACTTTTCATTAGCTTTTGCATAAAAGCAAACATTCATCAAATTATCTGTCTTCTAAGTAAGTTTAGAGGGAACATTACTACTATAATTGCCAATTTCATTACTGACTTTGTGTCTAATGTCTACAAAAAATATCAGTGCAAAGGGAAGTGGAAGAGAAGCAGAGAAGTCACACCAGAATGAGGTTGAGTGTGCCTGGTAGCACACATGATCACTGGTCATGGACTCTGATCTTTGAAGTAAGATTTTTAGAATGACAAATATCCTGTGTTTTCTCTTATGTGTGGAAGTTAATACAGAGAGAGTATAAAAATTGTGTGATGTCATGTCATTTGGTATATGGTTATAAATATTCATTTACTGAATCATGCCACGTACATGACAATATACCTTGTTACAATCATTAACATACACTATCTTATAATCATTATCATGAATTCTTCTCTGTGATATTAATGTATTTTTAAAAAACTAGTAAATATGTGTATGTATATATTATCTATATATGAAGTGAATATGGCAAAAAAAGTTACATTTTAAAGCTAAAAAAGAAAACAATTTAAAAATTAAAAAAATATTTTAGAATGAAGATTAAGTGAAATTAAGTGAAGATTGTTCTAGACTAGCTAAGGGAAAAGTACATCCTTCAAAGATAGGAAAACATTCAAACTGTTATTTCCACAACAAATCCCTTTTTGTGCACACTTTTCTTAAGGGAGGCATGTGGGGAAAGTGACATCACATAGAAGTATTTCAGCAAAATAATAAATCAATCCTAAAGAATAATAATGTATCTATATATGAATTATATGATAATAATGTAACAGTATATGAAGAAAGTTCAAGAAGTTCATAGAAAAATTGAATAAAAAGTTCATTTTCATGTAAAAATTTAAAATCCATGCAGTTTTTTTCTTAACATGCATATTCATGAACTGTCTGCAGATCAACTATATGCATGAATCTCAAAAACTTTTGCACTAAACATATCTTCTAATTCTATTTTCCATGAACTTTTAGAAGTATCCTTTTCTGCAATAAAATATAGTTCTGAACAATGTACATTAAACAATGAAGAACATTAATAGCTATTACCTTATGGCAATTTTCCAGAATCAAACAAATATATGAGGAATACAGCATCTTTTGTGTATTTATAGGACAAAAATAAAAGCTTTTTTTCTTCTAATTATGGGAAGAATTGATCATGAATCTGAGTTCTATCACTAATGAACTGGGTATAGAAATAAGGGCCCTTCTTTGACTAATTCTATTCTACATACTGGATTAGTCTTGGCCACTATAATTAGTTTACTTTAAACAACTGGATAGTGTAACAAGTGGGATTTATAGCTTATTCAAATTCTAAAATCACTTCAATGGCTAAATTATTCCTGTCCTAAATTATTTCTTATTTCCTTTGTTGTATTTTTATTAAAAACACAGAAAATGTGAATGAAGAAAATCCTATGGGTTTTGACTTTGAGGCCATGTTATAACTCTCCCAATGCTGCAATTAAGTATCAATTATCAACTGCAACTGTCTACTGATTTAAGTACCAGAAAGGAAAAGAAAGACTTCTAAAAAACAAATGCTCTCATATGTTTTAACACATACCCATATCTATTAACAGAAACCATCAAATGTTTTTTATCTTCTTGTGATCATGGAATTTTACCAATACCTGTTAAAGTCTAGATGTGATTTTTTTTTTCCAGAAAAAATTTAAAACTTGACAACTTGCAGGAGAACTGCTTAGGAGTTATTGTCAAGCATTCCCCAGTTCTTCCAATCATCGACCCCTTCTCCTACAGAGACCACTGTATCTCCTCTAAAGCTACACCACATTAAATCTGGGAGGCAAATGTGATAGCTCAAATAATAAGGCTCCTGTCACCCAAGAAGGAAATCTGGATTGCGTTCCTGGCTCCTGGCTTTGGCCCTGGCACAGTCTCAGACATTGTGGTCATCTAGAGAGTGAACCAGATGGGAGCATGTGCTTGCTCGCTCTCTCTCTCTCTCTCTCTCCCTCCCTCCCCGCCACCTCATATAAACAAAAAGTTGTTTAAAATCTCCACTAGTTGTGGATTCAGATCAAAAATGCAAATAATGAATAATGATTAATTTGAAGAAGGACAGAAATGCAGTAGAGGGAACAGAGAGGAAAATACAAAGAAAGTGGATGAGAGTAGCCCTAAAGAGGAAAGATCATCAAGAAAAAAAGCAACTTTGGGCAAGTAAGGAATTTTTATTCAGTATTCCATTAGGCATCTTACTTCCAGGGAATTGTTTCATTTGGCAGCTATAATCCCCTCCCCCAGAAAATTATAAATTCAAGGCAACACATCCTGGATGGAAGAGACTATGATGAGGTAGTTGTGGCCCTTGTCATATGCCCAATACTGTCCTTCAAAACATATTAGTGATAATGTCAACTATGCTTACAAGCAGGGATGTTTGGATTACCACTGACATCACAGCAAGAAGACTATTCTAGAACATTACAGAACAATTGTTTTGCAAGAAATGGGACATGATAAATTTGCAGTTCTGTCATAGCACATGCTTAAAATGCCTTCCACAAAAGATATCTTATCAAGGTATCAAGCAAAGCAATATAAGATAGCTTGAAACACAACTTATCAGAGAACAGTATGGCATATAAAGTATTATTGGTTAATATTATTTTTTTCTGAGAATCTCTCACTTTTATGACAAATAATACAAGTGCTAAAAAATTTTTAAAAGTTACCTGAATGGTTTAATCAGAAACTATTCAACATAGGCCACATTTATAGACACACATAAAGGCAAAATAATGCGGGGACTCAAGGAAGCTCACAGAGATGCCCATTATCTTTTGATTGCATTTCATCCGTGGATATTTTGAAGCTCCCTGAATTTACATAATTTTAACCTTTATTCTCTATATAGAAGTTAATACTAATTCAAGTGACAGGATTATAACCACTGTAAAAATGGTAGTAATATACTAAAATAGAGAAACACAAGATTTCTGCTAGTAAGAGTTAAGATGAGTGTATATTATGCTCACATTATAGTTCACAAAATAATTCAAGAAATCTGAACTCAGGTGGCTTAAATGTTGAAGGAATAATATAACATGTAGTATTATTAATTATAATTATTAATATGAAGAAACAATTGTAATTTTATCTATTTCCAAATATTTATTTTCATACTATTTCTCAATTTTCTTGATATAAAATTGGGCTCTATTCGGGCATCCAGATATGGAAAAGGCCAAGAATATTCTTAGGTTGTTTTCAGTAGCATTCATGCAATCAGGCAATCAATGCAACCAATTCAGTATCATGACTTAGAATCGCTAAGTCATAAACCTGATCACACAATTTAGCAAATATAACATGGAATTAAATTAGTGTTTCAAGCCTATAATAATTTTAAAATTTTGGATCAATATATTTCATCATTTGCCTTGGGAATATAGTATTAGTTCGATGTAATGAAATCATTCTGAAAATTAATTCATTTAGCAAAATTATTAGAAGTAGAATTTCTTAAATATATAAAGAAATTAAGACTAGGCAGACTGGACAGATTTTTAACAACTGATTTTAGATTACAGACGAATACATTTAAAACACATTAATTCAGAAATTGTGATGATTCAGATATTGATTGACTAGGTTATAGCTGATCTTTCTCAATATCTTAAAAATCTGGGAAGTTATAAACCCAAATATTATTGGTATGTTTCTCAACCTAAAATAAAATGTTTTATAGCACGTATGAAATGCATTTATGTGCAAATGACTGACATCCTTGTACTATGACCTAGGAATGGCAACATTTTCTTTGCCTGATAAAAATTGTGGCTTAGAAGTAACAAATTCATTTGCTTTTAAAGGATATTGTTTTATGATACCTTATACTGAATAGATTACTAATTAGTGAGTTTCTATGTCAAGGAAAGAACTCTCACACGATGCCAGTGAAGCATAAACTGACGAAGTCTATAGGGTAAGCAGAGTACAAGTATACAAAAATGCTCTTAAAAAGCTTATATCCTTTGGTTCAGTAATTTCATTTTGGGTATCTAACCCAATAAAATAGCTAGAAAGAGATTCTAAAATATTATCATGTATTTTTATAATACTGGAAAATATAACCTGTCAACTTATATTTATTTCTCACCAATAATCAGAGAATAGTTAAATTATGATTCATCCATCTAATTCAATATTATGTACACATCAAAATAGAAAACTTTGTGAAGATGTAAGGAAATTTTAAGTGTAAGGAAAATGCCAAACTGTATACATACATGATTACAATTATGGAACATACATTCAAAAACTAAAACACTCATAGACAACACACCAACATGCCATGGGGGTGGGATTGCAAATGATTTCCTGCATTCTAGTTTAATACCTTCTCCATATATTCATATATTTGCTAATTTTAAAAGAGATTAGTTTTCAGAGAATAAAGACAATGAACAAAATTGAAATCCCTTCTAAACACTGATGTTTACGTTTTTAAAAGTCAACCCAGGAACTTGTCAGTTACTCATTCTCAGGAATCGCCACCAACTGCTAACTACACCAAAGCTTTTCAGTATTTAGTGTTCCCGTGGATCAACTCATTTACTTGTCTTTGGGTTTTATTTAATGAACAATTCCATTGTGAACCCACCTGAGTGTGGTTGAACTCAAAAGTGCATATGGCAAAAGACATATTAATAAATCATAATCTATACTTAATATATTCTTATAAATACAATCTATAGTCAACATTAAAATTTATACTCTATAGTCAAAAATTTCATTTTTATGGTACAAAATTCTTGGAGTTTCAGTGAAATGTGTGTTCAATATGTATCTGCATGTAGGTAAATGGCAGTATACATGTATAGCCTACCCCTATGCCCTATGCCCACTGGAGTTCATTATATTTAAATACAAATAAATATAAGGGAGGCTCTTCAATTTTCATCCCACATCAAATCTTCTCATCTTACATTCAGTATCTTGGGCATACATTTCTCTGTCCAATTAACAATTCAGAATATTCATATCTCAAGTACTTATCAATGACAACTTTGAATCCTATTTTTCCAGATCAATTGGCAAAACAATCTTTGAGAACGAGGTTCTGAGTAAAATGTTAACTTTCTATATATCAAGACCAGTGACTTTTATATACTGTGTCTGTGAGTTGTACAAGTGCATGTGAGGCCACTGTAGCCAGGGTGATGCACAAGAAGAGAGAAAGTAGGCTTTCAAACCTGATTCAACCCAAAAAGCTTCAAATTCATCAAACATTTAAAATTGAAATTTAGTACTGTACAATATTTTGTTTTATCTAAAGCTGTAGTGTGATAACTATTATTCCAGATATTTTCATGCCTACCCTAAGCCAGATCACCATTAAACCATCCATATATCTAGACTTGGTTTTATCTCCTTGGAAATACCTTCACAGATCTATGACAATACATTTTTCCTTTTAACTTTTGGTCATATGAAGGTCTCATGTGACTTTCTGTTACATAAAGAGCAATCTGCATTTTGGAAAACTGCAATTGATGACACTGGTATTCAGGGATCAATTTTCCTTGGAGGTTAAAGCTGGGAAAAAGCATGCTCTGCTAAGCACACGTGCTTCCCTTTGTTCCTATAAAATGCCAATGACAGAACTCAACCTGTTTCTCTTTACACCTTGGCTCTCAGGAAACTCAGATTTACAGAAAATTCTAAAAGCTCTTGCTACTTCTGGTATGCATGTTCTCTTATAGCTATACCTTGACTTTGGTCCATGGTTATTTCTATGTTTTTATTCTTCTGAGCTTTTCTTCTTTTTTCTCTCTCTCAATACTTCTTTAGAAGCGAGTAACTGATAAGCAAATTTAAACTTGTGCAGATTGCTTTCTTAGCTCTCAACTTTCCCAGTCATAAAGAATATCCAAATTCATCTCAAACTCCAAAAACACTCCAACAAATGTATTACCTTAATCTCTACCTTATACAAAAAGGCCATATCATATCTATTCTCCATTTTCTTGTGGTAGAACTTAATGAAGACCGCTAATGTCGGGACCTGCACTGTGGTGTTGCAGGTTAAGCATCTGCATGCTGGCGTCCCATATGGGCACCAGTTCAAGAGCCAGCTGCTCCTCTTCCAATCCGGCTCTCCACTATAGCCTGGCAGAGCAGTAAAAGACGGCTCAAATGCTTGTGCCCCTGCACCCACACAGGATACCTGGAAGAACCTCCTGGCTCCTGGCTTCAGACTGGCCCACCTCCAGCCATTGTGGTCATTCAGTGAGTGAACCTGCAGATGGATGACCTTTCTGTCTCTCCCTCTCTCTGTCTGTAACTCTATCTTTCAAGTAAATAAATAAAAATCTTTTTTAAAAAATTAAAATAAGGCAGTTGATGCCAAACAATGATTCATTTGAACTGAAACTGAACTAAGATAGCACAGATAATTAACACAAACTTTTAGTTTAAACATTAAAACTGGTTAAAACTGTACTATTGTTCATGGAACCCAAAAAAAGTTCTTCCACAAAAAGAAATTGCCTGCATCAAAACACAAAAAACATAACCTTGTTTTCTTTCCCTGTTATGAGAAAGTAAGCATAATATAATTCTTTACAGACTGCAAATGTATTAATATCCTCAACCTATCTCTTAGAGAATAACTCTGTGGGAATTTTGTTCTACTACAAACATTCTCTCTAAAAAAGGAATAGAATGCACTGAGGATGCATCACAAATAAAACCGTGGTCATAACCAAGGGTAAACTCATAATCAGAATCTGGGAGCTTTAATTTCACTTACCCTTTTTCCAGATAATAACAAGTTTCTATTAGAGTAAGAAAATTATGGATATTATCCCAGAAATCATTGTTGGCAACCTCTTCTCTTAGGTTTCACAGTGAGTATGGAGGAGAAAGAGACACCTCCAAGAAAAATGCCTGATAGTGCATTATTAGTCTGCAGTTAACTAAACTGAGGGATAAAAACAAGACAACGGTAGAAACTGACATATTTGCCATTGGTTAAGTATACAGAACTCAACTCCATCACGGTATTTAAATATTGATTTCACCCCCTCTTTTTTATTGAGGCCAGTCGGATCAGCATTAACCAGAGCAAGTGCCATGTTCCCCATATCTTGGGCATTAAAATTCCACTGGCATTAACACTTGTGAGCTCCTTTACTAGCTATCTGCACAGGATATATTTCACTGCTATAACTGTTACAGTATTATACACACCTCATAAATATCCATTGACAAGCTGAAGCAAACAACTGCACTTTCGTTTAGACTTTTCAAACACAGATAGTTGATTTATTTATATCTCCACTTCTAAGAAGAAGTTACTAAAGCTGCATACTCTGAGCAACAGTGAATAGTGCTCCAAATTTAAAACTGTATACAAAGCACAGATATACAAAGCACAGATACACATAGACACAGACACAAAGACAAATCAAACAAGCCTAAGAAATCACTCAAATAAGGAGAAACTTGAGAACACAATAGGTTTCTTGGATGGAGATTTTCTGTAGCAACTACAGACTGAAGAAAAGGCACACACTATTCTCATTCTCTCTCTCTCCCTCTGTCTCTACATAAAACTGCAAGGTTTTGAGCTGAAATATAAATTCCATAAACTCTTTTCTAATGGGAACTCAATCTATAAATATCCCACTTTACAATACAGACCATGTCCCATGTGGATATTCTGTCAATATCATGAGGGAAAGTGCTGAGTTGCTTGAAAATTTTACTTGCAAGTATTTTTTTAAAGTCTCTTCATTCTTCATTTTGTACCTGCAACATTTTAATGACTCCACACATACTGTTAGTATTTATTTTTAAAATATGCGTGCTTCTTATTATGTCTTATCTCAGGCATATAGTTGCAAATTAATGAAGTATCGAACATATCTTAATAATACTATTTGAAAATGATCCTTTTAAGTTATTAGTTGTGAGATACAGAGATATATGTAGATATAGATACAATTTTGACAATCCTCTGGAAATCATTGTTAGCAATAGCTTCTGTTTGGCTTCATAAGTCAGACTGGAAAGTAATCCCCCAAAAGATACACATATAGATACAGATATAGATATAATCAGAATGGAATTCTGCGTATCTTTTTAGCTGGTCAATATTATTTCATTGAACTCTTCACATGTAGTGCAGAAATGATTTTACTTTCCAAATTCAATTATAGTACATATTATGTCCTAGATCTTAAACCAGTTGTTAAAAAAACTTATAAATACAACTTCAAAATTAGAAAAAAGCATGAAATAATTTATGCACATGTTAGCAATACAAGTATTAACCAAAAATTGAAAACTCGAATTTCTATCTGTAAGAGACATGCCAAATAAAATAAGAATCAAATAGATAATGGGATACTATAAATAATATACAGCTGTTAGAAAGCAAGAGGAAGATCTCTATAGACTATTAAGTATATTGTAGTGTACAGAATTTATTAAAGGGGAAAAATGGGGTGTATATAGCGTACACCATATACTATCTACATATTATTAAAAGAAAAATACACTAGCATTAATATATGCTTATGTTTAAAAGAAAGAGAATAATAATTGCTTTGAAAACAAATGTAGTTATTGACAGGTAGAGAAGGTGAACAGGTAATACTGAATAAGAACGTAAATGAGGCAACTTCCAATATATCTTTTTGAATACTACCAAATGCAAACATAAATATTCTGCATTTGAAAAAAAAATGTCTAATTAAAAGAAATTCTTACAACCATAATAGCTTTCACTATAGGCAAGGTAGAAGCCTTGCAAAAGCAAAGAATATGGCAGGAAAGCAAATGTGGAGAGATATCTTGCCACAGTAGATGAGGCTTTCCTTGAAAGCAGTCAACTGAAGTCTGTAAAAGGCAGGAGAATATTCTTTCCACAAACACCCATGGGCCTTGTCCAAGGAAAAAAAGCATCATACTGATGGCTCTGGACATGGCAAGAGCAATGAGAAAAATAACCCTGTGGGACTGAGGGCCTGCTGAGAGGTTAAAGCAGAACGAAGGAAAACACATCCAAAATTCATGGATAGAGTGCATGGCATTGGCCAAAGGATGTGGACAGGGAATCAATATGGAGACAGGACTTCCAAGACACAGAAAGTTTGGAATAGTAGTGAAATATGACAGTGAGAGCAAGAGAACTCCTCCACAACTCACGTTCACATCTGTCCAGCAGAGAGAGAACTGTGTTGAAGGGAAATTCTTTATCTTGCCCTCAAAATTGTTGAAGCTAGTAGTTAACTAAAACTAAGACCACAAAGCAACTCAGATCCAGCCCAACAATAAATACTAGCAAAATAACAGAGGAAGTGTTATATACTTTTCTAGGTGTAGAATTATCTAAATTGGTCTCTATTTTTAATTAAAAATATCCAGCATAAATTCAGACATTGCAGTATACACAAAGAAAAATATGACCTATAATCACAGAACAAACACCAAAAAATACCCTTCAACAACCAATACAGAAGGCCAAGATATTGCAGTTTACAAGTGCTTTAAAGTAGCTATGAAAAAAATCAGAAGATTTAGTGATAAAGCTGGTTGACATGCATAAAGATATGAGGAATTTTGGCAGAACTATGGAAACTGAAAATACTCTAAGTGTGAATGAAATAGAAAGACTAGAGAGGAAAAATGCAGTATTCAATACATAAAGAATGTATTGGATTTGTGTAAAATTAGACAGGACATAGCTTCTAGAAGAGACTTACTGAACTTGAAGGTAAGAGAAAAGAAAACAGATCAAACTGAATTACAAAGGGGAAAAAAACTAAAGCAAATCTGAGATGTTGGACAATATTTAGTGTTTTTTAATATGAGTAATTAATATCTCATAGGAGTTGAAAGAAAACACAATGGAAGAAATACTTGAAAAATAATTTCTAAGAACTTCATGAAATTTATGGAAGACAAGACATCCAGATTGAAGAAACTCAGTGAACCTGATGCAGTATAAACACACAGAAAACACGAAAACATAGGGTGAAACTGCCATAGCCTAAGTACGTCAGAAGAACATACCTTGCCTGCTTGCCCACCAACAAAAAACAAATGAGAATAGACAGAATAGTGAGAGGCATGACAGCTGACTTTATATCAAAAACAATGGAGGCCATAAGACAATAGAACTCTCTCAATTGCTAAGTGGGAAAAAAAGTCAGCCAAGATTTCCATATTCAGAGAAAAATACCCTAAAGAAATCTAGGCAAAATAAAGATATTTACAGATAAATACCTGCGGAGATAATTTATCCACAGTAGACTTTCATAATAACATGTGCTGAAAGTTCTGTAAACTAAAGGACAAGAGAATAAATGGCTGTCCAGATCCACAGAAAGAAATAAACAGAGACAGGACAGTAAACATGAGTAAATAGACAAAAATATAAACATATAAAAGAAATAAAAATTTCATGACACTATCATTTAAAGCCAAAAAAGTAACGTTATTACTGAATTCATAGCATATGAAGAAAAAATATATGACAAGAAAACCACACAATGCAGGAAAGAGCAAAATGGAAATCATGCTACTGTGCTATTTACATATTGTTACTGACCTATGGTTATTTGATGGTAGAAAAACTAAACATACTATTATCTTTAGTACAATCACTGAAAAAGAACACAAAGATTATATCTTTAAAAGGTAATAGATGCAATATATAACCGAAAAGATACCACATTAATCCAAGAGAGAGCAAGGGAGAACAAAGAATAAATAAAGCAAACTGAAATCAGATACAGAAGAGTTAAGTACTGAAAATATACTGAAACAAATAATACTAAACCATATTCAGAACAAAACTATTTCAAGTGATTCAGTATCTTGACTGTGTACCTACAACAGAAAATGTTCGAAAGATAAGTAGACCAGCAAAGAAATGTTTTATTTTATCCACCAGTTTTAAGTTTACTCATATTATTTTAGCATTAGTTTATATGTATAATAGGACAGAACCATGTAAGTAATTACATTAATTTGTTAAGATCAACAATTTTCACATTAAAGTGAAGAGATACCATAAATTTAAAAACATTCAGAAAAACCTTGTAATGTTAATTTGGAACTGAAACTGTGCCATGAATGAACTCAGGATTATTTTTCAAAATCATTATATTTTTAGCTCTGTCTGCTGAAAGGCTTGGGAGCAAACCTAACACAGTAACAATTAGTACCTCTGGTATCCAAAATGTATTCTCTAAATAACATAACATCTAGGGTTCCTTGGAGCGAGGTGGTTAATTAGTTTTGGGGGCAGGAATGTAAAACACATGCCACAATGAAAGAACTTTATCAAGAACAACTGGAGTCATGTCAAAAATATTTAGCAATCATGTGTTGGATGGGTTGCAATGTTGTAGTACTGTAGAGGTGCCATTGGATTAGACATTCAAAGGGAATCAATGATACTGTGACTATCTGGGGAAGAATAATTCCAGTAGAGAAACCAGCAAGTGTGAATGCCCTAGAGTAAAAACAACTTTGCCATGTCTGTGAAAAACAGTACAGAAAGGTGGCAGGAACAGAGTGAGTGATGGACAATGAGAGACCACAGACTCTAGGATGCAAAGAAGCTGAGAATCTATCATGCAAAGCCTTGTAGTGGTAACTGTCATACATTGTCTCTGTTAAAAATAAAGTACTGATCATAATGAAAGGATTAAGAGTCAAAGGGATCACATAAACAAGACTAGTGTCTGCTAATACTAACTGATAGAATTAAAAAGGAGAGAACGATCCAACATGGGAAGCGGGATACACAGCAGACTCACAGAATGGCAGATGTCCTAAACAGCACTCTGGCCTCAGAATCAGCCCTTAAAGCATTCGGATCTGGCTAAAAAGCTTATGAGAGTATTTCAGGCATGAAAAGCCAAGACACTGTGGCAAAACAAACAAAAAACAAAAAAACAAAACCTAAATGAAAGATCTCTATGAGTGAGATCCCAGCGGAAAGAACAGGCCATCAAAGAAGGAGGTACCTTTTTCTGAAGGGAGGGGAGAACTTCCACTTTGACTATGGCCTTGTCTAAATAAGATCAGAGTTGGAGAACTCAAAAGGCTTCCATAGCCTTGGCAACTCATGACAAGAGCCTAGGGTGATTACTGACATCATAAATAAGAGTGTCAATTGTTAAATCAACAATAGGAGTCACTGTGCACTTACTCCCCATGTAGGATCTCTGTCCTTAATGTGTTGTACTATGTGAATCAATGGTATAACTAGTAATCAAACAGTACTTTATACTTTGTGTTTCTGTGTGGGTGCAAACTGTTGAAATCTTTACTTAACATATACTAAATTGATCTTCCATATATAAAGATAATTGAAAATGAATCTTTATCTGAATGGGATGGGAGAGGGAGTGGGAGATGTGAGGGTTGCGGGTGGGAGGGAAGCTATGGGAGGGGAAAAGCCACTGTAATCCATAAGCTGTACTTTGGAAATTTATATATATTAAATAAAAATTAAAAACAAAAACAAAAACAAAAAATAAAGTTACTAATTACAGGGGCTGGCGCTGTGGTGCAGTGGACTAAGCCTCTGTCCGCGGTGCCAGCATCCCATTTAGGGGTTGGTTTATGGCCCAGCTGTTTATCTTCCAAAACAGCTCTCTTCTGTGGCCTGGGAAAGCAGTAGAAAATGTCCCAACTGCTTGCAGAAATGTTGTGGTCATTTTGTGGTCATTTGGGGAGTGAAACAGTAGATGGAAAACCTTTCTCTCTGCCTCTCCCTCTCTATCTATAACTCTCTCTAAAAGAAATAAAAAGAATTAAAAAAAAAAAAAACTTAAGAAATCTTTTTAAAAAGTCACTAATTACAAATAGTAAACATCTGGATCTCTTCTCTACAGCAGATTGCACTAAAATATTAAGTGACTTATATTTCAAATTTTTGAGATTTACTAGGACAAAAGACAAAACAAAGTAAACAAAAACACTCTGAGCTAAATACTTAGTTTTGGGTCCCTAACTTAATGTATGTTGTCCCAGTCCAAAAATAATAACACACAATGTTAAACTAAAGAACCCAAACTCTAACCATTATGGCCAGAAGTTGCTAATGGAAAACATAATCAATATTTGGAGTATGCACTTAGAAAAATATTAGAAGATCAAATAGAAGGCACATTACATCACCACCATTTAGTCATGTGGGAAATAGGATAAATTAATTTACTCAGTGTGAAGGAATTCTGGTATGAAGTTACTAATTTTAGCTATAGTATTTCTAGACTTAAAAATCCATGTCAGTTGTTAAGGTCACACAGTAAAAATATTACATACAATGCATGTATTTTTCTAGAAAATTAGGCATTGAGAAAATTCGTTTGGTTTATCAAACTGCTACTGGTATATTATGAGAGAAATTTTGAAGCTTACACATAATTAACATTGAAAAATATTTGTTGAGAGATTTTCCTAGTGTATGTCTATAGTCTTGGCAATGTAATAATTTAGCTTTAGATAATCTGGTATTTTGAGTTAAAATCTCAGTATGGGGGCCCTAAAATAATGTACTTTGTCATCCCAGTCAAAAATTAATAACTAAAATATATTGTCTAACTCAGCCTGTACTTGTACATGTTTGATTAAGTTAAAAATATTCAGTGCTCTTTAATCCATTTGTCAGATGGTAAAATTTGCAGCCAATTTGAGACAAAGAATGATTGTTTAGCAGGATTTTTCAAAGAACAGCAAATATTAAAAACTTCAAGTTTTAAAATTGATTCTCTGTGGATAATATCAACTAAAATTATTTTCAGAAATGTATGATTTTTAAATTTTCACACTGGAGAACATTGGATGAGTTTCTGAAAAATGATAAACAATTCTTAGAAAAATTTTGTAAAGCTTTAACTGTAAAATAAATTTTTTAATGTTGCTTTCCTTCAGCACAGCAAATAGTTACTGAATACATTCCACATATTTATTCTAGCTGGAAGACATATGTACATATTCAACATCTTTTTTTTAAAAAAGTTATTTGAAAAGCAGAGAGGGGAAAAGAGAGAGAGAGAGAGAGAGAGAGAGAGAAACAGCTAGTGATGGGCCAGCCAAATCTAAGAGCCTGGACTTCAGTCTGGGTTCCCACATGGGTGACAGGGCCCAGCTACTTGAGCCATTACCTGCTGCTTCCAAGGGTGCACATCATCAGGAAGCTGGACTGGAAGCAGAGCAGGACTTGAACTCAGGGACTCTCCTGATATGTGATATAACTTAACCACTGTACCCAATACCAACCCCTATATTCAATTTCCAGCATCAAACTTATGCTTTCAATATTTTATCTCATTTAGGAAAACCAATTTAAAACAACTGCTGAGGTCATTCTTAATATATAAAATACACATCCAAATCTCTACTATCAGGATTCAATTCTGAATATGTATTACAGACTAATACTTAGGTGTATGATATAAAATGATGTATGCTTTGATCACACATAAGTAATGTGAATTAAAAGTCTCTACATTATACCTCTGCCTTCCAAGCTGCAAGAGCATCATCCAAATGACTACATTTATTGCTAAATTTACCATGAAGAACAAAAGTTCAAGCAACACCTTAAATCATATACAGATACTAAAATTAGGCCAGTAACAGAAGGAAGCCATCCCTGGTCTTATGTGCAAATGCAATTCTGAACAAGCCGCCCAAACACAGCCACCAGGATCTACACTGCACAGACAGAAGCCACTGTCATTTTACTAATCAGTAAGTATACAAGTGGTGTTTAATGGGGATTCCTTGCTCACAATTAGAAAAAAAATGAAATGTGCATTAATTTTATTTTTTAATCTCTGAAGGCATTCCTAGTTTGTTTGTTTGTTTGTTTGTTTTGGCCAGGCAGAGTTAAACAGTGAGAGAGAGAGACAGCAAGAGAGAGACAAAGAGAAAGGTCTTCTTCCTTCCATTGGTTCACTCCCCAAATGGCCACTACGGCTGGCACTGCGCCGATTCGAAGCCAGGAGCTGGGTACTTCCTCCCAGTCTCCCATGCGGGTGCAGGGACCCAAGCACTTGGGCCATCCTCCACTGCCCTCCCAGGCCCAGCAGAGAGCTGGATTGGAAGAGGAGCAACCAGGACTAGTACCTGGCGCCCTAACTGGGACTAGAACCTGGGTTGCCGGCGCCACAGGCAGAGGGTTAGCTAAGTGAGCCACAGCACCAGCCAGCATTCCTAGTCTAAATAACTTATACCAACTAACAAGAGTGAGTCTTAAAATAATTATGGAGAAATTAAATCATCTTTAGCAATGTATTTAATTTCAACAAAAAAGAAACTAGGGGCCAGTACTGTGGTATAGCAGGTTAATCCTCTACCTGCAGTGCCAGAATCCTATGTGTTCTGGTTCCAGTCCTGCCTGCACCACTTCCAATCCCAGCTTTCTGTTGATGGCCTGCGAAAGCACTGGAAGACGGGCCAAGTTCTTGGGCTCCTGCACCATGTGAGAGACCCAGATGAAGCTCCTGGCCCTGGCTTCAGATCAGCCAAGCTCTAGTAGTTGTGGCCATTTGGAGAATGAACCAGCAGATGGTTCTCTCTCTCTCTTACTCTCTGTAACTCTATCTCTCAAATAAATAAGCAAATCTGAAAAAAAAAAGAAAGTATACAGTTTCAAAAAGTTTAAACATTTATATACATATAAGTATACAGAATTTCAAATTAAGGAAACAGCATAATTGTGACAGCATATCAAAAAACAAGTTGACTAAAATCTAATGTATACTCACTTACTTCTAGGTATAAAGAACATTTCACTTGGTACACAGAAAAAAATTATCATGAAGATATATATATATATATATATTTTAGTGTCAAATAACAAAAGTTATTGGCTTTTATTATTTAATTCCCATTTGGTCATGTCCTAATGTTCTGTGTAAGTACTCAAAATTATTCCAGAACCAGAAATTGGAATTTAGATCTATCCACAAATCAAGTGTTGAGTCTAGTGCTAGTGCAAGATAGAAGATAGATAGATAAGGATATAAAGTTAACTTAGAGAAATAAATTTTTGATATTCTAAGCCAAAATGGTTGTTTAAATCAAGAATAATAATATAATAATAGTAATTATAATATAGCCTATATTATCCTAATAAAAAAAATAATTAGACACTGATGAATTTAAAGTTGTTTCAGCATTATGACAACTTTTTTTTTTGTTTGTTTGTTTTTTTAACTTTTATTTAATGAATATAAATTTCCAGTGTACAGCTTATGGATTACAATGGCCTTTTTCCCCCACATAACTTCCCTCCCACCCGCAACCCTCCCCTCTCCTGCTCCCTCTCCCCTTCCATTTGCATCAAGATTCATTTTCAATTCTCTTTATATACAGAAGATCAATTTAGTATAAAGATTTCAACAGTTTGCACCCACATAGAAACACAAAGGGAAACATACTGTTTGAGTACTAGTTATAAGCATTAAATCAAAATGTACAGCACATTAAGGACAGAGATCCCACATGAGGAGCAAGTGCACAGTGGCTCTTGCTCCTCATGTGCACTCAGCATTATGACAACTTTTTAAACAAACAACTTGAATATTTGTTTAAGTCTATCATTTCTAGAATGCAAGCTCCATGATGGTTTTTTCTTACTATTTTGCAAATATCTGAGTCAGTGCCCACCTTATGGTATAAGTGCTTAAAAATATTTACTGAGGGGCCAGCACTGTGGCACAGCAGATTAACTTGCCATCTGCAGTGCCAGCATCCCATATGGGAGCCAGTTCAAGTCCCAGCCGTTCTACTTCTGATCCAACTCTCTGCTAATGTGCCTGGGAAACCAGTAGAAGATGGCCCAACTACTTGGGCTCCTGTACTCACATGGGAGACCCAGAAGAAGCTCCTGGATCCTCGATTCGGCCTGGCCCAGCCCTGGCTGTTGTGGCCATTTGGGGAGTAAACCAGCAGATGGAAGATTTCTATCTCTCCCTCTCTCTCTAACTCTGACTTTCAAGTAAATAAATAAATAAACCTTTTAGAAAATATTTACTGAATGATCGCTTCTCGGCCTTTTGGCTAAGATCAAGTGTAGAAAATATTTACTGAATGAATAAGAACTATTGGGCTTAAAGTAATAAATTATATCTATAGCTATCTGATATTCAGATTTGTGTAACCATTGAAAGTATCTAACAACACACTGATTTTAGCAAGCTACAAAATAAAATACAATGATTAACTTCTCTAAAATATAAATATAAAACTAAACTATAAAACTACACTTTATTTTGCTAACCGTCTTGTAATTAAATAATTGTGGCCACTGTTCTATGGCAAGTTTTCCTGGCTTATGCTGTCACATTGAACATTCAAGCAGGCCTAAATGCCCTATTTCCTGTTTTGTGTTCCAGTGACTGGGCACAATAAGGAAGTGGCTAAACTGTAGGATAGAAGTGTTCTAAACTGGGAAACAAGTAGGCATTAGAGAGGAGTGTAACTTGATGCCATCTTAAACAGGGAGTAGATGGAGGAAGTGGCACCTCTTTCATGGTTAAAGCCACCAACAAACAGTGAAAACAGAAAGTTTATATTCTGAGTCCACTGTGATACTTTTGACTAAATACAACACGTTTTCAACATGCAGGAAGTAGTCATACTGTGCAAGCTAACCACATGTACACATATCATGAAGTAGTAAAAATGCTGAATCAGGGCCTGGTTAACTGACCCCATTGGTATTTACTTTCCTCTAAGCCTGTGTTAATCCCTGTCAACAAAAACAATAGTTGAGGAAACATGTTTGTTCTTGACATAGCTGAATAATACTGTTTCTATGTATTCATAAAATTCTAGAAGTCAACTTATGCTCAAGGAGAAATAATCTCATACTTATTGTGAACATCATTAAATTTGAAAATACAAAACAGCATAATTCATGCAGATTTTCTGAAACATATTTTTAAATGCTCTCAAATTGAATTTGCTAACAAAGATAAAAGTTTTAAGTACTGAATTTCTCATTAACAAGAAAAGATGTTGGCTTTTAAAAAGCAATGAGGATATTATTAAAAATAGTGTCATGGGGTCAGTTTGTGGACAGTGGATTAACCCAATGCATGCAATGTCAGCATTCATGTGAGCACTGGTTTGAGTCCCATCTGCTCCACTCTGATCCAGCTCCCTGTTAATGCATTTGGGAAAGCAGTGGAAGATGACCCAAGTGCTTGGACTCCTGCATCCATGTGGGAGAACCAGAAGAGGCTCCTGGCTCCAGTCTGGCCCAGCCCCAGCTGTTGTGGATGGAAGACTCTCTCTCTCTCTCTCTCTCTCTCTCTGTAACTCTTTCAAATAACAAATCTTCAAAACAAAATAAAAGTAGTGAAATGTAACTTGATAAATAAGTTTCAATGACTACATCCTATTTATAATTAATGAAATATCTACAGTGAATTTTGAGAGTTGTTCTTCCTTTGGTGTGATTTTATTAGAAAAATTAGTACTTCTATGGCAGGAATAGAATAGAGACCTTTTTTAGAGTTACAAACATGAAAAGACAGAAAACTATAACTGTGAAAACTCTCATGTTTATAAAGCTTGCTTTCTTTAAATTCAATCCCTGGCTCACTTGTTTGAGCTAAACAATGAAAATTCAATTTTAAAATGTCATGATTGAAAGTATCTCTTTGGTAACTGAAACAAACAAACCTAAAAACAATCATGGCAGTCAGACATCAGTGCAATGCCATAACCAAAGCTGTGCTAAACTGTCATACTCTGACCTAACATACTCTGACAGTGCAGGGCTTTACTTCAATGCCAGACCTGAGAAAAATCCAACTGCAGCAGCACAGTTTTTAGATTTAAACATGAAAGATCGGTCATTCTAAATATGCATCATTGTATTTTTCCATCAAAGTCAACATCAATCTTTGGAACTTGGAAAAGCTTGAATGAATAAAATATTCTTGTGCTGGCAAACCCAAACAGGGACAATTGTATCTGAATTTTTATTGAGTTTGTTCTGACAACATCAATGCACCTTGCAAAAAGAGGGCCAGCTGTTCATTTGGTGCTAAGAAAAGTCCGTTCTACAGATTTGACTTATATTCACTTTCTTTCTTTTCCCAAAGTATGATGGCATTGAAACCTTTGATAATGAAGAAAACATATTTTTTGTGGATTTTTTGGTACTTCTAGTTTTAAATATACAACTTAACATATGTTTCAAACAGAGCATATGGAAATAAGAAAAAGCAAATCTAAATTCCAGGCACAAATATTGGTTCAAAAGCTAACACTACATAAATTTATTACTTTATAATAGACTCAAATCATGTAGGCTACTAAAACTCAAAATTAACAGAATCTTTTTCCTATAATCATACCAACCTTTAAGATTTAAAATTCCACAGTTGATATATCATTGTTCAGGATTTACAAAATTCATTCCCAGATTTAAAAGGATTACATCAAGATTCCTTCTTTTTATATTTAGAATAATACCCTTACAGCCTACATAATGAACAAATTAATTAGCAGGAACCATTGAGTTCTATCAGTTTAACCACTTTTATCTACCCTCCTAACCACATTATCACAGGGGTGGTGTTCATAAACAAGCAAGTTTTGAGACTTCAGTTGAAGTCTGACAAACAGAAATCTAGTATTGTTCAATCATCCCCCACTCAAGAGAATTTTTAAAGCATTTATCCTTTATTGCTTTTCACTTTTATGAGGAAATGAAGCTATACCCATATCCAAAATGGACTTGGAAAATATCATTAGTCAGCGTGTTCTTAAATAATAACTTCAATGTCCTATGCGCTTTACCTTGAGAGAATTGTGTATGAAAATGGATATTAAAAATAAAACTTGTAGCAAACTTCAGGATTACCAAAAGCTTGTTTAGTTAACAGCGATTCATCTATGTTCAATCAATAAATTCTTCTGAATGAGAATCTGTATACAATATTTTTAAGGATTAATAATCCTTCTATAGTTCATACATTCTTGTATATATTTTTGAAGGATATTTACTTAACCATGATTTTCAATTGACTAACACACAACACTCCTAACCATTCATATAGAACAAGTCTATTATGCCATGGATCAAGGAGACAGAAATCAGTCAACTTGGTGTCCAAAGGTCATCACTGTAACTTCATGATCTTGCAAACCACACGCCAACCTCCTTTCCAGAGGACTGTGTTAAATCGCACAGTGGGAATAAGACAGGTTGACATGCTGAAGCAGAGAGAGATTTCATTTCACAAAGATCTGTAATGACTTGAATGTTAAGTATCTTTTTATTGTAAAAATAAATCAATTTAATCAAATATAGAGACAGCTAAACAACACGTCTAGATTTTTTAGATGAACTTAGAAAAAAAAGTAATGAAAAAAGAATTTCTGGCAACCTAATCAAGTAATGTCTACCAATCAGTAAGAACCTTTCTAACGCTGATACACACCTGGTAGAGGTATAAAATGGTATCATCTCCCTGGGAAAATGATTTAGCAGTTTCTTAAAGAAGGTTAAATACTTATTTTATGACACAGCAATTCTACAACTATGTATTTTCCTAATAGAAATAAAAACATAGAACCACACAAAAATATCAACTATATTTCTTAAGAAATATGCACTTAGATAATCAAAACTTATCATATAGGCCATTTATCTTTGTATTTCCATGCCAAGCAGAATGCCTAAACTGGAAATGCCTAGTAACTGTAGAGACAGCTGCACTGCCATGTTCCCTGCAGCATTACTCACAATGGCCAAGTTGGATAAGTGTTCATCAATGGATGAATGGGGGAAAAGTCACACACACCCAATGGAATACAGTTCATCCTTTAAAAAGGAGACCGCACCATCTACAATAACATGGATGAGCCTGCAGGACATCATAATCAGTGAAATAAACCAGACGAAAGAAAAATACTGGATGGCCACATTTCCTTATATACACAGGTTCTTTCTTTTAAGTTGCATAAACAGAAACAGAGTAGAAGAGTAGTTGCTATGGGCAAGGAAAGAGAGGAGACATGGAGAAGTAGGTCAAAGGGTACAGATTTGCAGTCAGAAATGAAGAATAAGTCTCAAGATGTAATGTACAGCATGAGGATTCTAATGAATAATATTCTGTTGTATGAAGGAAATTACCTACGAGAATAGATCTGAAGTACTCTTGCCACTCACAAACCCACATTGAACAGTAACTGTGGAAGGTAAAGAATATGTTTGTGTATTTGCAGTAATCATTTCAGCATATATATGGATTTCAAAGCAACATGTTGTAGACCCTAAGTACATAAATAAAAACAAATTTTAAGAACAAATGCACATTACTTATTTAAGAATTGAAAACATAAGTAGAAAATTGGAAGCTTAAAAAAAAAACAAAAACAAACAAACAAACAACAACAAAAAAAAAAAACGCTGGGGTCGGTGCTGTGGCACAGCAGGTTAAAGCCCAGGCCTGCAGCACCAGCATCAAGTCCCAGCTGCTCTACTTCTAACCCCGCTCCCTGCTAATACACCTAGGAAAGCAGCAGAAGATGGCCCTAGTGCTTGGGCTCCTGCACCCACGTGGGAGATCCGGAAGAAGCTCCTGGCCCCTGGCTCCAGATCGACTCAGCTCCAGCTGTTGCACCCATTTGGGGAGTGAAACCGAGAATGGAAGACCTCTCTTTCTCTATCTCTGCCTCTCTCTCTAACTCTGTCTTTGAAATAAATAAATAAATCTTTAATTTTTTTTTTAAATAAAGCCCTATCATCGTCCCACTTCACACCCATTCGGATGGCTGATATATGAAAAAAAGAAAAACTATTTGAGAGGATCTAGAAAACCTGAAATTCTTATACATTGCTAGTAGAAATGTAAAACGATGGGGCCAGCACTGTGGTGTAGTGGGACTAGGCTTCCACCTGCGGCACCAGAATCCCATATGGGCACTGGTTTGTGTCCTGGCTACTCCTCTGCTATGCCCTGGGAAAGCAGTAGAAAATGACCCAAATGCTTGGGCCCCTGCACCCATGTGTGAGACCCAGAAGAGGCTCCTGGCTTCTGATTTCAGATTGGCTCGGCTCTGGCCACTGGGGCCGTCTAGGAAGTGAACCAGCACCTAGAAGACTTCTTTCTCTGCCTTTCTCTGTAACTCTAACTCTCAAATGAATAAATAAAATCTTTAAAAAAATGAAAAATGATGTAGCTACTATGGAAGACAGTATGCCAGTCCATTAAAAAATTAAACAAAGAATTACCATAATATCCACCAAGTCTACTTCTGTATATATACCCCAAATAACTGAAAGTAGAGTGTCAAACAGATATTTGTACAACAAAATTCATAGCAGCATTATTCACAATAGCCAAAAGGTGGAAATAATCCAAATATCTATCCATGGATGAATGGATAGACAACATGTGATTTAGGCATACATTAAAATGAAATGAAATTCATGTTACAACATAAATGAAGCTTAAAAATGCTACAGAAGGTGAAGTAAATCAGACAAAAGAACAAATTCTCCATGATTACACTTACACATGGCACAAATTCATAGAGACAGAAAATAAAAGTATTTACCAGAGATTACGTGGATGGGAAGTTAGGGAATTATTGATTAATGAGTTTCAATTTACAATTATGAAAATATTCTAGAAATGGAGAGTGGTGATGATTACAGAACCTTGTGAATATACTCAGTGTTACTGGATTGCACAACTTTGTGAATACTCTCAATGTTACTGGATTGTACAGAAAACTGGTTAAAATGGTAAATTCTATGTTGTATATGTTTTACCACTTTATAATAACATATTGTCAATATTGAGAGTATTTTAGTTTTGGTGTGTGTTTATTTGAGAGGGGGTGAGAGGGAGGCCTCCTGTCTGCTGGTTTACTCCCCAGATGCCTACAACAGCCAGGGCTAACCCAGGCTGAAGCCAGGAATCAGTAATTCAATCTGGGGCTTCCATGTGGGTGGCATCGACCCAAGTACTTAATTCATAACCTGCTGCCTCCCAGGGTGTGCATCAGTAGCAAACTGGAATCGGAAGTGAAGCTGTGTCTTGGACCAGGCACTACAATCTGGCATGTGGCTGTCCCAAGCAGCGTCTTAAGCATTAGTTCAAATATCCACCTCTATTTATAGAAATTTAAAAGCAACTGAAAGATTGCAATTCATAGAATTCAGTGAACAGGTGAATTTGAAACTTAAAACATCAAAATATTCTTACAAAGTAATAATTATGGTAGGCATATTTTGAAAGATTTATAATTAACTGGGAAATGTATTAATTTATTTAAAAAGATATGATAGCTTTTATTACAGTTAATGAACATATGGTTATCCATAAATACATTTATCATGATTATTTTATTTACCATGCAGTCAGTTCATTTTAATGTAACAAAGTTGACAGCAAATAAAAATACCACCTAATATGTATTTTTGCAAGATATAGAGCCAAGAAAATATTGGACACTTTAAAATATTAACTCAAAATTGTATTTTAGAAATATTGCTATCATAATCTCAACAGAATATTCAATGGAGTCAGAGAAAATCTTAACTGTATAGTTGGAAAGAAGTAATTCAGAGTGAAACAATTATCTTAATGACTGAGTGGTACTGGTTTTTCACCAGATCAGTTTCCTCAGTCATTTGAGTTGGCCTTCGTAGGGGTTTTCCTCTCTATTGCTTACCATCTGATGAGTATTGGTGACCACAACTGGGCTCACCGACTTGGCTACTGGAGAGACAAATGTAAAAAGCATCCATTGTTAGTAAAGGAAAGAAGTGGTTAGCTGTAGTTAATGTTACCACCACCATGAACTGCTTATACTGAGATAGCCTTCAAGGCCCAGGGACATTACTATGGTATTTTTCCCCCTAGACTAACATGGCACTACCTCTGTGACACTGAGAAACTTCCCAAACTGATAAATGAGTACTTCAACACATTCATGAGAAGTGCAATTATAAGACGAGCTTATTTTGATGCAAAATAATGTTGAAATCCATGCCAGGAGAGTTCTTCAAAAAAATTATTGGGGAGGCCAGAGCTGTGGCATAGCAGGTAAAGCCACCGTCTGCAGTGCTGACATCCCATATGGGTGCCAGTTCAGGTCAGCTGCTCTACTTCCAACCCAGCTCTCTGCTATGGCCTGAGATAGCAGTGGAAGATGGCCCAAGTCCTTGGGCTCCTGCACCTGCATGGGAGATTTGGAAGAAGCTCCTGGCTGCTGGCTTCGGATTGGCACAGCTCCGGCCGTTGCAGCCAACTGGGAAGTGAACCAGCGGAAGGAAGACCTCCCTCTATGCCTCTCCTTTTCTCTCTGTTACTCTGACTTTCAAATAAATAAATAAATCTTTAAAAAAAAAACTGATGGAAAATATATGTTGTGAAAAACATATGTATAGATTTCAAATATTCTGTACCAAAAAAATCTTTAAATTCCATTTTTTCATGACCTTTTTTGAAGTGGTCTTATATACCTAAATAGACATAAAATAATGAAGCAGAAAAGAAAGTTGAATCCTTCAAGTATAATCTGGACCATAACCAAGTGTATTTCACATGGATATAATCAATAGTTTTCTGACAATGGCCATAGCAATAATAATTAACCAACATAAAATTTAGTCCTTGTTATATTCCAATTGCTTTTCTAGGGGTCTTACAAGTACCAGGATCATTTAATCACCACAAGGGTCTTGTGGGAGGGTTTAACACAAGTTTACATATGAAGGAACTGATACTCAGACAGAGTAAGTCATACACTCAAATCTCCATAATAACTAAATTGCAGGTCCAGGATTTAGACCCATAAGAGTCAACCTCTGACATCTACAACCATAACCACTAAAGCATAGATCTTTTAAAGCTACATTACAAACTATATTACACTAGCAATAATAAGTATTACTGGATGGGAACACAGGAAAAAGTGCCTACCTTTATGAAACTTAAATCCAGGGGGAATCATAGCAATTAGATACATTTTACATTAAATCTGTGGAATATTATGAAAATAAATATAAAATATATTAAGGGTATTTCAATGAGGGACATCTCACCAGTTTAAAACCAGAGAAAGTGAAATCCTACCTCTAGGATTTCCAATGCATAAAATAAAGGTAGTACACTAGGATAGCTGTGGATTCAATACATTAAGCCCTAAAACCTCACTTATTTGCCATTTTGCAATTTTCTCAAGAAAGTATTCACATTTCCATTTTCCTATAATGAGTTGTCTGAAAATACCCTCAAATTGAAGTTAAAGCTTTGTAGTTGTGAATGTTATTATACCACAGTGTATTCCAGCAATGTCTGCAGAGCACAATGGGCGACAGGAAACTCTGTCTTCTTTCATTAAACAACCCAACATGGCAGTGCCTGTCACCTGACCGTTCTCCCATTCTCTCCTACCATTCCTTACAGCTATTCCCTCACTACTATGCTGGACCCATCTTCAGGAGACTCTGCCTCTGTTTTATTTCACTGCTTCTAATCTGCTTCTACTATGGAAATCAGATAATCTAGCATACTAAAAGTAGACATAACTAGAAAATAAATACAGTGCAATTGAGCTGAAATTTAGGTTTACTGATCAGAGAACCATTTATCTATTTCCATTGACAGCTCCAGAGTATGTTGTAAGTATAATGGTAGCTATCTATTTTGCAATAGAATATGGTTTAATATTATAGAATCTCATAAATATTCTGTAAAATCAGTAATATTCTAAATATATACTGAATATAGAGCGATAATTTTCCTAAATACAATTGTAAAGTCTACATTTTGACATATTTATCAAAATAGGGCCTAATTCAAGTGATCTATACCAAATCTAACCAACTAAACCAAATTTCATATTATCTATATTCACTGTAATACAAGTGCACATGTATTCAAATTGTTCATAATTTTCTCAATTTGGAAATTTTGCAAATGTGCTTTGTTGTATTTTCTTATTTAAATACTTAGTTTTAATTTCTGTTGCATACCACAGGCTAAAAATAAATAGTTATTACATTTTATTTTTCAGAGAAAGCAAATGAATAGTTAGCTTTAGAAGGGTTGAAGTCAGGGACACCAGCTGCAAATATTTTATGCTTACTGATGTGTCTCCTTCCCTAAATTATTCACTTGTGCCAACAGTGAGTAAAATGTGTAGAATGCTCTATGCTCTAGGATCTCTCTCTCTCCCTCTCTTTCTCTTTCTCTTCCAGATAAATGCCAGTCATTTGGCCTGGGCTAACTCACAGAAGGTGCAGCAGGCACAGATGGCACTAATGCATAAATGTAATCTAGCAAAAGAATGCCAACGCCAACCCAGAAAAGGGTCCAAATAACTGCAGTGCACTTACAGGAAGTCTGTGATTGGCAAGGTTGAAGCTACGACTGTGAGAGCTCAGTGTTTGTTCCCAGATCGACAATAGAAATCCTCAAGCAAATGAGCATATTTAATTTATCTGCCACAAGTGCATTAATTCAGATAGTATTTGGATAAATGATGTATCCTTAGAAATAATAATAAATGAAGACAATCTAATGTGTGCAACTGTCTGAACACATTCAAGTGTTCATGTGTATCTGAATACCTGTAAACTCTTCTCAGCTGCTATTTCCTTACCTTATTTTTTTTTATGAAACTTGCTTTTTGAAGTTATCATTTTTCTATAAATATACCACAGGATGCTTCTCCCACTATTCTTGTGCATATCACCCTTCATATAATTTCATATTCCACAGTTATTCTGAATATCTATTTACTGTCTTTTTCTTGAACTACAGGTAAGGTCTGAAAGAAAAGACACTTGATCTATCTTGTTCACTGATTTCTCCCAGTGCCTAGCAAAAAAGCTGTCAATTGAATGAATATTAAAAAGGAATGAATAAAAGCATTCATATGTAACATAGTTTATATTCTGATACACATTTGAATTTATTTTAAGCTACTGACTGTTATCTTGAAGACAGTAGATTTTTTTTCTCTTTTTTGATCAATTTACACTACCACACAGTAAATATAAATTACATATGTAAGTCCAACTAAGGCCTTCAAGATCTATATATTGTTCAATTTTAAGTATAAGCAAAATGCTAATAAAATTTACTTTGTTTAGTAATGCTGTTCGTGTCTATCACACAGTTGTGTGTTTTTTCCTGAAAAGTGCCATAATGAAGAGAAAGGGGCTGGGAATTTCATATTCACATTTATACAAAATTTATAAATTTAAGATTGAGTCTGAAGAGAGCAGGGGAGACTGGCCACAGAGACATCCCAGGAGGGAGGCAACAGCAACGCAGAAAGCACTGCCTTGTACAAGTACTTGCCTACTTATTTATTTGGCAATACTACCTTTATTTTTAAAGGAATTTATTAATGTTACATTCTTAAGGTCACAATAAGTGCATAATAATTACTGCAACACAATTCTCATCAATTTTCATGTTAATGTGATATTAATACCAACAGACCAGATTTCATGTAGTTCACAGAAACAATTCTAAGATATAATGATAGTTCCCTTCCTCCGTTTATGTTGAGATAACATTGTATAATTATTTAAATGGCTTACAACAACTCTTATTGCAGTAAAGGAATGATGATTTTTTGGGAAAAAGAAAAAATCCAATTCTAATTCTCCTCAAAAATATGCAACCTAGGGGGCCAGCATTGTGGCACAGCAGGTAAGGCTGCCACCTGCATACAATATGGCAGACAGTTGGAATTTTGGCTGCTCCGTTTTCAATCCAGCTCCCTGCTAATGTGCCTGAGAAACCAGCAGAAAATGGCCCAAGTGTTTGAGCCCCTGCAACCACATGGGGGACCTGGAAGAAGCTCCTGGCTCCTGGCTTCAGCCTGGCCTAACTCTGGCCCGTGTGGCCACTGGGAGAGTGAAACAGCAGATGGGAGATCTCTCTCAGTCTTTCTCTTCCTCTGTTTCTCTGTAACTCTTTCAACTTAAATTAAAAAAAATAAATAAATCTTGAAAAGAAATCCAACTTGGAATGATAAAGGTATAATGATCTCTGCTCACCCACATTCTAAAGAAAAAAATTATTGCCTTATTTTTTAATATTATCCCATCTCAATTTACACAAGAAAATTTGAAATTACTTTTTCTCAACTGCAATGTGATCATGAATCAAGCTGTTGGGAGACACTACATAGCCATTATTCATGTTGAGTTTTCTCGCAGATGTACACTGCAACATACAAAAAAATGCGGAACAAGCAATAGAACAGTATTTTTGTGATTAGTCAATGACAGTGAACGTTCTTGAATAAGATGATAGCAGTGTCCAGGATTAGGCTCTTTCTGCCTTTAAAAACCAAATCTAAGGATAGGCGCTGTGGCACAGTGGGTTAATGTCCTGGCCTGAAGCGCTGGCATAACATATGGGTGCAGGTTCTAGTCCTGGCTGCTCCTCTTCCGATCCAGCTCTCTGCTGTGGCCTGGGAAAGCAGTAGAAGATGGCCTTGGGCCCCTGCACCCACATGGGAGACCTGGAAGAAGCTCTTGGCTTCTGCCTTCAGATCAGCACAGCTCCAGCCATTGCGGCCATCTGGGGAGTGAACCAGCAGATAGAAGACCTCTCCCTCTCTCTCTCTTTACCTCTGCCTGTCTGTAATTCTGCCTTTCAAATAAATAAACTAGATCTTAAAAAAAAAATAACCTACCATTTCAGAGGCATTGAATAGGAGCAATGCATCTTTTTCTTCTTACCATCCTCCCTTACACACGTGAGGAAACGCGTCATGTGGAAAATTACTGTACCTGCTTCACGGGGTTACTGGAATAAGTGTGAGAAGGCACAGAAGCTCAGGTCTTTACCCATTATAAAAACTAAATCAATGCCATGTAGAACAACTACGGCTGTCCAACACCTCTAGGTGGGAAAACAGTTCCATGCACAAAGTTGTTCTAAATTAAACTTCTAAGTAGAAATTAGAGCAAAACAAAACAACTATAACAGAAACCTTCCATTAGTCAGTTTCAAGCCAAAAATATCTTTGTATTTGGCAGTTCTTAGTGCAGACCATGCGAGCTTATCTGCTTCAGAAAACAACTGAACAGCCTTGGCCACCACCGAGACATTTTAGATAGGTGCATAACATGCCCCTCAAATTAGAGTGCACGTTCTCTAACAGTGTCATGAGCTCAACAATTCTCTGCTCTCCTCCCCTCCTCCCTCCTTTTAAAGCAGCACTCTGACCATTTGAAACAGCACCATGTCCTGCAGGCTGGCCAACTCAGTGCAGCCACACAAAGAGGTCTTGGATTCAGTGACCTCCCCATTTACCCCACAATGTCCTCAGTTTCCACCTTTACAAGGGACCTGAACTGTTCATCTATCAGCTGTGTTCCTGAAACTATACAGGAACCCTGGAGCGGAGGAGAGGGGCAGGCACCATGGAACACAGATGTGAAAACCAGGTAGTGGCGGAGTTAGGGACACAGTATCTAGGGAGCAATACTGAACGTGAAAGAAGATCAAGGCCAAATGGGCCAGCAAAGGGGGGGCCTAAAACTGGGGGGAGTCCCTGAAGTAGCAGTGGCTAAGCTGAAAGCGGGGTCACAACATTAATATGAGGAAACATAGTAAAAACCAAAGTGCAAGGCGGCAGATTTCTGTGTACAACTATGTGGCTAAGGTATGTGGGATAGAGGGGGAAAGAAGTCTTATTTATTTTGGCTGCAGATATTGCAATGTGTTGAAATTTTAAAGCAAGTTTAAAATTAAAGGACTTGGAAATCTAAGATAAATTTCTTTGGGTATGCTGTGCCCATTTATATGTAAGCAGGCTACTTTTTTGTAGAAGCGATGCTTGATATCACACATTCACTGCAATAATCTGCAGTATATTTCCATTGCAGTCCAGCTGTTGTAGGGCCATTTTAAATGAAAACACTCTAGTTAATGTACTCTCATTAAATACCACATATCCCAAAAGAACTCATGTTCTTAAGCTACAAATGCCTGTTCCAAACAAACAAACAAACAAACAACAACAACAGAAAACAGAAAAGCAACAGGGCTATGATCCCATTTCAAAGTTGTAACAAAGTGGAACTAATGTGACAACCTAGTTAGAGATCACATGTTCTAACTTTCAGATACTATTCATAGTTCTAAATTCAGGAAGTAACTACACGTCATTCCTGCTACTATGATAATGCTACTGTTGAAAGGGGTTCAGATGTTTCAATCATCACTCTTAAACAAGTACAACAAATGATTATTTAGTCACAGGGACATTCTTTTTTTTTTTTCTGGATTTTAATTAATCTCTATTCAGAAAAATAAAATTTCTTTTTTTTATTTACTTATTTATTTGAAAGGCAGAGAGACAGACAGACATATGTTCTAGCCACTGGTTCACTCCCCAAATGCCAGTAGCACCCAGGCTTGGCTAGGCCTAAGCCAGGAGCCAGGAACTCAATCTGAGTCTCCCACATGGTTGGCAGGGACCCCCATGAGCCATCTCCTGCTGCCTCCCATGGGATACTCCAGCAGGAAGCTGGAATTAGAAGCAGAGCAGGGGGCCGGCGCCGCGGTTCAATAGGCTAATCCTCCGCCTTGCGGTGCCGGCACACCGGGTTCTAGTCCCAGTCAGGGTGCTGGATTCTGTCCCGGTTGCCCCTCTTCCAAGCCAGCTCTCTGCCGTGGCCCGGGAGTGCAGTGGAAGATGGCCCAAGTGCTTGGGCCATGCACCCCATGGGAGACCAGGAGAAGCACCTGGCTCCTGCCATCAGATCAGCGTGGTGTGCTGGTGCAGTGAGCCAGCTGTGGTGGCCATTGGAGAGTGAACCAATGACAAAAGGAAGACCTTTCTCTCTGTCTCTCTCTCTCACTGTCCACTCTGCCTGTCAAAAAAAAAAAAAAGAAGAAGAAGAAGAAGCAGAGCTGGGACGTGAACAGAGGAACTGTGATGTAGGATGTGGGCATCTCAGGTGGGGCTGTAACCACTGCCAAATATCTGGCCCCAGTACATCCACTGGTTCTCTCCCCAGATGGCAGCAACAGCCAGGGCTGGGCCAGGCCAAAGCCAGGAGCTTCTTCCAGGTCTCCCACATGGGTGCAGGGCATCAAGCACTTTTCCTAGGTACATTAGACGGGAGCTGGATGGGAGGTGGAGCAGCCAGGACCAGAACCAGTGCCGATGTGGGATGCCAGCACTGCAGGTGGTGGTTGTACCGGCTATTCCACAACGCCGATCCCTCCCACTCCCCATAAATGTTTAAATGATACAATGGCATATACCTGTTTTATTTTCAGACCTTCTGTCAGCAAAATTTTACTAATTTCTTCAAAATCATTACTATTCTCTTTTATAAGTCAATGCTAAAATTGGTTAAACTACTTTAGAACTTAACTTATGTGCTTCTCATACAAGAAGTATTCCCTTTAATCTCATGTCCAAAACCCAAGTGAACAACCAAATGTTCTCACCTTTTTTCTAATTCTATGAAACGTTCTCTGTTTAAAATAATCTATTTCCTCATAAGAACTCATATATAATTGCCAATGCTAAGAATTAGTGGAATATTTCAAAAGTATTCAAGTTGGTCTCAGAGACTGAGAAATAAGGCAAAAGGAATAAAAATCGTATAATAACCTAAAAAATTGTAAAGAAAAAATTAACACAAAAAATAATTAGCAAGTAATTAATTTAAAAATAATTGTATACTATTTAAACTAATTCATGTTAAGCTCTGGTTATTTATTGCATGTGGATTATAATGATCTTTTTGCACTTATAATCATTCCTACCTAGACAAGAACTGTATTTCTTCTATCTCTTGCCCAACTGGGCACAAAATTACTAAGCAGTGAATAATTTGATTGTGCATTTATTCAGTCATTTGAAAGCCTTGCTTTTCTTAGTTTATGTTACAAAGAAAGAAAAATGTATTAGTGTTCTTGCTTTACTCTTTAAGAAAATTAATAAATAAATTAGCCCTAATTTTATGTAGTTTAAAAACACCCTCAAATTTAATTAAGCTTTTAATTTAGTTATGAGGACTAGAAATCAATCAGTGTGTCTCCACAGTAGCATTAAGAAAACAAGGTGCCCATTTCACATTCTTAATGAGGTAATTACCAGTAACAGGAAAACCTCAGAAGATTCACATTTGGCTCAATTAAGTTCTTGGAAACTCAATCCCATGCAATTCTGTAAAACACTCAGAAATGCAGAAAGTCTTCAGAAGACTGCGTGCGCTATCCACATGCTAGTGCTACTAGTTTCTTTCCTTTCTTTCTGTCTCTCTCTTTTTAAAGATTTATTATTTACTTTTGAAAGGCAAAGTGACAGAGAGATCTTTCATAAACTGGGTCACTCCCAAATGGCAGCAACAGCCAGGACTAGGCCAAATGGAAGCCAGGAGCCAAGAACTCCACCTAGAGCCCCCCTGTGCATGGCAGGAATCCAACCACTTGGGCCATCGTCTTCTGCCTCCCAGGTGCATTAGCAGGACGTTGGATCGGAAGAAGAGGTCCAGGACTCAATGCCAGGACTCAACTAGGAACTCTGAAATGGGATGTGGCTGGCCAAGTGGCAGCCTAACCCACTGCACCACAACACCTGCACTGGCTGCTTTCTGATCAACTGCATTTGGACATATATGCATTCAATGTCACTGTAGTGCAGCCACAGAAAATTGTCTATCTGGGAGCAATTTTTTATGCCACTTACTTGGCCGCTTTTTTTTCCCTAACTCTTTAACATGTATCCACCCTGACAGAGATACTGCTTGCTGTGCTATTTTAAACAATATGGATGTTTCACTAGAAATAAATTAAACATCATGTGTTATTCACTAACAACGTAACAACTTGAACAATTAAGTATATACAATTACTGAGCATCTACTGTGTACCTAGCCCTATGCCAGTGTTCTGAAACCCCTCTAATAGTGAAAAATAATTCATTGCTTTTAAGTAAAAAAAAAATAACATTTTGATGCCAGGTTAATATTTTATCTTGTTTTCACTCATAAGTGATGAACCTACCCATTTCTTATTTCTACGAATCTGATATTTTAACTCTGTCAAAATTACCATGAGGTTGATTATAAACACTATTACTGAACACAAGAGGTTGATTATAAACATTATTATTGAACACATAGAGAGGGATGGTCAAAAGGAAAGAACACTGAACAAAAGGCAAGTTCTCTTGCTAAGTCTGAAGGCAAAATGTCAATCATTTCTGAGTCTGAATCAAGCTAATTAAAATCTGCCAGAAGCTTTGTAAAGTCTAATGCCACTGATAGTGCTTCCCATACAAATTACAAAATATTTTACTCTAGAGGGTATCTTTGTGAACCATAGAACAGAAACAGAATCATAGGAAAATAGGAGAGAGCTCTAGAATTCAAACCCAGTAGATGAATCCAAAATACTTTTTCATTTTCATGCCAAGCTCTCTATAACCAATTCAGTCCCTACAGAAAACTTTAAATAATGCTGAAAAAGAGGCACATTACTTTAAGTATTGCTACTCTGTTATCCATGGTGGTTAATATATTGTATTATATATAGGAATAATTACTAATGTTATACTCATTAAAAGCCATTAAATCACAAGACCATTTTAAACTGCTGCAGTAGGAGAAAAATGTTCATATTTTTACAGTATCAGATTCTGGCACCACACCAAAAAATAAGGCACTGTTCTGCTGGTGGGCTGAGGAGGGTTCTGGACAAGAGTTCTGTACTGTGTATTTCTAAAATGTGTGACAAATAAAAGGTATTTTAAGCAGCCTTCACAATAAAACAAAAAGTGCCCTACACAATATAGAAATAAGTCATTGACCTAAGCTTTAGCCCACATGGTGGCTAAACGTACAGGTTAGGTTCAAGTTTGGTGTAACATGCTTTGTGTTGGCCATTTTCATTTCAGTAATCCATTAACTTTGACATAAAGCGTGCCCACCACTGTTGATACTCTTCTACCCCTTTGAGTCTCGTTTCAAGCCCACTGTTTTCTCCCCAGAGTCTGAGTTTCAGCTTACACTGTCTCCTGCCAACAGGAAATTAGAGAAATACACTGAAAGCTCAGCGTTGTTTCTTAATTACCTAATGACATCACTGCTTTCTATGCTTAAATTTTCTAAACTTAAGCACAAATGCATTTGAAACATACTTTTTTTTTTCTTAGAAACTTTAAAAAAAAATTTCAAGGTTGCAGGAGTTTTAAGATTTAGTTTTTTAAAGCCAGTGTTAGAGAGAGGGAGAGAGGTAGAGAGGGAACGGTACAGAGGGAAAGAGGAAGAGAGGGAGAGAGGGGGAGAGGGGGAGAGGCGGAGAGGGGGAGAGGGGGAGAGGGGGAGAAGGAGGAGGGGGTAGAGGGAAGAAAAAAAACTCAAATGAGAGAGTAAACTCTCCCAAACTGGAATATATAAAATGACAAAATGCAGGTTGGGCATGAACTTGAAAAAGAGGGACAGAGTTTTGGAAATACAATGATAAGTAGGCTCAAACTAATACCAAATATTTATCAAGAACTTTCTGATTTCCCATCACTAAGCTATGTCCTTCATTCTATCATTTAATCTTTAAACAATTTTATAAGACAAGAGGTGTTTAAAATATTTATAAAGAGGCTGGCGCCGCGGCTCAATAGGCTAATCCTCCTCCTGCAGCACTGGCACACCGGGTTCTAGTCCCAGTTGGGGCGCCGGATTCTGTCCTGACTGCTCCTCTTCCAGTCCAGCTCTCTGCTGTGGCCCGGGAGTGCAGTGGAGGATGGCCCAAGTCCTTGGGCCCTGCACCCGCATGGGAGACCAGGAGAAGCACCTGGCTCCTGGCTTCGGATCAGCGCAGTGCGCCGGCAGCAGCGCGCCAGCCGCAGCAGCCATTGGAGGGTAAACCAGCGGTAAAAGGAAGACCTTTCTCTCTGTCTCTCTCTCACTGTCCACTCTGCCTATAAAAATATATATATATATATTTATAAAGAGAAAATGAACTTCAGACAGTTTAAGAATTTGCTCAAGGACACACAGAGTTAGTAAACAATACAATCAGGAATGTAACTCATATACAGAAAGATAGTAAGACAAGTTGCCAAGTAAGGTCATGTGCCTCTGTAAACAGACTCTAAGATGAAGATTTCTGTGTGAGAAGTTAATTGGGAGTGCTTTTAGAAACAACTCTTCTTTCTTCTAAATAAGTAAGACAAGGCAAAGGGAGAATTTGTTTTGTGGTGCACTTATAAATGTGAGGTCTCAGCAAGGCCCGTGGGGAGTTCTGAAGCAAGAGGGGCACTGCAAGTTGTGCTTGATTAAGACAGGGGCCAAATCTTTGCATCAACTAATAGATGCAACCCATCAATTAATCACTTATGGTAGACAGCTCCAGAGGGAGTGGTGTACACTGGTATTGAGGAGAAGTTTCCAAAGAGGGTCTCAACTGTAAGCTGTCGGTAGCCAAGCCTTTTGGCAGGTGATAAAATCAGTATGTCCATCCTGAAGGTGGATGTGGTAGCACATCATAGCAACCACTACAGTTACATTGTATCAGTTTGGGAAAATCAAAACTTGGATCTTTAATATCTTAGGAGAATATCAACGCCACTTTGGAAAAGTACTGTGTGTATGTGTGTGTATATTTTCTATATAATTTCAAACATCAGAGGAAGTAGTTTTCCTATAGCTGAAGAGGCAGGAAAGGGGAGAGGAGACAGTGAGGCCCATGGTGGTAGTGGCACTTGCTATGGGCAGGAGAAGAGGTTGGGGGCACCCCTGGGCCTTCTGTCACCCTCTTGGCAAACTGAACGAGAAGGAGGAGAAACAGCTGAGAAAGAGAGCAGGCGGCGGGGATGGCTCCTGGCCAGTGCATCTGAGGAAGCTTGGGGAAGGGCACTTGTGGGGCACAGACCTGCTTGGCAACCAGGGCGATGGCTCAGGCTCTGGCTTTACATCTAATCTTTCAAATGAATATTTTCTATAATAATTATCTTAGAAAAAAAGATGTATATACCATGTAGGTAATATTACAAATGGTTATGAAACTCTCCTATAGAAAAGTTGTCTATTTTTTTGGGCCAGAAGCAAACAAGAACCCAACTAAATTAATGGAATCAAAATCCTGACTTATCCATCAAAAAGTTATCTAGAGTAGCTAGTTCTGCAGTTTTTCTGATTAAAACGGTGCCCCATCTTCAAATTTCTGGCTAGACGAATCATCCACATTTATCCTCTTTTAAACTAACCCATGGAAACAGGGAAGAAAGTTCTCACAAGCAAAATATGAAACTGGAAGTAAACAGGAGTCACGTTGCTCTCTATATTACCTTCTTCCCTCATAACTAAATCTGTTCTTACATATTAATTAGGTAATATGATTATTTGGGAAGCAAGGTCCTATTTACAAGGATTGCTTTGGCATGACCATCATTCGTTTTAAGAGCTACAAAGACTAAACAGCAAGGCCAACTCATAATACAAACAACATGAAAACGTTTATTATTTTGCACCAGCAGAACATTTTCCAAGCTATGGCTTCCAATCACCCTTTACCATGGGTGATGTCAAAAACACTTACCGCTCCTGCAGAGATCTGTGTTTCCTTTGCCACAGACAATAAATCTTTAGTGTCTTCTCCTGATACGCATCACTCCACTTGCTCTCAGGAGGCCCTCTATGTCTCTCTTGCCTTCCCCCTCACCTAACAAGGTCACTTCTGAGTGATGACACAATTTATTGAAATAACTGTATAGGTGTGCATGATAATTAGTATCTACTTTTAGGTACGCTATGTACAAATATCATAAAGCAAAAAAATACTACTTCCCGTAACATGTAACTCAATTTCACAAATAGAGATTTGAATAAGCCTATGTCAAAATAGATTTCTGTCACCTTTGTTCATTATTGTTATAAAATTACACTTTATACTGAAGGTACATAGTCGAGAAACTAATTTTAGCTCTAGAGAAATCTCCTTTTTATTGAGTAATAGTTTAAGACTAAGGCAATTGCCAGCTGACTGCACTCATTTCTAGTTTGCAATGCCAAAATCTTTTTCAACTAATGGGAAAATAGTGGCAAACAACATAGAAATATTTTATTGTTCTCATTAGCCTTTCTTAATCAGAGTTCCGGAAGTGCATTAAGCCCTAATGCTCAAAGGCATCTACCGTGTAAAAACAACTTCTATCCAAGACTTATGTCAATTTTGCAGCATACTTTGGAGAATTGAGAAAATAGTCCCTCAAGTTATTTTCTCTATCCTGTGGTTCAGATAAGAAGACTTGCTTACAAAATTCTGTTTAAAAAAAAGGTTCAGAGAGGTTACACACCTTGCTCAATGCTACTAAGTTGGTTAATGTAAAAGCTGATATTTCAATTTGGACTTTCGTCAATAAAGCTGGGGTGTGTCACATAAGAAACACAAAGTATATGTTACTGTACATTTTAGTCATGACTTATTTTGTTTTCCTAACGTGTCAAATTAAGATACACAGAAATTCAGAAGCACAATTTTGGATTAACTCCTAAGTAAAGTGAACCCTAACAGATGCCTATGAATGTATTTGCAAGCAAAACAAAGACAATGTAAATCTAAAAACACTCTCCATCCTCAATCTCTGCAACCAAGGGATTTCTAAACCCATCAGGAACACGAAAACACTATGATGACTTCAACTCAGGATTACAGCGATGCAGGTTACTTCCTTTTCTCTTTCAGTAATGGAGTGAATTCCTGTCTCTCTCCTCCTTCCTTTTTCAAGTAAATGCAAAGGAGAAAGGGAAGGGAGAGGGGAGGAGAAGAAAACAAAAGTCTTGTAAAGTAACCCAGATCCTGGAATTGAAGCAAAGTTTTAATATAGACTATAATACTCTCTGTGCACGATTTATAACCTTTTAATTTCTTCATCATCATCATCATCATTTCCTTGAATGAGCACTATTGCTCCTTTCTCTGATTTCTCCTTTTGCTCTCCAGTATTTTTTAGCAAGATGAAGAGAGACTCTTAAGTCTACAGACTTAAGATTACTCCTTCAGACTCCTCCAGAAATGTGTAGCTATTACTTAAAAACCAGGAAGAATCTGTTGAATATGAGTGACAGAATGAAAATTCATCAGTTCAGGTCTGAAATGTATTTAATTAAATATATGACAAAAAGAAGGAATCACCCACAAGCGGAATGAGCATCCAAGAGATCACAAGGGCTGGGCACATTATCACATGATGCTTGTATGTCAGGGATGACAAAAAGCTGTCTGTTAAATAGAGGGTGACAGGTAGTAATTATTCTAATGCAATACATTGTACACCAAACAAGGATGCTGGAATAAAGTGTCAAGTGCAGGTCATTAATGATGACAAGGGCTGGATTCAGCTGCAGCAGCTGTCACCGTCCCAGGTGGGTGACCATACTGCCATAATCCTTATCTCTATGGAGGGCTTCCTGGGAAAGTGCAGGCTAGCACAGCAGATTAAAAGAGCATAAATGATAAGCATTACAAACAGAAACAAATACATAAAATCTCAACCCCTTCAGCACCTCCAGAGTTTGCCTCTTGGCAGATTATAAATTACTAAATCCAAGGTAAGCAAAAGCTTTGATGTCAAGAAACCGAGTTAAAACTTTCTCACTCAGCAGCTGTTTAACTTCTGTTAATTTCCCACGAACATAATGGAGAACCTGCTGTTTATGAGGATTAAATGAGAAACGAATGTAACACAGCTGGTACGTAGAAGGTACCCAACACATTTGAATTCTCTCCTAACCCAAGTTCTCTCTTGAACAAGCTGGTCACAACTAAAACTGCCTTCCGTTAGTAAACTTAGGGCACTGTTACAAATTTTTGTGAAAAATAAACCAATTTACAAGTAGTACAATTTGTGAGTTTTCTTCTAGTTTAAAAAGGTACACAGCTGACGGTAGTCACATTTTATTATTTACAAGGCAGAAGGACAGCAATCATGCCAGGGCCGTGCTCTGCACAGTCATGGTTTCAAGTGGGTCTACAAAACTCCCATTTCTAAAACCATCTCACTCAGTACTTATTTGTTCAATATCTGTTCACATTCTTTTTAACAAAATGGTCATCATAAGACAACTTGTTGCATCGGGGATCCTGAAGACAGCTGTAGAATACAGCCAAAATGTATCATATTTCCCAACGTATTTAAAAATGTCAGTAGTTATTATATGTACTATTACTCTGTAAGTATTAAGTGTGTTCTGTAACAGCCATTCCTCGAGTACAATGGCTCATAAGAGCCTCCGGACCCTCATCCATTTACAAAACCCCTGCTGTTAAGAAGAGAGGGAGACATCTCCGATAGCTACTAACTTACAACTTTTCTAAGAATGAAGCTGTTGGAAATAACTGCAGCAAGTTAACAGTGGTACGATTTCCCAAAGCAAAGCTACTATTTTTCTCCCTCCACTCCCCCTCCCCCTATTCTAGTTGTGTATTATTCACATAGTTGAGTTTTTGTAGATTTCATGAGAACAAAAATGGCAAAGCATTGGCAAATAAGAATGTTCTGCCAAGAAGAGGCCAAGAGGCTATTTCTGAGTTAAAAAAAAAAAAAATCAAAATAAATACTGGTTTTTTCCACGAGAGAGAAAATATGTGATATTAAAGTAAGGCGAAAGTGATCCTCAGCCCTTTAACCAGTCCCAAATTGTCACTGACCTGAGAAGTCTCTCCAGCCTGCATGTCCAGTCCTGCCTTTTCTGCCACATCCGGTTTTCCCACTCCCTACTGAAGGTTTCCAAACCTTATGCACGTGGCATCTTCCTGAAGGGCTCCCTCCTCCTGTCTTCCCTGATGCACACCCAGCTCCACTTGGTCATCACAGTCTGGTGGGGCCACTTTTCATTGCCTTGCCCCAATCGAGCGGCTCCTGTGTTAGCCCCAGCTGCTGCTGATCTGGCTGTCAGTCTTTCCAACAGCATACGACTGCCTGTCACCAAGCTAACACTTAGAGAAAACAAACAACTGCTTTCATGAAGTCCTAGCACAAAATTAGAAAACAAAAGTGAGTAAAACTATTTTGTCTGGTGGGACACAGGTGGTTTTAACTTTAAGCTTCAGAAAGAGAACAAAATACCCTTGCTAAATATTCACTATTGTTAGTCCAATATACCAGACACTTCAGAACTGCTTAATATTTAGATTTATTCTTTATTTTCCCCCCTACGTAGAACTCAAAATTTGCCCTTATGGGCCATCAAAGAAGGAGGTACCTTTCTCTGAAGGGAGGAGAGAACTTCCACTTTGACTATAGCCTTGTCTAAATAAGATCGGAGTCATCGAACTCAAGAGGCTTCCATAGCCTTGGCAACTCATGACAAGAGCCTAGGGTGATTACTGACGCCATAAACAAGAGTGTCAATTTGTTAAGTCAACAACAAGAGTCACTGCAATTCTCCCCCTGTAGGATCTCTGTCCTTAATGGGTTTTACTATGTGAATTATCAGCATAACTAGTACTCAAACAGTACTTTATACTTTGTGTTTCTGTGTGGGTGCAAACTGTAGAAATCTGTACTTAGTATATACTAAATTGATCTTCTGTATATAAAGATAATTGAGATGAATCTTGATGTGAATGGGATGGGAGAGGGAGCGGGAGATGATATGGTTGCGGGTGGGAGGGAGGTTGTGGGGGGAAAAGCCACTATAATCCAAAAGTTGTACTTTGGAAATTTATATTTATTAAATAAAAGTTAAAAAAAAAGTAAACTTTCCTATTTTCTCTACCCAAATAAATCTTACAAGTTTCATTCATATCTCTCTTCCTTTTCAAATTCTAACCTTAATGCCTGGTCTGAAGTATTATTCCTTAATAACTGAAATAGTAATTAATGTCCAGCACATTAATCTGGTAATTAATGAGGCAACCAACACTTCTGTGACAACTCTTCTACTACTGGCTTGAAATGATATTTAAATATTTCTTTATTTTACTTTCTATGTTGATGACTTTGTATTAAATATTTTGGGTCTTAAAGACTGCCAGAAAATACTCAATAAAGAAATGGTTTAGTTTATTTTTTGCCTGACATGTCCTAATTCTAACACATTTTTAAAGCTACCAATGTCTTAATGTGGAATTATAAGTGGAGTTTTCAAATATGTATATATTCTCACATGCATGCATAAATTCTATAATATCCTTTGCTATATAACACATGTTAGAGATTATTTGTAACACATTCATGTATTACTAAGAATATGAATTACTTTATTTCTTCAGATATAGTATTTATAGTATGTATAGTATAGTGCTGTCATAGATCTCAAGGCCAAAAGGTAGTGGAAAATCAAATTAGAAATTAGATATCATGTAGGATCTCTGTCCTTAATGTGCTGTACATTGTGATTTAATGCTGTAACTAGTACTCCAACAGTATTTTTCACTTTGTGTTACTATGTGGGGGCAAACTGTTGAAATCTTTACCTAATATATACTAAACTGATATTCTGTATATAAAGAGAATTGAAAATGAATCTTGATGTGAATGGAAGAGGAGAGGGAGCGGGAAAGGGGAGGGTTGTGTGTGGGAGGGAAGTTTGGGAAGGGGGGAAGCCATTGTAATCCATAAGCTGTACTTTGGAAATTTATATTCATTAAATAAAAGTTAAAAAAAATTAGAACCCACTTTGGCTTTATTTTTTAATTAATTGAATTTTGCTTACTCTGCTTTGGATTATAGTTTTTAGGTTTTATTTATTTCCCCTCCTAAATATATTCTAATAAATTCCTAGCAGGTGGGGAATATCCAATCATGAAGTTTTCTAAAAACACGGAGATATTTCTCTTGACATAAGAGTCTATTGACAAGTGTTGCTCATTTTCCTGTGTATAAATTTCCTGAAAACATTTTTAAGCAAAAATGTAGAGAAGTCAGAAATGGGTTTAAGTACTATTTTTTCCCAATACATTAAAAATGAAAATTCTAATACTCATAATTTTCAAATTATAATAAATACTCATAAGTAATATTATAATGTTATATGTTATTAATACTATTAATTAATCCAAACTCTAAAGATTTCAAAACAAGCAGTGCTTATCAAAAATTAGAAACACTGGAGCCAGAGTTGTGGCAGAGCAGGTAAAACCGCTGCCTGCCACAAAGGCACTCCACATGGACACCAGTTCAAGTCCTGGCTGCTCAACTTCTGATTCAGCCCCCTGTTAATGTGCCTGGGAAAGCAGCAGAAGATGGTCCAAGTCCTTCAGTCCATGTACCTACGTGGGAGACCCAGATAAAGTTCCTGGCTCTTGGCTTCAGCCTGGTCCAGCCATTGTGGCAATCTGGGGAGTGAACCGGTAGATGGAAGCTGTCTCTCTCTAACTCTGACTTTCAAATAAAGAAATATTTTCAAAAAAAAAAATAGAAAAACTACTTTAAATATTTTAAGCTTTAAAACACAGTTTTCATGAATATTTTTCTATGCCTTCAATTATATAAACTGTCTTACTATTTTTTAATTTTTCTAAAAAAATTTTGACATAAAAATGATATTTATGGGGTACTATATGATATTTTGTTACTTTTATATATTGTGTAATGTCCAATCAGAGGAAATAGATTTATCCTTTCTTCCACTTAACATTTCTTCATTGAAAACATCCAAAATCCTAGCTTCTAGCTTTTTGAAAGAGAACTAGACAGTATCATCAACTTTATCTCTAGTACCGTTGCTTGCAGCAGAACCTCAGAATGGCTTATTCCAATTTAGCTAAAACCCAGAATCCATCAATCAACTTTCTCTGCCTCTCTCCACAGTCCCCTCCCCAGCCTCTGGGAACTACCATTAGATTTTCATCTTCAATATCATTACTATTAGCAGTACTAATAGTACTATCTTTTTTTTTTTTTTCAGTTGTTGGGATAATGTATTTGAAAATGACATTACAGTAAAAAGACTTAATACTTCACCAAATAAATAGTTGAACAAGTAAAAAGCAAAAAGAGCCTAGTTTAGCAGGAATATAGACAGTGGATACAAATAACAATTGAAAGGAGCATTGTGATTTGCATGCATCAGGGAGTACATAGAAGAACCTCTGGGGTAAGGGAGCACTACTGTTTCTTATAATTGGGTAAAGAGGTTTTGCCCAGCAGCAGAACAGCAGCAACAATAATGTTAGTATGCCATGACATGACAGCATTTCAAGATATCCCAGTAACACGGGAGGTTCTCAGCTACATCATGAGTAAGCCTGGCCTCCTACAGGACAGGAAAGGGGTGCAAGAGTGAGGGGTACACTTACAGGTGGCCCTTCAACCCCCCACCACTCATGCACTAGGGATTTGTTTAAAAAAGGATGGCTGTTTAACTCCGTTTTCACTAACATACCTGAAAGGGACTTTAGAAACCATTGCAGGGTTGTATTTTGTAGGATAATTTTGAACACACTATTTTCCAACAGATCAAGAGATAAAGCTGACAAGTAGAATAAGTTGCTCCATAGATCAAACTGAAAACTCAGGCTCTGGGAGAGGCTGGCCTGGGAAATAAACAGTGAATTCCAGATAAATTTCACTGAAGTCTAAAACGATGATGAAATATTCCAAAAAACTGGGTTTTAAGGGGGAATTATAGACAGTAAATTACATGGCTGTGCCAACAGTATCCTAAACTAAAAATTATGACTTCTCTATAGTGAATCTGAGAGCTCTGGTATTTGGGAAATGTAATTGGAGACTGTGTCACAATCCTAGCCTCCAGATGGAACCCTTCTTTCTGGTTTGGTTTCACAGATTAGGTACTACAAGCAATTTTAATAGTTTAATATTGAGTAATCTGCTGACTCATTTTCTACCACTGGTTTTACTTCATTCCTTTGTTTAAGGAAAATATGTAAGCTTCATAACTGTTCCTAAGCACAGGTCCCTGCATAGTATCTTTATGTCCAAAAATCAACCCACAAATAATTTTCGGACCCCAATATTTAAAACAATGAGATTGATTAAAGTTCTTAATATTTATATTTCATATATAATAATTATATTATTATAAAAATAATTACATTTTATACTTAGTCACTAGAAGCCCAGATGTTATTTAACGTTTACTAGAGGCGCCAGCAGTGTGGCATAGTAGGCTAAGCCTCCACCTGCAGCACCACAATCCCACATGAGCACCAGTTCTAGTCCCGGTTGCAGCTCTTCAGATCCAGCTCTCTGCTAAGGCCTGGGAAAACAGTGGAAGATGGCCCAAGTGCTTGGGCTCCTGCACCTGCATAGGAGATCCGGAGAAGGCTCCTGGCTCCTGGCTTTGGATCTGCTCAACTGTGGCAGTTGCGGCCATTTGGGGAGTGAATCAGCAGATGGAAGACCTTTCTCTCTGTCTCTCTATGTCTCTGTAACTCTACCTCTCAAATAAATAAACAGATAAATTCTTTAAAAATAAAGTTTACTAGAACTTCACATTTATGTGTTGTTGTTTTCAATTTAATTCCATTGCCATAAATTTCTCAATTTAACATCTGAGCCTATAAATTACAACTCTGAATTCTAAACTGCTATGCATTTTCTGTAATTTGAATCATAATTAAAGCAGAACTGATATGTAAACTAAATTTCTCAATAATTGTTTAAAAGTTTATGGTTAATGCCATTTACTATCTCCTTAATTACATGACCCTGGCAATTTCCCTGCCCTTTCTCAGTTTTCTTATCTTTAAAATGGTGATAACAACACTTAGTAATGAGCTGTCTTAGAATCAGAATACATACGAGGGGCAGGCACTGTGGCGTACAGGGTAAAGCTGCCGCCTGCAGTGCCAGCATCCCATATGGCCGCCAGTTCAAGTCCCAGCTGTTCTTCTTCCAATCCAGTTCTCTGCTATGGCCTGGAAAAGTAGTGGAAGATGGCCCACAACTCCCAAGGTCTCTTGTGATGCAAAAAAAATCTTAACCCATGAATCCCATTAACTTTCTATGGAACTCATTACCACTTCTAAATATTAAATTTAGGACTAGTGTTTGACACAGTGGTAAAACACTACTTGGAACGGTCACAGTCCATATTGGGTGCCTGAGTTCAGGTCTCGGTTTTGCTCCCAATTCCAGTTTCCTGTTACCACATACCCTGAGAAGAAGCAGTGATGGTCAAGTACTTGGGTTCAAGCCACTCACATGGGAAACCTAGATTGAGTTCCCACCACCTGGCTCACTCTGGCTGTTGTGACAGCTCAATCTAGCTGTCAGATGGGAGATGTCTCTCTGTATCTTTAAAAATGAATGAATGAATAAACATTAAATTTTATTTATAAACATGCAAAAATTAAATGCACATTATACATATATACCATACTATACAGAAATAGCAAGCTTCTGAATACATGCCAAAACAATTTATTAATAGAGCTACAGATATAAAATTGATGATTTAGGCAGCAGAGAATTAAGTTCAAAGTTAAAATTTTAATAGTACCTCCCTACCTGTACACTTGCCCTAACTTGATCAGTTAATGACTGAATAGGGAGAATGATACAGTGTTGTACTGTAAAAATGATGGCATGAAATAATGGAATATTCACTGGGATAGAAATGAAAAAAATAAACAAACAAACAAATAAAACCCTGACTTTTCACAGTGTAACCTGGCATTATGAACTTCTTCAATAGTTACAATGCCCTGCCACCCTTGGTAGACACAAAAATACCCCCCTCACAGAGTCATGTGTGTAAACATGCATGTACACACACACACACACACATACACACACACACCTACAACCACTGGAAGGGTAGAAGCCCAAGTTTCTGTGATTCATCTGAAGAAAAACCTTGGCAAATTAAGAAAAATATCTGAGGCCATGAACCTAAATTAGAATTCTTATAAAAAGATTTTTTTTTTAGAAAAATGGTGTCCTTTTCTTCCAAGAACCCATTTGACTACTTAACGTTTTACCAGATATGCAGCATCATACACTTCAAATGATTCCTTTTGTGACCCATGATGAAAGACTGTATACAAAGATGAAAACTGATGCATGGCTCAGCTACACGGCACAGGGTGCATCTGCACTCCCATCACAACTTTATATCAACACCTTTCAAGGGCCCAGTGCTAACATCCTTTGGGTCACATCAGTGCCCTCTTCAAAATGTTCACTGGCTCTGCTCAGCCTACAAACTAAAATAAAAACTTTTGATACCTGTAGATTTTTTGAACCTTCAATAACCAGCTACTATGTGTAAAAAGTAGTGGATAATGAAACAAATAAATACTATTTAATTTTTATGTTTACACTTAAAGTCAATGACAAAAAGAACATGCTGTTACAAAGAAGATATCTCAAAGACAAATTTGCAATTTATATGTGTAGACAAATGAGTAATATCCAACTCATTGAGTATGCACTGTCGTCAGACATTAAGATATGCATGTAAAAGCTAACATAATTTTGAGTGCTGTATGTTCTTAATATAAAACTTTTTCTAATTTTTTCCAAAAATATGGAGAATACAACATACAACCTTGAAATGACATTTTTTGTTTTGAATCTTATCTGTGTATTAAAGATTTCCCCCTAAGGAATTGCAAGCAATGTTTTGATAGCTGAAATACTCATAATTAGTATAGTTAGCTGCAATTTCACATTGAAAAGTATCACAGAATAGTAAATAGACTTACTATAAAGAGAGATTAACATGAGTGGAACAGCAAAAGGCAGAGGGAAAATAAAATAAAATACTTCTTAGTCATTTCTCTTTCATCTCTCTTTTTTCTTCTTTCCTCTTCCATTTCCTACCTCCTGATTTCCCCTTCTTTTATTTCATACTTCATCCCATAATCTGATGTTTCCTTTTGTGAAGTATTTTTTATGCTGGAGTAATATTATCCAGATTTATTGCTGTTGCCATACCTAGGCATATCATTTGGATTTATTGTTACTTGTCTATCATTCCTAACCACCCCACAGCAAAAGGTGAAGACCTGAACATTAACCTAGGGAAATGTTTGGAAGACATTAATGGAAATATATTTATATCACACACACACACAAACTTTTCTCCCTCCTAAATTTCTCTCCTAACACAGTAGCCAATGCCAAAGCATAAACACTGTATTAAGGGCTTGACTTCAGTATTAATAACTCAGATTAAAACTCTTGGCAATTAATTAATGGCAGAAGTCATCCCCTGTTCTCCAGTGTAACACTTCCTGCCATCTCTTAAATCCCTCACTCCACCTGCCCTTCCCTGCTCCTCTCAGCCTGTGAAAACCCTAGGTCCTGAAAAGTTGATCCTGTTATCTGCTGCTCTGTATCTGAGATTAACAAAATAGACATTAGCAAATTTACAACCAACAGCTCAGACAGCTGCCCTACTTTAAGCATGTAATGGAAAAGGAACTAATCTAGTTAAGAGCAGGGGACTAGTTCATAAATTTGGCTTTTGAGGACAGTTAAAGCTGTCACACCTCTTCTGGAGAGTAGGATTCAAATTAAATTATCAGGCTTCTTCTCACTGTTTGTTGAGTGAGAAAAGCCAGCACTTCAGCAAACTGGACTAACAAGACCCTCAGAGGTTACAGAAGTCTCACAGACTTGCACAATAGATAACTACGTAATACATAAATTGATGTAGAAATATATGATTTGCCTGGGACAGATACAGATCTCCCAAGAATTCCAATCACTGACAACTCTGCTTGGATCAAACATCAAATCTGTTTTAGGAAAAAAAAATACGAAAAATGCAATGCAACAAAAAATAATAAACCTATCCTAATAAATATAATTAATAAAAATCATAAGCCCTCATCTGTTCAGAATTCAGCTTAAAGGAAAATTATTGCCATATTTTTATAACTGAGAACATGTTTAATAGATTTAATTGTAACTTAAAAGTAATAATCATCCAGAAATGACAAATTTAGCAACATATAAAAACTATGTTTATGTGTCAGCATCCTGAGCCACATCTCTAGACAATAATTCAAACTTGTCAAATTTCAGAGTTATTCTATCATTTTCTCAGTAGCTTACTTCCCAGGAAGAGTAATGAAGGTAAAATAAAAAGCAGTAATGACAGACACTTTTAAATTCTACAAAGTTGAATGATACATCTAATTATAAATCACTAAAACCTAATGCATATATTCAATAACTCATTTTTATTCTTAATTATAATAAAAATAAAAGGAGCTTCAAAACAATATCTCCTGTGTATCATGTTATACGGTGATAACATTGTCCTCAAAACATTAAAATCTTGACCCTGCTCAATGAGTTGTGGGAATCATGGTGGTTGCTTAATAAGGACAGTAGTTCTCAGCTTAAATATACCCAACAAGGAAAGAGCCAATGACTGAGAGGAGTGACATCACTAAAACTTGAAAGCTGCCCATGAGGAATATAGCTGAATCAAGTTAAACATGCATAATGCAGAGACAACAGGGCATCCAAGTGGAGAATTCATATAAGCTCTCAAGAAATGCAAATGGAATTCAGGAGAGAGGCTAGAATGATGGCCAAGAGTAGGTACCTGATGATGCTAACAAAGCAGTGAAAGACTCTCTTCTCTCCACAGAAAAATGAGAGGTAAGAGAAGCAGAACAACAGTCCAACCTTAGCAATCAACCAATACTGAAGACAGGAAAGGGGAGAGAAAGGAAAGAGTTAGCCTAAGATAACTGGAGAGCGACCTCTCTCTAGAGCTTTTATCTGCATGCTACAACTAAGATACGAGATATGTGGTATGTGTGCATTCAGACACCATGAGGGGAGACCTTACATGTATAAAATACACTGAATTCATCACAAAATATTTGCTAAGAAATCATTAAGTGACAGGAATTGGTAATAGTAGAAAAATTATTTTAATATGGAAATAGTGTTTACTTTAACAGAAAACACTAATTTTGACTCCAAAAACTGTACTAGATAATTATATGAAATATGTACTTATAAATTACAATATACTAGTAATATATAATTTTCAGTACACTAACTTGCTTGCTAAGAAGCATTATGGGGCCAGAGCTGTGCTGTGGTGCATAAAGCTGCCACTTGCGAGACCAATGTTCCACATGGGCACCAGTTCAAATCCCAGCCGCTCTACTTTGGATCCAGCTTCCTTCTAGTGGCCCTGGAAAAGCAGTAGAACATGGGCCAAGCGTTTGGGCCCTGCCACCACATAGGAGTCCTGGAAGAAACTCCTGGCTCCTTGCTTTGGCCCAGACTCACTCAGCCCTTGCGGCCACCTGGGGAGTAAATCAGCAGATGGAAGACCTCTTTCTCTATCTCTCCCTCTCTCTGTCACTCTTTCAAATGAATAAAATGAAAGAGAGAGAAAAAGAGAGAGAGAGAGAGAGAGAGAGAGGAGAGAAGGAGAGAAGGGGAGAGGAAGGGGGGAGAGAGGGAGAGAGAGAGAGAGAGAGAGAGGGAGGCAGGGAGGCAGGCAGGCAGGCAGGCAGGAAGGAAGGAAGGATTATGAGTACCTAAAGTTTAGGAAATTAGAAGCATCATTTTTCCCACTGTTTCTAAGTGGGAAAAGCTCTGAGCAGCTAGGCATTTATATCAGAGGATAAAATGATTTTGAAATGAGTTCTTAAAGAGTATCTTAACTCCACTATGATTTAAAAATCATAAGGAGAAGAAAGGAAATTTTTTGTAGTCTTTTGAAATTATAGAAGAGTTAATATTTAATTCACAATCATCAAGAATGAAATAGTATACAATGTTCACTTGTATTTCTTTTTTTTTTTTAAAGATTTATTTTATTTATTTGAAAGGCAGAGTTACAGAAAGGCAGAGAGAGAGAAGTCTTCCACCCACTGGTTCACTCACCAAATGGCCGCAACAGCCGGAGCTGTGCTGATCTGAAGCTAGAAGCAAGGAGCTTCTTCTGGGACTACCACACAGGTGCAGGGGCCCAAGAACTTGGGCCATCTTCTACTGTTCTCCCAGGCCACAGCAGAGAGCTGGACTGGAAGAGGAACAGCCAGGATTCGAACCTGTGCCCATATGGGATGCTGGTGCTGCAGGCTGGGGCTTTAATCCACTGCACCACAGCGCTGGCCCTTGTATTTCTTTCTATTTTCAAAGTTTGAAAAAGTAAATTGCTTTTTTCACCTAAAATTATGTGTTTCAAGATTCTCCAATGGCCGGCACTGTGGCTCACTTGCTTAATCCTCGCCTGCACGTCAGCATCCCATATGGGCGCCAGGTTCTAGTCCCGGTTGCTCCTCTTCCAGTCCAGCTCTCTGTTGTGGCCCGGGAGGGCAGTGGAGGATGGCCCAAGTGCTTGGGCCCCTGCACCCGCATGGGAAACCAGGAGAAAGCACCTGGCTCCTGGTTTCGAATCGGCACAGCTCCGGCCGTAGCAGCCATTTGGGGAGTGAGCCAACGGAAGGAAGGCCTTTCTCTCTGTCTCTCCCTCTCACTGTCTATAACTCTACCTGTCAAATAAAAATAAATAAATAAATAAATAAATAAGATTCTCCAATGTTAGACGTTGCTATGTGATTCAGAGTGGAATTAATAGAAAACGTAAAAGGTTATGTGAAGCAATTTTAAACAGGGACTACTTAGAGAATATAAGTATATATTATAAAAATCCAAATGTCTTATTTATAAATTAGAAAATATAGCCTTTCTCTTTAATAGTATATATGTGTGTGTGTGTGTGTCATGTGTTTATGCATTTTTAAGAACAGGGGACAATAAGAGCTTCTTCTTCAGGCCAATTTTGTTAACTGAGTTACGAAGTTTCCCTTAAACTAAACTTAAAAAGGAGGGGCTAGTAGACATACAGGCACCATTCTAATGTATTCTGTTTAAAGAACAAAATGTCTATAAGACAGGGGGGTGGGCATGGTGGTACAAGCGGTTAGGCCATCACCAGAGGCTTCTGCACCTCAGCTTCACATCCGGCGTCCTGCTGACACATCCTGGAGGCAGCAGACACACACCAGGGAGACCACGGTGGAGGTCTGCCTGACCCAGCCCTGGCTTTGCCCAGCATGTGGGAGAGATTTGGGGATGGAGGATCTCTTGCTTTTGCTTTCTAGCTCTGTCTTTCAAACAGATTAAAAACAAATAAACATTTAGGAAATACTCCTCCCCCATTAGAAAAGTTTCTATCAAACACAAAAACATAATTATAAATTACTAAAATTCTGGTGTATGTAAATATATACTTAATCTTCTACTGGAAAAATTATATAAAGACTACACAGGAACAGAAGAAAAAGGGTTAAAAATTCTATCTGTGCTAACACTTCTGCTCCCAATTGGGTAATTTAACTTACGTCTTCAAAATGCTCTATATCAAAGCTGTATGTTGAGCCTAAGAAAATACGGTGTCTGGCCCTGGACAACCAAAGTTAATTCTTGATATTGTTAAAAGTATTCTTTTGAGGTCAGGGCTGTGGAGTAGTGGGTAAAGCTGCTGCCTGTAGTGCCAGCATCCCATATGGGTGCCAGTTCAAGTCCTGGCTGCCCCACTTCCGATCCAGCTCTCTGCTATGGCCTGGGAAAGCAGCAGAAGATGGCCCAAGTCCTTGGGTCCCTGCACCCACGTGGGAGACCAGGAGAAGTTGATGGCTCCTGGCTTCGGATTGGCCCAGCTTCAGCCGTTGCAGCCATCTGGGGAGTGAACCAGCAAATGGAAGACCTCTGTCCCCCCTGTGCCTCTCTGTAACTTTGCCTTTCAAATAAATAAATAAATCTTAAAAGAAAAAAAAGTATCCTTTCAGGGTGCCACAGCTCACTGATGATGAAAAAATGTTGTAATTCTAAAATCAAGGAAATCATTTGAGAATAGTAACATTTATAGTAACATTTGCTTCTCGATTACTGAAAGATTGCTCATCAATTTTAACCTAGATATACCTCTGTCTCAACTTAACAAGTTAATCTTTCACACATATAGGATTCTCCTAAACACAAGACAATGTCTGGACCCCGCAGGAAATGCCAAGTAAGTCCTCAAGCTTGTTTAATATTTTTTCGAAAAAAAAAAATCTATTTTGATAATTTAAATGATTAAATATCACACATTTTGCATTTCAGTTCAGCCACTTATATGTATAATTAAGAGATTTTTTTTTTTCACCTAAGGAATGATATCAGGGGCCAGCCTTGTGGCATAGCGGTAAAGCCGCCGCCTGTGATGCCAGTCTCAGCTGCTCTACTTCTGATTCAGCTCCCTGCTAATGTGCGTGGGAAAGCAGTAGAGGACAGCCCAAGTGTTTGGGCCCTAGCACCCACATGGGAGCCCCAGATGAAGCTCCTGGCCTCTGGCTTTGGTCTGGTTCAGCCCTGGCCATTGTAGCCATTTGGGCAGTGAAAAAGTAGACGGAAGATCAATCTCTCTCTTTCTCTTATTCCTCCCCTTATCTCTGTAACTGTGTCTTTTAAATAAATAAATCTTTTTAAAAAATAGTTATAATAGCAAAAACCACACTATTTCATGAATTTATTTTTCACTGAAATAGACATTGATAACATGGATATTGAGAAAATGTGCTCTGTAGAAATAGATATACTTCTATTAAACATATCATACACACATATACATATATATACATGTGTAAACTCCTAAATCTGTGGATTATATTAATAATGACATTTTCATGACATGGACTAGTCTAGTAAAAATGTATCTTTCATACATATGTAAAGTTAATTATGTTGCATAATGACATTTCTGTCAACAGGTCACATATATAATGCTTATCCCACAAGATTACCATGGAGTTGAAAAATTCCTGACACCTAGTGATATCACAGCCATTACAACGTCAAACCCAAACAAATTACTCACATATCTATTTCAATGCTGGTCTACCACTCACTGTGCTGCCAATCATATAAAAAGTACAGTACATATAATTATGTATAGTATATAATACTTTATCATGATAACCGATGACTGTTATTGGTTTATATATTTACTATGGTATTTTTGCCACTATTTTATAATATATTGCTATACTTTAAGTTTACAGTACAACAGCTACTGGGGCAAGAACTTCCTAATTCTGTTTCTTGACTGCATTAAGATGCCACATGGAATGACTGACCTGCACCATGTAGGTTTGAGTAAGCACACTGCATGGGTTCAAAACAACTAGTGAATCTCCCAGCAACATGTCTCAGAACAATATGACTACACTCCTACTAATGTAAACGGGATCTTACAATATTTTCAGGATACCACAGGATGCAAAGTCAAGAGTTAATAAAAATAACAGACACTAGCAGGAATACAAAGGGAAAAAAAGCCTGGTGATGTACTTTCCCAACAATGTCCCACAATAAATGGCCTAAAAGACTATAATATATGTCAAATGTTATAGGAAAAAAAGTTACAGTTTTCAAACATTTGGATTTTTCTTTACAGTTTCATTTTAGAATTTTTAAGAAGGGAAATGTGTGAAAGTACAAAGGGAATTTGGGGTACAATATGACTATTTCAATTGAAAATGTTTATTCTTAGAGTCCCTAAAATTTATCAGAGTTCAGCCTTATGACAAAAAATAATTAGATGGAATCTAAAAGCTAAGTTTAAGAATATACTAACATTTTAAAGGGTTTATTTATTTGTTTGAAAGGGAGGAAAAAGAGAGAATGAGAAAGAGAATCTTCCATCCACTAGTTCACTCCCCCGAATGGCCACAAGAGCCAGGGCTGGACCAGACTGAAGCCAGCAGCCAGGGACTCTATCCAGGTCTCCCAATTGTGTAGCAGGAACTCAAGTACTTGAGCCATCATCATCCATTGTCTCCCAGGTGCAGTAGCAGGAAGCTGCCCTGGAAGCAGAGCAGGCGGGACTGGAAGCAGAGCAGGCGGGACTGGAACTAGCCCTCTGGCACAACTTGCCGAGTGGGGGCTTAACTTGCTGCCCTGCAGCACCCACCCAAAGAATGTAATCATTTCTAAATGGAGACTTTTGGAAAAATGAGACTGACCCACCTAGATTATCAATAAAAATCGCATTTTAAAAACTGTGTCTAAAAGAAATGAATGCTGTCATGAGCATAATTCCAGGTAGATGTGAAATATCAGAATACCAAAGTCACTGGAGCAGAGAAAATTTTCCATTTTCTCTGAAAGACCCACAGTGGTCTACACTTTGCAGATGAGATGGGGGACAGAAAGGCAGCATCACACAACATCTCTGCTATCAAGATTCTTACAAATGGGAAGCTGAAGTGGTCTCACAGCGCAAAGCAGTGCTTCCTGAGTATAACGGGATTCAGTGTTACTCGGGAGGGATGCTGCCATTAAAAAGGGCGTGGCCAGTTGGTTTGCACAGGAGAATTCAGAAGCAGGACTGACAGGTATGAACATAAATCAAGGACTAGTACAGACAACACAGGTGGAGTCTACATCACCTGCCTTCCCCATTACCTGACTTCTCTGGTGCCCTCTAGATAAACGTGCTACCTACGCCCTCAGATTTGTTTTGTTTTGTTGTAAACCTTTAAAAATTGACATCTGAGGCTGCGTTCTGCCAACTAGGACATTTTTTGTAAAAAGCAGCCGCCATCAATGTTTCCAAAATACACAAAGTGCATGTGTACCATTTTCAAAAGCCCTCTCAACATAATACATTCAGCTTAATTGAAAACCCACCATGTAGGTATGCTGCTTTCTTTCAGCACCGGCGAAACCCAGGCAGCACACTAGCATCTATCCCCAGGCCACTGCTCCCCGGCTACGCCCCGCACCAGAGGAGACCTTTGAGTCAGCAGTCTTCCTTCACCACATAGTGGTCACGCAGCTATTTCATCTGTGAGGGAGTCTAAGTTTTATGAATGATCATAATTTACATCACCATAGAACCTTTATTATCTTACCATACCCTGGAGCTCTTACGAGGCTAATATTTTAAATAATCCTAGTATGCTACAGAGATGAGTGTACAATGTTGAATTTTTCCAATGTGATCCCTGAAAATTAAACAAATTCTTGTCTTGACTTTTTTCTTATTTTCTGGCTGAAGGCAGGAAAAAAACAAAGACTCTACTTATATTTTACTTAACATTTAGCTTTAATTATTTAATACCATGAATTATAGGCATGAAACCCTTAAAAAGGGGAACAAATTAAAGTCAATGCAATATTCTAATTTTATTTTGCTAAAAAAAAAACCTGAAAAAAAATGAATTCAATTTCACCTCTGTGTTATAGGAAGGAAACTCTTTGAGTCTAAAACAAACAGTGGATGTGCCTCACGGGTGTTTCTGGAGCTGGGCGACTGAAGTCTACAAACTGATGTCTGCCAGTGGTGCCTGCGGAGCAGCGTGAGGGTTAACACGGCTTCCACGACAGCCAAGAGTCTCCTCGGAGACTTAATTGGCTTGTGGAACAACTCCAAAACTAGTGCTCTGCTTTCTTCTTTGCCTTTCTGCTCCTCTAACTCTCTTTTCCAATAAAAATTTTTAAAAAAAAAAGGACAACGCATGGTAATGCATCATTTATAAATTACCTTGTTATTGCAAAAAAACAAAACACTGCTTTGAAAACCAAACAAACTCCTGCTGCGGACTGGGGCATGTTTGATGGAGGCGCTTCAAAAGAGTCCAGGGCTTAATGGAGGTTGTTTGTGTGGAGACTTGGATCTGTACCTGCTGTCCCCTGTCACTCCCTGGAAACTTGGCGGCAGATGTTGTAGCGTTAAGTTGTCTCTGAAGTGGCTTTCTGTCCTCCTCTCCCCACCGCCACCGAGTCAAACTACATTAGATCTCGTATTTGCGCCTAAGGCAAGTTTGGGAGCGCAGCTGTGTCCACCCCCCGCTCCTACCTTTGGTGTTTCGGGCCTCCAGGCAGCGAGCGAGAGACCAAAACGGCCCTGCCGCTCTCAACTACCTCCGCTGACAATCGGGGGGCCGCCGCCGCCGCCGCCAGCAGATGTGGGCGACAACCTGCCCGGCGCGCACCTGGCCGCGCCGCCCCGGCCTCGCGCGCCGCGCTGAAACATTCATGACTCGGAGGACCGCGCGCGGCATCAAAGCGCCGGCCTGCCCGGCCACCTCGGCGGGAGAGGTGGCAGGAGGCAGCCCGGCGCTGCTTTGATACTGTATGCCTCCACTTCAGTTCTTGATCAAGGACTTCAATTCAGTGGTGAATTCTTCCCCCGAACGAGCCCGGTGCGGCCTCGGAGCCATAAAAGGCAAGCATTTGGCTGGAAATCCACCGTGACGGGACTCGCAGAGCAACTGTGCGTGACTCTGGGTTTAGTTCTGTGTACGCCGGTTTGTTTGTTAAACTGAACTCTCGAGAGGCAGATTCTGCAGTACACAATTTATAAATAAATGACAAGATGGGTTTCCAAGGTAGAAAACAGGCTGCTGACCACACCGAGGTGGTGTGACTGGGAACCCTTAGTCTCATCCTTTTTACTATCTCAGGCGGCAAAAAGTTTGTTTTACCTTTTTTTTTTTTTTCTTAAGAAAGAATGTTGACTATTATACTATTATTTCCTTTAAAATTGTGACATAAGAACCCCTTCTCATCTATATCGATTGACATGACAGGACATTCCACACCCATTTCTAACAACCAGAAAAAGCTTCCCAGAGTCTTCCTAATTTCTACTATGCATTCATACACACACACACACACACACACCTCGTTAAGAATCAAAAAAAAAAAACCACTTGCAAATTATACTCACTAATTTACATGCCGATAAAAAAGTTTATTTTAAAAAGAATTGGCCTTCATAGCTAATAACATTTGTTCCAATGAATTATTTGCTGTGTATAAACAAGCCTTTCTACAGGGAATCAGTGTATCTAATCTAGGCTGATAATATTACTATTTACAAACTGCCTAATATTTAATGGGATAATTTACTGGGAAAATAATTTGTTGATATAAAAATGATAAGCATAAAGAACAATGAACACCTCAAATATATGTACAAATGTATGAAATCTCTCATGAGTTGGCCTCAGGTCAATGTTTAATTCAGTTAAATTTAATTTAGGTACACAGGATTTTAGGAACCCATTAAGTAGAATGTGGTTACCTAAAGCTCACAAAAGCACTTTAAGACTAACTGTTCCCATGCAGTGAGTATGCCCTGGCTTACCTAGGGTGCTCAGACATAGCCACACACGTTGAAGTAATCTTCCCATTTCTCTAAGAAAAGCTAGACGATTGATACATGGATGGACAGCTAGAACAAGCTATTCTGAAAGAGCAACCAGATAGGTTGAAGAAACTACCACTCTGGCTTCTTTAGTTTCCTAAATGTAAATCTTCTCTACTCCCTGTATTCCTAAGAGATAATCCTTATCTAAGTAAGCTAAATTGATAAAAACCGTAAGGTTCAATAGGTTTAATTTTTGAGGACCTAATTAACTGGACATAATATCCCAAAAGCAATGCTGATCCATGGTCTCATCTTGAGCACAGATAAAACATTACCAAAGTAAATCATCACATTTTAATATCATGCCTCAAAATTAGCTTTGCTTCAAATATACTCTTAATTCTCTGAAAATCTTCTTTTTCTTCATTTCATACTATGTAAATTTCTGTATGTTCCCTAAATAAAATACTCTAGGGCAGAAACAAAGCAAAAATACTCCTGGAATTTAAGACATTAAATTTTTGAAAAAAATTCTTATTTTTTATAAAATAGAAATAAAATATGTAGGATGTTAGCACAGATTATATCACTGCATCATGCCAAATATTATTTGGTTTTTTTTGGGATAATAACATCTGGTATATTTAAGTTACTCTGGAAACTTTTAATTGAAATCCACCAAAATAGTTATGGCTAAATGTCCCATGATGGGTGCAGATTATTTTGGGTACAAGTATTATCACAGAGTACCATGGTTGCCTTCATCAAAAAACATTATTTACTGTGTTCATAAGAATATGAATAAAGCAACTGAAGGCTTCATTCATTCAAAAGTAGTCGACCGAAATATGTAAGAACTGTGTAAATGGTGTAAGAAGTTGGCAAAGCTGAAAATGAAAGCATAGTACATATAACTATATTTAAGAAGAGATAAAAAGGGAATAAGAAAAATAAGACGAGGAAGAAAGGAAAGGAGAGAGGGGAGGAAGCATTCAGAGAGCATGAAACCAAAGGAAGATAATGGCTTCCTAAAACATGATGTCAACAATATGAACAATGCTGGGATCTTTCATTGTCTTAACAGTGTACAGAAAGCTAATTCACTGAAGTATTAAATGACTCATTGTGTAATTCTGTGATTTAATCTTTGTAAAAATACGGACTATAGTTATGTATGTGTTTGGGTTAAAGAGTTTATATTAGAATTAATTCTATTAAATAAAGACCTAGTAGATGATGTGAAGTCATAAATTTATATATTCTTAATAATCTTTGTGGGACACGGAAAATGGGGAAATGGGGAAAAAAGACAGCTAAGATTTCTCAAGTTGTCTAAAAGGAAAAGGCTATATGCTGATAACAATGGAAGACAAAAAAATCTCAATCAAAAAATGTTAAACATAAAGGGACATTAGCAAGAAATACAGCAACAAAAGAGTAAATTATGCCAACTTTACCTGATTTCTGTAAATAGTAACTTTGTGAAGTTGGTTTGGTTGTATGGACAGACAGATATACAACATACCTTAAATTCAGCAAAGAATTTAACAAAAATTATTAAATATCCTTGTGAGGTATAAGGTTAACTGAGGTTGTCCAATTGGTTGGGTTCCTAGCTTTCCTAGAGTAATGCCAACTAGCTACAGAATGTCACCTGTGGGGAAAGAGGCTCATGGTTTGCCACGCTGAGGTGGTAACAGTAGCTTGAAATAAGTGACAAAAGTTTACAGTTGACAAAATGTTAGACGTGGTAGAGCTGAAATGGATAAGTATGATGATGCAAGATTAAGTCAGGTGGGCCAGCGTTGTGGTATAGCAGGTAAACCACCTCCTCCCATGCCAACATACTATATGGGTGCTGATTCTTTCATGTTCCAACTGCTCCAATTCTGATCCAGCTCCCTGTTAATGGCCTGGGAAAAGCAGTGTAAGATGGCCTGAGTGTATGGATCTCTGCCATTCACATGGAAGACCAGGATGAAGCACCCGGCTCCTGGCTTCAGCCTCCTTGGCACTGGCCATTGAGGCTATCTGGAGTGTGAACCATTGGATGGACGATCTCTCCCTGTCTCTCCCTCTCTCTCTGACTTTCAAAATAAATAATGAATAAATCTTTAAAAAAAAGATTAACTCAGAATGCATCAGGAACATATAGAATTATATTAGATATTTGATAAAAAAATTCAATAAACCAACAATTGATGTTTAATAAGTTTCAAGTCTTGCATTTAAGTAAAAATGAGCCAAAAATAAACAAAAAAGTAGCATGAATTTAAAGTGGAAAAAGTGAAGTTTTAGTCAACTTCACACAATAAAGATCTATTCCCTTTTATCTAAAATCCAAAACCATTGAAATGTAAAGTTTTGTCCTAAGTTTCTCACCAAAATTCATTTGGAAGCAAAATCTGAACAGGACTAATTTAGTAATATATCTGAACAATGTGATAGGGATGCTGCTTTACATAATGTGGGGCATAAAGATTCTATAAAATTCCTAAAATCAGAGAAATTCCCAATTTTGAAACAATCTGACCTCAAGAGTTAGGGGGGGAAAAGGCTTTGAATTATCTTCAACAAAAATATGAATAAATTGCTTTTTAAAAAAATGACAAAAGAAATCTTGGTCAAGGTAATGCAAATGGAAGCATATTCTTGAATCAAATGAAAATTAAGTTACTGGAGCATATGTGGAATAATCTAGCACTATAATTAAGCAGGATGTTAAATTTATCTGCCTGGTATATGTTAGGCAATAAATTGCTGTTGAATGAAGGATGATAAAGCATCACTTTAAAAAACCAAATATGTCAATTAATCCAATCTCAAAGATCTCTTCTATTCTCAAACGATCTTTCTAGTTTTAATCTCAAACCCCCAGATTTTGTAGCAATTCTTGAATTAATGCACACCTGACTGTCTCAGTGACTTTGCTCATGATACCTCACCTATACAAACATTTTGCTAATTTCCACATGTTGAAATCCCACCCATTTTTTTGAAAATAGAAGGACTATGTTTTTTAAGAAGCTTTAATTCCTTCAGAGTGAGTTAGTCTTTCTCTGTCCACTCACAAGTACTCAGATCACAACACAGAATAAATATTTTGTCATGCTATTTCCCAAATTTTATTTAAAAAATTTTTTTATTGTTTTATTTGAAAGGCAGAGTTACGGAGAGAGGAGGAGAGATGGAGAGAGAAATCTTCCATCTGCTGGTTCACTCCCCAAAATGGCCGCAATAGTCATTTTGCCAGGCCAAACCCAGACACCCAGAGCTTCTTCCAGGTCTTTCATGTGGGTGCAGGGGCCCTAAGCACTTGGACAACTTCCACTGATTTCCCAGACCATTAGCAGGAAGCTGGATCAGAACTGAAGCAGCCGGGACACGAACCAGAGCCCATAAGCAATGTTGGCATTGCAGAAGGAAGCTTAACCTACTATGCCACACAACTCTAGACCCCCAAACAATTTTTAGATCTAAGAACAAAGACTAGTTTATTCCAACCACTCCATATTACCTGATGCAATCATTTGTGCATATTTATAATTTGAAAATTACTGAATTGAATGAAAATTAGTAGGAATGATTGAAAGACTGAATGCTAAATTTGAATCATGATAAAGGAGGATACAAAGTATCAGCAAGAAAGCAGTAACTGCATTTGCTGTCTACTACATCCTCATTATTAGCTCAAAACCCTGCAGTTAATCGGGTTAAATTACTGAACAAATTGGTTAGTGTATAACCTCAGGGAGAGAAAACTAGTTTTAAAACATATGAGGTAAAAGTGCAGCATTCTAAGAGGAAGAGCTGTCACATGTCTGAGAAACAATACCACATAAAATAGGAATTTAAACAGAGACGTGGGGGTGGCGCTGTGGCATAGCGGGGAAACGCCATTGCCTGCAAGACAGCATCCCAAATGGGCGCCGGTTTGAGTCCCAGCTGTTCCACTTCTTTTTTTTTTCTTTTTAAGATTTATTTATTTGAAAGGCAGAGTTACAGAGAGAGAGGGTTCGAGAAAGGGGAGGAGAGAGAGGGAGAGGAGAGGGGGAGGGGAGAGGGAGGGGGAGGGGGAGGGAGAGGGATAGGGAGAATCTTCTATGGTTCACTCTCCAAATAGCTACAACAGTCGGAGCTCGGTCAGGAGCCTGGAGCTCCATCTGGGTCTTCCATATGGGTACAGGGGGTAAGCACTTGGGTCACTTCTGATCCAGCTCTCTGCTATGGCCTTGAAAGCAGCACAAGATGGCCCAAGACCCTGGGCCCCTGCACCCGCATGGGAGACCCAGAAGAAGCCCCAGGCTCCTGATTTCAAATCAGTGTAACTCCTGTCGTTGCAGCCAATTGAGGGTTGAACCAGTGGATGGAAGACCTCCCTCTCTGCCTCTCCTTCTCTCTCTGTGTAACTCTTTCAAATAAATAAATAAATCTTTAAAAAATAAAATTAAAAAATAAGCAGAGTTATAAATTTCATTATATTAGAACTTTCTATTAAGAACCACAGTAGGGGCCGGCACTGTGGTACAGCGGGTTAATGCCCTGGCCTGCAGTGCCAGCATCCCATACGGGCACCGGTTAATGTCCCAGCTGCTCCATTTCCTATCCAGCTCTTGGCTATGGCCTGGGAAAGCAGTAGAGGATGGCCCAAGTCCTTGGGCCCCTGCACCTGCATGGGAGACCCAGAAGAGGCTCCAGGCTCCTGGCTTTGGATTGGCACAGCTCCGGCCATTACAGCCAATTGGGGAGTGAACCACTGGATAGAAGACCTCTCTCTCTCTCTCTCTCTCTCTCTCTCTCTCTCTCTCTGCCTCTCCTCTCTCTGTGTAACTCTGACTCTCAGGTAGATAAATAAATCTTTAAAAAAAAACCAAAAAAACAAAAAAGAACCACAGTGATCTGAAAACAAAACAGGCTTCTTTATATATAAATTAGGTAGTTCTCACTCCCCATGGTCCTAACAAATGGCAAATGATCTACTGAAAAATTCCAGAAATATTATCTCAAATCAGATTTCCTAAACAGTTGAACTCAAGACATTTCTTAAATTATCCCCAATTCACAGAAGTAAAATGTTAAGCTTCAGATTTTCTGTAGTTTAAACATGAAGCTAAAACTATATAATACTAAATATAACTTAGGTTAGCAATGTAAGATAAACAAACACTAACTTCATCAACTATTTCATCCTCAAACATTCGTGTCTCAGACCTGAATGAATCTAAAGTCTTCTGAAGAGGAAGTGCATGAAGCTTACTCGTTTGTAAAAGCAGAATAATGATCACGTTGACACCCAGTGACAGACAGTCCTATACTGTGAATAGTGTTAGGCTGTTGAACAAACGCCACCCATTATTGCATCAGAAAATATTTTAAACAATTGTTTGTAGGAAATAATGATTACAGAAGCATGTTAATTAAGTGATAAAACTAGAGTAATATCATCCAAATTCCCAAAATAAAAAAAACATGATTCAGAATTCCTCAGTGAGGAGAAAAATACATGCATATCCACCTGTGTGAGTGAATGGACAGACAGACAGACAGACAGACGTCACTATCACAGGGTTCTAGAATGTTTTATGCTTTTAAAGATACTTTCATGCATTCAAGAAATTAGATCATATCACTGTTAAAAGCAGGGAACATAATTATGCCTAAAGTCGCTGAGATTCTAAGGCATTGTTGCTAGATCTCATGGCTATTAAACGTTAGAGAAAAACTAGCTATAAATGCCAGTCTGTCGCTCCAGCCAGGTAAGTCCTCAGAACGTGGTTTCTCCAAAGTCAAACACTAAAGCAATGTGTATGCTTACCAAAGCATGGATCAAAATTGTCGTACGCTTTATGAATCGCTGGAAACTAGACTTGCGTGAAACTGTACCTTGAAGATACATTATAAAAATAGATAATGACGGCTTAGGCACCCTACGGATTAAGAATGTGTACTAGACAATAATAATCCCTTACTTAAGAATAATAAGGGTTTTAAAATTATTTGTGACTACTATTTCATTTCTTGCATTACATGACCCAAGCCATCAGCTCTTTCCCAGCTTGAGAAATGTACAAACCTCATCTCCTTCCTGAGGTCGCATCAAGGAAACCCGGTCGTACTGTCGCCGCAACAAAGCCCAGAGTGCATCGAGACGGCCCTAGAAGGAAGAGAGAGGGTAAGTTCCCAGGGAAATAGTCACCCTCTGCTTGCTGAATCAATGAGTGGCAAAAGGAAGAAGGTAAAATGTAACTGTTTTCATTTCCATCATAAATTAACCAACGAAAACTTGGGTGGTTCTTAAGGCTGAGGAAGTATTTTGTTGTTGCCATACAAAACAGACATCGGCCACACAGCAGACTCACAGAAAGACAATCGCTTTAAGTAACACTCTGACCTCAGAATCAGTCCTTAGGCATTGGGATGTGGCTGAAAAGCCTATTAGATGATTTCAGGTATGGAAAGCCAAGACACCGTGGCAAAAAAAATCCTATATAAAGGATCTCTGTGAATGAGACCTCAGTGGAAAGAAGGGGCCATCTAAAAAGGATGTACCTTTCTCTGAAGGGAGGAGAGAACTTCCACTTTGCTTATGGCCTTGTCTAAATACTGACAGTTTGTGGTCACAAAATGCTTCCATAGCCTTGGCAGCTCATGGCAAGAGCCTTGGGTAATCACTGATGTCATAACTAAGAGTGTCAATTGTTAAATCAACAACAGGAGTCATTGTACACTTACTCCTCATGTAGGACCTTTGTCCTTAGTGAGTTGTACTATGAGAATTAACTACAAAACTTGTTCACTAACAGTACTTTAAATGTTGTGTGTGGGGGGGGGTACAAACTGTTAAAATCTTTACTTACTATAAGTTGGTCTTCTGTAAGTAAGGTTAATTAAAAATGAATCATAATGAAGAATGGAATCGGAGAGGGGGTAAGTGGGATGGGAGTGAGGGTGGGAGGTGGGTATGGGGGGAAAGAACTGCTGTATTCCTAAAGTTCTACCTATGAAATTTGCATTCATTAAACAAAAACCGGACATCTGCCACTTCATCTACCTTCATGCTCTTTCCAATAGCTGAGGCAAGGGAGCACTACAAAAGTTACAGTTTCTCGAGGAGGTTTAGCTGCACAAATTGAGGAAATACCTTAATCGGTGTGTACCACTTCGTCTGAGGGGGCTGGTATGTGGGTTTGGGTCGGGGTGGTCTAGGCCGCACGGGTTCCTCTGATTCTTCAGGAATTGTCACCACAGCATTTTTGGCTTTCTCTAGCCTTGCACCTTCCTCGGTAGATCCTTTGTCACCCCAACGCACCTGGAAACAAAGCAGCAACACTAATGTCAGAGGGTCCTGCGGGAACAAGCTCTCACTGGTTCACCCCGTCAGAGTACAAAGAAAATAAGGAGGCAGATCAACTGCTAATTCCTCTTCCTCTGCTATCTACCAGGTTTCTCACCAATTCTTACTGCATTTACTATCAAGAGCCTGGGGCTGCTGTTGTGACACAGCCACTTAAGCTGCCGCCTGCAACGCCCACATCCCATGTGAATGCTGCTTAGATTCTCTGCTGCTCCCTTTCTGATTCAGCTCCCTGCTAATGTGTCTGGGAAAGCAGCAGCAGATGTTCTAAGCAATTGGGCCCCTGCACCCACATGGGAGACCTGGATAGTGTTCCTCATTCCTGGCTTTGGCCTGGCTCAGCTCTGGCCAATACAGCCATTTGGGAGAGTGAACCAGCAGATGGAAAATCTTTCTGTCCCTCTTTATATATAATATTGCCTTTCAAATAAATAAATAAATAAATATTTTTTTAAAAAAAATTGAGCCTAGTAAGAAAGATTCTTTGCAAAAAGCTACAGTCAGTCAGGTAACCATCTCTCCTAAGTTTCAAATAAGATATTTGGGCCGGCATCCCATATGGGTGCCAGTCAAGTCCAGGCTACCATATGGGTGCCACTTCCAATCCCGCTCTCTGATATGGCCTGGGAAATCAGTAGAAGATGGCCCAAGACCTTGGGCCACTACACCCATGTGGGAGACCTGAAAGAAACTTCTGTCTCCTGGCTTCGGAATGGCCCAGCTCCGGCCATTGTAGCTATCTGGGGAGTGAACCAGCAGATGGAAGACCTCTCTCTCTCTCTCTGCCTCTTAGTAACTCCACCTTCAAATAAATAAATCTTTAAAAAAAAAATAAGGTATTGATCTGTGGTTTACATAAGAAAAGCATGACAGCATGTAATTTCATTATCTCATATTGGGTACTTTCCCCTGCTAATTAACCATAATTATATGTATTGATGACCTTGGGGAAAATAGATGATAATTGCCATTTTTAAAATATTTATTGATTTATTTTCATCTACTTGAAAAATGAGTGACAGAGAGAGAGGGAGAGACAGAGAGAGAGAGAGAGAGAGAGAGAGAGAGAGAGAGAGAGAGAAGAGAGAGAGATATTTTTCATTTATTCCTGAAATGTCCCCAACAGCCAGAGAGAGACAGAGAGAGAGATTTTCCATTTATTCCTGAAATGTCCCCAACAGCCAGGGATGGCCAGGCTGAAGCCAGGAGGTCTGGACTCCCTCTGAATCTCACACATGAATGGCAGGGGTCCAAGCACTTGAGCTGCCATTGGCTACCTTCCAAGATACATGAGCAAGAAACTGGATTCGAAGTAGAGCAGCAGAGACTTGAAATGAAGTTCTGATGTGGGATGCAGGCATCACAAGTAGGGGTTTAAGTTGCTTCACCACAAGCCCACTCAGATAACTGGTATTGATTTAGTGATTACTATGTGTCACTCTGATCTAATCAATACAAAACTGCAATGAAACAGATACCAAGTATTTTCATTTTAGATAACGAAACTTTGTTCACATAGCTAGGAAGTGCTTTGGTAGGAATTTGAACACAGGTGATCTGACATGGGTTAATAAATTTCATGTCAATTTGAATTTTGTAAGTTATAAAGGAGTGGCTACTTCCAAATTTCTCATCAATTTTAATTAAGTTAAAAAGTAGGGTTTAAGCATTATCCTTTGGAAGCAAAACAATTATATATGAATTTACTTTTAAAAGGTTTACTTGGGGAAGCAGTTTTTGATCACTGGCTCCTATGCTCACTTGAGTTTCACAATTTGATGTCTGAATTTTTTCATTGAGGATTACAAACTAGAAAAGAGAAAATCCAAGAACACCAGGGAACTGCACAAATTTTAGGGAATTTCCTTCTCAGAAAACTCTTGACATTTAGAAACCACAAGATCAAATTATTACTTTTTGTGTTTTTCAATTAGCAGAAATTAAGGTCTAAATCTGGCCCAACTATGCGTGTGGCCCCCAGATAAAGGCTTTGCACACCCAGTAGCACATGGGAAGTCTGTAAAATCCAAGGACACCACCAAAGAGGACAAAGACAAGTGAAGCTCTAAAAAGAAATACTAAGGCCTATTCAAACCACACTCCAACACATCACAGTTCAGTAATTTCCAAAGGAAAAAAATTTAAAGACTTTTTAAAGCATTTTAATGATCTGAATTAGTGGGAAGGGAAAGAGATGATTACTGTTCATTGAAAGAACTATTCACAGCTTTTTGATAAGGCTTACTTAGATGTTTTTACCTTTTTTTACTACAATTTTAGAATGGGCTTTCAATTTCAAGTGGACCCTGTTGAGTCATTAAAATGTATCTGTATCTTTCCGTGTGATCAATGGTACTAGAATGTTCTTTATGAGGTTGTTAAAATTGTTTTAAACACCATTAAACCTTTAGAGCTAGATAGCAGGCTTTCTTTCCAGAAAAATGACCTTCTCCTTCAAATCATGGTATCTTCACTAGATAAACTAACACTTCCAACATCTTTAGATACAGCTAAATTGAATTGAAAACTGTAAAATCAGGATACATACCCTTGCAGTGGTAAAGTTTCAATTTTATGGAAGAGCAACAAAAAAATAAAAGGAGATACACAATTAAGTACACATATGAATCCCACAACTCAGAGAAGAAATTCAGGATGCAAATATAAATAGATAAAATTTAGAGCCATTCAAAAGTTGATGTAGGCAAGGCAGTAGCTAGCAAAGAGGAGCTGCAACTGTCAACCTCCCCCTACAGCCCAGCCTGGGCTGCAGCCTCACCTGTACCACCCCAAGTCCCCTTTCCATACAGCAGAAACCACAGCTTCCAGGAAACTGTGCTGGCCAAAATAACCAACCTGACTGCCCACTTTGTCCCCACATTGGCATTTAGCTCATTATAGTGTCATTATTATAAAATTACTATGGCTGACACTTCTATTCCCCTGATACACCAGTCACCACGACAATTTCAACATTTCCAGGAAAGGGCAAAGAAATGAATGGTCCTCAAACCTTGTCCCAACCTCTGCCCTCCAATAAATATTCAATTAAACCCTGCCCCAACACAGCCCTCTATGCTTCCAAATCATATAGGGGGTAACCCCGAAACTCACTGAATGCTTGCTCTTGAGTATGCCTGGACTCCCTCTTGGCCTGTATTTGGACTCTGCATACAAATCCATCTTGTCTCTCTGCTGATCTTTACCTACATCTTATCCTCAAATCTGCTCCTGCATCAGAGACAATAACCTGGACCCAGGCATCCCATGACAAAATGACACATTTTAACGTATGCAGCTCTCTAGTCTATCCTGTACACTGCATACGACAGTATAATCATATTTCCCTCAAGTTTCACCGGCATCATTCTCAGATAAAGAATATGAAGCTAGTTGAACTATAGTTCTGACCCAATATGGCATTTCAAGGGCCTCTGCAATGAAGGGACTATACTTATGAACTATAGTTGTTGGTGTCTAAAGGAGAATAATTAAACAAAATCATTAGTGTTCACAAAGAAGCTGTTGCACCATCATCACCACCACCACAAACAATTCTCAATCTCAAAGTCTTACACTAGGAAATACTTTGTAGAAATTCCCAAAAACCCTTAGAAGCAATTCAATACATATACACATGTAAAGGCAAATTTTAATTTTTTAGTTTGATCACATTGAGATAATTGAAAGAATCAATGGGTAACAAGAATAGATTGCTTAAAGCAACCAATTAATATATCTAGCTTTTCTACTATAAAAAAATATAGTTCAAACTTGATAGCTAAATTATTTGAAATCTACTTGGATTTCATTATCAACAATGAAACTCCATAATTTCCAGAGCATGTTTGGAGGACTAGAAGGTTATATCACAGAGGAGCAATTTCAGATTTGAGAAAAGAAACAAAAACATGTTTAAGAAGAACTGGCAGAAACACAGTTAAACTCTAGGAACTGTGGATCAGCTGTGCTAACAGCTGTTATTAACATTAGCTCCATTTCAGCTTTCTCCAAATTCCCATTGCCTCAGTATTTAAATATTTAACTTAAATGAAAAATAAGCTTTTTAAAAACCTAAGTGAAATCCTTACATTGGATTCAAACAAACCAATTTATGAAGATATTTTCTGTAATCTGGATGCGATCATAATTTCTCTAATTTTAACTTTCTACAGTTTAAGATACTTTTAATTTTTACTTCATTTTATTTTAAAAGCAGAGAGAGATTTTCCAGCCCCTGGTTCACTACAGAAATGTCTACCACAAGCCCAGATTGGGGCAATCTGAAGCCTGAAACCCTGAACTCCATCTGGGTCAGTTGTGATGGCAGGGACACAAGGTCTCGGGCCATCACCTGCTGCTTCCCAGGGTTAAACTTAGCAGAAAATGGAATCAGGAGTGGATCTGGGACTTGAACCCCAGCACTTCGATAAAGCAGGCAACTGTCCCAAGTGGCACTGTAAACACTGTGACTAACACCTGCCCCTAAGGTATTTTTAAATGGGAAGTATTTTCCTGGTTTAAATAGCTATGCTTTTTTTTTTTAATTAAACTTTTATTTAATGAATATAAATTTCCAAAGTACAGCTTATGGGTTGCAATGGCTTCCCCCTCCCAAAACTTCCCTCCCACCCACAACCCTCCCCTTTCCCGCTCCCTCTCCCCTTCCAATCACATCGTGATTAATTTTCAATTCTCTTTATATACAGAAGATCAGTTGAGTATATATTAGGTAACGATTTCAACAGTTTGCCCCATATAGCAACACAAAGTGAAAAAAAATACTGTTGGAGTACTAGTTATAGCATTAAATAAGAGTGTACTTTAAAGACAGAGATCCTACATAATATTTTTTTAAAAATAATTAATTTTCTATGCCATTTCCAATTTAACACCAAGTTTTTTTTTTTCATTTCCAATTATCTTTATATACAGAAGATGGATTCAGTATATAATTAATAAAGATCTCATCAGTTTGTACCCACGCAGAAACACAAAGTGTAAAAATACTGTTTCAGTACTAGTTATAGCATCACTGCACATTAGACAACACATTAAGGACAGATCCCACATGGGATGTAAGTACACAGTGACTTCTGTTGCTGACTTAACATTTTGACACTCCTGTTCATGGCGTCAGTAATCTCCCTAGGCTCTAGTCATGAGTTGCCAGGGCTTTGGAAGCCTTTACAGTTCGCTGACTTTGATCTTATTCCGATAGGGTCATAGTCAAAGTGGAAGTTCTCTCCTCCCTTCAGAGAAAGGTACCTCCTTCTTTGATGGCCCTGTTGTTTCCAGTGGGATCTCACTCGCAGAGATCTTTCATTTAGGTCTTCTTCTTTTTTTTTTCCCATGGTATCTTGCCTTTCCATGCCTACAATACTCTCATGGGCTCTTCAGCCAGATCCAAATGCCTTAAGGGCTGATTCTGAGGCCAGAGTGTTGTTTAGGACGTCTGCCATTCTATGAGTCTGCTGTGTATCCCACTTCCCATGTTGGATCTTTCTCTCCCTTTTTGATTCTATCAGTTAGTATTAGCAGACACTTGTCTTGTTTGTGTGATCCCTTTGATTCTTAGACCTATCAGAGCCATCGAATGTGAACTGAAATTGATCACGTGGAGTAGTGAGATGGCATTGGTACATGCCACCTTGATGGGATTGTATTGGAATCCCCTGGCACATTTCTAACTCCATCATTTGGGGCAAGTCTGTGCATGTCCCAAATTGTACATCTCCTCCCTCTCTTTTTCCACTCTTAAATTTAACAGGGATCACTTTTCAGTTAAAATTTAAACACCTAAGAATAATTGTGTGTTAATTACAGAGTTCAACCAATAGTACTAGAACAACAACAACAAATACTAAAAAGGATAAAGTATTACATTGTACATCTAGAGCCAGGACAAGAGCTGATCAGGTCATTGTTTCTTATAGTGTCCATTTCACTTCAACTGGTTTCCCCTTTGGTGCTCAGTTGTCGCCGATCAGGGAAAACAAATGATATTTGTCTCTTTGGGACTGGCCTAATTCACTCAGCATGATGCTTTCCAGATTCCTCCATCTTGTTGCAAATGACTGGGTTTCATTGTTTCTTACTGCTGTATAGTATTCTATGGAGTACATGTCCCATAATTTCTTTATCCAGTCTACTGTTGATGGGCATTTGGGTTGGTTCCAGGTCTTAGCTATTGTGAATTGAGCTGCAATAAACATTAATGTGCAGATGGCTTTTTTATTAGCCAAATTAATTTCCTTTGGGTAAATTCCAAGGAGTGGGATGGCTGGGTTGTATGGTAGGGTTATGTTCAGGTTTCTGAGGAATCTCCAGACTGACTTCCATAGTGGCTTAACCAGTTTGCATTCCCAGCAACAGTGGGTTAGTGTCCCTTTTTCTCCACATCCTCTCCAGCATCTATTGTTGGTAGATTTCTGAATGTGAGCCATTCTCACCGGGGTGAGGTGAAACCTCATTGTGGTTTTGATTTGCATTTCTCTGATGGCTAGTGATCTTGAATATTTTTTCATGTGCCTGTTGGCCATTTGGATTTCCTCTTTTGAAAAATGTCTATTGAGGTCCTTGGCCCATCTCTTAAGTGGGTTATTTGATTTGATGTTGTGGAGTTTCTTGATTTCTTTGTAGATTCTGGTTATCAACCCTTTATCTATAGTATAGTTTGCAAATATTTTTTCCCATTCTGTCGGTTGCCTCTTCACTTTCCTGACTGTTTCTTTTGAAGTACAGAAACTTCTCAATTTGATGCAATCCCAAATGTTAATTTTGGTTTTGACTGCCTGTGCTCCTGGGGTCTTTTCCAAGAAGTCTTTGCCTGTACCTATATCTTGCAGGGTTTCTCCAATGCTCTCTAATAATTTGATGGTTTCGGGTCGTAGATTTAAGTCTTTAATCCATGTTGAGTGAATTTTTGTGTAAGGTGAAAGGTAGGGGTCTTGCTTCAAGCTTCTGCACATGGAAATCCAATTTTCCCAGCACCATTTATTGAATAGGCTGTCCTTATTCCAGGGATTAGTTTTGGATCTTTGATCAAATATAAGTTGGCTGTAGATGTTAGGATTGATTTCTGGTGTTTCTATTCTGTTCCATTGGTCTATCCATCTGTTTCTGTACCAGTACCATGCTGTTTTGATAACAACTGCCCTGTAGTATGTCCTGAAATCTGGTATTGTGATGCCTCCAGCTTTGTTTTTGTTGTACAAGATTGCTTTGTCTACTCGAGGTCTTCTGTGTGTCCATATGAATTTCAGCATCAATTTTTCCAGATCTGTGAAGAAGGTCTTCGGGATCTTGATTGGTATTGCATTGAATGTATAAATTGCTGTTGGGAGAATAGACATTTTGATGATATTGATTCTTCCAATCCATGAATATGGAAGATTTCTCCATTTTTTGGTATCCTCTTCTATTTCTTTCTTTAAGGTTTTGTAGTTTTCATCGTAGAGATCTTTAACGTCTTTGGTTAAGTTTATTCCAAGGTATTTGATTGTTTTTGTAGCTATTGTGAATGGGATTGATCTTAGAAGTTCTTCCTCCACCGTGGCATTGCCTGTGTATACAAAGGCTGTTGATTTTTGTGCTTTGATTTTATATCCTGCTACTTTGCCAAACTCTTCGATGAGTTCCAGTAGTCTCTTAGTGGAGTTCTTTGGGTCCCCTTCCCGTTTGTTCCCGCGCTGGCGAGATTCTGCGGCTTGGCTCCCGCGGTTGGGTTTCCACGTGGTGGGCTCCCTGTAGGTTCTCTGTGTCACATCCACTAGATCCGGAAGCGTTTCCTCTGCAGTTTTTTTCTTGAATCTTTTCCTGAGGCTACAGTAATTCCACTTTTATGAAACTTTATTTTCCCAAACTACGGCGCACGTCCTCACTATCTGCCATCTTGGCTCCGCCCCTAGATGATCTTAAATAGCTATGCTTTTAAAAGAGATTATTTTCTATTTTCCCTCTTCGAATTTTAAGTTCCTATTTAAGAAAGTTAATAATGCTTATTCTCAGTTCAATTTTATTGTATACTGCCATGTATTGAGTTTCTCCTTTGCAATGTTCTCATTTGCTTTCCGTTTTTCTCTCACTTTATTCTCAGTCGTTCCTTGTCATTAACAGAATACTCCACATGATATAGCCAAAATTATTCAAAGGTAAAACAGACCTATGTTTACTAAAATGTAAGCCACATTCTTTTCATAAAGTTTCTTTAACTGAAGCAGATAAGTGGGTGATATAGTCTTACACAGTAAAGAGTCAACAATTCTTCATGCCCTTGGCTCTTGCGAGCATAAACCAATAACGTTCCATTCAGTGATTCACACACATTCTTTTCTTTCCTTTAGAAAGAGACCTCAATGTTGGAAATCCTGGAATATCAGACTAACAAAAACAGGATATTAGTCCTACTGGCTTTAGCAAGAGCATTACTGATTGAAAGTAAGGCTCACCTACTACTGTACCCTAACCTTAATGTCACATGATGTTTTACATGTGTGAATTTCAAAATGGAATTAAGTTTATTATTCTGCATATAAAGCAGTACATGCTCATTGTCCAATAAATCAAAAAATAATAGGGAAATGCATATCACACATTGAAAGTTGCTTCATCCGTAAAACTTATTAACAACTTTTGGTATGTCCCATTAAACCTTTTCCCTCTTACATATGTCTTTTAACATATAAATTTTGGAACGAGGCTAAATATACTAAAAATGGGTTGTGATAGATCACAATTGGCTATTTATATGTTACAATTTTATTTACAAGCTTTTTTTTTTTTTTTTTTTTTTTTTTTTTTTACATACACATACAAACATTCAATCCATTCCTTTCTCACTCTTCCAAGTCTAGGATCCACAACAAAGGCAAGAGGAAGAAAAATAACCCAGCTTGTGTTCCACACAACAAGCGGCCTAATCATCTTCTCTTGAACTAAGGAGATTTCCAACTACCCACATGCAAAGACACATGCAATACTTCTCCAAAGGACCAACAGCTTCTAGCATTCGCCTTTACCCACAGTTCACGGGCAAGGAAGCACCTACGCAGAAGATATTTCAGTAATGGAGTGGTAAGTTCTTGGAGAAAAATGTGCATTGTGTCAAGATCTAGCATGACAGAGTGAAAATCACTGTCAGATTACTGGAGTAAACACTTTGGTGATGACAACTATGTTAAGGACGCCTGGGCCTTTTTTTTACAGAATGCTGAAATTTATTCTGAAAAAGGGACACTCTCCTTGGGAGTCTGAATTTTACTGAAAAGTATAAAAAAGAGAAAATTGCAACTTGTAGGTTGTTAATTAGCTTTTTGACTTTTTTCTGGCAGCAAGGAGACAAGTCGTTATGACAATAGAAGACATATAATGATGACAAAACATAAAAATAAATCTTCTTACCAAGAAATAAAATTAAAGGATAACTAACAAGGAGGAGACACACCAGGATCTCTGTTTCACAATAAAGTCAATGTATAAATGAGAAAAATTTTTGAATTGCTCCAGGGATGGGAGACTGGTCTGTCAACACTGCTGTTAAGTGCTCAGAACTGGCGATAATTACTTATTACTAATTAATCCATCACTTTGAAAAATATTTCATGGCGACAAGAACATTTCATTTGACTTTTAAGATATAATATTAAAGTTCAATTTTAATCCACACTTTGAGCCATTATGAAAGTTCAATGCATTCTATAAATGACATGTAATATTAATTATGATAGTTCATAAATGGTAACTAAAGGCTATTATAAAGCCTTAAATATGATTCCTCTATATTTGTGATAAGGTCATTTCTACGCTATTGAGCATTTTAACATTTTCTCCTCAAATGGTACATAACTTCTGGATCACTTCATAGAAGAACACTGTTGCAAGTTTAAATAGCTGACTTATTCAAAAGTGATGTTCTATGTAGTAATTTTTTCCAAAATAGTGGGAAAAATCCTAGCTTTGTCTTATCCTTTAAAATTCAGAAATCTCATCAATGCAATGCTTTGACAAATAAAACCAGTCCTTTTGAACAGTTCAGAAATGGCTAGGATGATTCCGTTAAAAAAAAAAAAAAAAAGACCCAGTGTTAAGTAAAAATGAATGATATTAGGATACTGAATGGTGAGCAGTACAGTTTTCTCAATATAGTAGTGCCAGAAATGCACAATCCAGATTAGCAGCTTCTATTTTTTTAAGATACTAACCTCCATTCTTTTAATTCCTCCAACCCCTCGACCACCATAATAAGAGGCATCCACTGTTGGCCATTTCTTGGTAGGTAGAGGCTCCTGTTCCTCCTACAAAGGTACAATTTTTTAAAAGGACTTAATTAACTCATTAAAATAATAGTCGTATCTGTCTCACATTTAATATTTTTCTGAAAATGTCACTATAATGTTATGGAAAAAATATAGAAATGAGACATAGGACATGGGATGTCTTTATGCTTACAAACATGAATTTCAAGTGGAGATATACAAGATTAGAGCAGTCTTTCCTTTCCCCCAGTTTTAGGGAGAGAGATCTCCCTTATATCACCCATAAGTGACTAGAAATTGCTCTTTTAATATAAACATTATTTGTTTATTCCACATCACTCATACTTCAAAGATAAAACATTAAAATTAGGATGGATTTTTAACAATCATTTTAGCATCAATGTATGTATGAACTGTAAAATCCCAACTGCCTGAGAAGATAGGAGTGCAACAGCTTTGAACACACACAGAATCATTATATTCCTTACTTCATGCTGATAACAAAATGTCGGCTAACAGAGTTATATAAAGTCAAAAATATTTTTGAGAAAAGTAATAACAACTTTGAGAGCTTGGACCTTCTAAGTCTTTGTAAATAAAATAAATCACATAACAACTACTGCTATACAGCTATAAAATCATATGAAATCTCTATGCAGTAGTGATCCCAAGGGTCATTTTATATTCACCAAAGTATGAAGGCCCCAGTGATCTAGCCCATGAAAGAAATCACAAGAAGATGAAAAATAACTCATTTTTACAAATTAGGGACCCACACAATCCATGGTTATAGTTCTGTAACAACAAATGGAATTGATCAAATGTGAAGATGACATGTACGTATGCATGGGGAAAATACCCATTCTAGTTTATTAGGCACTCATTTACCTCTTCTGGTGCAGGCGGTGGTGGTGGAGGAGGATCCTTGATAACCTGTTCAAAAAAAAAAAAAAATCAATTGTAAAGGCTTTCATGGCATAGGGAGAAGAAAATAAGGGTTTATAAAAATAATCAACTAGATAAATACCAGGGAGGCTCCAAAAATGCCCCCCAATGAAACTTCACCTTGCAAAAATGTATGCTGCTTTCTTTGATATGGACTTGCCTGCAACCAGCTTTGACCAACAGAATGAGGTAGAAACGCTATCACTGACTTCTGAGGTTAGGTCACAAGCAGCTCTTCAGTTTCCCCCCGAGACTCCTGGAACACTCATGCTGGGGGGATCCTGCTGTCATGGCAGAAGTCTGCTCAGAACCCCATGCTGTGAGGAAGCCCAGCACAACCTTACAGAAGGCTTGTGCGGTAACAGACACTTGCTAGCCCTCTGCTGGCCCAGCTGAGAAGCCAGACACGTGAGGGAAGAATCCAAGCTTCTAGACATCCAGTGACACGGAGCTTTCAGATGGCTCGGCCAGTCTGACACCTGACTGCAGTCATCTGAGGTTCTGATGGAGAATCTCCTGGCTGAGCAGGTCTTATCCACAGAAATATAATGATATTCAATTGTTGGTTGAAGCTATTTGTAAAAAGTCAATTTTAGCCGACACTCCTTTCATTACTCACTAAATAGCACATGGGTTAAATCTTCATGTGAGAGGAAAGGGATCAAAGGCCTAATTTGAAATGGCCTTTCCTGATACTAGGATGTAAGTCTTTCACTCCATTGTAATAGAAAGTCTTTGCCAAGTGCCAACGTCTTGGAATACTTCAGGTGTGCAACCAAGTCTCTATGCTAAGAGGCAAAACTATTTGAAAATGTAACTGTTTCAATTTATCTATTGTGAAATATTTTGATTATGTTACCTCAAAGGTTTAAACAATAATGACTCAAAATGAAGTAGCTTCTACCTCATCAAGGAACTACTATGACTGTTTAGAGTATTACTCTTACAATGGATTAAAAGCAGTTAATCTGTTAAAAGTCTACACAAATATTTCCAAGTAAAATTATATGACTGATATTTTCATAAAACAATTTGGGGTAGGGGAACTGAAAGGTGTTACAGATGAAATAAAGTTAAAAATCAGTTGAGAATCATTGAGGCTAAATGATCAGACATGAGGAATCATTATGTTAGTCTTTCTTTTTGTAAGTGTTTTAAATTTTTCACAATGAAAGGATTTTAAGTTTCAATAATATTGTTAATGTTTAGAGAACTGATCAATAATTTCCTGTAAGTATAACATTTTCATCATTCAAATTTTAGTTTAGATCTAAACTTCAGAAAAAAATATACACAGTAACTATAACACCACAGATACAACTCAGCAGTAATATAAATTGATTGATTCTCTATCTGAATGCTACAAAAAAAGTCATCATTTCTATTAAGTCTTTGATTTAATTCAACTTTATCAATTAACATAAAATTCTAGTACTTTCAGGTCACATTGAAGAATAAAAATCTGTAATTTTTATAGTTAGCGTAGAATGAATGCCAACGGAAGATTAAAATTTAAAATAGTGCTGTGGTAAAACATAATAAATTAGGGTTACCAATATAGTTATATTTCTTTCATTTTATTTTTTTTTATTTGACAGAGTGAGACAGTGTGAGAGAGAGACAGAAAGGTCTTCCTTCCATTGGTTCTATCCCCAAATGGCTGCTATGGCTGGCGCTGTGCTGATCCGAAGCCAGGAGCCAGGTGCTTCCTCCGGGTCTCCCACGCGGGTGCAGTGGCCCAAGTACTTGGGCCATTCTCCACTGCCTTCCTGGGCCACAGCAGAGAGCTGGACTGGAAGAGGAGCAACTGGGACTAGAACCCGGCGCCATATGGGATGCCGGTGCCGCAGGTGGAAGAGTAACCAAGTGAGCCACAGCTCCGGCCCTTCCTTTATTTTAAAAAAGGAAACACCTCATATCATTATCCACCTGAATGCTCAAATCAATGAATGAAAACTAGATCTGTCACCACGTCACTCTACAAGGTCAAAACCAACCCATTTGTCTTCACTTAAAAGTCAAATTTCCATCTTATCTTCCCTAGTCTTTTTATTTTTTTAAGTAAATCACTCTTCTAATTCACAATTTCTTTACCACTCCTAAAAGACTTTACCAAATAATGTCCATGTCCAATAGATCTCTGCCTCTCGCTCCCTTCCTCTCCAATCTTCCCAAAGCAAGATTCTCTTTCTAAGCATAGATATGTCTTTATTCTTCCTCAGCATTTGTCAGAGTTGATACTTTTACTATAGCTCCAAAAAACCATAATTTCCACAAGGACAAGTTTTATGTTTGCTTTGTTCCTCACTGAAGCCCTGCACCTAGTAGAGTGTCTGGAACAAACAAGACATTCAAGGAAGGAAGGCAGAGGAAGGAAGGAAGTTAGGAAGAAAGGAAAAGGAGGTGGGAAAGGAGTAAAAGGAGGAAGGAACAAAGGGAGACGAGAAGGGGAGGGAAGGGGGGATGAAGGAGGGAAACAGGATAAGAAGGAAGAAAGAAAAGAGGAATGGAGAGAGGGAGGAAAAAACAAGAAAGGATAACTTTAGAAAGGATTTTTTTCCTGCCATCTTCACTGTTACTATTTAAAATCATAAACTCAGGATACATAAAAGTATCTAGTTCAACAATTTTCATCTCTCAGAATGCAAACACAACCCAAATTTCAATATTCTGAAATATTCTCACCACGCTGTAGTCCAACTGTGTCTGAATTGCTGCAATAAAGGAAATTCACTACCTCACAAAGCAATTCATTCCACTGGCAAGGGACTCACATCATTTGAAAATTTTTCCCTCAAATGAAGCCAAAGCTTCCTTCTCTGTATCTTCCACTCTTTAGTCCTAATCCTGGAGTCTGGAAACACAGACACATGCACACACACACACACACTGACACACACACACAAATTTAATCTTCCAGAAGAGAATAATTTCTATTTTTAAATACTAGGATAATTACCCTATAACTACTATTGAGTCTACCCCTTTGGAAGCTAAATACATCAACCATTACTCATGGGATGGTTCTGAGTTATTTAGTCATCTCGGTCAGTTTCTTTGGTATAAGATATTCACTTGGTTACAATTTCAAAGTGTGCCTTCCAGAACTGAAAATGGCATTTTAAGTATGCTCGAGCTATTTTCAGTAAATGAGCAGTGCTCAGACAAAACAGATGTACCCGCTTCACTATTCAACCCCAATTCTAAGCACTTCAAATGATGATACATAGATAAATTGATTTGCAGTATATAATTACCATAGACTCTGTGGCTACATGCTCCACTTGCAGTTAAGTTAGACACTCAGCTCGTTTCTTTATCTCTACCTCATGCTTCATTCTAACCTACATAGCCAGGTCAATACTCCTCTAATAGAAACTTAATAAATCATTTCCCAATCAAAATGAATTAATGGTTACAATGCCCACAGTTTAAATCAATGCATTAATGAATTTTATTCAAAGGACCTTCCAAATTGATAGCCTCCACTATCAGTTTAGCAAATTCCCACATAGTACTCTCTGGAGTTCTGTAACTAGGATTAAAATCAAGCTCCCTCTGCTCTTCCAAGTCTGAGCATAATATATATGTACTCATTTTCACTGCATTGTGAGGGTTTCAAATTTACTCTGCTTATTACCTGTACATGTTGCACTGGTATATAAATTTCTGAAGACATAAATAGTTTCCCTAACTTCTTTTCTAATCATCTTCCATAACTCTTCCTTTTTATGTAATACTCTTTATCTTGTATGGTATCCAGCTTAGCATTGATATAAGAAAATTAAGTTTCAATTTTAAATCCTCATATGGCCACTGCTATCAAACTCACAAGAGGATCATAAGAGGTATCACTGTATTCTTTGTCTTTACCAGAGATCCTTTACCTAAAATGAGCTACAGGCCGGAAAACGAAAGCCCCTTTTTCAGTTCAGCTTTGTGAGCCAGCTTTCCTATTCTCATTGTTTAAAAGGCTCAGTGTGGTGTACCAGTCCCTCCACAGTTCAGCACTAACATCTTATTGATAAGCATTTATCTGCACCTACATGTACTGCAACCAGCCTGAGTACCTCTCCTCTTCCCCCAGTACACTGTGTCCATGTTAGGCTCCATTCATCCTTCCATCCACCACCTTCCTACGGCTTCACCTAAAAGCTGTAACACTTCTAAAAACACATATTTCTTCCTGGGTGAACCATTCGGGATTCATTACCTGGGGTTTATATGTTTATTGTGGAATTTTAAAATTATCCTTGGAAAGTTCAGTTTTCTAGAGGGTAATAGTCATTTCTCCTTCTTTATCAATGGCATCAGTGACTAATAAAGTGCTCTGCAAAGATCAAATACTAAAAATATAATTAAAGTGAAAGTAAAGGGACGATAAGGTTCACAAAGGATCATAGATCTTCGAATTGATAAGTGAAATTTTGAGGAATATATAAACAAATGATAGAGACAAATTTCCATGAACCCAGGCATCAAATTTCTCTCTCAAACAATGGAGAATCAATAAACTCAATGGCAGAAGGGAAGTCACAAGATCACTAAAGTTTCTTCATTTTGAAAATAATTATAATTAATTTAAGGTCCTTTCCAATAGGAAAATTCTAATAAAATTCTAAAATACTTTTCACCATATTTCCACCAGGTCTTTTGCTTCTATGCCTTTCCAAAATTATGACCTTATGTCTATTTGCACTTGTATTCACTGTATTCCAGAAAGGAACATTAGAATGCTTTCCTTCTTTCTTTCTTTTTTTTTTTATTTGACAAATAGAGTTAGACAGTGAGAGAGAGAGACAGAGAGAAAGGTCTTCCTTCCGTTGGTTCACCCCCCAAAAATGGCCGCTACGGCCGGCATGCAGCACCAATCTGAAGCCAGGAGCCAGGTGCTTCCTCCTGGTCTCCCGTGCGGGTGCAGGGCCCAAGCACTTGGGCCATCCTCCACTGCCCTCCTGGGCCACAGCATAGAGCTAGACTGGAAGAGGAGCAACCGGTACTAGAACCAGGCGCCCATATGGGATGCCGGCGCCGCAGGCAGAGGATTAACCAAGTGAGCCATGGCGCCGGCCCATCTATGTTCTTATTACTATTAACAATAGGTTTGGGGGCCAGCGCTGTGGTGCAGCAGGTTAAAGCCCCAGTCTGAAGTGCCAGCATCCCATATGGGCACTGGTTCAAATCCCAGTTGTTCCACCTCTGATCCAGCTCTCTGCTATGGCCTGGAAAAACAGTAGAAGATAACCCAAGTCCTTGGGCCCCTGCACCTGTGTGGGAGACCCTGAGGAAGCTCCTGGCTCCTGGCTTCGGATTGGCTCGGCTCTGGCCACTGCAACTATTTGGGGAGTGAACAAGCAGATTGAAGACCTCTCCTTCCCTCCCCCCAGCCACCACTCTGTGTGACTGTCAAATTTAAAAAAGTTTTTTTAAAAAATAAGGTTTGGACTATAAAAGGAAAGCATGCAGAAGAAAAGGACTAAGCTCTGTTGAGAAACTGCTACTTACTCGGATAGTCGGATGGATAGATGGATGGATGGACAGAAGGATATACAGATGACTGATAATTAGGCAGCTATGATTCTAAAACGTATGATAATTGTGTAAAACAGTTGATCTTCACTTTATAATGATGTAGAAGTATTCAACATGCCCTATATTCCCTAACCAGAAATTCTGTAGCAGGAAATAAAATGGGCACCCTGTTAAAATTTGAAATGCTCACTCTCTATGCTCTACAACATGGCCTCATAAACAACAAAGGGAAAGAAAAAATTCTGACACCATTTGACCAGAAAGTCAAAACTGATAAATATCTGTGTCCAACTGACACCCCATTCAGGAACAAAAAGAAAATTTACTGTTAGTCCAAATACATTAAAAATAACAGTCATGAGAATCGCACTCTTATATTAAATAGTGCAAGAACACATTTCAGAAGAGGATGTATTCATCTGCACCATATTTTATGAGAATTTGCAGATTTTAAAAGGCATAATATTGCCTAGTTGCCAGGATTTTTTCCACTTAGCATCCTTCAGTTCTGTATTAAAGATTCTGGAAAACACTTTCACCACTTTATGAACCATATGCAGAGTTTGATTCTTCTCCAGTTTTTTTCATTTGTTATTATCATCACGAGGGAGGAATACATCTCATCTACTCAGCTGCTAGAATGAAGATTTCAGTTTGGAGGAGAGCCGACTTCTTTAAAAAAAACAAAGTAAGTTAGCTGCTTCAGGCAACAGTCCTTTTGATCCGCTCATTAACACTTTTCAAATGTTCGAGTGATGTGGGCATTCTCTGCACTAGAAAATGTCAGCACCGGAGCCTGCAGCCAGCTTGATGCAATCATATGTTCCGATATTCAGAAAAAACTGAAAAGAACTGTCAACATTGAACTGCCTTGGATTAAAAAAAAAAAAAAGATACTGTACAATGACTGTAAGTCAAGTAGTATTTCAGAATTGACTCTGGCTAGTGACAGAATAAATGCCCATTTCATCAGCAATGTCATCTCAGTGCCTAAGAGCCCACAGACAATACAAGAAACACTCTCAGTGTTTACAGAAATTTGTTTAAAATATACAAGGGTCTTCCTTTCATTCTCCCTTTTCTCTCTGATAAGATCTGAAAGCAAGAACCATGCCTTTCTTCTGAAGTACATAAACACAAAGCTCTCATATTCATATTTGGGAAGTCCTTTCCTGCATTACACAAAATGAAATGCTTTCAACATCCAGACCAAAATAGGGTCCAGATTATCTCATCTTACCTCTTTCCTCTTTGGAAAACTCGTCAGTGTTCAAAGAATCTTACTCAGAACAAAGAGATAAGTGGCCAGAAATCCAGACAAAAATGTAGCTTAAAATGCCTAATGGGGTCTCGGAGGAACGCTGTGAGAGTGTATTCTGCAGGATTTAAGTAATAAAGGTGTTGCTGTCAAAGCAAATAAACTAAGACCAGGAAGAATTTGATATCCTGCTTCATAAATGATGTTCAGTTGGAAAACATCACCATGGAAGCAATAAGATCTAACATCACACTATTTCAAGGAGGCAACCAAACATAAATCATTTTAATTAATGGTGCAAGGAAGGCATATTAAAATTTAAATTACTTCTGTTTTATTGTGCATTCCAAAAAAGAAATCAGGCAGTTCTCAAAGTAACTCAATAAAGACACCAGGAGCCCTCCTCAACAATAAAAAACAAGTGCAATGTAGAAGTATTATTACTATTTAGAAAGTACAGCACAGCTGTTGCTGGCTAAGAAAAAGACTCTATAGAGCTTCAGTCGGATATATCCTCATCATGAAAGCTCAACTTACTTATAAGCAAATTAAGCTTTAAAAAAGATAACTTTTGGAAATGGTTTTCTAAATTAAGATTTATGAGATCTTTATGTAATGTCTTAAATGCACTAAGGAAAAATGAACTTGCAATCTTCTCTTGAGGATAGAGAAGTTTAGCCAAGGACACCAGAGCAAAGTGAACATTTATCATTTCGAGCATATTCTGATACTGATTTGCAGCTGTATAACACTCTCTAATTGACAACACTCCAGAAAGCCTTTGTTTGCCACCTCATTAACCTTCCATCTATAATTCTACGGAGTGTATGGTTATCCCAAATGATACAACTATAGGACTATCATTTCTGCTATCCTATTGGGCAAAACAAATTTGCCATAAACTCAATATATCCTCTAAGCTATGGTGATGGAAATACACTAATTTGTTAACATCTCTCTCTATCCCTTTTTTAAGTCTAAAGATAAAGCAATGAAGCTGTTACTAAGTCTCTGTTAAAGAGAAGCTGTTGTAGAGGATGTGTGAGGATACCCAATGAGCAGGATATAATTTTTTAAATAGAAGCTAAGAAGAAGCTTCACCCAAACTTTTCCCTTTGGGAAACAGCAAACTCAACACCATCTATAATTCACTAATGACAGTGCCTAAAAAATCACCTTCACAGGAGGTTTTTGTTTTGTTTTGTTTTTACAAGTATGACTAGATAAAGTTCTCCAAATAGCATTGGTTTAGAGATTTCTACTTTTGCATGGAAAACCCAGCCCCATAGAAGAAACTTTCATCAACACTAAAAAAGATATTTTCTATCATCATTGAAAGCATTCATTAAAATGAACTACAAGGTTTGAATTTGTAAAACAGTATCATTTGAAAAGCATCTATCTATCACTTTATTCTGTGTCCCTCTTTGGCAATCTGGTGAACCTCTGAACTCTTTTCATGAGGAAGTTAAATTAAAACAAGCATAATTTAAAGAATCGCCACTATATTTAGGTATAGTTATATACAAATCTGAGTTTTGGGGTTGCACATTTAGCCCAGCTAATTAAGATGCCTGTGTCCCACATGGAGAACCTGGGCTCAATGACGGGCTCCGGCCCCAGACTGCAGCTTCGTGCTAGTGTAGAGCCGAGGAGACTACAGTGGCCGCTGCAACTGTGCTTCTGCCAGTCGTGTTGGAGACCTGGATTCAGTTCCTAGCTCTCCACTTCACCCTAGCCATTTCAGGAACCTAGGGAGCAATGCAGTGGAAAGGAGAGTGCTTGTGCTGGCTCTCTGTCTCCCTCCGTGTGTGTGTGTGTGTGTGTCTCAAAAAAATACAAAATAAATTTTGAAAAAAAAGTGTGCTTGTTTATAATTCATTAAATAATGAAATCTAGTACAAGGCCTAGTAGCGAGCACGATGTTTAAGGAATCAAACATGTAAAAGATAATTTTTAAATACCTTAACTTACAATGAAAATAAAATACCTCAACTATAAATGTGATATGGCGTAAATGTGATAATGAAGTATTAGAAATGCTAATACTTTTGTAGAAAGTGGCCTATAATCATAAATGAGAAAATGACAAATTTCAGTTACAAGTAAAAATGCACATTTTTTTCATAAAAATCCATACTCCTCAGATGAGAAAGGCCTATGAAGTATATGTAGCTGTAACTAGATAATTAAACTGTTTCCACTTTAGTTTTACTAAAATTATGACACTCTTATGTAGTTGTATCTTAGTTATTACAGAACAACATTGCCAAGGCAATAAAATGTTAAATGAAGTCAATGAAAATCAAATAAAGAACCATAACTGTTCTGTAAACTCTCTCATACAGAGTTAACGGAATGTTTATTGTAACTCGCGAGAAGATATTCTACTTGAGTATCAGTACTCTGAAAAAGACACCAAGTTTCTCAGTTTTGAGAATTGGGAATAGTTCAAGGAGCTGCACTTAATAATAAGCATTTACTGTTGCAACACAAAAATTTGGGTAAAACATACTCAGTATCTGCCATAATGAAATTATTAATCTATAAAAGGACAGAGATTATAATTAATGATGTAAATCTTTCATGATAATTTTACAAAAAAAGGTAAAAAAAATTTAATATAAAATAACCCAGAGATTTTTCTGCCTTTTCACATTTCTTGCTTCCTGATACCAAACTTTTCAGGTTAACCAGGTATGTGTTACATGTTCATAGTCACAGGATTTAGTCAAGTGTTCAAGTTCTTTGCTGTCTTTGCTGTTTTTATTGATTGCCAGCATTCCCTGGTTTGTGACTGCATCACTCAAATCTGCCTCCAGGCTCACATGGCCTTCTCACCTTCTGTAGTCAAATCTACTTTCTCTCATAGCCTTTTGACTGCATTCCTGGCCCACCCAGATTATCCTAGATAATCCCCTTATCTCAAGATCCTGAATTTGATCACTTCTGCAAAGGTCTCTGGCTGCAGACAACATTCACATGCTCCAGGGACTAAGACCTGGATGTCTTCAGGGATCTTCCTTCAGCCGACCAGCGAAGCTACAGCACACTGCACTGATCTCTGCAGATGTCTCCCTCTGCCATCCCCATCCTCCAAAGGAGCAGCACCACTGCTGGAATCCTGAGAACCACTGTTCTGACAGCCTTCCCATTATGAGAGGCAGAAAAAAAAAAATGAAAACAAACTGACTACTACGGTCTACATTGAAGTAACATGGTCATCACCAAGTCATCGATTAGAACAATGGCGTTATCATTTCATAACATATGATTCAATGTTTCCTACTTTACTATTTCATAAAACATGAAATGATTGATTGAAGAATATGTGGCAGATACTGAGGACTCTGTTCAGGGCTTCCTTCCAGGCTCTTTGTCTTGATAGCAGGTCCTGAGCATATGATACCCAGGGAGGCAGACAGCTGACATAATACCAATACGCCTCAGCACAGACATTTTAAGCTGTGTTTCCATGTTTCGGTTGGAAGGTTAGATTTAAATATTTGCCACTAGGACTTAAAATACATTCAAACAAAAGGAAATTTGTACAACCCAAGCTAAAATAAATGTTTCATTTTCCATTAAGAAGATGTATTACTAGTAATGATAGACATAGTCAAATTGATCTTTAATAACTTATCACTACTAAGAATTACTTGACTGGCCACATCCTAATTTCAGCATTGCCCACATCTATCCTCTAGCAGGATCCAAATGAAATGAATACCAGGCAGCTGCTCTTCAAAGTGCTCTCAGAAGCACTTACACAGAGCACACGGTCTCACTTCTCTCTGCTCACACTGCCTCTAATGTTCTCTTCTTGTCACTCTAATTCCATCTGAAGATTCCACTATGTGCACTATGTGCACTGGCTCTGGCATCCATCGCTGCTTTTCCGTTTCAGTTGTGGAAGGAGCTCAGTTGGATATAAGATCAATTACTCCCCAGCAGGGGCAGACTTTGGCACAAGCAAAGCTTCTCCCAGTTGGTTATGCTGCCCAGATCCCTCCACTAGTTTCTCATTGTCCCTGGAAGGGGTTCTGACTTCCTACAAGACAGAGGAGACCCTCCCTTTTGGGGTTCTTACTGAAACCTAAACCATCTTTCACATTGGGTGTCAGCCTAGCACTTCCCAAAGCATGCCAGGATAACTCATAGCTGCACACACACACTTCCTCTGACAACATCTTATTCATCACTCACAACTCACTTTGGGGTCATCCATTCAGTCAGGTTTCTCTGAAACACCCTGTCTAGACTCTGGCCAATCCTTCCATATGTTCTTAATGTTCCTAACACGTTACTGTGAGGGTGCTCATGACCTTCCATTTACACTTTCTAAGCCACACTTCTGTGTCTGCATATTAAAATGTGAATTTCCATACAATGTCCTATCACAGGCATTTCCATGTCCCCAGTTTCTAGCCCACCACTGACACCTGCTAGATGACAAAGATATACTTATTTGCCAAGGACCAAAAACAGAATTTTGTCGCTACCTTCTCCTTGCTTTTAAACCTACTTTGGAAAACACTGTCTATGATTTATGTATACATCAGTAAAATGTAAGTTCACACTCAGGAGTAGCTACTTTGTGTTCTATATGTTTCTAAGGGCAAGATAAACATGGTTTTCTCTACTAAAATGTTCTACAAACGAATAAGCCTTCATGATGTTTCTGAGGACAGGAAGCCTATTTAACATGATGATACCACAAGAAAAGGGCTCCTCCATTCCTTGCATAAAGATAACTCCATGATTGGCAATCTGTATCCCAGGGTTGGAAAGGATCCAGTCCCACTACCGGATGATTAGATCTGCTCCATAATATCCGAAACAATCCCTGAAACCTGTGTTTGAGCACATCTAGCACCCACCCTCAAAGAATCGTGTTTTAGTTTTTTCATGCATCTTTAAAAAAAATCACATACTTTGACACTTTGCAACCTTCTGGCCAATTTTAAATGAAATTGCAAAGTAATGGGGGAAGGAAATCCATGCCTGCAAAATTTAAATTAAAAACCCAAGGAGCACAAATCATATTAGGCCACCTTTTTGCTTTTTAATTTGAGACTCAAGAACGCTAGCTGCCCTAAAATAGCCATATCTAGGATAATCAAGATTACAACAGGAAGCCGGCTGAGCATAAATTGCTATGGCAGGAAACTGATTAGTTCAGCAAAGAGACAGGATGCTTCTTGTCTCTACTGTTGTCTGAGTTAATTCTATGCCTCCTCCGTGGGCCAACTGCTCTGAGATAAAGGATTACAAAGTTGCTTCATGAAAGCATACTGAAGTACAATTAATAAATGCAAGGATGATATACAAAGCACTGCCTGAAATTGCAAGGAAGCTGCAATCAGTGAGCAAAAGTAAGGGCAGGAGGGAGTCTAGTACTATTATGGAAAATCCCATTGTGATCTATAGGATATAAAGTTCTAAACAATGTGCCTATACCTGAAGGATGCTCTCAAAGTAAGCAACAAGCATGCTCTGAGAGAGGGCTTCCTCGGGGTAATCTTTTCTCTGAAATGTGAACAATCTAAATTGAGATCGCTTGAAATGTGTTGAAGTTTATTACTCAACCTTTTATCCTGTGGTGGGCAGAATAATGCCCCCACAAAGATGTCCGTAACTGAGACCTCTGGTGAATACATTACCTTATGGGCAAGAGGGACTTTGTAGGTGCAGAGCTGAAGACTCTGAGAGTGGTGATCATCCAGCTGGATCCAATCTGACCACCCAGTTCCTTAAATCTGGAGGGCCTTTCCCAGCTGGGTTCAGAAGGAGAGGGAGCTGCGACTATGAAAGAATGGTCAAAGGGATGCGTTGCTGCTGGCTCTGAACGCGGCGAAAGGAGGCCAGGAGGCAGGGCATGCGGGCGGCACCTAGGAGCTACGACCGGAAGCAGATGGATTCTGCCCTAGAGCACTGCACTCAGAGTGGACTGCATCCCTGCTGACACCTGGGGGGCCTAGGTAAGTCCAGGGCGACTTGGGTGGAAGCTCTGTTTACAGAACTGGTGAGATTTAACAAACCTGTGGAGACGTAAGCTAGTAAGTGTGTGACAATTTGTTACAGCAGCCACAATGCAGAGTCATATTCCTTCACACGGTTTATGGAAACACAAGAAATGACACAAACAGAAAGCACCTGCTGTTCCTCCAAAAGGCACTGTTGAACAGACACACTAACATTTGCACATGGCTAATTTCTAAAATGTTTTTCAAAGACAAAAGAGGTCCTGAAATAGTAGATCATTCAAAGAGAAAAGATTCAATAAGCACTTTTAAAAAAATGAATACAAAAGAAATGTTCAATTAGATTGAATTTCTCTTATGCTTGAATAGAAACACTTGTTATGCTATCTCCCTACCTTTCCTCTTCTCCCCACAAACTTGACTTTGAAGCACTCTGCAGAAGTTTTTAAATAAACATTTATTGATACGCATGTTTTTAGAATTTATTATGGTAATGAAAATGCTTAAAATCCAATTTGCTAACTGAAGCTTTTCTATCGTCGAACAACATGGCATGATTCATTCATATTTGGAGCCTTATTTGATATCCTACTATTTAGAAAAAGGTAGCACAGCCAATCCTTCTTACTCACCACTTTGCAGCAGAGAGGCCAAAACCACCACATCAAACCAATGCCCAGGAGCAGCAACAACACCAAAACAGCGATGAGGGCCGCAATCCCATTAGACTAAAGTTGGCAAAAGACAAAAACAAAGCAGTCAGCAATGCTCAGAGTCAGATCCCACGGGCCTTCTTTTTTTTAAAAAATCTTTGCTTAACATGTAATCTTGTAAACCCTTATAGCACAGTGCAATATTTCAACACATGCATACAGTGTAATCTGAACAACTCAGTCATCACCATCTTCCAGCCCTTCCTCCAGAAACTGATAAGCTCTTCTCCAGTTCTTTATACAGAATATATTAGATTATTATGAACTCGTATCCCCACAGTACTATCCACAGAATCTGCTACTTCTGACTGTATCGTGTTGGCCTTTATCCAACCTCACCCTACCTCACTTCTACCCAGCCTTCCCAGCCTCTGTAACCACATGCATATTTTTTAAAGGAAACACCAGAAAATAATACAGAAAACAAAAAATACCGAACCAGATTTCTGCTATTGTTCTTTATGCCCTTTAAATTTAATAAATTGCTTTATATTCTATTTAACTTATTTTATGTTAAGACATGCAATATTGGGCCGGTGCTGTGGCATAGCAGGTAAAGCCTCCGCCTGCAGTGCTGGCATCCCATATGGGCACCAGTTTGAGTCCCTGCTGCTCTACTTTCAACCCAGCTCTCTGCTATGGCCTGGCAAAGCAGTAGAAGGTGGCCCAAGTCCTTGGGCCCCTGCACCCATGTATGAAACCTGTTAGAAGCTCCTGGCTGTTGGCTTCAGATCAGTGCAGCTCCAGCCATTGAGGCCAATTGGGGAGTGAATCAGTGGATGGAAGACCTCTCTCTCTCTCTCTCTCTCTCTCTGCCTCTCCTTTTCTCTCTGTGTAACTCTGACTTTCAAATAAATAAATATATCTTTAAAAAAATGCAACAATAAACACAAAATCTGCCAAAATGCTGCAGACTATTTAAAATACATTCTAAAGGAATGTAGTAAAAAATAACCATTTGGGGTTAATAGATGCTTTAAAAAATTTTTATTTATTTATTTATTCATTTAAAAGGCAGAGAAAAGGAGAGAACTTCTTTCTTGTTGGCTCATCTCCCAAATGGCCCCAACAGCCAGGACTGGAACAGGCCAAAGCTAGGAACCAGGAGCTTCACCTGGGTCTCCCAGATGGGTACAGGGGCCCAAAGACTTGGGCCAACATTCTACTGCTCTCCCAGGCACAATAACAGGAAGCTGGATCGGAAGTAGAGTAGCCAGGACTCAAACTGGTGACCACATATAATGTCAACATCGTAGGCAGCTTAACCCACTCTGCCACAGCATCAGCCCTGTGGACCCTATTTTTTGCATCTGGGCAAGGATTATTTCAATTCCAAGTATCGTTACCCCAAAAGTAGAATTTAGGCAAAATCCCCACAGACTTTTCAATGATGTAATGCTACTTGTATATTTAAATGGTAAAAACAAGATAAATATACAAAATCAGCAAGTATATGACAAACCAATAACAACCATTCTTGTTGGCACAGTGTATGTAAAATCAGTGCAAGAATGCAAATTTTTATTTTTAAGAAAATATGAATTTCTGTGTAGAAGGATAAGGAAAAATGTAAAAGCAATGTTGCTCTTGTTCAATGAACTTGTTGGGTGGGTTCCAGCCCTCTCCTGGGGGTGCAACTTAGGGGTGTTTTCCCCACCCTGCTCCAAGGGAACTAGCAGGTTCAATCACTGTCCTAGGAGGAATTTCAGGGACTCCACACCCAGAAAGCCCTCTGCCCAGCAATACCCTAGGAGAGGGCAGGGAGGAGAAGCAGAGGACCTACACCCATATGCAGAGAAACTCCTGTCTGAATGCAAACGGGGCCGTCAGTCCTCTGTCGAGACGCCCACCTGCTCTGTCAGAGGTACTGTCTTTATTACCAATCTAGAGCAGGCTGGGCACTTAGCTCTTTCAGGCTGCTCTACCAGGTGTATTTCTCTTCATTAAACCTTGCCACCTTGCTTACTACTACTCGCCGTCTCTTATCCGAGTTCTTTCTTGCACAAAGACAAGGAACTCCAAGCAGCTGTCTCTGGTAACAGCCAGAAACGGCCTCTCCCGATGATATCTTAAAGATCTCTACATGTTAACCTTTAGCATTCATCACAATGCAATTAATCCATATGAGTTTCTAGTTATTTATTTATCTTTTCTGCCATAATTCACGGAGAGCCCCAGGAAGTCAGGGGCTAGACCCAACCTACATACCACTGTACGTGCCTGGCACTTAAAAACTATTTACTGAGAGGATGAACTCCAAACAAAGAAGACTGCAAACTTCATCAATATAAAGAAGAGCATTTTTCTGAAATTTTAGTGTAAAGGTAATTTCCATGGAAACAAAGTGTCTCTCCCAAACTCTTACTCGCTGGGTTCCTCGGTGTGAATGTTTTGTTTTTAAAGGAAAAGAATTCAGGAAAGAAAAAAGAGAAATGGGGAGAATGAAAGAAAGACAGAGAGGAAACTTCATAATAAATGTCTAAGTTTCCAGGAAAATATCTAAGCATTCTGTTCTTAAAGAAAACAATGCAGAGCATGCATCGGGTTACTCAGGGAAATAATGTGCACCTCTCCACACAGAATTTCAAATGTTCATAAAGAAATCCTGCTACTCTCCGTGGGGTTAAGCTCTAAAATCTAGGCAAACAGGAATAGAACAAGAAAATTATGGCACAGAAATACATGGAAAATGATGGGATCCCATGGGAGAAATGTGGCCAAATGGCTACACTCTTACTCTCACCTTCAAATAGAAAGGCATAGGTAAGACACCCCAATCTGAGACTGCCCATGAATGAAATGAAAGCAGCACTCCCTACCAGATCTTCCACACGTGAGGATCTCATGAAAGTGGGTCATTTGCCTAGGCTATGCCACTTTCAAAAGATTTCAATAAACTTCTAGTTCCCCTTTTTCTTAGAATTCACATCCTGTGTTCAGAAAAAGGATGTACAACCACAGGTCACACGTTTGCAACAATTTAGTAATTACTTTGTTCTTTATGTGCATGTGTCATAAACAGGATACTCAGATAATCTTGCTGACACATTATGAAGTAGGGGGGCTGGCCCTGATACATACTAGAAATCCTGATTTTTCTCTAAAAGAAATGTCTCTCTTAGTAGCACTGACAAAATACCAGGGACCTCCAGATGCAAATATACATTTATTATGACAATATTATCTCAACTGATTCCAAAGACTTTCCTAAAAATTTTTAAAATAAAATCATTACTTTCTAAAGATGGACAGACTTCATCTTTCTCATACTTAAACCAATCACAACAGAAAGGGGGAAGTCACAGGAAGTAAAGAATTTAATGCAACCAAACCTTGATATATCTGTATGAGACACAGCTCCTGGCTGCAAAGTACCCAGACATTGGTTCAATTAACTGTCTAAAAATTCAGGCTTTCCTATTTCCTTTGTTTTGACTGCCAGAGACATTATCAGAGCATGCAAGATTTCAGTCATGAAAGGGAAATAATTTCATTGTTCATATAACTTCACAAACACATTAAGGAAAGGTCAAACACATAGGTTATTTAATGACATGAGTCAGACAAAGAAAAGTTGAAAGTAGATATGATTACACATAGATCTGTGTTGTGGACGGCAACTAAAAGCTTCTCACTTCAACTTATGCAAGCCCATTTTAAGCAGACCTCAAGTAAAAAAAATCTTAATAAATATTCAACACTTGGGTGTCATTCTGCTTGAACTAAATGAAATAGTGAATACACATGACTGGAAGCTAAATATAGCTTTTCATTCATCCAAAACATATCTGAGGAGCCCCCACTACTTGCTAAGCAGATAAAGAGGTACTAGGGTTAGAATTTTAAACAAGTATTCATAAAGTCCACAGTTTAGTTAGTGAGACAAACCTCAGACAAATAAGTATAACTATGAGAAATGTGGAAGGGAAATATAACAGAAACATGTAAAGTAAGGACTAACCTAGTGTAGGGTTCTGAGATGACCTCAAGGAAGGATGAGAAAACAAAGCTGCAGGGGTGGCCAGATTAGCATTTTCTTAGAAAAATCTGAGAAGGAACACTATAGAGAGAGCACAGAGTCTGAAGGGACTGACAGACACCTGCAGAAGCTGGAAAAAAATAAACTCAAATTTCTGAAAAGCTGTGGTTTATGACAGAGAGAACTGGCCATTTGTTGGATGAATGGCCATTTGTTAGCTGACCTTTCAACTGCCCATTTGCTGCACCAATTCTTCCTGAACAACAGCATTCTCAGCTGGCTAGGAGACTTGGGGTGAAAGTTAAGTGAGGACTCCAGTCTGAGGTTCAAGACCCAGATGTTGGTCAAGGCTATGAAGTCAAAATTCTTTCAGTGGTTTACTGGGGACATGCCAGAACCTGGAGCTTGGTAGTGTAGAAGAAACACATTTTCCATTCATCCTGGACATGTTAAGTTTTGGATTTCATCTTCATATAAATTACTTTCCTTCATTAAAAGCAAGTTATACAATAAAAGAGCTTCACTCTGTGAAATATACCTGAACTTCTAGCTAAGAGAATCATAGAAGTATAATAACAAATCAGGGTCATGTTGTACTTGTAAAATAACTATCAACAAGGGATGAATTGTTCAGAAGTTTCAAAACTGCATGAATAACATGCTGTAATCTATCTAGAAAAATAATCACAGCAATCTCATAGAACAAAGCAGCCACAGAAATGGGGAAATGGGTTTCCACAATTTTGTTCCTGGGAATTTAGAGTAAGAAAGGAAAAAACAGTCATAGAATAAATGCTAATTTCATTTACTAAAGTGTTTTTGGATTATGCTATTTCAGGAATTAACAAACTATGGCCCACAGGCCAAATAAGGCCCATCTATTTTGTAAGGCCCTTGTGAGTTAAGAATCATTGTTACACTATTACATCATTGAAAAAAAAATTATATGAAATTCAAATTTCAACATACATGGTTTTCATGAATCCAGCATCTGCACTATAATTGCAGGTTGCAGTAGTTTGACAGAGACACAAAACCTGAAACATTTACTATCTGGCCTTTATAGGGAAAATTTTCTAACCTCTCTCCTACATAAATCAATTAAGGATTGAGTTAAAGATGGTAGATTGTGCAAGTGTTCAGTCTAGGTGAGGAGACAGATGGGTTCAATTCTAGCATTTACCAGACTGTGAAACTGAGTAAGTAAGTTAACTTTTAGAGCACCCAGGCTCCAGGTAACTCCTCTCTCAGGAACAAGAAGGACTAAAATCAGCCAATTTTCTGCTCATCAAGTCGTGCCCCCTTTAAGGGCTGGGAACGTCAACAGAAGAAGCACCTTCTAAAATGTTCCCATAAAGACTGGCAGTGACTCTGTTCCTCAGTTTTCTCATTTGGAAACGAAACCTAACAGTAGCAGCCTCTTCTGGGACTGTATCCAATGAAGCTATGAATTGTCCAATAGAGCTCAGCACGATGTCCAGCATAGAATGCATGCTCAGAAAACATGGTCTTGGTATTATTATTTCAAAAAGGTAGAATAAGAGCAGAAGTTCCAAGACAAAAAAAAAAAGCATTACCTTTTTAAGTTGAGATACATTTAAAAGATTTTGAGAAGATATGAAGAGAAGGGACTGACTAAATACAAACATCTCAGATGCTCATCTTAAATCTTTTTAAATGCTTATTTTTATTTAATTGAAAGGCAGAATGATACACACACACACACACACAGGCATGCATAGAGAGAGAGAGAGAAATAGAAAGAGATAAGACATATAGAGACAGACAGCTATCTTCATTTGCTGGTTCATTCCCCAAATGCCCACAATCCAGGTCTCTCACATCAGTGGCAGGGACTCAATTATATGAGTCACCATCTGCTGCCCCTCAGTGTGTGTATTAGCAGGAAATGGGATTGGAAGAAGAGGTAGGATTCAATCCCAGGCACTCCAACATGGCATATGGGTGTCCCAGGCAGTGCCTTAACCAACTGCCAAAATGCCTGTCCCTTAAGTCTATTAAATCTAAATCTTCACTTCTCCACTTTTAAATTAAATATACACCAACCTTTATTAAGCAAATAACTTTGGAGCACCTGTACTATGTAACCAGGCACTGGGAGAAGAGCATGAAAAAGGGTAGGCATGGGCCCTGCCATCACAACAATGTCTCAAGGCTGGTAAGAAAAACCCAGAAGTAAACAGAGAGTTGCAGGTCAGTGTCCTAAGTGCCTTAATGTGACATGGTCCTGGATGCTCTTGGAGCATAGAGAGGGTTTTATTATTATTTATTATTTGCACAATTTTCACAAGGACTAGCCAATTACTAGAATAATGGTGCTTTATTTAGTTTGACTTTCAAATGTCCACGAAAGTCCAAAGCATCATCTATGCAATGAGCAATACCACTAACCATATTTCACCCAGTCCCTTATCTGAATATGCCTGAAGGACTAAATATCTCTTAGATTCAAAGCTCAGAGAGTTTTCCTAATACAAGTATTACCCAGAATCCTCTTGTATTTTGAATACATTTAATGTCCAAGTCAGCAGATGTACCTGATCAACTCAAGTCTCCCTTTTCATGTCTATAAAATAGTAATATTACTACCACCTGATAGAGGTATTTGAGATTGAATACAAAATAATAGTTAAATCTAGTGAGAAAAAATTCCCCATGACTATGACCAATGATAAAATTTATTAGCCAGAAAATTAGGGCAATAATAAAAGTTATAGGGAGGAGGGAGACACTGTGGCCCAGCAGGTTAATCTGCCCCCTGCAGTGCTGGCTGTTCCACTTCCAATGCAGCTTCCTACTAACGCCCCTGGGCAAACAGGGGAAGTTGGCTCAGGTACTTGGGCCCCTTCCCCATTATGAGACCCAGATGGAGTTCCAGGCTCCTGGCTTCAGCCTGGCCCAGCCCCATCCATTGTACCCATTTGGGGAGTGAACTAGTGGATGGGAGATCTTTCTTTACCTATCTGGCTCTCTATGCATTTCAAATAAATAAATCATCAAAAAATAATTTTAAAAAAAGTCACATGAAAAGAAGCCTTCAAGTCACCAGCCTGGGCTGAGGCAGGTGGGAATTCCATCTTTCTTTGTCTTTGGTAAGCATCCTGGTTTTACCATATCTTGAGCTGTTTCTTCTCTTACTCACTTCTTTTTCTATTCTATTGATCAAGATGACCTGATGACCTTTTCCTTCAGTTTGACTGAATTTTAAACTTTATTCAAATGAGATTATTCTGGACTGTGGGTCTCTAATCTCCACTGTCCTAAAGAGGCTACATTAGAAAACTCGTAATTGCAAAATCTTTCTATCCTTTGCAATGTATTTAAATTTCCTTAAAAGTATTTTGGAAGTCAGTTTTACTTAGAAAAGGTTGTTATTAAGGGCCTGAGGACAAACCCTTTGAAATAGGATCAAAGAAGACAGCACCCCTCTCTCAGCTGGGGAGGTGCCCAGCTTCTCTGTGTCCCTGGCTCCAAGCTTTAGCACAACCTCCTGTCAGGAAGGTGAGAGCAAGTCTGCTTTTCCTTTAGGTAAGGCAAATCAGCATATACAAGTCACCTCCAATTCCCCTCACCACCACTGGGGCAGGTGATGTGACACAGAGGAGTGGGACACCCATTTCCTATAACAGAGTGTGATGCACATCCTACCTACTCCACACTTGTGATCCTGCTTCCTGCTAAGGCACGTGGGAGGCAAGAAATAATGGCCCAATTACTTGGTTTCTTGCCATCCAGGTGGGGGATGCAAATGGAATTCCTGGCTCCTGGTTCTGACCTAGCCTAACCCTGGCTAATGCCAATACTTGGAGGCTGTACCAGCACACAGAAGGTCTCTCTCCCACTCTGTCACTCTACCTTTCGTAGAAATAAGTAAAGCTTTGAAGAAAACATCCTCAGTCGCTTTTGCAGCAGAGTTCACTCTTGCTTTCCTGGTGTTTTGAATTTAATGAATTAAATGAGGTCTTCCTCATCTGTGTAATTTTGGCCAGAACAATTTTTCTTTGACTCTATATATTTCTTCTATGTCAAAAATGCCATTAACTGGAGCCGGTGTTGTGGCACAGCAGGTAACACTACTACCTGCAATCCTGGCATTTCATATGGGCACTGGTTCGTGTCCTGGCTGCCCCACTTCTGATCCGGCTTCCTGCTAATAGCCTGGAAAACACGGCAAAAGATGGCCCAAGTGTTTCAACCCTGCCACCCATGGGAGACACTCAGATGAAGCGCCTGACTCCTGGCTTCAGCCTGGCCCATTCCTGGCCATTCTGGCCATCTGGGGAGTAAACCAATGGATGGAATCTCTCTGTGTGTGTCTCTTTGTGTCTCTTTGTGTGTGTGTGTGTGTGTCTCCCTCTTTCTGTAACTCTGACTTCAATGTAAAGAAATCTTTTTAAAAAATGCCATTAACCCCAAATTTTCCAATTTTCCTTCTCTCTGCTACAAACTCAGCACAAGTGAAACAGATCTGTATCTCTAGTCCTGATCCCTGAGATTTGGGGCTGTGCCCACAACTGTTCATCTGGTGTTGCCAACTTCCATCTTCCATCTCAGTACTTTTCCAGTGAAAATTCTCTTCATCTCCAGATTTCACTGTCTATAGATATTTCCAAAGATCCCATCAGTTTTCCAAAACATAATATTGATACTTTGGAATTAATCATTCCCTCTAAAATTGGGTGAATTGGGGCATATGTTTCTTCATTAACACAATCTCTACTACAGATTCTAGTAATGGTTCTAACACCTTCAGTCATTTCAGAACCTAAAGTTTTATGCCTAAATCCTAGTATTTGCCTCCAAAAAGCTTTCTTCTGTGTCTTGTTTTTCTTTCTCAGTCCTAATTTTCTTACATGGCACCCGTAACCTAATCTTCCCAAAATAGCAGGTTGTACCATCACAGTCAAGCCCAAAGCCCTTTGGAAACCCACTATTATGTATGCAGTCAGACTCGAGCATTTTCTCAAGCCAATGAAACAAAACAGTGGAGCTTTTCATATATGTTTACTAGCTAATCATTTTTCCAAGTTAACAATAAATAAGAAGCAGGAGAAAAAGGAGGAAGAGAAATGGGAGGAAGATGAGGAAGAGGACAAAAAGAAGACAGAAATGTATAAAGAAAGAGAAGTGAGAAAGGAAAAGTGGAAGAGAAACAAAGGAAGGAAGGGAGGAAGGGAGGGAAGGAGGGAGGGAGAGAAGGAGGGAGGGAGAGAGGTTGCTCAGGTGAAAAAGCTTGAAGCTCTTGTTTCTTTCTCTCCCTCACATGCCATACCTAATCTGTCTAGGCATCCTTTGGGTTCTGATTTAAAATACATATGTATTCGATCATTTCTCCACATCTCCACTGCTCTCATCCCAAGGGGACTGTAATCAGGAAGTTAGAAATCAGCCTATGTGTGTAAGAAGGGCCTAAGGAAAATGACATCTATGGCAGTCCAGCATCTGTATCCAGCATCTGCATTTCAAAGTCCTGTCCAGACCCTGATAACCTTCCAGACAGCCCCGCCCCTTTTGCCTGGCCTGATAAACATCTTTCCTCTAAGGTGGGCACCCTAGAGAGAAGCCCCTTGGCTGATGCCAGCAAGGTTTCCCCTGTCTGACAACATCAGCAGTAAACCTGGAAATGAATTTTTCATATTTTCACCCAACAAACCCTTCTGCTAGGGCTCCCCATCCTTTGTCCTGGAGGAGGAGGAGGTAGAGGGTAAAGAGACTCCCTTAAAAATCAGTAGTCCACAGAGAATGACAAATGCCCTAAACAGCACTCTGGTCTCAGAATCAGCCCTTAAGGTATTCGGATCTGGCTAAAAAAGCCCATGAGTTTCGCAGGCATGGAAAGCCAAGACATTGTGGGGAAAAAAAAAAAAAAAAAAAAAAAACACCTAAATGAAAGATCTCTGTGAGTGAGATCCCAGTGGAAAGAACGGGCCACCAAAGAAGGAGGTATCTTGCTCTGAAGGGAGGAGAGAGCTTCCACTTTGACTATGGCCTTGTCTAAATAAGATCGGAGCTGGCGAACTCTAGAGGTTTCCATAGCCTTGGCAGCTCATGACAAGAGCCTCGGGTGATTACTGAGGTCATAAATAAGAGTGTCAATTGTTAAATCAACAACAGGAGTCACTGTGCACTTGCTCCTCATGTAGGACCTCTGTCCTTAATGTGTTGTACTATGAGAATTAACAGTAAAACTAGTCTTCAAACAGTACTTTATACTTGTGTGTCTGGGTGCAAACTGTTGAAATCTTTACTTAGTATAGAATTGATCTTCTGTATATAAACATAATTAAAAATGAATCTTAATGAAGAATGGGATGGGAGAGGGAATAGGAAATGGGATGGTATGCAGGTGGGAGGGTGGTTATGGGGGGAAGAGCCCTATAATCCAAAAGTTGTATTTTGGAAATTTATATTTATTAAATAAAAGTTTTCTAGAAAAAAAAATAGGAGTCCAAACAAAGACTGCGTGCTCAGCCCTCTGCTCTCTGCTGAGCAACCCACCTGGCCTGCCCAGGTGTATTCTCTCCAATCAACCATGTAATCTTGCTTTCCCCCAGTCCAAGTGACTGGACACCTTCTATCTATCCCTTCTGTTCTAACGGATATACTTCACTTTATTACTTCACCTTATTACTTCACTCTCTGTCTCCTGCTTGCATTCTTCCTTGCATGAAGACAAGAACCCCACAGTTTCCACGGCTCTTTTCTCTAGTGACAGGACTACCCTCACCTTCTCCCGGACCAGTGAAAAGCAAGAATTTTTCTCAAAGTTCCCAATGTTATCCCCATATGTAAGACCAATTGTCACTCGGCAACCAGACTGATCTGTTTAAAAGGTTAAGTCAAATAATTTCACCCCTGGGGCGTCCCAGCTTCACTCAGAGGAAAACATCAAGCTCTCATCAGAGCTTACACAGCTCTTTCTCATTCTCTCCTGACTACCACCTTTGCAGCACAATGGCTGCCTCCCTCTGCAGGCTTTGTTCCAGCTGCTCTCTCTGCGTAGGGGGTAGTTCAGGGCTCACTCCTTCAGGCTTCTCAAGTCCCTGATTTCCTATTAGAACTTGCCCCATCATTCTACCTTACCTCCTACAACCAATGTTACTGTTTCCAAAATCACCTTATTGTTAAACTACCTGGAGTCATAGAACCAGCTCTCCAGACAACTAGTGAGACCTAGGAGGACTTCCTTAAAGCATCCAGCCTCTAATTTCCAGCTGAGTCTTTTAACCCAGCAGCTGTGTGCAAGGAGGCAGTGCATGGCTGTAGAACAGGAGCAAACATCTGCTCCTTGCCTGCAGGAAAGAAGTGATAAAGATAGCCAGAGGTGCAAAATAAGAGGAAGAAACAAGAAAGAAAGCAATTTCAGTAAGCTAACCACTGACAAACTACATACCAGAGAGTTGCAACCTCAACCAACCACATCCTCAGGGACCAGAAAACCTACAAAGATTGCAACACCCACAAAGCCAAAAAATTGCAACACACATTACAGAGGAAACACATACTCAAAATACAACTTTAAATAAACTCCATATAAATTTTCCCTTGTAATGGTCTCCAAAGTTATTGATTATAGTTTCTTTATTGTGATATGGAACAACACAAAGACTCCATAGATGATTTCTGGATAGGATTATTTTCAAAAATTAACTTTACACAAATTTTTTACTTACACACTCTGTGGCTGTGATTATTAATGAACTTGAGATGACAGATTTTCCTCCATTAAAGCTCACTGACACATCAAGAGTTCTGAAAGAAAATGAAGAAACAATAATTAACAAACTAAAGGACTGTGGGTGATTTTTATTTCCTTGTATAATTCAAAACCAGCCAGAAAACATATTGCATAAAGGTCACAGCTTTTGATCAGCTATCCCAGCTCTTGGGCTCCTCACTTCTGTTCCCTGTTCATTAGCTAAAGGTAACTCCCTAAGTGACCTAACTGCTCCCTTTACAATCATTACATTAATAGGAATATTAAGAAATTCCTTAATTCACAGAAATGGTGAGATTGTTTCAGGTTCCACAAAAAGTGTTAAGGGGGAAAATCCTTGGATCTGTTTACCTTATTTTTCCCTGTTTTTAGATATTATCATCACAAGATTATTGTTTAAGAACAAAAAAAATTGGAAGTAATGAATCATTCAAGGATGAATAAAACATATGGAAACTGCAAATGAAAGAGAAAATGAATGAAAGAGAAAGAGATGTGTGCACAAGCATTTGTTGCCGACAGTCCCAAGATAATAAAATATCCTGACAAACAATAGAAAAAAAGAGAGGATAATTTTTGTCCCTAGGTAAGAAATATCATGGTTAAAATACAGCTATCATTTTTAAAACATACTGTAAACAAGTTATAATAATTAAAATTTCATTAATTCAGATTCGAGCAATTAATTATTTGGAATCAAAACAGAATTGGTAAGTCTTTTGGTTTTTATTTGTGGTTTTTTTTGACAGGCAGAGTGGACAATGAGAGAGAGACAGAGAAAGGTCTTCCTTTTTGCTGTTAGTTCACCCTCCAATGGCCGGCGCGCTGCGGACGGCGCACCGCGCTGATCCGAAGGCAGGAGCCAGGTGCTTCTCCTGGTCTCCCATGGGGTGCAGGGCCCAAGCACTTGGGCCATCCTCCACTGCACTCCCGGGCCATGGCAGAGAGCTGGCCTGGAAGAGGGGTAACCGGGACAGAATCCGGTGCCCCGACCAGGACTAGAACCCGGTGTGCCGGCGCCGCAAGGCGGAGGATTAGCCTGTCAAGCCACGGCGCCGGCCAAGTCTTTTGTTTTTAACAGCTCTAACATGGGGCAGGTTAAAGCCCTGGCCTGAAGTGCCAGCATCCCCAATGGCGCCAGTTATAGTCCCGGCTGCTACTCTTCGGATCCAGTTCTCTGCTATGGCCTGGGAAAGCAGTAGAAGATGGTCCAATCGCTGGTTTGAGACCTGGCTGCTCTACTTCTTGTCTAGCTCTCTGTTATGGCCCGGGAAAGCAGTAGAAGATGGCCCAAGTCCTTGGGCCCCTGCATCCACGTGGGAGACCCAGAAGAACATCCTGGCTACTGGCTTCGGATCAGTGCAGCTCTGGCCGTTACGGAGGTCTGGGGAATGAACCAGCAGATGGAAGACCTCTCTCTCCATCTCTCTCTACCTCTCTTTGTAACTCTTTCAAATAAATAAAATAAAATAATTATTTAAAATAAATAAAAACTCTAACATGATATCCGAGGCCAGCATTGTGGCACAGTGGGTTAGGCCGCAGCCTGTGACACCCACCTGGCTACTCCTCTTCTGATCCAGCCTCTTGCTAATGTGCCTGGGAAAGCAGTGGAAGATGGCCCAAGTGGTTGGGACCCTGCCACCCACATTGGAAAACCCAGAAGTAGATCCTACCCGGCACCGCGGCTCAATAGGCTAATCCTCCACCTGCGGCGCCGGCACACCGGGTTCTAGTCCCGGTCGGGGTGCCGGATTCTGTCCCTGTTGCCCCTCTTCCAGGCCAGCTCTCTGTTGTGGCCCGGGATTGCAGTGGAGGATGGCCCAAGTCCTTGGGCCCTACATCCGCATGGGAGACCAAGAGAAGCACCTGGCTCCTGGCTTCGGATCGGCACAGCGTGCTGGCCACGGCAGCCACTGGAGGGTGAACCAACGGCAAAAGGAAGACCTTTCTCTCTGTCTTTCTCTCTCTTGCTCACTGTTCACTCTGCCTGTCAAAAAAAAAAAAAAAAAAAAGAAGAAGAAGAAGAAGTAGATCCTGGCTTCTGGCTCCAGTCTGGCCCAGCACTGGCCTTTGCATCCCTCTGGGGAGTGAACCAGCAGATGAAAGATCTCTCTCACTCACTCACTCAATAACTCTTTCCCTATCTTCTCTGTAACTCTTTCTTTCCAATAAATAAAATAAGTCTTTTAAAAAATGAAAAATAAAATAAAAGCTATAACATGATATCAAAGGGAAAAATGATAAGGGAGTTTTAAAGTATATAAGGAAACAGCTCTTTTCTAAAATAGTTCACCAAGTTTAGTGCATACAATTATCAGCTTGCCAACAAACCAAAGCCGTCCATTCATTAAAAACAGAGAGTAGTAGACATCATTTTGTTAATATGGTTTATATTCAATAGTATGCCTCTTAAAGCATCAAGCTCCAATTATCATAAAAGATTCCAAACTCCAAGACAGAAACTTCATGCTAAATTAGAATTTTATTATATTTAGAAGATTTCTTCTCAATGCCTTTCAATGCTAAATGCTATTAGTTATGAACAAGATAAGACAGAAGCAATCGCAAGTCAATGAATTTTCAATAATGAGGCCACAGAGGGGAGATGAGAAGTGGTATTTAGTCCTTGTGATGTACTAGATGCAGTCCTAGGCAATTTATCATCATTTTGTCATTTAATCTTCACATCAGCACTTGAAATAGTGGTTCTTCAATCTTACAGATGCGGAGGCCCACAAATGTTAACTGCCTTGCCCAAAGTAGTAAAGCTATGACTCTAATTTTGAACTCTTTCCATCAGACCATGTTATGGAATGGTGAAAGACCATAATGTGCTTCTTTTCTCAATGTGGCTTTTATTGTGGATTCATATAGGGACCAGGAAAAGATAATACTGGGGAAGTTCAAGTTGATCTCCTTTTCAAAACCCAGAAATACTATTACAAATATTTCATGAAAAATATTCACTTCAAGGCATGTTGTTTAACAAAAGTTTAGCTGGGTTCAATAAACAACAAGAATTTGGGGTGTTTACATGAAATTAACTGAAATTCTGCCACTATCCCAACACAGAATGTCAAGTGGCCTACTTAAGAAAGAAATATAAACATAATTGCTCACTCTGCAGGACTTGTTTTGTTTTGTTTTAATGACTAAGCATAACTGAATCCAAAAATAATCTTCCCTAGTTCCTAATTTCCCTACTTTATGCATGTTCCAGGAATCATATGACATAGACTATTTTCATTTGGGGACAATATTATTTTGATTCATGATGTCATATGATTATCACAGGTAATCACATGATGCAACTTTAAGAGATCAGTAGATACTGACCGACATTCATAATCTGACATTTTGAATTTACTCAAAACAAACAGTTCTATAATGCAGGAAATATTCACAATTTCTAGTGCTTACTAAAATGGAATAAAAACACAAGATACAATTTTAAAACAAAGTTCACTCCTTCCTGAAATAAAAATGCATGCTAATGAGATCTTATAGCCAACCAAAATAACTGCTATCCTCAGATTTCAGACTAATATAATGCGGCTACTGTCAAATATACCTAAGTCTCCACAGAGATGAAAAGCCACTGCATGATTCTTTTGACATGTGGACTCAATTAAACAAAACTCGCCCTTCCTGAAAGTGATAGCAGCAAAATCAAAACATTAGTATCCACGACACTAATAATTACAGGCACTTACTGATTTCTTATTAGGAGACAAATTATCTCATCTTCTCATTTAATTCTCACAACAGCCCATGGAGGTAGGCACTAGTATTATCTCCATTTAAAAACAAACAAACAAACAAAACCTGCATCTTAAAAAAGGTAACTTGTTGGGGCCAGCGTTCTTGTTGGTGCCCACATTCTGCTGTAACAGGTAAAGCAGCCACCTGCAACACCAGCATCTCATTTGGGTGTTGGTTCAAGTCCTGGCTGCTCCACTTCCAATCCAGTCCCTAATACATCAGGGAAAGTAGTGGAAGCTGGTTCAAGTGCTTGGGCCCCTACTACCCACATGGAAGACCCCGTGAAGCTCCAAGCTCCTGGCTCCTGGCTTCAGCCTGGCTCAGCCCTAGCCATTTTGGCCACTTGGAAAGTGAATCAGCAGACAGACGGGCTCTCTCTGTCTCTCATTCTTTCTCTGTAATTCTTTCATGTAAATAAAGCAATCTTAAAAAAAAAAATGCAACTTGTTCAATTATTGAACCCCTCTGCAAGCAAAACACTTTCTCTACTTTACTCTTTTACACTTATTTTATGGCCTCATATTTAAATTTTTTTTATTGATATGAGCTTGGTATCATTCCTCCTGTTTTTTTACTACATTCACATATCACCCAGTTCCCAGGAAATGCAGGAGAAGAAGCATGCCTGAACATAAGAACATCAATTTAATTTGTGACCTCCAAGTTTAAGGTGCCTGTGGGAAAGCCTAGTGACTCAGCAGACATTAGTATAGAAGACATTTGGACAGAGGATTAAACTAAGGAAAAATGTGAAGCTCATCAACTAGAAAAGGAAACCTTTGTAGAAGATGAGTTTACGGATCAGGAATCCAACCTCAGTGAAAATTCATAACTAAGGAACTGCAAGAAGATGAAGAGCTTTAAGTGATACCTGCGGGAAAAACAACAGCCAAGGTGAAAATACAAAATCACAGAATACAAGGGAAGGCCTTTTTCTGGGACAGAAAGTAAGGTCCCAGCGCTGAGAGTGTAGGGAGGTCAAAAAGACAGAGCTAAGAACTGACAATGCTTTTAATCTCCCACTCTATAAGTTAGTTCTTCACTGTTCAATATTTCCTGCAAATATCTTAATCCACTCTTTATTCCAGCTTTAGAATGTTTTTTCAGGGCCGGCGCTGTGGCTCAACAGGCTAATCCTCCGCCTTGCGGCGCCGGCACACTGGGTTCTAGTCCCGGTCGGGGCACCGGATTCTGTCCCAGTTACCCCTCTTCCAGGCCAGCTCTCTGCCATGGCCCGGGAGTGCAGTGGAGGATGGCCCAAGTGCTTGGGCCCTGCACCCCATGGGAGACCAGGAGAAGCACCTGGCTCCTGCCTTCGGATCAGCGCGGTGCGCCGGTCGCAGCGCGCCAGCTGCAGCAGCCATTGGAGGGTGAATCAATGGCAAAGAAGACTTTTCTCTCTCTCTCTCACTGTCCACTCTGCCTGTCAAAAAATAAATAAATAAAAAATAAAAAAGAATGTTTTTTCAAAGTAGGTGAATAAAAGAAATCTTTAAATATAGAAAAGCTCTTTGAAGTGCATTTTTACATCAACTGGTACTCAATTAGTAGTGATAGAGCTAAGTACAAGTGTACTAAATTGATTCCACAAGAGAAAGTATTAAATTATATTGTGATGTATAATTGAGTAGTAAAATTCAATCAGTACTAACAGTCACAATACTTTAATTTAATGTTTGAAGATGCGTGACTGTTCCAAAACAGGAGAGAAGCCATATGTCAGGGTTACTCTGATCTGAGAAATTTCATACTCCTTGAAACATGGTTGACTTTTCGATCCACAGTAACCTATTTGCTAAGTATTCATTTACTTCAGAGTTTATGTATATCCAATAAAAGGCTGCCATTTTATGATCCATTAAAAAGAATGAAGAAGTTAAATAAAACTGTAAAAGACATTTGCTGAAAGGGATAAATAATTTACCTCCAATTTGCACATACTGAAAATTAAATTGGCAACTACTCAAGAAGTTATTAAAATCATGGTGACTTAAGATATTTTGAAATCAAGTGCTACTATTAAATATTCTGCAGAATTTGTTAAAACTTTACTCACAATAAAGATGTTCAGTTAAAAACAGCATTTCACATTAGTGAATAGTTTTATAAGATTCTACTTCTGGTTATAGTATATATGTAAATTACTGTTTTGCCAAGGATACTTTCTTTAAAGTGGTTAAAAGATTCACGAATTAAATAATTTCTTTATAGGACAACTCAATATATGCATCTAACTGCAACAAACATGGAAGAACATAGAGGATTCTCAGTCTTTCCCCAACTCACCAAAATTCCTATATTCATATTCAAAATAAAAGTGTAACATCTTCATAGCCATTATATTTTTTAAAATTCCCATTTTTCACAAGAAATGAAAGAAATAACACAGCTGTGGTTATGTCATCTGCAGAAGACACGAGTCAGAAGAATCAATAAGTAAGTAACTAACAAAATGCAATTATAGACTGCATAGACGTACATCGTGCACACCCGCAGGTATCCTTTGGGAAAGACAGGCTGTCATCAAGGCAGAAATTACTCAACCAAGAAAGAGAAATGGAATTAATTGATTCTATTCCAGCCAAAATAGATTAGGCTTAATACTGAAAAAGTCACAGTGTTGAGGAAAATAAAGAGATTCCATCACCAGGCCAGCCCCTAACCCCACTGCTGCCCATGTTGTTTAGCTCAATGATCCTTCAGCATCTGATGTCTGAAATTCTCCACACGCACTGATACCCCATAGTTCTGACTCAAAACACTCTGTCAAGTGTCTTCCCACACTGCCTTTTAGGAGAACTAATACTATCACTTTCATCTGATTTAGATATTTATTTCATATTTGCCAGAAGACTGTGGCCAATGTTTTTGAAAGCACATTTAGCTATACCATATGCCTCCTTAAATCATCGCTATCAAACAAGCTGTAGGATAAGGCTCTGGTTCATTCTGTTCTGTTTTTCTTTCTTCACAATGTGTTTATGTATATTTACCCAATTCGTTCCGTTCTTCTTGCCAAATTACAGGTTTGAGATCTCAACTATTACAGAGCAGCTGTGCTATTGTTGCTGTCTCACAAAACAGGAGTCAGAGAATCAGCCTATATTGTAAGGATTTGTGACACCTGCAGATTAAACCGTGAGGCTACGACGGGTAGCACCCACAGAACTTCAAAGAGATCATCCTATGAGAACGTGAGGCATTTTGGTACAAATGAACCACTGGCAGAAATAAACTCCTAAGTAATCTACAGATTTTTCTTGGTAGCACAATGTGTTTAGTCATATGGCATTTTAACAGTAAATTGTGTCCAATGGAAGAAGTAGAAAAGAACAACCTCACTACTACCACTCATTTGTTTCTATGTAAATACTAAGAATTTGTTCCTCAGAGCCTGAAAGCCTTAAACTTCAAATAAAGAAATTACCTAAACAGAATTTTCTCAAAGAAATTCCTTGAAAGACTTCCTACCATCCTCAACAATGACATCCCTGGATGGGATTTGCCCACATACCTCTGTTTACTTCATAACATCAATTTCTGAATGCACACCCATGTGTTAGCTACTCCCCTACCTTCTCAGTCCTCACCAGTAAGTAAATATCTTCATGTGAACCCTCTTTTAAACCAAAATCCAAAAGCGTTAAGTGTTTGAAAGAATAATCCTCAAGTAAAATGAATTCAGCATGTACGTAATGATGGAAACGGAACGACAGAGCAGGCTAATGAGATGAGGCACATGCCCATGGAGTCAGCTCTGAGACCATGCATCTGGCTTTGAGGCTGTCTGTGTAGGGTTACTTCACCAGCGCCTTGTTAATTATTTAAGTGAGAGAATAGGGGGAACCATCACCACATCTGTCACCCTCACACAGGAAAAGCCTTCCTTCATTGTTGGGCCAGATGTGTTTATTTGAAACATAGACTAACTAGCTACTTAACGGGTTTGAATCCTTAGCCAAAAGCTAATTAGGCAAACATATTAAGCATCAGTCACCTTAGGAGGCTACACTGTTCCACTTATATTGATTTTAATTCAATCTCATAAGAGAGCTTGTTACCTACAAAAGTATCTGAAGAAAATCCAAGGCAAAGGAAAGGTCCAACCTGCCTGCAATGAGCTAGGCAGAACAAATAATGATGTCCCAAAATACCCTATACATTCACAAAGAAAACCTTCAACCAATTTCAGTTAGTGGCTGCATGTGCTTGATCCAAAAGACAAAGTGGGGGAGAGAACGCAAAAGAGTAATCCTGTTTGGCAGATATCAATCCGGAAACACTCTGTTTGCTCATAGGCAAAATATGAATGTCAAAAGCCAAACAAATGGTTACTTCTCATGTCCAGTATTTATTCTGTTCTTGAGATTTTAAACACTATAGCAATCTCTATGGTGTTCTACGCAAAAGGAGACTGTGCCCAAAGGCAAATTCTAGAGGCAACAAATTCAATGCCTGGAACAGAACAGGCATACTGAGTTTTATAACTACCTTGGGAAAGAAGCTGCCTTCCTTAGCCAGTCACCATTATTTAAAATCCAATGATGTATTCTGCTCTTTTAAATGGTATGCCTACCCCCAAAACAGGATTCTGACCTATTTTCCCTTACCCAACATTGACTCCCACCTCCAGCAATTAAATGGCCCTTTTATCTCTTTATAATAATTGATAAGCCAAAATATTTGAGAAAAATTAACTTGCTTTCATCTAAAATATTCATTGAATCTACTAAGCTTGAGGTATTGTTAGGTGTTAGAGACACAAGAAATTAGACAAAATGCATCCTGGCAGAAAGAAGATAAACAAGAATAAAGAAGGAAGTGCTGATGAGAAAAATTAAAACCTGCAAAGGGAACAGGAGTTACAGACCCAAAATGGAGAGAAGACTGTTTGATTAAATAGAATAACATGAGGCCAGCATTGTGGCACAGCAGGCTAGGCCTCTGCCTATATTGTTGGCATCCTATATGGGTGCCAGTTCTAGTCCTGGCTGCTCTGCTTCCAATCTAGCTCCCTGCTAACACACCTGGGAAAGTAGCAGAAGATGGTCCGAGTGTTTAGAACCCTGCATTTATGTGGGAGACCATGAAGAAACTCCAGGCTCGCTCGCTCTCTTTCTATAACTCTGCTTTTCAAGTAAATAAAAAAACAGAGTACCCACAAAAGGGCTTACTGAAAGGCAAGGAAGCAAGCCAAGAAGAGAAGAGGATTCAAAGCGGAGAGAGCAGAGGTAGAAGAGCTGAAGTGAGAGTGAGCTGCTGACCAGGGAAAGGACTGCAAGGAGGCCAGAGTGACCGTAACTGAGTCAGCGGAGAACAAACAGCAGAAGAGGTCTGGGAGGCAGGGCGGGGCCATGTCCTGCAGACCCTCGAAGAGGCTGCACTTGGACTCTGAGTGGCAGGAGGCACTTAGCATGGAGAAGTCGGGCAAAGGGGCTGCTCTGCTTTACCAAAATGACTCTTGCCAAGGGCAAGACAGAAAGGCCCAGCGAGCAGTGACAGCAGCTGAGCTCAGGATGGCAGCAGCGCGAGCAGTGAGCTGAGACTGAACTCTGGACATACTTGGAAAGGACAGCCGAGGAGATCTGCAGCCAAGAAAACGGGGGGGAAAGAATCAGTGATTCAAGGCTGCTGACCTGAACAGCAGGGAGGTACTTACTCTCCAGCCTTAGTCAGGACGGGTGCAGGACAAAGCATAGAATTGAGCTGCACACTTACTGGCTTTACACCTGCAAGATAAAATGCCACTGGGTTAATAAAGAGTTTTAGGTAACTCACACAGTTTCACTGGCACTATGAAGAGCATCCCTCAGAGTTCAACGGTTGAATGTTGGGTATCTTAGCATAAAAAAAATCTGAAGAAGAAGGAGAAGAAAAGTGATGGGACATATATATATATACATATATACATATACATATATATATATGCATATATGTTTAATTTTTAGGTAGAATTTAGAAAAGATTGAGAAAGGAAGATGAATTTCCAAAGGAAAACAAACTTAGCTCATGAATTTATAAAACAGTTGTGTCTACAATAAATAAGTATATTTTATACAGCAAGGTACTAAAATTGTCCTTGGAATTTTAATAATCTATGAGAAAAGTGAACAAGACTAGAAATATTCAAAAAAGTACTATCATAAAATGCATCATCCCAGAATGTAAGAAATGAAAATACAACTCTGACTCTATTTGAGGATTTAATAAGCTTAATCTTATGTAGCTAAGCATAAAATATTCATATATTTAACTCAAATATGTAACTAGAAAGAGTTCTGAAAAATGAACACTTAGAATACAAATTAATACTAAATAAAAATAAAATTATTTTGTCCTACTTAACAGTAAAACCTACTATGAAGAGCATTTGTTACAAATATTATTGTTTTGCCTTATTGAAATTCGATCTTAATAGGAAAGACAGTAACTAATTGTGACACTGATCATACTGAGATCTTCATCACTTTAACTGAACAAACACATATTGAACAGTTTCTGTGTGGCCAGAGCTGTGCACACCATCAGATAATCAGTAAAATCATAGATGAATTTCTCAATAAAAGAACTCTACTAGCGTTTATAGAATTATAAACCAACACAATCATTAATGAGGAACTTTATAGAGACCCAAAATACTCGGAAAACTTAGATTCATTTAAGCTTTTCTGAAAGTTGAAACCAGGGAAAATAAACTCCAATTCTATAAATACAATTATTTATTTTTTATTTTTTGACAGGCAGAGTTAGACAGTGAGAGAGAGAGAGAGAGAGAGAGAGAGAAAGGTCTTCCTTCCGGTGGTTCACCCCCCAAATGACCACCACGGCAGGCGCGCTGCTGATCCGAAACCAGGAGCCAGGTGCTTCCTCCTGGCCTCCCATGTGGGTGCAGGGCCCAAGCACTTGGGCCATCCTCCACTGCCTTCCCGGGCCACAGCAGAGAGCTGGACTGGAAGAGGAGCAACCGAGACAGAATCTGGTACCCCAACCAGTACTAGAATCCGGGGTATCGAAGCCACAGGCAGAGGATTAGCCTAGTAAGCCGCGGTGCCGGCCCAAATACAATTATTTTCAACAGACAATGTACTGGGTGGTCATTGGTGATACAAAAAAAAAAAAAATCTGTAAGGCAAAAAAAACCTGTCCTTCACGAAACTGACTCACAAATTACTGGGAAATTGAGTTTTTAAAAGCAACAATGAAAGAGATCAAGCAGTAGGAACTACTCAAGATAATTAGATTTCAAGGCAAGAGTAGGAAGAAAAAAGTCTGGAGAAAGAGGTAGTTAAATCAGTCAATGGTACCATATATAAAAACAGTCAGGAAAACTGAGTTCCAATATGAGCTCTGCCTAGTATTACCGTTAATGGTGGCACCACAGCAAGTCATTTTATCCTTTCAGTCTCAAAATATTATCTGCATAATGAGGCTTACTTAAAACAATTTAATATTTATGAATAAATGTTGCCATTTTAATAATTATAAAATAACCACGAATAGTTATGTTACTGAGACTGCATTTCTTTCTTCTTTGAATAAAAAATATAACACAGCTGGTTTTAGTTGGAGAAAAAAAGCAGTTGGTGCCAAACACTGTGCAGGCACTGAAGCAACACTGAGATCACTGGGGACTCACTCTTCGTGTATGTCTCATTTACAGCGTAGGTACAGAGCACACTGCCATTCCGACTGCCCAACGAGAATCCTCTCCCATTCAAAACAATCTGAAATTCCTCTAGAATAAAGAGAAAAAGAGACATTTTAGTCACTGCTTTATAGAAAAAAAGACAACTTGAACGGAATAAATCACAGTACACAAAATGAATTCCTTCATCCTATTCAATCCACTAACAACAGGAGGATCTAGTTCTGTATTTCCAATTGTGCTTCCTTTCTTAGACATCTAGGTCAATGCAGTGAAGGGACTCCCCACTGTCATATAGAGATGTATTATTTTATTTTCTAGACCAAGCGTTTTCCAACAGGACTCAGGGTATTAGAACTGAAGGCTAACAGTAATTTCAGAGAGTCACATCAAACGTACTCAAATTCTCTCCTTAGACAAACATCAACAGGAAAGAAATCACGTTGTTGTTTTCCACTCTCAGATATTGCAGCTGCAGTGCCTGGCTGGAGTCCGGTCCACTCCCATCTCTACCCTCTTGTTAATGTGCATCCCAGGAGGCAGCAGATGATGGCTTCACACACGTATGTCCCTGCCATCCATGAGGTAGACCCAGAACAAACTCCAAGCTTTGCACTAGCTCCATATATCCAGCTATTGTGGGCATTTGGACAGTGAACCAGCATATGGAAGATTTTTTTTCTCTTTTTCTTTCTCTCTCTCTTTTATCTTTTTTGGATTACTTATTTTATTTAAAAGACAAAGCTAGAAAGAGAGAGAAGGAAAGAGACAGACAGATAAATCTTCCATCTGCTGGTTCACTCCCCTCATGGCCACAACAGCCAGTGTTGGGCCAGGCTGAAGCCAGGGCCGTAGGCTTCTGCCAGGTCTCCCACATGGGTAGCAGAGGCCAAGTATTTTTTTCCCAGGCCATTGGCAGGGAGCTGGATTGGAAATAGAACACCCTGGGCATGAACCAGCACCCACATGGTATACTGGCATTGCAAGCAGCAGTTATAGCCACTACACCACAACCCTGGCCCCCAAAATAATTTTTTAATTTAAAACAAATGACAAATGCAAAGGGCCCAGTATGAAGCCAGAACATAATAAGAACAATAAATACTATCATTTTCATATTATTTTCCCATTTATTTTTCCTTACTATCTTTAGAAATGTGTTCATCCATGCTCTAGGATGTCTGGATACACTGTTTCTGTTAAACAGATCAATGATTAATTACTAAGAGGTCTGTAAAATGCAGAGTTTAAGACCAGCTTCAGGACCGGCACCATAGCATAGTGGGTAAAACCACTGCCTGCGGCACCACATTCCACATGGGCACCGGTTCAGTTACCAGCTGCTCCACTTCCAATCCAGTTCTTCGCTATGGCCTGGGAAAACAGTGTAAGACAGCCCAAGTCCTTGAGTCCCTGCACCAGCATTGGAGACCTGGAAGAAGCTCTTGGCAGCTGGCTTCAGATGGGCCTTGCTCCGGCCTTTACAGTTGTCTGGGGAATGAACCGACAGATGGAAGACTTTCTCCCTCTCTCTATCTCTATCTCTATCTCTATCTCTACCTCTGCCCCTCTGTAACTCTGCCTTTCAAATAAATAAATAAATCATTAAAAAAAAAAAAAAGACCCGCTCCAGGGGCCAGCATTGTGGTATGGCTGATTAAGCCACTGCCTGCAATGTGGGTATCCCCATTTGGGTACTGGTTCATGTCCGGGCTGCTCCACTTTTAATCCAGATCCATACTAATGACCTTGGAAAGCAGTAATGAATGGTCAAAGTCCTTGGGCCACTGACAGCCTTTCAGCCACATGGGAGACCTGGAAGAAGCTCTTGGTTCCTGGTTTTGGCCTGGCCAAACCCTGGCCATCCAGTCATTTGAGGAATGAACCAGCAGATGGAAGATTTCTCTCTCTCTCCTCCCTCTATAACTCTGCCTTTCAAATAAACAAACAAATCTTTTTAAGAAATAAACAAATAAGTAAATAAAAGGCCAGGCCCAGGTCCAGCAGAGTAGGAAGCTCTGTGGTCAACGATACAATATATTTCGTTTCCTCCTCAACTACACTGAATCACCATCTAAAATTTTTTATTTATTTACTTTCATTCTAATTGAAGGCAGAGACAGAAACATAGACAAACAGAAAGAAATTTCCCATCTCTTGGTTCACTCCCCAAACGCCTACAATGGCTGGAGTTAGGCCAGGCCAAAGCCAGGAATTCAGTCTGGATCTCCCATGTGGATGGCAGGGCCCAAGTCCTTGAGCCACCACATGCTGCCTCCAGGAGTGCACATTGGCAAGAATCTGGAATCAGGAGCAGAGCCAAGAATCTAACCCAAGCACTCTGATATGGGATCCGCGCATCCCAAATGGCGACTTAACTGCTGTGCCCAACACTCACCCCTCTGTATTTCTACAAAGAAAATCATGTTACAGTGAACTCTCGGTCAGACTTGAGGAAGATACAAATGGTCCAGAAAGAAGTATACTCTCTCTGGGCAAAGACGCTGAGAGGTGCAAACTCCTGAGTCTGTTCTAGCATAGCTGTTTGGCCACCTGCTTCCTTCCTGCCACACGCCCGGGAGTCACTTCCTTAAGTGCCTAACGTGGGCGATGCTGTGCCTTGGCCAGGGCATTAAAGCAGGGAGCTCACAGTCTAGAGATACTTGACTATCTAATCAGATAAAAGAAATGATTTTTTTATTGTATTTGTCACAGGAAAGGTCTCACATGTGAACTAAGGGTACAGAAGATTCTAAAAGCCTGTCACACAATATGCTCAATTATTTAAAATAACACTCCCATCTTAAAAATTTGAATTTAAAATAGAAATATTTCAAGGAATTATTTAAAAATTCTTACACAAAAAAAGATGCCAAAAAAGTTAATTTTGCTACTCTTCTTCCAACATGAGTTTCAAATCATATATTTTAGCTATGGAAAAATACAATTTCTTACATGATATTTTTAAATTCTAAACACTCACCCCCCACACAGACACTTGAGGGACGCAATTCCAGGATTTCGGTACATGACTGAGCCAGTATCTAAAAAAGAAAAAAAGACAGAAGATCAATCTAAACAACTAAATTATAACATGTTAAGTGTAAGATAACTAATAATCCTGAAGTCCTCTCCTTTCTTCAACAGATGGCAAGAAAAATCTATGAACTATTACATATGCAGCTACCAGGCTCTCAGGAACATCCACGTTGTCTCTCTGGTTATTCTAAGGATGTACTGTGGGACCCTTATTTATTAGAGTAGATCCAAATAAACACAAGCAAAGGTACTGCTGCCTGGGGTATGGATGAAACTAAAATTTCCTGATAACCATAAAATCCAAGTCGAGCCTCCCCAACAGGCAGAAAGAGAGCAAAGAAGGCTCCTGTTTAATAATGCTGCATTATTGTGTTTTCTGTACTTGAATACAGTCTCAATAAAGAAGCGTTTCTTCATCTGACACTGGCGTTTTCTATTCCGATTCTCAGGCTCAGTTCCCATGGGTGCTAATCCCCCTCACATGCATCCAACATGACACTTCCAGAACACAGACTCCTTGTATGAGCCAAACATTATTCTCGAAAACACAGACTTGCAGTGAAGCATTCCCAGAGCCCAAGAATAGATCGGCTCTTCTTAGCTCGTTCCAAGAAACAGAAACCACCATACAAGGCACGAGGCTACAACTGAAAAATAACAATGATGAAATCAGCTGCTCCTAACGGACACAACAATCCTGCCTTTATTTTTAGAACTGCTCTGCACCACATTATCAGAGTCAGACAAGTTCCAGATGATCTCTGTACAATGTTCCTTTCTGGACAGAAGCTGAATGCAGATGATGTACAGTGATTTCTAGTATCCCCTGCTCCTAACTAGAACAGGAAGAAGAACTGTTTACAGGAAGTAGAAATGCTCTCCCTACTCACAGTGGAAATGTGAATTCTTAGCATCTAAAACCAACAGTGTTGAATCATGAAACGTTGGTTGCAAAATACGCAGCTCTGCCAAGGGGCCATCATTTGCACTTTTTTAGATTACTTCCCGTGAAACCAAAGTTTCACTTTGTGATTGAGGCTTCAGGGATTAGAAAACAAATACAGTAGGATTTCATGGGTGAAAAATATGCATGAAACCTATCTAAACTCAGAAATTACCAAAGACATTCCATAGGCACTCAAAGACCTTTTTGAGCATAAACAGAGACTCTTGGTCTGTGACTTTATCGACTGTAACCACACTCACCCCATTTCCGGCAAATGAACAGCACTGTTAAAGCTCAATGTGCCCTCAAGGCTGGTGCTCTGGCGCAGTGGTTTAAAGCCCTGGCCTGCAACGCCAGCATCCCATATGGGTGCTGGTTTGAGTCCCAGCTGCTCCACTTCAAATCTAGCTCCCTGCTAATGCACCTGGGAACACAGCAGAGGAAAGCCCAAGTCCTTGGGCTCCTGCACCTACATGGGAGACCCGGCAAAAGCTCCTGGCTCCTGGCTTCAGATCAGCTCAGCACCAGCCATTGCAGCCATTTGGCCAGTGAAACAGTGGATGGAAGACCCCCCCCCCTCTACTTTTCTCTCTATAACTCATTCAAATAAGTAAAATAATCTTTAAAAAAAAAAAAAAGGCTCAGTGTGGCCGCTAGAAGGGGTAATCTCTCTAATCACTAACACCTTTAAGTATTTTTGACATAATTCAGCTGATAACACTCTGAACAAAAAAGGAAAGAAGAGCTTTGTAAGAATACAGGGAGCCACAAAGGTTCCAACTAACCACATGATAACTGTAGCTTTGGCCCCTCTGGGATAAAAGTGAGGGTGAGCCATGAAAACAAAAGGCCCATGGAAAACACAAAAGCCCCAAATGTATCTTGCCTGCTACCAGTTCTGAAGGAAATTTTTTTAAAGATTGATTTTTATTTATTTACTTGAAAACCACAGTGACAAAAAGAGAGTAAGAGGGGAACAAGATGAGAAAGAAGGTGGCGGGAACCTTCTACCCAGACTTTCACCCCCTAAATGCATGCAACAGCTGGGGCTGGGCCAGGCCAAAGTCAGCAGCTTGGAACTCCATCTGGACCTCCCACATGGGTGGCAGGGTCCAAGCAATTGGGCCATCATCTGCTGCCTCCCCCACGCATTAGCAGAGAGCTAGGAATGAAAGCAGGACCCCACCCAGGCAGGACCCCACCCCAGGCAGGACTCCATCCAGGGCACTTTGGGATGTGGGCTTCCCAAAGTGGGAACTAACTCAGTGCACAATTCTCCCTGAAATAATTTTTTAAATAAAATATCAAAACAGAGACTATTACAGAGGCTCACCGCATCTTCCAGTTTACAATCTCTTTATTATTTTAGTCACACCTTTATTAGCATACTGTAACATGTTTCAAGTAACAGGGAAAATTAAGGGTTTTAAAGATGGCTTCATTTATTAAATGAATTAGTTTTTAAGAATCTCTTACAATAAGGTTAAATCAGAAGGTTGCTCTTAAGCTCGTGTCAGGGAATATATCCCAGAATGACTTCTGTGAAATTCGTAAACTGTTTTCTCTAGCCTGCTAGTGTTGACCATAACTTAATCAGACCTCAGGAAAACTTCAAACAGTATTCATATGTTGCCTTCCTCCTCTCACGTGGTCTAATCCATCAAAACATTTCTAAACGAACGAACGCTTCAGTAGCAGGATGAATGAGCAATTCAGCTATGGAGCTCTCCCAGTTGCTAAAGAAACACCTTCAAGAACTGTGGATGGCCTGCAGCTCTGAAGCCAGACCCTCTCTGTCCCCTGTCAGGAGTTTTAACTTTAAACATAAGGCTCTGGGTGATGTAGCCATCTACAACTCTGTTGTAACAGAGTCTGAGACTAAATGCATCAAGTTACATCAAGCAGAGATTAAGAATAACTAAGCTTCACTGTGTACTTACATCCCATGTGGGATCTGTGCTTAATGTGTTGTCTAATGTGCAGTGATGCTGTAACTAGTACTGAAACAGTATTTTTACACTTTGTGTTTCTGCGTGGGTACAAACTGATGAGATCTTTACTAATTATATACTGAATCGATCTTCTGTATATAAAGATAATTGGAAATGAAAAAAAAAACCTGTTGTTAAATTGGAAATGGCATAGAAAATTAATTTAAAAAAAAATTATGTAGGATCTCTGTCTTTAATGTGCTGTACACTGTTATTTAATACTATAACTAGTACTCCAACAGTATTTTTTTCACTTTGTGTTGCTATATGGGGGCAAACTGTTGAAATCTTTACCTAATATATACTAAACTGATCTTCTGTATTTAAAGAGAATTGAAAATGAATCTTGATGTGAATGGAAGAGGAGAGGGAGCGGGAAAGGGGAGGGTTGTGGGTGGGAGGGAAGTTATGGGAGGGGGGAAGCCATTGTAACCCATAAGCTGTACTTTGGAAATTTATATTCATTAAATAAAAGTTTAAAAAAAAAAGAATATTTACTACCAAAAAAAAAGAATAACTAAGCTTCATTACATCCTGCAGTAAACTGTACAACGCTTACATGAGTTTAATATTTGCATTTATTTTAATACAGTAGGTTTTCAAAGAAACTGTATACTTGAATGAAAAGGTGCCTCCAGTAACAGATCTGTTGAAAGGTAAGCAGTGGAAATCATGAGCCAGAAAACTGGCATCACCATCTGATGCCGTCCACAACATTACCTGCTCCCCTTTGGAGTTCACCACCTTAAATCTCTTTGGGCCTTATTAGAGTGCATAACTTAGCTCATCTGGTAAAAGAGAAACTCTTTAAGGACAGAAATAGGATCTATAATATCAGACAAGCCTTTCAGTACCTGATATATTGTTTCGTACATGCAGTATAACTCAAAAAGTCTTAGAAAATTAATCAAATGCATAAATGAACAAAATATTAAAAATGCCTAGCTAACTAGCAAACCAACAATCATTAGGACTAAGTCATGATACAGTGTGTTTATGTGAAAAAAAGCATCAAGTCCTTGAATAAATTATTATTATTATTATTATTATTGGAAATCCAGAAACCTGTAATTTGAAACAAGCTCACAGACACCATTTATAAATGAAAAAACAATAAGAGAAGGATGGGAGAGAAGAGGAGAGTTTATGTACTTTCAGAAAACAGGGGTGAGCATCGTGATGCAACGGGTGAAGCCGCTATTTTGGGATGCCCACATCCCATATCGGAGAGCCTGATTTGAGTCCCAGCTCCTCTAATTCTGATTCAGCTTCCTGCTAATGTGCCTGGGTGGCATTAACAATGGCTCAAGTGCTTGGGATCCTGCCACTGGAGATGACGATGGAGTTCCAGGCTCCTAGCTTCAGCCTAGCCCAGCCCCAGCTACTGTGGGCATTTGGGGAGTGAACTAGCAGATGAAAGATAGATGGCTGACTCTCTCTCTCTCTCTCTCTCTCCCTCCCTCCCTCCCTCCCACTTTGTCCCTCTCTCCCTGCTTCCCTTCCTTTCTCTCTATGCCTTTCAATTAGATGAAAATAAACATTTAAAGAGAAATAAGTATTTGTCTAAATTTTGTTTTCCTACATAAAGAAAGCAACAACAAATCAAATTAATTTGATGTTTGAAGAAATGGCTTACACCATCAATTTTTAAAACTCAATTCCATTAAAAATAGTTCACAATCTAGCTTCATGAAGTAATTGTATAAGTTAAAATGCTAAAGATATCACAATGTGACTATTACATATTAAACTATCATCACCAAACAATGGACAAGCAAGACAAGTCTTCTATAAACCCTCTGGTTCATTCATACCAAATTAAATACTGTTACTAATTGGTTGGGCATTGGATCAGATGTTCCATCTATGATAACTGAGACAATCTCTCTCTCATTCTCTATACTTCCATCATCTGTACAACAGAGGAACAGGCAAGAAAGTTTCAACAATTAGGTGTTTCCATGTGTCTTCAATATATTCCAACAGAAACAAAGTATTTTTGAACAAAGATCAGCCCTAGGTGACACCAGAGAGATCACCCTAGACCAAATTTGCAGATAAATCAAATGCTATTAATAAAATTGGGACTTTAAGCCATATACACTAAGTTCAAAATCTTATCATTTAAATATTGGGACATAAACACACACACACACATACACATAAAAATACAAAACAGACAAGAAACTTCATGCTCACCATGAAAAACACATTTCACTGAAGTATCTATTCACTCAAAAATTAATACTAGTATGAAAGATGAGTACTTACAAATGAAAAATAATACGTGCATTATTATATAATCCCTACCTTTAGCTCCCCAAACATTAATATGGATGACAAAGAGTCAAACTTTGTAAATAAACTTAGTAAATAAAGTACTAATATCAACAGTCAAAAACTCAAAAGAATTTCTAACACAAGTATCATTTGCTGTGTACTTATTCCAGGAACTGTACCAAGCACTTTATCTGAATTTCTTCAGTTAATTCTCACAAGTCTTATGAACAGTTATTATTTTTATCAGTATTTTATGCATGAGCAATCTAAACCAAGAGATTCTTTAAATTCCCAAGAAAAATTCGCTTTCAAGTAATAGTAAGCCAGATGTTCTCAGGTTTGGTTGAGGCCAACACCTGTTCTTCCTACCAGGGAACCCAGGTTTGTGATGGACTGACTCACCATTATGAAACCTATTAACAACCCGCAAAATTTACCAGCCTGTTTTTACTGGACTCCTTTAATACTACCCAAAACAATCTAAAATCTGGATTCTCTCTTATCTTCACAAGTATGTCACTAAACGTTTATTCTTAATCTTAGCAGTTTTTACATTTGTTGTAAAATTTCCAGCACCACTGGCTTTGGATAAATTAAAATTGTAAACCATCCTGTAAATTAGTAACTTAGCAAATAATCCAGATCCTTAGGGCCCCTTCTTCTTTTTTCTTGGGCATCTCACTTAATTATTGCCCTCCATCTCACATTTATTTTTTTCAGGTAAAATACTGTCCTTCCCACTTCTCAGCATCATCCAGAACCTTGAAGACAACAGAGGCCACACTGCAACACCAAGCTACCAGAAGCCCTAACTCTGGTTTAGGGACACAGCAAATGCCTAGAAAACTAAAAACAAAATGTGTTTATAAAAAATTACATTTTTTATTTGATCTTAGAACACTTATTTTATTAAATTAACTGTGCCAACAATACTTAGGTTTCATGGTTCTAAAATTCTAGAACTAGCCTGAGTCTTAGATACAGCAAAGGCATTTGGAATGGGATACACAGGTTTTTGGATCTTCTCTCTCTCTCTCCCTGGCTATCTCTCCCTGACTATATCTCCTCCATCTCTCCTCTATCTCTCCTCTCCTCTCCTCCCCTCTCCTCCCCTCCCCTCCCCATTCTCTCCCTCCCTCCTCCTATTTTTCAGAAAAGGGAGCCAATTTGGGGCAAATTTTTTATATAGATTAATCTTTGAATCTCTGCCCCTCAACTGTCTCACCCAGATTGCTGGACACACAGAGGCTCTTTTTCTGAATATAATCACTATCTAGGTTTGTCTTACCTCCCAAATATCCCATGTCAGTGTACCTATTATTATTTCATGAACTCATGCATATTGCTGGCTGAGCATCCCTCATTCAGACATCACAAATCTAACTTTTCCAAAATCCAAAACTTTTTGAATGCTGGCATGATACTGCAAGTGGAAAATTCCACACTGTGAAACTTTGTTTCATGTGTGATATCCCACAGGAGCAGCTGGATGGCCCAGCAGCTAAGAAGCCAGCTGAGGCATCTGCACACCACATGGATTCAAATACCTGGGTTTGTATTTTAGCCCCAGCTCACAATTCCACCTTCCTGCTAATGCAGGTCCTCAGAGGGACCAGGTGATGGCTCAAGTAACTAAGTTCTTGTCACCCAGATGGGAGACTTAGACTAGCTCCTGGCTTGAGCCTGGCCCAGGGTCAGTCACATGAGGAGAGAACCAGCAGATGGGAGCGTTCTCTCTTTGTCTCTCTCTCTCTCTCTCTCTCTCTCTCTCTCTCTCTGCCTCTCAGATATCGTTTTAAATTTGCAAGGCAGACAGAGATATGAGATATGAGATTATACAAAATTACCATCAGATCGTGAACCTACGGTGTATATATGAGACATAAATGAATTTCAAATACAGGCTTGAGTCAGATGCCCAGGTTATCTCATTATGAATATGCAAATATTCTAAAGTCTTAAAAGAATCCAAATCACTTTGGTTCTGGGCACTAGCAATAATGGATACTCAACCTGTGATATGTGGATGTGAGCCTGTGACCCTTCAGACAACCGAGATAGTACTGTAACCTCAAGACACAGGTGTCCCCAGATCACACTGGTTACAAAGAGGGTTCCTATCTCACTTTCCTACAGGCTCACATTCATGTCCTTATAATTACTTCATATTCACCAGATAAAGTGACAGGACTGTCAAGGAACTATCCAAAGCAGAAATAACCAGAGAGAATACAGAAGGTCTGAGTTTTTTGAGCATCTTCACTTGATTTCTCCTTTCTCAGAGATTTTAAGAAACATATGGAACCGTATTTTGAGAACCTGCAAGTCACTGACACGTTTACATAATGGACACGTGTTACCATAGCAAATTATGGGACATGCAAGACACAGCTACAGGCATATTATGGCCTGAAAAATGCCACAATGATTATAGTTACAGCCTTCTACTTCTGGCATTCAAGGGAACACGGAATGACTTAGTGGAGAGTTATAATTAAGATGTACCCAATATAAAAATCTAGCATAGAAATAATTATGATTGGGAAATAAAGTCATAATTTAGGACCTGTGGTGTTTTTGAGGTTTATGTTGAATTTGGAAGAAGTATCTAGAAATTAGGCTCTGAAGATCAAACATCTAATTTGAAAAACAAAAAGGGTACCTTTTACAGCTAACATAAGCCAAGATAGATTTAAATATCCATTTTTTTTTTTTAGTTTCTAAATGGTAGTGGGAAGGAGACTATATCTGCAAAATAACTGACCATTCAAGACCAAAAATAACATTTTTAATGAATAGTAATACTACATATTCAAAACTCAATCTAATATAAAAAGTATACAGTACAATGTTATCAAACAGTAATTGCTCAGTTAATGTTTACTGCTTTTAGTTGAAAATAAATGTAATACTTTCTCAATTAAGAAAAGCACAATGAGGTGTGTGACACTTCATGAACCATTAAGCACGTAAAGAAAAACTACAGAGTTTAGCAAGGAGTTATCTGAATTAACATGATCACATTTTCAGTCACACACAATGAAAAAAAATTTGTTCAGATAAATCTAAATTTGGGTAATCAATGGTACTCAGAAAACTCTGGACCAGAAACAAAAAATAAAAGAAACAATAAAAACATTATGAACAATATGAAAAGGAACAAATATAAGATACACATTATATTAGATAAGCTGATTTTAGATAGGATATGTAAAAAGAGAAAAGGGATATTAAATTCCATCAAATGGGTTTTTTTTTCTGTGATTTTTTAAGGTCAATTCTAAATAATAGGGCTATTTTCCCTTAAAATGGTCATATTTCATTACATTTAAATTCACATATGCTACCCAAACTTCTGTAACACTGCTCTAACTCTATTAAAGAATTCTAAGTATTCATCCTAGCAATAACTTTCTCACGCGATTTTGGGTGTATAGTGTCGCCTACCACCACTCACTGCTTTAATTCACAAACACCCCCGGTGGTCCTCAGCACAGGGAGGCTGCTAGTTGCCATGATTGCCAGCATGCCAAAAAACATCAGTAGAAGAACAAATTCTAAAAAAGAAAGCATTTTTTTCTGATTCAAAGAGCTGCTTTAAGCACTACAAATACATAGATTCCTAACTTTGATTCTTATAAGGAAAAATCCCTGAAGAGCATTAGTTCTAAAGTTCCCAATAAAATGAAGCCTTGGTAATTAACCCTCTTTGTGTATGGAATGAATAGCCAAAACAATCACAAAGACATTTCTCATACTCTTGTTTCTTTTCAATATTCAGATATGAAAATTTTATTTGCTCTCTACCAAACATCCCAAATATATTTTTCTCTAATAAGTCATACTTTAATTAAAAATAATGGTCATATGTAATCACATGTTTTGGTTGAATTCATTCTTTAAAAATGTTTGGAGCTTCAAAATATTATCAGTTGCTCAATAGCAGGCACCACTGTGACCTATTTCTCAATATGGATTCTCTCTTCTGCAAGAAGGTCATAAAGGTACACGTGACAAATTTCTAAACAAACTCTTAAAAAGAGAAAGCTCAGGAAGAGTGTAAGTCACAATCATTGCCTTTTACTCTTCCTATCTCAAAACAAAGCAAAAAATTGCTTTGACTACAATTTTGGTTAAAATATGCCCACAGTACACAAAACAAAAAAGAGGCCAAATGACACTTAAATTACTCTGTACTTCACAACTGTAGTTTTTATAATGAATCATATTACCAGGTCTTTTTTTTTTACCACAACATAGAAAAATGTCAAAAATGGATTGTGACTTAAAACGAAAGCTCACCTGCCTGTACTTCACCTTCACAGTTCTATGAACAGCACCCTCTTCCAACTGGGGAAACTGTTCTCCACTCCATCTGGCCCTAGTGAGGTTACCTTGTTCTCCTTCTCTGCCTGGCCCCTAACCCCTCGTCATGGGTGGGCATATTACTAGACTAGTTTAAGTAACATTGACATGATAACTGGTACAAGAATGACAAACGGCACAACATACAGTATAACATACAGGAATGAATAATGGAATCAGAGCCTTTACCTGGGACCACACGCACTGATGCAGAAAGAAATGGTATGAACTTTTTTTTAGCGGGCTTGCTTATGTAGGCCAATAACACATTTGTTTCTCTCCCTTAAACTAGTATTAACTGGATTACTGTCACATGTGATCAAGAAATTTAACACAGAGGAACACAGTAAGGCAGTAAAATCAAAGTTATAGGGTCAGTGTTGTGACATGGTGGGTAAAGCCACAGCCTGCAATGCCAGCAACCCACATGGGTGCCAGTTCATGTCCCAAGCTGCTCCACTTCCAATCCCACTCCCTGCTAATAGCCTGGGGAAAGCAGCAGAGAAGATGGCCCAAGTGTTTAGACCCCTTCTACCCACATGGGAGATCCAGATGAAGCTCTTGGCTACTTGTAGCCACCTGGGGAGTCAACCGGAGGATAAAAGATCTCTCCACCTATCTCTATGTAAATCTTTCAAATTAATAAATAAATCTTTTTTAAAAATCAAAGTTATAAGAATTCAGAAATGTTTTTAATATTCAGATATGCTATATTATAGAAATATAAAATATATTTTTAAAAACTTGCAGGAATTTTATGTATCCATTGACGAATTAAGCAATGATTACTTCCCAACACTAGATCATACATTATATTGAAAACAGGGGTTGGCAGAATACAGTCACAAGCCTCATAGTATGTGGCCGGCACCTCGGCTCACTAGGCTGATCCTCCACCTGCGGTGCCGGCACACAGGGTTCTAGTCCTGGTTGGGGCGCCGGATTCTGTCCCAGTTGCTCCTCTTCCAGTCCAGCTGTCTTCTGTGGCCTGGGAAGGCAGTAGAGGATGGCCCAAGTGCTTGGGCCCTGCACCCGCATGGGAGACCAGGAGGAAGCACCTGGCTCCTGGCTTCAGATCGGCACAGCGCACCGGTCATAGCAGCCATTTAGGGGGTGAACCAACAGAAAGAATGCCTTTCCCTCTCTCTAACTCTGCCTGTCAAAAAAAAAAAAAAAAAAAAAAAACAAGCCTCATACTATTAACGGGAAGAATGTTCTAATGAGGTATCTCATCTGTATTCAGTATTAAATATCTTTAGATAAAGAGAAGCCCCAACTCTTCTAATTTATAGTGATCCTCACATTATAGTCAGCGTTCTATAACAGAAATCCTGAATATCAATTTCTAATTTTGAGAAACTCCTAAATGTAGTGGCTCTTTGCTCCTGAATGTGTTTTTACTGTTGCTCAGACATCAGATTTTTCATCAAACCATGATTTTACAAATAGAGGCTTCCACAACTACACAGTCAACATTCACAGCACAGCCTGCCGAAAGCACTTAAGCTAAGGTCTTATCAGAAAGTTTATTAGGTACCCAATTCTCCTATGAAAATGATTTACCTAGAGAAAAAGTGTGTTTGCACCATCTTCTTACTCCACGATAATATAGTTTTAGACATCCCTCTGAGATACTTTTCAAACAAAACAACAACAGACACTACTAAGAAAAACAATTTAGCTCCAAACATCAAATGAAGCTTGTATTTCCAGCAGTATGGATGAAGTTACTTTTTGAAAAGTATATTGCATTTTTCTCTTTCAAAGTCATCCACTCCAGTTTTATTTAAATTTCCTACGTGTATGGGTAGCCATTCTCCTCTCATTTACACTCCTGTATTTCCCATTAGGGACTTAGAAGCTCAGGCATGAACTGCCATCACTTAGGATATAACGTTCCCAATTCTTTTAGACCAGAATTATTTATAAAACAAGCTTCACAACTGATTCGTCTGTTTCAACTTAATACTTTCTGAGACATTTTTGTTTTAAAAAAATGTGGAAATAATTCCAAATAGTAATACATCACATGCTCCCCCTTTTTTTGGAAATAAGAGGGGGTATAAACAGAATAGTTTGATGTTTATTCTTTCCATATTATTCACCAATCTGTGGTTTTGTTTTATTTGTAATGCTTTCATCCTCAACACTGTATTATGAAACACTAAGAACCCATAACATAAGACACTCTTATGTCAGTCTGGTCTTTAACAGTTCAAATAAAATTTATTTTCAAAAATAAGTTCCATAATCACCTTCCAAGAAACCAAAACAGAAAGTTTTTTTTTAACAGTCCATGGTTTTAAAGATAATTTGAAGTGAAAAACAGAAGTATATGCTTGGGTTTGTGGGTAGTGGGAGGGGAGGAGGAGTAAGAGGAGAAACAATGACTCAGTTCTGCAGTTTTCTCAGTGTGTTGCTGTCACCAGACTTCCAGCTCCCTAAGGGACATCCCCCACTGGGATTTTCTTTTGGCAAGCTCAGCTTCTCTCTCTGCCCTCCTCCACCTGGAGCAGTTAACACTCCCCCCTTCTGCATCAACACTCTGTCGACGCCCACTTCTTCATACCAGTCAGAACAGCCAAGTTACATTTGACACACCGCCTTCCCGTCCTGTTAATCCTATCTGTGGTGAGCTCTGAGGCTCTCTTGGTTCTGTAGTGCTCACCAAATTTACCTTTCCATTTCCAGTCTGCCTTCCATCACGATAATAATAACAACACCTAGTATGTGCCAGCCAACGTTTGCCATATCCCTAGGAGCTCAGCAAGAAACCAGGAGTTTATACCTAGAGGTTCAGCCCCTCCCTGCTTCTGACCTAATTCTGATAGGGCAGAGAGTTTATTAGATGCTCTCGTCATGGCCCTTGACCTAGTTTTATTCTGAAAGACTCAGAGTCCCAATGCTGAAATAAGGACTGCTGTTTCCTCTTTAACAACTGGCTTTCTACTCTGAATCCCTCCTTAGTCCTGGAAGTTCCCCACCCTCCCCGCTGTAAGCATTATGGCTCTCTTCTGAATGTGGGGTCCTGAAATTCTACTTTGCTTTTGTCATGGGAACACTCAGTGTTGTCTCCCAGTTGTTGCCTGGATCCTGACTTCATGGCCTGAGAATCTGGAACTAGGAAACCCCAAATGCTCGCCTTCGGGTAGCTACACCACCCAGAAGTCCTTGTTGAACTCCCTGCTGAATCTGATCTTCTAACATCTCAGTGCCATGTCCTTGTGTAACTAAGACTTTAATCATGTGGCTTGCTGGCCACCTCTTCTTTGGACTGTCCTGGAGACACACCCAAGAGCCCATCCTAGCTCTGCCACTCACAGCTGCCCACCACTCCTAGTTTCCCACCAAACCTCTTCAAGGCCTGCTCTTGACTTAAATCACTGGTAATAATTAACCTCATTTAATTCAAAACACAGCTCAGCAAAATGAAAATCATCATCCCATTTGGTTTAATTTTAACCTTGAGAGAAACCACATTACAGGACATAAGGCAGGTCTCGTGCCTAGGCAACAGCAGCTGAAATTCACACGCAGGTCTTCCTACTCCCAAACTCATACTGTCTCCAATTATATAAGGTTTCCCTTTAGCATATCTCACGGGACAACTGCCAGATATGTATACCTCCCCAACTTCCACATCATCCTGTAAGTTAAGAGAACACTTCTCCTAAACGTTCATGCTACCAGAGAAATCCCACACTCTAAATCAACCTCCTGTGATTAGCCGATTATTTATGAACTAAGTGTCAATCCCCTATCCAAGTATGTGAAGGTCTCTATAATCTGGAATCCGACTATTTGTCAATTTATCTGCTCCACTCTCCGTAATCCTAGCCCAACCACATTTCTTCCTGTGACACTCGGTCCAGGTTGTTCTTGAAGTTCTGCATTACTTGCGTCTGTTTAACCCTACTCCTAGTGGCAGAGCTCAGTTCAAATCCTACAATGAGAAGTCTTCTGCAACTTTATAAAACCAAATCTGTCCTCTGGCCAGGCCAACTTCCACTCCAGTCACATGGCATTCACCACCAATTCTGTCACAAAGTCCTTTTTTATCCCAGAAGGTGACTCACAAAAATTACCTCAAGTCCCCACAGTAAACCTTAAAGATTCCAAACCTGGAATCAGCATTCCTTTTAAGAACCTTTCAAAGACAGAATTTGTCATATTTGAGTTTTGTGTTTAATGAATGAAAGAATAAGTTAATTGAGGGAAGAAGGGAGAAAAAGAGAAAATGTTTCTTCACAAGTATCTCCTTGAGATAATAATGAATTATAAACCTCCATATGTGCTGTGAAGATTGGAAATTACACCAACATTCCAAAAAGTGTTACTTTTGCCTGGATAAAAATCTAAAAATGTTGAAACAATATCTTTTCCCCAAAGTTAAAGCAGAATGTTTAAATGATTTTCTAGGGGCTGGCGCGGTGGTGCAGGGTTACCCGCCTGTGATGCCATATGGGTGCTGGTTCAAGTCCCAGCTGCTCCATTTCCAATACAGCTCCCCGCTATTGTGCCTGGGAAAGCAGTAGAAGATAGCCCAGGTTCCTGGGTCCATGCACCAACATGGGACACCAAGATGGAGTTCCAGGCTCCTGGCTTATGCCTGGCCCAATCTCAGATATGTCAACCATTTGAGGATTGAACCAACAGATGGAAGATCTCTTCTCTTTTCTCTCTCTCTCTCTCTCTGAATTTCAAATACAGAAATAAATCTTTTTTAAAAATCAAGTAACTGAAAAAAGTCTTTGTTATGAATATCCTGCATGCTAACAATTTAATACTATGTAAAAAATTTCTTGATTTAGGCCGGCGCCGCAGCTCACTAGGCTAATCTTCCGCCTGCAGCGCCGGCACCCCGGGTTCTAGTCCCGGTTGGGGCGCCGGATTCTGTCCCAGTTGCTCCTCTTCCAGTCCAGCTCTCTGCTGTGGCCTGGGAAGGCAGTGGAGGATGGCCCAAGTGCTTGGGCCCTGCACCCACATGGGAAACCAGGAGGAAGTGCCTGGCTCCTAGCTTCGGATTGGCGCAGCGCCAGCAGTAGCGGCAACTTGGCGGGTGAACCAATGGAAAAGGAAGACCTTTCTCTCTGTCTCTCTCTCTCTCACTGTCTAACTCTGCCAGTCCAAAAAAAAAAAAAAAGAGAAAGAAAAAAAATTATTTATTAAGTATTTATTTATTTGAAAGGCAGAGTTACAGAGAAAGGGAAAGAGAGGAGAGTGAGAGAGATCATCCATCAGCTAGTTCACTTCCCAAATGACTAAAAGGGCTGGAGCTGGGCCAGGCTGAAGCCAGGAGCCAGGAGCTCCATCAGAGTCTGCCACATGGGTGACAGAGTCCAAGTACTTGGGCCATCCTCTGCTGCCTTTCCAAGCACAGCAGGGAGCTGGATCAGAAACTGAGAGAAGGACTTGAACTGGCACTGTGATATGAAATGCCAGCTTATCCTGCGTCACAATGCTGAACCCCGTCACTTGATTTCTAAGTAATAAAAAAGACAGACCTACTACAGTGCTTCTGCTTTTTTCCAACCACAACAAAGAAAGTCTCCAAAATGAAACCCTGACCTCTACTGATTAAGAAACTGATTCTAGACAAACAACATCTTAAGAACATAGGATACCTTAAACATCAAGGGGACAAGTCACTGCATTGTGGGGGCAAGGAGGGGTAACAAAGAAATCCATGTTCTCCATTTTTCTCAAAGATTAACTTCAAAGAAATTAATACGCTGACAAACAATGAGACAAGGTGTATTTAAATAATATCTTTCAGGAAAAAGAAACTCTCTATCAACTTAGTAAATCTTGCCTTCATAGTGCTAAATACCTGAAAGTTTTAAGCTTTCTGCTTTCTTCCATTTGCTTGTATGTGTTTATTATGTAATTACATTCCACAATATAAATTTTTTCATTTGTTTGGTAAATCGCAAAGAATAAAGGGATATTCTATCTTCTCTTACCTTATAATATACACACTCTATTTATTTTAAAGATCAAATATATTTTTAAAATAAGATGATACTCTGTACCTATAAAGTACAGTTCAAATATGAGGCAGCATTATAGCCTTTGTACATTTCTCATGGGTGAAGCAATCTCTATCCTTAAAGAGAGATGATATGTTTGCATTACCTTAAGTTTCTACAAAGTGGCCAAAAATCTCTATGACCATCACTCTAATTTTAAAAAAACCTTAATTACTAAAGAAAATGAAGCTTGGTTGTAATGACTCCCTTTTTCTGCCTGCCAGCTCTGCCAATACTATCAGTTTCCATAGAGGCTAGCTTTGTGTGAAAATACATTGATGCGAAAGCTATACCCCTCCTCCTCCAGATGAAACTCAAGGGACTTGGTTGGCTAAAATAATGCAGATCTTCCTAATTTCATGCAAAATCTCTCACCATAACTTATTCAAGCTAAGTTCTATCAAGAACTTCAGACAAGAAGGTACTGAAATACTACATTCTAAAGTTTATCAAAACAGGGGCAGGCATTTTGCCTAACAGTTAAGGAACTGGTTAAGATGCCCTTGTCCCATATTGGAGTGTCTGGGTATGATGCCTGAATCAGCTCCTGACTTCAGCTTCCTGCTAATGCATACCCCGGGAGGCAGCAGTCATGGCTAAAACGGTTGGGATTTCTATCAGTCATGTGGGAGATCTGATGGAGTTCCCGGCGCTGGCTTTGGCATGTCCCTGTTCCAGTTGTTGCACCATTTGGAGAATGAGCCAGTGAATAGAAGCTGGCACACGCTCTCCTCTCTCTCTCTCTCTCTCTCTCTCTCTGGCTTTATCTCCCTCTGTCTCTCTGCCTCTCATATGAATAAAAAATGTAATTAATACAAATAGAAGAACTTAATGAATGAATTTAATAAAACAACTTTTATTTCCTCTGATAGTCAACGACCAATTTCCTTAAAGGGAAATCTATGATTTTAACCCATAAAAATAGAGTTTTGGAAAGCTAATCCATCATCTGGAGAATTCTGAATTAAACCATACACAAACATCTAAAAGGTCTCTTTTCCCTGCCAGAACAATGACAAAATTTTTTTTTATTTTTAATACAAATTTCCAAACACAATAAAATTCTACTTAAAATATTGTCTGCTAGGGCCGGCACCATGGCACAGTAGGTTAATCCTCTGCCTGCAGCACCTTTATCCTGTATGGGCGCCAGTTCTAGTCCTGGCTGCTCCTCTTCCAGTCCAGCTCTCTGCAGTAGCCTGGGAAAGCAATGGAGGATAGCCCGGGTGCTTGGGCCCCTGCACCAGCAAGGGAAACGAGGAAGAAGCTCCTGGCTCCTGGCAGGCGTAGCTCCGGCCATTGCGGCCATTTGGGGAGTGAACCAACAGAAGGAAGACCTTTCTCTCTGTCTCTCCCTCTCACTGTCTATAACTCTACCTTTCAAATAAATAAAATCTTTAAAAAAAAATTGTCCGCTGACTTGTTTACTTAGTAGGTCAAATTATCCACACTTTTGCATTACCCATTCTTTGTCCTGTGTTTCAAAACTTAAATCACAGTTATAGAACAATTTTCCTGAACCCAACTATAAAACTATTTATCATTTTTCACATTGCAACTTTTCCCTAAAAACTGAACACCATAATATACACGAACTCCTAGAATATTTGCATCTCTCTTCCATTCTGCATTTATATTTGGTTTGTCCACTAAAAGTACTGATATGTCATGGAACAAAATTATGTCTTCTCTGAAAAGCTCCATTATTTTTTTAAGAGACCTACAGGCTACTAAAAACAAATTCAATAAATCTCACTCTGTTTCTGCAAGACATAATCTTTAAAGGGAAATTTTAAATGCCAGAACCAAATGTTAGAAGAAACTGAGATTTTTTTCCCCCTTTAATAAACACCTAAAGATGAAAGGAAATGCTTTGGCTTGGAGAATACACATTATTCACCTCCATTTTAGGATGATGTTTACCAAAATATCATAAATACTTAATAGCAACTGTTCATAGTCCTTCTAGCAAAAGGCAGTGAAATGAAACATAAACCTCAGCTGTGAAAGCCCAGGAGTTTTGCTTTGCATTTCATCACTCTCCTTCCCCATCTCCTGCTCCGGGGAGCCAAGATTCTAATGATCACAAGAGACAGCTCAACTGAATTCCAAACAGAAATGTTATGGGCCCCAGTGAAACGATTTATCATTTCAATGTAAAGAACAACAATGGCAGTGGAAAACTCAGCCACTGGCTCAAGCAGCCCACCGGGCAGCTCAGAACAACCATCTTTGGAGGAGGGAGGCATCACGTATTCAATCCCAGCTTTTATTGTACATTTCTTCTAAAAAGTTTATAACACCTCCAAGGTATCCAGACAGTTAACTCTGTGCTCCCAAAGAGGACGTGTCTGAGAATGTTATGGATATGAAATCACAAACTCGGGCTCAATACAGCCCAATAAGCAAGAATTAGTACCAAAGCATTTACAAGCAAAATCCAGATCCTCAGAATTACGCTGCATTTGTGATACCAGATCACTTTCCTTCTTACTCTCTTTATTCTAGAAACTGACCATTTGTGCTGCATATAAAGATTACTTTTTATGGTTAAGATATGTATAAAATGATCTGCCTTTCCTGTCCCCCTGGGATATACTCACAGAATTAATTATTCCTTTAAGGGCCTGAAATCCACCTTTGACAGGGAAAACTTGTTCCTTGGAATCAGCAATTTTTTCAAGCTTTGGAAAAAGGAAGAAAACTTAATTAGGATGCAGCAGAGACATAAAACTTCGCAAACGTAGCCACTGTGTTTCAGTTCGGTCCATCTGACACCTCACTCCACAGCATACATTTGCCAGTGTGATCTGGGGTCAAGGTCAGGAAATGAGAGAGGGCGGTGATGCCAGTGTTACTTTAAATGGATCACTGAGATCAGTGAAACCCCTTTACGGGGCCCCAAGCTGCAATTTCAGGACAATACAGAGTTCTGATAGCTGCTACCGGCACAAGACTCAGGAGGCAAACCCAGGCTCAAGCAAAAATTTAGACATAAGGTGATTTTGCGAGTGAAAAAAAAAAAGCAGAACTCTCAAAACTTCATGAAAACTCAATTCTCCAAAAGAAAATTATTAAAGATTTCTCTTAAATGGACTTCTCAAATCCTCTACACCTACAAGTCAGGTATTAAATCAAAGTAAAAACTCTAAATTAAATTGACATAATAATCTTGTTTGTTGGGTTAAAGGAGTATTCATAACAATCCAAATTCATCCAAATGAATCCAAATGTGTACTTTAATTCCTCAAAACAAATAAAGTGTTCAAGAAATGCAGTTTTACTTTCGGTCATGAAGCCTATCATAATTCTCATGTTAGTAAGGTAGAGCTCATTAAACAGCCACTTTATAGAAAAACTGATATCATTTTATAGAAAACCTTTAACAAGTGATTATTGCGAACAGGTGAAACTAGCCTGAAAGGACAAGTGTGTGATTTAGATTAAAGCGTTCCTATCTGTTGTAGCTCACCTGAGCTTGTTCAAAGTCAAGGACACCCACACAATACACACTAGCCCCGAGGGATCTGGATATTTTTGCCTGTCGAGAAAAAGCGGAAGTGAATTATTCAAATATCCAGCTATGTATGCAGACACACATATCCATGTACAGTGGGGTGGAGAGAACAGTTTCAGTTCAATACTCACCTCCTTCTCTGCATATGATGGCACCAGACCGTCCAACTTACCATCTGTCAGAGCAATTATGATACTGGAGGTTTTTAAGCCTCCTGCTTTCTGAATTTGTTCATTCGCCTGAAAATGAAGAATAATTATCCAACTCACAATTTAATTTTAACTTTTAACCAGCATGTTCCATCAAGCTGAATTTTTAAGTCGGACAAAATCGAAATACTACTGACTAGATTTTGAAACAGGGTATTTTGTGTTGGCTATTTTATTTGAAATATGCATTTAGTCACATGATAAAGTAGTTATTGTGTTTTAATGATAATAGATTTTGGGCCTCATCTGAACATAACCACAGAAAAAAATTGAAAATTCCTTAAAAATGAAAACGCCATCCAAATTCGAATCACCACAGTAACTAATGTTTTACACCAGTCTCATCTTTAGCACAATGAAAAGCATCTTTAAAAAAAAAAACTTGCCTACAGAAAACTAGGTGATGGGCTTTTACACTTTGCTAGGGAATTGCATTTCACTAGAGGAAATGGTTCTCTCCCACACTTAGAAATGTAAAAGAACTTACTAGTTTCAGTCCTTCATGGATATACGTCTCTCCTACAGGACTAACTTTCTTTAAATCGTCCAAGCCTTTGGTGATTTTGCCCCTGAAAATAATGTATTATAATATTCAATGAAAGAAAAGTGAGCAAAGATCGCAATAAATACCTCTTGAAAGACCCAGCAGAAACACAAGCACATTTTCCTTAGTAAGAACCAGAGTAAAGGAGTGGATTTGTGGGCAGATGGCTCCACAATACTTTTTGTCATTTTAATATGTACTTAATAATGTCTACAACGTTAACTACAAACAAAAGTACTAAAAATGTCTGGAAAAAAATCTAAGTATATTCTAGGCATTCTGAACTAAGAACAAATATCTTCATTTTTTTTTACTAAATTCTAAGGATTAACACAAAACTACAAGGATTGAGTAGCTCAGCTTCATTGCAAAATTATTCTCAAAACACTCTCCCACCTCTTTAAAAGTGGAAAAATTTTCTTTATTATCTGTGACTTCCAAAAGCACATTACTTAACCCTCACAGAGAGCAACATTTTTCTACTCTAGCCTCTCAGAGTCCTCAGTCTCATAATTTATTCAGTTTTGTGGCCCTTCTCCCCCATCCAGACACCAGCACCTTCTCTTAAATACAGTAGATCCTTAACGCATATTTAATGGATAAACGAAAGAACAGAAGGATGGATAAATAGATGAGTGGGTACTAAACTCATGGAAGAGGCAATACGAATGAAAAAGATGCAAAACCACAGAATAATCTTTTTCATCATGACTAATTAATTGTCCCAATGGATTATGTCTAAATATACTACCAAGAGCTCTTCATTGTGTATGGATAAGGGAAGACCTAATATGTTAAGAAATTTTTTTAGATTGCAAATCCCTTTAAAAATAAATAAAACTACAAGAATATTAAGAGATAAATCAAATATTGTTGCAAAAACTATTCAAAACAAATCAGAAGACTCCTTCTTAAGACACTCATTTCAGAATTTTAGTTTTTCAACAGAAGCAGCAAGGAAAAGTGTCTTTTTAAAGTTCTTGAAATGGTAAACAGAACGACAAGCTTTTAAATAAAACATGGAGAGCATCCGAGGGTGAGAGAAGAAGGAGATGAATTCTAAAAAGTATTATCTGAACAACAAGGAGTTTACTACTGGTGTCAAACACAAAATTTATAAGTATGTGCATGTATACATCAGATGCCATTATAACACATGCCAAAAATAGTTAAAAAAAAAAAAAAAAAGTTGTCACTGAAATATGGTGCTCAAATACTGGAAACAAGTGAGTCACTCACCAGAGATGCACACATATTATCATATAAGCAAGCTCTCTATCTCAGGAAAGTTCTAGAAAACAGACAACTTTCAAAGTATTAACCTAACCTTCCTTCTTCCTGGTCCAGTCCTTTCTACCAACACACATCGGTTGTCTCATTGCATACTTGGTTTAATATCTAAGCATTCTATACTTTTCTCTAACTTCATTACACTCTCTCCTAAGATACCCCAAGTTTTCTATTCATACTTATATGCAACTTCTACTACGATGAAAAGTTTTGTTTCTTTAAAACACTCTCCTTTAAAAATGCTTAATAAGTTTAATTATTTTCATTTATATTTCCACCTCTGAACTAATCTGGAAGGTTACAAAAGGCTATCGCCATGTCTTTTGTTTATGATGTCCCCCCTTATACCTCACTAATTACTAATTCTATAATACCTTTTGCAAAGTAAATGTTCAATAAATTCTTCAATGCATCAAATATTCATAATTCCCCCGATGATGGAGTAAATTACATGATTTATAACTTGTTTTATCCAAATATTTATGTTTAGTATCTACAGAAACAATTTGAAACTGATTCTGTCTGAATGCAGATACAAACCAAATATTTGGGGCTTCCCAGAGATGAGTGGCAGCGTGTCCTCAAGCAGTAATGCTGGCTGCCAAAAGGGAAATGAGAAAGACAACTGAAATGCGAGTTTACACAAACAGATTTTGCTTGGTAAAAATATCCTTCTTCACTCAGTTCAGATCAGCTCACCATTACTCTTTTTTTTTTAAGATTTATTTATTCATTTATTTATTTGAAAAGTGGAGTTATAGAGACAGAGGCAGAGAGAGAGAGAGAGAGGTCTTCCATACGCTGGTTCACTCCCCAAATGGCTGCAACAGCCAGAGCTGAGCTGATCCAAAGCCAGGAGCCTGGAGCTTCTTCTGGGTCTCTCACATGGGTGCAGGGGCCCTAGGACTTGGGCCATCTTCTACTGCCTCCCCTGGCCATAGCAGAGAGCGGAGTGGAAGTGGAACACCCGGGTCTCGAACCAGTGCTCATATGGGATGCCGGCACTGCAGGTTGCAGATTTATCCACTACACCACAGTGACGGCCCCCACCATTACTTCTAAGAATCAGATGACACCAGAAGACTCAAACCTGAAGGCATGTGTAGGATTTGCAGTCTTTTGGAAAGGTGAGCCTCTGCTGGCCTATTCGGTAGAAGAGACAGAGCACTGTGGTGTTCTGTCTGTACCCACACCTGCCCCATAACAGGCCAGGCTCCACTGAATCCCAAGACTACTTCTGCCGCTGCACAATCGCAAGAGCCCCTTTGACATGGGACTGGTCAAGGAGTCAGATTAGGTTCATGAGCTGGAAGCCACACACCCTCCCTTACCCCCATGTACGCTCACCTATATCTACCCATCTGTGAATCAGATTATGTCACCACTATCCTTTGGAAGTAAGAGGCCTTACTTTGGAAGTAAGAGGAGAACACTGGGCCTGCCTCTTCTCTCTTGCCTGCCCCGCTCTTGCTCCCATGAACTCTTACCTGTGCTCTCCGTCTAAGAATATGGAGTTCCCGGTTTACCCTTCTTGGCCCACTCTCCCTTAATAAAGCCCTCACATTCCTGTGTATTCTTCTTACCTTCTAAATAAATTTTAAACCTTATCATGCCACATGCCTTATTTGAGCTGGTGCTTAGAACTCTTCTCTAGGTAAACATCAAGAATCAGAAATATTAAATTGTGTCTTAATTTATCCCATAAAACTGTGAGACCTGAGCCTGAATCAAGGTGTAACTACTTTAAATTAGGCCTCCATCTTGTAACTTGGGCCTGACCAGGCCCTGAACCCTAAGCCAGAAGTAAATAAATGAGCTCACCTTGCAATAAACTCTCCTAGCAACAGCCGATTAACAGATAACAGAGAAATACCTAGAGTCCCTGGTGTCTTCTCAGGGCAGATAAGGTAATTGACAGCTAGCTAGCTTCCTGAGACCCTGCAGTTTGGCACATACACCCCATCAGCTTGGACCCTAAGCTTCAGCCAATCAATTCAAAAGGCATCAACCCCAAAGCCATCCAACCACCTTTAGTAGGTCCGTTCCCACCACTGGATGCACTAATCAATTCTAGGAGATGTCCTTTGAATTTCCCGCGGGATGAGATCATTTGCTAAATGGTACCATGATGTATAGAATGTCTCTGAAAACCCTATAAAAACCCTGTTAACTGAAGGGTTGGGGCTCTCAATTCAGACCCACTGCGTCGGTGTTGATTAAGAGACCAGGCCCGGACCTGTAATAAAACTCTCGTGTGCTTTACAGCGGTATCGGCTCCTTGGTGGTCTTTGGGGACGACTGAACTGGGCATTACAAAACCTTGGCCACAATCAATGATATCAACACACAAGTCTTGGTCTTACACTTCTTCCAGGGTAACTGCCCAATGGGTAGACCTGTTATTAACCAACAGGACGTCACTTTAGAGAAAACAGGAGCCACAGCAAAGGAGGGCAGATCTTGGGCTTCCAAAGGATGCCAAGGAACTCAACATAAATCCTAAGGTTCTTTGGGTCAGTGTTGTGGCATAGCAGGTAAAGACACCACCTGCAATGCTGGCATCCTATATGAGTGTATAGTCGTGTCCCAGCTGCTCCACTTCCAATCTAGCTTCCTACTGATGGCCTGGGAAAAGAAGCAAAAGATAGTCTAAGTACCCGAGCCCCTACCACCCATATGGGAGAGCCAGATGAAGCTCTTAGCTCCTGGCTTCCGCCTGGCTCAGCACTGGACACTGCAGCCATTTGGGGATTGAACCAGCAGATGGAAGGAAGAGCTCTCTTTCTCTCTCTCCCTCTCCATATATAACTGTGACTTTCAAATAAATAAATAAATCTTAAAAAAAAAAAAAGTTTTAAGGGAGCCGGTGCTGTGGTGTAGTGGGTAAAGCAGCTGTGTGCAGTGCTGGTAGCCCATATGGGTGCAGGTTTGAGTCCCAGCTGCCCCACTTCCAATCCAGCTCTCTGCTATGGCCTGGGAAAGCAGTAGGAGATAGCCCAAGTCCTTGGGCCTCTACACCCACGTGGGAGACCCAGAAGAGGCTCTTGGCTCTTGGCTTCATATGGGCCCAGCTCTGGCTGTTGCAGCCATCTGGGGAGTGAAACAGCAAGTGGAAGACTTCTCTGCCTCTCTGTAACTCTCTGCCTTTCAAATAAATAAATAAATCTTTTTAAAAAAATGTTCTGGGACCGACACTGTGGTGTAGTGGGTAAAGCTGCCGCCTGCAGTGCCAGCCTCCCCTATGAGCGCCAGTTCGAATCTTGGCTGCCCCACTTCCAATCCCGCTCTCTGCTATGCCCTGGGAAAGCAGCAGAAGATGGCCCAAGTCTTGGGCCCTTGCACGTACATGAGAGACCTGGAAAAAGCTCCAGGTTCCTGGCTTTGGATTGGCTCAGTCTGGCTGTTGCAGCCATTTGGGGAGTGATCCAGTAGATGGAAGATCGATCTCTCGCTCTCTCTCTCTCTCTCTCTCTGATTCTGCCTCTCTGTAACTCTACCTTTCAAATAAATAAATATTTTTAAAATAAGAAAATAAATATTTTTTAAAATGTTCTAAGGTTCTCAATGAATAAAGAAAAGCAAACAGTTAACTAAAGAAAAGCAAAATTATGTAATACAGAACTCATCCACCCACCCTGTGATGTTAAACAAAACTCTAAAGGAAAGCAGGGTTGGGGGCAGGTGAGCGATTTTAGAAAGATAAAAAGATTTGTTATACAGATAAACTCAAATCCAACATCATCTTAAAGGTCAGCTTCACTGACTTTGCCTTTAAGGTAAGTCTTCAGCTACAAGCAATGGTATTAGTGAAACTGCTTCAGTATTTGTTGTGAACCTGTTGTCAAGGATGTTGCTATCCTGAGCAGGACAGCCCCTAGGCGGTCTCACAGCAGAAGTTTCTTTATCACCACTGAGTAACTGTTGCTACACATTTCCTCCTTTCAGCTACTCAGAACTATGTAAATGTGGGAAGCCCACGGTAAAACTTCTGACTCATTAAGAAAAATTCTTTCAAGTCCCTATGATTATCCCACTGTTGCATCCTCTTTTCTAAGATCTTAAATTTCCAAAATTTAATAATTATTCTTTTGTATTCAGTCTCAGATACTTTTTGCAAAGAAGTAAGATTTAAACAATGAAATGATATGTTTAACCTCTGGTTTTTGGATCAAGAAGCTGAGAATCAGAGGACCAAATTCTATAGTCCTCTGGAGAAGGGAGGAGGAGGAGAGAGAAGGAGAAAGAGAAGAGGGAGAGGGAGTTGTCAGATAGGCCATCATCACATTTAGTCCCAGTTCTTTGATTAGCGCTAAGTTCCATCTCCCAGAAATATCTTTAAGTCTCTCTCTGCATCTCTCCCTCTCTCTCTGTAACTCTGCCTAACAAAAAAAATAGCTTTACGGCCCCCTGACTCTACCCTCCACACTTTGGTTCCACTTTGAGTCATCTCTCCTTTTTCATAAGAAATAGTTCACATTTGTAACACCTTCCTGCCCATAGGATGATGGGGTCCAGAAGTCTCTTACATTTTGAAATACCTGTTTCTTTTAACCCAAGTTGATGAAAATCCTTTAAAATTCTTGTGAGATGCCTGAATATCAAACTGTGATTTGTCTATCAGACAAAAGCCACATGCACAAAATTTCTTCAAGAGGTTTCTTTCCACTTTAGGCAGTAAGCACGATGAAACCCACACCCAAAGGATGCTTAGAAGTTCTGCTGTTTCCCAGAGGCGCACCTTTAAGATTCTTATAAGTCTCTTTGTCTAGATGAGAGAGGATCAATAAGTCATACTCTCAACCCTTTCTAAAGTCCTACAAGTCTCTTTCAGCTGCACCCTTAATTGCCCCGTATTGCCACATTATAAAGGTAACAATTTAGACCTGACTGATGTAAAACCATTTTTTAAAAAGATGTATTTATTTTATTTATTTGAAAGGCAAAGTGACATGAGACGGAAAGGGCAGAGAAAGAGAGAGCTCTTCCATCCACTGGTTTGCTCCCTCAATGGCTCTGATAGCTAGGGCTGAGCTAGGTTGAAGCCAAGAGCCAGGAACTCTTATTTGGGTCTCCCACATGGGTGGCAGGAGCCCATGAATTTGGACCATGCTTCCACTGTCCTCCCAGGCACATCAGCAGGGGGCTGGATCAGAAGCAGAGCAGCCGGGACTCAAACCCCAGCTCCGATATGGGATGCTGGCATTGCAGGTGGCAGCTTAACCCCTTGTGCCACACCACCACACCCATGACCATTTCTTAAACTGGAAGAATGCTCTGCCAAGGGAGACTACAAGTAAGAATTTTATTTTCAAATCTATCACTTCCTGCCTCTCTATATTTCCTCTACAGCCTGATTTATAACTAAAAAGATCCTTCTTTGGCTTGTATCACTTCTTTCATGTGTCAATACGGGAAATAAATAAGCCAACTGGCACCTTCAGGGGTCTGTCTCGAAGCCTCCTTAGCTATTTCCATAAGTTGATTGCATACATTCTGTATTTCCCACATCCTCACCAAACGTTCCACGGTTACAGAATTGGCCCCTGTGCTTCTGTCTGCAGTAACCACTGACTCACTGCTGCCTCTCCAGTTTTCACTACCAATCTCCTCGAGGTCTTTCTGCTTCCATCCTAGCCACAATGTCTATCATTTGTTTGTTGTTGTTTTATAAGATTTATTTATCTGAAAGTCAGAGCTAAAGAGGGGGAGAGACAGAGAGAGATACAATGTGTTTTGATTCCCTATTGCTGCATTAAAAATTACCCCAAAGTTAACAGTTATAAATAAGAAGGATTGCTTCTCATGGTACTGTGCATTCAATGAGTGGTTCTTGGGCCTCCCATGTGGCCAGGTGGGAAGCTAGAAAGGCTAGAAGACCTGCAATGCTCTCATTCACATAGCTGGCAAGTTGGCACTGGGGCTGGTGCTGGCTGTAGCCTTAGAGCTCAGCTAGAACCATTGGCCAGGGTCTTGTTCCCCTCCACAGAGTCTCCCCACAGGGCTAGGCTGGAAGTCCTCCTAGAATGGCTGTTCCAAGGCAGTCCAAGTTTTTATACGGTAGTTGGTTTCCTCATTAAGAGCCTTTCAGAGGAAACTGGCATGTGTTACTCAGTGGCAGGCCTGGAACTGGCACGATTTCATCTCGACGTTTGCTGCATTCTGCGAACTGAAGTCAGTCAACACCTGGTCCAGATTCTTAAATGTATGTGTGTGTGTATGTATATAAAATGTATTCTAGGGGCCAGCACTGTGGTGCAGCGGGCAAAGCCTCTGCCCGGGTGCTGGTTTTGAGTCCCGGCTGCTCCACTTCTGTTCCAGCTCCCTACTAATGTGCCTGGGAAAGCAGCAGAACATGGCCCAGGTGCTTGGGCACCTGCACCCAGGTGCGAGACCCAGAGGAAGCTCCTGGCTCCTGGCTTTGGTCTGCCCAGGTCGGATCATTGGGGCAATATGGGGAGTGAACCAGTGGATACAAGACATATCTCTCTCTCTATCTCTTCCTCTCTCTCTCACTCCCTCCCTCTCTGCCTCTGTTTCTCTGTAACTCTTTCAGAAAAATAAATAAATCTCACATATGTTTATCATATATATATATATATATATATATATATATATATATATATCTCTTAGGAACTAACAGGTTTTTGTTATACTTCACATAACAACCCACCATCGTTCAGCTCACATGTCACTCCATGACTAACACTCACATAGGTCTTTGGGGTCCATAATTCAGACCAATAAATCCAAGGTGTCAGTCCAAGATCCAAAAATAGCTACTCACAAAGTAATCTGCACAATCTGAGTTTTGTGGAACATTTTCTCCAATTTTGTCTGCACATACCAAATTGTGGTATTCAGCTCACACCTGAAGCTCATGCCTGATGCGTTTTGCATATTTTTACTCCATTTTCCTGCTCACTGCCTTGTTGAGCCAGGAGAAATCAACCCCAGCATTTTACCACTGCTGTGTACCAGGTGTCTTGCAGGCATAAGTAACAGTATACAGAATCTTCTAGGGCATACTCAAAATCAGATGGAGGACTTGATTGGAAGGAATTTTTTTTTTTTTTTTTTTTGCTTGCTTTTACCAACTCAACTTAGGGTACTTCCTCTTACCACTTAACCAGTCTGAAAGAATAGAGGAAATATAAACGGATGACTACGCTTTTGAATTATGACAGAATTCTGAGTAATGTGAGGACTGCAGAAGGGGAACTCGGGAAGTGTGAGTCAGTACCGTGCATTGGTTAGGTGCTCACACTCAGCACAGACTTGGGTGTGAATCCTGGTTTCAACTGCTGGGCTGGGTCACTGTGAGCATAGACCTTTGACTCCTTAAGCACAAATCAGCATCCCAGCACATGCACACCTCGAGCGGTTAACATCCAAGCACAATGACTACAATGGGTACACTGACAACCTCCAAGCTCCACTTGAGCCTCAGCCTCCTTCCCACCCAATCAATAAGACAACAAATAAAGAAAAAGAAGGAAGAACTGGAAAAATTCAGAGAAATATTAAAGGTATGCAGTTGCAAATAGGTGACAGAGGAAAAGAAAGAAAAATGAACAAAGCTGTAACATTTGTTACATATCCTGCATGCATCAAACTCGAAGGCTTTCTCGTGCATTATATGCATCTAATTGTCTTAACATTGTCATATGGTAGGAACAGTTAGCTCCTTTTAAGAGGCCTAGAATTGTGGAGCCAGGGGTTAAGTAACTTGTCCAAGATTACCCAGCTGGTATGCAACTCCTATATCTACTTGATGCAAGGTCCAGTCCTGGTCTTTCCATTGTTCACAGGGAGCCAATGGGATCCTCCAAGGGAATAGTTGGATTCACTCTATTCTCGAATGCTTTTTCTTTCTAATCCCTGAATTCCATCCTGATTCCAAGTTAGCTATCTGTGGCCACAGAAGAAATCAGTAACTTTTTTCTTTTTAATTTCAGCATCTGTAAAATTTTAACAAATAAATTCTTATTGAAATAAAACCAAACAACCTAGAACTGTGAGGTTCTCACACCTTCAATCTCACACTTAAGACAATATTTATTTCTATCAGTTGTTGCTTAGCTTCCAGACTTTTTCCATGCATTTGTGATCACACACTCACACGCACATGCACATACACACACACCCCTCACATATATACAGGTAAGGATTTTGCTTTGTTTTTACTTTACAAAAACAAAACCATACTAACAATGTTTTGTAACTTGTTTGATTGATTTAATATATTTTGTATATATTATTATATATACATATATAATATAATATATAATATATATATATTTTGTGTATATGTCAATACATATGAATGTTTCCAATTTTCCATAGTATCCTATTTTATGTATCTATGATAATTTAATTATAGTATCATCAATGGATGAGCATTCAGACTGAATACAGTTTTTCACTATTACAAACAATGAAGTAGTTAATTTTGCACACATACTTATATTTGCATGTTAATGCTAGTATTTCGGTGGGACATAATCCTAAAAAGTACAATTGCTATTAGGAACCTTCTAGATACTGCCAAATTTCCCTCCAAAATGGATGTATATAAGTTACCAATTGTAGACAAAAGCCTGTTTTCCTAAATAAATTTTAATTCACCTCTTAAGGAGTTAGAGGAAACTCTTTTAAATAAGAAATGTATATATTGTCTAAACTTAATTAAATGGCTTCTCTATAATTTCTTACAAGTTTGCTTAAGGAATATTTTTTCATAAGTAATTGATTATTGTGCTCGTGTCAAACAATCATATGATTTTTTTCAATTTAGGGACAAGAGTATTGAAAAGGGAGTTGGAGATACTTATAAATAACTTACGAGAAAATGGATGAGAAAAATAGCAAATATAAGCCATCATATATCATTGGCATGATTTTTAAGAGACATTCTATGCTAGCAGTTAGTAACTCAGGTTGTACAGTCAGACCAATTCAATTATTCATTTAACAAACATTTACTAACATCTACTGTGCATCAGGTTCTATTTGAGGTGTTGGAAAAAATGAATGACAAGACAAATTAAGATCTCCTTGCTTTTATGTTTACATTAAGGTCATGGAGATAAAAATAAGTTATTTAATTTACAATTTTAATTTCAAAAAGTGATAGTCAAACAGAACATTGTAAGAGATTACTGGGGAGGAGAGGAGAGGTTCCTTTAGATGTATTGGCCAGGCAAGGCTCCTCAGAGAGGTGACACATGCAAGGCCAGCCAGGGAAGAGCCAGGGCACAGGAAAGAGTGAAGGTACTAATGGGGAAAGACACATGACCTGTCCCAGGAATGGGAAGAAGGTGGGTCGGGCTGGACGATGTTGAAGGAGAGGACTGGGTGGGGAAAATCAAGCAGAGCTCTGAGGGCACCAGGAGGCACTTGTTTTTTATTCTAAGCCAACGCTGTTCTAAGTATGAGAGTGGCAAGATCTGCTTTAAAATATGATTCTGGTGAATGCACTGCTTGACACTTGTTAACTGTGGGTGCTTGGACAAGCTACATGGCCTCTCTCAGCTCCAGTTTCCTCATCTATAGAGAGATAACAACATGTTCTCTTACATGAAGCGTATAGAAGGATTAACTGAAACAATGTGTGAAAAGAAATTTGCACACTGCCTGGCATATAGTAATTGCTCAGTAAATGTTTTCAACTACATCACTACAACAGCATTAAGACATTATCCAACAGAATTGACCATAACTCACTACTCCCAATTATGTAACAGAATAACTAAAAGTATCTTTTCAAATTAGCCCTGATTCCAAATTCTGTGACATCCAGAGGCTGGATGTTTCCATACTTAATCAACACCAGGCAGTTTCCTCTTCCTTGTCCCTATAATGCAACCCTGGAATGCCCGTGTGGATGTGCACGCCCCACCCCCGCTCACTCACGCAGTAGATTATTCACCTTTGCATTATCTCTAAGGCTCACAGCTCTCATATATATTAAGGAGATAAGCAAGTAAGTAGGTAGGTGAATGAATGAACAGACAGACATTTGGAAGATAAAAATCATGAGGCTAAGAAAAAGAAAGGGAGTATGTTAAATTGAACTATTGAACAGAAGGAAGTTTTTAAATGATGAGAACATAAATTGTATAACTGATAGTTTCTTGCATGTTTACTCTGTTCGTGCAATTCCATACTGCCAGGCACCATGCTGAAATCATAACAAGACACAGTTCGGTCATAAGTAATTACTGCCTGCCAGTCTTGCCTCATCACTGCTGAAAATCTTTAGCAACACTCAGAGAAACACAAAAGCACAACTTCTCATATTTACCAAAGTACTAAAGCATTATGAGTAACAGAGCCAAAATTGTGAAACCTGCTGTACTTGACATTTGCTTTTTTTTTTCTTTTTGCTTAACTTTGGCTTGTCTCATGCAGATCTACATGTGAGTGTGACACATGCTATCAGGAAAGTAGCTATGTAAAATTCCTGTTTCTAGGTTTGAAACCAAGATCTACAATAGGTGTGGGAGCATGCTCAGTGGTCTTGCATCTAAATATGTAAACTGTTATTACAAATGGACATTCCAAGATTCAATGACTGTTTACAGCCCTTGTCTCTACTGTTGAGGAACAGTGTTTTTTTTCTTCATACTATTTGTTGAACTCTTTACTTAGTGTAGGGTGAACCTTTTGAGTATAAAGTAAACTGAAAATTATCTTTGTAAAAATTAAGAGTGGGAATAGGAGAGGGAGGAGGAAGAAGGGCTGAGGCATGGGGGGGTTGGTAGGGTGAGAAGTATCTCTATATTCTCAAATCTGTATGTATGAAATACATGAAACTTGTATATCTTAAATAAAATTTTAAAAACATGTGTAATTGGTGCCAGCACTGTGGTGTAGCAGGGAAAGCCACTGCCTAAAGTGCCAGCATCACATATGGGCACCAGTTCGAGTCCTGACTGCTCCACTTGCGATCCAGCTCTCTGCTATGACCTGGGAAAGCAGTAGAAGATGGCACAAGTCCTTGGCCTTTGTACCTGTGTGGGAGACCCAGAAGAAGCTCCTAGGTTTCGACTGGCACAGCTCCAGCGACCATCTGGGGAGTAAACCAGCGGATGGAAGATATCTCTCTCCCCCCCCACCCCCGCCTCTCTGCCTCTCTGTAACTCTGCCTTTCAAATAAATAAATAAATGAATCTTTAAAAAAAAAAAGTGTAAAAAGTGTACTGGAAGAAAAGCAATTCCATGTTCAAATATGGAGGACCAAAGAAATTTGTGAAGTTATAGTTTACTTAAGTAAAAAAGGACAATAAAATAGAAGGAAATAATATCCTTTCTTGGAGATTTTCTATGATATGCAAAGTACCTTTCTATGCATTCTCTTACTCTGATCTTCACAGCTCTCCAGTGAAATGTGGCAGATTTTATGTCTGCATTTTATAGACATAAAAATTGACACACTGATTTGATAATCTGCCCCAGGTTCCAAATCAGTAAGTGGCAAAACCAGAACACTCATCAAGCTTTCTCAGTGTATTGCCTGCAACTCCAAACTAATTCAACATACCACAGTATTGAAATTCATTAAAACCAAAAGTATTTCTATTTTGAAAGAGGTAGAGAAGCCAGCTTCATTTTGGAATAAGTTGCAAGGAACTCTATTAAAATCCTTCCTGGAGTATTATAAATCATTCCAACTAGGGCAACATTCCCTTTATATGAGCATAATTCTTCCATGATCATTAAAATACTACATATTCCCTAGCTCCAGATGAGGATGAGGATGATATTTATACACATCCCAAACACTGTCCTACACACTCACATTCATCAACTTCGATCCTTATTACAATACCCTTATAATTTATGTGTTACTGTCATCGCCATCATCATCGTCATTGTCATTACACAGGGAACAATTGAGACATCAAGAAGTTCAGCAATTTGCCCTTGACCATTTAGCTCACCAGCAGACTGGCTTCAGTGACTTCACTACAACATTACACGGCCTGTCAAAGAGAAACCTCTCTCCTCCAACCCCTTGCAGTCTCTCTGCTATGACACTCAACCACTGCTAAAGGAAGAATCTTTAACTTAAAGATTCAAACTCGCTCTGTGTCTATGGAAGCAGTACCAGTCTGTTCTACCAAACACTACACTTCACCTTCAAAGTGCTGGAGGACCCAAATGCAATTGCTTAGCAGAGACCCTGGCACAATGTATGTAGCTGCCAATTACTGACAGCCTTGCACATCTTCTAGCGCTATGCTAAGAGCTTTTCTGTATACATGCACACCACAAGCATTAAAATTGGCTTGAGTCCAAAGTCGGTTTTTTTTAATGAACATTTAAGCTGGACAATAGAGAAAAAAAAATTTTACCAAAGCAAGAACTATAAAAAGCTGCTGTAAGTGAGTTGTGTTGCTCTGGCCCCGATGATACCCATGTATACACAAGAAAGGAAGAAGTGAAAATATTGGGGAAATATCAACAAGACACAGATCCAAGGCCAGACTCATAAACTGCAGAGATATTTACTGTCCAGAAGGAGGAAAACTTTAAGCACAAAGAAATTATAATTTTTAAAATCAATAAATTACAACAAGTTCTTTCCTTGATCTCCTTTAAATAGTATGCTTCTTTGACCTTCTTAAGAGAAAATTAACTTACAAAAAAGAAATCTATTCACACAACTTTTCAAATATCCACACATCATGCAAAACGCTAGCCTAAAATGACACGCTAAAGTTACATCTTGGAGATATTTGATTTCAAAATATTCACGCATTCATTCTTCCTCTCATGTATTCAACATAAATTTATTGGGCACAAGATACCTTACATAGTTTGTGTTACAGGAAATAGAAGAATGAAGGAAAGCTCTCCTCCCACTATGGATTTCATAGTCTAAGAAGCAAAACTGACACCTTGCAAAGTAGTGGTTCTTCAAAACATGTCAGTGACTTCTAATTTGCCACATTGTGTTCAAATAACAGAAATGTCATTATAAAGGCACAGAAATGATTACAGGAAATACCATGACACTGGCTTTTCAAAGGCTGTACTTTTCTAAAGCACTAAGGAGATAAGTATTGCAAATTCCTTTATCAGCGTGACTGTATTTAGCATCAGTGGACCTCAGAGAAAACCTAGAAACCCAGGCTGTCTGCTCAATCTAGTAAGTTACCCAAACAGATCCACAAGTTTGCCCTCCCCAGTGTTCTTCCAATTCCTGGCTGATTAGTGTATCACACCTAAACAAGAAAAATGTAGAACTCCTTGCTGTAACAGAGCAGGGAACCTGGGACTTAGTTTACATACCACTAAGGCAGGGATCTGAGTTTCACTGTTCATTCCACAGCCAATACAAATGCTATTGATTTGGAGATAATCTGCTATTTTGTATTACTCATTCCTCCCTTCCCTTCTATTAGTACGGAGAAACCAAATAGTCTGAGCATTTGCTTGACTCCACTGAGAGGCCTGAATCACCACACGGAAGTATCAATCATTCCTTGAAGATTCATCTCTACTAAAAGCCTGCAGTGAAATGATAATGCACTAACCTGTCTCCAGTTAATGGCAAAATAATGGTTGCTTGAGAAGAAAACACAATGAAAGATAATCTCATTTCAGGGCTGCAAAATAAGAAAAGAGGCAGTTAAAACATTTTAAAAAGAAATATTGATACAATACAGATGCAGAGCTAAGAAGTCTCATTTAAAATTGGTCTCTCTGAATGGTCCAGGCTCCTTTCAAATGGAAGTCCCTGAGCTGATGCACAAACTCTGCTTAACATTACTGCCTAAGTCATTCTGGATTTAGGCGATGCTTTCCAGCAATCACACTCCTCTGCAACTCATGGGGACTTGCATTTAGAAATGAGACTAACTAGAAACATAAATTCTAAGTCAATGCACAATGCCCTCCTCTTTCCCTGGTAAGCTATCCCATCTCCTGGAAGGAGGCCAGGCTCCATCGTGAGTAGCAACAGCTGCACCGGTACTTAGGGCTGGAGAGCAGCCCATCTGATGTAATGACCACAAGGACAACATGAGTTCCTACAAAAGTCATCGTTAACTAAGCATACTTTAAAAGGATGAGGGAAAATGTGAAAGGCACTAACAAGTCACCTTTTGCTAGGTATTTTCAGCGTTCCATGTCTCAGACTTCACATTCCCAATCAGCAACCAACGCCCAGGAAGCTGTACCTTTCACGCTTTAGACACGGAAGGGTTCTCGTTTCTGGGGCGCTCCATGCAGCTATTACTAAGATTCAAAACTGAAGTCGGGAAACTAAGTGATAAACTCAAGATCAGAGCTAACTCAAAGGCTTATGTATATTCCAAAAGTCACTCTCTTCAGCAGCCGCCCCCTTCTTCATTTCCTGAAATGTGTTGTTAGTAACTGAGCCATGAGTGAGCAAACTAGGTATTACAGAATTCCAACTTGATTAAAAACCTTGCTTCCTAAAGCTGTTGCAGTGAATTGACCCATTGTTTTTGGTTAAAATGGACATGACCCTGCACACTCCAGTATGAAATCAGAAAACCTCTAAGCAACTGTCTCTTCTGCCTTTGATGTTTAAAGATATAAGGTCTTGTTTATTTCGCTTTCCTGGACAGTTTTATCTCAGACCCTGTCCAGATATGAGTGTTACACTTGGCTTCTTAAGCAGGGGGCCTGATGATTGAACATGGACAGGCATACATTTTTATGGGGATAACTTTACTGCTGCCAATAACTGAAAGCAAGGATTGCCTAGGCCTCTACAGATTGTTTGAAGTTACTTGCAACATGACTTTCAAAATGTTTTGATCATCCAAGCCTGTTTTACAGAAAACATTTGGGCTAGCAAGACTGAAAGAAGCAATATTTAATGATACACTTCCTATTCATGTCCTTCCCATTATCTTGATAAACTTACACTGGCTCAATGCATTTTTTTTTTCTTTTTAAAAAAAGGAGTCAACTAAAAGCCTCAGAAGCGTGGTATCTTGGGGTTATTTTTAAGTAGGAGATGCCACTAATTCCTGGTTGCCACTAAATAAGACAGTAAGCTGGATTTCATAGCAGCAGTGTTTTTTATAGGAGAGAAATCCATTCTTTGGTAGTGACACTTATTGCATATATAGAACATTTTAAAGCCAGCCACACACCCACACATTGTGTAAACACAACTCCTTTCTTTAAACACAGGCACAAGTGCCTTTCTGATAGTGGGCTATTAGCACATGCTCATTTGAAGTTTTCCAACACTGTTTTTTCAGGTGAGAACCTCCACAACACTAAGAATTGTGTGGAATGGAAAATGGATCAGGGATACTATTAGCACGACGTTTATTTTTTTAATGTGATAAATTATGAGAAGGCATAACTGAAATTTGAAACAGATGAAAATTCAGAAAGGAAAAGCCATTTGTAATAGCATTTGAAGATGCTTCCGCACAGTCTGAGCCAAGTTTCTGGGATGCAGATGAAACAAACCCGCAAGGACTTAGGGACCGTCCTAATGCCAGCATGGATGCGATGACAACCTTGAGGCACTTAATCACCATTTCAGGAAAGAGTTTTCCTGCCAAAGGTTTCAGAAAAGGGAAACCCTACACTTCGTTCCACTTCCTCCCCGCAGCCTAGAAAACTAAAAAGTGGGGAAAATACCTTACAAATCTTTCTGTAAGTTTCTGCACGAAATCGTAAATCTCAATCCAGTTGTTTGCCACACTCCCAGACCTGAAAAACAAAACTGAACTGATCAGAAAAACCAAGCAAGGGGCTGCAAAGAAAGCAGACATTTCAAACCAGTTCCTCCTTCTCGATCCCAAAGATGGGGGCCCCTGGGCTCTTCAAGGGAAGTCAGCCCGCCGGGGCTCTTCAAAATAAACACAAAAGCCTCCTCTCTCCGCAGGAAATGCAAACCGCGCTGGATTCGGTAGCCCAGGGCTTTTCCTGGCTTTGCTGAAGGCGCTGACATCAGGGGGAAAAGCAGGCAAACTTTAGCCAGCGTGAGAGAGGACGGAGGGGCCGAGAAAGAGCCCGTCTGGATCCCTCCAAGGAAGACCAAGTAGCCCGGGCCCTGTATTGCCCCCCAGCCCACCCAGATCCGAGAACGGACGCCCTTGGGAAGGGGAGAGCAACAGGGCATCCAGCACCCCGCAGCCTCCCCAGCCCAGCTGATCCCGCGCCGCCCGCACCCGCAGCCCCCGGCCCCGCTCCGGCACTCACTTGTCCAGGACGAAGTAGAGATCAAAGGCTGTTCTGCAGGAGGGCTGCTCCTGGGCGTGCAGCAGCGCCCCGGGCCCACCTAGCGCCAGCAGCCACAGCCCGGGCAGCAGCCAGCTCCCGGGACTGCGGGCCGGGGTCCGCCCCGCCACCATCCTGCGGCCGGGGGCCTGCGACTGCCTCCCGCTCGCAGTCCCCTGGGCTCGGCTTGGCCGGCACGCGAGGGTGGCGGGAGCCGGCGGGGTCGCAGGACCCAGAGACCCAGCCGCGCAGCTAGGGCGGGCGAGCGCCGGGGAGGGAGGTCCAAGAGGACAAAGGGAGGCTCCACGCGCGCCGCAGCTGTCGCCCCAACTCCGGACAGATCGCAGCGGGCGCGCGAGCGGACCACCAAGGCCCACGGCCACGGGCGCACGCGAACTGTCCCCCCGCACCGAGGTTCCCACAGGCCGAAGTCCCGCGGCTGAGCGCGGCTCTGGACACGGCGACGCCTCCTCCAGGGGCCCCTGCCCCGCCGCCCGAGTCCGCTCCGCGCGCAGAAACTTTGTTGTGCGCCGGACCCCGGAGCGGCGCGGCCCGGCGGGGCGGTGCCGCCGAGGGCAGGAGGCGGAGCGGGCCCGGGGCGCGCGGCCCGAGCGCCGGGGCGAGGCGGGGACGGGCCGCTGGCGCCGGGGGCGGGCGGGCGAGCGGCGCACGCACACGGTTCGAGACCGCGAACGCCAGCTGGAAAGGGGGAGACGGAGTGGAGGCGAACAAGCGTCCGCGGGAGACGACACCCACCCGCCGAGGCGGCAGGCCCAGCCTCCGCCGGCAGCGGCGCCCCGCGAGCTCCGCAGGCCGGAGCCTGGCGCTTCCCGGGCGCCGGTGGCTGCCGCGGACGCACCCGCTGGCTTCAAGAAGCTCACTTCTTTTTTCTTTTTCTTTCTTCCTTCCTTTTAAAGAAAGTTACTAAGGGGCTCCACGTCTCCTGGCCGAGAAAAAGTGGGAGGAGAGAGGGAGAGGCGGAGGGCGGACTTCGGAGGGGCTTGCTGAGCCTCGGAGTACTCCGTCCCGCTGTCCCTCGGCCCGGGGCCGGGCCAGCAAGAATCCCACCTCGGGACGAGTGGGCTGCGCTCGCCACACCTGCGCAGGAGCTGAGGCGCGCGGCCAACTCTCCACGCGCTCATCTGCGCGCGCCATCCCAACCCCCTTCCGCCCCACTACCCCACTACCCCACCTGTGACTGCCCACCTCCCTTTACCAAAAGTGACTTCTAGAATTAAGCCCACTGCTGTAGCAACTGCCGTAGGAGGGGCCACGCCCTCCTTTTCATTTTTAACAAAATCAATGCTTTACCATAAAAAGCACCTGGAGCGCTCGTATATTGCGTTTTATCTTCCTTCTGGTCGTACTGGTCAGATTTGTCAGCTTTTGTCAAGACACCATTCACGTTACCAAGCTTTACTGAGAGCCTACGACGTGCTGGGCGCTGTTCCAGGAGTGGCCGTTAATGACTAGAACATAATGATAAAGCCCGGTTGGTGAGGAAGTGAGGGTGGGCAAGTGATTTAAAATCCATAAATAAGAGAAATGTGTCTGTGTCACAAGTTTGTTTGCAGAGACTTAAAAATATGGCGATGCGGGGCCCATGTTTGGCTTAGTGGTTAAGATACAGGTTGAGACGCCTCCATCCTATATCAGAGTGCCTGGGTAAGGCCTGACTCAGCGCCAGGTTCCAGCAGCCTGCACATCCTGGGAGGCAACAGGTGATAGCTCAAGTCCTTGAGTCCCTGCCACTCTATGAGAGGCCTGAATTGGGATCCCAGCTCCTTTGGGGAACTTGGGGAATGAACCAGCCGATGGGAGTTGTCTCCCTCCTCTTCCTCTTTCCCTTCCACTTCCCCTCCCCGCCCCTTTGTCTTCCCCTTCTCTGCCTTCTTCTGTCTTCCTTTCCCTATTCCTTCCCTCCTTTTCCTCCTTTTTTTCAAATAAATAAAACATGAAATGTAAAATATGGTGATACAAAAAAGAATGACTTACTAGATGGCCAACAAAAAGGACCGAACCACTCCATGAGCTAAGAGAGGAAACTGCATTTGCTTAGCATATTCAAGAAAGAGAAAGAAAAGTAGTATGGCTGCAGCTCCGCGGTTACACCGATGAAAAAACACAGGCAGCAGCCAGATTGTGTGGGGCTTTATGAACTATTTTCTATTGAGAATGATAGGAGTCCAGGGGGAAGGGTGGCGATGAATTGATATGATCATTTCAGAGATCTTTCTAGTTGCTGTGAGAGGATGAATTTAGAGGTAACAAGAGTGACAGCAGGAAGAGCAGTTAGAGATTATTTTGGTGTTAAAGCAAAACAAAATGGTATCCTGGGTGATCATCCCTCTAACAGCTAAACGGAGAGAGGTGAATGAATGAAAACTTCAGTAAGTACAAACAGACCTCCAGTTTGAAAATCTCTGCATTAAAAAATCTCAAAGATTGAATGGAGAATGCCTACGATCGATCCCTTCTGACTTCAACAATTGGCCTCTTGCAGATGGAAATTCCTCCACCACCACCATTCCCCCCAGATCCACCACTTCTTAAGAGGTGGGGAAGGTACAAATAGACCTTGGGGCTGGCTGGCTGGCTGGAAGCTGATTTTCATTTTTGTTGGAAATAAAAATAAATGTCCATTGTTTCAGAGAAATGATCACTAGCAGAAAAGTCAAAGGGAGGGGGTAGCTCTACTGTAAGCACCTTAATTCCATCTTCCTTGGCCTCAAATTTCCCTAGGGTTCTGCCATCCTGATTACTCTGTGACCCATCAGGTCTCCAAGAGCATGTTACTTCTCCTTTCACATTTGGGTCCAACTGCGAATACATTCATCTCTTTGATTTCCCTTAGCAGAACTCAAACAGGCTGACACTTTCAGAAAATTTGCATCAACAACTTATTCAAGTTTCTTTCCAAAGTGTGTATTATTTGCTGCTGGCTGCCACTGTTTACATTTTCAAAGTTAGTCTTCGACAGAACCAAAGACACTACACATTTTAACAATCCCACCCAACAGTCTATTACTGAGTAAAATCTGCATGGAAAGGTTGGATTCAAATTAGAAGGGGACAGAAATAAAGAAGTTTGAGACACTAACGTTGGACTCTGTCCTCTTGATGAAGTGTTACAAACTCACATTTATTGGTTTCTTTTGTCCCTAGCTTCCTGCCGTAGTATCTGTTCCCCTTCTAGGACCCCACAAACTAGCCTAAGAGTTCTTGTCCTAGGCTCAAACTAAAGCAAAATAACTTGAAGTTAAGACTTATCTTTACTAAAATTCCCTGTGCCTTCATAGAATTTTCAGTTCTTCTTTCAATCAGTCTTTCAATAAGGCCAACTGAGGTGACAGGCATATGAAAGCATATTAGCGGCCAGCCGGCAACATGGCTCAATAGGCTAATCCTCCGCCTTGCGGCGCCGGCACACTGGGTTCTAGTCCCGGTCAGGGCACCAGATTCTGTCCCGGTTGCCCCTCTTCCAGGCCAGCTCTCTGCTGTGGCCCGGGAAGGCAGTGGAGGATGGCCCAAGTGCTTGGGCCCTGCACCCCATGGGAGACCAGGAGAAGCACCTGACTCCTGTCTTCGGATCAGTGCAGTGCGCCAGCCGCAGAGCACGCCGGCCGCGGCGGCCATTGGAGGGTGAACCAACGGCAAAGGAAGACCTTTCTCTCTGTCTCTCTCTCTCACTGTCCACTCTGCCTGTCAAAAAAATAAATAAATAAAAAGCATATTAGCACTGTTTTGTTTTCTTGCTTGTTTGGGGATAATGAATTCAGCCCACTTTTGGAGCTTTTTTACATATCATTCACTTGTTCATACAACATCAACAGCAAAGGAAGAAATAATCTCACCTAGCACAGAATGATAATTAACCGAATCACTTTCATCTAGTGAAAATGCATGGGAAGGTCATTAATTACTGGGGCAATCAACTGTCCCAAATTTTCCCAGCCTGCAGGATATCCAGGGTTGTGAGACTTTCAGTGCTAAAACTGCAACAGTGCCTGGACTGGTCCCTGCTTATGAAGACTGGTGTTTGCCAGTTTCCCAAGCCGGGAAGGTGGAAGCAAGAGCAGACTTTCAAATCTCTCCAAGTTATGTAGGAGTGGTAGCAACAGCAACTACTTCCCTTCTCCTGGATCAGTGAGAGAAATCTGCCCTTATCTGCTGGATACTTGCCAGCTAAAGTTTCAAAGTGACTTTTGTACCATGATAATCATGCCTGGACTGTTTAGCTTTAGATTTTAAGTCAACAGTGGGAGGAGAGCTTTTTTTTTTTTTTTTTTCATCTTCTTAGAGGGCAGAACAATGGGGTAGGGGGGTGGAGAGAGAGAGAGAGAGAGCGAGAGAGAGAGCGAGAGCGAGAGCGAGAGAGAGAGAGAGAGAGAGAGAGAGAGAACATGCGCTTCCATCTAATGGTTCACTTCCCCAAATGCCCACTACAGTGAGAATGGGCCAGGCTGAAGCCAGGAGCCAAGGACCCCATCCAGGACTGCTTTGTGAGTGGCAGGTGCCCAAGCACTTAAGCCATCACCTGCTGCCTCCTAGGATGTGTTGTAAGCTGAATCAGAAGTGGAGATGGAACTCAAACCAGGCACTCCTTCCGAGGTGTAAGCAAAGAGAGTGGTGGCTTAACCTGTTGCTCCACAACACTTGTCCTGGAAAGCTGACTTTAAGGAGAGAAGCTTTAGACTGCATTTGCTTCCAGATCTATGGTTTCAGTTTGGAAAGTATTCTGTGTATCAAACCAAACTTCTAAGTCAAGATTACAATGGTCAACATTACACAACAAGGCCAATGAACCCCAAAATATTTTAAATTCAGTGTAATGCAGTTAGACCAGCTTGAGGTTCACACCTAATGATTTAAGGCAAGCACTTGACTCTCTATCACTGGCTGTTTTTTCTACCTGAAGAGCCACTGTGAGATTCACATAAAATTTTATTTATTTATCAGTTTTTATTTAACTAGTATTTCTTGATACCTACTGTGTATCTAGCAGTGTTCTAAGCACAAACATTAGACTTCTTGCTTTCAAGCCATCTGCATTTCCATTCTAGTTTATTTCTATATTCCTTACCCCAACAAACAAAAAGGTAATTAACAGTAAGCATAGGAAAATAACGTATAAAAATTGTCCACTGCTCTATAGGATTTGCTACTAGACCTCTATGTAGAGCATCCACAATGACTCTGGAAGTGATTCATATTCACATCACATAGGAAGTGATTCATTATATGATATCTATGGTGATTCAGAGGAGGAAAATCAATCTTCACTATGTATAGGTGACAAAGCTGACTTCAACCTTTATCAGGTAGAGTCATTAAACAGCTAGATTTCCCCAATGTCTGAACTAGTTCCTGAGAGTGAATAAAATGTTTTGGGAAAGCGCAACTACTTCTAAATTAATATCTCCACGCATGACAACCAAGGGTGTTAGCCAATGTCAGAGAATGATTCCCAGGGTCTGACTCTGGAACCAGATGTGTTTTAAGTCTAGTTTCTCAAGACAGATTGGGAATCAGATTCGCTTGCAGGAGGTATACTGAGGTGCACATTCAACGTGAGAGAAGATAGAAGCAGGAACGGTCCAAGCAAAGTTGGACAATGACGCAGCGGCAAAGGCGACCTCTGTAGCCCTGGGGAATCTCTGGAGCTGCAGGGGCCTTTCATAGTTTTCCTGAACATAATGAGACATGGAGCCTAGGACTTTATGAAATTTCAGGCCAAAGTTTCTCTCCAACAAAATTGCATTCCATCTCCTATTCTTGATTGAAATTGAAAGCTATAGAGAGTCCCAACATGACTGTCATGATAAAAACACTGTGACGTAGGAGTTTGGCAGTGCTTGGAATATCCACATTCCATTTCAGAGCGCCTGGGTTCAGTCCTGGCTCTGCTCTGGATTCCAGCTTCCTGCTTGTGTGCACCCTGGGAGGCAGCAGGTCCAAGTATTTGGGTCCCAGCCACCCACATGGGGGATCCAGATTGAGTTCTAGTCTCCTGACTTCAGCCTGGCCCAGCCTCAACTATTGCGAGTATTTGGGGAGTTAACCAGCAGATGGGAGATCTCTCTGTCTCTATCTCTCTCTCTCAAGTAAAATTAATTTATTAATTTTGAAAACTTCTTTTTAACGTGGGCTGCCACTTGACGGGGAACATAACCTGTGGCACTGCGGCTTCCTTTGGGATAGGTGTGAGCATCGACTCAGCTGAGAACAGTCCACAGCCATGTTATCCAGAGCATCCACCGGGAAGCTGAAGGTCCTGAAAGGCACTTTGGTGAAAGCACACAAAGCCAGGCCTTCCCAAACAGCTCAGGTTTGGCCTGCCATGCCGGAATGCTGTCATGTATTTGATCCATTCTCTCATGCCCTATATGGTAGTCCTGGTCCATGTCAGTTGCTCACTATTCAATAAGTGTTCTGTCTTCCTACCCCTCCTATACCCTTCAGTGTGATTCATCTTCCAAAGTGTAAAGTTTACAGCATTTATCACCTACCGAATTACTGCCAGTGGCAGATCATGTCCTGACAATGCAAGGCCCTCCACAGTAGCACCATTACATGGTTCTCTCTCTCCACCTCTCCTAAGTCCATAGTAGTCCCTTCTTATCCATGTCAGATATGTTCCAAGCACCCCAGTGGAAGCCTGAAATCACAAATAGTAGCAAATCCCATATATTTCCTGTTTCTCTTCTAAACGCCTTGCATTGTTGCCGCACAGTACCAGCCTTAATCAATCCTTCCGTGTTTCAGGGACTGGCGCTTCATTTGCATCACTACACCTGAGCTCTGGGGCCATTATTATTAAGTAAGTGAATGGAAGTAAGGGGAACCTGAACACAGCACTGTGTTAATGCGACAGTCAACCTGATGATCTGATAACCACGAAGGCTATCAAGGGACTAAGGCACAGGTAGTGTAGACGGTTGGATATGGCTGGAGAAAGATGATTCTCGTCCCAGGAGGAATAGACTGGTCTGGCAAGAGATTTTGCCACGCTGTCCAGAATGGCATGCAATGTAAAACTTAGAGGGTTTGCTTCTAGGCTTTTCCATTTAATTTTTCATATTATGATTGACTTAAAATAAGGGTAAAGAGCACTACTGTGGTCCCCTCATGTACCATGTGCTCCAGAGTAACCATGGTAGTCATTGTTTCCTCCATATACATTATTGTACCTTTGGATCTTACCTCATTTCGTACCCCCATTTCCTTGCCATCTTGTTCCAGGTGTCAAATGCTGTCTTCTCATTCTCTTTCTTTCCATTCCCTTCCGGGAAAATCCAGGTCAAAAGCCATTTGGTAGGACTAGCAAATGAGTGTCAGGATGGAGAGGAGCTGTAACAGTCCAGAGCAGGTGTCAGAAGCCAAACAGTGAGGAGAGTGTCCCTCTGGTTCAGGGAGAGGCAGCCTGGCATGGGGTATCAAAGTCTGAGAGGGCTGAGCAAGGTGTCCACCAGGGAAGGCAATGGTCCAGCATGTAGAATCCAAGAATGAGCTAGGTGGGGAGGTTACCTAAGGATGAAGAGGGGGACATTGAGGTTTTAGAAGTGGGGGCTTTGGAGAACTTGGAGCCCAAGCACGAACTTCCCCCTTCAGGGGGTCATCCCAACACAGAGTCCAGAGCATCAACAGGGAAGAAAGAAGCTATACTGAAAGAGAGCAAGCAATCTCAGAATCTCTGAGCAGGGATGGACCAGCAGAGAGCAGGTATAAGAGCCCAGGCACTGAAGAGGAATTCTGAGCAGGAAAGACAGCCCAATGTGGGGCATCGGAACCCAAGCAGGGTGAGGAAGCCCTCAGAACAGGGAGGACTCCGTTCTGGGAGTATCAGCCAGCACAGGAGTCATCGCCTCAGGGGACTGCACCAAGTGTACAGATCTGGTGCACAGTATGGAAGCCTGAGAGGCGAGTGGCTTCCACACGGAGGGAACAGGATGCAGTCTGTGGGGATCAAGCCAGATGAGGAGGATGGGAGAGGGTAGCCCGGCACCAGGGTCAGCGTGAACAGTGGTGGTTATGGCAGAACTCAAGCTGGATGGGCAGTAGTGATGACCAGAGATTGCTCAGCTTAGGGAGTGTCCATGTCCACTGGGGCGGCTGCAGCATCATATCATAAAGTGTGTGCCTCATAAGTGGAGAAATTTGCTTCTCATAGCTCGGGAATCCAAGATCACTAAAACTGTAATAAAGCAGTTTCATTAATAGTATGTGTGCTGACACTGACATTATTAGGATTAACAGTTTTGTGCCAGTGTTAATTTCTTATTTTTGACAAATGTGCCATGGTTATGTCACATGCTAATGGGTAGAGGGTAGCTTATTTGTAAACTTTTAAATCTAAAATTATCCTAAAATAAAATTTTTTAACATAAATACTATTCATGCTTCAAGGTCTGTTCAGTGTAGTTAAAATACCATTCACCATAGAGACATATTTCATATATTTTCCCCTTTATAAAACATGTTCAACTCACCATCACTGCTGGTCAGTTTATTTCACCTTTAACAGTCCAAATTTCAGCCAAAGCAGTTTTTGTTTAATTTATATCAGTATTTTTATATTTATATTAACCTCTTAGAATATTTATATTGATATATAAACAAATATAGATTACATGTAACAATAGGTAAATATATTTAGCAGAATATTAGCACATACATATTTAAATATCAAAATATGCAACTCACGGCCGGCGCCGTGGCTCAACAGGCTAATCCTCCGCCTTGCGGCGCCGGCACACCAGGTTCTAGTCCCGGTCGGGGCACCGATCCTGTCCCGGTTGCCCCTCTTCCAGGCCAGCTCTCTGCTGTGGCCAGGGAGTGCAGTGGAGGATGGCCCAAGTGCTTGGGCCCTGCACCCCATGGGAGACCAGGAGAAGCACCTGGCTCCTGCCATCAGAACAGCGCGGTGCGCCGGCCGCAGCGTGCTACCGCGGCGGCCATTGGAGGGTGAACCAACGGCAAAAGGAAGACCTTTCTCTCTGTCTCTCTCTCTCACTGTCCACTCTGCCTGTCAAAAATAAAAAAAATAAAAATAAAAAAAAAATATGCAACTCACTAAAAACCAATAGAGAAAACATATATGTCCTATACACACAGGAATCTACCTAAATTGTGATTTACTGTGAACATATCACTATAGACTTTAATAAACATTTGCTGAGTTGTGTTATCACACAAGGCTGGAATATTTTTGAGTATTCAGATTCTAGCTGAAGGTTATAGTAAGGTCAGAATCCTTTATGAGAGGCCAGCACTGTGGGGCAGTGGGTTGAGCTGCTGTCTGCAATGCAGCATCCCATACTGGAGCATTGAATTGAGTCCGGGCTGCCCCTCTTCTGATCCAGCTCCATGCTGATGCACCTGAAAAAGCAGTGGAAGATGGCCCCAGTACCTGGGCCTCTGACACCCATGTGAGAGACTGTACGGAGCTCCTGGCTCCTGGCTCAACCTGGCCCATTCCTGACTATTGTGGCCATTTAGAGAGTGAACCAGCAGATGAAAGAGCTCTTGCTCTCTCTCTGTCACTCTGCCTTTCAAGTAAATAAAATAAATCTTTTTAAAAAATCTTCTTGAAACTTTACTTAATGGCTTCAGTTCACACCAGTGTCTCCTTGACATCCTAATGTATATTACTGTCATTCTTCTCATAGATCTTTGATGCATTTTTTAAGATTTGTTTATTTATTTGAAATTCAGAGTTACAGAGAAGGAGAGGCAGAGATATCTTCCATCTATTGGTTTATTCCCCAAATGGCTGCAACAGAGCCAGGAGCTTCTTCCAAGTACCCCACATGGATAGCAGAGGCCCAAGCACATGGACCATCTTCCACTGCTTTCCCAGGCCATTAGCAGGGACCTGGGTTGGAAGTGGAGTAGCTGGCATAGGAACTGGTGCCCTTATGGGATGCTGGCATTGCAGGCAGCGGCTTTACCTGCTATGCACATTGCCAGCCCCTCGTTGATGCATCTGTGACACAATGTGATTCATTTTGTTGAGTATCAGGATCCCTGCGGAGAGATGAGAGGGGGTTGGGTTAGGTTACATGGGAGATATCAAAGAAAATAGAAGATGACAGAGATGGTAGACACCATTGAGGAAGTCATCCATCACTGCTCCAACTTCCCTCTAGCACATCTGTCTGAATGCGAGGGAAGGTTGAAAGTGGACAATGCCTAGTCTTCTACAGGGAGGTCCTATGAACTCCACGTACATGAAGTTGGTTCTTTTTATTGGCATTTGTATATAAATAAAAATGAAAAGTGAAAGAAAAGAGGTAAGAAATTATAAAAGTTTGTAAATTGCCCATTGCTTGCATTTTAAATTCTTTTCCTTGTTAAACTCACATATCCTGGAAGAAAAAGCAACATTAAATTCAAAAAGGAGGAGGGGGTAGAAGAGAAGGAAATTCAACATATTTCCTTGAGAACTTTACAAAACAAATTAAAAAATCTTTTTGGTTACCTAACTTCAGAATATGGACATAGATTTCAAATTAAAAAAATAATTAAAAGAATGAGATTGATTGTAGATAGAAACTAATATCTCAGAAAAGAGACAAAACAAATTACACCTAGGAATGATTAAAATAGCAAACTTCCCTACCGCTACTCTAGAATTAAGCAAAAATTTCAGGGGCAGACACTTGGCCTAGTGGTTAAGATGCCATTTGGGATGGTGGCATCCCATATCAGAGTGCCTGGGTTCAAGTTACAATTCTGCTGCCCAAATCCAGCTTCCTGACAATGCATCCCCTGGAGACAGCAGGTGGTGGCTCAAGTACTTGGGTTCCTGACATCCATGTGAGAGATCCAGATGGACTTCCCAGCTCCTGACATAACTCTGACTGTTGCAAGCATTTAGGGAATGAACCAATCAGTGTGAGCTCACTTGTTTGCTCTCTCTATCTATATATCTATCTATCTGTCTCTCTAATACATAAATAGATTGCATATCAACCTACTTCTCAGAGGTTATAATACAGAATAACTCCAAAGAATTAATATATAATAGCAATATTGATGTTATATTGATATACTATAACAATATAAAATTTAGGATATAATAGAAAGAAATTTGAATAATAACTTATAATTTTAAAATTCTACTTTGTACATTGTCTTTTTGATAAACACATTTTGAGTTTTCAATTTCCTGGCTTTTGGTTCTATGCACATTAAAAATTAACAGTACTCAATTGTGATTCCTCCTCATCCATCACCTTTCTCAAAAAAAGCAAACAAATAAAAAAATGCTGGGTTACCCTGGAATGGTACCTAAAAGAAAATTATCTTAGCCAATACCTTCATTGAAGAAAATTCAAGGTTCCCTGCCTGCAGAGTAGAAGCAGGGCACTATAACCACGTTTCTACCATATTAAAAAAGGAAAAAGAAAATCTCTTAGCCTAAGCACTAACTTAAAGACTTTGTAGGCGATATGAAAGAGATCAAAACTTTTTTTTTTGCTTTTTTTCCAACTTGTTTATATAACATTTTTAACAGTCACAGTGTTTCTGCTCCAAGATATTTAAGTTTTGGATATTTAACTCCTTTTTTAAGACAAAAAAAGTTTGAAATGTAATTTTGCTCTTTGGAGTGACTACCATAAGTACTACAATTAAAAAGATTTTTTTATATTTAGGAGGCCTTGTGTTTCTCATGGAAACCACTTGATTAGTGCATATCCAACTTTATTTTAACAGCACATATGGCACATAGATTATCTATCCCAGTTTTCTTGGGAAGTTCTTTGCAAAGAGCAGTAGGGAAGTTTTCAATCCCCAAATGGCCAATGGGTTTCATATGCAGCAAATTTGGCTGGCAAAAATACCAACAATGCTGTTCAACAATACTGCTGAACAATAAAGTTCAATAATATGGAACCCCGAGTGCCTGAGGGTATTTTTTTAAGATTGGTGAATCAGGGGTTTGCTTTTCACTGCTCTTTAGACAGAGTTGACACTTATTAACTCTGTAAAACTTTTTTTTAAAAGAAAAATTTATTCATTTATTTGAAAAGCACAGTTACAGATACAAGGAGAGACAGATTTTCCATCTTCTGGTTCATTCCCCAAATGGCCAGGGTTGGGCCAGGATGAAGCCAGGAGCCTGGAACTCCATCCAATTTTCCTACATGGATGGCAGGGACCCAAGCACTTGGGCCATGTTCCGTTGCTCTCCCAGGAACATTAACAAGGAGCTGAATCAGATGTAGAGCAGCCGGGACTTGAACCAGCACTCACACAAGACGCCAGAATCACAGGCAACAGCTGCGATTCCACAATAGCCCCTGTATACTTTCTTAAATCAAATGAAACTTTAATTTAGAGGAGGCAATTTTTGCAAATTTTAAAAGTTTATTAATCAAATAATCATTTACTGCCTACTTTCTTCAAAGCATTGATCTGTAAGATCTATTAAGACAGATCATATAGATGGATATTCTAGTTATTGACTATGATACAGAAACGAATAACGATACCACCAAAATTAAAATAAAGGGATAGAGCACAAAAGGAATGTCAAAGAAGGACAGATTACTTGCAGTTGGAGAGATTAGAGTTTATGGAGGATGGAGAATTCAATCTGCATCTTGAATCATGTGTAATATTTTAAATGAACACAGGTGAGTAGAGGAAAACTCGATAGGAACAAAAAGAATAACGGGCTTGTATCTGCGGGTTGGGGTGATGAAAGGATGGCATCACCTTGGGACGGATGGAAGGGCACAAGGTTTTCAGAAAGACAAACCCTTTAACTATTTTTCAACCTGTCAGCTGGTATCGCCTTTATCATAGTCCGAGGAGTGTTGCTTTAATAATTTTATTATGTTTTCTCCAGTATATCCTTATCATGCTCTTAACAAGCAATATGACAATGCATGACCTTAAGATGGATCTCTTGGCATCTCTTACGTAAAATATGCTTGGAGAGACAACAGTCTCCCAAAAACCCACCTCAGCCCCTATTCAAGGGAATAGTGCATAGAGTTGTGAATGTGCACACAGTAAGAAAGTTAATTTCCGTGCAGTCCTGAGTATGTGAAGGGCGAGAGCAGAAAGTAAAGCTGTCAGATTTGGTGAAGCTTTAAGTCAATCCCTTCTACAACATATTCTTCAAAATAAAGCTGCATTGGTCGGAGCCATGGCCATTGTTTCTGTCTTACCAGTAGCTACTTCTTTATGCTATAACAATAGAGATGAATGATTGAGGCAGAGACTCTATGGCTTACAAGTCTAAATATTGACTTTGGCCTTTAATGAAAAAGTTTTTCAGAAACAGGCGTATGGCCCAGCAGTTAAGAAGCCCGCATCCCATTTAGGAATACTTGGGTCCAATTCCGAGTTCTGTCTCCAGTGTCCTGTTAAAGTGAACCTGGGAGGCAGCAGTGATGGCCCAATTGTGGAGTCATTGCCATCCACATGGAAGACTGGGACTGAGCTCCCCAGCCCCATCATTGCAAGCAGTTAGAGAGTGAACTAGTAGACAGGAGAGCTCTCTTTTTCCTTCTCTTTTTCTCCCTTTCAAACAAAAGTTTGCTGTATTCTGCACTAGATTAAAAAAATAAGCATATGAACATTTTTTTGTCTCCAATAGCAGATTTTAAACATCAGAGGGGTTTGACTAGAGTGATCTTTTTTAGAAGGATAGTCAGGTTGCTGCAGCAAGACAAATTAGAGGGAATGACAAGAAGGCACAGAGAGCATTTAAAACTATTTTGAGTAGATAAAAGTTGGTATAAATTATATTGCTTTTTATACTGTGTCCAAGGAAATATAAAAGCCCAGACTGGTTCAAAACTGTATTTGAAAGTAAAATCAGAAGAATGACACATTTAAGAGTGGGAAGGCAGGGAGATGCCTATGCTGCAGGGAAATGCGTGGAGTCTGGAGGTAAAGCTATGCCTGGACTAAAGCTGGAGATGGGTGGGTGTGCGTTAGACTGTGGGCGGGATGGCTGAGAGGAAACAGCACCCAGGAGCTCTCATTGTTGGGACACTGCCCAGAGATCTTGACAGTGAATAGGGACCCAAAGTTTTCAACTCAACACACAGAGTTACCCTTATGTGCTGCTAAAGATATTTAGTGCTAGTAATAGACAGCGATGTGAACTAGGTAAAGACAAGAGGAAGCAATGTTATAAAGCTACAAAGGGTCTCATGGAAACTAGGGAGAAAGCCCTAAAGGCACTTATTCATGGGACTAGAGTCTAAACTCAAAGTCACCGGCTCAATTTCCATCTTCCAGGAAAGAATTGTTGCTTTGGATCAGTGTCCAGCCTGGGCTGTAGAGATGTGATGACGTAACAGCCATATGGCAGACAAGGAGTCACCCTCGACATTGAGAGAACATTACCTAGAGGTAGTGGGCTGGGAAGGTACCTCAAAGGTGACTCCATAAGAAGTGGAGCCTCTGTCTTACAAAGAGAGTCAGTAGGGTAGCAAGACCCCCTTGGCAGAAATCCTACTTACAGGCAAGTTCTTTTAAAAAAAAAAAAAAGATTTATTTATTTGAAATTCAGAGTCACACAGAGATAAGAGAGGAAGAGAAAGAGAGTGAGAGAGAGAGAGAGAGAGAGAGAGAGAGGTCTTCCATCTGATGGTTCACTCCCCAGATGGCCACAACGGCTGGAGATGTGCCTACCCGAAGCCAGGAGCCAGGAGCCTCCTCCCGGTCTCCCTCAAGGGTGCAGAGGCCCAAGGAGTTGGACCATCTTCCACTGCTTTCCCAGGCCACAGCAGAGAGCCAGACAGGAAGTGGAGCAGCCAGGTCTTGAACTGGCATCCATATGGGATGCTGGCACTTCAGGCCAGGGTGTCAACCCACTGTGCCACAGCACCAGCCCCACATGCAAGTTCTTTGGGTCATCTAGCTCTACAGGGTGCAATGTCTGTGTATACTGATGGTATTTTCATCTCCACTCTGTCCATGAAGCTCCATTAGACAAAGAAAAGCTGAAAAATGGCTTTTATAATTCATAAAAAATTATAGTCAACATTTTGATTGATAATCTAACAAACTACGAGCGAGAAATAAAATGCAGTGCATAGTTCCATCAACAAGCTTCTGTTTTTAAAATTCTGACCTTGACAAATTTGCATTTAAAAGGCATGCATTAATGATTTCCCTTCTGTGGCACAATTATTGAATATAAACCAAGGGAGCCAAGTAGGCACAAACATCAATATGTAAAGGATATTGCAGATAAATTCAATGCACTTTGAGGTGATTAGTTTAAAACGCATTGAATTTCTGGCCTTTGAATTAATGCCTTTTTTGTTCATACATGATACAGTACAAGAAGAATCCTGTGGCAGTCAAAAAAAATAAGCTCACCAAGTTGATATCTTCACCGCTCATCATTTCCTTGACACTTCTATCACAATGGTTTTCCACCCTGAATTGACAATCAAAAGAGAGGGACTTCACATAGAATTTTAAACTGCACTCGTGTTAGATGGTATCGCAACACAATACCAAACTCACGAGATCAAACACACAATTTCTCTTTTCCCTGATGCCGACTTAAGACATGTATCATCCCTTTTAACCAGTGATTTTTCCTACAAGAGTAACTTGTAGGAGATAAAGTGCGTTGACATTCTTCATACATTACTGTATACTGGGATTTAAGCTGAAAGCTAGTTCCATAGGGAAGCAAGGCAAATATAATGTTTTAAAGTCTTCCTGTTGTGGCATAATAAGAAATTTAACAATGAAGACCAAACATGTATGTCTACACATAAAATTTCTGAGGAAATCAAACATCTGCAATCACGTTCTCACTAAAAGGTATGAGCTACTTCAATCACAGTGTGTGAGGTGGATGGTCTATGTTTAGTGTTTGTGATCCTAATGATCCAGGAAAACGTTTTGGGTAGTTTTTGGTTACTTTTTCTCTCTCTTTCTGGCCCATCCTCTTTTAACTGTGCTGATTCGCTGATACCAGACGGATGCACAGATATCTCCAAAACATCTGTCTGCCAGCACGGTTAAGCAGATGAACCACCTCCCAGGTACCAGCCTTAGCACCTGCCTCAGGTAAATACATACGACCCTCATTTCCCTGTACCTGTGCCTTGGATTTCTGCATTCTCTTTAGATTGGCATCTTTTCACATCTTTTCCTCTCTCTGGGGCTCTGTCTTTGGATCTTTTATGTAAACAATGGCATCTGATTCCCAAAATAACTTTCTGAAAATGGTGCTACCTCTTCTGGGTGCAGAGAATCAAATCACACAAGACATAACCAGTACACTCCAGGGCAGGGGTCAAAGGCAGTCTTTTCATGGATGTCACATGCAGTTTGCTTTCCACAAAGTCCTCTTTGGCCCATATCTTCAGGGTCTCCCCAGGCTGGCAGTCACATCCCTCCCTCCAAAGGTGCGGTTTCTCTCAGGCAATCTTCTCCACAAAGCTCTCTACTTTTAGAATCTGCTCCCTCCTGATCTATGCCTAACCCATCCTTCATAATCACCCTTCCATTAATTTATTCCATTTGGATGTTTTCCACCTCTTCCCCTCCAGATACTTGATTAGAAGAATCTACCCTTGAGCAACAACAATACCCAACTCTATTCACTACCCATCCCACTTCCTAGTTCTACCAAGCTCCTCTCAACTATCCTCTGGCCCAGTCCCGTTAAAATACTCAGTCCCGCATCTCTTGCTCACAACAGGCAAGATCTTCAAGCTTTGCTCATAAGAGAAAACAATCTGATAGAAATGACACTCACACTAATATATGTATGGCATGGTTAATGTATGGCCTCTCCTGTTACCTTTCCATCTCTGAGCTGAACAACAGGATTTGCATATTTGCCTTAATCCTGAAGAATAAATATCTAATAGAAGAATGCCAGGCATAGGCTGCAGATAGCTTAGGGTCAGATATTTTTGACCATGTGGGTTCAGTAGTTTCAAGGAGCAATTATCAACTACTGAAATTTCAAAGCTACTTTTATGGTACCTAACTCCCTCTCCTCCTACCTTGAATCTGAGGAGTGAAAAAAGCATCTGATAGACACAAATTGATAGGTAATATGTCAGTATTAAACAAGAATAAAAGAGCGTGCTTTAGACAGCCCAAGGAGGGCTGAACTTTCTCCATGGAATGCTTATACACAGTCTCTGACTCGAAGCACAAGGGAAATTGGCTTAATTTAAAAAGTTAGTAAGATAATACAGTCAAACATCTATTTATAAACATGTTCCTGGAGACTCCTATGATATTTGGGTGAAGACTTACATATATTTCATCTAAGTAAAATGGGACTTTTTAAAAAAATAACCACATAAAAATTACCTCTGGACTTTAAGAAAAAAGTTACATTACAGGATTCAAGACTTGATTGTCTGTACATTACCAAATAATAACCCAAATAAAAATATGCTTCAAGACATGTACAGATGGTTGTTTTAGAATGACTGGAACTTAAGAAATGATGAAATATGGCTGGCCTTTAGGTTTTCTGGAGGAAGTCTATTACAGGATGATTTAGCATCTGAGGATCCAGTGGATGCATAACAAGTGTTATCACCAATATAATGTTGGATCAAGTCTTCAGCCGAGCAGAAGTAAGAAAGCAGCCTGGGGCCTCGGGAACCTTCTGTTTGGCCTGTGGCACCGTTATCTGCCACAGTATCTAGTCTGTACAGAAACCTTATTTTAATTTCACTTGGGATCCATATGTTTCTGCCAACCTTTCCTTGCAAAGATGACTTTTTTCCCACATTTTGCTATTTTCTGCTTCCTAAGCATGTGGACTTTTTTTTAATTCTTGGTTTTGTTGAAGTGACATTTCATTAGCTAAGAGAAACAAAGCTTCTAACATAAGGGTAGTGATTAAAAGAGTTTGATAGTATCTTAAACGTACACACAATATCATAAAGACTATCACAGATTGTGCATTCTATATTCTGACACTAGCACCCGTGCTTCTGAAGCCATATTTGTTTAATCCAATAATTCATCATCTTTAGCTTTATTCTTATCAAACTGAAGTCAAGTTCATCTTAGTCAATTATTGGATCTTTTTATGTACTTACAAGAATATTTGGAAACCATATGGATGTATTACTCATTTTTAATCCCTGCAGAAACTGAGTTTTCAGATTTTCATATAAAATATGCAATACTCATCAAGAAGACATGTTTGGAATGCAGTTCGATATAAGAGAAGCCTCTAATCTCACCAACTATCTTGAAATATAGCTGAAGAATAAGGCTCAGCAGGTGGTTTGCATTAAGTCAATGGACACACTTCGATTGTGTAGCTTCAGCACCACCCAGGGATAGTGGTGCCTCAACAGGCTGAAATGGGCATCCCAGTTGGTTGGTAAATACAGCCTTAGAGTATATCAAGGGACATCTGGCACCATAATTAAATGATAGCAGCCATTAATATCACCCCCTAACTATGTTCTAATTTTACTTCCCTGGAAACAACTGTTTTTACAGGAGAGAAAATGTGCAAACCAGGTGACAAGTATTTAATTTAGTTTGGTAATTGTACTTCTCACTGAAAATTAATAAAATTTCTCACACCGAATTTGAAAATATAGTTACCAGGGCTGGCGCTGTGGCACAGCAGGTTAAAGCCCTGGCCTGAAGCGCCAGCATCCCATATGGGCGCTGGTTCTAGTCCTGGCTGCTCCACTTCTGATCCAGCTCTCTGCGATGGCCTGGGAAAGCAGTAGAAGATGGCCCAAGTCCTTGGGCCCCTGCACCCGCATGGGAGACCTGGAGGAAGCCCTTGGCTCCTGGCTTCAGATCGGCGCAGCTCCAGCCGTTGCGGCCATCTGGAGAGTGAACCAGCGGTTGGAAGACCTCTCTCTTTGTCTCTACCTCTCTCTGTAACTCTTTCAAATAAATAAATAAATCCTTTTTAAAAAAAAGAAAAAAAAAGAAATATAGTTACATATTACCAGATCTTTTTCTCTGCTTCGCTTACTTTGATATGCTAATGCTTCAGTAACCTGTATGTTTATTGCACTCTTTATCCACCTTTCACTTGTGATGACGTGATACGAAAGATGGGGATTTAACTCCCGCATGTCACTGCTTCACATTTCTAACCCCTCTCATTTTCACAAAAGGTCTGCATTGTTGATAATATCTATAAGCTGTCTTTCATAAACCACAGTTACCGAGAGAAGAATCCCAGAATCTCCTGCCTTAGGAATATAAATTTGGCCTCCAGTGCCCTGGGTGTAAACCCAGAAAGGAATTCCGAGGGGCTCATATTTCAGAATGTAACTGCCATGTGTTCCCCATTCATATGGCGGCATTTCCCCTCCACAGCCACTCTTTTTTTTTTTTTTTTAATCAAATACTGCAGTACTGATTTAATCAGTATAAAAGTGAAAGAGCTTTAGATTTGTAATAAAAATCCAAATTTGGGGAAGGGCAAACTTTAAAACAGCAGCCAAGTAGAGAGGGTAGGGCAAGGAGGGGGTGTGGAAACAGGCACATTGGAAGTGTGGGGACATGTAATTGACCACTGTCAAGCCAGTGTAAGTTTCTTGGTTTCTCATGGAAAACATTTTATACACCTATTTTTTTTCCTTCCATACCAGTCTGTCCGTGTTCAGATACGTCTGTTCCATTTTTTGTCTTGTTTTGTTGATGCTATTACAACAATTTCTGCCCCACGTGGAAAAATTAGATGATTTCAAAAACTTTCTTCAGTTCCACAGTAAGCTGCCAATCACTCTTCTGCATTTCATCTCTGAACCAGTCTTTGAGTGCATCAATGGACTGCCGGCTGATCTTACTGACAAGAATGTCCGTTGCTTCAAAGCGTCTCCCAAACATCTTGGGAGATTCCCCGGGGATAGGTTCTATTTTGGCACAGACTTCCTGTCCTTTCTTTGCAACATCTACTTGTTTATGGTTTACTTCAATACTTGTTACTATTCCAATGTCAACAAAGTTTTTGCTTGGGACGCACATGGGTGTCCCTTGTTTTACCTGCCCTGCTTCCACAGTCACCCCCATCACTATTGGGTCTCGAGAATTGAAAATGTACTGAGGGAGGATTTTCATCTTGCAAGGAAATACTGCTATGTGCTTAAATTCTTCTTGTTTCTGTTTCTTGTAGTCTTGTCTGTATTTTGTAAATACATTACGTCCAGGCATCTACACTGGGTTCTCTGGAAGCTCTACTTGAGTTTTTCAAGACATCAGAAGTGCCCTATGCAGGAATTAACATTGGTCCAGTCCATAAGAAAGATGTTATGAAGGCTTCAGTGATGTTGGAACATGATCCACAGTATGCAGTAATTTTGGCCTTTGATGTGAGAATTGAACGGGATGCACAAGAAATGGCTGATAGTTTAGGAGTTAGGATCTTTAGTGCAGAAATTATTTATCACTTATTTGATGCCTTTACAAAACACAGCCACTCTTAACTGTGCCTGGTATCTCCAAAAGTAAAACCTCTTCGGGTCAAGCAGTGAAACTTTAGGATTTTGCTTGGGAAAAGTGGGAATAAGGAGCATTTTGACTTTCTCCTTCTTACACTCTCAATCTATCTTCCTGTTGTCAGTCCTACTCTGCATTTTTACCTCCAGAAACACCTGGTTCTTTCAACTCACAGCATTTCCAAGGCTTAGCAGTTTCAATTGCCTCATTGCTAGGCTTAGGTTTCAGCCTTTCTAGATCTGTTAAGTCAGTTACCATTCATCCATCTGCTTGGCAGCTTCTAAAATTATCAGTTGTTCCCAAAATGTACTGGAACATGAAGTGAGTAATTGAGAGGTGAGGTCCTACACTTTGAATTAGCAAGCCAGATTAACTGATAAGAACACAGTTGCCCACAGTGTTGTCAGTATGCTGGCCCTCTCCAAAACTATTTAGGGAATGTGACTGTTGGTTGCAAGAGGAAACTACAGATTATCTGATTTCCACTTAGGTCCATAATTAAATACCCTTTATGCAGAAATCACTTGAGCTACTCTTCCATCCCTTTTATTTGCCACAGAACCTTAACTTATCTTCTGGCAAACAATCCCTCTCCCTAGCGAAATAGATTTAGAGTTCATTGTGCAGCACAGTATTGATGGCATTGGCCTTGTGACGGTAGAAAACAGCAGGGAAATCCTCATGGGAAGCCTCCTTGTTCATAAATCACAAAATAATGAAGCTTTCATAAGAGAGTCTATGTAATTTCTACTTAGAGTGGTGTCTTAGTCTATTTAGTGTGCTACTGTAGAATACTCTAGACTGAGCAGTTTACAAACAATAGAAATTTATTTCCCACTGCCCTGGAGGCTGCAAAGGCCATGATCAAGGAAAGAGCAGGTGTGGTGTCTAATGAGGGCTCATAAATGCTCATAGATGGCCTTCTTCTCACTTTGTCCTCACATTGCAGAAGGGCGGAGGGAGCTCTGAGGTTTCTTTTTATGGTGGTTCTACTCCTACAAGCTAATCATGCCTCAAGGCGCCAATTCCAAATGCCTTCATCCTGGGGAGTGGGATTCAACACATGAAATTAAGGGAGACACAAAACTTCAGCCCACAGCAAGTAGACCAGAAGTTCAACACAGCAGGACAAACATATCCTGTGTATATGTTTCATATTTGGATCTTATCCTCAAACTCAGATGTTCAAGAATCTAATATTACTTATTTTCCTCCAACTCTACTAAATTTCTACTAGAGTCAACTGTTCCTGGGTTGATAAAACAACTTCAGTCAATCTAGTGACTTTCCATTCCCTTTCCTAGGCTGCATCTGTAATTAGATTTCTTCAGGGACAAGGCATGCATGTAAACAGAAGGAGGGATGGAAGGATGACTAGAGTCTGGTCTTCAGTGTCATCTATCCACACGGCATGTGCCAATCAACTTCAGTCCGCAGGGATTGAGGAGGGTGAATTTAGGAGGAAGGACAGTACAAACAGGAAACGCCATGACAACTTGATTACTGTCCCCAACATAATAGCCCATCTTTCCTAACTGGAATCCTGTATCTGAGTTTTTATTTTATCACCTCCTTGTCCAAACTTCTGTTTACTTGTTTGTCTTTCCACGAGCTCTCTGCACTCCCTTCCAACATTCTCCAGGGCTTATGTCGCCTGGCCCAGTCGGTTTGTTTCTGTCTCACAGTTGTCCTGCTGCCAATAGGGTGGGATGACCAGGCTGAGCCAAGCTATCCGGATAATGTCATTCCTGGCAGGAAGAGAGATTTGCAATAGTAACACACATTGCGCCTTTCTCACATTCCGGACACTCCCAGGAATCATCCGGGGCCCACTTCTGCGAAATTGGCTCTCAGCTTCATTCATCTGGCAGCCAAGACCCATAACCTCAATCTGGTTTCCAGCAACAGCAATGGTAACACCAATATCAAATGATTTGATCCATTCTGCAAATGTAAAATTTTTGTTTTTATTTGCTTTGACAAGTATTCCTGTAAGCACTGTTTCTGGAAATCACCTCCAGATGTTATTTATACTAACAATTTAACTTTTTATGAATCATAACAATAATAACAACTTATATACAGTAAGCACTTTTCTACACTTAGGGTAAATGTTTTACATACTCTATGTCCCTAAAACCTAATTACTATAACATCATATAAAAATGACCTATAGACTTATGCTCTCATGACTTGCAAATATTGGGTCCAGAATTAATCAAAAATTATGCCAGAGCCTGAACTCTTACCCACAATTATATTTGGCCAATCAAATTAATATAAGAATTCATAAAGGTGTCTGTAACTTTAAAAAATGACAAAAAGATGTCACTAGGAAAAATAGACATTTTAATTCATATGAACTGTTTTGGGTTAAAAAATATTTCTTGGACTGGGCATTTGGCACAGTTTTTAAAATGTTGCTTGGGATGCCCACATCCCATGTGGGAGTGCCTTGGTTCAAGTTCCAGCTCCTCTTTCAATTCTAGCTTCCTGCTAGCATGGACCCTGGGGGGCAGCAGATGATGGCTCAAGAACTTGAGCCCTCTCTACCCAAATAGGAGACACAGATTGAATAGAGACTCCTGGTTTCAGAATAACCTGCTGTTGTGGGCATTTGAGAAGTGAATCGGCAGATAGAGAATTTTTCTCCCTCCCTCCCTCCCTCCCTCTCTCCCCCTCCCTCCCTCCCTCTCTTCCCCTCTCTTTCAAATAAAAGTAAACAAATAAAAATTTAAACATATTTTTCAATTACAATACTGCATAGGTATACAATGAACACCAACGTGTATCCTGAAGGAGGCAAAAGTGGATGCTCCATTCTCTAACTTTGGAAACACACTCGTAACTTTCACAGTGGTAAAACCACTAACCTAGAGCAAAAACAAAACAAAACAAAACAAAATAGAAAACTTCACCAATCTTAAGGCTCCCTTAATTTTTTTCTCCTAGTTCTTGGGTACAAAATACTACGGAAGTGTGAATTTATCTGTTCTCATAGCAGAATCAATAATACGCCAGGAATCAGGAACTATACTTAGTGTGAACTGTCTTTTACCAGATGTGAAAACTTAGTAGATGCATCGCTTAATCTCTCATAATTAAAAAAAATTCTGCAAAATAAGAAAATTGGACTGAACAAACTTTCAGGTTCTTTCCCAGTTGAAAATTCTGCTCCAACTATGTAGCTCAAATTACCACTACTCCTTTTCCAAATTAACAGGCACAGAAGGAGCTCTTGAAGAAGAAAAACACACTAGGAAATTAAACATAGTTAAGGATCTATCATTACAAGATCAAAACCAAGGTTCCACATGGCTACAAGATCAGTAATTCTATTCTCTCGTTGGTTTACATCATTTAAATGTGGTTTAAATGACCCAGCAGGATTTTTATACTCTAAGGGAACTTTTATCTTCACTCTTCTTTGTCTGCTATTTGCTACTCTCTGTTCTCCTATTGAACATAATTTCTTTCCATATGTTTCTTCCCTTTCTCTGGAGGAAGACAAATGCGCCCTTTATGCAGTTGAGAACAGTGAGTACCTGTGCATTTCCTAATAGAGACTCTTTACCCTTTTTGCAATTGCATATGAATTGACCAGGGCAAGCACTGTGGCCTACAATGCAGGCATCCCATGTGGGCTCCGGTTCCTGTCCTGGCTGCCCCACTTCCAATCCAGCTCTTCTGCTAGTGGCCTGGGAGGGCAGCAGAAGATAGCCCACACGTTTGGGCCCCTGCACCCATGTAGAAGACCTGGAGGAGCCTCCTGGCTCCTGGCTTCACCCGTCTGGAGAGCGAAACAGCAGATGGAGGATCTCTCTCTCTCACACACTCTCTCTCTCTCCTTCTCTCTGTCTCCTTCTCTCTCTGTGGCTCTGCCTTTCAAATAAATAAGTCAATCTTAAAAAAGAAGAAGAAGAAGAATCCGTTTTCCTTACGAACACCTTCAACAGTCCCTGGAACACAGTAATTATTCAACGAATGTTGACTAAAATTTTCTGTAGGGCAATTTTCTCACTTTACAGATGGGAAGCTAGGGCTCATGGGCATGAGTGCTACACTCCCATTGGAGACTTTTCCCGGCCCCAAACACTGCCCCTCAAATCCTGATGCCTGTATTTGCAAACTTTAAGTACAGCTAGGGGTTATACCACTTACAAGCTTATAACACACTTACGGAGTTTTTTTAAAAATCTGCATTTATTTAAATGCAAGCAGAAACATATTTTGAATTCCTGGCTGATTGCAGAAATAGAAGAAAAAGAAGTTGCTGACAATTGTTCAGCTTTGAAATAAGCCACGACAGGGGGCCCAATACTATGTCGCAGCACGTTAAAGCCCTGGTCTGAAGCACCAGCATCCCATATGGGCACCAGTTCAAGTCCCAGCTGCTCCTCTTCCAATCTTGCTCTCTGCTATGGCCTGGGAAAGTAGTGTAACATGGCCCAAATGCTTGGGCCCCTGCACCCACGTGGGAGACCCAGAAGAAGCTCCTGGCTCCTGGTTATAGATCAGCTTGGCTCTGGCCATCGTGGCCATTTGGGGAGTGAAGCAGTGGAAGACAGATCTCTCTCTCTGTCTCTACCTCTTTCTGTAACTCTGCCTTTAAAATAAGGGGGAAAAAAAGCCATAAAAATTTAAAGATAGGCAGAGATGATTTGTAAACATACACACTGTATCACATCACACATGTGCAAGGGTTTTAAAATATCCTCAGGTGTACACATGCGTCACACAAGAATCACCTGTACAGATAAACTACACAGGAGTAAAAGGTAAAAGGAGTTGTTAGTACAAGACAACCACGAACCAAACACGCAACTGTATTCCCAAATCTGACTCTGATTAACTAGATCATGTTGAGTCCTGGAGCTCCCAGACTCCTCCATGGACAACATGGAAAATTCACCAACTCCAATTCTGGTTAAGGAGCCATCCTCAGGTTACCTTGAGGGCTAACGAGAGAAGTCTGGAAGGTGGGTGCGGAGGGGGAGGCAGATGGGTTCTCATCAGAGGGACCCACCAAACCAAACCCAGCTCTCACCCCCTAGCTTGCACGTTGTGATCCTTGGAACCACAGCGCACCTGAGGTGCAGGAGGAAACAGCATGAGAACAAAAGCTAATAGTCTAGGTTTAGCAGAATAAAAAGAGGGAAAAAGATTCTTTTTAATTATTTGAAGAGATTCTAAGGACTCAGTATGGTTTACTATAACAAAAGAATTCCATGAAAAAACTTAAAATAATAAAAATAGGATACCAGTGCACATTTATAAACAAAGCAATGCTTGGAAAATGCAGAAGTTACTAGATTTACTGTGTATATATACACTATATATTACATATATTCTGAGAAAATGTAATTTCAGCAATGTAAAATAGAACATCAATACTAGAGAAATTGTTAAAATCATGTAAAAATAAAACTAGCAGAATTATTGAGTGAAAGTGAAATAACCCCTCAGGCAAAGTTTCTGTGGAACACTTTTGTAACCTCTAAGAATCAAAAGAAAGGAGTGGAGTGAAGGGAGAATCACTTCTTCAAGGCCATGCTGGGGTGGGCATTGGGTGCAACAGTGAAGATGCTGCTTGGGAACCTGCGTCCTATATGAGTGCATGGGTTCAGCCCCTGGTTCCACTCTCCATCCCAGCTTCCCGCTCATTTGCATCCTGGGAGGCAGGAGGTAATGGCTCAAATACTTGGGTTCCTGCCACCCACATGGGAGACCTGGGTGGGGTTCCTGGCTCCAGATTGGTACGGCCCTGGCTTCTGCTGGCATTTGGGGATAAACCAGCAGATGTGAGGTCTTTGTATGTGTGTGTCTCTGTGTTTATCTGCCTTTCAAATGAAATAAATACATAAACATTTTTTAAAAGGCATGGGGCCAGCACTGTGGTATGGTGGGTAAAGCCACCACCTGTGATGCAGCATCCCATATGGGTGCTGGTTCTGTTTGTGTCCCGGCTGCTCCACGTCCCCTCCAGCTTCCTGCTGATGGCCTCGGAAAAGCAGTGAAAGATTGCCCAAATGTTTGGGTCCCTGCCACCCACGTGGGAGACCCGGATGAAGCTTCTGGCTACTAGGTTGGCCTGGCTCAGCTCCTGACATTGTAGACATCTGGGGATTGAACCCGTGGATAAAGATCTCTCTCTCTCTCTCTCTCTCTCCCTCCCCCATATATAATTCTGCCTTTCAAATAAATAAAATAAATCTTTTAAAAACAAACAAAAAAAAGCCATGCTCTCCCACCCAGATAACTTCACTATTGATCTTTACGATCTTGAACTCTGAATGGATTCTTTCTCTAACTTCACTCTCTCTCTCTGCTTTGCCTCCTCCATGGCTGGGCTGGGTGAAATTTTTGTTTGTTGCATTTGTAGAAAAACTATGTCAAATGAAAATTACTGCTCTGTCTCATTGCCATTTAATAAAATTCAGATTCCAAGATTTTCCTCTAAACTCTTGAAGCAAGAGAAATCCTTAGAATAACAAGTGATCTCTCCTTCACCAGGAGTAGGGATGGAAAGAAAGAATAACCCTAGGGAGAAAAAGTGATAAAAAACAACTGCTTATAGTGGTGTTTGGAGAAAATTATGTAAATATTTATGCAAAGACAGCTTTGCAGAACACATCGAGCTGCATCAGAACCGCTCGTGCCAGCGTGCACAGGCAGCCTCACAGTTGGATCAACAGCCTGAAAAGCAGATGTGCCAATTTCCTGTATTTGATTATGATGATTCCTAATTATGCCAGAGCTGTGGCAATGTCCTTCCCTAGAATGACTCTTAATTTTGTTTTGCTAAAGCACACACACAACCTGTTTTGGACGTGTAATTCATTGTCACGTTAAGTCTATGAAACACTCATTTGTCTGCTTAATAGTTCTGAGGACAATGCCTTACGTGGATGCTGTTGTCTTTTTTAATTCAGTCTTCTCAAGCAAAAAAAGGGGAAAAGGAAGGAAATACGCATGGTGATGGGGCCAGGCCATTTAACCTCTGTGAGACAGACTTTCCCACCACTGTCCAGATAGGCCAGATTTCAATGAAAACAGGTGTCTTCTCTTGCATTTCTGTTTGCAATGCCATTATCAACATGACTGGTCCACAGACCATAAGCCACAGGCAATGAATGAGTCCTCTATCAGACATAATTATTAAATGGCTTGACCCTTTGGTACCTAGACTCTAGTTATGTGATAGCTCAAAGAGAAGAAGGCAGACCACAGCTGACTCATAGAATCATAGAATTTTCCATAGGAGCCTTGCGTATCTGAAGGAAGCATTTGTTAACCAGAACTTTAATCAGATATTCTATTTCGCACTTCTCACTGCACAATTCATATTTGTATTTGCTTTATAAGGATAATTCAAAAAGTTCATGGAAAATATACACTTGTTTTGGTACAAAGCATTTTGAAATCCATGTGTAGCTTCTTCATAATGCACAAATGTGCCTGGAACATTTTGAAATCCTCCGGTATATGAACATATTTCAAAAATTTTCTCACCAAAATAAACTTGTCATTTCATCCCATTGTCCACAGCATTTTTGAAATAACTTCTTACCATTTAAAAAGTGCTTTCCCCTTATAATCCCTTATTTCCCCCACTCAATAAGTCTATGATGCCAATGTATTATTTTTACTTAGATATGTAGAGTGAATACAAAGAGGTTAAATTGCATGTTCAAAGTACACAGTAGAACCAGGACTTAAGACCCACCCTGTCCACAGATCGACAGTTACCTGTGTCTTGACGAGGCTTGCTCTTTATGGAAATAATGTCAAGGACAAACCTTGAGTCTGTCCCCTCCTCCTGATCTAAATTTGACCTGATCTAAACTCTGACCTGATCATAACGTCATAGCCAGATCATTCTCCAAATGTGTGTGCTGATGCTGATGGAAACAAACCTACCATGCTGTCAGTTGTTTAAAAGAATAGCGCATATGGCATATACAGTATATAATGCTCGGTGATGACAATAAATAACTGTATTCCTGGTATATGTTTTTGCTATACCATACTTTCATAAATTTATAATTATTTACTTTGTATTTTTTCTACTTTTAAAAAATCACGAAGTTCACTGTGAGACCACTTCAGACATATCCTCAGGAATATTAGAGAAGAAGGCATTGCTTCCATCCATGGATGTCACTGCCCTGGAGACCTCTCAGTGGGACAAGACATGCAGGTGGAAGACAGTGATGGTGATCCTGACACTGCGTAGGTCTAGGCTGGTGTGTGTGTTTGTCTTCGTTTTTAACAAAAAAAAAAAATTGAAAACTTAAAAAAATTAGTTGAATAGAACAAAGTCTTAGAGAAAAAGGGTATAAGAGGTCAGTGCTATGGCATAGCGGGTAAAGCTGCTTCCTGCAGTGCCGGCATTCCATATGGGTGCTGGTTTGAGTCCTGGCTGCTCCACTTCTGATCCAGCTCTCTGCTATGGCTTGGGAAATGAGTAGAAGATGGCCCAAGTCCTTAGGCCCCTGCACCAGCCTGAGAGACCTGGATGAAACTCCTGGCTCTTGGCTTCAGATTGGCACAGCTCTGGCCATTGCAGCCATTTGGGGAGCAAACCAGTCAATGGAAGACCTCTCTCTCTCTCTCTCTCTCTCTCTACCTCTGCCTCTGCCTCTCTGTAACTCTGCCTTTCAAATAATTAAATAAATCTTTAGAAAAAGAAAAATGATATAAAGAAAAAGTGTACAGCTGTACAATGTGTTTGTGTTTTAAGCTAAATGCTATTACAGTACAGTCAAAAGTTTAAAAAGACTGAAAAGTTTATAAAGTAAAATTTTACAATAAGCTAAGGTTATTTCATTATTGAAGAAAGAAAAAAATTCAGGGCCAGCACTGTGGCATAGTGGGTAAAGCCACTGCGTACATTGCTGGCATCCCATATGGCGCCGGTTCAAGTCCCGGCTGCTCCACTTCCGACCCAGCTCTCTGCTATGGCCTGGGAAAGCAGTGGAAGATGGCCCATGTCTTTGGGTCCCCGAGACTTCGTGGGAGACCTGGAAGAAGCTCCTGGCTCCTGGCTTTGGATCAGCCCAGCTCTGGCCATTGGTGCCTTTTGGGGAGTGAACCAGTGGATGAAGACCTCTCTCTCTGCCTCTGCCCCTCTGTAACACTGCCTTTCAAATAAATAAATAAGTCTTTTAAAAAAAGAAAGAAAGAAAGAAAAATTAACAAGTTTAGTATATCCTAAGTTTACAGTATTTATGAAATCTACATCAATGTACAATAAACCCTGGGTTTTCACACTCACTAACCCCGGGGCAACTCCCAGAACTGCAAGCTGTGTTGATAAGTGCCCTACACAGGCATATACTCCTGACCTTTTTGTTGTTGTTGTTTTTACTGAATGTTCGGTGTATCTTTGCTATGTTAGTTGTGTTTAGATGTATACAAATACCATTGTGATACCATTGCTGACAGTGTTTAATATTTGGTACAGTATCATGCTGTAATGATTTTTGGCCTAGAAGCAGTAGACTAAACATATGGCCTCGGCATGTAGTAGGCCATAGCATCTAAGTTTGTGAAAGTGTGCTCTGTGATATTTACACAACAGCAAAATTACTCAAGAACACATTTCTCAGAATGTATCCACACTGTTAATTGACAAAGGACTATCCTTGCTAGGTACAAAATCCAGGAATAATCCATAGGAAGCAAACAGGCCATAAACTTGGTTCACCAATTACACAAGATAGATGTTTTCGGGGACCCTTCTAGGTCTTTCGATATCCGGTTCATAAATAAGATGAAATTTGAGTCAAGCCTCGAGGGATGAAAAGGATGAGGGTTGAGAAGACAGAGGAGAGTGTCCCAGGATGGAGAATGCTAGAGTAGACAAGAGAAACTGGAAGTCCCCTGGAGCTCTAGATAGATTTTCACAAGTGAAAGCACATCTTGAGGAACAATGGAATGTAAGATTAGAAAGGTACAGAAGAGTCATACATAATAGAATTGTGGACAATAGGTAGTCATGGAAGGCTTGATGCAGAGAGTGAATGTGAAGGCATGGTTTTGGAACAATGTCAGTGATGGCTAATATCAATCCCACCCCAAATTAAAGTCATAAAAGGATGCCTTCAAATTCAAGAAGCAAATGGACACCATCTCTTAAAAAATAAACAAGAAGCTCTCATCCTCAGATGATGGTTATAGGGGCCAGCGTTGTGGCACAGCAGGTTAAAATGCCACTTGTGATGCTGGCATTCCATACTGGAACACTGATTTGAATCCCAGCTGCTCCGATTCTGATCCAGCTCCTTGCGAATGTTCCTAGGAAGGCAGTGAAGACAGCCCAAGTGCGTGGGCTCCTGCACCCATGTGGAAGACACCCAGATGGAGTCCCAAGCTCCAGGCTTTGGCCTGGCCCATCCCTGGCCATCATAGCCATTTGGGGAATGAATGAGCAAATGGAGAATCTCTTTCTCTTTCTGTGTGTATATGTGTGTGTGTCTCTTTGTGTGTGTGCCCCTCTTTCTCTGTCACCCTGCCTTTCAAACAAATAAATTAAAAATTTTATCTCTATAATATTTCATATATAATGCCAGTTATGGAATCTAAATTAAAGAGAAATAAGAGAAAAAATAACCAGATCAAAATCAAGAAAAACATGCCAAGACAAAGAGACTTTAGATAATAATAATGTACCATAAAAAAACCTAGAAGAAAAGATTTTAAATATTTTCACCATAAAGAAATGGTAAGTGTTTGATGAGCTAAGTGTTTTCTCTGATTGGGCATTATACAACGTACACCTCTATCAAAACATCACAAGGTACCCACAAATATGCACACTTTTTATGTGTCAGTTAAGATTTTTTAAATTAACCAAAAAAAGGCATAGAATAACAACAGTAACTTTAAAATAGCTATACTTTATAATTAAAGGAAATTAAATAAAACCTACAAGTAAAATGTAGGGATTTAGAGCAGATTATGTAAAGAGAAAATTAATGAACTAGAAATTTATCAAAAGAAAAGATTCATAGAAAATAGAGAGATGGCCAGCACCATGGCTTAACAGGCTAATCCTCCATTTTGCGGTGCCAGCACACCGGGTTCTAGTCCCGGTTGGGGTGCCGGATTCTATCCCGGTTGCCCCTCTTCCAGGCCAGCTCTCTGCTATGGCCCGGGAAGGCAGTGGAGGATGGCCCAAGTGCTTGGGCCCTGCACCCGCATGGGAGACCAGGAGAAGCACCTGGCTCCTGGCTTCGGATCAGTGAGATGTGCCAGCCGCAGCGGCCATTGGAGGGTGAACCAACAGCAAAAAGGAAGACCTTTCTCTCTGTCTCTCTCTCTCACTATCCACTCTGCCTGTCAAAGAAAAAAAAAAAAAGAAAAAGAAAATAGAGAGATGAAAATGTGGAAAATGGAGACAAATACGTTATACACCCAGAAGGGTCTCTGAAAAACTCTAACGTGTAATTGGAGAACCAAGAGAGAAGAGAGAAAACTGAACAGGATGAAGAGAAACAGTGGTGGCCAGAGGACCACAAGAAAGCTTCAGGTTGCCCAACGAGAATAACTGCCACCTTGGGATTTGACACTGAGAGAAAATATCTTCCAGAAACCATAATACGATTATTTTAATATAAACAATGGACTTGTTGATTTCAAACTCACGCTGAAGGAAATTCTAAAGTCTGTTCTTCAAGCTGGGAGATATGATTTTAAGTAGAAGTTCAGAGTCCAAGGAGGAAATACGAGCATTAAAGTGTAAACATATGGGTAGCTCTAAGTAAATTCTGACCAAATGATGATAGTAATAATGTCTTGTCACATTAAAACTTACCAAGAATTAATATAGATGTCAATTATAACATAACAGTTGTGAGGGGATAGAGTTAGTGTTCTAAGCTTCTGTGTCACCCAGAAATAGAGAACAATTTTATGACCTTGATCATTTAAGAATATACTCTTTAACCTCTACTATAACCTCAGAAAGAATAATATAACAAGGTGTGACTTCTAAGATAATGGAGAAAACAGAAAAATCCTGAATTAGTCTGAAGCAGGAAATAAAATACATGAAAACAAAAATAGGCCAGGTAGGGTAAATTAAAAGCACATAGGCTTAAACACATAGGCTTAATACATCATAATTACATTAGATGTGAATGGTTTAAGTGTTAGAATTACAAAGTAAATATTATCAGAAGAAAACCTTTAAAAACTGAACTACTTGCTTCCTGTAAGAAACACTAGCAAATAAAAGAATAGAGGAAAAAATGGAAGTAGGAGGATGAAGGAAATGATACAAATTGCAAGTATTACCCAAACGAAACCTGGTATGGTGTGTTCACATCAAACCATGTAGAACTTAAGGTAAAAAGCAACACTAGAGCTCAAGGAAATATTTCATAATGATAAAAGAAAGAGCTCAGTTAGCCAGGAAATGACAATTTTAAACATGCAAAGCAAAAATTGAGAGAATTAAAAGAAGGAATAGATAAATCTACAATCGCAGTGAGATATTATAACACACCCTTCAAAAACTGATAAAATAGGCAAGATTTATCAACCTGGCTAACAAATATAAAATCTTTTTATAAGTAGCAGACATTGCATAAAACAATTGCAAACTACACATTCATCTCAGATACAGAGAACACTGACAAAAAGTTCTATACGCTGGATGATAAAGTGACCTTGTGTACCAAGCACATTCCTTTATCACAATTGAAATAAGCTAAAGACTTATAATAGAAAAGATAACTGGAAAAATTCCCAGGTGTTTGAAAATTAATAAATATACTTCTAAGTAATCAAGTCAAAGAAATTACCAACTTGAAATTAGAAGATATTTTTAAGCGAATAATAGTGAAAACACTGCTTGCCATAACTATGGGATGCCACAAAAGTAAGTTTTTGCTCATAAATGAATATTCAAAGGAAAGCAAAGTTAAAATTAAATTATCTAAGCATATATTTCAATAAAGAAAAAGAACATCCCAAAGAAAATTGGGCAAAAAAAGAAAACATAACATTAAAGAAATATAAACATATATACCATCATGAGGATCAACCTGGCCAAAAGTTGGTTCTTTATAATAAGGTACAGAAATTGCAAACAATATAATTAGAAAATTAGGGGCCAGCATTGTGGTGTGGTGGGTAAAGCCACCACCTGCGACAACAGCATCAAATGTAGGTGCTGATTTGTATCCAAGCTGTTCCTCTTCCAATCCTGCTCCCTGCTAATGGCCTGGGAAAAGCAGCAGAAGATGGCCCAAGTGCTTGGGTCCCTGCACTCATGTGGGAGACACAACTGAAACTCCTGGCTTCAGCCTGCCCCAGCCCTGGCCAACACAGCCATTTGGGGGGCAAACCATCAGAGATTCTCTCTCTCTGTCTGTCTGTCTGACTTTCAAATAGGTAAATATTTCTTTAAAAAAAAAAAAGGAAATCGGGTATAAATGTTTTCTCTTTAAATGACCTATAATTCTGTAATACTAATTAAAAAAAAATAAAAAACCAAAGACAATCAGGGCAAGAGTTTGACACTGGTTAAGTCACCTCTTGAGAAGCCTACATCTGAGAGTGCCTGGGTTCCAGTCCTGGCTCTGCTTCCAATTTCAGCTTCCTGCAAATGTATACCCTGGGATGCAGTAGGTAATGGCTCAAGTGTTTGGTCCTTGCCACCCGCATGAGAGACCTGGAATGAGTTCCTGGTTCCCAGCTCCAGCCCAGCCCAGACCTGATCATTGTAGTTATCTGGGGAGTGAACCAATAGATGGAAGGTCTCTCTCTTGCTCATTCTTTCTAATAAATTAATTTAAAATACTGATAATAAAATTTTAAATTTTAAAGATCTTGCTATATAAATGAGACTGTCCAGAATATGAAAAAACTCACAGACTACAATTTCCAAAAGCATATCTGATAAAGAACTGTGACCCAAAATATACAAAGAACTCTTAAAACTCAACAATAAGGAAACGAGAAAACTAAAAAATGAGCCAAAGACCCTAACAGACACCTCACCAGAGAAGATATACAGATGGCTGATAAACATGTTAACAGATGCTGCACATCATAGGTCATCAGAGAAATGCAAATGAAAACAATGAGATACCACTACACATCGATTAGAAAAGCCAAAATCTGGAATACCACATGTTAACAAGAATGTGGAGTGAAAGGAACGCTATTATATTGCTCATGGGAAGGCAAAATGGTACAGCCACTTTGGAAGACAGTTTGTCAGTTTCTTACAAAACTAAACATACTATTATTCTAAGATAAAGCAATTTACTCCTAGGTATTTTTCCAAAAGAATCAAAAACTTATACGTACACAAAAACTTGTATGTAGATGTTTAGAACAGTTTTGCTCATAGCTGCCAAAACTTGAAGGCAACCCACATGTCCAGCAGTAGAGAAATTGATGAATAAGTCATACTATCAGCCAATGGAATACCATTCAGCACACAAAAAGAACTGGGCTATCAAGCCATGAAAAGAATGGAGGAGGGGCCAGCGCTGTGGCATGAGTAGGCTAAGCCTCCACCTGCTCTGCTGGCACCCTATTTGGGCACCAGTTTGTGACCCAGCTGCTCCTCTTCCAATCCAGCTCTTTGCCTATGGCCTGAGAAAGTAGTGGAAAATGGTCCAAGTCGTAGGGCCCCTGGATCCCATGTGGGAGACCCAAAAGAAGCTCCTAGTTCCTGGCTTTGGCCTACCACAGTGCAAGCCTTGCAGCCATTTGGTGAGTGAACCAGTGGATGGAAGACCTTTCTCTCTGTCTCTCCCTCTCTCTGAAGCTCTACCTCTTAAATAAATAAATTTTAAAAAATAAACTGAAATGCATATTACTAAGTGCAAGAGTCAATATAACAAAAGTTGTTAACTGGTTGATTGCAACAATATGGTATTCTGGATAAGGTAACAATATGAGAACAGTAAAAAAAAAAAAAAAAAAAATGGTGGCCAGGGGCTAAGAGGAAGGAAGCAACGAGTAGGCTGAACACAGAGGATTTACAGGGAAGTGAAAACACTGTGCATGATGCTATAATGGTGCATACATGTTACAAATTGGTCCAAACACATGGAACATACAACACCAAGAGTGAGCTGTACTATAAACCCTGGGAGATGCTGATGTCAGTGCAGGCTTATCAGATGTAGAACTCTATTGGAGGATGTGGACAATGCAGGAGGCTATGCATGTGTTAGCAAGAGGCACTTGGGAAATCTCTGTGTTTTCCCTTTAATTTCCCTGTGAATCCAAAATTGTTCTTTAAAAACCCATCTTTAAAAAATTAGTTTGTAGCCGGCGCCGCGGCTCACTAGGCTAATCCTCCGCCTTGCGGCGCCGGCACACCGGGTTCTAGTCCCGGTCGGGGCACCGATCCTGTCCCGGTTGCCCCTCTTCCAGGCCAGCTCTCTGCTGTGGCCAGGGAGTGCAGTGGAGGATGGCCCAAGTGCTTAGGCCCTGCACCCCATGGGAGACCAGGAGAAGCACCTGGCTCCTGCCATCGGATCAGCGCGGTGCGCCGGCTGCAGCGCGCTGGCCGCGGCTGCCATTGGAGGGTGAACCAACGGCAAAGGAAGACCTTTCTCTCTGTCTCTCTCTCTCACTATCCACTCTGCCTGTCAAAAAAAAAAATTAGTTTGTAATTAAATGCAATAAAAAAGTAATATTTTGAATTGAATTTCACTACAGACAGCTAAGTTAAATTCTTTTGTGAATCCCAGAAAAAGGATTTTTTAAAACCCACAGCAACCATACTAATTAATTTTCAAATGATTCAGGAATAAAATGAGGTACTATAGAATTATTTCTATGGGAAAATGTGTTGACTTGGACAAACTGAAGACATGCCACCTGTCGTAAGAATGACGTGAAATACCTAGAAAATCCTATTTCCAAAACCCATGTTCTCTTAGCTGACTTTTCTCCATCCTCAGAACCACTTTGTCCTGGTCCAAGCTGCCATTCTCTCTCATTTGGAAAACTAAACAGCTTCCTACCTGGCCTCTCCCTTTCCACTCCTGGCAGTCTTTAAAATGAGTTTTATAGAGCTGCTAGATCGATTTTTATAAAACCACAAACCTGATCCTGTTACTCCCCTGCATACAACCCGTCAGGGGCTCCTAACTGCATGTGGGTGAAATCCAAATCCTTAGTAAGATGCCCTGCCAACTTGCCTGCCCGTTATCTCGGGCCATGGTTTGTTCTGCAGGTGCACGGGCCTTCTCCTCACTCTGCCCTTACTCAAAGTCTTTGAAAATGCAACCAATGCTTGCTGGAATGCTCTATGCCCCACCCTTCACCTGGTTAATGCTTAAAAGTCACTTCCTCAGGGTAGACTTCTGGGACTTCTCCCTGACAGTATCTCGATAATGAGTGCTGCAGGTTGGGTTGTGCAGGAACCGACTGCTAAGACGGATTTAGGAGTCTGAATGTTTTTTCAGGGAGCAACTCCCGTGCAGGAAAGCTGAGGATGTAGGACTTAGGGAGGGGCACTTTCAAACCATGATCCTGATATAACAAAGCCTCTGCCAGCCCAGCCAAGAGGCACAGGGGCAAAGATTGCCCTTTGGAGGCGTCTTACATTGTAAAGCAAAGGCTGGGCAGTTGTACAACTGCCTACTTCAGTCACTGTCTTCAAAGCTGAGACTAACAACCCTTAGGAAACTAAAAGCTGAAGACTGTCTTTGAGGCCGGTACCGTGGCATAGTGGGTAGGGCTGTTGCCTACAGTGCTGGCAGCCCATGTGGATGTCGGTTCAAGTCCCGGCTGCTCCACTTCTGACCCAGCTCTCTGCTATGGCATGGGAAGGTGGTGGAGGATGGCTCATGTCCTTAGGCCCATGCACCTGCATGGGAGACCTAGAGGAGGCTCCTGGCTCCTGGTTTTGGATCGGCCCAGTTTTGGCCATTGTGGTCATCTTGGGATTGAACCATCAGATGGAAGACCTCTCTCTACCTCTGCAACACTGCCTTTCAAATATATAAATAAATCTTAAAAAAAAGACTCTTCTAACCACCTGCCTTGTACCTTTGTACCTAGACTGCAAGTTCTTTAGAGGAAGAACTGAGCAGTCATCTCTGTGTCCCCCTCTCTTCTCTTCAATGCACCCATTGCTTTTCTTCATTTCTGTACAATCTGAAACTCTTTCCTGTGAGTATGCATCTCATCAGTTGCTGCTTCCTCTACCACAAGACAAACCGTGGAGAGCAGAGGTGGTTTGTTTAATTTTCCACTATATACCTAGGACCTAGCACAGTGGCTGGCACTTTGCAAGAACACAAATGATGGATGAGTGGATATGTCTGCCACCTGAGGATAACTTTTCTTGCGGGCATTTGTAGTGGAATTCTTACAGTCAGCGATGCAAACTACTTCACATGACTCAAAGCTCTGCAGGAATTCTGGAATTCTGAGAATTGTGCTGTCTGTGTTAGGTATGTTGCTCTTTCAACCAACAGGCCTTAATGTAGCTGGTGAAGTTTGATCTCCAAGCCTTCTGCTCTGACCATCTAGATTCCATACTCAGCTCATGCACCCTTTTGCCCTTGGCCTCTAATACTCTGGACCTTTAAGAATCTATGGCCCATTCCTCCCTGGCACTAGATAAAGCCATGAGAGCTAACAGGAGTAGAAGCCATGGTGACGTCATAACCACATCATCCACTACCTGCTATCCTTTTCTGTGCCCCCCATACAAATCCAGGTTTTCTGCTTTCTAGCCTTTGAAGCTTTTGTGTTCCTGATAGCTCTTCTCTCTGAAAAGTCCTTCTGTATTCTTAAATGCTATGGCAGCCACATTGTCAGTTATCCTGACTCAAGTATTTATACTACTCAAGAATTTATACTACTCAAGAACTCGTATGTCCACAAGGTCGGGGAAAGGGGGTGGTGAACAGCTATCTGGGTTTTCAAATACTACAAATTTTAAGACCCCATTGTTTTTGTTTTTGTTTGTAAAGATTTACTTATTTATCTGAAAGTCAGAGTTATATAAAGAGGGATCTTCTGTCTGCTGGTTCACTCTCCAGATGGCTACAGTGGACAGGGCTGTGTTGGGCCAAAGAAAGGAGCCCGGAGTTTCTTCCAGGTCTCTCATGTGGGTGGCAGGGATCCAGGTATTTGGGCCATCTTCTGCTACTTTCCCAGGCCATCAGCAGGAAGCTGGGTCAGAAGTGGAGCAGCCAGGTCTCAAACTGGCACCCATATGGGATGCCAGCACTGCAGGCAGTGGTTTTACTAACTATGCCACAGTGCCAGCCTGAAGACCCCATTGTTGAAATTAAACACAGGTCTGGTGCCATGGCATAGCAGGTAAAGCCTCTGCCTGCAGTGCCGGCATCCCATATGGGTGCCGGTTCAAGTCCCAGCTGCTCCACTTCCGATTCAGCTCTATGCTATGGCCCGGGAAAGCAGTAGAAGATGGCCCAAGTCCTTGGGCCCCTCCACCCACATGGGAGACCTGGAGGAAGCTCTTGGATTCTGGCTTCAAACTGGCACAGCTCCAGCCATTGTGGTCAATTGGAGAGTGAACCAGTGGATGGAAGACCTCTCTCTCTTTCTCTGCCTCTTCTTCTCTCTGTGTGTAACTCTGACTTTCAGATAAATTAATAAATCTTTTTTTAAAAATTAACAATAAATTTAAACACACCAATCCCTATACCACTTCTAATCTAGGCTTCCTGCTGTGATTGCCAGAGACAATTTTTGGGATGGGTATAGGTCATTTAGACTATAATTTTTAAATGACTAGCAAAAATTTGGAGACTCTCGAAGTTGATTGGTTAGTTGCCTCCACATAGGGATAACCTCACCCCATATGACCATTAGGAGGTATTTTTCCATTCCCTTCAATAAGATGGTTAAGAAAAAGGGTCTCTGGGCATGGGTTCAAACCCTCACTCCCTCATGTATGCGCTGAATAATGGTGGACACGTAGCTTGACTTCTCCATACACAGAGAAAATAGAAGCATATACCTAGAAGGCATTTGTGAGGATTTAGTAAGGTCACGGATATGCAAGTTGCCTATTGCAGTTCCCATCGCAGTGTAAACACCTAAGAAATGTTATTAGTCAGTATTTTAAAAATTATCACCTTTTTCTTTTTCTTTTTTTAGATTTTATTTGTTGATTTGAAAGGCAGAGTTATAAAGAGGCAGAGGCAGAGGCAGAAGCAGGGAGAGAAAGAAGTCTTCCATTTGGTTCACTCCCCAGACGGCTGCAACAGCCAGAATTGGGCCTATCCGAAGCTTCTTCCTCGTCTCTCACGTGGGTGCAGGGGCCCAAACACTTGGGCCATCTTCCTCTGTTTTCCCAGTGATTGGCAGAGAGCTGGATTGGGAAAGGAGCAACTGGGACTAGAACCTGTGCCCCTATGGGATGCCGGCACTGCAGGCGGAGGCTTAGCTCACTGACATAGTGCCGGGTCCATCACCACTTTCTTCTGTTTAATTGTCACCATCTCTCACCTTTCTTTCTCTTCCCTTCTAGTCACTCTTTCTCATTCTTTCTTGGAACTTTTCCATGAGTGAGGGAGAAAAGATTCTTATCTACTTCGGCATACACCAAGAAATGAGTCATTTGTTCACAACAGGAGGTAATGTTGCAGAGTGGATGGACTGGTGAGCTCTGGAGTCTGGTAGTCTGTTTCATACCAGCTCTGTCACATCCTGGTTGTGTATTACTGTGCAAGACACTTAACATCTCAGTTTTCCTATTTGAAAAATGCAGTTACAGGATCTGTGCTGTGGCTTAGCGGGTAAAGCCACCGCCTACAGTGCCAGCATCCCATATGGGTGCCATTTCGAGTCCTAGCTGCTCCACTTCCGATCCAGCTCTCTGCTATGGCCTGGGAAAGCAGTAAAGATGGTCCAAGTCCTTGGGCCACCGCACCCGCATGGGAGAACCGGAAGAGGCTCGAGGCTCCTGGTTCTTGGGTTCAGATCAGCCTAGCTCCAGCTGTTGCAGCCATCTGGGGAGTGAACCAGTAGATAGAAGACCTCTCTCTCTGCCTCTGCCTCTCTGTAACTCTGCTTTTCAAATAAATAAATAAATCTTTCAAAGAAAAAGAAAAATACAGTTACTATTTATATCTGCTTCATGAGGTTATCATTAAGATAAAATTGCTCTTAAAAAAGTATATGATCCAAAGACATTGTGGATGAATATTAACTATTAATTTTGGGTTTTTAAATTTTAAAATAGGAAATAGAATTACTAATAAGGCATAAATAAGAGCTAGCTGGTGGAAGACAATTGCTCCCTGTTTTGCTCAAATCAAGGCTCCAAGGTACTCAGTCTAATGAAAACCTTACTGTAACAACTGCCCAGCAGCCAAGTCTCTTCTGAGGATTTTTTCCCTTCTTTTATAGATTTTCACTGGGTTGGCTGTTAGTGAGTCACTTCCTGCTCTTGGTATTATTCACATTTTAAATTACCTGTCGGCTAGTGAATCATCTCAACATCCTGCCTTATCTTTTATTCTTTTCCCCCTTCTTCCTCTGGAGAAACAAAATAAGGAAGAAGAAAATATTTGGGATCAGAACATCCAACACTGTGGGAAATTCAACACCTTAAATACCTTTTGCTGAATCCTCAACTCCAGTGTTGGTAAAACATTGCACTTGCTCTGTGTTAGAGCCTACAATTCTAACCAGTTCTGTGTCTCCAAAGCCATAATTAAAACCCTGAGTACATCACTGGTGTTGGTTAGTGATGCACTTTCTACACTGAAAATACTGCAAAGTGTAGTCCTAGACAGAGGAGAAAGGGTGGGGAAAACGGAAGAGAGGGGGAGGGGTGAAAAGCAAGGAATGTCAGCAAGAGGAAAGAAAGGGAGAGACGGGGTTTGAGGAGAGGCAGAGGAAGAACAGGAAGAGAACAGAGGAAACTCTGAGCGGGAAGGGAGACAAAAATAAGGCCCAGGGGCAGGCATTGCAGTGCAGCGGCTTGGGGCAGGGCTTGGGGCACTGCTGGGATGGCCGCAGCTCATGACAAAGGGCCCCTTCAGGTTGTAGCTGCTCTGCTGCTTTCTGTTGCTGTTGGTTTCCTTTTTTCTAATTTTATTTAAGGTATGCAGATTTTGTGTATTTTATCCATACAGATTAGGAACATAGTGATACTTCCCACCCTACCCTCCTTCCTGCCCACACTCCAACCCTTCCTCCTGCTTCTTCGCTTACTCTCTCTTAATTTTTACAAAGATCTACTTTCAGTTTACTTTATACGTACAAGTTGACTCTACACTGAGCAAAGTTCAACAAATAGTATGAAGAAAAAAAAAAAAAAACACTGTTCCTCAGCAGTAGAGACCAGGTATGTAAACAGTCATCGAATCCCAAATGGTCCTGCTAATGCATCCTGGGAGGCAGCAGACAATGGCTCTGGTGCTTGGGCCCCTGCCACTGGAGTTCAGGGCTCCTGGCTTCAGCCTGGCCCAGCCCTGGTTGTTGTGGGCATTTGGAAGAGCGAACCAGTGGATGCAGTGGAAAGATTCTGTCGCTGGCTCACTCTCTCTTCCAATTAGGTAAAAATAACAAATTTTTCAAAAAGACTGTAAAACATAAAGACCAAAGAAAATGGAATATAGTTAGCCCACTTACTGTGAGTACCAGCTACGGAGCTAGGCTGCCTCTGCTCACATTACAACTTTGCCCCCCACCTGCAGCAAAGTGGTTAACTTCTCAGCACCTCCGCTTCCTCATCTTTAAAATGGGATAATAGGTCCTACCTCACAAGGTTGTCATGATTAACGAGGCAATGCATGGAAATCATTGGGAACAATGCCTGGAACATAATAAATACTCAGTAAGTAAGGGTAGCTGTGGTTATTAGTGTCAGAATATTTATTCTTTTAATTAGGGTCATCAGTGATTGTTGTATTCCTCAAACTATCAGTATTCACAGTTTCCAGCAAATCCAATAATTATGAAAACTGGCTAGAGATGCCCACTGTATTTGTCAGTGATATTGAATGTTACTATCTCACTAAGAATGTGCTAAAGAAAATTCGACAAAACAAGTTTTTTAACAACTTGCACAAATGTGCTGCAAACAGCCAGGGGAAAAAAAAAATCAAACTGCATGTTGTACTGGATTGAGTGAATCTATTTTAGAATACCCCAGGACCTCTTAGTTGAAGATTCTAGGAGTGGAGGAATCCCCAAAGGTTCACACACTCAATGTGTTTTTGTACATTTCACAGGGAGCTGAACTCATGCCCAGATACCTGAGAGTCAACCAAAGGGCCCGCTACTCCTAACTATTGCACCAACATGAAAGTTCTATCTTCTCATCAGATGGTCACATATTCAGAGCCTGACTGCATCCCGGAAGGTGTTGACACATTTACAGTGATTCGCTAAGAGGAAGGAGAGAGGTTCTCCACTGACCAGGAGGCTTCCACAATCAGGCTCCTGAGAGGCTTCAGCAGTTCAAGCAGGTGAGTGACAGACGTGATTACGATCAGCAGGAAATGGAAACCAATCTTCCGCATTTTCTATCCCCCCCTCCCATATGAAATATCTCACAATAAACTGCCAAAGTAATGAACGTCAGAAGCTACAGTGCGGTGCCACTTGTATAGTCCAGCGGTTGCTAACAGCTTGTCACACACCCGATGGTGCCTTGCTTTGTGTGGCTTGAAGACTGATGAATCCGTGTGCTTTCCTTCTCACCATCGTCTGATACCGTCATGTTATAGCGATTGCAGCAGAGAGAATTCATCTCAATGAAATGGAAGACATTGTATGTGATAGTTTAGAAAAGGTAATGAACTATGTTTGAGAGACCTTGGTTTTGCCACCACCTAAGGCTTTATCATTTAAAAAATGAAACTGTTGATCTTTTACAGTGAGTGTTTCTTTCCAGTAACGTTTTACACAAACTACCTCTTACAATCATCTCTATGACCTTTTTTTTTTTTTATTTGACAGGTGGAGTTATAGACAGTGAGAGAGAGAAACAGAGAGAAAGGTCTTCCTTCTGTTGGTTCACTCCCCAAATGGCCGCCACGGCTGGCATGCTGCGCTGATCCAAAGCCAGGAGCCAGGTGCGGGTGCAGGAGCCCAAGCACTTGGGCCATCCTCCACTGCCCTCCCGGGCCACAGCGGATATCTGGACTGGAAGAGGAGCAACCGGGACTAGAACACGGCGCTCATATGGGATGCCGGCGCCACAGGCGGAGGATCAACCAAGTGAGCCATGGCGCCAGCCCATCTCTATGATCTTAAGAGACAATTAACCTAGCCTAAGCACACAAAATATGAAATATTTCTATGAAATACCATAGGGCAGGGCAGATGCTTTGTCTCTCAGTAGATGTTTGCATCCCACAACAGAATGCTTGGGTTCAATTCTCAGCCACAGGTTCTGAGTCCAGTTTCCTGCTAATGTGCACCTGGGAGACAACAGTGATAGCTGAAGTTGTTGGGTCTCTGCCACCCACAAGGGCTTGGGTTGAATTCCTGGCTCCCTGCTTCAGCCAGCCTCAGTCCTAGGCATTGCAGTCAGTTGCGAGTGAACCAGCAGAGGGGAGCACTATCTCTATGTCTGTCTCTATTTATCTCTCACTGCTTCTAAAAAGAAACCAGAAAAAGAAAAAAGAAGTTTAAGAATATATCCTAGGGCCAGTATTCCTGATACTAAAAATAAAGAACCTAAAATCTAGAGGCATAGAGATGGCCTTTGACAGGGATGTTAATATGCAACCTGGGATTGCCCACATTCCTATCAGAGTGCCTGGGTGCCAGGGGGTGGAAGCTCTCTCTCTCTCTCTCTGCCCCTTCCTCTTTCTGACTTTCAAATAAATAAATAATTTTTTTAAAAAAATCTGTTTCTTAAGGCTCAGTTTGTGTCTCCTGGATCAGATCAGGGGTCAATCCTCAGACCCCATCAGCCAATCTGGAGTATTTTGTTCCCTTGGCCTGTGGGTACCGTTCTGTCCCTGGAAGCTTGCCCTCCCCAGAGGCCATATCTTGTCATAGACCACAGTCATCAGTTCACAAACCAGTAGATGATCCCTTTGGCATTACTAGCCTGCACCTTGCCCCAGCAACAAGGGCACCTGGAGCTCAGAGAGGCTGTCCTTGGGCCTATTATCAGACAGTTCCTTCAGCCCTGGTTAATCTGCCACTCAGGCATGATGCAGGATTTTCCATACTTTGCAGCTGGGAGAGTGCACCCTGTGAAGTTCCACCACGGGTCCCATCAGCTTCTGGATTCCCACCCACTTAACTGGGTTTTCTTTTGCCGTCCCTCTGAGGTTTAGAATCTACCCTTTCTGGCAACAACTAAAGCTCCAGGAGGGCCCTCCTGGATTATTCTCTTCCCACCAGCTGAGCAGACTTTGACCTTCTTTTTAGTGACAAATAAAAGAGGAGAGCTCCTACTTGCTGGTCTGCTCCCCAGATGCCCACAAAATACCAGGACCAAAGTTGGGAGCCTAGAACTCAATTCAGGCCTCGAACATGAAAGGCAAGAACCCAGTTACCTGAGACATCACCGCCTGCCCCAGGATGTACATCAGAAGGGATCTGGACTCAGGAACTGGAGCCAGGAATCCAGCCTGGGCACTCTGATATGGGACATGGGCATCTCAGCCAGCATCTTCACAACTAGATCAAACATCTGCCCCAGAGTTAAGGATCTAAGACATGATCCTGGATCACCTGAGTAGGTATAAGGTAACCACAGAGGTCCTTGATAAGAAGAAGGTAGGACCTGGAAGAGGCTCCTGGCTCCTGGCTTCAGATTGGCCCACCTCCAGCCATTGCGGCCAGCTGAGGAGTTAACTGGCGGATGGAGGGCCTTTCCTTTTGTCTCTCCCTCTCGCTGTCTGTAGCTCTACCTTTTAAATAAATAAATAATTGAAAATGAATCTTGATGTGAATGGAAGGGGAGAGCGAGCGGGAAAGGGGAGGGTTGTGGGTGGGAGGGAAGTTATGGGGGGGAAGCCATTGTAATCCATAAGCTGTACTTTGGAAATTTATATTCATTAAATAAAATATAAAAATAAATAAATAAATAAAATCTTAAAAAAAAGTAGTAGATCAAGGAGAGAATAGGAGATGTGAAAACAGAGGCAACACACCATAGTGATCAGGAATTCATGCAGGTGCCATAGGAAACCACAAAGTGGAGGAAGTGGCCCTCCCCCCACTCAGAGTCTTTGTAAAGCAGCAGCCCTTCTAGTCCTTGACTTTACTCACACAAGACCCATTGCATGCTTCCCACCTTCAGGACTATGAAATAAAAAATACATGGTGTGTTTAACCATGAAATTATAGGAATTTGTCCCAGCAGCAACAATGAAATTAATACAGCATCTATGAAGTAAAAATCAAGACAATTATTACCTTGTGGATCAACTTGGTTACTTATCTTGAAGTTAAACATACAAATACTTTATAGCCAAGCAGTTCCATTCCTAGATACATACTCAAGTGAAAATACGGAGTTTATTTCGTAAAAACTCCAAAATGAGTTAAATACGTACCCCATGGTTAAAAATAGATAACCTATAAACAAAGTATGATGTATTCAAACAATGGAATACTACAGCATAAAAATAAAAAGAAATGACTGATGCAATAGCATGAATGAAACTCTAGAATATTATGCTGACTGGAGTCAGAAATTAAAACCTACATACTGTATTCCATCTTTATAGGTTCTAGATAAGGCAACATTGATCAGTAATGATCAAAACCAGACCAGTAGAGTTGCCTAGGGGCACAGAACATTGACTTTAAGGGAACACAAAGCAGAGTAGAAGCAACATTTACCTTTTGATTGTCGTGGTGGATACATGAGTGTGTAAAGGAAATAACACTCATTAAATTTTGCTGGCAAAAGTGGCTGTGCTTTGCACCCAAGTGGGAGACCCAGATGAAGCTCCTGACCCCTGGCTTCAGCCTGGCCCAGCTCCAGTTGTTGTGGCCATCTGAAGGGTGAACCAGCAGATGGGAGATGTTCCTTTCTTTTTGTCTCTTCCTCTTTCTCTGTAATACCACCTTTCAAATAAATAAACAAATCTTGGGGAAAAAAAAGGGGTTTTTTTTGTAAAAAAAAAATTGTGCTGACAAACCAGTAGCTACAATCAAGACCTTAAAAATGTTGAGTTTGGGGCCAAGGATTGTGACGTAATAGGCTAAGCCTCTGCCTGTGAGGCTGGCATCCCCTATGGGCACTGCTTTGTGTCCTGGCTGCTCCTCTTCCAATCCAGATCTATGCCTTTGACCTAGGGAAGCGGTAGAGGATGGTCCAAGTGCTTCAGCCTCAGCCCCTGCACCCATGTGGGAGACACAGAAGAAACTCCTAGCTCCAGGCTCCTGGTTTTGGATGGGCCCAGCTCCTGCACTTACGTCCATTTGGGGAGTGAATCAGCAGATGGAAGACCTTTCTCTCTGTCTCTCCCTCTCTCTGTAACTCTACCACTTAAATAAATAAGTAAAAACTCTAAAAAACAAGATGTTAAGGATGGGGGCCAGCCTTGGTGCGTAGCAGGTTAAGCTACTCCCTGCAATGCTGGCATCCCATATGGGTGCCTGTTCTAGAGCCAGCAGCTCTACTCCTGATCCAGTTCCCTGCCAATGCATCTCAGAAAGCAGTGGAGGATTGTTTAAGTGCTTAGGCCCCTGCACCCACGTGGGAGACCAAGAGGAAGTTCCTGGCTTCTGCCTGGCCCATTGCAGTCATTTGGGGAGTTAACCAATGGGTGGGAGATCTCTCTATCTTTCCCCATATCTCTCTGTAACTCTGCTTTTCAAATAAAAAAATAAATCTTTTTTTAAAAGAAATATTGAGGATGTTAGTCCAGAGAAGAGTCTGAAAACATGGATTCCAAATGTTTCAACTTGATTTTAAGAAAAATCTCAATGGGAAGTCAAATGAACAAATACTTAACTGATAAATTAAAAGTTATAAAATTGAAAAACAATTCAAAATACATAAAGCATGAAAGAAGTGCTTTTTTAAAAAAATATTTATTTGAAAGGCAGAGTTACAGATGGAGAGAGGGAGAGTCAGAGAGAAGTCTTCCATCCGCTGGTTCGCTCTGCAAATGACTGCAACAGCTGGAGCTGGGCCAATCGAAAGCCAGGAGCTTCTTCCAGGTCTCCCACATCGGCACAGGGGCCAAGAACTGGGGCCATCTTCTACTGCTTTCCCAGGCACATTAGCAGGGAGCTAGATTGGAAGCAGAGCAGCTGGGACACAAACTGGTGCCCATATGGGATACTGGTGCTGCAGGCAGCAGCTTTGCCCAACATGCCACAGCACCAGCCCCAAAGAGGTGCCTTTTAAAATTTATCCTTTTGAGGGGAAGATAGTGTCCCTTCAAGGAACCCAAATGCTTTAGATTGAACCACATGAACTTATCCTCTGTGTAGGTTAAAAAAAATCAAATATCAGCAATTTTGCTTTATTTAGTCTAATAAGCCAATTATTCTACTGGATCAATTTCATAGCCACATATTGAGACAAAATTAAATATTCACTCTTTTCTCACAAAGGAAAAAAAATACATTCTTGAGTGAATATTCTCTTCCAATGTACTTCAAAAATTATAATAGAATGATTGTTATTATTTTATTCTGTCCATTGAATTTCAAGGCAAGTATATGTATATATATTTTTTAAAGTATTTTTACATACAAATTGCTGTCAGCTTAGAACACCCTGCATATATTTACATTCCAAATTAGTGTCACTTTCATCATATGTTACCATAGTGGAATGTTTCTTCTGTAGTGCATTTTTAAAAAGAGCAAAAACAGGGTATTCTTAAGCAAGCAGACGTTGACAAGCTGCTCCCTAAAGCTTGAGCGCCTGTTTTTGATTAATTCAGGTATCTATAATTATCTAAAAAGCATTCTAGAAATAGCCAATTTCAATCCAATTCAGGTCATTCCTTCAAGTCTTCATGCCTTGAGTTGCTGGTGAGTATAGCAGTCTTGGTATGTTTGGAAATACTGTCCTGAGTGAGTTGGGGTAACAGAGATGAGAAGCACCTATAAAAACAAGAAGCCAAAGCATAGACCTATGCTATCTGCTTCTACCAGGAGGCAGCAGCCATCACTGACCTGGGGGAGAGAGCATTCTGAGGGAAACCTGTAGCACGATGTCTTATTTTCAATTTCTCTCTCAATTGAGTTAGACGGGCTATTTTGGTTCTTTTGGAAATATACTTATTGAAAGCATGGTCCTGGAGATATTTTTCTTTTTTTTGACTAGAGGAGATTTAACTAAGTTTGGATTCAGGGAGAGAAAGAGGTTCTGTAAAAGAAGAGTATGTCTTATCAAGATGGGAGATTTGCAGCCTACAGGAAGTGGCTAATAAATTCTGCTTTACATGTTGGACGACTACCAGAACTTCTGAAATTAAATAACACAGATGTTTCCCTCTAGATATTTAGAAAGTATCCAAAATACCTTCTCATCCATTCTTAAACTCAGAAAATAAAATATATCAAACTGTCAATATTTTGGTCTTAAATTCTTTTTCTGAAAAGATGTTCTTCATTTCAGGACCATAGAAACTATTTCATAGAATTTTCAAAATGTTTCCCTTCAAAGCCATCACTCACTCCCCTTTTATAATTACTCCTGTTTCACTTGTTCCCAAGACCTAATTGGCCTTCCCTTCACCCTAAGTCCAAACTTCCAAATCCACAAAAAATTGAAAATTAACAATGGACACATTATTAACTGTGTTTTTATATTTGTGCTGCTATAGCCAAGTTCCAGTGACTGCAAATAACTATTTTGGGGGATCAGGAGACGTATTTTAAATACGTCCTTTTGAGAGCCCAGTAAAATGCTTTTGTTTGTTTCTCCTTAAACAGTAACGTTTTTAGTCACTGTCAGATGGTGGAATTGAATATCCTTAACGTGGACATGGCACCAGGTAGAGCAGTCTGAGTCATAACAGGAAGGAAAATGGGACTGTTATTTCTCTCTGATTTTTTTAGTATGCTTTTTAAATTTCTCCTCATTTGTCTGACTCTGAGGCAGTGAATACTGATTATAAAGACACATTGGTGCACCCAACTTCAGTCCGTTTTATCCATCTGGGTAGGGAAAGTTTGACAGGCGTGCGTGGGTGTGGATGTGTGTTGTGAGAATGTATAAGCAGGAATACAGGCTTGAGAGAGCGAGAAAGTGAGAGCGAGAAAATGGACTGTGAAAATTTAAGTCTACCCCAAATCCTGATTAACAAGTCTGTTATTTATCTTAACTCATTTTGCAATCAGGGCACATGGGCATCATTTTTCTCAAGGAAGCTTTTCCTGATCAGAAAGGCAGAAACAATAGAACTGAGGGCTATTGTCTGAAGTGTTTCCCTGGTCCTTGTCTTTAGGATGTCTGTCCGTTAACATGGACACAAGTGCTAATGCAAAATGTAGGAGGTAAAATGGTCACACTGGTAATGGGGACAGATAAACCCAGCCTGCAAGCTTCCAGTTCAGGGCATTGTCTACAGCTCCCAACACTGACCTTGAACTAGACCCACTTCTGTCAACCTTGTCTTACATTGTTCCTCTGGGACACCTATCCCTCTAGAACACCTTTGCTCACCTTTAACCACCTTTAATCTACTTATCTTATTTTCTCTAATTTCTCATCCTTTTCTTACATTCCTACTCTGTTTATGTTGACTATTATGATTTGTTTTATTTTCTTTATGCATTTTAGGATTTTTCCCTCCATAATATGCATTCCTTAAAACTTTATGTTTAACTGGTGAATTAATCCTTGTAGTGAAGTAGATTATATGGCCAGATTCTTCTTGTATTAACTTCTTTCTCATTTGTAGGGAACATGTATCAAGTTAATTGGACTGTGAGGATCTCCACAGTAAAACCAACGGTAGATGTGAACCAAAACCCAGAGTAGTGATAGCAGTAACTAGTATTTATCAGTGGTTTTTATAAAACCCTTCTCATTAGTATTGTGTAACTTTCATAACTAATCATTATCATTCCATTTTATGAATAAAGAACCAAAACTTAAAAAATTCCTCAACATTATACAGTTGGCAAATGGAGAAACAGGACCTGAGCCCAGCCCCACTGACAGCAAATATCATCATCTTCTTAACATGAGGCTGAACAAAGAAAATGTCTTTTTATTTTTTCAAGATTTATTTATTTAGGGGCCGGCACGAGGGTGCAGTGGGTTAATCCTCTGGCTGCAGCATCGGCATCCCATATGGGCGCCGGTTCTAGTCCTGTCTGCTCCTCTTCCTTTTTTTTTTAAACTATTATTTAGTAAATATAATTTTCCAAAGTACAGTTTATAGATTACAATGGCTTTTTCCACCCTATAACTTCCCTCCCACTTGCACCCCTCCCATCTCCCGCTCCCTCTCTCATTCCATTCACATCAAGATTCATTTTCAATTCTCTTTATATACAGAAGATCCATTTAATATATATTAAGCAAAGATTTCATCAGTTTGCACCCACACAGAACATAAAGTGTAAAATACTGTTTGAGTACTAGTTATAGCATTAATTCACATTGGACAACACATTAAGGACAGAGATCCCACATAAGGAGTAAGTACACAGTGACTCCTGTTGTTGACTTAACAATGTGACACTCTTGTTTATGGCGTCAGTAATCTCCCTAGGCTCTAGTCATGAGTTGCCAAGGCTATGAAAGCCTCTTGAGTTTGCTGACTTCGATCTTATTTAGACAAGGTCATAGTCAAAGTGGTAGTTCTCTCCTCCCTTCAGAGAAAGCTACCTCCTTCTATGATGGCCCTGTTCTTTCCACTGGGATCTCACTTGCAGAGATCCTTCATTTAGGGTTTTTTTTTTTTTTTTTTTTTTTTTTTTTTTTTTTTTTTTGCCAGACTGTCTTGGCTTTCCATGCCTAAAATACTCTCATGGGCTCTTCAGCCAGAGCTGAATGCGTTAAGGGCTGATTCTGAGGCCAGAGTGCTATTTAGGACATCTGCCATTCTACGAGTCTGCTGTGTATTCTGCTTCCCATGTTGGATCATTCTCTCCCTTTTTGATTCTATCAGTTATTATTAGCAGACACTTGTCTTGTTTATGTGATCCCTTTGACTCAGACCTATCAGTGTGATCAATTGTGAACTGAAATTGATCACATGGGCTAGTGAGATGGCATTGGTACATGCCCCCTTGATGGGATTGTATTGGAATCCCCTGGCACATTTCTAACTCCACCATTTGGGGCAAGTCTGATTGAGCATTTCCTGGCTGCTCCTCTTCCAATCTAGCTCTCTGCTGTGGCCTGGGAAAGCAGTAGAAGATGGCCCAAGTCCTTGGGCCCCTGTACCTGTGTGGGAGACTGGAAGAAACTCATGGCTCCTCGCTTCAGGATTGGTGCAGCTCCAGCTGTTGGGGCCATTTGGGGAGTGAACCAACAGATGGAAGACCTCTCTTTGTCTCTCCTTCTCACTGTCTGTAACTCTATCTCTCAAAGATTTTATTTATTTATTTATTTGAAAGGCAGATTCACAGGCAGGCAAAGGCAGAGTTACAGAGAAAAAAGATTTTCTGTCCACTGATTCACTCCTCCAAATGGCTGCAACAGAGCTAGGGCTGGGCCAGGCCAAAGCCAGGAATCAGGAACTTTATCCAGCCTCCCATGTGAGTGCAAGGGCCCATGTACTGGGGCCATTTTCTGCTGCTTTCCCTGGCACATTAGCAGGGAGTTAAATCAGAAGTGGAGTACCCAGGACTTGAAAAGCTGCCACATGGGATGTTGGTGCTGCAGGTAGCAGCTTAACATACTGAGCCATAGTGCTGGCCCCAGAAAATGTCTTAAAAGCAAAATCCTGCTATAAACACAGGTTGTTTTTTTTTTTTTTAAACTAAAGGGGATTTCTATAAAATATAAGCTTTAAAGTCTTTACATTGGAAAAGTTATGTAATCCAAGTTTCATTAATATCCACTGCTGTCTGGTGTTTGTTTTCATAAATGAAGTTCTATTAGAACAAACAGTCACACTTATTTGTTCACGTTGTACCTCTGATTGCTTTCACACTGCGATGGCAGAGTTGGGTAGCTGTAATTGGGATTTTATGGTATAGAAGTTCTATACTATTTTTTTTTTTATCTTTCAAAAATATTTAATGCTCCCTTGTAGATGATCCCATGAGGCTGCCTGCCTAGGCCATGCAGTTAGCCTGACTGCCGGCAGGTGGCGAGGCCCCCAGGCACATTTTCCCTCCTCCAATCAGACAATCAGATAACCTGCTCCTGGGTGTGGCCCAGGCACACCTGGAAAACTATTCTAGCTACATGACCTTCAAGCTGATTGGAGACGCATATTGACGCCAGTGTCGGTTCTGTCCTCTAGTTAGTGTTGCCTGCCCTTTAAAAGTGTACATACCCTTTAACAGTGTACATAAAGACGGACGTGTTCCCCAAAGCCTGTCCCTGGTACTTGTGAAAGAACACCATCGCCCCGCTCTCCCCAACTGTGGGGACTTTGCAGGATGAGTTGCAACCACTGCCTCAGATAACTATTTCTTATGCTCTTTCTTAAATATTCAGTAGACGAATGACACTAGATTGTAACCCGTGAAGTAGAATTTCCTTAGAAGTGTACCGTGAACGCGTGACTGCCAAATCAACTGTTCTAAGGTTGTTTTTGAATAACATCAAGCACACTATAGTTGACTGATTCTACTTCAGGGTACTCTTAATTAGTTATTGAAAAATCAATGGTACTGAAACAATTAGGTTGTGGTCCAGTTATTTTAAACACATAAACTCAAATCATAAAGGAATTCTGGAGGCTCCAGGTAGCTTTCGGCAGGAGTTTTGCTGGTATTGGCTAGTCTTCCCTAGATAAAAATTGATTTAAGAAAGAAAAATACTGAGAAATGTGCCTGTGTTTTATAGAGATTAAATCTGTTGGATGTTCACTGCCTTGTCTCAATAGTAACTAAACAATATGATGTGACAGATGTTCAAGAAGTTTATATACTAATTACACAATTCCATTTTTAGATTTTAATGAATAAGAATGCATATATAGGGAACGGCACTGTGGCATAGTGGGTAAAGCCACCGCCTGCAGTGCTGCCATCTCATATGGGTACCAGTTCAAGTCCTGGCTGCTCTACTTCCGATCCAGCTCTCTGGTATGGCCTAGGAAAGCAGTGGAAGGTGGCCCAAGTCCTTGGGCCCCTGCACCCATGTGAGAGACCTAAAAGAAGTTCCTGGCTCCTGGTTTCAGATCAGCTCAGCTCTGGCCATTGAGGTCATCTGGAGAGTGAACTAGCAGATGGAAGATCTCTCCCTCTCTCTGCCTCTGCCTCTCTGTAACCCTGCCTTTCAAATAAATAAATAACTCTTTTTAAAAAAGAATACATATGTGTATTCTTTAAAAAAAAAAAAAAGAATCCTGCATCACAGGAGTGGTTTAGTAACAACCAGCATGGAGTAGTTATAAAAGTAACAATTACAAATAAGGCTGAACGCACGACCCATTGGCGGTTGCCTCTGATAAACTCGTGGCTCTGATAGAGAAGGGGACCTAAAATCTCAAATAAGATGCTAAAATCTACACCCGATGTTCTTGAACTCTAGATCTCCTGAAATCCTTAGATGGCAGAAGCAACTCTCTCTTCCCCGGTGGAAGATCTTAGTCTGTCCTTATCCAGAGGCAATGACAAGGCCTCACCTGAGGCAGATTCCCCGCAAGATGATGTCTGACTCCTTCAAGATCTGGCTCCATCTCTGCTCATGGTTTCTGCATCAGTGGTTCTCAGACTTTAACATGTATGCGAGTCACCTGGAGGGCTTCTAAACCATGGATTACTGAGCTTCCACACCTAAATTGTCAGACTCAGTAGCTGTAAGATGGGACTTGAGAATCTACGTTTCAAATAAATTCTCAGATGGTGCTGGTCTAAGGGCCAAACTTTCAGAACCGCTGCTTTAGAACAACAATTAGGAGAAATTCTCAACCCAGTCTGGACGCAGGAAGTTCTGTCTCTGCTATAGAAAAAGGAGTTGCTTACAAAGTAGCCAGAGCACCTGATTAATTTGTACTGTGATCAGACCTAGAATACATTTGTGAATTTAGAGTAGGGGAGAGGCAGATTTAAGTCTGTTTAAGAGTTGTTGATGAATAGATACTGTCCCATGACTCACAACAGTGGGAACAAAGACTCTTGGAGCCAGTTTTAACTTGCTGTTGACATACTTATTAAAATGTGGAGATGATAATGGCCTAAAGTAAAAGACACAGAAATGCTAGGATTGCCTTGGCAGAGTATTAATGAGCTGTTAAAGCTTCATGTCCAAGTCGATGGGTTACATACTAACAGCAAATCCCCCAGAGGGACCCAGAAGACACTCCTTTCATTAAAGCACTGAGTAGAGGAGCCTGCCCTCTCTAAGTCTAAGATGATAGCAGGGCAGCTCCTATGGAACTGAGCTCCCTGGTTTCCATGGGGAAGGTAGGATTGCAGAATAAGAGGAGCCAGGAGGTAGCACTTAGCTCCATAGGTAAGAAAGACATAAGTAGCAAAGTAGGAATGATGCTTAGGGGTCCTTATCCACAGAAACATATCACAATAACTAGTCTACCTTGAAGTCCCAAGAAGCAAGCTAGATGGGCTTGCTAAAGGTGGGTATTTCGGGGCTGACGCTGTGGCACAGCGGGTTAAAGCCCTGGCCTGAAGTGCCCGTATCCCATAGGGGCACCAGTTCGAGTCCCGGCTGCTCCTCTTCTGATCCAGCTCTCTGCTATGGCCTGGGAAAGCAGTGGAAGATGGCCCAAGTCCTTGGGCCCCTGCACCCATGTGGGAGACCTGGAAGAAGCTCCTGGCTTTGGATTGGCGCAGCTCTGGCTGTTGCGGCCATTTGGGGAGTGAACCAGTGGATGGAAGACCTCTCTCTCCACCTCTCTTTCTCTCTCTGTGTAACTCTGACTTTCAAATAAATAATAAAATGTTTAAAAAGATGGTATTTCTTCACCTATATAACAAAAGATAAATAAATAAAGAGAACATAAGAGAAGGTGGATATCAGCCAGTACAATGAAAAGTCAGGATCCTTTCCCCCGGGTAACTTACCTGGCCCAGTTCTCAGACCCAGAGCCCATTAATCAAAGGCAATATAGGGAGACATAGTAAACTTTTCTTATAAACCTAAACATCTGGCAGGTCTTTGCTCAAGGTGCTCCTCATCACAAAGGAGGTCTGATGGAGATTAGAATTTGTCATGTGCCTGGTGGGCACCAAGAAAAGGCCAAGGATAGAATCCTCTGATCCTTTCTCTTTGAGCGTTTGTGAGAGATTTAGAAATTCTCATGTGAAGTAGATGGATTGAGAGCCAGAGGGCCTGTGAGGGTTGATGAGAAATGAGGTGAGGTCGTTTCTGAAGCTACTGCGGATGGGCAGTGTCACCACAAGTTAATTAAGGTGGAGTCAGTTCTGTAAGCTGAGCATCACTGTGCGCTGGCCATACCAAGAGACACGACTCTGAGTTTCATCAGATGCAGACTTCTGCAGGTGAGTTCAGAGTAACTGGTGAGTTTAAGCAGCAAAGTACCTAGCCCAGAAGCCATGGAGGAGCCAAATACCAAGAAAGATAAACACCTACCTCCCACATGATCAGGAGGACAAATAAAGTCCTTTGGAATCCAGATGTCATCTTTCAAAGATTGGAGAGAAGGACTCCTATAGAAAGCAGGCCTTGGAAATATCTGAATAGTTATTTTAAATGGGTCTGTCTTAAACCAGAAGGGCTGAGATAATTTTAACTGACAAGTTTAAATTCTGCCACTGCACAATCCATCCACACCATCCAGCAAAGGGGGCTTACGAGGAAATTTTTTATGTGAATGTCACTCTCACTATATATGGATTTAATGTCTTCAAAGAATAACGGAATCCACACTTTCCCTAGCTTGTTTAAATAAAACTGCTTTTGATCACTAATTTAAAAAAAAAAAAAAAAAACATCCCTAGAGACAAAGTGTTTAGCCTAGGAGTCAAGATGTCTGGGCACCACATCTGAGTGCCTGTGCCAAGTACCTGGTTCTGGTTCCTGACTCATTTCCTGCTAATGCATACCCTGGGAAGCACTGGCCACTGCTCCAGTAGTTGGTCCCTGCCACCCATGTGAGTGGCCTGGATTGAGTTCCTTGCTTTTTTCCAGCCGGGACATTGTAGTCATCTGGGGAATGAACCAGTGGAAAGGAGTATCTGTCTGTCTCTCTCCTCCCACCCCCTCCTTCTCTCCATCTTAAGTTAAAAAGAATCCCTAGAAGGCTGGTGCCGCGGCTCACTAGGCTAATCCTCCGCCTTGCAGCGCCGGCACACCGGGTTCTAGTCCCGGTCGGGGCGCCGGATTCTGTCCCGGTTGCCCCTCTTCCAGGCCAGCTCTCTGCTGTGGCCAGGGAGTGCAGTGGAGGATGGCCCAAGTCCTTGGGACTTGCACCCCATGGGAGACCAGGAGAAGCACCTGGCTCCTGCCATCGGATCAGCGCGGTGCGCCGGCCGCAGCGCGCCAGCCGCGGCAGCCATTGGAGGGTGAACCAACGGCAAAGGAAGACCTTTCTCTCTCTCTCTCTCACTGTCCACTCTGCCTGTCAAAAAATAAATAAATAAATAAATAAAAAATAAAAATCCCTAGAGTCCTTTAAGACTCGTGTATACACTTAAGTTCTCCAGGGATGTAGACAAGAGAACAACAAATACATCAGCACAGTAGGGTGATAGACAGGAAAGAGGCTCTGGGATGTATTCAGCAGCATGAACCTGAGTCCTGCAAAGAGGTGTTAGGCCCATTTCATGGTATTGTTTTTAAAGGTGCTAGAGGATTCTGGTCCTCAGGGAACTGAAAGCAGGCCAAAAGACAAACAACAACCCTCCCCATCCCACCCCTGTCTCTCTGGAAACTCTTGTTCCCCACTTATTCTACATCTGTCCTATGTCTTCTCTTTACAATTCAGCCACTTTGAATCAAAATGCTGTTAAAAAGGTGATCCCACATTATGGGGATTTCCAGCTATCTTGGACTTGATGAAGTTTGTTCAAAGGAAATAAAGTGTTTGTATATTGAAATAATTTTTAAAAAAAACAATATACACCATGAAATGGAGCTGGCACTGTGGTGTAGAAGGTTATGCGTCTGCCTGCAGTGCTGGCATTCCAATACCATTCAAGTCCCAGCTGCTCCACTTCCAATCCAGCTCCCTGCTGACAGCCTGGGAAAGCATCAGAAGACAGCCCAAGTGCTTGGGCCCCTGCACCCACATTGGAGACCCTAGAAGAAGCTCTTGGGTCCTGGCTTCAAATCAGCCCAGCTCCAGCCATTGCAGCCATTTGGGGAGTCAGTCAGCAGATGGAAGACATCTCTCTCTGTCTCTCCTTCTCTCTGTCTATAACTATACCTCTCAAGTAAATACAGGTTCAACAAAAAATACTATGAAATGGGCCCTAACACAGAAATGAGGAAAAATTAAATGTGGAGATCTCAGAGGTGAATTTGCACACAGCTTCAAATCCATCTAAGTTAAACAAGATACCTTAAATCACAACTTCATGAAATCCTTTGCAAAGTACTATATAAACATGGGTGCTGTTACTGGAAATACAAAACAGAAAGACAACATCACATATAAAATTTCCTTTACAGACTCAATCTGATAATTAGCCTGGGGAAAGGAAAAAGTGACAAAGTAGACAATCCGTATGTCTGGGAAGTGGAGGGAAAGTTGGTGATAAGGGAATCGGGGTATCACTAACCCTCTTTCAGGGAAAGGAGAAGTAAAGTAATTAAAGCCCAGCTTTGCTACCAGATGGGCTTGGATTTTAATCCAGGCTCTGCCACCTACTACCTGTGTGATCTTGAGCAACCTATTTAGCCTTTCTGCTAATTAACTGAATGGTGTGCAGATTAACTGAGATCATATAAAGTTTCAAGAACATCATTGATGCCCAATAATTATTTATCTTCTCACCCCATTCCAATCTACTTCCCAGCTCTGAGAGAGAAGAAAGGAGCAGTTATGGTAAGACTAGTAAGCAAACATGAAGCGATCCTGGGAAACGTGGAGAAAGACTGAAAGACAAAATGTAAAACATGTCACTGAAGCTCCCTGATTTTCCAACAAATGCATTCAAGTAAATGAGTAAATCGCCTAGGTTGAGCAGCCAGGTTCTCAGATCATCGTGACACCTACCGGCGTCCCTTGGAGATCATGTCCCAGCTGGGAAATCAGCTCTGACTCAAAGCATCTCACTGTGTGTTCCCGAAAGCAGCTGCTGTTGTGAGGTAACTCAGGTTTCTTTCCCCACTTCTCACCCCTATTACTACATTTTCCTGCCACGCTTCCCCTTCCTATTCAAAGGCAACACTAATCTGGGACCAAAAAAAATGAGCAAGCATCTAATTATTAGGCCTTTAAAGATTTGTTCATGTATTTGAAAGGAGGGGGGGGGGGAGACAGAGAGAGAGCGAGAGAGAGCGAGAACGAGAGCGAGAGCGAGAGCGAGAGAGAGAGAATCTTTCTTTTGCAGATTCACTGCGCAAACGGCTGCAACAGCCAGCACTGGCCAAGCTGAAGTCAGGAGCCAGGATCTCCATGCTGCTTTCCCTTTAGAGATCTTTAACTTTCAGAGCGCCCACCGCTTTGAGTGGGGCAAAATGGTTTATTTTTATTTTGTTTTTAACAGCAAAACCAAAAATTATACCATAAACAATAGCTGTAGGAAGGAGATACATAATCCCCATGCGCTGCCTGCTCCCAGCCCTGAGAATACGTGGAGTTTGCCCAACCAGAGGAAAAGTAGCCTTGCTGAGAGACAGTGAATGTGGAATTCCTGGCCAGCAAAAATCAAGACACTTAGAGGTCAGTTTAGACCAAACCTCTGATGATGTAGCAGCACCACTAACAGGGAACTGGGAATGGAGTAGAACTCTGAATTTAAATACAATTAGCTTTACAATGACATAATAATCTATATATTTCTGAGTTTTACTAAATCTCAGTATATTAATTTTTCTGTCATCCATTGGAAACAGTTCTAGGCAGAAATTAAATTTAATTATAAGACGACTTTATAAAACGTACAGTTCCCAGAGCCAGTGCTGTGGTGTAGCGGGGAAAGCCGCTGCCTGCAGTGCTGGAATCCCATATGGACACTGGTTCGAGTCCCTGATGCTCTACTTCCAATTCAGCTTTCTATTATGGTCTGGGAAAGCAGTAGAAGCGGGCCCAAGGGCCCCTACACTCATGTGGGAGATCCAGAAGCAGCTCCTAGCTCCTAGCTCCTGGCTTTGGATCAGCCCAATTCCAGCCATAGCAACCATTTGGGGAGTGAATCAGCAGATGGAAAACCTCTCTCTCTCTCTGCCTCTGTAACTCTCTGCCTTTCAAATAAATAAATAAATCTTTTTTATAAAAAAAAAAGAAGCTATAGTTTCCCAAATACTTTGGAAATTGTACAACCTACAAATATTAAAAAGCTCCCCAACTAATTTTAATGCAAACACACATTGGGCAATGCTGTGAAGCTCACTGAATTGTTCTACATCCCCCTCAGTTCACATCTTGGGCCTCTTCTATAAACAAAGCATAATCATTTTAACTGCTTCATAGGGTTAAGGTAAAGTTAATGAGATAATGTATGTGACTTGGCACGTGCTAAGTTATCAGTAACTATTACTTGGTTTTAACATTCCCCACCCCTTCCTGGTATTTTCTTCCAGGTTGAGAAACCTAAATTAGTTTACTTCTGGCATTTTTAAAAACTTCACTCCATCTGCCCCAGAAAGCAGAGTGATCCATCTGACTTTTTAAAGATTTATTTATTTATTTTGAAAGTCAGAGTTATAGAGATGGAGGGAGAGAGAGAGAGAGAGAGAGAGAGAGATCTTCCACACACTCGTTCACTGCCCAGATGGCTGCAATGGCCAGTACTGGGCTAGGCTGAAGTTAGGGGCCAAGAGCTTCCTCAGGGTCTCCCATGTGGGTGGCTTGAGCCATCTTCAGATGCTTTTCTCAGGCCATTAGCTGGGGGCTGGACAAGAAGTGGAGCAGCTGGAACACAAACTGGCGCCCATATGGGATGCCAGCATCGCAGGCAGTGGCTTTACCCTCTATGCCACAATGCTGGCCCAGATGGGTAGATTTTGAAAGAATACACAGGACTGTAGGAAGCCCAGCTCCTTCCTGCTTCCTCTTTCCCCTGGGAATCTGTCGCTAGTAGCTTCCCATTGGGATCATCTTTTACTCTTTTAGAGTCAGACTCTCCCCCATAGCAAAGCTTCCCTGGACCAGCATTCTTTGAGCCTGGACAATTCTACTCATCCTATGTTCACTTAGCACACACCTTTCACCCTCACTTCATCTAACTTCTCTTCTGCAGCAACAAAAGGGCTATTTTGTCCTACACTTGCCATTTCTTTACATCACATATCAATTTATTAAAAATTAGATTTATTTATTTCATTCCTAAGTAATCCTAGTACTTACTTTAAGTGAGATATATAATAATCCATACAATTTACCAATAATATATTTGTTTTCAAATACTCATTAACCCAGAAATTTCATCCAAAGAACTATTTCATCATGAGTAGATTTATGAATACATAATAATTTTCATCATGATAGCTAGTTGAATTATAGTAGATCTATAAGATGAAACACCTTGCAGACATTAAAAATAATGTTATAAAAGTTGGTGTTTGGCCTAGCAGTTAATGTGTTGGTTAAGATGCCCTTATGCAGGGCAGATAGCTGGTGTGGTGGCTAAGCTGCCACTGGAGGGGCCTGCATCTTCTACCCGAGTACCTGGTATGAGTGCCAGTTACTCTACTTCTGATCCAGTTTCCTGCTAATGCACACCCTGGGAAGCAGCAGGTGGTGTCTCAAGTAGCTGTGTTCCTGCCACTCAAATGAGAGACCTGGATTGAGTTCCTGGCTTCTTGTTTTAGCCTGGCCCAGCCCCCATTATTGTAGACTTTTGGAGAGTGAACCAGTGGATGGGAGTGTCTGTCTATCTTTCTATCTCATTCTCTCTTCCTCCAAATAAATATAAATAAACAAATAAAATTTAAAAATATATACACTAGCATGAAATGTTATTAAAACAATGTAAATAAAAATACCATGCACTTAAAAAGGCAGAGGAAAAGGTGACAATGATGAGAGAAATGTAAGATAAATTTAAAATTTGTTCTTACAGAGATGAGAAAACACCAAACCTTGAATGAAGAAGAAAACACTTGGAAATTCAGCTACTAGAGAAGAAAATATCAGTGAACTTAACTTTCCAAAATGAAAGAGAAAAAGGAAAAAGTGCTGAAAAGAAGTGGGAGAAGCATTTGCAATCTAATAAAATATTCAAGGGATTGGAGATCTAGAAGGAGAGAATGGGGTAGGGACATAAAAGCATACTTTTAAAAAATATAAATGACAAATTTTGAGATTATATGAAATTCTCAGCCCACAAATCCAACTAACTCAATGAGTTTGAACAGGACAAACTCAGAGAAAACTATGCCAAGATAGTAAAAAAAAAAAAAATAAATTGCTGAAGGGATCATTTGAATTGATAAATAAAAATTGAGCAAATTCAATGTCTGTTTAACTCTCAGTAAACTACAAACAGAAAGGAACTTCCTCAGGCTGAGAGGAGTATCTGTGACGAGCCTATTACTTGCACTTAGTGGTGCATTTGGAATAAGACAAGGATGACCCCTGTAAGCACTGGCCCCTAAAACACTTCTTCTAAAATATTCTCTCTTTAGATGTTTTTGTATGTGAATGTTAAGTTTTTTCAACCTCACCCCTTCCTGAGAATAAAGCCAGAAACTGAGAAAATATCAGAAAAATGGAAGCAGAAAGATTGCATCATGTTCTGCCTCTAAATTTCTCATTATATTAACAAATTTGCTGGTGGTTTTTTAAGTCAATTAATAATGCTTTTTCTGTTATTTGCAACCAAAATATTTGTAACTGAAACACATACTAACCAAAATATTGGCAGTATTTTTCAATAGGATAGGATAGCCAATGGTTTCTAATTTCATCGTTACTTATTGATGCATATTTTCTACAATAATGGGAACAGCTAAAATTTTTAAAATTTTTTACCCCAAGAAATGTACACTTTGCTATATATTCTTATTTGAGTCTTTTCAACCACTCTACGACATAAATATCATAATATTTCACACTTCACAGATGAGGGAATCAGGCATTAGCAAGTAACTTGACTGAGGTAAGAATCATTTACCCAAAATAAATGTTAAAAACAGAATTTTATCTCAAATGATCTCATTCCAGATCCTTTTCTCTAAGACATGCTATGCACTAAATATGACATATAATATTATGTAAAAAAAATTTTAAGTATATTTTAGGAACACTAATAAATTATAACAGAATGCACAAAGTGCACCAGCCTAAGTATTAGCAGTATTTATTACGCAACACCAGTAGTCAGCATGTATTCTGAATGATGATACCTGGATTCTGACGAGTAATCGCATGGCAGAAGAGTCTTGGTTAGGTCCTGGCCAAATCCCATGGAGCTTACTTTCTGCGGCCTGACATTCTTTCTCTATCCATGTACTTCTGAGGAACAAAAAGTTGGTTCTGCTCTGTAAAGGCTCTTGGCCAAAAAGCTATATTATTTTAATTATTTTTGCATCTTCCAAGGGAATCTGAATTTCAAAGTTAAAAAAAAATTATTTTAAAAATTTTTTGCATTTTTTTAACTTTTATTTAGTAAATATAAATTTCCAAAGTACAGTTTATGGATTACAATGACTTCCCCCTCCCCCATAACTTCCCTCCCACTTGCACCCCTCCCATCTTCCACTCCCTCTCCCATTCCATTCACATCAAGATTCATTTTCAATTATCTTTTTATACAGAAGATCGATTTAGTATATATTAAGCAAAGATTTCATCAGTTTGCACCCATACAGAAACACAAAGTGTAAAATACTGTTTGAGTACTAGTTATAGCATTACATCACATTGGCCAATACATTAAGGACAGACCCCACATGAGAAGTAAGTACACAGTGACTCCTGTTGTTGACTTAACAATTTGACACTCTTGTTTATGGCATCAGTAATCTCCCTAGGCTCTAGTCATGAGTTTCCAAGGCTATGAAAGCCTCTTGAGTTTGCTGACTTCGATCTTATTTAGACAAGGTCATAGTCAAAGTGGAAGTTCTCTCCTCCCTTCAGAGAAAGGTACCTCCTTCTTTGATGGCCCTGTTCTTTCCACTGGGATCTCACTCACAGAGATCTTTCATTTAGGTCTTCTTCTTCTTCTTCTTTTTTTTTTTTTTTTTTTTTTTTTTTACAGAGTGTCTTGGCTTTCCATGCCTAAAATACTCTCATGGGCTCTTCAGCCAGATCCAAATGCCTTAAGGGCTGATTCTGAGGCCAGAGTGCTATTTAGGACATCTGCCATTCTATGAGTCTGCTGTGTATCCTGCTTCCCATGTTGGATCGTTCTCTCCGTTTTTGATTATATCAGTTAGTATTAGCAGACACTTGTCTTGTTTGTGTGATCCCTTTGACTCTTAGACCTATCAGTGGGATCAATTGTGAACTGAAATTGATCACTTGGACTAGTGAGATGGCATTGGTACATGCCACCTTAATGGGATTGTATGGGAATCCCTTGGCACGTTTCTAACTCCACCATTTGGGACAAGTCCGATTGAGCATGTCCCAAATTGTACATCTTCTCCCTCTCTTTTTCCCACTCTTACATTTAACAGGGATCACTTTTCAGTTAAAATTTCAACACCTAAGAATAATTGTGTGTTAATTACAGAGTTCAACTAATAGTACTAGAACAAAAAAAAAATACTAAAATGGATAAAGTGTTCATTTTACATCAACAGTCAGGACAAGGGCTGATCAAGTCACTGTTTCTCATAGTGTCCATTTCACTTCAACAGGTTTCCCCTTTGGTGCTCAGTTAGTTGTCACCGATCAGGGAGAACATACGGTATTTGTCTCTTTGGGACTGGCATAATTCACTGAGCATCATGTTTTCCAGATTCCTCCATCTTGTTGCAAATGACCAGATTTCATTGTTTTTGACTGCTGTATAGCATTCTATAGAGGACATGTCCCATAATTGCTTTATCCAGTCTACTGTTGATGGGCATTTGGGTTGATTCCAGGTCTTAGCTATTGTGAATTGAGCTGCAATAAACATTAAGGTGCAGACAGCTTTTTTTGTTTGCCAATTTAATTTCCTTTGGGTAAATTCCAAGGAGTGGGATGGCTGGGTTGTATGGTAGGGTTATATTCAGGTTTCTGAGGAATCTCCAAACTGACTTCCATAGTGGGGTAACCAGTTTGCATTCCCACCAACAGTGGGTTAGTGTCCCTTTTTCCCCACATCCTCTCCAGCATCTATTGTTGGTAGATTTCTGAATGTGAGCCATTCTAACTGGGGTGAAGAGAAACATCATTGTGGTTTTGATTTGCATTTCCCTGATTGCTAGTGATCTTGAACATTTTTTCATGTGTCTGTTGGCCATTTGGATTTCCTCTTTCGAAAAATGTCTATTGAGGTCCTTGGCCCATCTCTTAAGTGGGTTATTTGTTTTGATGTTCTGGAGTTTCTTGATTTCCTTGTAGATTCTGGTTATCAACCCTTTATCTGTTGCATAGTTTGCAAATATTTTTTCCCATTCTGTCAGTTGCCTCTTCACTTTCCTGACTGTTTCTTTTGAAGTACAGAAACTTCTCAATTTGATGCAATCCCAAATGTTAATTTTGGCTTTGACTGCCTGTGTTTCTGGTGTCTTTTCCAAGAAGTCTTTGCCTGTACCTATATCTTGCAGGGTTTCTCCAATGTTCTCTAATACTTTGATGGTGTTGGGTCGTAGATTTTAGTCTTTAATCCATGTTGAGTGAATTTTTGTGTAATGTGAAAGGTAGGGGTCTTGCTTCATGATTCTGCACGTGGAAATCCAATTTTCCCAGCACCGTTTATTGAATAGACTGTCCTTATTCCAGGGATTGGTTTTGGATCCTTGATCAAATGTAAGTTGTCTGTAGATGTTTGGATTGATTTCTGGTGTTTCTATTCTGTTCCATTGGTCTATCCATCTGTTTCTGTACCAGTACCATGCTGTTTTGATAACAACTGCCCTGTAGTATGTCCTGAAATCTGGTATTGTGATGCTTCCGGCTTTGTTTTTGTTGTACAAGATTGCTTTGGCTAGTCGAGGTCTCCTGTGTCTCCATATGAATTTCAGCATCATTTTTTCCAGATCTGAGAAGAATGCCTTCAGTATTTTGATTGGTATTGCATTGAATCTGTAAATTGCTTTTGGGAGAATGGACATTTTGATTATATTGATTCTTCCAATCCATGAGCATGGAAGATTTCTCCATTTTTTGGTATCTTCTTCTATTTCTTTCTTTAAGGTTTTGTAATTTTCATCGTAGAGAACTTTAACGTCCTTGGTTAAGTTTATTCCAAGGTATTTGATTGTTTTTGTAGCTATTGTGAATGGGATTGATCTTAGCAGTTCTTCCTCAGCCGTGGCATTGCCTGTGTATACAAAGGCTGTTGACTTTTGTGCATTGATTTTATATCCTGCTACTTTGCCAAACTCTTCTAAGAGTTCCAATAGTCTCTTAGTAGAGTTCTTTGGGTCCCCTAAATACAGAATCTTATCATCTGCAAAGAGGAATAGTTTGAGTTCTTCCTTCCCAATTTGTATCCTTTTAATTTCTTTTTCTTGCCTAATAGCTCTGGCTAAAACTTCCAGAACTATATTGAATAGCAGTGGTGAGAGTGGGCATCCCTGTCTGGTATCAGATCTCAGTGGAAATGCTTCCAACTTTTCCCCATTCAATAGGATGTTAGCTGTGGGTATTTCATAAATTGCTTTGACTGTATTGGGGAATGTTTCTTCCATACCCAGTTTGCTTAGAGTTTTCATCATGAAAGGTTGTTGTATTTTATCAAATGCTTTCTCTGCATCTATTGAGAGAATCATATGGTTTCTCTTCTGCAGTATGTTAATGTGGTGTATCACATTGATTGATTTGCGAACACTGAACCATCCCTGCATACCAGGGATAAATCCCACTTGGTCTGGGTGGATGATCTTTCTGATGTGTTGTTGCATTCTATTGGCCAGAATTTTATTGAGTATTTTTGCATCTATGCTCATCAGGGATATTGGTCTGTAATTCTCTTTCAATGCTGCATCTTTCTCCAGCTTAGGAATTAAGGTGATGCTGGCTTCATAGAAATAATTTGGAAGGATTCCCTCTTTTTCAATTGTTCTGAATAGTTTGAGAAGAATTGGAGTTAGTTCTTCTTTAAATGTCTGGTAGAATTCAGCAGTGAATCCATCTGGTCCTGGGCTTTTCTTTGTTTGGAGGGCCTTTATTACTGTTTCGATTTCTGTCTCAGTTATGGGTCTGTTTAGTTTTTCTAAGTCTTCCTGGTTCAATTTAGGTAGGTTGCATGTGTCCAGGAATCTATCCATTTCTGATAGATTTCCCTGTTTGCTGGCATACAAATCCTTGTAATTTCTGATGATTCTTTTTATTTCTGTAGTGTCTGTTGTTACATTTCCTTTTTCCTCTCTGATTTTATTGATTTGGGTCTTTTCTTTTTTTAGTAAGTTGGGCCAATGAGGTGTCAATTTTGTTTATTTTTTCAAAAAGCCAGCTCCACGTTTGGCTGATTTTTTGTAATGCTTTTTTGGATTCAATCCTGTTGATTTCTTCTCTGATTTTAATTATTTCTCTTCTCCTACTAGATTTGGGTCTCATTTGCTGCAGATTTTCTAGATCCTTGAGATGAATTGAAAGTTCATTTATTTGGTGCCTTTTCAATTTCTTGATGTAGGCACCTATTGATATAAACTATCCTCTTAACACTGCTTTTGCTATATCCCATAAGTTTTGGTATGTTGTGCTGTTATCCTCATTTACTTCCAGAAAATTTTTGATTTCTCTTTTAATTTTTTTTTTGACAGGCAGAGTGGACAGTGAGAGAGAGAGACAGAGAGAAAGGTCTTCCTTTTGCCGTTGGTTCACCCTCCAATGGCCGCCGCGGTAGGCGCGCTGTGGCCGGCGCACCGCGCTGATCCAATGGCAGGAGCCAGATGCTTCTCCTGGTCTCCCATGGGGTGCAGGGCCCAAGCACTTGGGCCATCCTCCACTGCACTCCCGGGCCATAGCAGAGAGCTGGACTGGAAGAGGGGCAACTGGGACAGAATCCAGCACCCCGACTGGGACTAGAACCCGGTGTGCCGGTGCTGCTAGGCAGAGAATTAGCCTGTTGAGCCACAGCGCCGGCCATCTTTTGATTTATTCTCTGGCCCATTGTTCATTCAGGAGCATGTTGCTGTCTCCATGTGTTTGCATATGCTCTAGGGATTCCTGAGTTGCTAATTTCCAACTTCATTCCTTTATGATCTGAGAAGCTGCATGGTATGATTGTAATTCTTTTGAATTTGCTGAGACTTGCTTTATGGCCTAGTATGTGGTCAATCCTAGATAGGTTCCATGCACTGCTGAGAAGAATGTAAATTCTTTATGTGTAGGATGAAAAGTTCTGTAGATATCTGTTAGATCCATTTGGGCAATAGTGTCGTTTAAATCTACTGTCTCCTTGTTGATCTTCTGTCCTGTTGATCTGTCTATTTCTGAGAGTGGAGTATTGAAGTCCCCCAGTACTATTGTATTGGGGTCTAAGTCTCCCTTTAAGTTCCTTAAAAATCTTTTAAATAAACTGGTGTCCTGTAATTAGGTGCATATACATTGATAATCTTTATATCTTCCTGTTGAATTGATCCCTTAATCATTATATAGTGCCCCTCTTTGTCTCTCCTAACAGTTTTTGTGGTAAAGTTTATGTTGTCCGATATTAAGATGGCTACACCTACTCTTTTTTCATTTCTGTTGGCATGGTTTTATCTTTTTCCAGCCTTTCACTTTCAGGCTGTATGCATCTTTGTTGGAAAGATGTGTTTCTTGTAAACAGCAAATAGATGGGTTTTGTTTCTTAACCCAATCAGCCAATCTGTGTCTTTTTTTTTTTTAATTTTTGACAGACAGAGTGGACAGTGAGAGAGAGAGACAGAGAGAAAGGTCTTCCTTTTGCCGTTGGTTCACCCTCCAATGGCCGCCGCGGTAGCGCCCTGCGGCCGGCGCACCGCGCTGTTCCAATGGCAGGAGCCAGGTGCTTCTCCTGGTCTCCCATGGGGTGCAGGGCCCAAGCACTTGGGCCATCCTCCACTGTACTCCCTGGCACAGCAGAGAGCTGGCCTGGAAGAGGGGCAACCGGGATAGGATCGGTGCCCCGACCGGGACTAGAACCCGGTGTGCCGGCGCCGCAAGGCGGAGGATTAGCTTAGTGAGTCACGGCGCCGGCCCAATCTGTGTCTTTTAACTGGACAGTTCAGGCCATTAACATTCAATGTGACTATTGATAAGTAGTAACTTTGCCTTGCCATTTGCCAAAGATATTTTCTAAAATATGCTTTGAACTTCCTGTGATCTTTTGCTGTGAAGTTTCCTTCCTTTACCTTCTTTCATATTGATGACCATGTTTCTGTGTTTCTGTGTGTAACACATCTTTAAGCACCTTTTGCAGGGCTGGACGAGTGGCGACAAATTCTTTCAATTTCTGTTTGCTATGAAAGGTCTTTCCTTCACCTTCATTCACAAATGAGAGCTTTGCAGGATATAATATTCTGGGCTGGCAGTTTTCTCTCTTAGTACCTGGGCTATGTCTCGTCATTGCCTTCTAGCTTGTAGGGTCTCTGATGAGAAGTGTGCTGTGAGTCTAATTGGAGATCCTCTGAGAGTAATCTGACGTTTCTCTCTTGCACATTTTAGGATCTTTTCTTTATGTTTCACTGTGGTGAGTTTGATTACGACGTGTCGTGGTGAGTATCTCTTTTGGTCATGTTTACTGGGGGTTCTATGAGCTTCCTGTACTAGGGTGTCTCTGTCCTTCTCCAAACCCGGGAAGTTGTCTGCAAGTATCTCACTAAAAAGGCCTTCTAATCCTTTCTCCCTCTCCATGCCTTCAGGAACTCCTAGAACCTGAATGTTGGGTTTTTTAATAGTATCCTGTAGATTCCCAACAATATTTTTTAGATTTCTGATTTCCTCTTCTTTCCTCTGGTTTGCCTGTTTCCTTTCCTGTTCTCTGTCTTCTAAGTCCGATATTCTCTCTTCTGTTTCACTGACTCTGTTTTTAAGGCTCTCTAATGTGTTTGTCATTTGATCTATTGAGGTCTTCATTTCATTTTGATTTCTCTTCACTCTCACACTTTCCTGTTCCACTAGTTTCTGCATTTCATTTTGATTCCTCCTTAAGATTTCATTTTCTCAAAGGAGATTTTCTATCCTGTCCAGTAAGGAATTCTGTAGCTCAAGCATTTGTTTTTGAAAACTTCTAATTGTTCTTATCATAAATTTTTTGAAATTGGTATCTTGCATTTCTTCCATCTCATCATCTTCATAATCTTGGCTTGGGGTGTCTTGTTCATTTGGGGGTATCATAATGTCTTCCTTGTTCTTGTTTCCTTGGTTTCTGTGTTTGTTGCTTGGCATTGTGGAGATATTCTTTGTATTCTTCTTCCCTCACTGTGGTGTTTTTTCTTGTTATACTATGATGGTATTAAGTGGACTGTCCGCTTTTGATGGAGCCTTAGAGGCTTGAGATGGGTGTGGCCTGAGAGCTGTTTGGTTCCTCAGGGTTAAGGGTGTGCCAAAGGTGACACTCCCAGGTTAGGCATGGTAAATCTCTCTCTCTTTCTTTCTCTCTCTCTCTCTCGCTCTCTCTTTCTTTCTTTCAAAAGGGAAGTAATTCCCCACAGCTGAACGGAATTAGAGGTAGTTAGCAGGCGAATGATATACCCACAGGATCCAGAGATCGGAAGCTCTTTCCCAAGGAACACACAGGGAATCTGTGCTTCCCTCAGTATGGGCTCAAATTCTCCTGCAGTCTCCCACTGTGTTGCCAAGGTTACTGAATTGTAGTGTCTCTGGAGAGTACTCACATGAATTCCGTGAGTTCTCTCCCCCACCGTCTCTTTTTTCACAGTCTCAGTTCATTAGCACCACACAAAACTTGGTTCTAATCTCCTGTTATTTCACCACCCCCTTCCCAGAGTCAGGTTTTTCTGCTTGGCTATGGGTGGGCACAGCCCTGAGTTTGCCCCACTTATGACGTATGTCCAAAGTGGTGCCTGCTCTTTGTCTTGCTTGCCTTTGAGAGGTGAGCAGAGAGAGAGAAACTCGTGTTTGTATCGGTCACTTTTTTCCCCCCATCTTTCTTCTAGTTAGCCTGGTGAACTTTTCCCCATGGGGTTTCAAGCCTTGTTCCCTCTAGTCTCTTCTTTCCACTTGCCTGCCATTGTTTCAGGCTATTGAGGTTCGGCTCACCTTGTGTTCCAGCGCTGGTGCGTTGATTCTGCCACTGGTGTCTGAAACTGTGGGCTCCCACGCTCTCCACGCAGGTGCACTGTGAATCACTAGTTCCAGAAGAGTTTCCTCTGCTGTTTCTTCCCCTACTCTTCCTTGAAACTTCAGTATCTCCACTTTTATTAAACTGTCTCTTCCCGGACTATCAGTGTGCTCCCTTCCTATTCTGCCATCTTGCCGCTCTCTCCCAAAAAGCTATATGTTTTAAAAACAAAAACAAAACCCCTCCTTTATTTGTTAAAATCAGTAGAAGTGAACCAAAGGGCATTTACTGACAACTGTGAGATTTCCTCAAAATATTTCATTCACTTAAAAAGCTTCAGCCAAGGGCTGGCGCTGTGGCTCAACAGGCTAATCCTCTGCCCTGTGGCGCCGGCACACCGGGTTCTAGTCCCGGTTGGGGTGCCAGATCCTGTCCCGGTTGCCCCTCTTCCAGGCCAGCTCTCTGCTATGGCCCAGGAGTGCAGTGGAGGATGGCCCAGGTGCTTGGGCCCTGCACCCCATGGGAAACCAGGAGAAGCACCTGGCTCCTGCCTTCGGATCAGCGAGACGAGCCGGCCGCAGTGGCCATTGGAGGGTGAACCAATGGCAAAGGAAGACCTTTCTCTCTGTCTCTCTCTCTCTCACTGTCCACTCTGCCTGTCAAAAATAAAGAAATTAAAAATAAAATAAAAAAAGCTTCAGCCAAGAGCTTGCACTCAAAGAACACATCTCATGGATAGGTTGATCTCATTAGCTGAGGTAATGAGAGCGTCTATAGACCTAAAATCCCAATGGGCTAGTACATGTGAAATTATTTTCAACTCACATGAAATCTAATCGGGACAGACATGACTTTCCATATACAACCTCAACAATCTTCCATCTGTGACTCTGTAGATCTCCTTAGGCCTTGGCACTACCAGCAGGCCGAGGAAGAGGAGTGGAGACGAAAGGGTGTGATAAAAGAAATCAAATATGTTACCTGTGTGCATTGTCTACCAGGAAAAATTCAGCTGCCTGTGCCTAACTGGATAAAGAAACTGGGAAATGATAGCCTATGAGCAAACAACTTCTCAGCAACAACTCAACACCACGGACAGTGCATTAGTCAAGGCCAAGCCACAAAAACCAAAGGAAGGAGGCAATGTTCCCATTGTCTGGGAGTTAGAGCCACCTGTAAAAGCTAGAATCACAGTTCATCCATCCAGCAGTTGCTAGAGTCGTAGACCGCAAGTTCTGGAGAACCCACCTTGAAAATTACAACTTGAAAATAGCAATGTTTTGACTTTTTCTTCTTATCACCTTTCTATATTCCATGCTGGCAGCCTGTGCCTTCCCATGGTAAAGTTTATCCAGAAATCATTGTTAAGGAATAGGCCTCCTGCATTATAGATCACAGCAGTGGAAGGAAACACAAGGAAACGATCAGCACTAAAGGCAGCATGAGTCTTTAGCAGACAGCGAAGCATCCCACTCCCTGTATGAAGTACATAAAATAGGTGGTAACATAGACCTCAGTGAATAAAGAGTCTTCTCTGGCGCAGTGGGTTAATGCCCTAGCCTGAAGTGCTGGCAACCCATATGGGCGCCGGTTTGAGATCCGGCTGCTCCACTTCGGATCCAGCTCTCTGCTATGGGCCTGGGAAAGCAGAAGAAGATGGCCCAAGTCTTTGGGCCCCTGCACCCACCCAGAAGAAGCTTCTGGCTCCTGGCTTCAGATCAGCGCAGCTCCAGCCGTTGCAGCCAGCTGGGGAGTGAACCATCAGATGAAAGACCTTCTCTCTCTCTCTCTCTCTGCCTCTCCACTCTCTGTGTAACTCTGACTTGCAAATAAATAAATAAATCTTTTTTTTAAAAAAAAAAAAAAGGAGAGTCTTTCCTGCCACAGTAGGGAAAGAATAGTACAGTTGAGTATTCATATAATACATTATACCTAGACACACTGAAAGGATGAGTGGTCCTTTTCTAAGTCTAACAAAAACAGAAGTGGTTGACCATAAAGTTAATGGATATTAATCTTCAAGACTCCTCTCTTCCAAGAACCTGGCAGGGGCCATACAGATATATTCATGTGGGAACCAGTGCTGTGGCATAGCAGGCCAAGCCGTCAACTACAGTGCCAGCATCCCATATGAGCGCCAGTTCGAGTCCCAGCCACTCCACTTCCAATCCAGCTCTCTGCTATGGCCTGGGAAAGAAGTAGAAGATAGCCCAAGTCCTTGGGACCCTGAACCCACTTGAGAGACCTGGGAAAAACTCCTGGCTCCTGGCTTCAGATTGGCCCAGCTCCAGCTATTGTGGCTACTTGGGGAGTGAACCAGCAGATGGAAGAACTCTCTCTCTCTCACTCTGCCTCTGCCTCTCTATAACTCTGCCTTTCAAATAAGTAAATAAATCTTTTAAATATATATATATATATATATTCATATGGTCATATATATTTTTGTTAAATTTGTGAAAGAAAGATATTGTAAATGTAATTGATGAAAATTTCTGCATTTTTTCCACTGCAAAGCTTCCATGACATTTCCTGGTTTATATTGTCCATGGTCTTTGGGGATCTGGCTGAAAGAAATTAGAGTAGGGATAGATTTATTCAGTTTTAGTGAGATATTCTAGTTTCCAGTCACTTCCACGTTGAGTTTAACTTGTTACTAGTCATCCCACTGCAGGAATGTCTTCCCATAATACCAACACTCTGTATGCTGCTACTGAACTATGATGTGCACAAAACACAAAGGTAAATTTGTAGCAACAAATGACATTGTCCAGTGGTATCTGTCACCATAAGTAAAAGGATAGCAAAAGGAGAATAAAGTTCAACCTGTATAGAGCAAGAAGCTAGGCTATAGTAAACTCTACTGATCAAATACATAAAAGTCAGTTGTCATCTGAAACTGAGAAACTATTTCCATTCAGAAATATACTCAGCAGTGAAGTTTATATAATTATTAACCTACATCTCTTTTTTTAATAAAATTTTCCTTCATAAAATTGTAGGAACTCACATATTTTTTTAACTTTTATTTAATAAATATAAATTTCCAAAGTACAGCTTTCAGATTATACTGGCTTTTCCCCCTCCCCATAACTTCCCTCCCACCTGCAACCCTCCCATCTCCCACTCCCTCTCCCATTCCATTCACATCAAGACTCATTTTCAATTATCTTTATATACAGAAGATCAATTTAGTGTATATTAAGTAAAGATTTCAACAGTTTGGAACTCACATATTTGAAGGACACAAATCTGTTACCAGTACTACAAAAAACAAGTATGACTGTACAAAATCACAGATTTTGCATGTAACTTCTCAATTATAAAAAAGAAACTTCAAGTAACCATGCTAAAGAAATATTTTTTTCTGTCTATTAAAAATGGTCCTACAAATTTTTTCCTCATAAGAGAGACAAAGTAAATGTATCCAAAAAGGAAAGAATTATAGAGATGTCAGCCAATGATTTAAAAAATTATTTATATTTATTTGAATTTTTTGATGTTTGTGACATTTGTCAACTTTTTATTACTTTTAAATTCTGCATTGTCTTGTCTTCTTCTAAATAAGTATTTACATTATACCTAATCTCCTATTTATGATTTTGTATGCTTTTTCTTAATGAAGGACTTCAAAATTCCACAATTTCCAGGCCCCACAAAACCTGGATCATCCACAAACACAAATTTTAGTGTCTACATGTCTCAGTGTGTACTACTCAAACAAAGAGCACACTTAGGAGATAATTAAATTTATCAATGCAACATTCAGTGTGCTTCCTTCCAACAAAATAGTTCTGAACTACCAATGAGATCATTGATGGGAAAGCACTCTGAAATGTATTAAGTGCTGTATCTATGCAAACTGTTATCTTCATCATCCTTTTAAATACAAACATCTGGAGTTCTTAACATTTGTTTGACAACTATTTAGCGATCTTCCACTCGGTGCCTGGCACCCCTGGGGCTGTGGAGGGAACAAAGATGAAATACATCCAAACTTGCCTTCAGAAAGTTCACAGTCCCCAGCATGAGGACTGCACTGAACATGAAATTAAGAGAGAAAATCTGTGTCAGTGAATATATAACCTTTTCTGTTATAACCCATATTTCACAATGAAAATCATGGTCCAAAACACACACACACACACACACATGCTTGATGTTTACTACATGCCTTACTCTCTCATAGTTTTCTATTCTACCTCATTTTTAAATTTGAAAGGCAGAGTAACAGAGCCAAACAGAGATGAAGATAGAGAGCAAGATCTTCCATCTACTGGGTCACTACTCCAAACGTTCACCACAACAAGGGCTGGGCCAAGGAGAGACTCAAGGACGTGAGCCATCATCTGCTGCCTCCTAGGTTGTGCAGTAACAGGAAGCTGCATCAGAGTGCAGGCAGGACCCAATCCAAGTACTCCCATGTTGGATGCAGGCTTCCCAAGCTACAGCTTTTCCCTACTGTGCCGCAAGGCCTACCCCTATTCTACTGCATTTTATAAACTACCGATCACAATCCTCTAAATCTATTTCATAATCCAGTGGATCACAACTTACCATTTGAAAAATGCTGGTCTGTGTAATTGTTTTTCCTAAAGGATACAGGCTTAAAAATCCATGAATATAAATGAATGAAAATTTCTATTATCTCTAATAAAACTAGAAATTTGTTGAGTGAAAAAAGACATTGAAATCCTAACAGATTCCTTTTGCCAATTTTATATATATACTTATATATATAATATATATTTATATATATACAATTAGATCAAGGACATCAGCTGTTCTATATGCAAGCATACGCATGTATGTCTGAGTGTACCCACACATGGCTCTGATATGACTTCACTCCTAGTATCTATGTTAAATTGGGTTACTTTTGCACGGTTGCAGCTATAGTGAGTGAAAGCTCCCTACGGGGAATCGCAGGATTCTGACTGACGGGGTTATTTTAGTTCTTCACCATCCAAGACTTGCACTGAGCCATAAGAGCTTTCTGACAGGACTTGGCAAGCTTTGCATTGCAGCCAGTGCTGTTTATTCTGGTGGCATATTTGTAATCCTTTTTGGCTATTTTCTAAAATACGGGGTGTGTGTGAGTGTATGCACGTATGTAGGTATTTGAAAATATTCAATTGAATATACATAGATACAGATGGAGATATATGAATACTTTCTCAACTCTTTATTGGCTACATTTGTACCTGAATTATGTGTATACCATTATAATGATGACTAGTTTTTTTCTTGGACAAAGCATCTTACATCCCCACCACAAAATATAATCCATATTTATTATATATTAATTTATAAAGCTTAACATATGTCAATATTACATATTAAGCTATTAACTCTACATGTTTCAGAAAATAATCCAGAATAGGTGAAGTCATAGTAAAAAAATAAGATGTTTTAAATTATAAGAATATTAATAATTTTTTATTCCAGTTGATTGACTCATTTCTCTTTGCATTTGAAGGAAAAACTATGCTATTGCTCCTCAATGTTTATATTTTGTTCTTCACCAGAATTTACCAGCAAATTTTCTCTTTTTGGCTATTTCTTTTTTTTCTTTTTCTTTTTTTTTTTTTTTTGACAGGCAGAGTGGACAGTGAGAGAGAGAGAGACAGAGAGAAAGGTCTTCCTTTTACCGTTGGTTCACCCTCCAATGGCCGCTGCAGCCAGCACACCGCGCTGATCCGAAGCTGGGAGCCAGGTGCTTCTCCTGCTCTCTCATGTGGGTGCAGGGCCCAAGGACTTGGGCCGTCCTCCACTGTCCTCCCGGGCCACAGCAGAGAGCTGGCCTGGAAGAGGGGCAACTGGGACAGAATCCGGCGCCCTGACTGGGACTAGAACCTGGTGTGCCGGCACCGCAAGGTGGAGGATTAGCCTATTGAGCTGCGGCACCGGCCTCTTTTTGGCTATTTCAAGAACAGGAAAAAGCCAGTCTGGAGTCAGAACATGACCCACCCACTCCAAAGAATCCAAGAAATGTTCCTAGTGTACCCCCTGGAGCATGCACTATGGTTTGTGGTAAGCTCAAGGTAAGCACCAGCTGCTTTTACCTTGTCACAGACATGTAGACTAGCAACAGAATATTTCCAAAGTGGTGGCCAGGCCAGTGTTGTGACATTGCAAGGTAAGTTGTTACCTGCAATGCCAGCATCCCATATGAATGCAGGTTCGAGTCCCAGCTGCTTTACTTATGATCCAGCTCCCTGCTAATATGCCCCGGGGAAAGCAGAAGAAGATGGCCCAAGTCCTTGGGTCCCTGGCACCTACATGGGAGACCCAGATGGAGCTCCAGGATTCTGGCTTCAACCTGACACACCGTTGGCATTTGCAGCCAGCTAGGGAGTGAACCAGCAGATGGAAGATCTCTCTCTCTCTCTCTCTAACTCTATATTTCAAATAAATAAATAAATATTTTTAAAACAAAAAAGTGGGGATGAATAAAACAAAGGGATATGGAGATGGAGGAAAAAGGAAAATCCAGAAGTACAGTTGTATGAGTTCCGGTCACCATTTGAGAATATATCCAATTTTTGCTTTTAACTAAATATATGCTTTGTATCTATTAGCTGATTAAGCACAATAATTGGATCACTGATCATTTTCTTGTTTTTCAAATTAGTAGTTAAACCCACTGACTATAATACATCCCAATCTCTAAAATCTCTATTTTTGGTTCCTCTTTGTATAACCCTTCCTTTCCCACAATTCTAATTTCTTTACATCCTGCTATTTCCACAGTATAATTCTTTCAGGCTTTTCAAATCTGCCATGTCCTCTGGCTCTCATGTCTTCCTCCCTTTCCAAACTGACATCTCTCAAGTTCAAATTTGGAATATACTTCTATGACAAATTCTTAATTTGGAAAAAAAATTCCCTTTTTTCTTCACATCATGGTTAAAATGACTGTTGCACAGTCTTTTGATCTTCCTCTTCTTCCTCTTGTCTTTTTTTTAAGATTTATTTATTTGAAAGTCAGAGTTGCACAGAGAAAGAAGGAGAGGCAGAGAGAGAGAGAGAGAGAGAAAGGTCTTCCATCCAGTGGTTCACTCCCCAGTTGGCCGCAACAGCTGGAGCTGCATGATCCAAAGCCAGGAACCAGGAGCTTCTTCCAGGTCTCCTATGCAGGTGCAGGGGCCTAAGGACTTGGGCCATCTTCTACTGCTCTCCCAGGCCATAGCAGAGAGCTGAATCGGAAGTGGAGCAGCCAGGACTTGAACTGGTACCCATATGGGATGCCGGCACTGCAGGCGGCAGCTTTACCCTCTACGCCACAGTGCCAGCCCCCATCTTGTCTTAGAATATGAGCTCCTTGAGAGCTGACATTATGTAATATTTATATTGATTAATTAATTTATTGATGCATTGATTAATGTGCCTGTTCTGAATTGTTTACGATTCTTAGGAGCCCTTCCTTGTTGGGAAGCACTTATGTCTGTCCTTTCTGAGTTTTTAGAATGTACTTAATAGAAGTTCAGGAGACTAGGCTGAACATCTATTGAAGGCTGTCTTCTTTACCTAAGATTTAAGCAAGTATCATGACCCAGAGTCATTTGAGAATTGTTATCATCAATAACAGATGACAGCAATCTCTACAGTATGTGTGCATTAGGTGGGTTCCTTCTAATACCAGAGATAAGCTATTTTGAAAGCTTTCATCACCACAGTTACTTTTCACTCTGGCTGAAGGACTGCTATAGTAGAATGCATAATCTAGCAAGTCCTGGGTCAATTAAAAAAATGGGGATACAATGTGTTGCTGTTTCTGCTGAAGTTGAAGATGCTTTCCTTTCAAAGCTAGACACCTGCTGAAGATGAAAATTTGTAATTGTTAGTAGTCCCTGAGTTGGCATTATTTCTCACTAACTGATGCCCAATGATAGAGGGATTGCTTATGCCTAATGGCTGATTCTCTGCACATTTGTCTGATCTATCTTACCTGGAAGAAGATAAAATGTTCTTACACCGACTACTTTTTATTGCTTCTTCCAGGCAGCATTTGGAACTATTTCACTCCTGGTGAAACTCAACTGTGATTTTCTTTTGCCTGGTGTGGAATTCAGAGACTAAATTTTTCCCCTATTTTATGTATGAATTTAAACTAACAAAAATGCTAATGAAATATAATTCCTAAACAAAGGAAACTTTTACAAGAGAATTCTATCCATTTTTGCATTTCAACTCAGTAACAGAACTTTACAGAGAAGGGCTGAGCAACATCGGGCCACCTTGTATAAAGAAAATAGGCAGAATTTATCTGTCTTATCCATACCTATAGGGAGGAAAATGTATTATCATTATTTGGTAGAGTTTTGAATATATCACACCCCATTTGGGAAAATGTTCAAGACTTGTTTTCCCAGTGGCCTCATATTACCTTAGCTGCTGTCTCAAAGAATTATTAAGTTGAATTTTAAGCAGAGAATAACTCAGTAATCTTAGTAAGAAATGAAAACCTGGAATAAGGCAGTCACAGTCAAAGTGCAAAGTTCACATCTGAGAAACATCCAGAGTTATAATCAAAATAATGATGGAAGGGGAGGAAGCTAGATGCAGAGATAGAAATCAGACTGCTCTAGTTAACTCGTTACTGCAATAACATGGAAGGGAAATGAAAGAGCAAATCCATCCAAACAGCTAAGGAGAACCAAACAGATTTGCTTATATTAGACCAATTTTGATAATAAAAAATGACAACTGCAGGGCCAGCGCTGTGGCTTACTGGGTTAAGCCTCCACCTACTGCATCCCATGTGGGTGCCGGTTTGAGTCTTGGCTGCTCCGCTTTTGATCCAGCTCCTTGCTGATGGCCTGGGAAAGCAATGAGGATGGCCCAAATGCTTGTGTCCCTGCATCTGCACAGGAGATCTGGAGGAAGCGCCTGGTTCCTGGCTTCAGATCAGCCCCAGTCCGGTCATGGCAGCCATTTGGGAGTGAACCAACAGATGGAGGGCTTCTCTCTTGCTATCCCTCTCTCTGACTACGATCTGTCTCTCAAATAAATACATAAATCTTTTTTTAAAATGACAATTGCATTTGATTAGTCCAAAAGAATTAAAGCCAGAAGGAGTCATACTAGTCTTTGACAATCTCAATAGCACTTCTGCATTTTCCCAATTCCAATATTCCTTCTAGGTTTTTGTGTGTACAGGAAAATATTCAATGGTAAGTAGTATGTGCTTTCTTGGGTCTCTAAAATACCAGAAAACCTGCAGATGTTTGCTTTGTAATAATAATAATGCTAGATAAGTGTACCTTCCCAAAGATTATAGTACATTATCCTCACATTAATCTCTCCAGGGAAGATATTATCCTCATCGTACATATGGAAACAAGCTGAAAGAAGTTAAAAGGTTTGTATGATGACAAGTGGAAAATAATGATTCTAAGTATTGTCACTGCTTTCTCTGCATGGTGTGGGCTGCCTGCCTATGACACGAGGGGCGGGGGGTGGGGGGGGAGCTGAGGTATAAAGCATTTCTCATTAGCTGTGTACAGCCTAGCAGAGAAAACACAACACAAGTATGATTTTACTTTGATTTCCTAAATTGTGATATCTCAAGATTGGGATTATTGTGCAAGGGCCTGAAATGCTTGCAGCAGCTAAGAACTATTCAACTGATCACCATTTCTCTTGTTTGTGGCAATTATTGCCACGCACCTCTTCTCACATTGTATCCTACAGAACTTGTGTGTTGGTAAGGTCAGAGGACAGCCTCACTGTAAACAGACTTTCCTGTTCTTTTGTCCAGATGTGGCTTTCCTGGTGTTACCTGCTTCTGCCTCGTGACTGCATGTTGTCTAGAGAACAGGCCCACTGCGCCTTCTTTGTTTCACAGGAGAGGCTTGCCGAAGACTTTGGATTTTAATTTGAAAAATCAATGTTCTCCAAAAAGGATGAATGCATCCCCTTAGGCGCCTTTCATTAATAGGAGCTGCAGGAAATGTAGAGTTGAGGAGTAGGATACAAGGTTAGAGGTAGAAGCCCACACAACCTTGGAGAAGCCTTAAAAAATAACAGAGAAAAATGTGGTTTATTAGTTATACTAGTTACAGAATGAACAGCATATTGTATGTGCTGTGTTAGAGGTATGTTATGAATAACAAAAGCCCTGGAGCATTTACATATTTGTTTTCAGCAATCCTGGCAGTTGGATTTCACCATTCTATGCCTCTTTGCCAGAATCACTAAACACTGGTACATATGGCATCTGAAGTACCATATGCCATAGAAAATGTTAGCTGATGCCTATACTTCTATATTATATTTTTATTTCAGATTTTTGCAGTTTGAACAAAGAATAGTAGAAAAAACAAAATATTGGACAAGCAGTAAACAGTAAAGTGAAAAAAAATGTCTTCAGAGAAAGCAAATAAAGGAAATGAATCTATCATGAGCTAACATGGCTATATGGTAATGACTAAGATATGAGAAGTGATTGTTTTGCACGAACAAATTTCCATAGAATTTCATTCTATTATTTTGGGGCTAAAGGCTATGACATGAAGAGTAAGGGCTGGCATACTTTTCTTACCTTCTTTCTGACATTTCTTGCTGAAATCATAGTCTCCGTCTGACTGAGGTTAATTAACATGAAGCGTACAGAGAGTAATGTCTAAAATCCAGGCTAAAACAGAAAAATTCTATTATCAGAAATCGCTTTTGCAATATTTATGCAGGTCTTTTACCAAGATTTGTTGTTAGTACCAAGGTTCTTTCAGTTTATGTTCTTAGATACAGGCAGACTCCAAAGTGAAAATCAGTTTGACTTAATATTTAGTTTTCTCAAAACAGAAGAAAATGATCCTCTGGCAAACTTTCATGAATAAGAAAAACATTAAAGTAACTGGTATGTAATAGGTAACTCACTGGAAATTAATAATCCCAGGGGAAAATGATCAATTTTCCAAATGCAGCTTATTCATAAAAAAGATTTATTTATTTGAAAGATAGAGTGAAAGAGACACAGAGAGAGAGAGAGAGAGACAGAGAGAGAGAGAGTGAGAAAGAGAGAGAGAGGGAGGCAGAGAAAAAGAGTCTTTCATCCATTGGTTCACTCTCCAAATGGCCACAATGACTGGAAATCCATCCAGGGTCCCCATGAGGGTAGCAGGGGACCAAACACTTGAGCCATTATCCACTGCTTTCCCAGGCACGTTAGAAGGAAGCTGGATTGGGACCCAAGCCAGGGCTCTGATGAGGGATTCTGATGAGGCAAGTGGCTGCTCAAAGGGCTGCAACACAACGCTAGCCGCAGCACTTTACTCTTTCTAGCATCTCAAAAACTTGACCCAGACTGATTACTTTGAATTTGGATGATGGCCTGGAATGGGCAAACAAGCCAAAACTGTGCAAACTCATAAGATGATAACTGGCTAGTATTTGGATGAGGAAGCAATGGAGTAAGAAGTGAGAAGAAGAAATTTTTTAATGTAAAGTATGCAAGTTGTATTTCAGCTTTAAAATCTTTGTGTAACATTAATACATTTATAGCACTCTGTTGTGCTTTAAAGCTGAAAGGGTGTTCCCTCTCATGTGAAATAAACAATTCAGCAAGTTGGATATTTATACTTTACCATTTCACAAATGAAAAAAAAAAAACCAGCTCAGAAATAGTGCCCTCTTGTCTTTGTGCCCCAACTACATTCTGGAATTGCATTCCATTGTGGAAGTACTCCAGCCATGAATTAGGAGATTAAAAATAAGATACTCATTCATATATATAAACACATATATTTGAAAAGCAAAGTTACGGGGGGGGGGGGGAGACAGAAGGAGGGAGATCTTCCATCCACAGGTTCATTCCCCAAATGGCTGCAACAGCTGTGCCAGGCCGAAGCCAGGAGTCCAGAGGCTTATCCAGTTCTCCCATGTGGTGGCAGGGCCTAAGTACTTGGCCCTCTGCTGCTTTCCCAGGTGCACTAGAAGGGAGCTGGATTGAAGGTGGAGCAGTTGGGTGTCAAGCCATATAGGATGCTGGCATTGAAGAAGGTGGCTTAACCAGCTATGTCATAACCCTGAACCAAGATACTTTTTTTCCCCACAATAATTATATATTGCCCCCAAAGTTTCAATATTTTATGACTCTTAAATTTTTTCCTATGCATTTGCTTCTCACTGGGGTCTGTGAAGAAGTCTGTGTAAATTGAGGGCCATATTTTCCGTGCTCCCATCATTACAGAATCAAGAGTCTCAGGCTCCCAAACTTGGTCAGAGAAATCCAGTGTGTGAGACTTCTACAATGCTACGTGAATTGAACTCAGTAGTCAGACCTGGAATGGGGCATCTTAACTTGAATATCAACTGCTGTGCCAAATGACTGCCTCTCTGGTGTCTCTCAGAGATGTGGGTCATTGAATTCAGTGTCCATTCAAGTATAACCCATGTTGATTTCATCTTAAGATCCTTAATTGCATTAGCAAAAACTTTTTCAAAACAAGGTGACATTCTCAGTTTCTGGAGGTCTGGATATGAACATGTATCTTTTGTGGATACTGACATTCAACCCTCTACTAGGGTGCACCCTTTAACCTCTCCAAATTCACAGCTGTCCCACAAGTAAAATAGATTCATGCTATCCCACCATCCTTCAAGTCTCAACCCATTGCATCTTTGAATCTAAGTACAAAGCTCAAAAATCCCAATCTCATCATCTATGGGTTAGAGTGGGTATCTGACGAGGCCAAGGCAACTTCAGCTGGCTGACAAGGAAACAGCAGAAGGTCTGTCTCAGCAAGGCATGAGAAGGACAGCTGTGGTCCTCTTGTTGGTTTTAGGTTTGATGGGAACTACACTCTGCATAAGCAAGCTGGAGCTTCCTGGTGGTCCTGCTAATGATTGCTGTATTCCTAATTTTACGGAAAAGCACTTAGTCTCATAACCTCCAAAATGTCCATTGCCTTGTAGAATTTTAATCAAGCAGAATGTTAGTGTAGAAGAAAGGGTTAATGCCTTATGCAAGGTTGAGCTGTTTATAGAAAAGAATTAAAAGGCAACAGGCTCTCTGGTATATACTTCCCACTAGAATAAAGATAGACGTTAATAAAGCTTTAATTCACTATATGCTACAAACACTACAATGGTTAGGATGTCAGAACTGTAGAACAGATCTAAGTAAACCTTTAACTAAGTGCAATAAAGAAATTAAAGAATTACAGAAAAAATTGCAAAGAGGGGATACATTTTAAAAAGGGTCTGCTTTGAACTTGGGGCTTCTAGTAAAGATCAGATTAGGAAGGTACTATTCTAGCCTATGTAGCCAATTTCTGCATAGTTCAGCAGCACTCGAGGTCTTGGCTTGTGTGGGCAGCCTGTTACCTTGCACCTGTCTGTGATTATAACCCATGCTCTGAGTATGCCCTTGAAAATAAAAAAAAATGTAATTAGAAAAAATGGACAACAGGCTTTTCATTGTAAGAAGAAAAAATCATTATGTGGCTTATAATATAAAAATAAAGTCTGGTGCTCGAAAGCCAGAGCCATGCCATCAGCCTTGCTGTGAGTGTCTCTCATTTCTTCAAGCGCCGACACCTCTCACACCTTGGGGCCCCTGAACTGGCTGGAGCTGGTCTCCGGCAGGTATCATCCACCCTGGGGAAGACTGTTCTCCATCTATGGACGCATACAACAAGAAAACAAATGATCTGCTCCCAAAATAGACATTCCCGTTACAAAAGGGAGAGACTAGAAGGAATCAAGGTCACCAGTTCCAAGCCTGAAGTAGCTGGAGGGTGTTCTGTTAGGAGCCAAGGCCTGAACTCACACTCTGTTTCTTGATGCTGTGCCATCTGAGGCTGTTAGCCGGTTCCTAGCCCTCTGCTCCACTGGTAGCGGCTCCACTTTGGGGTCACTGTTTCTTTTTCTGGAAGTGTAGACATCTTTGCAGCTGTAACTTCTTGTCTATGTAATTTTGGGAGCTCAATATCTTTCTCTTATTTTCTCCATTACCTATCCCTTTCAATCCAAGCTAACAATGTCCCTGCTGATAGAACCTACTCAAATGGCACCAGACAAGAGAGTCCTCCACCCATCTTTCCCGGGCTGCCCATCTCGAGTCCTGGCATATGCATGGATGTTGGAGTGGATGATAAATCACATGACTAATAGCTCTGCAGAAGTTTCTCCAGCCATGTGCTCGGCCTTCTTTCCAGAGCACACGTCCGGAACAATGCATATCCTCATTTTAGCAGGCTTTATCACCCGGATAGGCCAAGAATGTCCCAGATCATCAAGTGTTGCTTCGTTTTTAACACTTACTTCCTTAACTTCTCTCTTTCTCATTGCATTTTACTAAGCATAAAGGAAAGAAACAGGCCACACCTTTAATGCTTGACTTGCCAGTGTCTTCAGCTATGCAGCCAATTCCACCCTTTACAATTTGTTTTCTTCACAACTGTGTAACAGTTCAGCCAGGATCTTCCCAGTACATAGCAATTCATTGAATTTTTAATTCATTGAACTTTTAAAAGTTCATGGAAAATTCATATTGCAAAAAAAGTATGCATAGCTTCAAAATTTTTTTCACCAAAATAAATCTTCTAATTTCATTTTTTCCAAGAACTTCTTGAAGTACCTGTGTGCATAAAATTCTTTTAGTCTCCAATAACGCAGTCATCATTTCCTTCTGAGTCCTCACCAGAATTTTCCATCCTTCTTTCTACCCACACACTCTTCAAGGCAGTCTAGGCTTTTCCTATCATGTGTTCAAATTTCTTCCCGTCTCTACCCATTCATTACTCAGTTGTTATATAAATGAGCCACTTGCATATGAATTTATTTGCACCTAAACTGCCATTTATTTGCAGTAGGCTAAGATCCATTAACTTGGAATCTTACCAGCATCAAACTCAAATTTTCACATACTCAGTTACTTTAAATATACGACAAATAAGCACATTTCTAGCCTTCTTTGTATGCCACCACAATATCTGCTAGCCAGATAGTATAAACCCAGGATCTGTAAAGATCCCACACAGCAGCTGCCCTCTAGAACGCTCTAATGGAAGGAGAGTCCCCACTGGCTGCTGAGTGACCATCTCCTAGACACACAAGCTTCCTCTCCTAAGCTCTCTCCCAAAGGCCTTCCCTTGTTCCCCTCACCTTTTGAGGAGTGGCCTCACCTCTCAGCCTCTGGACAGTCTCAGGCAGTGAGGGACTTCCTCTGTAACACGAACCTAAGCATTATCCAAATAACACGAGTACTTGCTACTGCCACCTGGTGGTCATTTCTTGTCCCTGCTCAGCCACTAATACCTCCAACCTTCTACCAGCAGGGATATTTTTGGCTACAGCAGCCCTCCACCTTTCAGGATTATCATTTGCCTGGTTAGGAATGTCCTATAAACAAAAACAACATTATGCAAGTTTTTCAGATTATCTTCTTTCACTCAGCTTAATGCATTTGAGATTCATTCACGATTTTCTATGTGTCACCAGTGTGTTCCTTTTTCTTGCAGTATAGTATTCCACTATGTGTGTGTATCAATGTGGTTTACCCATTCATGGAGGATGTTATGGTTGTTTTCAGTTTTTGATAATTACAAATAGATTTCTCTAGGGTAAATAACCAAAATAGGAGATAGTTGGATTATATAAGTATACATCCAACTTATTTTAAAAAACTACTCCCAAACTCTTCCAGAATGGCTAAGTCATTTCACATTCCCAAATGCAACATAGATTGCAATTCCTTTGCATCCTCATCAGTAATTAGTATTTTCAGTATTTTGTTTACATTTTAACTATTCTTATACTGAAAATCTTTGTGGTTTGAATTTTTATATCCATAATAACTTAAAATGCTGAACACCATTTATGTATTTCTGTTCTTTTCTTTTCTTTTTAATTTTTGACAGGCAGAGTGGACAGTGAGAGAGAGAGACAGAGAGAAAGGTCTTCCTTTTTGCCGTTGGTTCACCCTCCAACTGATCTGATGGCAGGAGCCAGGTGCTTCTCCTGGTCTCCCATGGGGTGCAGGGCCCAAGGACTTGGGCCATCCTCCACTGCACTCCCTGGCCACAGCAGAGAGCTGGCCTGGAAGAGGGGCAACCGGGAGAGGATCGGTGCCCCGACCGGGACTAGAACCCGGTGTGCCGGCGCCGCAAGGCGGAGGATTAGCCTGTTGAGCCACGGCGCCGGCCTTATGTATTTATTTTCTAACCATAATCCTCACTGGTGAGTGTATTTTCAAATCATATAACCATATTTTAAATGAACTCTATTTCCCTCCCTGTGAATTTTAAGAGTTTTCTATTTATAACTCCTTTGTCAGATATATGTGGGTGCTTTCTCCTAGCCTACAGTTTGTCTTTTCATTCTCTTGACAGTGCCTTTCACAAGGGAAAATGTTTTAAAATTTATTAAATTCAACTTTCAAAATGAATTGTGTTTGTTATCCTGTAAGAATGCTTTACTAACCTAGCTAAGTTCATATGATAAAAGTCTGTTTTCCTCCAAAGTTTTGTGGTTCTAGGGTTACATGTAGATCTATGATCAATTTTATATTAATATTGGTATAAGATAAGGAATTTAGTTTCTTGGGGGTTTTTTGGCATATGGATGTCCAATTGTTCCAATAGCACTCATAAAAACAAATAAAACTAATCATTCTATATTTAGTTATTTTTGCAACTTTGTCAAGAATCAAATGATTATATTTATATGGATCTACTTTGGATTCTAGACTGATGAATGTCAATATCACACTGACATGATTACTATAATTTTACAGAACATCTAGAAGTCACCTGCTATTAATTCTCTAAATATAGGGGTTTTTCCAAGATTGTTTTAGCTCTTCTAGTTTCTTCACCTTTCCATATAAATTTTAGAATCAGCCTATCTACATTTACAAAATATCATTTTGGGGTTTTGATTAAAATGTGCTAAATCTGTAGATTAATTTGGGTAGAATTGACAACTTTCTTATATTTGAGCATTCCAATTCGTTAACAAGGTATATCTTTTCATTATTTAATTTTTTAAATTTCCTTCATCAGCATTTTGTGGTTTTCAGCATAGACACTGCAGTTTGATTAGGTTAATTACTAGGTATTTATCTTTTTGTTTTATTTTTGGCAGAGTGGATAGTGAGAGAGAGAGAGAGACAGAGAGAAAGGTTTTCCTTTGCCGTTGGTTCACCCTCCAATGGCCGCTGCGGCCAGCGCGCTGCAGCCGGCGCACCACGCTGATCTGATGGCAGGAGCCAGGTGCTTCTCCTGGTCTCCCATGGGGTGCAGGGCCCAAGCACTTGGGCCATCCTCCACTGCACTCCCTGGCCACAGCAGAGAGCTGGCCTGGAAGAGGGGCAACCGGGAGAGGATCGGTGCCCCGACCGGGACTAGAACCCGGTGTGCCGGCGCCGCAAGGCGGAGAATTAGCCTGTTGAGCCACGGCGCCGGCTTAGGTATTTATCTTTTTTGAGGAGCTTTTGCAATTAAAAAATAATATTGGGCTGTTCACTGCTAGTGTGTAGAATAGTGATTGTTTCGTGTGTTTTTGTCAGTGTATGTTCTGTGAGCTTACTGAACTCACATATTCATCTTTGGATTTTAAAAATAAATTTCCAGGAATTTTTCATGTTGGAAATTCTGTCACCTGCAAATAAAAACAGGTTATTTCTTTCTTTCTACCTCATACATATTTTATTTATTTTATTTCCTATTTATTTCCTTTTCTTGCTGGATTGCAATGGTTAGGATTACAAGGATGATGTTCAATAATGATAGTGAAGGGGGACAATCTTTCTGTCCTACAATCATGGAAGAGAACTTTCATTCTATCAACAGTGTGTACAACATCATAAATTATCCATAGATGTCCTTTATCATATTGAAGAAGTTCCTGTCCATTGCTGGTTTGATGGGACTTTTAATCAAGAATGCATGTTCCAGCTCCCTGCTGGTGGGCCTGGGGGTTGGAGGGGTGGCAGAGGATGAGCCAAGTACCTGGGCCCCTGGGCCCACATGAGAGGCCTGGAGGAAACTCCTGGATCCTGGCTTCTGATCTGCCAGGCTCTAGCCATTGCCGCCATTTGGGAAGTGAACCAGCAAAGGGAGGCTCTCTCACTGTCTCTCCCTATCTGTCTCTGTGACTCTGCCTTTAAAATAAAAATAGATCTAGAAAAAAAAGATAGAAAAGGGGGGGGGAGGGAGGGAGGGAGGGAGGGAGGAAGGAAGGAAGGAAGGAAAGAAAGAGAAAGAAAGAAAGAGAGAGAGAGAAAGAGAGAGATAAAAATTTAGATAGAAAGAAAGAAAGGAGAAAGAAATGTTGTATCACATACAGAGAAATAAATTGGAGCTGTATCTTACCCCATATACAAATATGAACTCAAAATGGACAAAAGGGGGCCAGCACTATGGTGCAGGTTAATCTTCTGCCTATAGCATCCTCAACCCATATGGGCACCGGTTCTAGTCCTAGCTGCTCCTCTTCTGATCCAGCTCTCTGCTATGGCCTGGGAAAGCAGTGGAAAATGGCCCAAGTCCTTGGGCCCCTGCACCCACATGGGAGACCTGAAGGAGGCTCCTGGCTTTGGATCAGCTCAGCCCCAGCCACTGCGACCACTTGGAGAGTGAACCAGCAGGTGGAAGACCCTTCTCTCTCTCTCTCTCACTGTCTGTAACTCTACCTCTCAAATAAATAAATAAAATCTTGAAAAAAAATGGACAAAAGACTTAACTATATGACCTGAAACTGTAAGAGTAAAAAATGAATACTGATTAAAGAGCTCCTTTTTTAAAAAGAAGAAATTATTTATTTGAAAATTAGAGTTACAGAGAGAGAGGAAGAGATAGATTTACCATCTGTTGGTTCACTCTCCAGATGGCTATAATGTGCAGAGTTGCACCAGGCCTAACCCAGGGGTCTGGAGCGTCTTCCATGTCTCCCACGTGGGTGTCAGGGGTCCAAACATGTGGGCCATCCTGTGCTGGCTTTCCCAGGCCATTAGCAGGGAACTGGATCAGAGGTGGAGCAGTTGGGACATGAACTGGCACTTATTTCACCAGCCCCAGAGTAAAGCTTCATGATGTTGGCCTTTGCAAAGATTTTTGAGTATTACCCCAAAAGAATAGGCAAAAGGAAACAAAAATAGACAAATGGGATTATATCAAAACAAAAAGGTTCTGCAAGTTAAAGGAAACACTCAACAGGGTGAAGAAACAACTTACAGAATATGAGAAAATATTTGCAAACCACATGTCTGATAAGAGGTCAATATCAAAAATATATAGGGGCTAGCGCCGTGGCTCACTTGGTTAATCCTCCGCCTGCAGTGCCGGCATCCCATATGGGCGCCGGGTTCTAGACACGGTTGCTCCTCTTCCAGTCCAGCTCTCCACTGTGGCCCAGGAAGGCAGTGGAGGATGGCTCAGGTGATTGGGTGCCTGCACCCACATGGGGAGACCTGGAGGAAGCACCTGGCTCCTGGCTTCGGATTGGTGCAGCGCCGGCCATAGCGGCCATTTGGGGAGTGAACCAACAGAAGGAAGACCTTTCTTTCTTTCTCTCTCCCACTGTCTAACTCTGTCAAATAAATTTAAAAAAAAGAGTGTATGGGGGCTCTCTGTCTGCCTCTAAGTGAAATATATACATATATATATGTGTGCAACAAAAACAACTCATTAGCAAAACAAATAATTTAAAAATAGACAAAGAATCTGAATAGACATGTATTAATGGACATTCAAATGGTCAACGTGTATATAAAAAATCCTCAATATCCATAATTAACAGGAATAGGCAAATTAAAATGACAATGAGTTAGCTCCTCACATCTGATAGAGTGACTTTTATCAAGAAGACAAAAGGTAGCAGGTGTGGGCAGGAATGTGAAGAAAGAGAACCCTTGTACAGTGTTGATAGGAATGTAAATTACTAGAATAATTATGGCAAACAGTGTGCAAGTTTCTCAAAAAATTAAAAATATAACCATTGTATTATCTGGCAATTTCACTTCTGAGTGTGCATACAAAGGAAATGATGGGACCAGCACTGTGGCATAGTGTGTAAAGCTGTCATTTGCAGTTCCAGCATCTCCTAGGCTCTGGTTCACGTCCTGGCTGCTTCACTTCCCATCCAGCTCCCTGCTAACATACCTGAAAAAGTAGCAGAGGATGACCCAAGTGCCCTGGTCACTACACCATGTGGAGCCCCTGAAGAAGATCCTGGCTTCTGCCTGGCCCAGCCCCAGTTGTTACGGCCATTTAGGGAGTGAATCAGTGGATGGAAGACCTCTCTCTTTGTCTCTCCCTCTCTGTCTGTAACTCTGTCTTTCAATAAGTAAAAAATAATAAGGAAATGAAATCAGTATGTGGAAGAAATAACTGCGGTCCTATATTAATTGCAGTACTTCAATAGCCAAGATATGAAATCAAACTAATTACCAATAATAGATGTATAGATTAAGAAAAACGTGGTTTATATACACAATGGGATATTATTTAGCATTTAAAAAACAAGAAGGAGGCCAGCACCGTGGCTTAACAGGCTAATCCTCTGCCTTGCGGCGCCGGCACACCGGGTTCTAGTACCGGTTGGGGCACCGGATTCTATCCCGGTTGCCCCTCTTCCAGGCCAGCTCTCTGCTATGGCCCGGGAAGGCAGTGGAGGATGGCCCAGGTCCTTGGGCCCTGCACCCGCTTGGGAGACCGGGAGAAGCGCCTGGCTACTGGCTTCAGATCAGCACGATGCGCTGGCCGCAGTGGCCATTGGAGGGTGAACCAATGGCAAAAAGGAAGACCTTTCTTTCTGTCTCTCACTATCCACTCTGTCTATCAAATAATAAATAAATAAATGAATAAATAATAAAAATAAAAAAAAACAAGAAGGAAACCTTGTCATTTGCAATGACATAGATGAACCTGGAGAATATTTTGCTAAGTGAACAACAAACCAATGCAGAAAGAAAGACACTACATGCTCTCACGTCAAAGATGTACAGAGTAGAATGATGGTTACCAAGGGCTGGTTGGAGATTGAGCCAGGAAGGGGAGATGTTGGTCAAAAGGTATGCAGTTCTGTTAGATAACAAGCACAGATTCTGGAGCTCTATTGTACATGTCTGTTTACTATAGTTGGCAGTAATGTACTGTATGCTTGAAATTTTTTTATTAAAAACTTGATTTTATATACTGGCGTTGTGGCATAGCCAGTAAAGCTGCCACCTGCAGTGCCAGCATCCCATATGGGTGCCAGTTCAAGTCTTGGCTACTCCACTTCCTATCCAGCTCTCTGCTATAGCCTGGCAAAGCAGCAAAAGATGGCACAACTCCTTGAGCCCCTGAGTGGGAGACCCGGAAAAAGCTCCTGGTTCCCGGCTTCAGATCAGTCCAGCTCCAGCCTTTGTGGCCATTTGGGGAGTGAACCACTGGGTGGAAGATAGTTTCTCTCTCTCTCTGCCTCTACCTCTGCCTCTCTGTAACTTTCTGACATTCAAATAAATAAATAAATCTTTAAAAAAGAAAGAAAGTTTTGGATTTTCTTTTCTGTAAAGTTAACAATTAACGTTAGGATAACAATATACCCCATCTGATGTATAGATTCAATATAATTACTACCAGAATCCTAGATGACTTCTTTGTAGAAATTGACAGCTGATTCTGAAATTCACGTGGCATTGTAAGGAGCACAGAATAGCAAAAACAAACCTGAGAAACAACAGATCTGAAAGGCTCACAGTCTGATTCTATTTTTATTTACTAGAACCAATGCTCCTACAGGATGTTAGCATTGTGCAGGGCGGCTTAACCACCTGTGCCACAATGCCATCCCCACAGTCCTGATTTTAAAGCTCCCTGCAAAGCAATGGTAATCATGACAGAGCAGTACTGGCAAAAGATAGACGTGTATATGAACATACACTAGTCTGCCTAGGCTGCCAAAACAGAGTCTTTATAGACTGAGATTGATTTTTGCACAGTTTTGAAGCCTGGAAGTCAAAGATGGAGGCAACATCATGGGTGGTTTCCAGGACAGACTTTTCATCTTGCAGATGGCTACCTTCTTGCTATGTCCTTCACTGGCCACTCCTTCCTGTTAATACACTATAATGTCTCTTCCTGTTTTCATAAGGACAAAGTCATATTAGATTAGGGACTCACGCATGTTTTTTATTTAGCCTTAATTACCTCTGTAAAGGCCCTATCTTCAAAGATAGTCACATTGGAGCTTCTTGATGTTGGCCTTTGCAACATACATATCCAGCAGGCAGAGAACCCAATTCAGTCTATAATGCAGTGCAATACAATTCAGAGTCCAGAAAGAAACCCATTCATCCATAGCCAACTTATTGTCTAAAAGGGTGTCCACACCATCTAATAGATAAGGAATGGTCTTCTCCACACACAATGCCAGCAAAATTTGATAGCCACTTGTGAAAGAATGATGTTGTTGGACCCTTACCCTACATTGTACACAAAAATTATCACAAAATGACTCAAGAAACTAAAAACCACAACACCCTTAGAAAACAGAGGTAAAATCTTAATGATTTTGTATTTTCATGAAGTCTATGATGGGACACCAAAACCATGAGCAACAAAAGAAAAAAAATAGACAAATTAGAAATTTATAAACTATTTGTCAAGGGTCTTGATCAAGACTACAGAAATAAATCTTACTACTCAGTTATCAGAAAACAACTCAAAAATGAGGAAGGGACCCAGCTCCGGTCATTGTGGCCATTTGGGGAGTGAACCAGTGGATGGAAGTTCTCTTCCTCTCCCTCCCTCTCTCCCTCTGTCTCCTTCTCTCTCTCCCTTTCCCTCTCCCTCTTTTTCTCTCTCCCTCTCGCTCTCCTTCTGTAACTCTGCCTTTCAAATTAATAAGTAAATAATTTGTTTTTAATAAAGTTATTGGATTTTGTCTAGGGTTTTTATATATCTATTGAGATGATCATGCTATTTATGTTTTTATTCTGTTAATATGATGGTTTACCTTACTGCTTTTCAGATATTAAATTGAAACTGCATTACTGGGATAAATTCCACTTGGTCATGGTATATAACACTATTTATGTGCTGGATTTCTTCTGCTAATATTTTCTTCACAATTTTCACACTTATTTTACCAAGCATTATTGATCTTCAATTTTCTCTTCTTGTGATATCTTTGTCCAGCTTTGATATCAGGGTAAAACTAGCCTCATAAAATAAGCTAAGGATTATTCCCTCTTTCTCTTTTCATTAAAGACATTCTGAATAATTGGCATTAACTCTTTTCTGAATGTTTGGTAGAATTCAGTAGTGAATCCATTTGCACCCGTGCAATTCTTTGTGGTTAGTTTCTCTTATTTTTAGTTTTTAAATTCACGAATAAAAGTTGTATATATTTTTAATATATATAACAATATTTTGGTACATATACACATTGTGGAATGGCTAAATCAAGCTGACACATCCATTACCTAACATAATTGTCCCATTTTTATAATTTCTTGGTTATCAATTCAATCTGTCACCTCGTTTAGATTTCCGAATACTTGTGAATTGAGTCAATTTTGGTGATTTGGTCTTTCTGAAACTATATCTATTTCATCTTAATTATCTAATTTGTTGACATATAATTGTTCATACTATTTTTATAATCCTTTTCATTTGCACAATATCAATAACAATGTCCTTTCATTTCTGTTTTAGTAATTTGAGACTTCTCTCTTTTATTATTCGTCAAACTGGGTAAGAGTTGTCAATTTTGTTGATTTTTTAAAAACCATTCTTTGGGCCGGCGCCGTGGCTCAACAGGCTAATCCTCCGCCTTGCGGCGCCGGCACACCGGGTTCTAGTCCCGGTCGGGGCACCGATCCTCTCCCGGTTGCCCCTCTTCCAGGCCAGCTCTCTGCTGTGGCTAGGAGTGCAGTGGAGGATGGCCCAAGTGCTTGGGTCCTGCACCCCATGGGAGACCAGGAGAAGTACCTGGCTCCTGCCATCGGAACAGCGCGGTGCGCCGGCCGCAGCGCGCTACCGCGGCGGCCATTGGAGGGTGAACCAACGGCAAAAGGAAGACCTTTCTCTCTGTCTCTCTCTCTCACTGTCCACTCTGCCTGTCAAAAAAAAAAAAAAAAAAAAACCATTCTTTGGTTTCATTAATTCCTCTACTGTTTTTATATTCTGTTTCACTATTTTCTATGCAATCTTTGGGGGTTTCTTCTCTTAATTTAGGTATTTACAAATATGAATTTGCCTCTAAGAATTGTTATCAGATGTCATTTGTAAGTTTTGGAATGTTGTACTTTTATTTTCATTAATCCCCCAAAAATGTATGATTTCCTTTTATTTCTTATTTGATCTATTGGTTAATTAGGACTGTGTCATTTCATTTCCACATATTTGCCAGGTTCTCCAGTTTTTCCATATTATTTTTCTTTTTTTTTTTCATTTATTAAACTTTTATTTAATGAATGTAAATTTCCAAGGTACAGCTTATGGATTACAATGGCTTCCCCCCTCCCATAACTTCCCTCCCACCCGCAACCCTCCCCTTTCCTGCTCCTTCTCCCTTTCCATATTATTTTTCTAATTGATTTCCCTATTGTCAGAAAACATTTTATATCATCTCTATCCTTTCCAATTTAATGGGGTTTTTTGATTTACTGGTATGTAGTCCATCCTGGAGAAGTTTTCCTATGCATTTGAAAAGAATGTGCACCGCTTTTGTTGAGTGCAGTGGTTTACAGATGTTAGGTCTAGTTTGTTTTAGTGTTGTTCAAGTCTTCCATTTCTTCAGTTGTCTTCTTCTGTTGTTCTATCCATTATTAAAATCTAGGTATTGAAATCCGCAGTTGGTATTGTAGAACTGTCCATCTTGCCCTTCATTTCTCACGATTTTTACTTCCTATATTTTGGTGACCTATTGTTAGGTAATATATGCTTATAATTGTTATGTCTCCCTGAAAGATTGACACATTTATCATTCTCAAGTGTCCTTTTTCTAAAGTAACTTGTTTTAAAGACAACGTTCTTATTGTTTGCTTGACATTATTTGCATCCTTTCAGTTTTAATCCATCTGCATCTTTTCTTAACTTGTTTTTAAAAAAAATTTTCTTTTTGAGAGGCAGAGAAACAGAGAACTAGAGAAAGACAGAGTTGCCATCTACTGATTCACAACCAAATCCCCCAATGGTCAGGACAGGCCAGACCAAAGCCAGGAGCCAGGAAATTCAGTCCAGCTGTCTCACAAGGCGACAGGGACCCAATCACTTGAACCATCACGTACTGCCTCTCAAGGTCCACATCAACAGGACGCTAGAATTTGGAGTGGAGCTGAGCCTCAAACTCAGGTGCTTCCATATGAGACACAGGGCTACACCATTGTGTAGTAGGCTAGATGCCTCCTGTGATGTCAGCATTCCACGTGGGTGCCAGTTTCTGTCCCAGCTGCTCCATTTCTGATCCAGCTCCCTGCGAAAAGTCTGTGAAAAGCAGTAGAGAGCAGCTCCAATGCTTGGGCCCCTGCACCCATGTGGGAGACCCAGACGAAACTTCTGGCTCCTGACTTTAGCAGGGCTCAGAGTTTACAATTGCCACCATCTGGGGAGTAAACCAGCAGATGGAAGATCCCCTCTGGCTCTCCCTTTCTCTCTGTAGCTCTTTCAAAATAAATAGATAAATTTTAAAAATATTTGAGACACAGGCATCTTAACGGGCATCTTTAACCACCAGGCCAAATGCCTACCCTATTTGTGGTTTTGAATGTAAAACATTTCTCCAACAGACAACAGTTGGATCTTTTTTTTTATGTAATCTGACAATCACTGCTTTTTTATTCAGTTGCTTAATTCACTCTCACAAGAAGTTTCTTTTTGTTTTTTATCTAGTATATGGGTCACAGTTTCCTTTTCCCTTTTCGTGCTTTCTAAGTTTCTGCTGGCGGATGGACATTTTAGTAACATACTGTAGCAATTCTAAGAACTTAGCACCCTTCCCCAGGCTTGCTATGTTATTGTTTCATTGACTGCTGGGTTATGTTAGTGAAGTCTATTTCCCCTGTCCACCCTCTCACACATGTGCCCCAGGCACACACAGCCTTAGGCTTCTTTTTCTCTGATCTGTGAGCCACAGCTATCTATAGATACCCAAGGATGACAGTGGTACTGGTCTCACTCTCCTTACCCTTTCCCTGACTCCATTCACCTGGTAAACTCTAATTTCTGGCCAATTGATCTATCATTTTCAGCAGTTCCTTAAAGCATAACGTTCTCTACAAACTAATTCAATGATATTGTGACTCCTTGAATAGAATCTGAGATAACTGTGTGATGACTTGAATTAACCCAAGGAGAGCTCCTCTTAGCTGTCTTGTTTCCTGTTCTCTCCTAAAAGAAAATAGGCTGGCTTATAGTCTAGGCTGTATTTTCATTTGTTCCCCAAATCTCTTCCCAATCGTCTTTCAGCACAACTTCTCCTTTTCTTGAGAGTATCCTTAGGTTTAAACTTCTCTACACTTAATTTCAAATGAAGTCAGTTCCTTTGGGAAGAGATTGGGAGCTATCTGCTTTTTTCCCCAAGACTTGTTTATTTGAAAGGTAGAGTTAGAGAGAAAGAGATCCTCCACCTGCTGTTGTTCATTCCCCAGTGGCCACAACAGCTGGAACTGGGCCAAGCCAAAGCCAGGGGTTTGGAACTCCAGTCAGATCTCCCACAATGGGTGGCAGGGTCCCAAACACTTGAGCCATCTTCTGTAGCTTTCCTTGGCACATCAGCTGGGAACTAGATTGCAAGTGGGGCAGCCAGGACACAAGCTAGTGTTCATATGGGATGCTGGTGTCATGGGCAGCAGCTTAACCTGCTAGGCCACAACGCCGGGCCCCCAGAGTTATCTGCTGTATGGCCTGATTCTCCTCCCTTCTCCTCAACCAGGACAAAATTTCCAAGCCAGGGTTCTGGAGCTGAGGGGTGGACACAATGACAAATGTCTCTGAGTACCACCCTGGCTCTAGGAGCTAAGTGCTTGGTAGGTGGAGTGGGAGGGGGACGCATCTTCTCATCTTGCTTGTCATGGTGTAGACTTTGACTTTAAAAGGCCAAGGGAAGAACTACCAGGGGCCAGTATTCTCAATGTACCACACCCAAGGTAGAATCTCCATTCTACAGTGTGAATTAGGTAGGAGGAAGTGGCCAGCTCCAAAAGTGTTCACCCGAGACTTAACCTTAGTAACTAGCAGCTGATGGCAGGATGAGAGGATCTAAACACTTGTTTCTATTTCAAATAAAGCTTTGCAACTGAGAGAACTGTGTTCTTGGTGGAAGCAGTCCAGAGTGGAGGCTCTGCCTTGGTGAGGTGGTAGTCTTGGTACATACTTGGTAAGTCTTGGTAAATTCTTAGCAAATTTCCTTAAATTGGATATTTCTTCACTTGCTGCTTTCCCTCACCACCATTTCTAGAGGTCTTAACTTGTTCTTCTATATGTGATCTTCAACAGTTTCCCTGGGACTGAGCATTCATCCCAGTACTCAAACTACTTCACCTGTACTTACTGTTAGTTGCACATGGTACTTCTAGAAGGAGATCTTTCCTTTTCACTCCTAACAGTCATTTTTTCAGTTAATATATCCACTAAAATAGTGACTGCCAACCACATATCAGTCAGTTCAAGTTTTCAAACTCTTAGTTTCTAGAAGATTCAGAACTGAGGCTTCTCTTTGTGCTAATGTCTACAGTGAACATTCAAGACTCTGATATTGGCTTTAACTTTTATCTAAGTTTCAGGGGCCAGAATTGCTTCTCCATCATTGTGTCCATGGGTTATTGCAGGTTCAGGAAGAAAAGGCAGAAATGGCTAAGTTGGAAAAAGAAAAATAACTTCCATCCAAAGTCAAGAGAAGACATCAAGTAGAATTTCCTGTTGCTGTGGGGTTGGTTTGTTAAGCGCTAGTCACTTTCTGCTGGAACCTGGAAACCCTCCTTGAAAATAATGTCGGAAAGTGACTTAACCAAGTAAAGCAAGACTGGCCCCAACACAGGAAACCACGAACTGATGAGAGAGCTGGGGATGCCCAAAGGAAGTCAGTAAGGGCGTTCTCTCGAATTCTTCCATGTCTGGGCTTGCAAAGCCTTCAGGACTTCTGGGAATCTTTCATAAGAGCTAATGGAAACCCTTTAGGCCAAGGACTCAGAGGATTCTGAAAAGCCAGTACACTTTCATTTATGAAGCCATTAGCTTTTTACTTTCAGTGGGCATTTTGCATCAAAAGATATCTACATGAAGAGTCTCTGCAGAAATTTTATTTCTAGGGGTCACGTGATATAGTGTGTTAAGCTACTGCCTGCAATACTGGCATTCCATATGGGCATCAGTTCACATCCCAGCTGCTCCACTTCCCATCCAGCTCCTGCTAATGGCCTGGGAAAGCAGTGGAAAATGGCCCAAGTCCTTGGGTCCCTGCACCCACTTGGGAGACATGGATGAAGCTCCTGGCTTCGGCCTGGCCCAGCAATGGAAGTTGCAGTCCACTGGGGAGTAAACAGCAAATGGAAGACCAACCTCTCTCTCTCTCCCTCCCCTCTCTCCCTCTCCCCTACTCCCATTCTCACCCCTCTCACTCTGCCTTTCAAATAAATAAATCTTTAAAAAATTGTATTAGTGAATAACAGTTGTAGCGTGCTGTTGTTCTACGTTTGTCTCCCCAACATCCATTCTCCATCCTTCTCTGCCTGGCTCTGTATCCCCGGGAACTGACCCTTACATATTCATCACCAAGCTCTAACAACTTACCAACTGTTTTCCAGTTTGGTTTGGCCAACTGAATACATTAACTTGAACTCAGAGACTGAGATAGGAAAGATACAAGGATTTCCTACCGGCCACCTCCTTGCTATAACCACTGCCTCTCTAGCAAGAGTTGTGACTTCTTGTATCCTCCCATATGTCTCTTCACCAACATTCTGAATCTTACTGGGCTCTAGAGACGCTAATTCTTCTCCTAAGGGTGTCTTGCTTGCTAGTTTCTGTGTGCCTCATTATATGAGTCTGTTTTCTTTGCCACAATAAACTTAAAACTTCCCTTTAAAGAGAAAAGAGGTCTGTGTATTCTGGTTCACAGTCTGGAGCCTGAGAGGAACAAGAGGGTGGTGCCAGCACCATGTAGGACCTTCATGCTGCATCCGAACGCAGTGGGAAGCAAAGGACAAGCAGGTGTGAACAGGTGCCAAAGCAAGACGAACTGGGCTTGCTTTGTTACAACCCACTCGTGGGATGAGGGTTTGGCACAGCAGTTAAGATGCCACTTGGAATGTCTTCATCTTGTGTCAGAGTTCCTGAGTTCAAGTCCCAGCTCTGCTTCCCATCCAGCTTCTTGCTTATAAGATCCTAGGAGGAAGTAAGTAATGGCTCAAGTGCTTGGGTCCTGGCCACTCACTTAGCAGACCCTGATGGAGTTCCAGGCCAGGCTTTGGCCTGCTTAGTCTTGGCTATTGAAGGCACTGGGGAGAGAACTGTTATTAGATGGAAGAAAGATCTGTCTCTGTCTCGCCGTCACTTTGCCTTTCAAGTAATAGTAATAATAATAATAATAATAAAATACACTCATGAGAACAAGCCCACTTGCACTTGGTCAGCTTTTTGTTAATTAGTTAAAGTCCTAAGAGGAGCTTCTAAGACAGGGAAAGGCTTATTTTTGCTTACAATTTGGAGGTTCATATTCAGGATCAGGTGGCCCCATTACTCCAGTGTCTGGTGGGGGCTGCAGTGGCAGGGCAATGATCATGTCGTGGGCCAGGAGGCAGGGAGAGACACTGGGCTGAACACAGCTTAAATAACCAACCCTCTTCCCAGAACCCCCTTCCCAAGGCAAGCTCCAAACGACCTAAAGACCTCCCACCTAGACCCTCCTCCCAGTATCCACCTGTAATCGATCAGCCCTTAACAATTAGACTTCAGACTTTGGGGAGCAAGTTGGGGTCAATCGGTAACACCACTGGGATGGCATTCATTCATTCATGAGAGTAATTCCCCCATGACCCGGTCATGTCTGAAATGTTCCACTACCTCTCAACACCGTTACACTGGGAATCAGATTTCAGTATGAGTTTCAGAGGGGCTGCAGTGTATTCACACCATAGCACTCATCACCTCATTTGTTCCCCTAACCCAGCCACACTTGCTAAATAGCCTCTTGGTAAGATCCATTTGTGTGTAATTCTGTTTCTTGCTGAGTCTCTATGACAAATGTTGCATGTTAAACCTTTCTGTACATGTCTTGATCTCTAAGCCTCACGTGAACTCCACAAGGCATTATAATTATTAACCCATTTTACAGATGGAGAAATATTTAGGGAAGTAAAAGACCCAAAACCACACACCTCGCAACAGAAATAGGACTCAAACTCGTATTTTTAACAAGAGTTAAATTTCGGAATACATTATATCACAGTTTTGTTGCAAAGGCTAATTTTATTGACATTTTTGTCAGCTACCTTACGAATATGTCCTGACTTCATTTTGAGAGCTAACTAGAGTTAGGTCTAGCTAGAGGTACAGCAGACAAACCAGACAGAAACAGAAGTCCTACATCAGAGGGGCTGGGGTTGGGTGTTTATGAGGCTTCAGAGAGGCAACCTCAACTTCCAGGTTTCTGAAGGGGTTCCTGGCCCCTCCTTCGGCTCAGCCCTAGGCAGGCAGACCCCTGCCCAAGCCTCCCTCCTGAGCCCCCGCATATGCTTTCTTGCTAAATGACTCCTCGCTCTGTTATCTCCTCACGGGATACATCTGTTGGGTGCCTCGCCTCCTCAGCTCGGCTTTCATCTCTTCTGATCCCAACACATTGTTTCCTCCGCCCCGTGCCAGAGTGGAAGGGAGCCATCGCGCCCGGCCGCGCTCTGGGATTGGCAGCCAATGAATGATTGGCAGTGGGCATCTCTGTCAGAGCTTTGGCATGCTGCGGAGTAGAAGCCCCGTGCTAATGAATGCCATCTACACCTACCAGATGTGCCACTGGGTGACATGCCAGATCTTTTACATAATGCCATTCTGCCGGACACGAGACAGCTGGGGGGAGGGAGGGGTGTCTTTTGATGCCTTGGGGTGGCGGTGGGTCTGCCTTTATTTATTTATTTTTTTAATTCCGACCACCCGCCACTGTCCATATGCCCAACCAGCCCCCAACATGGGGCTAAGCTCTGTGGCTGGGGGCGTCTCTCTGAGAGACAGCGCCAAAGCAGGAGCGCCCGAGCTCTCACAGCGCCTCCCCCGGGGCCGCCCCTTGCTCCTGGGGGGGGGGCCCTCCCTCAGGGAGCTGGCTCCCCACCCCCACTCGGCCTCAGGAAAGGGGAAAGATTTGCAAAGTGAAAGAAAGGCCAGGACTTTCAGGCTGTGAAATGTCAAGAGGGGAGAGGAGGTACCCCCCCCTTCATCTCTTCTTAAGGACGTGCTTCCCACAGCGCATCCCTGCGGCCCCCTCCTCAACAACGCCCGCGGCGGGGTCTCCCCCAGGGCGCCATCCGGGCCGGGCCCGGGCCGGTCCGAGAGGAATGTTCCTGCAGCGGGACGAACCTGGCGCGCGTGGCGGGGTGCCTGGGCCTCCCCCACCCCGCCCCGCGCCTTCCTGGCGCTCCCAACCCCCAAGGGGAAATGGTTGGGAATGGGGGCTGTCAAGCAGGTTCCCAGGCCCGTCGGCGCCGCCCCGGGATCCGAGGGCCTCCTCCCCAGGCGCCGCACCCCCATCATCATCCCTCTCTCACCCCATGACACGCACGCAAGCGCTGGGGCAGCCGAGGCGCCGGTGCCCCTTCCTTCGCACCCCTTCCCACCCCGCCCGCGGCCGAGGTTCCAGATGGCGGCTCCTTGCGCTCGGCTCGCGGCCCCCAGACGCCGCCCGGCAGCAGCCGGCGGTCGCTCCCTCCCTCCCAGCTGCTACGGCAGAGACCCGGACGGCTCTGCGAGGCGGGCGGGCTCCGGGGCAGGCTGCGGAGGGGGCGAGAGCGCCGGGCCGGCGGGAGCTGCGCTTGCGGGGAAAGCGGCCCCGCCACCCGCAGGTAAGGAAGCCGATGGGCTGAGGTCGGGGGTGGACTGGGTTGGGGGTCCTGAGCGCTCCGGGACCACTCTCGCCGTCGAGGAAGCCGGGTCCTGGGCCGCAGCAGCCCCTGGTCCAGAGCCCCCGCAGGGCAGCGGGGAACGGCCACGCACAGCCAGGAGGGGGCGCGCGGCAGCTCGGAGCTGGGGCCGGAGGCGCGCCGGGCCTGGCGTCCGGCGCCAGCCCAGCGGAAGGCCGTTTCGGCCCGGAAGGCGCCCCCTTCTGCCGGAGAGCGGCAATGCCCGCCACCAGCTGCGACCACCTGCTTCTCGGTTTTGTACCTCTCCTCGCTGCACCTCCTCTCGCTCACTTCCAATTTGCGTCTTCAATTTGTTTGCCTGGTTTCCTGCCCCCGCCCGCTTTCCCCTGGTCCTCCTGGGACCGTCCCTTCTACAGTCCCTGCGCCGGCTCGAGGAGCCCTGCTGCTGGGAGGCGGGGCGGCAGAGGGGGCGCAGGCTCTGGCCCCACTCCACAGGTGCCCCCCTGGGTGTCAGCTCCCTGAAAGTGGCAGCTCGCTGAGGTTGAGCTCATTCTCTCCGGGGGGTAGGGGTGAATGACGCTTGGACCCAGAGGTGGTTATGGATAGGCGTGATGTTCAGGGACTCGGTCCCGTTCCCCTTCCCCACCCCAAAGTCAGGCATTCGGGAGCACTCTCCCTTTACAACCCCCCTCGCACCCCGCCCACTAAGACCTCACGCCAGCCTCCCCCGGGGCTGGGCAGTCCTCGTTGTAAGCCGTCGCGCCGTGCGTGGAGAAAGGAGAGAGACAAGGTCCTGACCCGCCGAGGAGCGGCCACCCCCGCGCCCACGTGACGCCCGCTGTAATCCCCCGCGTGCCGGCGCGTGCTCACAGCCAGGGCCCCCTGCGAGGCGGACCCCGGGCTTTGGACCTCCCGGAGCACGGTAGTAAGCTCCCAGCGTAAATCCTCTCGCAAACATTAATCACAACGCCGAGCGAATGCTACATGTGCGCCCGTGCGGTGTCCGCCTTTTAATCCCGAGCGCAGTTCTGGAAAGCGGCGTCAGACAAGGGCGCCGTTAATCCTTACACGCGGCCTGTTTCCCTGCAGTTTCACGGAGACTTGGCCTCGGTGGCGAAACGAGCGAAGGCACGGGGAAAACGGAGAGCAGCCCGCGGCGCAGGAGCGCATCGCCCGGCGCGCCTCCCAGGGCGCGGACTCGCCTGCCTGGGGTCCCCAGCGTTGGCAGGGGCGGGTGTGCAGCAACTCCAAGCGGCGTGGGGAGCCCACGTGGGCTGGACCCCTGGCTCCGAGGCTGCCGAGGCTTTGGGCCTCAGTGATCTAATCTGGGGGTTGTCCCCAGGCGGCGGCGCCAGGGCAGGCGGGCTGCTGGAGTGCGAGTTTGATCCCCGGGGGCCTGTTGCTCGCACTTGGGATTTCACTATCCTGTCGTTCAATTAATCCTATTTCCTTTCTACCATTTTATTCAAAGCTGTCTTCCCGTTCCCTCATAATCGTAATTTGCGCCATTGCTTTTTATCTTTGATTAATTAGGGAGTCGACAACGATCGTGGAGGGTCGGGCCAATAAATTAGTTTTAGGAGCAGACGGACAGACGCCGCCGGGCTGCCGCGTGGGTGGGCGTTGTGGGCCCTTAAAGGGCCGGGCCGTGCGGGGAGGGGCGAAGAGCAAGGCTCGCGGCTCTGCGCGGGCGGAGCGGAGGAGGCGGCTCGGAGACGCACCTGGCCGGCGCCCGCGAACTCTGGGCGCGCCCAGTGCGGAGGGTCTTGGAATTGTTAGCTTTCCCTGTTGGCGACTAGGAAGAGAGCGCGACAAATAGCTGGGGTAGGGTGAGGCAAGCACGGATTTTTTTTTTTTTTTTTTTTCCCCCAAGAGTCGTCTGCGCTGGCGGGAGAGCAGGTTGGGGTCTGTTTATTTCGGGAATGGGAAGATAGATTTACTTTTGCAGTCCTTGCTTCGTCTTCTGCAGTCGCCTGCTGGTCTGAGGGAGGAAATGAGACACACACAACACACACACACACAGAGAGAGAGAGAGAGAGAAAGAGAGAGAGGGAGGGAGGGAGAGGGAGTCTAGCAAGACCAGCTCAGAAAGTTGCCGGCGAGGAGGAAAGCCGTGACGCGCGGTCGCTCCCTGCCCCCGCAGAGGCGCCGGGGCGGGTGTGGGGCTCTTCTTTTCTCCTCCGTGAAATCGATCACGCCTCCAGACGGCTGAAGGAGAGCACTTTGCCGCTCTTCACAGCTTCGCCCCAGCCTCTTTAGCTTTCAATTGAAAACCAATTAAAGGTTTCTATAAATCTGTTAGCGCCCCTTTTATCTGGGGACCCCTGATGCATGCGATATTGCCCTTTAGATGCCTCTTCCGTGTTTTGTTTTACAATTGTTGTATCAATAGAATGCAGCCTTTCTTCTCCTGTCTCTATAGATACAGATACACAAGGAGAACCAAAGCTATTCAGGCGCCTCATTTGTCCAGCAGCCTAACAGTGGAGCCCTTTCTCCGCGGCTGCTTTGCCTGCTTCGCGAGCAGCAGTTATGGGAGAAGCAGATGGCTACTGATTGGGGGAGCTTTGTGGCTCTAATGCTGAATACTTTATGGAAAAGGACTTTATCATGCTTCGGTGGGCAGAGGAACAAGGCGATGAGATTTATGGCTAGGAAAAATAAATCTTTTTCCAAGTTGTGGTTCCTTCTCACCAGCGTCTCCTTTGCTCCAGGGGCTTGAACCCGGAGGAACTGGTTTTATTTTATTCTGCTTTCTGCTAATAGCTCAGTTCAGCCGGGCTCTGAGGGGAGAGCAGACTGAGAGCCCAGCCCGGAGCCTCTGAAATACCCCAGGTTGCTGTTGCTACATCAGCATTCTCTGCCTTAGGAGCCAAAGAGAAGGGTTGGAGTGGCCAATGTTGTTTGGGGCATGTTTTCCTTGTTGTCCTGTTAGTTGCTGGGTTAAAAATCATCCTCCATTATTCTATTACATATAAAAACAAAGCAAAAAAATGCGATGTTCTCCCACTCAAAAAGTCAGAGGATGGTGCTGTATTGAAGCAGAGAGAAGATGATGCGGACTTCCCGGCTCCCATAGGTTCTGAGCTGTGAACACAATTGCGGGATGCCTGCAGATGTAAGGTTTTGGGTTCCAGATTCAGTTTCCAACTTTGGGAAATATACAGGCTCTAGCCATCTTCTAGAGGCCTAATTCGACCTCAGACTCATCTTTATCTTTTTTCTGTTCTTCCCATCACCTGAATTGTACTTCTCTTGCAGGGCACATCCCAGCTGCAGAGTGTGCCTGTCTCCATATGCAGAGGGGTTGACTCCTGTCCCCACAACCTGTTAACCTACAGCAGTGTCACCTCTCTCTCAGGGGCCATAGCATAGAGTCATATGGAGATGCCTACGGGTAGCCTAGCCCCTGAGAGGTAGCAGCCAATCCCGACACTGTGTCTCCATTCCCATTTCAGCCACACTCCCTGATCTTTGAAATACCATCTTTTGATCCAGGAAACATTTGTCGAGCCCTCCATGTTCCCAGCACCCTTTCCCTGCCTTTTTTAATTGTTATCCTGTCCCTAGAGACAGAAGAGGAAAGGCCAGAGGGACAGGCACTGGGCAACCAGAAGCATCCCTAACTTGCTCCCAACTGTACTTCTACCCCACACTCCAACATGTACCTCGATGTCCTGTTTCTCTCCAAAGAAGAGCGAAATTGTGGTAGGAGGGCTAAGATTGAAAAATGATGTTGCCCAACATTCCAAAGTGGCACACACTAAAATGCTCTAAATAGTCACTTTTGGGCTTTCCCTCTGTGCTGGACTGAGTGCACTGCTAACCCCTCCCGCTTACTTCCTACGAAGACCCTTTGAGCTAAGGAGTGTCATCACCCCTAGTCCACAGACCCCCTTGCTTCTCAGGCTAGGGAACACAGAGGTACTGAGTATCCCAAGCAAGTGGCCCAGCTGGGATCTGAACCCTGCAGTATTCATAGCCACTCTACATACTTTACGAAAGAGGAAACCAAAGTTCAGACGGGTTAAGTGATTTGCCCCAAGACACATAGCTAGCAGACTGAAGAACCCTGCTCAACCCTGTTCACAATCCCAATTTCTAGCTCTCAGCTGTTGTGTCTTGGCTCTTTCAAAATGAAGAGCAAATGACCTACCGCTGTCAGCGGGTGGTGGGTGCCCCAGAGCCGGAACCGGTAGGTGTGAGGAGAGGGAAGCGCTTGTTGCGGGCTGCGGGGGCGCGGAGGCGGTACCTGGGACCTAAGGTGGAACCTAAGGTCGGCCACCGGGAGAACCCACCAGGCACCAGCCGCTTTGGGCCACAGTGCCCCAGGTCTTGGTGTGTAGTGGAGAGCCAGGGTCGCCGCCTCCCCTCCCCCCCCCCCCCCCCCCCCGTGCTCGTCTGAGCGCCTCTGCTGAGCGGCAGCGCTTTGGGCCGGGCCGTGGGGCTCCAGCCAATCAGCCGCACATCTACACACTTTTCATGGACCCTGCAGCAGCCCTGGGCGTTCTGACTGACCTGAGATTCGCTGCAGCCAGACTCGGACCCGCCGCACCCTGCCAGGCCTAAAGAAAGGACTTGAGGAAGCGCACAGAGGGGCAGAAGTCTGCTCTCCACCTCCCACACCGGGCCGCAAAGTAGTTGCTCTTTCCATTAGGCAGGTGGAACGTGGGGAGGGCCCGGGTAACTGCCTGTGGGTGGCACTTTGGAGCCCTTCGGCCACAGAAAGGATCCCTGGAACAGCTTCCTCGTGCCTGCTTTGTCCTCCAATACTTCCTTCCGGGCAGCCTTGCCTGGTTCCCTTTCAAAGCCGGCGCCGACACACTTCCCAAATGTTCTAGGGAGGAAGCGCAGGCGGTGTTAGTAACAATAGGCACATTTACGAGGTGCCAACTCTTGCTAAGCATCAAGCCAGCGCTCACAAGAACTGTATGGAGAGGGTTCCCTTTTAGCCCTAGGATCACAGATGGAGACCTGAAGCACGCACCGAATAAGCTACTAGTGGAGGGCTGGGATTCGAACCCGTGCACTGTAGTTTCCCTGGCGGAATTGTGGGATTGTCTGAGCCGGTGTTGTTGGTCCTTCTGCTAAGGTCACTTTTCCGGGCTTCTAAGGAGAATGTTCGTTAATAAAGGCGTTGAGACCTCCTCGCGATGTCCAAGATTGAAATGAAACCAGCTCCGGCTCTTGGAAGTAATCCCTTACCATCTGCTCAGCAACTGGCTTTCCAAAGCGCGCTCGCCCTCGTTCCCTCCCCGAGCCCTGTCTGCGATCTGGGAGGCAGTTCGTGCCAGCGTTAGCTCAACTGGAGGAGAACCGAGGCTGCACTGGGTCGGGAAGAGACTGGAACACAGGCTCCTGCTCGGCCGGAGGAAGCTCGGGGAGCAGCTGGGCAAGGCTGTAGGCGGGGAGCAGGGCGGCGGTGGGGAAAGGAGCGTGGCTGGTCCCTGCGGCCCCGCCTTCGCGAACGCCTTTCCTGGCCGAGGCCAGGCAGGAGGCAAGTGTTGGCACTGATTCCAGAAAGGCGATAGGAGGCTGGACGTGGCGGACCCTTGGGAACTACCCTTCGCTCCTGCTTAGCCCCGAGCGCGCTGCGAGGCATCTTCCTTACCCCCGTTCACGCTTTGCACCTGCTGCTTCCTCGGCGGATGGCGGCTTGTCTAGTTCTGCCCGCGTGGCGTCCTGGGTCAGGACTCTGCACTCTTTGGTGGGAGAGGTGTGTATCCTTCCCCGGACTGTCCTGTCGGGACACCCTCTTTGGGGCTCTCCCAGGGATGCCTATAGGAAGGCACGCCCTTGGGCGTTCTTTGCACTCTAGCTCCGTCCCTGTGCCTGTTACTCACAAGTGGACCCTGGAGAATTCCTATAGCAGGAATTGCCCTGTTGCGCTTGGCCTTGTTGCTTAAACTTTGGCCTCAAATTCAGCTGAGAGGGTCCTTGGAAACAGAACACCAGTCCAAGGACCTTATTTTACAAATTCGGGGGACCCTCCTTTCCTGTGGCTGGAAGTAGCTTCCTAGGGCCTCAGGTAGACTGTGGAATGTTGTAAGGCGCCTGATCACACACATTAGGTATTCATTCTTTGTTAGTCTACTCAATTGGCTTAATCCAAGTCCAATAACCTTCCTGTTTGATTCACAAAAACTACTTTCTCAAAACCATCTGACATGAAAACAGGCTACAAGGGAGACTGAATATGTTATGAACATGCAACCCAGGAAAGTGACAGCCTGGAACTTTATTTTTAATTGCTACCTTTGATGATATTCTCTCCCATCTCTTAAACACATTTTCACCCTCTCCTACCCCCTCCCCACACACAGAAGACCACTCTGAGCAGGTATAAAAATTGTCCCGATCTAGATGGAATTCTAGGCCTAGGGTATCTCGAGGCCGTTATGTTCAATATATTTATTTTCAGGAATTTTTTGAAGGGTTGATTTGGCAAATCTAGGTATTTGTAGAGTATGAGTTTTCTCTAAAGGAGGTTCTGAATTATATCTTGGTCATTATATTACAAGACCAGAGACTATCAAATCCATCTGGAAAGCAGCTTTTCACATAGCAAGTTCAAGGTGATGTATACAACTTTCAGTCCTCCCCATGCATGATTTTTCATTTCCTCCACTTCACAATGTATTTCCAGTGCTGTTTTTAGTAGAGCTGTTGTTACAATTGACATTGATCTGTGAGTTCTTAGTTGACCATTTCTTTCAGTGTTGCCATTGAGAAGAAGACTTACACTGGTAGTTTTAAGGTGCTTTTGAAACCCTGTTGAAAGCTGAACAGTCTTTGCATATACTGTTTGGGGAGAGATCCCCCATGGACACTAAATTCGTTCCCCTGGATTGTCATGGAATACTTGTGATTCTTTGAATTGAAATAGGAAACGATGGTTTTCCCTCAAACAGTCCAATAGGCAAGATGAGCAGGGGGCAGTGTGGGAATGAGAACATAATTTGTGAATCAATTAACTGTGTTTTCAAGTCTCTAACAAAGCAATATGAATCATCACTGTTGTGGTTGTTACTAGTTGATATCTACCCTCCAAAATCCATTTATTTATTTAGTCTCTCTTTTCCTTAGAGAAAATCAGACATCTCTCTCCTCAAGGCCTGGAGGGTGGACTCCAGGTTAAACATGTGACCATGTTAGTCCTTTGCCTATATCCCTTTCCCAGGAGAGTGATGCTATCTTCTGCTCATTCCCCAGCAGCTCAATGTCTCACATCCTAAGGCCACAACTCAGAAGGCTGGCAGGGATCAGGTGCCAGGGAATAATCTACCTGGCATATGCACTCTGTGTGTCCAACAGTGCCTCCCTTTTAAACTCAGGGATTATATACAGCCTAAAACAGAGAAGACAATTGGTGGGGCCCAGCTATCAAATACTAAAATAATGTCCTTCCTCTGGGCTCTGTGAAATTTGATGCAGCTCTCTTAGTTTGGTAACATTCCTAAGGCCTATTGCCAGTCTTCTCAAAATTTCAATTGAGACAGCTAAATACCCATAGGGGACTGCTGGACACAAAGGCTAAGGAGGCTCAGAGTAGCTGACTGTGACGTGGCCATAGTTCCTTCCATTCCACCTACCTCCCTGCTGAGATCTGTTCAATATCTGTGATGATGGAGTCTGAAAGGGACATTGGAACCTGCAGAAAACTAGGTTATTCCTCCCCAGCCAGATCTCTCTACATCCATCTGCAGAGGGGTATAAAAGCTGGGCGAGTCAGTGTCAGGATATTAGATATTGGATTTGGTCCACAAGTCACTCTAACACAGGTGAGAGTGAGGCATTGATTTCAGATCTGTGGTAGTGGCTGCCAATATCACTTGGGTGAGGTCCTACACAGAAGCTGCTAAGCAAGTTGATTACAGGCCAGATCCAGGAGAGGACATGAATGATAATACAAAGCTCTCAAAGACTCTTCAGCTCCCAGCTGAACTCCATCAGAAGCACAAGTGGAACCTGGGAAAATTTGAAAGTTAGGAAAGGTAGACAATAATCATGATGACAACAGTAGTGGTAACTGCAGCAGCCACAGCAGCAGAATTAAAAATAGGACCATTTATTGGGAAGGAGGAAATGCCAAGGAAGGAGAAGTGTGAGTGGGAGTAATGATCCCTACAGTTAGGAGTCTGAAGATCTTCCTCAGAGGCTACAAAATTATCCACCCTTGAGTCTCTGGCTCTCCCAGATCTAGCTTTGGAAAGATTCACTCGTTTCACCTGGTGAGCCAACTACAGTTCTTAGAATGAGGAACAGATCCAAATCCTGCTTTCTCTCTGTGCACCTTCATCTACTCAGCAAGTCTGCCTCTTCTTGACTCATCAAGCTATAAAATAAAATCATTAGCAGAAGGAGATAACCTCCCACCCCCTCTCTTTTTAAACCTATCATGTATCATCCTCTTGACAAAGGTAGAATGGCAGGAAACAAGTGAACAACCTTCTGGATATTTTTGGTATATGACTGTTTTTTCCTCAAACCAACAACCCATCATTTGTTTCTCTTTCATGTACAACTAGTCAATCAAGTTTAGCCCTAAGAAAATTCCATACTCTGCGTGCTGAGGTGGGATAATGCAATGCTGCTTCTTCAAGTTCCATTCTCTGCCTCCTTCAACCATCATAGTCCCCTCCAGAGGCCTCCCTGTGAGAAATAGTAAGCTTAGGAAAGAGCTGCCGCCGTCTGCTTCATTGGCAACCTCCCGTCTTCCAGGGTGTTTCTCCTTTCACCGTGAATTGCCATACTCTTTTGACTACCAAGCCTTTGCTAGTACAGTGCTTTGAAAAATAGGATTAGAGGGAGATAGACCCAGGGGAAAAAAAAAGGGGGGGGGGGAGTGCTGTTTCCACTCACATAGGTAGTTATCTTTAAATGAGCTATTTTTACGTGCCTCTTACCATAACAGCTAAGAAATTTGGGGCCCTATTTCTCAGTCTTGGGTGGGAGAAGGAAAGGCATTCCCAATCTAATTCTCAGAACCTGATTTCCTTTCTGACCCTTTCTCCACCCTCTCACTTAGGTCATAAAAGGCTCCACCTCAGGGATCATTCATCAAGCTCTCTCCAGCCTTCTCTTCCAAAACAACCGTGCAGTTGTCTACCCATGAATTTTTACTATGACTGCAAGAAGCCTTGCTAAGGTGGAGCAAGGTGAGCATACCCACTCTTCATTGTCTTCCTTCTAATCATTTAATTGGAAATAAAATCTCAGGGAAAAGAGCTTCAAGTATATGCATAAACCCATTGTTCCATGTGAATTTCATAAAACTATTGGCTGGGGTGCATTTTTATAGTACTATCCAAGGCTGAATAAATGCCTCAACCCTTCATTTAGTATCATTGAATTCCAGGAAGTAATAACGCACAGTGATTTCAAACTAGTTTATGCACCATTTTAGCCCATAAATTGAAAGAGAAGTGAAAATAATTGTAGATTTTCTTTATCTCATGTTAATAATTGTCATTTAGAGCATTTGTAATGCCAAGCAAAATGCATACCACTTAAAATATGGGAAAATTCTCCAAGTAGGAATTTCAACTTAGTCTTACCCATACTTAGTATCAGTTATGGTAGTCACTTAAACTGAAAGACAAAGAATTGATAGGGTTCATAAAATGTGAGAAATATAATTTATTTAGGGATCTTTACCTGAAATCAAGAGGAGAAATCTAATTAATGGGGAGGTGGGAGTGAAATGAAACAGATTCCTAATGGACAGATTCTCAATAAATCTCTCTCCTCTCTGATGTATAGAATTGTAGTTCTTTTATAGCCTGAGTTTTGGAAGGTCAAGCTCTTCCACCCACAATTTATGCACCAGAAACATTGTTTATCTACAGTTTGTTATGCAAACTGTAGCCAAGTTTTCAGTACTTTTAAGGAGACACCATCTGAATACTCTATATGTAAGAGGAGAAAGACCAGGCACAAGAGATACATCTTCCCATTAGAGTTTGTTTTCTAAATGCCCACATTCTGGAGTGGATGGCTTTATATTTACAGTATGTAAAAGGACTTCTCAAAAGTGGCTTGCATGGACAGATGACTTTTCCTGGGAAAGACACACTTATTATTCTTTAAATGATAGCACAGGAAGGCATCGTGGAGTGTTCTGTTCAACAGATATGCAGAATGAAGGTCTTGAACATTGCCCTCTCCACCCGGCCCCAGGGCACAATATTGCCTGTAACAGGCTGCAGTGTCTAAAGCACCTCACCTCTCTTGGGCTCTTTCTCTGTTAATCTGCTGTTATTTACACCTGTGCCTGTCCTGCCTTTTTGTTTTTCTTCTTTCTTGTCTGAATCCACATTAAGTATCTGATCACTGTTATTCAACCCTGAGGATTATTTTCCAGATGTTTGAAACAATTCTTTCAACATTTCTAACCCTTCCACTCTTCTTTTAAAGAAGTAGTGGGCAGGAGTGCTTTCACCTGAGAGAGTGAGGAAGAGAAAGATCTGGAATTCAGTGGAGTGGCCACAGCCATAAGACAAATGACAGCTAAACACAGCTGCAGATTCTTATATACAGAATTGTGACACCACTCCTTGCACGGACCCTTGGCCAAACTAAAGCTGTACATATTCATATAAGAGGAAAGCCATCTAAACAGAGAAGAAAATTGCAGTGTAAGATACTTACTTTGAGGAGTCAGTGGCTAACGTGGAAATTAAGTGAGCACCTCTGTCCTTATTGCAACCCTTCCTTCTCTCGGCCCCAGCTTAATCTTGGGTAGTGGCCCTGCCTGATCAGAAGGATTTGGAACTTTCGTGGGATGCGAAGCAGAAAAGAAGAAGGAACAAGGCAGGCAGGTGCAGGGATGCCAACAGACCAATGAAGAGAACTCAGTCGAAAATCTGCACTCTTCATTTCTCCTGGGCAAAACTCTAGCCTGGCTTTCTTGGAGGGCAGGCACTTTCAAGGAAAGGTGTTCTGTGCCTTGCTGACCTACTGGGTTCCGAGAAGAGGTCTCAGAACTATGGGAGGATCAGAGTGATGCAGGAAGCTGCCTTTTGCCAACCCCCAATCTAGTCACCTTATTTCAACCCTGGAAGTAAACGAGGCTTTTTCTCTCTTCCTCCTTAAGGTGTGGTTCTTCCCGGTCCACTTTAGTAGGCTGCACAATCCGATTTATCCTAAAGCTGACAGATTGTAGACTTCAGTGGGGTGGTGGTGTGGGTGGGGCTGGGGGAGGTGAGGGACCATCTATTTCACTCAAAGTAGTAGAGGGTTGAATAGCAAAAAAGAACACAAGGTTCCCTCAGCGACACTGCCTTGCGACCCCTGTTGAAGGAGTCAACTTTCAGGCTGTTAAAGACCTCAACTCATTAGCATCAGCTGCTGCACTAAAGGGGCCAGCCAGCGCCTCTAAGTGGCTCGCGCGCAAACGAGGCTCCAGAGACAGCCACGGCAACTCCATCTACTCCTCCAGCACGCACCGGCTGGACGCGAAAAGCTCTCGGGAGCCTATCGTGGTAATAATTTTTACTTTGCATTACCCTTCCCCTCACCCCGCAATCTTAGAGCACTGGCCGCTCCCATGATTGAATCCCTTCGGGACTGCGTGCAGAACACACATGCAGAGGGTAAAAGAGCAGGAACAGCTTAAACTCTGTAGCCGGGGTTCTTTCTAGCCCGCACCCCACCCGCAGCCCAAGTAACAGTGTCCTGGAAACTGCAGGTCCCTTTTGAGATCTGGGGGCGGCCCCACTCTATCCCTTTACTCCGTCTCCTGGGGAAGGCTGAACCAAGTTCTCACCAAAGCGCATCCTTGCTTGAATTTTGTGCGCTGAAGGGATTGGGAGTGAGCGCTCCCAAAGAGAGCTAGCGCCTGTTTTTCACCACCCAAGCATCCAGTTTCGCAAAACCTGCAGCCGCACAACGACTAGAGAATCCTTCGGGACTCATCCGCACCCCTGTCTCCTTCTCAAAGAACTCGAACTCTGGGGATGGGTGCGCGGGGTCCGAGTGCGCCCTGAGTGTCCGGCTGTCTGTCACAGGTTCTCCCAGTGCCTTGTGAAACGGGGGGAAACGCTCCTTCCAGTCCTTTTGGTACCTGATTTGCCTTTCCTAGCCATCCCATAGGACCCAAGCTTTTGGAGGAGGCAGGCCAAGCCGCTGTCAGAGAGACGTTGCCACTCGGGGAAGGCGCTCGGGATCCGCGGGGTGCGGGCAGGCCAGGGAGAAGGCTGCGAGGCAGGCGGCGCCGGGAGGGAGCGCCCAGCCCAGCAAAGAGTTAAAGGGAGGGGACGTGGGCTGTCACGCGTCATTGGGCAGATTATGTGCAGCAAACAAAAAGTGTGTGTCTGCGTGCCAGTCAGTCACTGCATCGGGTCCATCTGTACAACTCTCTCCGCCTCTCTCTCTTTCTCTCTCTCTCTCTCTCTCCCTCTCTCTCCTCTTCCCCTCTCCCTCTCTCCTTAATCTCCCTTCATCTTTCTCTCTGCATCTATCTCTTTTCTCTTTAGGCTGAGCGAACGAGACAGAAACACCACCACCCCTTGACATGGAAACACACTGATACAATAGGCAAAAAAGGACACCTCGTTGCATTTCCCGGTTCCAGGTGGCCTTATCTGGCCAATTCGATCCTGACCTTATTCCTGGTGAGTCTTTTTGCGTCGAGGTGGGAGGGGGATGGGAGGGAGGCCGATCTGGTGCGAAGAGTGGAAAATTTTGTCTGCCGTCTCCTCATTATCCAGAAGAGAGGGGGGAAAATAATTGTTGATGGGATCTCCACTACCAATAAGATTATACAAAGGAGGAGCGGATGGGGAGCAGTTTGCGGGAAGAGCTAGGGACTGGGGAGCGCGCGGCCGCCAAACAATGCCAGCCCAAAGGCGAGGGCGAGCGGCCGGCAGCAGCGACGGCTTTCGGCGAGGCCAGCCGGCTTCGGGGACGACCCTCGCGGCGGAGGAGAGCCCAGGCCTAGAGCAGTCGCGACGCGGAGCTTCGATCCGTGCGGTGGAAAAGGCAGGCGCGCGGGAGAGGATGAGCCTCCGTAAGCGGCCCGCGGTGGTTGTGATCGGTGCGGGGCTCGTCGCGGCGGCTGCCTGGGCGACACGGGCGGCTGTTAGCGCGGCGTAGCTAGGACCTTCTCTGTATTGTTAGGTAGAACTGCATTTTAATGCCGGTGTCCCTGTTGATGCGCCAAGTGATGGGGCGACCTCCAGGCACAATGCAACGCTGGTGTGAAAAAGACTCTTAAGAGGGAGAGAGAAATTGAGGCAGAAAACCCTGAATTGGACAGGACATTGAAAATGCTAGGAGGATTTTGTTTGAAAAAAAGGAGATGAGCAGTTCTTGGATTTTAAGTTATATATTTTTAAAATTTGCGGTTGGAAATAAGCAATGCTACCTTACATGGGGGTAAAAATGCCCAGGGACAGACAGTGTAGCATAATTAAGTTCGTACTTCGTAGATATTTCTCCTTATTTCTGCTGTCTGGCAGACACAGCCCCAACAGTTGACATTTGGTAGATAAGCGGGAATGAATGGGAAAAGAGGGGGACCAAAGTTTCTGGCTCCCTTAGCTGGAAGTAGGGAGAAGCACTACCTTGTAATCACATTTGCAAGTTTAATTGGTTAATAGATGTTAAAATAAAAAATTTGCACATTATTAATGGTATCTCATAATGAACAGCTTTTTCATTGGAAAATGTTGTCTAGTTTTCCCTATTTAAATTATACAGAATACATAAAATGCTGCCAATGGTAACATTATTCGGGCAAAAAATCAATTTTTCGACTAGGCAGCAAGAATCAACAATGCTGCTGGTTTAACATTTTAAGTACCTGTTTTGTGATAAGCCTTGTAGGGGGTGTCCAATGGCAGAGGAAGGTAAATGTCCCCTTATGACAGCTTAATAGAGAGCCCTCCGTTGGGGCATTACTTTCTAAATTGCTGCGGATTAAACAGCTGGATAGCCCACTGAGGACTACTCAAGCAGGGCTGCCCCCTCTTGCCCAAACAGGGTCGGATCTGGGAAAGTGAGATTCACCAGTCATTACACACGGTATTTCAGACAGGGGACACCTCAGGCCTGCCCTGTACCTGCTCGCTTCATGAGCCACATGCGGCTCAATCCGCTCCCTTGTATAACAAGGTAACTGGGATTCACCCTCAGCCATAAATAAGCATGTCGGAAAAAAAAATAATTACCTCTGCTTGCTGCTTTTAATTAAAGCCTCGGAGGGACAGTGTTGGATTATGGTAATGAGCAGACATACGTCCCTTCTTGTAGGCTGCAGAGAAAGGTTAGCTGACACGGAATTAGTGGCCCTGACACTCCACTGGAAATCCATTCGCTATGCTCCGCTGTCTCCGCCTGCTCGCTGATGCTACTCCCCTCTTCGGGAGAAGAGAAGAAAATCAGCTCCCAGGCACCCAGTTTAATACACAGGAGGAGAGGCACGTTTCCCAACAATTAGACTGTCTTTCCATCAGGAAAGCCTACAGGTTCACCTCATTTCCAAAATGTGTCCCTTCCAGCATCAAGGTAATGCAAAACACAATCTAGTCGTTCCCAGTCCTTTCTCCCAGTCAGCCAGTGTCTGAATCTCCTACTGTTCCAAGTACTTAAAAAAAAAAGGAAGGAAGGAAGAAAGAAAAGAAGGAAGGAAGGGGGGGGTGGACAGGAAATGTCCCTTAGTTGGCATCTTTAAAATATGCCAGATGAAATTGCTTCATATTTTTTAAAGTAAAAGCCACGCAAAAATTAGGCAAATATGAGAAAAATCTGTCTAGGAGTTGCAGTGCTCTGTCTGGGTTCATCTTGGGAGAAGCAGTCACCTAACTCTGCCTTGTCCTGTGTATCTGTCGCCAGTGATGGAGGACTCGGGCATCCAGCGAGGCATCTGGGATGGAGATGCCAAGGCTGTCCAGCAATGTCTCACAGATATCTTTACCAGCGTTTACACCACCTGCGACATCCCAGAGAATGCTATATTCGGTCCCTGTGTCCTGAGCCACACTTCCCTGTACGACAGCATAGCTTTCATAGCTCTCAAGTCTACAGACAAGAGAACAGTTCCTTACATCTTCCGGGTAAGTGTTCACCTGTGCTGTGCAGGGTATGAGGCTAATGTTCTGTTGCAAACAGACCAAGAATCATTCTCCTGACAAGAGCAGACAGGTTCTGAATGTAGAAAATGCAGTGATGCAAGCAATCCTTGTATACACGCCAAAAATCCGAAAAGAAACATTAAATTGCCAGCTGATTTTCTTGGGTAAAAGACACCATTTGATTTTGAATGCCAGTATTGTCTAAATCAGTGCCTCGTTTCTGGGCTTCCCTGGTGATACACTTGACTTCCTAAACTCTTTGGGAAACTTAACTGGGGCCAGGCTTTCTCTGAGTACCCTTAGAATCATTGAGTACAGTGTTCTTCAACCCAGGAGGCCTCCTCATCTCCTAAATATTGCTTTCTTTGGCAACATTAGCTAGTGCCCAGAGTTTGTATTTAAATAAGAATGTTAATGGCTTTGACAGTAAGTCATCATTGAATCCATATGTTTGAGTTTGAAGATAAAAGACCTCTCACTCCCCATTCTTTCTTTACAAAGAAGAGCTAGCAATTAATTGGGCCAAAATTAGGAAGAAGAGTGCCATAGAAGAAGTTCTAAGATCTAAGCTTGCTTTTATGTTTCTGAAACAAACAAACTTCTCCATATTTATGCAAGGGGGGATGATTTAGAAATTATTAAGAGGCTAACATTAATCGTAGGAAGAAATTTCCTCATTTGACCTTCAACCAATAGATGAAAATGACTATTTAAACGATCTCTATGATTGGATGCGCTATTTCAAAGGGTGGTTATCTTGACGACCGGTTGCCAACCTAGGGCCGGGTACCCAATTGGGCCAACTTTTTTGGAAGCTGGGTCTCAGATAATTGCTTGGATAAGACTAACGCGGATAGGTCTTGATTCCTCTGGCTTTACACTCACACAGAACTCTTTTCCTTTCTTCCTCCACCTCTTCCTCCTCCTCCTTGTCCGTCCGCTCTCTTCTATTTTAAACCGCAGGTCGACACTTCAGCAGCAAATGGTTCCTCGGAAGGTCTAATGTGGCTGCGACTGGTCCAGTCGGCCAGGGATAAGGAAGAGCAGAACCTCGAAGCCTACATCAAAAACGGCCAGCTCTTCTACCGCTCTCTCCGCAGGATCGCCAAAGATGAGGAGTTGCTAGTTTGGTACGGCAAAGAACTGACTGAGTTACTCTTGCTCTGCCCCTCTAGACCCCACAGCAAAATGAATGGTAGGTTGAGCTCGCGGCCTCCGCGGGGGCCCTTCACTAGCGGGGGAGAACAGTGGGGAGCGGCGGGGTGCACCTGGCCCGGCCTGGGGAGAGCTGCCCTTGAGTCCTGCTTGCGGCCGGGACAGATAGGTGAGGGGAACCCGGGGCAAAAGGGGGGCTGACTTTTGCACTCCTCCCAGGTCGGGAGGGGTGGTTAGATCAGGCTCGAGAGCTCCGGCCCCGAGTGATGGAGGTGGATTTGTGTGGGGACGCTGGCACACTGGCCTGGCGACGATGCTGAGTAATCGTGTGCTGTGCGTGCGCGCATGTGTTTGCTCACCAAGCAGGGTCGGCCCCTTACACATGCCTGGAATGCAGCCAACGTTTCCAGTTCGAGTTCCCCTATGTGGCGCATCTGCGTTTCCGTTGCCCCAAGAGACTGCACAGCGCCGAAATGAGTCCCCAGGACGAGCAAGGCGGCGGCGTGGGCACCAAGGACCACGGGGGCGGGGGCAAAGACCAACAGCAGCCGCAACAGGAGGCGCCCTTGGGTCCAGGCCCCAAGTTCTGCAAAGCCGGCCCCCTCCACCACTACCCGGCGCCTACACCCGACAGTAGCACTCCACCCGCCGCGGCCGGCGGCAGCAACGCCAAGCCATCCACGGACTTTCACAACCTGGCCCGGGAGCTGGAAAACTCCCGGGGAGGCAGCAGCTGCTCCCCAGCCCAGGGCCTCGGCAGCGGCGGCGGCCACCAGGAGGCGGAGCTGAGTCCCGACGGCATGGCCACGGGCGGCTGCAAAGGGAAGAGGAAATTTCCGGAGGAGGCGACCGAGGGCGGCGGCGCGGGGCTGGTGGGGGGCCGGGCCCGCTTCGCCGAGCGGCCCCTGCCGGCCTCCAAGGAGGATCTGGTTTGCACCCCGCAGCAGTACCGCGCCTCGGGCAGCTACTTCGGCCTGGAAGAGAACGGCCGCCTCTTCGCGCCGCCCAGCCCGGAGACGGGCGAGGCAAAGCGCAGCGCCTTCGTGGAGGTGAAGAAGGCGGGCCGCGCCGCCAGCCTGCAGGAGGAGGCGGCCGCCGACGGCGCGGGAGCGGCCGCCGAGGACCAGGACGCCGGCGCTGCCGGCGGCGGCTCCTCCACGCCCGCCGCCTCGTCGCCCTCGGGTGCGGAGAAACTGCTGGCCCCGCGGCCCGGGGCTGCGCTGCCCAGCCGGCTGGAGGGCGGCAGCCCCGCGCGCGGCAGCGCCTTCACCTCGGTGCCGCAGCTGGGCGGCGCGGGCGGCGGCGGCGGGGGCGCAGGGGGCGGCGGCGCAGGGGGCGGCGCGGGCGCTGCGGCCGCGAGCAGCGCGGGCGGTGGCCAGGGCGCCGCGGGCGACGAGCGCAAAAGCGCTTTCTCGCAGCCGGCGCGCTCCTTCTCGCAGCTGTCCCCGCTGGTGCTGGGCCAGAAGCTGGGCGCGCTCGAGCCTTGCCACCCCGGAGACGGCGTGGGCCCCACCAGACTCTACCCCGCCGCTGCGGACCCGCTGGCGGTGAAGCTCCAGGGGACGGCGGACCTGAACGGGGGCTGCGGGGCCCTGCCCGGCGGCGGTGGTGGCGGCGGCGGCGGCCTACCCAAGCAGAACCCCTTCCTCTACGCCACCGCCTTCTGGCCCAAGAGCTCGGCGGCCGCAGCAGCCGCGGCCGCCGCCGCCGCGGGGCCCCTGCAGCTGCAGCTGCCCTCCGCGCTCACGCTGCTGCCACCCTCTTTCACCTCGCTGTGCCTGCCGGCGCAGAACTGGTGCGCCAAGTGCAACGCCTCCTTCCGCATGACCTCCGACCTGGTGTACCACATGAGGTCGCACCACAAAAAGGAGTACGCGATGGAGCCCCTGGTCAAGCGGCGAAGGGAGGAGAAACTGAAGTGCCCCATTTGCAACGAGTCCTTCAGGGAGCGCCACCACCTCTCCAGGCACATGACCTCGCATAACTGACACGGAAAGCACCCCGGCGTCCCGCGCGCTCTCGTGCACAGGCCACCCAACTACTGGAACAAACTCGCGAGGACAGCCACCACTTCCTTGCGCCTCGAAGCACTGCGCCCAGACAGGTGCACACCTGCACGCTCAACACACACACACACACACACGTGTGCTCCGCCCCCAGAGGAGCCCTCCCATTCAGATGTTTACTCGGGACACACACTGGAGACAGCATGGTGGACTTCTGATTGGGGGGTTGTTGGAGGGGGTTTTGTTTTGAATGCACGCATTTTCACTTTCCCAAAAACAAAGGTACATTTTTAAAAATGTCATATATTGCAACATATTGATGCATTTGTCATACGTTTCTACTTAAATTATTAAGCACTTAACAATTTAGATGTAATAACTATATGTAAGGACAAAATTTATTTTAGATATAAAGGAAAGGAGGAAGGTGAGATGCTTTCTGCAATCTTGATGACGGTTTGTGTTCTTACAAAAATAACAAAACGAATAAAAAACGGGGTCGCCATTCAATTTAAGTTTCCAGGGGAAAGTGCATGTATCATGAAATGATTATGGACTTCAATGAAGAATGTCATCAATTATGTAAATATGTATTTCCTTTTAATACAAAGTGTAATTTTGTGCCAGTGAAATGGAGTCTGAATAGTTATGTGTTTCTTTTATCCTTGGAAAGATTTATTAAACTTTATAGTTTATCCAGATATGTTGGATGCTTTGACAATAAAATACTATTTTCTTCAAAGCAATTATTTGAAAGTTTAAAAAAGTTTTTTTTTTTTTTTTTGGTGGTAGCTAAGGGCTGTACTCTGAGTAGACATCATTTATTTTCATAGCATCTCTGAAGAGGAGAGAGAAAGAGGGATGACAAACCTTGTCCCCTTGCCCCATTCAAATGTATTTATGCCAGTGTGCAGCCTTGGAAAGGCGGTAGCTGGAAAGTGTTGTGCTTCTTGATCAAAGGCAAAGCATTTAGAGAGAGGTGTCTGCCTGCTGCTAACCGGTTCCTGGGATGCCAGCAGGATCATCAGCATATTCACAAAAGGCCAGAGGCCGTTTTTTCAGGCCTGGGTCTGGGAGGGCAGATGAAGCATCCGTGTTAGGTTCTAGTCATGATGTGTACATGGGAGAGTTTCTAGTTCTCCAGAGCTCTCCAGCTTGGTGTCCTGATCTAAGAGAGGAGTTCCTGTGGAACTGCGTGACTGCAGTTTGCCTGCAGAGTTGCCGGCTGCACATCTCTGTCTTCTGCAGGCCTCAACAGCTGCCTGCCTCTAGCAAAACGCAGTCCTGAAGCACTGTGACCCAGAAGACCCTGCTGAACGGCCTCCAGCCCTCACCCTTTCCTCTAGGAAAAGTCCCTGGATACTCTCTGTAGCCTGACAATGCTTAATTAACAAGCGCACATGTGGGGCTCTGTAGACATAAAAACCAGTGAGCGGTGATCCTTTAGATCTTAGGGTAGCATGCACTTAATCCATGGGTGTCTCCAGGATCACTCTGAGTGCTCTAGGGCACACTGCCCTGGCTCAGTCATCACAGGAGCCATCTCGTGTTTTCTTTCTTTCTTCACAGCCAAGGGGATCCCTTGGGAAAAGGTTTGCAGTGAGAGACTTCTCACACCCGAGACTTTACTACAGGCTTGTCAATGACTTTTTCTAAAAGAATTTTAGAGGCTTCATTATCTTAAGGCTACTACAAAGCTAGTTAGAGTTGGCGCCGAGAGCAGGCAGAGATGAGATGTAGGGGTGAAAGAGCTATCTAACGGAATGGCCCGGGGCGGTGAGAAAGCCGGCTGGCTTCCTTGGGGTCACTCAAATGCCATGGCGGGGAGCGGGTGCTACATGACTCCTAGGGCTACTGTCAGTGCTCCCAGGCAACAATTGGGTGATCTGACCCACTCCTCCCCCCGCAAGCTGTGGCTACAACAGTCCAGCATCCCAGTTCTGCTGTCCACCACCAGGGTGTCGCTGCATCGCCGTTGACCCCATTTGACCTGCAGATCGTTTGTCGCATCTCTAAGATAATCCTCCAGGCAGGTTCTACTATCTTCAGTGTGCATCCAGCACTAGGAATCTCCTTTCTTTCCCTTAACCTGACGAGTTAATCAGGCTGAACCTAAAGGGAGCCTGCCACGGGAACCACAATTGGCTGTGAAGAAAATCTGATGGCAGGCATCGAGGAGGATTTGGAGGGTGGTGGGACTGAAGACTGAATTCGAAGAGATTCCTAAACCCCAATATCTGCAGGCAAACTAAACTGTCCAAATCTGGACAGTTCCAGAGCTCTGGAACAAGAATGTTTTTGTTTTTCAACACACACACACACACACCGGCGCAGGTTGTCCTGTGGCCTAACTTCCAGAACACCCTAAGGTCCTCTTCCTTTCTCCTGGATTCTTCTGAGCCGTCCTCCCACCCCACCCCCCCACCACCAAAGGCAGCATCAGCTTCTGTAGCGGATTCAGACGGAGATGAACTGAGGCTCAGAAGAAGGTAGGCACATTCTGCTGCTTGTTTGCAAAGGGCTTCCTCCCAGTCTGGAATCATTTTCCGAAGGAGTTAGGCAGATACTCGGCGAGCCTACCTGGCGTTTTCTGTAACTTAATCAGACCACCAGGAAGAACACCGAGCCTTGGCTGAGCTGCCGCCCGGGCCACCCAGGCGGGTGTTTCGGGCTCCCCTGGACCAGGGAAAGGGTGTCCGCAGCTAGTTTTGTCGTCAGCCCAGCCCAGGCAAACTCAGACACTTTGCCAGCGCATCTTGAACCTTTCCGATACGTTGCAACCCTCTCCGGTGTCCGGAGCTTTCTAGAAGTGTGTGTGAGGGGGAGAGGGTTCTGAGATGTCGCCCCCCAGTCCATCTGCCGAGCTAGCTGAGGTCTGGGGCGCACAGCTGTAGGGGAGACAAGCTACCGGGTCCTGCGGACGCCAAGTCAAACCGGTCCCCCCAAGTCCACGCCTGGTGACGCGAACTTGGAGTCCAAGCGGATGGCTCGGGCTTTGCATGTTGCAACCGCGGGGCGCAAGGACTGGGGAAAGGGAGAGCCCAGCCGAAGGGCTGCCGCACCGGCGTCTGCTACGGTCTATGGTCTATGGGCTGCGAACTCCAGGCAGGTTCTTGTTTCTTTCTTCGCTTTTTCGAGGCGTCTATGGATGGGGGCGCCTTTGCTTCCATCCAGGGTGTGCTTGCAGCGGGAGGCACGGAACCCGGGAGACACACGCACACTTGGCGAGTTCGCAGGCGCGGAAGGGCCGGGACGGAAACTCTCTCCTCCCGGGAAAGTCCCAAGATGCCCGCGGCCCACTCCCCGCCGCTGTGACCCTTCTGCCCCGGAGACTCGGGGTTTGCAACCGCAGTCGCGCGGAGGCCATTTGCCAGCGCCACAGCGCGGGCACCGTCGATGGGGAGAGGGGTGTCCCAGCCCGGGTTGCGCCTGGCCGGGTTCCCAGCTGAGGCCCTCGGAAGCACGCAACCTGGGCTCCAGAAAATTTCCCTCCCCTGCAGCGCTTTTCTGTGGGTACCGGGCCTGGGCGGCCGCGAAAACCTCCACTCCCGGGACCTGCCACAGCCAGGAACCGGGCCGGACCGCGCCGCGCCCACTCCGAGGGCGGGAGCTCCAGAGCAGGGTCGCCTCTTGCGCACGGCCGTCTCATCTCTCTCCCGACCCCGCAGTGGGCCCGACTCCCTTCTGCCCACCCCCGGAGGTGCAACCTGCTCGGCTCGGGAGACATCGCGCCGCCACCCTCAGCGCCAGGGCTTAAGCGCACCGCCGACGCACCGAGCGCACCGCCGAACATCCGCCAGGAACTTTTAGGTTTTCCAAGTCTTTCTTCTCTCTTCGCCCAATACCTTGTTCTGGAATCAGTGTGGCTCATTTTGTGCTATCTCCTGTTTTCCCTTAACTCCTTCCGCCTCCCTAGTCCTTTCTGTCTCTTAAGCACGGCTGGAGTTTTCAGCTCACTCCAGCAATTTCATACGGAAAGTCTTGTGACTCTGCCATCGGGGCGTCCACGCCTGTGGTGGCCGCAGCAGCCCAGCGTGGGTACTGAGGATTTCCCCAGCCAGCGCGCCCAAGGGTTGGAAGAGATGAACAGATGCCCATCGCTCCGCGACACGCATCTCTCTCTCTCTCTCTCTCTCTCTCTCTCTCTCTCTCTCTCTCACACACACACACACACACACACACACACACGAGGCCACCTCCAGAATAGTATCTCCAATCCTACCCTGGAAATTTCATGTTCTTTCCCTGAAGGTGACAGTCAACCCCCAAGGAGTATGGAAAATTTAGCCTGACCAGGAGCTGAGCTGGGGAAGGGGCAAGAAGCCCAGCCACCTCCCCCGCCTCCTTCATGTGTGTTTTCGTTGGCAGGAGGTTGGAGCCGGAAGGGGAAGACACAGGCGTCAGGCTGAGGAGCCTGGTAAATGCCCAGGGCTCTGGCACCTGCATGGGCACCAGGCAGAGGCTTATTCTCTGATGCACAGATCCTGTTTCTGGGGGATGGGTTGCTTTTCCCACTCCAAGGAGGACGTAGAACTTTGCAGAAATAGGTCTATTCTCCAGGACCAGTGAATGGAGAAATTTTGGGGGGAAAACCACATTTCTTTTGAAAGAAGTTTCAAAGTTTAAGAAATTCTTTTTAAGTTCTAGGATTTGCTGTTTAATACAGGTGTCCAGTTTGAATAGTTAGGCTGCTTATGCTAATAGTTTCTAACTTACCCTTTTCAAGTTCTGTGTGCTAGAATGTAGATGTGTGCATGTTTGCACATATACACACATATACATTTCAGTACACATGCAATGTACGTAATTAACAGGCAGTATTCATTTTTAAAAACAGATTGATTTATTTGAAAGGCAGAATAACAGAGAGAGAGAGAGAGAGAGAGAGAGAGAGAGAGAGAGAGAGAGAGATACACCTCCCATCTGGTGGTTCACTCCCCCAAATGGCCACAATAACAGGATCAGGCTGGAGCCTGGAGCCAGAAACTCCATCTGGATCCCCCACATGGGTGGCAAGAGCCCAAGCACTTGAGCCATCTTCTGCTGCTTTCCCAAGTGCATCCACAGGAAGATGAATGGGAATCAGAGCAGCTGGGACCGGAAGCAGCCTTCTGATTTGGGATACTGGCATCACAGTGGCAGCTACCACTTTGGAACAGAAAAATAAGAATAGAGTGTCATGGAAAGAATAGTAGCTTTTAAGTCAGGATACCTGCTCCAAATTTTGTGGCCTTCCCATCTGTTTATTTCCATTGAACATGTGGGCTTATCACATAGCAGTGCCTTGAAAAGCAAATAAAGTCATACATGTAGAAGATTGTTTTGCCATCATATGTGACTGACCTCATTGTTGATGAAAGAGATGTGCTTTTTCTTTAATTGTAGAGACACGGAATGAGGCAGACAGACAGAAAGGACTCCCACCCACTAATTCACTCCTCAATGCTTGCAACAGCTTAGGTTGGGCCAGGTTGAAGCCAGGTGCTGTGAACCCAATCCAAGTTTCCCACTTGGGTGGCCGGGACCTAACTACTTGAGCCATCACCTGCTGCCTCCCAGGACGTGCACTAGCAGGAAGCTGGAATCAGGAGCAGCGCAGGGGCTCATACCCAGGCATTCCAATGTGAGATGCGGGTGCCCCAAGCTGCCTCTTAACAGCCGGATCAAATGTCCACCCCTATATTTAGCTTTAAATGGCTTACTTGTCTTAATCCTGAGTTATAAGTACGGTGTATTTCCAGTACTCCAAAATTAAAAGCCAGCGTGATGCTAGGGATGGAGAAGAAGGCGAGTCCGCGCTCTGAGTGTGCCTGCTGCAGACTGCAGCAGAGAAGCCCATTCCACTTCCTGGTTACTATGGAGTGAATGGCACCGTGCTTAGAAAGCTCTGCAGTGCTGGGCGCTTAATGAAGACAAGGCTTCCTCTGCAGACCGCGGAGAGCACTACTCCTTCAGCAGTTAGCATCACTAAAGGAGGCCTCTAACTCCAGCTCGGGGGTTTTTTGGGCTTCAAATGGACCTTGAGTTCTAATGTGGGAGAATGTAGGCAATTCTATTACTGCTTCAAAATAGCATTTGAAGAATTCATATAGTATCTTTTTCTATTTCCTAAATTCTTTAGGGAATAAGTTCTTAGGGAAAGTATTAAAATCGTTTACAACCAACCCTCCAAAATGAGATTTAGAATAAAAAATCATGGGATAAAAGTTACTTTGTCCCTTCAGTTTTCTCCCAAGAGACAACCAGCCATTAATTATAAATTTTTCCTACTCTTTTTTTTCTTCAAATTTTCTACAGAGAAAAATCTGTGGGTTTTAGGGGAGAAATCCAGAAATCAGTTCCATTCTTGATCAAGATCCCTGTAGACACCTGCTTCTGGGATTGAAATCTGGACAGATGTCCTATGAGGGCACTTATCTCTGGGTGAGTGCATGGGTAATATACCATTGCTAGTGCAACTCAAATAGCTTTTTCTGTTTTGTTACTTTTGTTGTGAAATTTGGAACTTTTTTTTTTAAGCATTTGATGACTTCTTTCCTGTCAACTGAATTAAGGTCTGTTTTCCCCTCGGGGGTCCTTGAGAAAGACAAACATAGCCAAACAGCGACACCCAGCCCAGACATGGATGCAAATCATGTAATTAGAAAAGTCTTAGTTTCCAGCCTGTTTATTTCTTCTCTGGACTCCTGGGTCTAGCATAAGAACCCAGTGAGAGTGAGGCAAAGAAAACAAAAGAGATTGCGCCACAGCGTGGCTCTGGGAAAGGCAAGTCTGTGTTCTGAGAGGGGTCGCTCAACTTTGCCATTCACGAGGGAGAGATGAATAGTGGCAGAGCCTCCATCTGCAGTCTCCTCCTCTTCCAGCCAGATCTTCTTCCACCTCCCTTATTCCTTGCCCTCCCAGCAAAGAGGTGACCCCCAAACTCCCACCTGTGTGAAAGAATCGCAAGAAAAAAACTTTGATTTCCTGTGACAGTATTTTCTCCTCCTTTTGGTTTACTGGTGGTGGGGGTGGGGTCGGGGTGGGGAGGCTTAATTTCTGGTTTCAAAACAGCCTAAGTGAAGAGGAGGCACTGGTATGCAGAGGTGCTTCCCCACCCCAGGAGACGACGTCCCAAAGTGCTTCCACACCAGAGGCCTTTGATTTCCGGAGTGCACTTGAAAGTGTTTAGCTAGCCGCCAAACATGCCTAAACTTAAAACCGGAGAGATAGTTAGAAAAACCTGGCTTTCAAAAACCTAATTCCATGCTTAGTAGAGATAATAGCACCGTGAGACAAGTCGCATCAAGTTCAATGATTGCCAGCAGCTCTCATCTGAATTTCTTTTCTTTTCTAGGGGTATGTATTTATTTAATTTTTGGTACATATTTATTTCTTATTTTAAATTAGTTTTTCAAAACAGATTCAATGTAGTTTGTACCTACAATTCTAAAAATATAATGATTTATTTTATTTATATTAAAGGCACAATAACAGAAAGGAGAGATACAGAGAGAAAGAGATTGTGCACTGGTTCACTCCCCAGATGGCCGCAACAGCCATAGCTGGGCCAGGCTGAAACCAGGAACTCCATCTGGATCTTGCACGTGGGTGGCAGGGGCCCAAGCACTTGGGCCATTCTCTGCTGCTTTCCCAGGCGCATTAGCAGGGAGCTGGTCTGGAAGTGGAGCAGCTGGAACTCTGACATGGGAAAGTGACAATTAGGTGGAGACTTGTCCTGCTGTGCCATTACTCTGGCTCCTCATCTGAATTTCTTAAATCCTGTAAGCATTCAAAATACCTTTATTTATAACTCAGAAATATCTATCTATAAAAATATAGATAGATATTGGATATCTATCACTGTGTTTGTATCTAACAGAGTTCTCTCTTGCCTGGGATACACACTTTGCAGGATGAGAAATTTAAAGTTTAGCTTGTGCAGTTCCTGACCTCCTGTCACTGCTCTTTGCAGCAGTCCACACAGAGACCCAGGAGCACAGACAGCTGAAAAATCAGGTCAGGCTGTTGAAAGGGGGTACCTCTGATAATGACTTCACAATCTTCACAATCCCCCTAAGCCGGTGAGGAAAAGACTCCAAAAAAATGTATTTCCCATGACTCCCATGCTCATCAATGTTCATCATAAATGCTAGATATGAATAGATTGCAAAGGAAAGAAAAAGTATGATATCTATATAACATTATAGGAAGAGAGCTTGCTTATCAGTCAGATTCCAATGAGCACCATCAGAAATTTTTTTAAAATTTATTTTCATCCTATTTGAAAGGCAGCTAGACAGAGACAAGAGACAGCAGGAGGGAGAGATATATTATCTGCTGGTTCACTCCCAAACACTTGCAATAGCCAGGGCAGGGTGAAGGCCAAAGCCAGGAGCCTGGAACTTAATCTAGGTCTCCCACATGGGTGACAATTACCTGAGCCACCACCTGCTGCCTCCCAGAATGCACATTAGCAAGAATGCTGGATCAGAAATGGAGCAGCCAGGACCTGACCCAGGGACTCGGACATGGCATCTGAGTGTCCCATGCAGAGACCTAACTGCTGAGCCCAATGCCCACTGAACATCAGATTTTAAAGGATCTTATCTGATGCCTAGAATCTTGAATTTTCAGCAGTGTTCCTCAGATAATGTTTGGTGGTTTTTGAAGCATTCTTTGAAAATACTGAGCAGAAGTGAAAATTGGTCATATGAAGACTTCAAATACGTCAGCTTAGAAAACTACATTCCTGAAATTGAAAGTAAAGTGAATTATATTTTTGTAAATGGGTTCTTCAAAAAAGTTCATGGAATATGGAATTAAAATTTATTTTGATGCAAAAAAGTTTTTGAAAGCCATGCATAGTTTTTTCATAATACATGTTTTCCATGCAGTTTTTAAAAAATCCGTAGTATGCATTAACTAAAAAAAAATCTTTGGTGATGTTGTCTTTGCTTCAGATACATTTCCAAATTTTTCTCTTCCTTTCGGACTCATGTCTGGACTGTTACCATGAACAATAGCAACAAAAATGTAAACGCATGAGACTGTCCCTATTGAAAAACATCTGAGAGACAGGCAGCTGGAGCAGCAGGTAAGAAGCCACAGGATGTGCACATCTCATGTTAGAATCCTGGCTCAGCTTCCTGCTCATGTACAGCCCAGGAGGCAGCAGGTGATGGCTCAAGTGCCTGAATCCCTGCCACCCACACGGGAGACCCAGATTGAATTCCCAGCTCTTGTCCTCAGCCTGACTCGCTCTGACTGTTGTGTGTATTTGAGGAGTGAACCAGCGAATGGGAACTCTCTTTACCTCTCCCCTTTAAATAAAAATAGTTTAAAAAAGCTAAAACAAAAAGAGAAGTTTTAAGCTAAAGCTTTGTGGAAATTTTTTTAAAAGTTTATTAATGAGCACTCCCTGAAGAGTTTACTTTTCATTTTTTTTTGGAAGCTTTCTAAAATTGGTCACAACTTCTTTGCGTGCATATGTGCACAACACTCATCAATTCAGGCTCTGACACCACACTCCTCGGAGAGCTCCCTGTCATGTTTTTTGAATGGCGCATAGCAGCAGAACAGAAAATCTCTCGAGCTACCAGTTTGCTCTGGGCTCCAGCCTAGCAGTCAACCACTGTGGCTTCTCTGCCAGCTGTCATCTGCGGAGGCTGACACCTCTGGCGAGGAGCGCTTCTAAGCCTCCCTGGGTCCAGAAGCCCCTGGGTCTTGCTGCAGAGGCTGCTTGTGTGCAGAAGCCCACTGGCTGGTTCCCTTTATGCCACTTCAGTCCTGCCTGCAGTCTCCTTTCGCCTAGCACTCTGGCCTGGGTCTGAGGTGGCGGGGGCAGTGCCCAGTACAGCACAGTGCGGTATTCACAATCACCCAACACTTCTGAGGTTGCCTGTTATCTCTGAACACAACATGGGCTCCTGCCATGCTCTTTTGGACATGAACATGTCATATTAGTCACCTTTCCAACTTGAGAGGCACGACTTAGGAAGGAAGATGGCTTATTTTGGAGTTTGGAGGTTCACAGTCTAAGACAGTGTGGCCACATTGGCTCTGTTGAGGCTGAAGGATGGTGGAGGGCCGATCCAAGAAGCCAAGAAGCAGAGAGAGACAAAGGAAGTGCACTTTGCATCTTCCTTAGATATGGTCTTTCCTTGTTATGCCATCTTGGCTCAATCACAGGCTCCAACCCAAGCAGCTTAATCCAATCCGATCACTTCCCAGGGGCCCCACCTTCAGATACCATTAATTGGATCTACCCTAATTCATCTGCCATTAATCCATCAACCTTTGACATAAGACTTTGGGGGTTAAACATTGGCAAGAGTTTTGAGAACCCAAATCCTGTAGAAAGTATAACACAAGTTTAGGATAATCCTTCTTGAATAGGCTTCCAAGTATGTTAGGACATGCCTGAGAAATGAGAGATGCAATCTAATATTGGGATTGTCACTTTAAATTTTTTTAAAAATCCACACAATTCTTTATAAGCATAGAGAATTTCTGTTAAAAATTACATTAGATGTCAGGAGATCTAACACGTAGTCTCATTCTGTCTGCTCTTCTCTAGCTGGGTGTTCTTAGGTGAACAGTCTTCTTACCTGTAAAGTAAGAACATTAGCTGAGATCAGAGATTTTCCAAAAAGTCTTTAGGGTTCCTAATAACAACTGAAATCTTGACAATGGACTTGGCTCCCTTTCTGGACATTCGTAACAGGAGCAGTTATGGCTGGGGTACTGGAATGGGCACTGTAATCAGCTCTCTAGGTGATTCTCCAATAGCCTTTGTGTTTGCCACTGGAATCTCATATTAGAAATATTTGGAAAGTTACTAAAAAATACTCAAGGCTCATCTGACTCCCAATTGATTAAAGAGAATGGCTGTGTGTGGGCACTAGGGCATGGTGCACTTCCAAAGTGCTTCTGTGTGGTCAGGGTTGAGAATCACTGGATATTTTAGCTGTTCAGATCCAACTTCCAGTCAAGGGTTCTTGGTTCTACATCACAATATCTAGGTTTATAGGAATGGCTAATGTTGTGCATGCAGATTTACTAGTTGCTGTAGACTGAACTTCCTTCCTCAAACCCCAACCACCTTGCCCCAATTCATGTATGTTGAGGCCTTAATCTCTGATACTTAGAATATGAGTATTTTTGGAGATGGGGCTGTTACAGAGCTGTTTAAGGTAAAATATGGGTTTAATCCAACTTGATTGATGTCCTTAGAAGGAAATGGCGTTAGAACAATGACAGCACAGAGAAGGGACAATGGGAAGATACAGTGACAAGGTGACTATCCTCCAGCCAGGAAGGGAGGCCTCAGGAGAAACCAAATCTTCCAACTTCTTAATCTTGGAATTCCAGCCTTCAGAATTGTGAGAAAAGAACTTTCAGTTTGTTCCACATAATCTGTACTGTCTTGTTATGGTAGCCCTGGCAAAACAGCACACTAGTCAAGTAGTTTATTGAAACCTATCTGACTTTAGGGAAAAAAGTATCTGCTTTATTAGTTCAAAAACAACACACTTTTAAGTCTGGCACACATAAACTGAAAAAGAAAAAAAAACAGGCTATGGAAATAAATAATGCAATTTAAGACACTACAAACTAATCTTGAGGATGATGTTTTAAAAAATAAGACTAAGAAATAACAAGCACTAAGAAATTTTTAATGCTTTTTGCCACCCATAATAAATAAAATACATGGTTTTAATGAAAACAACAGGTCAGTACCACATTTGCAATTTGAGCATGTAAGATTTGAGGGAAGTTTTATTTATAAGGGTTTATGAGACAGAATTTATTGTTTTCATTTTGGTGCTGGGTTTTATAGGACAACCCTATCCCGTCACGTCATTCATCCTTAATTTCCCGTATCTCCTTCATAAACTTTTGTTAATCTTAATATGGTTGGGTCTATTCAAAGAAACTACTCACATAGTTTCATCTTACTCTGGGGAAAAAAAAATCACCTAGACTAAAGAAAAAGATATATTGCCACCTAGTGGAAGACAGGCAGAACCATCTGGCAGTAACTGGGTTTTAAACTACAAAATAGGGCAAGAAATATTTGTACGTTTTTTGTTCGTGAATAATATTATGTTTTGTTAATTAAATGATGTCTTCCCTGTTTGGTTTATATATCACTGTTAACTTTGGAATTATATATTTTTATTTTCTTAGCAGCCATTTAGATGCATATGCTACTGCTCTATGCTAAGTGCTAAGTCAGACATGGTCTTTCTCATTAGCTATTATGACAAAATAACTTACAGGTAAATATAAAAAATGCTTTCCACCCACAGAAGGTCGGTAGTACAGTAAACAGCTAATGTAAATATAGCTGAGTTCAGGCAAGCCACATCTCTGGGCCTGCTTTGTCTTCTACAAAGAGGGGTTTGCCTACATGATTTATAAAATGATTTCAGTCTTGATATTATCAGATTATACTTTCATAAAACACATATATTTAATCTCTTGGCTTTTTTTTTTCTTTTTTAGACAAGTGGCCCAAGGAGGTTTAGGAAGTAATGTTGGTGAGTTAATAGGTGTGTGTCTCTGGGATGACATTTCAGCATAGAGCAGAAAGCTTATTAATGGGAAGGAAGTTCCTATCTATTTATTTGGTTGCCAGGTGCCCAGAGTTTTTTTTCCATAAGAGTAAGGTGACCTGGCTAATTTTAACTTCAGCAATTACATTCTACCCAGCTAAATTATCCTTGCGAGTTCTGTTTGGATATAGCATCCTTTATTGTTTCCTGTCTTAAACTTTTAGGAAGTTGTTATTAACCAACTTACCCTTGTTGACCTTTAGCATGTGTGGATGATGATATTAACCCCTTGGGAATTTTGTAAGTCTTTCTATCCTAGGTCGAGAGACGGAAAGGAGAGTTTAAAGATACTTCCCTCTTAGTAGCTTCTGGTATGTCCCAAGAATGTCCCAAGCCCTAATTAGTTAACCATACTATGTGTCTGTCCCGTGACAGCTTCTATTTCAGATGATGTAATTTAACAGAAGGAGCTTAAGTTATCAAATTGTTGAATACAGTTCCCTTCTGTAGAACATTAGAAGTATTATTGAACGCTTCCCTTTCAAGTAGTATGAGCTTCATGTGAAAATGTTGACATGGATATGGGCAAGAAGGAGGCATTCTGAATTAGTACATGTGGTGAAATTCCACATATAGTTAGTTTGCATTATAACTAAACTTTGAAATAATTAGCTGTGAGAAATTGTAAATCAATTGAGCATTGGTAAAATAGAAGATAGAGAAAAAAATTGATATAATAATTTTTCTGTTAACTTTCTTTATTTCTCCTTTCTTCTTTCCCAACCTCACAAAAAAGATATGAAACAGAAGAAAAAAAAGAAAGTGATTAATTTTTAAAATTATATTTATTCTGAATAACTTCTGGGAAAATTTGCTTTTAACAGCTGAGGAGCACAGAACAGTATCAGGATCTCATGTTTTCTTCCTAGAAACTATTTTTGAGTATTCTCTTTAGTAATACTGATTCTCAGATACATTTTTATATTTCTTGCCCATGCTACCTATTCTCTTTCCAAGCAAGCAAAACAGCAAAAAGTTTAAAATATATATAATGTATATATGTTAGTGTACACTTACAAAATATATTATACACACACACACAAATGTGGAGCTGGACATTAGCTGAATTCTTAGAGTACGTAATTCCTCTCTATTGCATTTTCTATACAAATAATTTAGCAACCAGATTCATCTAGCTGCAGAGGCAAAAATGTCAGTTTACAATATGAAATCTTTTTATTCTATCATCTTACATAGTTGCCTCCCATCACTTTCATTATCCATGTCACCAGCCTGTTAATATATCTTCTAACTCTTCAATTAGTTATGTAGTTTCATCAATGAATAGGGAGAAGGGTATTGCATGTCTGAAACAACAGTTAGATTTGACAAGGACAAATGAAAGGTCATGACACATGTCATTAGGGAAACAATTTCTATAGGTTTGGAGAAAGCCTCTCAGATTGATCTATGACTTAAATTTCAACATAATTTAATATATCTGTTTCTTGAACAGATATATCTGCCAACTGATTACCATTATTATTCCCTTTAAAATAGAATTTCCCCCCTGAATTTTAGTGAAACAGAACTAAATAACAGATAATGAGATGATGCCCTACCTAGTAATCTATAACTAAAATTCCCCATCTCAGTTAAAGAAGGACATTCTAAGTGCAGACTCATGGAATAGATATGTTAAAAGGTAACTTTGTTTTGGTCATATTAGTTTTCCTTTTTATTACCCAAATGAACTTTCTTTTAATCCACATACCAGGAAAGCTGTTTAGAAAGTTAAAGGTCTTTGTCATAGTACATGAGATTTGTGAACCCATACGTGTTAAATTCCAGTCATTTTCTATGGCTCATGATAGAAAGAAGCTGTCCTATGACGAAGTACTTAGGAAACGCTGCTGGCACTCAGCATTCAGAAAGTGTTCAGATGGAAAAATGTCTGAGAAATCTAGGCAAACAGGAGACTACTCTTTCTGTTAAAACATTGGTCTGCTTAGGTATAACATGTTTCATTAACCCTCAGTTCTATTGTATACAATTATACACATGCATGATAATAAGCTTATTTATATTCCAAAAACATTCATTTGGCAAGCAGCCTAGAATATTCTTGTGTTCTAAGAGTCAAATGCCTCAGAGATTCAAAGTCTTTGTTTCTTTTTCAATATCTCAAAGCATAACAATTCTTTGTCCTCTTGTTGCTGCATTCTAAAAAGTATATTAACTGACAGGCCCCACAAGCTGATAAGTGCTTTCTGGATCCACCTTAAAGGTAGGATCTTCACCTGGGAATTGTAGGTGATATTTTTAAAAGTTATTCATTTATTTGGTACAATAGTGGACAGAATTTTTTTCCACATTTAAAATATTTTATTGGAAATAAGCATTTCAGGTAAAATATTTTATTTCATGGCAATGTAATGAAAAATTAGTGCACTTTTATGCAAATTTAATAGTGTTCATTTTTTCCTAATATGAACCCGTATAAAAATGCCAATGAATACCTTTATTAGACTTCTGTATATAGCACCATTGTGAGTACCTCTGAAAAATGCAGAAATAGAATTTATATTCCGGTTTTATCAAGAATATGGTTTAATCTATTCCCTGACACTAACACCATTAGTGAAGCAGGTTACCTTCATTTCAAACCCTCTGAATACACAGATGTTTATACAGTCATCCAATCCTGATGTTCTCCAGGCAGCAGGAAAGGACCAAGTGAAAAAAGATGAGTTAATAAAGATGGCCATGAAATGCATTGAGGAGCAATTCCAGTTCACACTCTCACACTCTTACCACATGGGACATAATTGATTAAGCACAGACAGATAATGGCATCAGAAAGACCCTGTGTCACCACTCAGTGGCTGGGTTCTGTCCATACGTACTGTTAGCAAGTTGCCTTGCTTTTCTGAATCTCACTTTTATCCAGTGTAAAGTGGAATAATAGAAATCACACGCAGTTGTAGCAATGATTGGAGGTAAAGCACAGAAGACCAAGTCACATAGTAGGCACTAGATACATCAGCATTATTATTTGCAATCCCCCTTTGGAGGTATTTGTGAATTTTCCATTACTGCACGGTTTCTCAACTTAAAGGGTGTATATGCTTTTCTTCCTTTTGTGAATGAAAGGTAGCATTTCCTGTGCTCTTTCTGTATTAGAAAGAGGATATGATTTGGAAACTCTTAAAAGACCTGTTCTGGGATACGCAGTTTCTTTTCTCGAGAATGGTGTATGGAAAATTAATCAAGAGGAAAAAAAGCTGGGGTCTAAACTATGAACTCCTTTATGCTTTAGAGTAGATTCCTGAACTTCCCTAATCAGCTTGGGTAAAAATCCACTCCCCCAGACTCAAGCTCAGGGCTCAGAAGCTCCCTTCCCTGGTGGTCTGATGGAGCCCAGGAATGCTGGCCTTTAGGGCACACTGCCAGACCTGTTTGCTCACTCATGCTTGGAGTGAGCAGCATGGGAGGTCCTGATAAGCTGGCTACCGAAGGGTGTAAGGCGGTTCTAAGCATTTGTATACACTAGTGAGACAAGTTGTCAGGTGGTCACTAAGAAGTCTGTATTCTTACAGAATAAAAGCATGTGTTTTCCTTTCATATTTTTCTTAATAAAGCCTCAAAATGATTCTATATAGAGTATTTTCAAATATCTATGTAACTTTGGACAATAATCAGCCAATACCTTAAAATAGCCCTACAGATCTGTTTTCTAAATTCCCTAGATGCTAGAAGAAACTAAACGAAAGTATTTATAACAATGAAAAATTCATGATTTTGTCGTTTCCATTCTAAAAGACAGGCAAGCAAAAGGAAAAAAAAAATATGATGGAGTGGGCAAAATTCAATCCTTATTTAATCCAGCCTCAGCTTGAGCAACATTTGAAGATATGTGAAAAGTATATGAAGGTGATACTGAGTCTGCACACCCCCATGTCATGTTCATGTTTCTCTGAATAGAGGTGGGTGGAGCCAGCAGAGGTTTCCAGCAGTTACTGAAGCCTCGTTAGTCCTGTATAATGACATTGTACTCGTTGGGGAGGACCTACAAAGTTTGGTTTGTAGAATCCCCTATCCTCAGGACAGTGATTGATTTGACCATTTTCCTGAGTTAGAAAGTGTAAAATGATCATTCAGGATATTTCTGAATGCTCTTTGGAACTTGCACAGCACTCCTAGGTGTACACGGACACATGGTTTCTGAATATATTTTCCTCTTTATTCAATACATTTCTTTTTTCCCTCTTTAGAAAAAATGGTTCTCTTTACAAATATATATTGAATATACTTATGGTGCCTTTTTAGAGAAGTCGTGTCTTTAACTTGATGAGGCTCCGTCTACTTTCATGATTTCCTTGCACTATCATAAATCAACATCTTGTTTTCACTATGTGCTTTTAAAGTGAATTTCCCTCAAGATTCTTAAGTCAGGAAACAGGTGGTGCTGATTTATGGACCTTGTTCAGCAGAGGCTCTGGGCTGCTGCTGAGAATGAACCTCCTTTTAGAATTTAAGAAATCAGCATGTGCTATCTGGTCAGTCTTGGAGAGGCAAGCCACAGTCCAGCTATGTGGGAGGTAAAAGGAATGAAACATCAGGCTCAAAAATGCATGTGCTGCTGGGGTGCCATCATTCATTCTCATGAATCTAAGCTGTACCTGTCATAGGCCTCCTGCAAATGTATTTTTGCCCCATAAACACTGTGCCACGTGTGGAAAGGACTATTTAAAGTTTACCTTATTTTAAGCATATCGTATTAGGAGAATTTATGAAGACCTTTTGAAATATTTTAAATGTTGAAAATAATAAAAATAAATACATTATGTAACTGTGTTTTAAATGTGTTATCTAGAGTCTATGGCCTCAGCAATTTATATTCATAGCAAAGCCTTTTATTTTTTTCCAAAATGAAGTCAACTTTATGAATGAACCTAAGAGCCCACTAGAGGTCACTTTTTCAACTTATCTCCCTTAATTAAGCAATTCAGCCTTGGACCGGCAACGTGGCTCACTTGGTTAATCCTCCGCCTGCTGTGCCAGCATCCCATATGGGCGCCTGGTTCTAGTCACGGTTGCTCCTCTTCCAGTTCAGCTCTCTGCTGTGGCCCAGGAAGGCAGTGGAGGATGGCCCAAGTGCTTGGGCCCCTGCACCCGCATGAAAGACGAGGAAGAAGCACCTGGCTCCTGGCTTCAGGTTGGCGCAGCCTGCAGCCCCGTCCGTAGCAGCCATTTGGGGAGTGAACCAACGGAAGGAAGACCTTTCTCTCCGTCTCTCTCATTGTCTATAACTCTGTCAAATAAAAAAAAAAATAAAATAAAAATTCAGCCTTGATTCTTGTCATCGAATCTTTCTTACATACCCTTGATCCCAAGTTTAGAAATTTTGTTTCCTCCTAGAAAAATTTTTGCTGTTTTTTTAATCTTTTTTTTTTTTTCCCCTGAAATCCTTGTGATACCACTCCTAATAACTCTTAGTCATTCTTGGTGGTCAAACATCTTTGTTTTTCAAGTATAATTTCTATTGCAACATTTATATTGTTTTTTTGGAATAACTAATAAGTCTATATTAGTTTTGATGATCTAGATGCCACTACTGGAGCACTAGCAAAATATGGCTATTTCAGGTTTGAATGGACTTTCCAAGACTGCATCTGTGTGAAGCAGCCAGCCTTCTTTAAGACTTGCATGCTGCAAACAACAGTGCTGCTGGGAAAAGCCCAGCATCAACACTCATTGAATGGAGTCGCTGAAGTTCATCATTCTTGATTTAATTTTTGTGGTGATCCATTAGAGCTATGGTTTGAACCACTTTTCAAAAAGCAATAACTCTAAAATATGAATGCTTTACTGATCTAACGAAAGGACATTTTATCATTCTTTTCCTTAAAAGCTTGAGGGTTTTGGCTTGCATGAAAATATTCCCAAGCTGCGATTATGTTGTTAGCTTCACCACTTGGGGGTAAAAAGTAGCATCACAAACATAGTCTCATATTTTCTATTAGGCCGTCTGGGGTAAGGTTGCAAGTTCTCGGCTTCCCAAATGCTCCCTAATGCCCCTATGTCTATAACTATATTGATTTTTAAGACATTTCTCAGCCATTCTTAAAATTTAACCAAAAATTGACAGTTTTTAAATTTAGAAGTAGTGTGTTAAATTTTTCCGTGGAATGGAGGCATTTGTAGGAAGATCACACACAGGGATTTAATTCTTTTCTTCCAGAAGAATGTCTATCTCCATATCATTCATCTAACACTCACCTGTCTAAATTTTAACATAATATATCACACTTTAAAAATATATTATTGAAGAGAATACATAATATCTGAAAAATAAAATATCAGGTATGCTTTTAAGTCACTATATGTGTAATACACAATTTTAGCTGTATTGTTTGTTAAAGTTGCTTTCATTCATGAATACCTTCCCCATATAAATATTGAAATGCTACAGCCTTCGTTGTCTACTAGACATAATTTCAAACATTCTCTTTTTTTAAACAGGCTTAGGAAAAGGGAATGAGAATATAGTTTTCCTTTCACAGGTTTTACAGCACAGATTCTTTTCTTTAAGATCTATTTATTTGAAAGGCAGAGTTACAGAGAGTCAGAGAAGGAGAGCTCTTCCATTTGCTGGTTCATTCACCAGATGGCCACAACAGCTGGAGCTGTGCCGATCCAAAGCCAGGAGCTAGGAGGCAGGAGCTTCTTCTGGATCTCCCAAGAGGGTGCAGGGGCCCAAGGACTTGGGCCATCTTCTGCTGCTTTCCCAGGCCATAGCAGAAAGCTGGGTCAGAAGTGCAGTAGCCAGGACTCAAACCGGTGCCCATATGGGATGTTGTTGCTGCAGGTGGTGGCTTTACCTGCTGTGCCACAGAGCTGGCCCCTCAAACTTTCTTAAAAACTAACTCGTTTTGGGAGCTGGGATTGTGGTGTGGGTGTTCAGTGGCTGTTACATCCGACATGGATGACGGTTCTTGTCCCATCTTCCTAGTTATTTATACTAGCTAGGTTCAAAATTGTATTTCCTCTGACCTGAATGGCTTATTCATATATTTGTCCATTTTTACTATTGAATCTTTTGCTTTTTTTTTTTTTACTAATCTCTGTTTTTAAAATATTTTGAATATTAAGACAAATATCTTTTCCAATCTTCTCTCTTTTTTTAATCTTTCTTTATGATTTCCATAAAGAAGCTCTTATTTTGATGTCGCATTCACCAATGTTTTCTTTTATGGTTTTAGTCTACTGTCTTGTGAAAAAAGACTATCCATACCTTCAAAACAAATGTGTATTTTATATTTTCTTCTAATTTCTTTATGGCTTTTTAAAAATATTACTGTTGTTTAGGACTTCAGATTTTCTGAGGATTATTTTCATGAGTCAGGTGTGAATCAAATCCCATTTTTCTAAAAAAGATTTCTTTATTTATTTGAAAGTCAGAGTTACAGAGAGAGAGAGAGAGAGAGAGAGAGAGAGATGGATTTTCTGTCCTCTGGTTCACTCTGCATAAATGGCTGCAATGGCTGGAGCTAAGCCAAGATTCAGGAGTTTTATCCAGGTCTCATATGAGTGCAAGGGCCCAAGCATTTGGGCTGTCCTCTGCTGATTTCCCATGCACACTTGCAGGGATCTAGATCAGAAGTAGAACACCCGGGTATTGAACCGGCACCCGCAGTGGATGCCATTAGTGCAGGTAGTGGCTTTACCTGCTACACCGCAATGCAGCCCCAAATTCCATTCTTTTTCCCAAATGGATAACAAACATTTCTGACAGCAATTTATGGATAATGCAGATTTTCTTAAAATCTAAAATTCTACTTTTATCAGAATGTAAATTTACCTATGTTCATGGTGTCATTTTTGGACTTTTTTACTATTAATTCATTATTATTCATGTATTCCTGTGTAACACCATATTAAAAAAAATTAGTACATGGTTTGCTAACTTGTAGACCAAACTCTTTCTTCTTCATTTTTGTTAAAATTGTCTATTCTTACTAATTTAATCTTTCATGTTAATGTTAGCATTGGCTAACATAAGCTTATGGAACAATTCTGTTGAACATGAGAATTGTTAACATATTATATAATAATATATAACATATTAATCTGGCAGAGTACTGGTATATTGAGTCTTCTCATCAATAAATATAGTGTATCTCTGAATTTATATGTCACATTTGTTCTTCGTTTACTTATATTTCTTTAACAGACTGATCTTCCCAAGTTTATGCCTCGTCATGCTATAATTTTTGTTATTGTGAGTGGAAACTTTCTTTTATACTTTTTCCATTTCTGATGATTGCTGGTATAAAGTAAGCTCCAGCTTTTTAAAGACTAATTCTACATCTGTCTACTTGGCTGGGGTGGTTCCAGTGACTGTACCTAACAGCTTGTTAGGCGATCAACTTGGATGGTTGTTATCTCAGTGACCATACCATCATCAGATAATCACTGTTTTACTCTTTCTTCTAAAATATAAATTTCTTATTTATTTTTCTGGTTTATGGCATTAACTAAGACCTGAAAAAAGTTGAATAGAAAGAATATTAAGCATCCATATTTTTAACTAAATTTAATGGGAAAAATTTTAATATCTCATCACTATAGTTTTACTGAAATTTTTTGACAGCTACCCTTTAAGTTACGGAACACTGAATTAATTTAAAATTTGCATATAACAATAAAATATCATTCTTGACAAACAGGATAATTACTATTTGAAAGTGTTGAGCTATAGTGTATTATCTTGTGGCCAAGTATTCCAAATAAATTACATACAATATGAATTAATCTATTAGTCATCTAATATGAGTGAAGCTGGGCTAATACTAAAAAAAATTCAGAGGCAGTTAAAATAACTAACCTTTAGATCTTCTTTTAATTGAAATTCTTTTTTTCTAAGGCTACTTGTCAGTGAATCTGTTGCCAAAGATAAAAATATATATCACAGGTGTTGATTAAAATATCACATGAACCACACTTTAAATTACATAATAAACACTTTGTCTAATTTCTCCTGAGAATACTAGTGCTTAAGATTTACTAACTATTAGGCAGCCTAATATTGATCTTGACATCTCCATAATGAATACTTCCAAACAATGACAGTACAGGGAGTCTGTAATTTATTCAGCAAACACTTAAGGAATGCTTATTCTGTGCCAGGAATAGAAAATAAATATTGAAAGTTAGAGGAAAATTATGTGTCTGAAAAAACTGTTTATTTCTCTTTTTTTAAGATTTATTTTATTTATTTGAAAGATTTACAGAGAGAGGTAGAGACACTGAGGTCTTCCATCCACTGGTTCACTCCCCAAATGGCCACATCAGCCAGAGCTGAGCCAATCTGAAGCCAGGAGCCAGGAGCTTCTTCTGGGTCTCCCATGTGGGTTCAGCAGCCTAAAGACTTGGGCCATACTCCGCTGCTTTCCCAGGCACGTTAACAGGAAACAAGATTGGAAGTGGAGCAGCTGGGACTGAAACAAGTGCCCATATGGGATGCCAGCGCTGCAGGCCAGGGCTTTAACCTACTGTATCACAGCACCAGCCCCTGAAAGAACTGTTTAAATTGTCATTCTCATATTCTAGAAATAGAAACAGATATTTGTTTTACTTACCAGCAACATCACAAAGCAAGTTAAATCCAGTCTGTCACCTGTTTCATACCAGCAAAAATGCAGTGGGACATGGTTGGACTAAAATATGCAATCTTGTGGGTACTTGAAGTTCAGCACCACTAATCTCCTGTGGCCTGAGTGCTGCTCAGTGATCCTGTTAGGTTCCTATGGCTCATTCATGTCACATTGTCTCAGATAAGCCACCTGCATCTGCGGTCATGCATCCTGCCTGCAGCTCTCCTCTGGATGGATAATCCATCTACACATCTTATCTGAGGACAAACTATTTTTTTTAAGATTTATTTATTTATTTGAAAGCCAGTGTTACACAGAGAGAGGAGAGGCAGAGAGAGAGAGAGAGAGAGAGAGAGAGAGAGGGAGGGAGAGCCGCAAAGGCCGGAGCTGCGTCAATCCGAAGCCAGGAGCCAGGAGCCTCCTCTGGGTCTTCCCGTGTGGGTGCAGGGGAACAAGAACTTGGGCCATCTTCCACTGTTTTCCCAGGCCATAGCAGACAGCTGGATTGGAAGTGGAGCAGCTGGGACTAGAACTGGCGGCCATATGGATGCCAGCACTGCAGCAGTGGCTTTACCCACTATGTCACAGCACCGGCCCCAGGACAAACTCTTGGGATGTGTCCTGCGTCTCACTCCCTTTTTTTTTTTTTTCCTTTCTTTCTTTTTTTTTTTTTTTTGACAGACAGAGTGGACAGTGAGAGAGAGAGACAGAGAGAAAGGTCTTCCTTTTTGCCGTTGGTTCACCCTCCAATGGCCGCCGCGGTAGGCATGGTGCGGCCGGCGCATCGCGCTGATCCGATGGCAGGAGCCAGGTGCTTCTCCTGGTCTCCCATGGGGTGCAGGGCCCAAGCACTTGGGCCATCCTCCACTGCACTCCCGGGCCATAGCAGAGAGCTGGACTGGAAGAGGAGCAACGGGGACAGAATCCGGCACCCCAACCGGGACTAGAACCCGGTGTGCCGGCGCCGCAAGGTGGAGGATTAGCCTATTGAGCCGTGGCGCCGGCCTCACTCCGTTTTATCTACTCAACAACATGCTACTGAAATTCCCCCATTGCTTTCTAATCATCAGCATTTCTCCACTCTTGGATCACTCCCCTCAGCACACAAAAAGGAGACATTATCTTCCTTTTAAAAGTAAAAAAAAAAAAAAAAAAAAAAAAAAAAAAAAGATTCCCCTTACCCCTTACACTATTTTCCCCTTTAGTCTCTGTCCTATATCTCTGCTCCTTTGTAACAAAACTCTTAGAAATCCTGGTCTCTTCTCACTTCCTCTCCTCACATGCTTCCTTGAACCCATTCCATAAGGCTTTCTTCCACATCACTTCCCTGACACAGCTCTTGGCAAGGACACTAATGAACAGCACATTGCAAATCCAATGTTAGCTCTCAGTTTTTAATTAACTTAAGCTACTGACACTGTTCATACAATTCTTTCTTCATGAAGCATTTTCTTCTTTTTGCTAAGTAGACAAATAATTTTTTTTCTTGTGTGTGTGTGTTTTTTTACACAAATTAACTATTTGCAAGACATTAAAACAAAATCTTCTTGCTATTTCCTTAGATCAAAGTCCCGACAGGGCATGGGTGCCCATCTTGAGCGGTTTTGGAAAGCCATTCTCCATGTACAAATTGTATTTCCCCTTCTATTAAAAAAAAGAATCCCTCACGCAACGTTTTCTTCATTTGTCTTCTGGAGCACCCCTTTCTGAGTACTCTCCTCAAGTTACTGGCTGAAACTTTTCAGCTCCTTTTGATCTCTCCGAACTCCTAACTTTGAAGTGTTCCAGGGCTCTATCCTTGACCTGCATTTCTTCTGTATCTGCACTTGCTCATCGAGCCCCATGTCTTCAAACAGCATCCCCAGGCTGATACCTCCCAGTAGACACATTCAGCTTAGATCTCTTTCTTAAGTCCAGACACACATAAATCCAAATCTCACTTGACATCTTACTTGGCCTTGTAATAGACAACTAAAATTTAATATGCTCCAAATGAAAATTTTTAAAAAGATTTATTTATTTATTTATTTGAGAGGTACAGTAGCAAACAGAGAGAGGAAGAGACAGAGAGAGAGAAAGAGATCTTCCATCTGCTGGTTCACTCCCCAAATGGCTGCAAGAGCCAGAGCTGGGCCAATCAGAAGCCAGGAGCCAGGAGCTTCTTCTGGGTCTCCCATGTGAGTGCAGGGGCCTAAGCATTTGGGCCATCTTCTACTGCTTTCCCAGGCCATTGCAGAGAGCTGAATTGGAAGAGGAGCAGCCGGGACATGAACCAGTGCCCATATTGGGATGCTGGCACCACAGGCGGAGGAGGGCTCATACTCACTCCACCATGGCTCTGGGCCTCAAATGAAATTTTAATTCATGGGCTCCTCTTAACAGACATGTTCTACTACTATGTCTCTTCATCATGAGAAAAGCAGTATAAATTCTATTCTCACAACTTCTTAGGCCATAAACCTTGCAGTTATTCTTGATCATGTATTTCTCCCCCACTCCAAGTGCAATCCATTTAAAAATCCTTTCAGTTTTACATCAAAATATCTCAGAATATGACCACTTCTTTTTTTTTTTTTTTTTGACAGGCAGAGTTAGACAGTGAGGGAGAGAGACAGAGAGAAAGGTCTTCCTTTTCCGTTGGTTCACCCCCCAAATGGCTGCTACGGCTGGCCTGCTGCGCCGATCCAAAGCCAGGAGCCAGGTGCTTCCCCCTGGTTTCCCATGCGGGTGCAGGACCCAAGCACCTGGGCCTTCCTCCACTGCCTTCCCGGGCCACAGCAGAGAGCTGGACTGGAAGAGGAGCAACTGGGACAGAATCCAGCGCCCCAACCGGGACTAGAACCCGGGGTGCCAGTGCCGCAGGCAGAGGATTAGCCTATTGAGCCGTGGCGCCGGCCATGACCCACTTCTCATCTTTGCTTTTACCCAGTTTCTGCTTTAAGCCATGATTATCTCAAGCCTGTGCTGTTGTGATAAACTTCTGAAGTTTCTGATACCATTTTCTACCTTCAGTGACTTTATCTGATAAGTACTAAAATAATACAACTCTGATCGTGGAGCTGAGAACTATACAGGAGAGCAACACTGAAATCAGTGTGATCACTTAGGAGACATTGCAATGATTCAGTAGCTCTCCATTCACGTTAGTAGTAGTGACGTTAGCAGCAGAAAATCATTAAATTCTGGGTACTTTTCACTATGAGAAATTTTAAACACACAAAACCATAAACAATAGAATAATAAACTTACAATACTCAACTCCCACCTTCAAGAATCATTTATGATCAATGATTTTCCTTCTATAGCTTCCCACTTTTTGCTTCACCAGATTATTTTGAAACAAGTTCTAGACAGCAAATCTTTTTATTCATAATTTTTTTTTAGAAATTTATTTATTTGAAAGTCAGAGTTACACAGAGAGAGAAGAGGCAGAGAGAGAGAGAGAAAGAGAGAGAGAGAGAGAGGTCTTCCATCCGATGGTTCACTTCCCAATTGGCTGCAATGGCCAGAACTGAGCCTATCCGAAGCCAGGAGCCAGGAGCTTCTTCTGGGTCTCCCACATGGGTCAGGGGCTCAAGGACTTGGGCCATCTTCTACTGCTTTCCCAGGCCATAGTAGAGAGCTGGATCGGAAGTGGAGCAGCTGGGTCTCGAACCGGCGCCCATATGGGATGCCGGTGCTTCAGGCCAGGGCTTTAACCTGCTACGCAGCAGCACTGCCCCCCCCCCCCATTATAATAATTTTATAATTTGCTTTAATTAAGAACTAAATTGCAATTGATTTATATGTTTCTTAAATCTCTTAGAATCTACAGCCACTCCCAATTGTCTTTTTTCTGTACAATGCATTTCATGAAGAAACTGGGTCATTTGTCCTACAAAGTTGTCTATAATCTACATTTTCTGATTTTGTAAGTGTTATGTCATTAAGTCATGTTACCCTGCTGCTTTTATTTCCTGCAAAAGGGCAGTTGGCTCTCTAAAGTCTTGATCAGAATTCTTTCCAGGTGGCACTTCAGCAACTTATTTTATTAGATGTTTTAAAATGGTAAGGTAACATTTTTTCTTCTGCAACTTAACTAAAATATCTCTGCCTTATTTTTGTTTATGCCAGAAGGTAGAGCCTGAGACAAAGACTTGGATACACATAGTTTATTATGGAAAGTGATTCCAGGGAACAGGATTGGGAAGATGATAGGAGAGAAAGTCAATATAGGGGCCAGTTCTGTGGCGTAGTGGGTAAAGCCGCTGCCTGCAATGCCTGCATTCCATATGGGCGCGGGTCAAGTCCTGACTGCTCCTCTTCCTATCCAGCTCTCTGCTATGGCCTGGGAAAGCAGTGGAAGATGGTCCAAGTGCTTAGGTCCCTGCACCTGTGTGGGAGACCTGGAAGAAGCTCCTGGCTCCTGGCTTTGGATCATCGAGGCTCCAGCCATTGTGGCCATCTGGGAAATGAACCAGCAGATGGAAGACCTGTCTCTCTCTGTCTCTGCCTCTCTGTAACTCTGATTTTCAAATAAATAAATAAATCTTTTTTTTTAAAGAAAGCCAATATAATAGTGTTATTGAGTTGGTCAACAATTGTGGGGAATTGAGATACAATCTCACTGGGATTCCCTGAGTAGTTGTGTGGCCTGTGCTTCAATTTATTTTGTGACCAAAAGAATAAGCAAGGGTGATATAAAGAAGCTTATCCTCTGGCTCTGGTCTCCCGTTAGTCTATTACTTCCTTTTCAGGTCTAGGTTATGCACGCTTTGAGTGTCAGATAGGTTGTTGCAGCAATGGTATGCTGAAATGATTGAGTCTTCCCAGAGCAGGATGAGATTGGTGGTGCAGATCAGGTTGTAGCTGAGCAAAGCAGTCTTTTTTTTGGATGTCAGCTTGCATTCAATATGGGATAACAGGCACTTAAATTCATTTTTTATGGGAAAATATATAAATACATGAAATAGTGGTTTTCTTTCTTATTTTTTTTAAGGTTTATTTTATTTATCTGAAAGAGAGTTACAGAAAGAGGTAGAGACATAGAGAGAGGTAGGTCTTCCATCTGCTGGTTCACTCCCCAGATGGCGGCAATGGCTGGAGCTACGCCAATCAGAAGCCAGGAGCCAGGAGCTTCTTCCAGGTCTCCCACACAGGGAGAGGGGCCCAAGCACTTGGGCCATCTTCTACTGCTTTCCCAGGCCATAGCAGAGAGCTGGATAGGAAGAGGAGCAGCCGGGACTAGAACTGGCGCCCATATGGGATGCCGGTGCTTCAGGCCAGGGTTTTAACCTGCTGCACCACAGTGCCAGCCCCGCAAAGCAGTTTTAAGTAATGGCCAGGAGAGAAAGCAGAGCAAGAATTTCCAAAGTAGGAAAAATGAATTCTGTAAAAAGAAAATTCCCCCATTGACAAATGGAAATTTTATCTCATCCTTTTATTTTTAATCAGTTTTCTAAATAATGAATTGCTTCACTAACATTCTCTAAAAGTGACTGACCAAGATATGTTAGTGTGTGTGTGTGTGTGTGTATGAGTGCGTTTTTTTGAAGTATCATGATGAACTGATAATATGAACATATGCTATAACTCTAAATCCATTGTTTATTTTATTCCTATTGCTTAGAAATTGCTATAAAATTTTCCAGTAACTATGTCTTCAAATTGTCTCAAGTTTTTGATAATCTTTGATATCTTTCTTATATTCAGGTTTAAAAAGATAGAAGGCTTTTTGCGCCAGACCTGGAATCAGCCATGTCTCTGAAGAGTGCTACTCTTTTTTCCCCAAAGATTTACTTATTTATTTGAAAGGCCGAGTTACAGAGGCTGGGGAAGCAGGGGGAAGAGAATCTTCTACCCACTGGATCAATCCCCAAATGCCTGCAACAGTCAGATCTGGGCCAGCCTGAAGCTAGAAGCCAGGAGCTTCTTCTGGGCCTCCAACGTGGGTGGTAGGGGTCTAAGGATTTGGATCATACTCCACTGCTCTCCTAGGTACATTAGCAGGGAACTGAATTGGAAGTGGAGCAGCTGGGACTTGAACTGCCCAGCTGTATGCCGGTGTCACAAGCAGCAGCTTTATCTGAGATACTTCAATGCCAACCTCAAGAGTGGTACTTCTTCTAATAAGAAATGACATTTGGAGATTACTTTTTGAATACTCTTGAGGCATATATTTCATTTATTTATTTGAAAGGCACTGTGACTGAGTAAGGGGAAGGGAGGCAGAAATCTTCCTTCTACAGGTTCACTCCTCAAATGGTCACAATGGCTGGGCTGGGCTGGGTCAAACCAGAAGCTGGGAACTCCATATGGGTTAACCACGTGGTGGCAAGTACTCAGGGCATCCTCTGCTGCTTTCCCATGTGCACCAACAGGAAGCTGGATTGGAAGTGGAGCAGCCAGGACTCATATGGGTGTGCATATGGGATGCTGGTATGTCAGGCAGTGACTCAAGCTGTTGCAGCACAACACCAGCCCAAGATGGTTATATTTTGAAGGTAGAGGCAACAAGACTTTTGATAGACTGGATGTGAAGCACAAGCAAAAAGGAGTAGTAAGGGATAGCTCCAAAATTTTTGGTTTGTTGAACTTGATAGGAAAGCTTGCAGGTCACGCAGGCTTGGGGAGTGATGCTGCAGCTAAAATTTAGAGATGATAATTTTTAATTGTATTGAAAACTCAAGTACAGATATATAAATTGAATTTGTAGGCATATACACAGTGTTTGGGATGACGAGAATTATTGAGCTCATCAACCAAGGGGATATAATTATAGAAAAGAAGAAGAGTGATTATTGACCCTTCAGACAGTCCTAACACCAGACCAAGAAGTTGATGAAGAGAGTTGAGACCAGAAAATATGACTAATAAGGGATGCCCAGTGACTTAGGAGGGAAGCCAATGAAATAGCTTGTAGGCCCAGTGAAGAAAGTATTTCCATGTAGAGGTCATGATCAACTCTGTTAAATGTTGCTGAAAAAGTACGAAATAGCAGAATTGAGAATTGTTCATTATATTTAACAAGATGATATTGTTAATGATCATAACAGAAGTTTCAGTGGTGTGTTAGAAATAAAAGTAAAATTGGATTGAATATAACATATATGTACATAAGTGCTTCTAGCTGCTCTATTCTATTTCAGTAATTAACTTATCTATGCTTGGGCCAGTACTGCATATATTAATAACCATAACTTAATGGTAAATTTTATTATCTAGTCAAGCAAATTTGTCCTCCTCACTTTTCAGAATGTCTTGACTGTTCTTGGTTTTGTACTCAGCTTTAGGTATTTATATTAAAAATGCAGATGAGTCCACAAATAGTTGATTAGGACTAATATGAGTTTAGTAAAATGACTGGATTTCAGACCAATGTATAGAAAGTCAGACACTTTTGTATAATAGCAACAAAACCTAGAAAATATAATGAGCAAAAATATACTTTTATAAGACATCAAAGAATATCACATTATTTTGGAATAAAGAATTTATGCAAAACCCCCAAGAAGAAAATTATAAAACTTTATTTAGAAATATGAGAGAAAACATGAATAAATGAAGAACTATACCATGCTCATGGATAGGAAGATTCACTTTTTTTTAAAAAAATATTTATTTAAAAAGGAGAGTTACAGAGAGAGAGAGAGGGAAAGTGAGAGAGATAGAAAGAGATCTTCCATCTGCAGTTTGCTTCCCAAATGACCACAACGTCCAGGGCTGGGCCAGGTGGAAGCGAGGAGTCAGTAATTTCATCCGGGTCTCCCACGTGGATGCAGTGACACAAGGACTTCAGCCATCTTCCTCTGCCTTCCCAAGCACATTCCCTGGGGGCTGGTTCAGAAGCAGAGTGGCCAGGATAGGATGCTGGCATGGCAGGCAATGGTTTAATCCATTATGCCACAGTGGTGGCCCTGGAAGGTTCACTGTTTTAAAGAAGCTTGTTCTTCATGTAAGGCCAAGACTGTGGCAAGAAAAATGACCTAAATGAAAGATCTCTGTGAGTGAGATCCCAGTGGAAAGAATGGGCCATCAAAGAAGGAGGTACCTTTCTCTGAAGGGAGGAGAGAACTTCCACTTTGACTATGACCTTGTCTAAATAAGATCGGAGTTGGCGAACTCAAGAGGCTTCCATAGCCTTGGCAGCTCATGACAAGAGCCTCGGGTGATTACTGACATGATAAATGAGAGTGTCAATTGTTAAATTAACAACAGGAGTCACTGTGCACCTACGCCCCATGTAGGATCTCTGTCCTTAATGTGTTGTACTATGCGAATTAATGGTAAAACTACTACTCAAACAGTACTCTATACTTTGTGTGTCTGTGTGGGTGCAGTCTGTTGAAATCTTTACTTAGTATATACTAAGTTTATCTTCTGTATATAAAGATAATTTAAAATGAGTCTTCATGAAGAATGGGATGGAAGAGGGAGTGGGAGATGGGACGGTTGCAGGTGGGAGGGAGGTTATCGGGGAAAAGCTGCTATAATCCAAAAGTTGTACTTTGGAAATTTATATTTATTAAGGAGAAGTTGAAAAAAACTTTACATTTAGGAAGTTTATGTAATTAGGACAATGACAGCATTAACTTTTAATGATTTGAACAGTCTATCACATAATGTATAAATGGTTAGTCCGGGCTGGCGTCATGGCTCACTTGGCTAATCCTCCATTGTGGCGCTGGCACCCCAGGTTCTAGTCCCGGTTGGCGCGCCGGATTCTGTCCTGGTTGCTCCTCTTCCAGTCTAGCTTTCTGCTGTGGCCCGGGAAGGCAGTGGAGGATGGCCCAAGTCCTTGGGCCCTGCACCCGCATGGGAGACCAGGAGGAAGCACCTGGCTCCTGGCTTCGGATCGGCGCAGCACACCGGCCGCAATGCGCCAGCCGTAGTGGCCACTTGCTGGGTGAACCAACGGAAAAAGGAAGACCTTTCTCTCTTTCTCTCTGTCTCTCTCTCACTAACTCTGCCTGTCAAAATAAATAAATAAATAAATGGTTAGTCGAGAGAAATGCCAAAGGAAATTAGATTTATTCACTTAAATGAAACATCTCATGCATATACAGCTGTACAACTTAAAACTATTTCATTATTGTTCTCAATTGTAAGGATGGCATAATAAATTATACAATAAAATGTCAACCAGTGAGTGAACACACTCAGCTGGACAATGGACCTTTTTACGAAAAAATAAAAAAATAAAAAAAATAAAGAAATCTGTTCTTCTCACTATCATGATTATATCACGATTAGTGGAGGAGAGAAGACTGAGACAGAGCCTTGGAGAAAATTTGAACTTGGGGATGGAAAGAAAGAGGGGAGTCAAATGGAACCCTGAAAGGATGCTGAGTGTATTCTGTGAGTAGCACTGGGAGAGAGCATCTCAGCAAACAGCTGGAGAAGGATTAAATAGCCAATATAACCTGAAAATACCAAAGTTGGATAAAAGTGGCTAGATTTGTCCATCAGAATGTGAGGAGAGAAGCAAATAGGTAGCAGGGAAGAAGAGACAGTGAGAGCAGTGAGAAGAGAGACCTCAGAGATGCTAGCTTAAAGAAATAAAATATATGGGCCGGCGCTGTGGCTCAACAGGCTAATCCTCCGCCTTGCGGTGCCGGCACACTAGGTTCTAGTCCCCGTCAGGGCACCGGATTCTGCCCCGGTTGCCCCTCTTCCAGGCCAGCTCTATGCTGTGGCCAGGGAGTGCAGTGGAGGATGGCCCAAGTCCTTGGGCCCTGCACCCCATGGGAGACCAGGAGAAGCACCTGGCTCCTGCCATCGGATCAGCGCGGTGCGCCAGCTGCAGCATGCTGGCTGCGGCGGCCATTGGAGGGTGAATCAACGGCAAAGGAAGGCCTTTCTCTATGTCTCTCACACTGCCCACTCTGCCTGTCAAAAAAATAAAATATTTAAGGTAAGATGTCTAAAATGAAATAAAATGGATAGAAGATTTTAAGATACAAACAGTGAGGAAGAACATAACAGAGTAATAGAAGCTATTTGGTGACCATGAGAAATAGTACAATGGAATGTTATCCAAGGTTATTTTTCTTTTTTTTAAAGATTTATTTATTTAAATGAAAGACAGAGTTACAGAGAGGCAGAAGCAGATTCAGAGATTGTCCATCCACTTGTCCATCCTCCAAATGGCCGCAATGGCTGAAGCTGAGCTGATCCGAAGCCAGGAGCCAGGAGCTTCTTCCAGTTCTCCCACACAGATGCAGAGGCCCTAGAACTTGGACCATCTTCTACTGCTTTCCCAGGCCATAGCACAGAGCTGGATTGGAAGAGGAGCAGCAGGACTTGAACCAGCACCTATATGGGATGCTGGCACTGCAGGCTGAGACTTTACCTGCTACGCCGCAGCGCCGGCCCCATCCAAGATTATTTTTCTAAAAACTATCAGAAAAACTCCACATTTTGCTTCATCCCTGTATGTCAGTGAGCTACAGACACTATTGCTTCTAGGATCCTCACACTTGAAAATATAATTGTCAGCTCTGTAATTCTGTTGATTTTCCATGACATTATTCCACACTGGGGGCTCTTTTAGTTTATAAATCCCTTTGTTACATATCATCTCTTTTATTTATTTATTTTATTTTTTAATTTTTTTTGACAGGCAAGGTGGATAGTGAGAGAGAGACAGAGAGAAAGGTCTTCCTTTTTGCCGCTGGTTCACCCTCCAATGGCCGCTGTGGACGGTGCACCACACTGATCTGAAGCCAGGAGCCAGGTGCTTCTCCTGGTCTGCAATGCGGGTGCATGGCCCAAGGACTTGGGCCATCCTCCACTGCACTCCTGGGCCATAGCAGAGAGCTGGTCTGGAAGAGGGGCAACCGGGATAGAATCCGGCACCCCGACCGGGACTAGAACCCGGTGTGCTGGCGCCGCAAGGTGGAGGATTAGCCTGTTAAGCCACGGCGCCGGCCACATATCATCTCTTTTAAACCTAAGAGCAACACAATGAATTAGTTTAATTAACCAACATTGCTCTATATGAGGAAACCAAACATATTTTTCTTTCCCAGTCTTAAAAAGTTAACTATTGTGAATAAGCAGTAAACTGAAGTTATGGGACTTAGCCATAAATAACTGTTGTGTTGCCAGTGTTCACAGTTTTGCTGCTATGGATACAAGGAATGGATGAGTCAAAGAATATGTATGTGCAACATCTCTTCATCATTTCTAGTTTGGCTCACCTGAGTATTCTGAATGTCAGCTAGCCAGGGTTGGGCCACAGGAGAGATGGCTGGGGTTGAGAATGAGCAAGCAGAAATAATGATTAGAGGGTGTAATCCAAGAAGTATAAACCTTAGCAGGCTGATGCTGACTCGATTTGAGAGTTTAGTCGAGCAGCTCTCTCTCCCTTCATTCTCCTACTGAACCATAAAGAAATCATGGATATTGGGCCGGCGCCATGGCTCAACAGGCTAATCCTCCGCCTAGCGGCGCCGGCACACCAGGTTCTAGTCCTGGTCGGGGTGCCAGATTCTGTCCCGGTTGCCCCTCTCCCAGGCCAGCTCTCTGCTATGGCCAGGGAGTGCAGTGGAGGATGGCCCAGGTCTTTGGGCCCTGCACCCCATGGGAGACCAGAAGCACCTGGCTCCTGCCTTCGGATCAGCGTGGTGCGCCATTGGAGGGTGAACCAACGGCAAAGGAAGACCTTTCTCTCTGTCTCTCTCTCACTGTCCACTCTGCCTGTCAAAAAAAAAAAAAAAAAAGAAGTCATGGATATTTTACAAATCAAAGTCTGACCTTTCTCATATTTTGCACTGAATATAGGATTGGAAAGCTGGAAGGAAACTCAACTACCAGTGTCCTAAGGAAATTAACTTCAGAAATTAGTATAATTCAGGCTGATTTAGAAAAGAAAGATTATAGAAATGAAAATGAAAGAAATGCAGGATTAGAGAATGTTTTTAAGTTTATGAAATTGTACACAATCGTGCTATTTTAATACCAATGCATTCAGAATGACTATAGCCATTATTTGAATTAACTACAGGTTTTAAAACATTTTCTAAGGTAATGTGACTATATGCACAAATTGAGTATTGTAAAATATCTCAAAAGACATGAATTTTCACATTTTGTTTTGACTCTATTTTTCATACACTTCCAGTTATTATTCAAAAAATTTGAAATTCTATAATTATAGAATCAAGAATACAGTTAATATCCCCCTAATCTCTTGACTGATGACTTTATTACATAAGGAGGCTAACACAGAATGTCCATGGTTTTCTGTTCCACTTGCCCAGATTCTGAACTTTTGTTTTTTAACTCCATTCAGCCTACCCAAAGAACTGTTTCCCTCTGTTACAGTGGAAAGAGTAGGGTCTATGCTGGCACACAAACTTAGGTGTAAATCCCATCCCTTTACTCACAGGGTGGCTCCAGAAAATTTACCCTCCGAGCTTCATCTTCTTCACTCTTTTTTTTTTTTAAGATTTTTTTGTTTATTTGAAAGGCAGAGTTACAGAGAGGCAGAGGCAGAGAGAGAGAGAGAGGTCTCTATCTGCTGGTTCATGACCCAAATGGCCACAATGGCCAGAGCTGGGCTGATCCGAATCCAGGAGCCAGGAGCTTCTTCTGGATCTCCCACATGGGTACAGGGGCCCAAGGACTTGGGCTGTCTTCCACTGCTTTCCCAGGACATAGCAGGGAGCTGGATCAGAAGTGGAGCAGCCAACGGGACTTGAACTGGCACCCATATGGGATGCTGGCACTGTAGGCAGTGGCTTTACCTGCATTGCCACAGTGCCTACCCCATCTTCTTCATTTTTTTTTTTTAAGATTTGCTTTATTTATTTGAAAGAGTTACAGAGAGAGAGAAATGGAGACAGAGAGATAGGTCTTCCATCCACTGGTTCACTCCCCTAGATGGCCACAATGGCTAGAGCTGTGCTGATCTGAAGCCAGGAGTCAGGTACATCTTCCCAGTCTCCCACATGGGTGCAGGGACCCAAGGACTTGGGGCATCTTCTTCTGCTATCCTAAGCCATAGCAGAGAGCTGGATCGGAAGAGGAGCAGCTGGGATGAGAATCGGTGCCCATATGGGATGCCGGCGCTTCAGGCCAGTGCTTTAACCTGTTGTGCCAGAGAGCTGGCCCATCTTCTTCATTCGTAAGATGAAAATTGTAACATACTCTTCCTGGGCTTGCTGTGAGGTTCAGAATAAGAGGAAAAGTGCATCGCTCTTGGTAGGTATTTTATACACTGTTGTGTCTCCTATCCTACCCACCCCCCAGGCACTTCTTCCTTAAACTTCAACTTGAGGGTTTTATTCATGCAACTGGTTCTGCAGAAAAGTGAAACAGTGTGTCTCTTGCAGCCCCAATTTTCCCTTTTTCAGATATCAAGTGTTATCAATATCTGGGCAGAAATCCATAATTTAGCCATTTAGTCTTGCGTACTATAGACTTAATTACAACTTCCTCTGAGCTCGAAGGGAATTTACAGGTAGTAACCTTGCCTGTTGTATAGCCCAGGAGATTAAGGGCCAGGACATGTAGACAATAGGGCTGGGACTCCATTTCTCTTTGGAAAATCAAGTCCACTGCTCTCTGTAGAATGCAGCTTTGAACGTTTTAAACTTCTTGGTAATTATTGAATGATGGGCTTTTTGTTATGTTAAGAGAATCCGAGGCCCAGTAAGTGGAAGGGGCCTGGGGTGATTCCTGGGAGGTAGACCAGGCGTCCCAGACAGCTCTGGTTGCAGGGCCAGTCCTCCATGAGTGTGGGGCTTTTTGTTCCAAAAGCAGGAAACGGGTACCATTACAGGGTCTCAGATTTACAGGTTTTCCTTCATATTTTTCTCCGTTTCTGTCTCTCAACGTGTCATCCTGGTTTTGTTGTAAATAAAGAATAAAAAAAACAAATGATCAGCATAAAGCTTACTGTTAACAACATATGTTGCAATGCCACTTTTAGATGTAAACAAAAGAACATTTAAGTCATATGGAAAATCACCAAAATTATACAATTATGTTTTGCATCTCATCTATACCTGTGTTATTCTTCCTACAACAGTGGAAATAGGCACAAAATTACTGCAAGTGTTTTATCTTCTTTCTTGAGAGACACACTTTATGTCAATACTCTTTACCTTTGGTTTACTGACAAGGAAGGAAGGAAAGGGAAAGGAATTGCAGATTGGACCATCTTTGCCTCTTCTGTCACTGTTTTCAGTATAAGTGGTTGGGAAAGTAGTGCAGTACACTTACCTCCTTTCTACAGTCAAAGCAGGTTCTGGTGCACATGAAAGTGTGGTCTCCCAGCACTGTCAGCAAGTCCCCTCAATCTCAACCCTTACTCCACCTTAGAAGTAACAGACCTTGAACTGGCTTTGAGTATCACTGGCTTCCTGCACATTGTGCACCCACTGGAAGGCCATACTTACAGAGGATCACAGACTCTATACCTGCATAGGGCAGCAAGGAACAGTAGTGAACACTCGGATTGCACTTTCTCCTCTGCTCACTCTCATGCTCCCCAAAGACTTCATTTCCAAACATAATGCAAAGACAAGATTGTTAAGAATTTCAGGAAAGCAACAGCAAAGCATGAAACTATGCAGGGAGTCTTCCTGAGCCTGGGAACCTGTGCATTTACACAGATTGCATGCTGATGAAATTGACCTCCGTACTTCCAGTGTTCCTGAAATCTGTCTGTCAGAGACAGGACCCGGCTCACCTGTGCAGTGGGACCAGCCTGCCTGGCTCTGTGACTTCTTTTCCCTTCTTTCCTTATTCTTTTAGGCTGCTTCTATCCTGAAGCTCTTCCTTCACTCCTTACCCTCACTCACTTTCCACAATGTTTTCACTGCTGACTGACCTGTACTTTTATTCTATATTGTTTTGTTTTAATTGACTTTATCTTGACATTATTATTCACCAGGCTATAAATTGTTACAAGCACTGTCTCTTTAACGTCCTCATTTTCCAAATTCTTGTGCTATTAACATTGCACGCTATAAAGACTACTGTGGTCTATTTTTCTTATTCTTTCCTAAATAGGCTTTACAAATTATTTCTATACAAATGGGCTTTCTTGTGAGGTTGGCAAGCTTAATAAGACTGACAGTGGGAAGACTTTGCCTCCTGAAACTTTGGCTAACAGCCCTGGGTTTGCTTTTTAAAATATTTATAGTGTCTTGTTTTTTTTTTTTTTGACAGGCAGAGTTAGACAGTGAGAGAGAGAGAGACGGAGAGAAAGGTCTTCCTTTTTCCGTTGGTTCACCCCCAAGTGGCCGCTATGGCTGGCGCATTGCAGCCGGTGCACTGCGCTGATCCAAAGCTAGGAGCCAGATGCTTCCTCCTGGTCTCCCATGCGGGTGCAGGACCCAAGGACTTGGGCCATCCTCCACTGCCCTCCCGGGCCACAGCAGAGAGCCGGACTGGAAGAGGAGCAACCGGGACAGAACCGGCGCCCCAACCGGGACTAGAACCTGGGGTGCCAGCGCCACAGGCAGAGGATTAGCCTAGTGAGCCGTGGCGCTGGCCTCAAAGTGTCTTCTTAACTTAAATTTTCTCTAAATGGGCAGAACCAAGCTGTGCTACTTCAGATGTATCTTATCAGTTATTATTCTTGATAAACTATCAGTAGTGCATATTTATAATGAGTATTTCAGGAGAAATATTAGGAACAATACAGTTTAAATTTCTTTAGTATTTTAGAGTTAACAAAGCATACATTTCACATACATCTTTTTTTTTTTTTTTTGACAGGCAGAGTGGATAGTGAGAGAGAGAGACAGAGAGAAAGGTCTTCCTTTTTGCCGTTGGTTCACCCTCCAATGGCCGCTGTGGCCGGCGCATCTCGCTGATCCAAAGCCAGGAGCCAGGTGCTTCTCCTGGTCTCCCATGCGGATGCAGGGCCCAAGCACTTGGGCCATCCTCCACTGCCTTCCCGGGCCATAGCAGAGAGCTGGCCTGGAAGAGGGGCAACCGGGATAGAATCCGGTGCCCGAACCGGGACTAGAACCCAGTGTGCCGGCGCCACAAGGCGAAGGATTAGCCTGGTAAGCCAAGGCGCCGGCAACCACATACATCTTTTCACTTGATTTTGATGGCCCACAAATTGCCTTTTTAAAAATTTTGTTTATTTTATTTCAAAGGGAGAGATTGAAAGAGAGTGATAGTGCTTCTATTTGGTTCACTCCCCAGATGCCTGCAACAGCTGGGGCTGGGCCAGCTCAAAGCTAGAAGCCTGGAACTCAATCCAGGGTTCCAAAAGCCGGCACTGTGGCCTAGCAGGTAAAGCCACTGCCTGCAGTGCCGACATCACATATGGATGCTGGTTCGAGTCTCGGTTGTTTTCACTTCCAATCCAGCTCTCTGCTGTGGCCTGGGAAAGCAGTAGAAGATGGCCCAAGTCCTAGGACTTCTGCACCTATGTGGGAAACCTGGAAGAAGCTCCTGGCTCCTGGTTTCAGATCAGCACAACTCAGCCCATTGCTGCATTTGGTGAATGAACCAGTGGATGGAAGGCCTCTCTCTGTCTCTCTGCCTCTGCCTCTCTGTAACTCTGCCTTTTGAATAAATAAATAGATCTTTAAAAAAAATCCAGGCAAGAACCCACTTAAACCAGCAACATTGCCTCCCAGGGTATACGTTAGCAGGAAGCTGGAATCAGGAGCAGAACCAAGACTTGAACCCAAGTACTCCAATGACAGTTGCAGACATTCCAACTCACATGTTAACTGCTATGATAAATGTCTATCTCTAGTCTTAAAACTTATAAGTAATACATGAAATCACATATTAACATAAACATACTTATCCCCCTCATCCCAAGGTTTAAACTTTCTTAAAAAAGTTTTTGAAAATTATATGTTAGTCTTCATCTACCCCCAAAGTTTCTACCAGGAGAATATTAGGATTTCCTGGTAAACAAATAAAATAAAATAGTTATTTTGACCAACTGCAGTTGGTCACAGTCTACAGTCACAATTAACTAGCTTTAAAATCAATGATTCTTTACTCTAATATGTCTTTAACTTGCCCTGTGTTCTTTTTTATGTCATCTGTAGAGTATAATAAAAGAGGAGGCTACATCCTTTTGTAAAGAAGCTTCTGATATTAACCAGAACTAAGCATTTCATTGCCACAAAATCTGGATACCAACCTTCATAATATCAAACTGATACCCCAAATTTTCTCAGAAATGTTTTATATATTAATAGTATTTTTCTTTAAAAATTTAAATTACACATACTGATTGAAATCAGAATCCCTGCACAATATTCCTCCCTACTGGGGCAACATCCAAGGAGAATTTGGAGAATCACTCAAATTTATCTTCTGGTCAAATGAATCAGCATACGCCATTTCCATAGTAGCATAGTTAGTAGAATCCTAAACATATGCCTATTCTGATTGTATCATGTGTTTTAATTTGGAAATTATTTTTATATGACACAATATTTACTGTTGTATGATACGTGCTGTAGAAATCTATCTTCACATTATATTTAAAATAACTCAAGAGGCCCTTTAAGCTGTCTATTCTTGGATGAATTTAACAAAGTTCTCACTGCTTGCTGCCTTCTTCAAATTTTATTCTAATGACCAATTTCTATTTTCAATTCAGATTTCTTTTCCTTGTGCTAACTTTCCATGCCTTTAACGGTAAACACTAATGCTTGGAATACTTTAAACTCCCACACTTCCTCTCGCTGTGGTTTCACTTTCCTTCCTTTTCCTTTCTCAGGTATTCAGTTTCTCTACTCTCAGGTCCCTCCATACCCTGAGCTACCTCCTCCATTCTGGTTGGTAGATCTGTCCTGGAAGTTATCAGTTCCCAAAATGAAGAGGGAGAAATCATGGCCATACCCCACACTTTCTACCAAAAAAAAAGTGTTCATTACTTTTTTAAAAAGATTTATTTATTTATTTGAAACTCAGAGTTACATAGAGAGAAAAGGAGAGGAAGAGAGAGAGAGAGAGGTCTTCTACCTGCTGGTTCACTCCCCAATTGGCTGCAATGGCTGGAGCTGAGCTGATCTGAAGGCAGGAGCCAGGAGCTTCTTCCAAGTCTTCCACTCGACTGCAGGGGCCCAAGGACTTGGGCCATCTTCTACTGTTTTCCCAGGCCATGGCAGAGAGCTGGATCGGGAGTGGAGCAGCCTGGACTCGAACTGGCACCCATATGGGTTGCTGGCGGCTTTATCTGCTATGCCTCAGTGCCAGCCCCTTACCCTATTCTTTCTGCCTCCTCTGCTCCCCCCTCCCAAACACACTCGTCCCCCACCTCCAACTCCCTCCCCTGCCCATTAACTCCTTTCCAGCACATTCTCACTGTTCTTTCCTCCCTTGGTAATTTCTTGAATCTAACACAGGAATTCTTTTTTCTGGCGGGGGTATTTTAAAAAATATTTATTTATTTGAAAGGTAGAGTTTACAGAGATAGAAGGGGGGAGACAGCTAAAGAGAGGGAGATCTTCCATCCACTGCTTCACTGCCACAAGGCTGGAGCTGGGCCCAGCCAAAGCCCAGAGCCAGGAACTTTCTCTGGGTCTCCCACATGGGTGCAGGGGCCCAAGGATTTGGGCCATCTTCTGCTGCTTTTCCAGGTGCATTGGCAGTGAGCTGGATCAGAAATGGAGCAGCTGGGACTCAAATTGTTGCCCATATGGGGTGCCTGCTGGCACTGCAGGCTGTGGCTTTACCCACTAGTCCGCAGTGCTGGGCCCAGGAATTCTTTTTTTTTTTTTTTAAGTTTATTAATTAATTTATTTGAAAGTTAGAGTGACAGAGAGAGAACAGAGAGGGTCAATCTTCCACCCGCAGGTTCACTCCCCAAATGCCCGCCACAACCAGAGCTGGGGCACACCAAAGACAGGACACAGGGATTCCATCCGGGGCTCCCCGGTGAGAGAGACCCAAGTGCTTGCACATCACCTGCCCGTCTCCCAGGATGTGCAGGAAGCTGGCACAGAGCAGCCACAGACTCAATGCCAGGCACTCTGATACAGGACGTGGGCATCGCATGTCATGGCTTAACCCACTGTGTCACAACTCCCTTTACCCACTGGAATTCTATCAATCATTACTTCTCCTGATTCTTCCATGCAATAGTCATCATGTTACATCTTAAAGATAAAAAAGGTACAATTATTGCTAAAAAGAATTGCTATGTATTGAAGTCACTGAGTAAGGGTTACTTACAAGTAAAGGTTACTTGACAGCCAGGGGCTGAGTCAGAAGACTGCTAACTTCATTCCTAGGTTGTTTCAGGACTCTCATACTTCTTGAATGTTACAGACCAGTCCAGTAGATCCTGATGTGACTGCCAAAATCCATACTACAAAGGAATGCCCTGCTTTGGTGAAAAGCCAATAACATATAATATAACTTTCTTTCATCAAAGAAACAAAATTTTTCTTCTGTTCTCTCTAGTCCATGTCAATGTCTTAAAGAGGCTTGTCTCTTGGGTGCCTAAAGAAATCTTGAAGATGCATACTCTTGTTCTGACTCATATAGAGACAGACACCTTGTACTTGTACTTTATTCTCCAGGGCACCTGTCAAAATGATTAACAAGGAATAGTCACCCACACGTAATTGGCAATTGTTAACTAAAAAAGAGGAAAAATAGAGGTACATGACCGCTGTCTTCAAATGGCTGAAGAGCTGTGAAATGGAATATCAGCTAAGTAAATAATAAACTTATTTCCAGAGCAAGGTAATTGTACCAAAATTGGAAGAATATTTTTAGCTATATGGAAAATGGGGTACATTTTTGCTTTGATACATTGCCTAATGGTATATTTTTTCGCTGTATTCATATTATTTCCTATTTCTGTGACTTAAATACTGCAGGTTAGATTTGTGTTTTCTTTATTCTATAAAAAAATTCTATCAGGTAAATCTTCCAGATCCCACTTTCTATAGGAGATGGAAACTGAAGAAATTTGCTATGTTTTCTATCACGGTGGTTCTCAAATAGAGACAACTTTGGTCCCAGGAGACATTTTGGAATACCTCAAGATATTTTTAGTTGCCACAATTTGGGTTAGAATGCTGCTAGGCTGAGTGATGTGCAGGGGAGTCCCCCACTCAAAGAATTATTTGTTTCAAAATGTTGACAGTCCCAAGTCGAGAGAGCCTGGTCTACAAAGACAATGGTGTAGGTCAAAAAGTTAGTCCTCGTTAATCTTGCTGTCTAATCCTATTTTGCATATCAGACACCAAATATTATTCCATTCTTTCCCCTCGTGCTTCCTATCAAATCCTTACTATCATTTCCCCTGCCCAGAGGCTGGGTGTTTTGGGCCAGCTTGAAGAAGCTCTCATACTCATAAAGAAAATTCTATTTACAAATTTTAAAATATGATACTTCTTACAAATATTTTATTAGAAATGATCTGAATGCAGCTGGATAACAATTTGAGATATTATTTTAAATTATTTTGTCTTTGGATTTTCTTTTACCCTGGTCCCATCTATGCAGGTGGCTAACTGTATGCTGTATTGACTTAGAAGAACTTGAAGGTTGGGTAGAAGCAGAAATAGCACAGAATATTTTAGAGCGTGAAAAATTGAAAACCGAGGAGAACTTGGAGGGTTTGTGAATGAAGAGGAAGGGATAAGGGGCTTCTTAGAAACTTAAAGGCAGAAGTGGAACTTTCCAATGCACCGATTAAAAAAACAATCTTGAGTGTCGTAGGGAGGGTCAGCCTGGAGCAGGTATTGGAGGAGGAAGATACCTTTGGGCTGTGAGGCTCTGGCAGCAATGTCAGTGAGAAAGCAGACCTTGGAAAAAAGAGTCTGTGGAGTTCATGCCACACACATAAAAGAGGTTTAATAATGGTGAAAGAGTGGGAATTTGTCTCACAATTAACAGGCCAGTTGAGAGGCTCACATCCCTTGTTAGTGTGCCTGGCTCCACTTCAGATTCAGGTTTCCTGCTAATGTGCACCTGGGAGGCAACAGGTGATACCTTAAGTACTTGAGTCTCCCTATGGAGTTCCCAGCTCCTGGCTTCAGCCTGGCCCAGCTCTGGCTATTGTGGGAATTTGTGAGTGAACCAGAAGAGCTCTCTCTTGCTCTCTCTCTCTCTCTCTGTGTGTGTGTGTTTGCTCTCTTTCTCTGTCTCTGCCTTTCGAATAAATTTTTCAAAATAAATATTTTTTAAGAATTGTGAAGGGTAGTTCAGGGGACCAATGGTTATTCCTTGGCAACCTGTACTAAATGGCTAATAGTCAAGGCTCTCAGGTTTCCCAACCTTCCCAACCTTGGAGAAGAGGATGGAAGGCTCTAGAAGAAGGCATTAATATATTTTTTTTTGGACAGGCAGAGTGGATAGTGAGAGAGAGAGACAGAGAGAAAGGTCTTCCTTTTTGCCGTTGGTTCACCCTCCAATGGCCGCTGCGGCCGGCGCATCTCACTGATCCGAAGCCAGGAGCCAGGTGCTTCTCCTGGTCTCCCATGCGGGTGCAGGGCCCAAGGACTTGGGCCATCCTCCACTGCCTTCCCGGGCCATAGCAGAGAGCTGGCCTGGAAGAGGGGCAACCGGGATAGAATCCGGCGCCCGAACCAGGACTAGAACCCGGTGTGCTGGTGCCGCAAGGCTGAGGATTAGCCTGTTAAGCCACGGCGCCGGCCCAGGCATTAATATTTTGCCAATCTCACTTAAGAGCTAAGAGAAATAAACTCAATTATTACATAAAATTTAAAAAATAACATTTCTTGTACCTACACATTTGGAAATTCTTTTCTATTACCAGAGAATTATATTTGATTTCTCAACACTGTAAACGGTTTAAGAAAAATATCTCCCCATTCACAATCTCTCTTTCACACCATCTACTTAAGATAACACTTCTCAGCTTGCTAAGCATAGTCTATTAGCGAGTCATGAAATCATGTCAATTAATTACATTTTCATGTAGTTCATTTGAGAAAAAGATACCAGAATACATCAAATGTCTTATACATGGTTAGCTTAAGTGTTACTTGGTGAAAGTGTGTGCTGCAAGCCACATAAAATGTATTGTTTCAAAAAAAAAAATGTCCTAAAGACACTATTCCAAGAGCCCTTTAGGACTAATGCCACTGTGGCCTGCATTCCAGGCTACTGTGTCACCTTGGGACGCTTCTCTTCTCCTTGCAACTCTCCACATTTCCTCATGTAATCCCTTTCCCCGTCTTCCCACTTAAACGTTTTCCACTGTGCCATCTGGAATTCATGGTTCATCATGAGAAAAATACATTATATCTTCAACTGCACTTTTAAAGGCTCTCTTCATCTTCTTGCTTTAACTTAATCTTCACTGTCCCCTGATGACCCTCTTCTCTGTATAGCTTTCTCAGTTTGCAGCTGTTTCTTTCATGTTCCTGCGCCATTTGGGTCAGAAGGAGGGTAAGTGTTCTTCCAGACCATAGTACCTCACTTCCTCCCACAACCCCCAGTTTGGGAGCTCATTTCATCAAGTCATGCCACTCGTTACCCTCCCAGCTGCAGAGAACTACAGATGCACAGATCTTCTTATGACTTGATGTCATCTCATACACCCACCACACCTCTGCCACCATTTATAGTCTCTTAAAAGTGTGTTTTTTTTTTTAACACTTAGTTCTTTATTCTCCTTTCCTCCGATGGTTCCATTGTCCACCTGCAGCCACAGTCATAATGCCTTCACCGTGCTAACTAGGTTTACTTCAAACATGTTTTTCAAGTTTATTCATTGGAAAGGCAGAGTGACAAAGATAGACACACACACACACACACGCGCAGAGAGAGGGAGAGAGAGAAAGAGAGAGAGATCGTCTATCCTCAGGTTCACTCCTTAAATGCTTGTAACACCTGGGGTTGGGCCAGGACTAATATAGTAGGAGCCAGGAGCTCCCCTGGGGTCTCCAATGTGGGTATGAAGGGACCAAAGTATTTGAGTCATTGTCTGCTGACTCAGGTACATTAGCAGGAAATTGGTTTGGAGCCCGCCTCTGGGTTTACTTTAAATTTGCGACGACTACCATTAGTGTTCTCTGCAATCCAGGGATATAGCCCTAAACTATTCACCCACTCACTCTCCTGGATGCAGTTTCTCTCTTTAGCACATTCTTTCCCCCTCCTCACTCTCAGATGAAGCAGAGTTGATGAGAAGCAGTCTCATGTTTCCTCTGTCACATGTTCAAGATTACATATACCTGGGACCATTTACTCTGCCTTCCCTCCTGTTACAGTAGATTAATTAGTTGTCTGTACTTTCACCCAAGATCAAGTCCTACACAAGCAGTTCTCCAGCAGGAATGATTTTATCCTCCAGTGGACATTAGACAAAGTAGGTCTAGAGATATTTTTGGTTGTCCCAACTCAACTGTGGAGCAGCAGGTACTTCTGGCTCCTGATAGTTAGAGGCCAGCGGTACTGCTAAACATCCTGTGATATCAAGGTAAACCTGCACAACAAAGAATTGTCTGATAGGGAGAGTCAATAGGGCTGATACTGAGAAACACTGCCCTACACCCATACACTGAATACCTGTTCCCAGCACCTTTCCTTTCCCTCTTTTACATCAAGTGTTTCTACCTACTGATTCCTATCTAAGTACAAGCATGTTGCCAATATGTCCTGTTTTATGAAAACTTGTTCTCATTCCCATAGTCTGCTCCAGCCGCCTCCTCCTTTTTCTGATCTTCTTCAACAAAGTTCATGAATAAGTGAGAACTTTCTGCTCTGGATATCTTCAGTTCTTCTTTTCCAACTCGCTCGAACCCATTGCAATCCAGCTTGCTTTCTCATCATCTTCAATAATAATGTATTGTATAGCCAGATTTAATGATCAAATAGCAAATTTCTTTTTTTTTATAACTTTTTTTTTTTTTTTGGACAGGCAGAGTGGATAGTGAGAGAGAAAGAGAGAGAGAAAGGTCTTCCTTTTTTGCCGTTGGTTCACCCTCCAATGGCTGCTGCGGATGGCGCATCTCACTGATCCAAAGCCAGGAGCCAGGTGCTTCTCCTGGTCTCCCATGCGAGTGCAGGCCCAAGCACTTGGGCCATCCTCCACTGCCTTCCCGGACCATAGCAGAGAGCTCGCCTGGAAGAAGGGCAACCGGGATAGAATCCAGCACCCCAACCGGGACTAGAACCCAGTGTGTCGGCGCCAAAGGCGGAGGATTAGCCTGTTGAGCCACGGCGCCAGCCTCAAATAACAAATTTCATCTGACTTGACTATCAACATCTAACACAGCAGATCACCCCCTGCTTCTTGAAATAATTTCCTCTCTTGACTTTGGCCACCTCTCTTTCAGTTTCTCTTACCTCATTGGCTGGAGGTTTTCAGTCTCTTTTGCTTTCATTTTATTCATAGATTAGGACTTTGAAGTCTTTAGATATCTTTTCTTTCTCCAGTAATTTCCTGAATGACCTCATCTAGTTTCTGGAATTTAAATTTGAATTTAAATGTAATCTATCTGTTGATGGCTTGTGAATTTATATTTCTAGAGCCATTTTCTCCCTGACTCCAGACTTTATAATCAATACCTGTCCAGTTTCATCACATGGTTACCTAATAGGTGACACAAGCAGAACTCGCCACTTTTCTTCCACAAACTACTCTTCCAGCAGTCTTTCCTCTCTCACTTGATGGCATATCCACTGTGCCAAGTTGTTTAGTTAAAAGATGGGGTATTATTTCTAGATTGTTTTTATTTCTGTTGTACTCTGCATACTCTAGTCATCAGTTGCTCCTGTTGATCTATCTTGAAAATGCATTCAGTACCCAACCACTTAAATTCCTTCTGATGCAAATAATGCTAGTCCAAATCACATCTCAGACTATTTCAATAGTCTTCTATTAGAAAAGCCAGCTTTGATCCTTATGTACCTTTTAGTCATCCTCTACCTAAAACCAAAATTAAGTCTGACTGTGTAAATTTGCCTAGAATCCTTCAATGCTTCCCTTTATCCCAGAATAAAATTCCCAATCCTTGCCACTGCCTATTGGGTCACACATGATAAACGATCACCCTTCCTCCTAACTTTTTCTCCTGCCAGCCATTTTCTCACTCGGTTTTGCTCACATTGGCCTTCCTGCACTTTCTGGCTTATGCCCATCAGCTTTTCTAGGCACGTTCTTCCTCTCCGTCCGCAGTGGTGTAGCTTGCTTCCTCACTTTCCTGTCTGTTTCTGTGGCAATGTGTCCAAAAGTCCTTCCCTGACTGCCCTTTGTGAAGCAGCAATATCCCCTCCTCCAACCTGATAGGCCTATCCTGGTTACTGTGTATAGTATTTTTTTTTTAGTGACTTATTTATTTATCATCTGTCTATTTCCAATGAAATGGAATTTCCATAAAGATCATAGTTATTTTATTTTTAAAAAGATTTATTTATTTATTTGAAAGGCAGAGTTAGAGAGAGAGAGTCTCCCATCCCCTGATTTACACCCTAGATGGCTGCAACAGCCAGGGTTGTCCAGATAGAAGCAAGGAGCCAGGAGCTTCATCCGGGTCTCCAATGTGTGTCCAGGGTCCCAAGCACTTGAGCCATCTTCTTCAGCCTCCCCAAGCCATTAGCAATGAGCTGGATTGGAAGTGGAGCAGCCAGGACTAGATTTGCGCCCATGTGAGATGCCAGCACTTCAGGCAGCCACTTTACCTGCTATGTCACAACACCAACCTCGTTTTATTGTTGTTAATTATCTTATCTTCTGTATCCAGAGTAGCACCTGGTACAAATTAAGCACTAAAGAAAAGCATTTTTGATGACTAAATGGATTTTGTCATTATTACAGGTTTCATTTTACAATCTATCACCTTTAAAATTACTGTTAAATGTATCAGAAAGCATAATATATTGTAAAACATTAAAATTAAGCTCTGTTTCAATTCTGTTCTCCCCTGAGCAGGGCTGACACTTTTGGAATATTGTCTTTCTAGAGGAATCCTTTCTTGCATGAGACAATTTGTCAAGGCAAACATGATAAAATATTGATGGGATTCTATCACATTGAATTAAAATGTCTTCCTACCGTATTGCTACACAGTGTCAAGGCAGTGTTGCAATCCAGCACAGTGGCCATCTTCATTGATTCACTATTTTTTTAGAACTTTTCTGCAGCAATCTGCATCAGTAAATATTTATTCAATTGAATCATAGGAGACAAGTGTTTTACAATTGTCTGTAATGAATCCTCTTGATATATGACCTTAAGATGGCTGCTAAAATTGAGACAAAATATACAATCTCTGATTCCCTAAGAAATCTTGGTTCTTAAAATATTTTCTGATGCTCCAATGCTCCTCATAGATTATTGTTCTTTGAATTGGGGGAAAAAAAAACAAAGCATCAGTAAGGAATGAAAAAATAAAATACCACTCTGCTTCACTTTTCTTTGTTTTCCTCTCTCCATGGTGGCTGTAGTGCATCAGCTGCCTTCTGGCAGGTGAGCTCTGTGTGACCCTCAGGTCTGCTGGAGTCCTGCGGGTTTCCCTGTTGTCACGGTGTGATCTCCCCAAGTCAAGTTGGGGCTGCAGGCCACCACTTCCACTCTTACACGTTCCCTATCTGTGCTTGTTCCGAGAGTAACTGTCATCCTGCTATGACCGTCTGTTCTGCACTGCCTCTCTATCTGCGTGCCACCATCCCTGCAATTTCTCTGCTATCAGTAGTTCCTGAACTCTGGTTCCCGACAGCTTGCCAACAGCATACTCGGTGCCCTTGTCATCTCTAGCCTAACACACCTGCTGCTGCCACCTGTTCCCGGTACCTTGCCAACATCTCCCCTACTGCCCTCAGCGCTGGCCCTGCTCCTTCAAGATGAGGAAGGACTTTTTTTTTTCCTGGCTGCTGCTGGACAATGTCACAACTGAACAGGGACATCTGGGGACTATCATGTCATCTGTCCTTGAGATGGGGTACTGTACTCCTTGTTGCCAAGATTCTTAACCACCAAATCCTGGGGCCTGTGGTGTTTACTGTTCTAAGAATACTTTCCCAGCTAAGAACCAAAACCTCTGACAAATTCTTTCTTTTAAAAGCTTTTTAAAAAAGATTTACTTATTTGAAAGGCAGAGTTACAGAGAGCGAGGGAGAGACAGAGAAATCTTTGATCCGCTGGCTCACTCCCCAAATGGCTGCTACAGCTGGAGCTGGACCCATCTGAAGCTGGGAGCCAAGGACTTGGACCATCCTCCGTTGCTTTCCCAGGCACATTACCAGGGAACTGGATCAGAATTGGAGCTGCCGGAACTCAAACTGGCGCTCATATGGGATGCCAGCACCACAGATGGTGGCTTTACCCACTACGCCACAGTGCCAACCCCTGACAAGGTAAATTCTAACCATTATTTAACACTACTCCACTAAATTTTGTTGTTAAATACTTCTCCTTTGATTCTCACATGAAACTTTAGTAATGGGGGAGTTCAAGAGGGATATAGCATGTATAAAATATGATTGCACCATCATTGAAGTTAGTTAGGACCATAGAAGTAAATCCAGAGTCCTATTCTGTTTATAAGTAAGTCTGGATTATATATTTAAATTGACTATTAAACTGGTAAGTTATCTTGAGCTGTAAAAGACGAATAAGGGGTCTGGCACTGTGGCGTAGTGCCTGCAATGCCAGCATCTCTATGGGTGCCAGTTCAATTCCTGGCTGCTCCACTTCCTATCCAGCTCCCTGCTAATGCACCTGAGAAAGCAGTGGAAGATGACTCAAGTTCTTGGACCCTGCAATCCACATGGGAGATCTAGGAGAAGCTCCTGGCTTCTGGCTTCAGACCGGCTCATCTCTGACCACTGCAGCCATTTGGGGATTGTTTTTAGAAAAATAAACTTGGATGGGACTGTTGCTGTGGCATAGTATGTAAAGCGGCCGCCTGCAGTGCCAGCATCCCATATGGGCACCAGTTCGAGACCCGGCTGCTCCACTTCTGATCCTGCTCCCTGCTAATGGCCTGGGAAAGCAGTAAAAGATGGGCCAAGTACTTGGGTCCCTGCACCCACATTGGAGACCCGGAAGAAGATCCTGGCTCTTGGCTTTGGCCTGGCCGTTGTAGCCACTTGCAGAGTGAATCAAAGGAAGGAAAATCTCTCTCTGTCTCAGGTCGGCACATGCTCACTCGGACTTACCTCCAATGGTAGGGCTAGAAATGTGCCAGGGGATTCCAATTCAATCTTATCAAGGAGGCATATACCAATGCCATCTCACTTGTTAAAGTGATAAGTTTAAGTACATAATTGATTAAAGAGATAGGGTAAGTGTTGAAGAGATTTCACAAATAAGACCAGTGTCTGCAAATAATGAGGGATAGAATTAAAAGGGAGAGAATGATCCTGTGGGGGAAGCAGGATACACAGCAGACTCATAGAATGGCAAATGTCCTAAACAGCACTCCGGTCTCAGAACCAACCCTTGGGGCATTTGGATCTGGCTAAAAGGCCCATGAGAGTCTCACGGGCATGGAGAGCCAAGACACTGTGGCAAACACAACCTGAATGAAAGATCTCGGTGAACAAGACCCCAGCAGAAAGAACGGGCCATCAAAGAAGGAGCCACCTTTCTCTGAAGGGAGGAAGGAACCTCCACTGTGATATGGCCTTGACTAAATAAGTTCAGAGTTGGTGAACTCAAGGGGCTTCCATAGCCTCGACAGCTCATGGCAAGAGCCTTGGGTGATTACTGATGTCATAAATAAGAGTGTCAATTGTTAAATCAACAATGGGAGTCACTGTGCACATGCTCCCCACGTAGGATCTCTGTCCTTAATGTGTTTTACTATGAGAATTTACGATAACACTACTAGTCCAACAGTACTCTATATCTCGTGCGGTTGTGTGGGTGCAGTCTGTTGAAATCTTTGCTTAGTATATACTAAGTTGATCTTCTGTATATAAAGATAATTGAAAATGAACCCTGATGAAGAGTGGGATGGGAGAGGGAATGGGAGATGGGATGGCTGTGGGTGGGAGGGAGATTGGGGCGGGAAGCCACAACAATGCAAAAGTTGCACTTTGTAAATTCACATTTATTAAATAAAAAAATTTAAAAAAGAAAGTGGCTAATATTTTCTTTTGCATTCATGAATAAAAAGTACAATAATGAAGGCTTGTATTATGGCTTTGCAAAATTTTTTAGTGGCATAAAAGATTTCTTTGCTGAATTGAGTAATAGTTGCAAATACTGGAGGAATATTATCTTAAGTTTTTGTGTTATTTAATGTAAGTGCCATAGATATGTCATATTTTAATTTAAACTGTTCTCCATCACTTTTTAAAGTTAACATTTCTCTATCACTTTTCAAAGCCTACATAATCAATAAAACAATAAATCAAAAAAATCTCTCCGTCTCTATCTTCCTCTTTCTGTGTAACTCTTTATATCTTTAAAAAAAAAAAAGTAGGATACTACTACGCATATTACATATATCTGGATGAATGCTGTGTTCTACAAAATTCTGTTTTGCCAAAGTGTCAAAGGACATCTGGGGTCAGGGAGATGTGGAGAGAGTGAATGAGAGAATATATTTGAGATTAATAAACATTTTTGCTTATATCAATATAAATTAAAATAAGATTTTTTACTGGCGCCGTGGCTTAACAGGCTAATCCTCCACCTTGCGGCGCCGGCACACCAGGTTCTAGTCCCAGTTGGGGCGCCAGATTCTATCCTGGTTGCCCCTCTTCCAGGCCAGCTCTCTGCTATGGCCCGGGAAGGCAGTGGAGGATGGCCCAAGTGCTTGGGCCCTGCACCCGCATGGGAGACCAGGAGAAGCACCTGGCTCCTGGCTTCGGATCAGCGACATGCGCCGTCCGCAGCGGCCATTGGAGGGTGAACCAGTGGCAAAAAGGAAGACCTTTCTCTCTGTCTCTCTCACTATCCACTCTGCCTGTCCAAAAAAAAAAAAAAAAAAAAAAAAAAAGATTTTTTATAATAGCATGTCTAAAGAATAATAGAATAATGAAGATACAAAGATAAAAAGAAATCAAAAGCTATGACTACTCTCTGTAAACAATAAATTATTATGCAAATACGAGGATTATTTTTCAGGAGGTTATTTCCAAAGCACCACTTTCAGAAAGAGTAAAGTGATCTATTAATAGGGTAGTATAGGGGCCAGCACTTGTGGCATAGTGGGTAAAGCCGCTGCCTGCAGTGCCAGCATCCCATATAGGTGCTGGTTTGAGTCTCAGCTGCCTCACTATTGATCCAGCTCTCTGCTGTGGACTGCACCCATGTGGGAGACCCTGAAGAAGCTCCTGGCTTCAGATTGGCACAGCTCTGGCTGTTGCAGCCAATTATGGCCATCTAGGGAGTGAACCAGCGGATGGAAGACCTCTCTCTCTCTGCCTCCACCTCTCTGTAACTCTGTGCTTCAAATCATCAATCAATCAAACAATCTTTAAAAAAGTGTAAAATCCAGAATATCCACATTCCTGTAGAAGGGATCTGTGCAGAACTACCCTTTTTGAAAAGAAATCTGGCAATACTTATTGAAATGGAGAATGCACATAAACTCTGATGCAACTATGCTAGTTTGGGGGAATTTATGTCACAAAAATAAAATCATTGGGACATTTGAGTTTCTATTGATACATTGTAAGTAAATGGTAAAGAAAATACTGGATAAAAATAACTTGAATAAAAATAATATAAATATGGGCCAGCGCTGCGGCTCACTAGGCTAATCCTCCGCCTTGCGGCGCCGGCACACCAGGTTCTAGTCCCGGTCGGGGCACCGATCCTGTCCCGGTTGCCCCTCTTCCAGGCCAGCTCTCTGCTGTGGCCAGGGAGTGCAGTGGAGGATGGCCCAAGTGCTTGGGCCCTGCACCCCATGGGAGACCAGGAGAAGCACCTGGTTCCTGCCATCGGATCAGCGCTGTGCGCCGGCCGCAGCACGCCTACCGCGGCGGCCATTGGAGGGTGAGCCAGCGGCAAAAAGGAAGACCTTTCTCTCTGTCTCTCTCTCACTGTCCACTCTGCCTGTCAAAAAATAAAATAATAATAATAATAATATAAATATGTATTTATTGTACATCAATCTATGGAACATAAACATTTAAGAAAGGGAATTAAATCTATGCATCTTTATGAAATTTAAAAAGGTTGTCTTGGTACTTTTTTTTAAGATTTATTTATTTATTTGAAAGTCAGAGTTACATAGAGAGGGAAGGAGAGGCAGAGAGAGAGAGAAAGAGAGAGAGAGAGAGAGGTAGGTCTTCTATCTGCTGGTTCACTTCCCAGTTGGCCGCAATGGCTGGAGCTGCACCGATCCGAAGCCAGGAGCCAGGAGCTTCTTCTGGGTCTCCCACATGAGTGCAGGGGCCCAAGGACTTGGGCCATCTTCTACTGCTTTCCCAGGCCATGGCAGAGAGCTGGACTGGAAGTGGAGCAGCCGGGTCTAGAACCGGAGCCCATATGGGATGCTGGCGCTTCAGCCAGGGCGTTAACCTGCTGCACCACAGCAACGGCCCCACCTTGGTATGTTGTTATATGAGGAAAGCACAGACATCTGTATTATAAGATTCCATTTCCTGAAACCATCAAAAAACAATGTAAAGTATAGCTGTGTATCAAGGTTGCAATAACATAGAAAAAACATGGAAGAACATATACAGGTACCTCAAAAGTTCATGAAAAATAGATTTAAAAGACAAGTTTATTTAAATGCGAAATATTTTTTGAAATCCATTTTCTTATAAAATTCATTTGCCATGATTTTTTTGAAGACCACTATATTCATAGATTACAAATTTTTTTCCATCAAAATAAATCTATCTTTTTTAGATTTTAAATGTTTATTAATTTAAAGGGAACATATTTCATGTATTTCATAGAGACAATTCTCTTTTTTTTTTTTTTGACAGGCAGAGTGGACAGTGAGAGAGAGACAGAGAGAAAGGTCTTCCTTTTTGCCGCTGGCTCACCCTCCAATGGCCGCCGCGGTAGGCGCGCTGCGGCCGGCGCACTGCACTGTTCCGATGGCAGGAGCCAGGTGCTTCTCCTGGTCTCCCATGGGGTGCAGGGCCCAAGCACTTGGGCCATCCTCCACTGCACTCCCTGGCCACAGCAGAGAGCTGGCCTGGAAGAAGGGCAACCGGGACAGGATCGGTGCCCCGACCGGGACTAGAACCCGGTGTGCCAGCGCCGCAAGGCGGAGGATTAGCCGGCTAGACAATTCTCTTTTTTTAAAAACATTTCTTGATTTGTTTGAAAGGCAGAGTTACAGAGAGGCAGTGGCAGAGAGAAAGATGTCTTCCATCTGCTTGTTCACTCCCTAAATGTCTGCAACGGTCAGAGCTGGGCTGATCCAAAGCCAGGAACTTGGGCCATCTTTCACGGCTTTCCCAGGCTATAGCAGAGAGCTGGATCAGAAGTGGAGCAGCCAAGACTTGAACCAGTGACCACATGGGATGCTGGCACCGTAGGCGGTGGCTTTACCTGCTACACCACAGTGTTGGCCCCCATAGAAACAATTCTAAGAAGATAATCATATTTCCCTTCCTCTCTCCCTCAATCCTCCCATCTCCCTTCCTTTCTTTTTTTCTTTAATTTTTGAAATTACATACTTTCAATCTGTTTTATAATCACAAGCTTAATACAACACTAACCATCCTTTTCAACAAGCATTGCATCTTTTCACAGACTTTCTGAAGTACCCTTATACTACATCCTATTAACATTGAGTATATATATTTTAAAATATCTGTCTCTTTTGTTTAAATCAGTTTGCACTTCTTTTAAAATTAAGTAATACCTAGAAATGTGAAACATATAAAGCTGCTCAATCTATGCTACTTTTTAAGTATACATGAGGGCCGGCGCCGCCGTGGCTTGCTAGGCTAATCCTCCGCCTACAGCGCCGGCACCCCGGGTTCTAGTCCTGGTTGCTCCTCTTCCAGTCCAGCTCTCTGCTGTGGCCTGGGAGGGCAGCAGAGGATGGCCCAAATGCTTGGGTCCCTGGGCCCGCATGGGAGACTGGGAGGAAGTTGCGGCCATTTGGGGAGTGAACCAACGGAAGGAAGACCTTTCTCTCTGTCTCTCTCTCACTGTCTATAACTCTCTGTCTCTGTCTCTCTCTCTCACTGTCAACTCTGCCTGTCAAAAAAAAAAAAAAAAGTGTACATGAGATTGTACTTGCTTTTAGGACTTTTTTTCTGATTTGGAAACTATGTGCTTATTTTTCCAGTCCCATTGAAAAGCGTATCTTTGGTTTTTGTACATGAATCATTAAGGACTCTGTTAATAGTTGTTCACTTTTAATAGCAATGGTAATAAGGCCTCCATTAAAAATGTTATCAATTTTTTTTTGAGAGACAGAGTATTCCCATTCAGTTGTTCACACCCAAATGCCTAAAAGGTGGTGGCTGGGCAAGGCTGAAGCTAGAGCCCAGAGCTGAGTCTGGTCCTCCAATTTGGGTAGCTGGGGCCCAACCACCCTCACCCTCATTACCTGCTGCATCCCGGGGTACACGCTGGCAGGAAGTTGGAATCAGGAATGAAGTCCTGACTGGAACTCAGCCTCTTCAATATGGGGTGTGGGCATCCCCAGTGGTGTCTCAAGCGCATTGCCAAATGCCTGCCCCCTCTATCATGTTTGACAAAGACACTTTTAGGTTTGGTGCTTACTTATCTATGGTGAGTTTTGAACTATACCTTGAAGGATATAGAGAATGCCTGAAAGCATTTAAGGAGAGGAATGGCAGAATCAGATTCGTGCTTGGCTAGTCCTGACAACATTGTGGCAAATTTTGGACTGAAAGGGAACAGACTGGAAGCAGGGGAGCAATTAGGTCGAACAGAGAAATGATGAGGCAGAGGCAGTAGGGAAGGAGAGAGGATAAGGAGTTATTAAAAGGGTGGAAAGACAATATGGTATTTCTGTTTTTAATCTTTCATGAACCTCCATACTGTTTTTCATACTGGTTCCACCATTTTACCATCCAGCAATCCCAATGCTGTGTAAATAGACAACGTATTTTTAAGCAGAGTCTTAAAGAGATTGGCAGGCTCATGTTCATAGCAATACAACTCACAATAGCCAAGAGGCGAATGCATTCCAAATGCTCAGCAATGATGAGTGGATGAACAAAAAGTGCCATATACATACATTTGTGTATTTTTGAACCTTGAAATTGGACAGAAATTTTACCTATGTCACAACGTGGATGAACCTTGAGGATATTAGACAAAGTGCAGAAATAAATCACAAAAAGACAAATACTATCTGGTTCCACTTACAAAGGGTATCTAAAATAGTCAAACACAGAAGCAAACAGAATGGTTTTTAGAAGGGGTTGAGGGGAAGGGAAATAGAGTAGGATTTGCTTAATAGGCATAAAGTTTCAGTTATACTCGATAGAAAAATTCTGAAGACTTGCTTCACAGCAATATGAACATTCTTAACACTATTGAGCTATATCCTTAAAAATGGCCAAGATAGCAATTTTTATGTTACAAAACATTATGTGTTTTTACCACATTAAAAAATAAATTAAAAAATTTATCAGTATTAAATGTAGGTATCAAAGGGTGGGGAAATATATGTTAACAAAGCATTCTGGCTTGGGCAACTTGATACATGGTGATTGCCTGACTGAGAAGTGCATGTATGCAAAGGGGCTCCAAAAAGTTAATGGAAAGTGTGCCTTATCTTTTAATTCCATTTTTCCTCCACAAACATTTTGAAGCACCTTGTGGGAGGAGGAGCAATTGGCAGTGAAGATTATAACAGACACTGTGGTATTTGTACCATCTCTCCTTTGCCCAGATGACTTCAGCACTGCTGGGGTGAGCAGTTCCATGCATGTTGTTAGGGTTCCATCTCAATAGGAATTGCTGCTGCTTTTTTTATCTCAAGGCTCTTTCCTAACTCCTCGGTACCCTCAACCAGTACATAGATTCAGCCTGGAAGAGGGAAGAATAAGTTTCAATGAATCATTGCTACACCTTTCCCATCGTTCTAAGAGATGTTTTTGAGGCAGTCCATACAGGGTGGCCAGTATTTTCCAGTGGTCTGATCTCCAGTTGCTGATGCTGGTAACCAGCTTAACAACACAACCTCACTATCTATCTTTTTTTTTTTTGTCTTTTGTCTGTTTTATGTTTGCATTCTCTCAACTCCCTCTTTTCTGATTCCTAGGATCCCTTTTCAAATAAATTGTCAACATCCAATCCTTGTCTCAGACTCTGATCAAAACTAAGACAAACATTGAGTGACAGCCAGGACATGTAAAGTTTTAGGTTTCAGATTTAGCTGAAGCTGGAAATTGTGTTCCCTTGAAAGTAAAATCTTTTCCATTGTCTTGCTCCCTTCTTCTCTTCATCCTTCTAGAAACTTGTCACTCATTCACACCTGTCATAGTTGTGATTCTTCTCCTATTTTCCTTCCATTTTTAAAAGAAGTCTGAAATCTTAAAAAAGTTTAATATACCTCAACTTTTAATTCTTCAAATTTCTCAACCAAATAGCTTTGAATCGTGGTTATCTCCCCTCTCTGTACCTTTTTTTTTTTTAATCAAATGCGAAACAGAATCCTTTAAATACAATGTGAGAGAGCATAACAGCAGATATTTTGACCCTGCCTTGTCTTGTCAGTTTAAGAGAGGTTTACTCTTGTAACAAAAGGGTAGGTATTATTTTCTTTCCTTTTTTTTTTAATACCTCTAGGAATCCATTCTGTCCATGTGTCACATCTTATTTGCAGCACGGATTCAGAAATGTGGTTGAAATCTGGAGAAATCCTGCATCTTTGGAACTTTTCCAAAGGCTAAAAGAAGTCCTTACAGAAATGAAAGCTGTTTGTATCCTGGGATAAGTACAATTGATCTGCCTGAATCAAAATTGTTGTCTCAAAGAGAACAAAAGTGAGAAGTTCGCAAGATGGAATGATGAATAATCCGTTCTTAAGGTAGACTTCTCTTCTGACTTTTGTGGCAAGAGATGCTGTGATCATGTTTCCTCACACTAATCCCTCTGTGAGTTCAGTGATCCTCATATCCTGGGTATCACCTCCCATCCCTCATGTCTTCTTTCTTCTAGTTTTATACCTATTCTCTGCTGTCTTTTCGGAAATATCTTTTTTTCTTCACAAATTTTACTCTCTTCATAAAGTTTAGAAGGCTTATTAATTTGCCTTAAGTTTAAGAAAGACTTGGTAATTGGACATTTAAAAGACAAAAATTCAGAGTTTCACTCCTGAAAACTCAACTGTGAATAATCATTTTAAAAAAATCTAGAATAACTCAATCTTGGTGCCAAAATTAGAAACATCTTCATTATTCTCTCAAGTTTATATATAGGAAAAGGAAGGTTCATGCACCTTAAGTTCCATACCTGAAACCATAAACCCTGCATTGCCACAATTCACACAGTAATTCTGTCAATTAACGTAGTTTAATTGAAACAGGCTAGAGTGTGTGCAATAAAGCCTGGGATGAAGAGTAAACATAAGGGACTTGCTCTTATTGATGCCATGTTTGCAGCATCTGTCTAGTTTTTAAAAATACCTTAGTGATCTGATCTAATAGTTTTTGGGGACTTTACATTTTGCAGATGAGAAGGGACTAACACCTGAAGAAGCATAGGGTAGTAACTTGTCCAGCTGCATAGTTAATGGATGACACAGCCAGGATAAGAACCAATGCATTCATTCGTTTATTCATTCAGACAACAAATATTTTCTGAATGCATTCTCTGCTGCAGGCATCCTGCTAAGTAATGGGGATTCAATTCAATAGTGACCAAAATAGGCAGAGTACCTAGACAGAGTTCATGGTAAGCTAGGCTAGGCTGCTACATAGCCAATGGTAGCATAAAAAAGAGTACTTAGGAACACTCAGTTGTAGAGTAGCATGGATTTGTAGTTGATAAAACCCAGCATACTGATGCAGCCCATTCCCACAGCCTACAGGTCTAAAAAGCAGTAGACTTACTTTGGGTCCTCCCACCTGGCGGTTCTTTGTAAGACTAAGTAAGCCAACACACTTTGCACACACCGGCAGGAGGAACTAGGAAGAACTGAGCAGTCACACACACCCTTGCAGTTCTGGTGGTGCATGTCCTTTCCTCCATATTCGCCGGTTCTGTAGTGAAGCAAAGTTAAAGATAACTTTGCTCGAGTCTGTGCTGCCTTTCTTGCCAGTTATCAAACCAGAGCTGTATGTGTGGATCAGTCTAAAATTCATTGGTCAGTGAAAGCTGAGAAAAACTGTAGCTAATTATAAGGACTAACCTGAAGGGCAATAAGTCTGATGGGGAATCTTGTGTCATTTGTTGACTGAGAAATGAGTTCAGATAATAAAAGAGTCACATTTCACTTTATTTATGTAATTTGTAAATTATTTTTTGGTGGTCTTCATTACAGAAGACAGAAGTAAACACTGGCTTTTGTCCAGTTATTAGAGGTGGGTTAGTGTGGTATAGTTAAGAATTTGACAAAAAGCATTAGGTTTGGGGCCGGCACTGTGGCTCAGTGGGTTCATCTGCCATCTGCAGTGCCTGCATGCCAGATGAGTACCAGTTCAAGTCCTGGCTGCTCCGCTTCTGTTCCAGCTCCCTGCTAATGTGCCTGGGAAAGCAATGGAAGTGCTTGGTTCCTTGCACTCACATTGGAGACCTGAATGAAGCTCCTGGCTCCTGGCTTTAGCCTGGCCCAGCTCTGGCAATTGCAACCATTTGGTGAGTGAACCAGTGGATGAAAGATCTCTCTGTGTGTCTCTGTCTCTCTCTCCTTGTTTCAAACAAACAGATCACTCTATTTTTTTTTTTTATAAAAAGCATTGGCTTATTTTAACCTAGTGCCTGGAAAAAGTCTGCTCAAAAAATGACATATTTTTGGACCCCAGCAGGACCAATCACAGGCCTAACTCCTTTTTAAAGTCAGGCTGTGTGGGAAGAAGACCTTAGACAAATGATGCAATAAAGACCATGCATAGAATGAGATACTTTTGAAAGCACATCAGGTCAAGGCATGATCTAGACTCTGGGTGAAGGATTAATCAAATAGGATTTTGGGGAAAGTTATTTCTTAAACTGAGATACTAGAAAAATAAACAAAAGAGAATTAGTCAAGAAAGTTAGGGGAAGTGGAGCGTTCATTAGAGAATTCAGAAGGGCAGGTACCTTTCCTCTGACATTTCCCCCATTCTTCATGTTTTCTACTTGAAGGAATGAGTCAGACACAATTTTTTCCATTTAAATTGCAAATTTCATACATATTACATATATCTTAGGTCCAATTAAAATAAAAATAAGATTATGATCATGGTGATCATTGCATGACTGTGCATTTGCCTAAACTCAAATCAGAAGGAATTTTATTGTATGGAAAAATTTAAAAATAAAAACCAATACAAATTAGGAATACCATTGATGCCTGTGTCCAGTTTTTTTTTCAGCTTCATGTTGAAAACCAACAAGTAGCATGTAAGTGTGCCCAGAATTATGCATGCTGTAATGTACCCCGGTGAATGGAGTGCGTGTTGATTTCACTTGTCTGATTGTTTTATGTTTCTAGTACAAGAGGGACTCTTTCATATGGCTTTAATATGTAGGTAGTCCAGGGAAATCCACAGATGAAAAATATGTTTTGTCACATACTGATTTGACAAATGGAGTGTCATTTTAAGGTTTTATTCTGGCGCTATGTGACAGGCGCCTTTGTTATCTGGAAGAGATACGGCTACACTCATTGGAAGCAAACATGATAGAAGCATCTGAATGTCATCACTCGGGTAATGGGGAGACATGAGAGATTGTTATTTCACAGCTGCAAAACTTGTGTACCATTGTTAAATTGAGGGGATATCATTTCTCCGGTGTCGTCTGATGCTATTATCTCTGATATTTATGACAAAGCAAGCCCTTTTTGATTTTTACCACTCAAATAAATAGCCTTTTCTTTACCTTTCACAAAATTGAAGAAATATGACTTAGGAAAGGAAAGAGCATGTGAATGCATTTGCTGACTTGCATCAAAATATGAACCTCTGGTTAGCTGAAGAAGGAAGGGAGGGACAGAGTATACTTTGCACACATTTTGAAATGATTTTCTGTAGTGATAGAATAATAAATGCAGCCAATAATCTGACCTGATAAAAGTGTAAATCCTTTTCTCCTACAAAATTATTTCCTTCAAAATCTATGGGGTGGGGAGGCAAGGAGTATTATATTTTTTTAATTTTAGACGCATTTGAAACTTTCACTGAAATGACTTCTTATATTAAACATACAGTCTTGTTGCTCATCTTTCTCCAAACAAATGCACATTGTAGATCAAGTGATGTAGGAAGAGGTCCTAAAATACTTTTAAAAAATCTTAAAAATTGGGCACTCACATGGTGATGCAGAGTATTAAGCCCCCTCTTGTGAATGGTTTGATTCCTGGCAGCTCTGCTTCTGATCCAGGCCCCTGCTGATGCACACGGGGTGGCAGAGGAAGAAAGGCCAAGTATGTGAGCCCTTGCCATCCGCATAGGAAACCCGGATCAAGCTGCTGGCTCCTGGCTTCTTTCTGGCCCAGATCTCCCTGTTGCAGTCATTTTTGAATGAACCAACAGAAGGAAGATCTTTCTCCCTCTGTCCCTGTCTCTCTCTCTCTCTCTCTCTCTCTCTCTCTCTCTCTCTCTCTCTTTTTATTTGACAGGTAGAGTTTTAGACAATGAGAGAGAGAGAGACAGAGAGAAACGTCTTCCTTCCATTGATTCACTCCCCAAAAGGCTGCCATAGCCAGATGCTGTGCTGATCCGAAGACAGGAGCCAGGTGCTTCCTCTTGGTCTCCCATATGGATGTAGGGGCCCAAGGACTTGGGCCATCCTCCACTGCCCCCCCGGACCACAGCAGAGAGCTGGACTGGAAGAGGAACAACCGGGACTAGAACCTGGCACCCATATGGGATGCGGCGCAGCAGGCTGAAGATTAACCAAGTGAGCCACAGTGCCGGCCCCTCTTTCTTTCTCTTTCAAATAAATAAATGAAGTAAATGTTTTTAAAAATGCATTAACAATTAATCATTTAAGAGGAAACATTTTTGAAAAAAGATATATTTGTTTTTTAATGTGTAATGGCAAAGTTACAGAGGAGAGTGGAGGAGAGAGAGAGAAAGAGGGAGAGAGACATCAATTTCCCAAGCGCATTAGTAGGGAGCTGGATCAGAAGTGGAGCAGCCAGGACACAAACCAGCACCAATATGGGTTGCTGACATTGCAGACAGTGGTTTAAACCTGCTAGGCCATGATGTTAGCCCTGAGGAAATCTTTTTTTTTTTTTTTCATTTTCAATTCTCTTTATATGCAGAAGATCAGTTTAGTATATATTAAGTAAAGATTTCAACAGTATGCCCCCATATAGCAACACAAAGTGAAAAAATACTGTTGGAGTCCGGCGCCGTGGCTCAACAGGCTAATCCTCCGCCTAGCGGCGCCGGCACACCAGGTTCTAGTCCCAGTCGGGGCACCGGATTCTGTCCCGGTTGCCCTTCTTCCAGGCCAGCTCTCTGCTATGGCCCGGGAGTGCAGTGGAGGATGGCCCAAGTGCTTGGGCCCTGCACCCCATGGGAGACCAGGAGGAGCACCTGGCTCCTGCCTTTGGATCAGTGTGGTGTGCCGGCCACAGCGCGCCAGCCGTGGCGGCCATTGGAGGGTGAACCAACGGCAAAGGAAGACCTTTCTCCCTGTCTCTCTCTCTCTCACTATCCACTCTGCCTGTCAAAAAAAAAAAATACTGTTGGAGTACTATAGCATTAAATGGAGTTATAGCATTAAATAACAGTGTACAGCACATTAAAGACAGAGATCCTACATGATATTTTTTAAAAATTAATTAATTTTCTATGCCATTTCCAATTTAACACCAGTTTTTTTTTCATTTCCAATTCTCTTTATATACAGAAGATCAATTCTGTATATACTAAGTAAAGATTTCATCAGTTTGCACCCACATAGACACACAAAGTGTAAAAATACTGTTTCAGTACTAGTTATAGCATCACTTCACATTGCACAACACATTAAGGACAGAGCCCACATGAGGAGTAAGTACACAGTGACTCTTGTTGCTGACTTAACAATTTGACACTCTTGTTTATGGCGTCAGTAATCTCCCTAGGCTCTAGTCATGAGTTGCCAAGGCTATGGAAGCCTTTAGAGTTCGCTGACTTTGATCTTATTCCGATAGGGTCATAGTCAAAGTGGAAGTTCTCTCCTCCCTTCAGAGAAAGGTACCTCCATCTTTGATGGCCCCGTTCTTTCCACTGGGATCTCAGTCGCAGAGATCTTTCATTTAGGTCTTCTTTTTTTTCTTTTCCATGGTGTCTTGGCTTTCCACGCCTACAATACTCTCATGGGCTCTTCAGCCAGATCCGAATGCCTTAAGGGCTGATTCTGAGGCCAGAGTGCTGTTTAGGACATCTGCCATTCTATGAGTCTGCTGTGTATCCCGCTTCCCATGTTGGATCATTCTCTCCCTTTTTGATTCTATCAGTTAGTATTAGCAGACACTAGTCTTGTTTATGTGATCCCTTTGACTCTTAGACCTATCAGAGTGATCAATTGTGAACTGAAGATGATCACTTGGACTAGTGAGATGGCATTGATATGTGCCACCTGGATGGGATTGTATTGGAATCCCCTGGCACATTTCTAACTCCTCCATTTGGGGCAAGTCCGATTGAGCATGTCCCAAATTGTACATCTCCTCCCTCTCTTTTTCCCACTCTTATATTTAACAGGGATCACTTTTCAGTTAAAATTTAAACACCTAAGAATAATTGTGTGTTAATTACAGAGTTCAACCACTAGTACTAGAATAACAACAATAACAAAAAATACTAAAATGGATAAAGTATTACATTTTTTTTTGACAGGCCTTCCCGGGCCATAGTAGAGAGCTGGCCTGGAAGAGGGGCAACCGGGATAGAATCCGGCGCCCCAACTGGGACTAGAACCCGGTGTGCCGGCGCCGCAAGGTGGAGGATTAGCCTGTTAAGCCACGGCGCTGGCCTGAAGTATTACATTGTACATCAACAGTCAGGACAAGAGCTGATCAGGTCATTGTTTCTTATGGTGTCCATTTCACTTCAACAGGTTTCCCCTTTGGTGCTCAGTTAGTTGTCACCGATCAGGGAAAACAAATGATATTTGTCTCTTTGGGACTGGCTTAATTCACTCAGCATGATGTGGAAAACTTTTTTTTAAAGACTTATTTATTGGGGCCGGCGCTGTGGCGTAGCAGGTAAAGACGCTGTCTTCGGTGCCGACACCCCATGTGGGTACTGGTTCGAGACCCAGCTGCTCCACTTCCGATCCAGCTCTCTGCTACAGCCTAGGAAAGCAGCAGAAGATGACCCAAGTCCTGCACCTACATGGGAAGACCCGGAAGAAGCTTCTGGCTCCTGGCTTTGGATCGGTGCAGCTCCAGCCATTGTGGCCAATTGTGGAGTGAACCAGCAGATGAAAGACCTCTCTCTCTCCCTCTCTCTCTCTCTCTCTACCTCTCCTTCTCTCTCTGTGTAACTCTGATTTTCAAATAAAGAAATATTTTTTTTTAAAAAGGCTTATTTATTTATGTGAAAGGCCAACTGACAGAGAGGGAGAGCAACCAAGTCTGGGCCAGTCAGAAGCCAGGAACTCTATCCAAATGGGTGTCCTGGGCCCAAGCACTTGGGCCATCTTTTACTGCCTTCCCAGGTTCATTAGGAGAGAGCTGGATCAAAAGTGGAGCAGCAGGGACTCGAATTCCTATATGAGATGCCCGTGTGGCAAGCAGCAGCTTACTCCTCTATGTGGTCACACAGGCCCCTATGAGGAAAACTCTTAAAGTTGACACTTTGTGTCCTGGATTTACTAATGGACAAAAGGAGCTGAAAAATGGGGATAGTGTTTGTTCCATGGAATTTTCTCTAGCAATGTAGCCACTGTGAGAGTACTCAACTCAGTCAGTGTTAGGTTATTCGTTTTAAGAAACACAGCTTTAGCTACCATAGCATAAGTGTGGTTGCTACAAAGGTTTTCAGATCTGGAAACCTGAAGCAAACCTCTTTCTTTTAAAGAATGTGCAAGTTATCTGCATGGACCTGTGCATCCCGCAAACTGCAGCAGGTGTGAGAAAAGACACATCAGTGTCCTTTGCTGCCTTCACAGAGCTGTGGCAACCGAGAGGATTGCTACTTGAAGACAGTAGAACATACAGCTAGCTTCTCTACCTCAGTGTCTGCCTTTTTTTCAGCCTTGTGCTTCGCCAAGGCAGATAAATCTCATCTTTTCTGTAATCCACATGTGTTCACTGGAATTGTCTTTCAGCTGCTGAAATACCTGTAGGGAATCATAATCCCACCTTGTAAAATGCCCCTGGACCAAGTTCTTTTGCCACAAATTATGACATGAAAGATCATTAATTTGATTTGTTTTACTGTCTGCCTGTCTCCCAGGCAACACGAACTGATTAACATACTTTTAGATTCTTATATGTTAGACTTTTTTTTTACTATTTAAGAAGTGTATTATTTGATGTATTTAAGATAGTGTAGCGTTCACAGTCACACTGTGTTTTATTTTCTTCTAAAGACAGAAGGCATCCAAACAGAAATTATTATCATAATTTCTTTAAAGTTTTATTTTATTTGTTTGAAAGAGTGGCAGAGAGAAAGAGAGCAAGATCTTCCATCTGTTTGTTCACTCCCCAAATAGCTACAACAGCTAGGGCTTAGCCAGGCCAAAATCAGGAGCCCAGAAATCCCTCCAGGTCTCCCACGTGTGTGTGTCAGGGGCCCAAGCACTTGGGTCACCATCTGCTGCCTTCTCAGGCACATTAGCAAAGAGTTGGTTCGGGAGCAGAGCTACCAGGATTCAAACCTGCCTTCAGTATGGGATGCCAGCTGTTGCAGGCAGTAGCTTAATCCTCTGTGCCACAACACTGGCTCCAATTATCCCTGTTTTTCAGAAAACAATGGTATACCTATGAGGTTTGACCAGGGCTACCCATTTACTAAGTGTGTGTGTGTGTGTGTGTGTGTTGTTGGGTATGTTGGTTTTCATTAGGGGGACTTTTTAACCTCTCCACCTGATGTTTTTACAAAATCAGCCAAGTATCAGAGCATGGCAGGCTTCTACTCTGCTCTGCTGGTACTTTATAGGAGATCTGGATATACAAGATTTTGTTTGTTTTCAAATAGGAAAGCCACCAACCTGCTACATTTTCATCACATAGTCCTCATCTTCTGGTTCCAAATTCCTCTGTGTGTTGTCATTACAATGAAATTCATACCAGAAATAAGTCTTAAAAAGTTAGGTGTGTTGGGGGAGGGGGTGCATGTGTGTGTGTACGAGAGCCAGAGTAAATGTTCTCCTTGCTTCCTTTGATCCTCTCACATCTACCTTCATCACTTATGGGGTCCAGAGGGGTGGGTGCAGCTGTCAAGGAAACAAAAACAGAGGGAAATAAAAGCAGCACCTGGGAGACAGTTTCATGCATTCAAAAAGTATAGGGTGAAACAAAAGGTGTGAATTAGAATGCTCTGTCTCCCTGTTGTGCTCTGCCTGAAGCCTCATCCGGCATAAGTGGAGGTGCCTGATTAGCACATGTTTTGTCAGTGAGCTGAAAAAATGTCTCAGGTTGGGGAGCAGACTCACAGTCTCTGAGTTCATTTATTCTTTCAACAGATAGTTACTGGGCACCAGAACTGTGCCAAGTATTATTCTAGGTAATAGGTGCAAATAGAACAAGCATTCCTACCCTCTCTAGGACATGCTACTTAGAGTGAAACAAACAATAAACAAAAAACACAATGCCAAAGTAAAAATGTAAAGTAGGTGGTAGAAAGTTACAGAACAAATTGCAAGAGCATTGCTCCCGGAGCCGGGCTCTTTAAGTTTGAGTATCAGCTCCACTGCTACCATACTATGTGACTTGGGTAAGTTCCTTACTCTCTATACACCTCGCATTTTAATGACGTAAAACAGAAGGACAATAGTGCCTATTTCCAAAGGTTGTTATGAGTATTAGAGGAGCTAATACCTGGCCAGTATGCCTGGCTGATGGTGAGAGCTCTGTAACTGTTTATTAAAAAGTAACTGTTGCAGAAAAAAATGAAAACAAAAGCAGCATGGGTGTTAAGCAGTGTGTGGAGGGTGTAGTTTTATATGGGTGCTCAGACGACATTTGAAAATAAAGCATGTGGGCAAAGATTTGAGGAGGAGAAGGAACGGGTTGAATAAGGATAAGGAGGAAGCACAGTCCCGATAGAGGAAGTGACCTTCGGGAATGTGTGAAGGTGAGAGCCTCGCTGCTTGGTTGAAGAGCTGCAAGGAAGCCAGAGGACTTGAAAAGAATGAGCTTGGGGATAGAGTAGGGGTGTGAAGGTCACTGGGAGGATTTTAGCTTTTATTTTGAGTGATATGAGAAGTGACTGATGGTTTCAAGAATAGGACTGGCATAAACTTACTTTTATCGTTAAAAAGATTACTTTGATTGGTGTGTTGGGAATAAATTTTAAGGCAGCCAAGGTCAAAAGTAGGTAGTCCTGTAATTACCTTTATCCATGTAAGAGACGATGGGAGCTTAAACCTGGGTGGTGGCAGTGTTGAAATGGTAAAAAGGATTTGGATTCTGAATGTGTTTGCAAGATAAAATCAAATGAAGCACCAGATGCACTGTATATGGGGCATGCAGGAGAAAGAAAAATCAAGGATGAATCCAGATTTAAAGTTCTCTTAATGATTTCTCCTGTTTGCTCTTCTTCCCGCCTGTATTCTTTTGATCCACCCCCATTTTCTATTTGTATTTAATGCCAAGTCTAGGAGGATTCACAAAGCAAAGAAAGGAGAGTGGTTGTACGAGAGATGATTGTACAGAAGAGAGAAGTAGCATCCATCCGGAGGAAGAATCCAGGCTGGCAGCTCCTCACACAGAACCTCAGGGAGACTGGTTCTGACAGGAAAGGGAAAGAGATGCAAAGGCTCAATGACCCAACCCACGGATCTTCCACGGGAAGAGGCAGGGGGCAGACATTTTCCCAAGCCAGGATGGACCTCAATGTATTTTGAGCATGGGGAGCAAAAGATTAAGACATCTAAAAATAAATTTGGGGGGCCGGTGTTGTGGCATAGTGAGTAAAGCTGCCACCTACAGCACCAGCATCCCATGTGAGCATCAGTTAGTGTCCAGCTGCTCCACTTCTGATCCAGGTCCCTGCTCATGGCCTGGGAAAAGCAGTACAAGATGGCCCAAGTATCTGGGCCCTGTCACCCAAGTGGGAGACCCAGATGAAGCTCCTGGTTCAACTTGGTTCAGCACTAGCTGTTACAGCCATCTTGAGAGTGAACCAGTGGATGGAAGTTCTTTCCCTCTCTCCGTCTCTCCCTCTCTCTTTCTGTAACTTTGACTTTCAAATTAATAAATATTTTATTACTATTGTTATTATTATTAGAAAGGTAGAGTTACAGAGAGAGAGAGAGAGAGAGGGAGACAGAGAGAGAAAGGTCTTCCATCCTCTGGTTCACTCCCCAAATGGCTGCAATTGCTGGAGCTGTGCTGATCTGAAGCCAGGAGCCAGGAGCTTCTTCCAGGTCTCACATGAGGATGCAGGGGATCAAGCATTTGGGCCATCTTCTACTGCTTTCCCAAGCCATAGCAGGGAGCTGGATCAGAAGAGGAACAGACGGGACTAGAACCGGTGCCCAAATGGGATGCCAGTGCCACAGACAGAGGCCTAGCTCACTACTCCACAGTGTCGGCCCCTCAAATAAATAAAATTCACCTTTGAAAAGGCACAAATTTTTCATTTCCTCTATTTTGCCCTTCACAAACCTTTTCTGCCCAGTTCCTTCTCTTCTTTCTTTATGTGTGGGTATAAGCCATATCCAGATACCTAAAGTATCAAGGAAATATTGATCACTTCAGGAACTGGTACTGGTTTTTCCAGTGATGTCTATTAAGCTGGTCGATTGACCAGTCTCTGTATATAGGACCCGCCCACCCAAAATGGTCACTTTCTGAGAGAAATGATCATCTGGAAAAACATCTCCCTCGTCCCACTTTTTACATGAACATTTCTCTGCTCCCTCTGTCTTTTCTTACTGCCCCTCCTCTATTCATATCAGTTGGAATTTTACCCACAAAAGTCAATTCGAGTTTGATATCTCAAAACTCTCCTAGATGTTAAATTATAGCTTCCTTTAAAAACAGAAAAATTTTCCTCAAATCTGACCACATCCATTCACTCATCAACAGATGTTACGGCCCCAGGCTGCATTTCTCTGGAGTAGACAGAAGAAGGGGGGACGGCTTCATCGACGTCTTCTGTCAGAAGTCAATAAGCTGTCATTTGGTCCTCCTGGGCCCCAACAGGTGCTCCTTGCTTTCTTCTGACAGTAGCAAAGGTTCCCAAGCCCCTGCATGACAGCCCCTGTGTTCGCACTCAGTGGCTCCGCTGACAGGTGTTTCTCTGCACAAGCTGACAACAGGTGTTTGCCTGGTACAGCCTGCCAAAAGTCAGGGATGTCGAGGAGAAAACAAAGCCCATTTGTGGAAATGACTACTGTAATTAAGAGCTATGCTAATGCAGACGATGAGTGCATACACACGAGCTCTCCCAACACACACTCACACGCTCCCAAATCCTCAGTCCCCCTGACAGGGGAAATGACAGACAAGTCATCCAGCATTATGATATAATTTTAAATGTTCAAGTTTTCACTTTTTAAAGTTTATTTATTTTATTTTGATTTATTTGAAAAACAAGCAGCAGCAAAGAGAGAGATAGAGAGATCTACCCTCTGTGGCTTAACTCCTTAAATGCCAGTGACAGCCAGGGTTCAGCCAGGCTGAAGCCAGGACCCAGGAACTCCATCTGGGTCTCCCATGTGGATGGCAAGGATCCAAACTCTTGGGCTATAATCTGCTGCCTCCTGCGGTTCATTAGCAGGAAGCTGGATTGGAAGAAGAGATGGGACTACATGGGACATGGATGTCCTGAGTGGTGGCTTAACCCCTGTGCCACAACGCCCACCTCAAGTTCTTACTTCTTTGGAGGAGAAATTTCAACAACGATTAAGCCATCTTTTCAAGCCATTCCTTATAAGGATCCTCATCTAGGATTTATATTATCATGCATTTGTGGAACCACAAGGCAGTCAGTATATGCTGAAAGGAGATGGACTTTGAGGAGTTTCTGATTTATTCAAGATCTTATTTACTGTACCCATAAGGAAGATAAAACAGCTAAGCAATAATCAAGTTACTGTATGTTTAATGCTGATCCTCATTACAGCACCAAGTTCCACTGTGTGCCCTTCTGGCTCCCAGCAGGAAATAGTCCCATTTACAACCAACAGAGTCCTGATTGTAATATGTTGCAAGTTCTTCAACCCCTCCTCTGAGGATCAGACAGGAACTTCAAAGACAGGGCAGAGGACAGGATGGTTTGCATAAGGCATTCTTTTTAGATCTGTGAACATATAGTAGTCATTTTCTTTTTCAGGAGCTAAGCTGGGATCCTCTCATTGCTCTACCTGAGCAAGTTATTGGAATGAAAACAAATATTAAGAAGCCATTGGGGGTGGGTGTTTGGTGCAGCAGTTAAAATGTGGTTTGGCACACATACATCCTATTTTGGAGTGTGGGTTGGAGTTCTGACTCGGCTTTCAACTCCAGTTTTCTGCTAAGGCATACCATGGGAGGTGGCAGATGATGGCCCAAGTACTTGAGTCCCCACAATCCATGTGGAAGACCTAGGTTGAGTTCTAGTCTTCTAGTTTCAGTTTGATTCACCCAGCTATTGTGGGCATTTGGGGAGTGAACCAGCAGATGGGAGACCTCTCTCTCTCTTTCTCTCAGCTTGTGTGTGTGTGTGTGTGTGTAACTGCCTTTCAAATAAAATGAAAACAAATAAACTAGAAGAAGGGATGACTTTAAAAGATGTCATGGATTTCATCAACATGATTTTTTTTTCTTTTTCTTTCTTTTTTTTTTTTTTTATTTGACAGATAGAGTTAGACAGTGAGAGAGAGAGACAGAAAGGCCGGCCTTCCTTCTGTTGGTTCACTCCCCAAATGGCCGCCATAGCCGGAGCTATGCCGATCCGAAGCCAGGAGCCAGGTGCTTCTTCTTGGTCTCCCATGAGGGTGCAGGGGGCCAAGAACTTGGGCCATCCTCCACTGCCCTCCCGGGCCACAGCAGAGAGCTGGACTGGAAGAGGAGCAACCAGGACTAGAATCCGGCGCCCCTATGGGATGCTGGTGCTGCAGGTAGAGGATTAACCAAGTGAGCCACAGCACTGGCCCTTCAACATGATTTTCATGTTATGTATATATGATGACAATACTCAAAATAAGCTACAAGTGTTAGGTCCTTCTATTGCATTTTAAACTTTATTTTGTGTACATGTGATGGGAGCTAGAGGCAAGTAGGGAATTCATTTCTAGTTGTTACATATTGTGATTACTAAATGCTTTTTGTATTACAATGTAAATGAAGTTTTGTACTAGCTATTTACAATTTATAAAACAAAACAAAACGAAAGATTGGAAGAAAGAAAAAGCACTGCTCACAAATAATTCTCTTTGTAAAGGTCACAGGAAAAGAGTGATTAAACCTCCCCTCTCCTTTTTTAAACAGCTTTGGGTTAAGCTAAAATTTGCTGACGTCCCAGAAAAGATATACAAGGAATATTTCTCTAGGATGGGATCCCTAAAATTTCCTTGGGAAAAAAGTAGCTTCAACCAAAGCAATCATCCACTCACTACTGTCAAAGACATCTTTCAAGTGGCATGGACTTCCTGCCCTAACTGTAGCATCTCCAATTTTTGTCCTCTTTCCTCCTTACCACTGAAGAAAAATAAGCACCTTTCTATGGGAAACATGAGACATCGCCTGTGTTAACGGGCTCTCAGATTTGTCCTGAGAGGTCAGCTTTGATTCAATTACTCTGTGAACAAATGGCCACTGAATGGATTGGTGAACAGAGAGCAGGCACATGCATTGTGGCTTCAGCAGCTTCCTGTCTGTTTCTAGCTGGTACCAGACTTGTTTTCACTTCTGTTCTCTCCCAGCTTTTTCCCATTTGGCACAAGAAAGATGTCCTCGAAGAAGACATCGTGCCTGCTTTCTCCCATTCCTCAGCCCCCGATTTTCTTGAATGACTGCCCATCTGCTTACGGCCTGTCTCTCTGGATACAAACCAAGCATCCAGAGAGCTAGAACTACCCCACAGCAGCGTTTCTAATTCATCATCTTTTTTATTTCCTTGAAGATGAGAAAAATCTTTTATCTCCCACTCCATGCACTTCTGATCAGAAATTGGACCTGGAAGTGCTGCACTCCTCCACATATGCTCAGAATATCCTCTTTGACATGATTAGATACAGAGTGTGACGGTAACAAAAATCTGTTATAAAGGACAGAGTGGGCTCTATTTGAGGGGAGGGCAAGCGGTAGGCTCTGCAATCATGAATTTTGCACTCAGGTATAACAAGCACAGAGACCTCTATCCCCTATGACTGACCATCTAGTACTTTCAGAGTGGTTATTTTCTTGCAGTTAGATTTTGGGTACTGAGATAACTGGGGGCCTTGTAGTGCTCTGGGATTCAGTGCACAGATGCACCGGAAGCTAACCCAAAAATAGCCAGCAGGTTAGCTGGAAGGCACAGGAGTCAAGCTGGATGGGGAGAAAAATAACTGATTTCATTGAGTCAATTCAGGTCACAAAAGCTCTTTTTTTTTTTTTTTTTAGGAGTAAGACTGCTTTATTTTCTGACTGCATGGTGTGGAGGAGCCCAGCTGCTGCTGACCATTTGGCCATTTCCACACAGCCCCCTCCTCAGAAGGAAGCAGTGGCCCGTGGCGAAGGGGGAAGAGGTTTAAGCTGGGGAGCTGCAGTCTCTGACTGTGCCATCCTTTCCCTGCCTGGGCACTCTTCTGCCCCTCCTAGTCTGTTTCCTTCTCACACAGCCGGCCCCTCCCGGCCTCCTCAACCTGCTCAGCCTGCTCCTTTAGCCACAGGCTATTCGCTGCTACAGTTGCTGCCAACTTGCTGGTGAGAAGCCAGGCCCGGAGGAGATAGAGGGTCTTGGCAAGAGCATGGACTGAGGGCCCCAACAGGTCAGCTCTTGACTCCTCCCACAATGCAATTGTGCTTCCTTCTTGGGGCTGCTGTGCCGAGAATACCACAGGATGGTGGCTTAAACAACAGACACGCAGTCCTAGTGGTTCTGGACACCGGGGAGCAAGAGCGAGATGCCAGCACGGCTGCGTTCGGAGGAGGGCCCTGTTTCTGAGTTCCTCACGTGGGGCAGGGGGTGCGGGTGGGGGAAGCAAGGTCTTTCCTGTCTCTTTGAAGGACACTTACTCCTTGGTAAGGCCTCCACCTCATGATCTCATTAGTTCCCACAGCCTCATCTCCAAATACGATCACATTGATGACTAGGCTGTCAACACAGGAATCTTGGGATGACACAAACGTTCATTGTGTAAGAGTCCCTGTTAAAATGTTTATGAGATTAGCAATCACTGTGGGATCGCCAGCAACCTGGTTAGCAATACGTGGTTCATACTCTTATCTGCATGTAGCTCCTCAGAATGAAGAAAGGCGATGAGGAAGGAGGGGGATCCACAAAGTCCTTTAGGGGCCAGGTTTCAAGCAGTTGTCCCAGAAAAACATTCTGAAAACCTCTGGGTTTTTGTCTGCTGGAATAAAGGAAAGAAAAGTAGGCCTTGCCTTCCAGTGGTGCAAGGTAGTAAACCTTGGAACAGGCCAACCTCTGAGAAGGCCTGCTCCCTCTGGGCAGCCTGGGTCGTGGGTTGAGACTCTCCCAGGACTCTGGCTTCCCAGCACTTGGTTGCTCAACCAATCCTACATCTGTTGCCCTACCCTCCCATCCAGCACCATGCACTGGTGGGCTGTGGGCTGTGGGAGGCCTGGCCCCAGTTTACAACCAGAGGAAGGCTGCAGTGAGCTGTTCTTCGCTTGCAGAATCTTAGACGTGGACTTCTTGACCTTTACCTTGACTTTTGGGTTGCAGGTTGAGGATGCAAGTTAGCGTAACTTCCTTTTAGTGACTGGTTAGGGAAAATGCACCCCCAGTTCTCCTCTGCACAGAACTAGGGGAGGCCCGAAAGGAAGCTCTGAGGCTGGGGTGTCGGAAAGATGAACCTGACTGTGAGGCCTAGGTGTCGGGGCTGGAGAAGGTGAGCCCAAGGGGCTGAACAAGGCACCTGCGTATGCATACACACACTTAGAGCCTGGCGCCCCCTGACTGGTGGAGCTGTCAACTTCTTGGATCCTTCTGTCCCCTGGCAGGCAGCAATGAGTAGTCTTTGAGACCATTCACACTTTTTCCCTGGCCTTGCCCCTGGGGTTGGCAGAGAGTGGACATTAGGGAACCACACTGCGCGCCAGCTGTGGATGCGTGGTCCATTCACCGCCCTGGGGACCCCCCCCCCCCCCAGGCTTCAGTGGAGGGCTTGAATGTCCCCAGCAGGGGGCTTTGGGTGATTGTGTTTCCAAAAGTCATCAGAAAAAATATGGTACAGGCTCCTGCTTTCTAGGGAGTGGAACCTGGGGTAACCGAGGGAGTGCCGTGAGATTTTTTTTTTTCAGGCCGCACATTTGCCATGAACACCAACGAGGAGGTGGAGACCCACCACTCACAAGTGAGGCAAGACACAGGCAGGGTCGGGCAGTGGGAACTGCAGGGGGACCTGTTTCTCTCTTGGTGCTGCCAAGGGAGAGGACCTGACAGCTGGGTTCTTGGAACCGGCATGCTGCTGGCTTCCCAGCTCACTGTTCAGATGTGCGTAGGTGTTTCTAAATGATTCCAACATGAGTTCAAGCCTCTTGTGATAAACTGTAAAAGTTTATTGGCATCCACCCTATTTGTTTTTACTCACCAGTGAGGATTCTGTTCTAAGTGCTCCTTCCTATACATGCAAACCTCCTCCCTCCCCCTGTTAGTACAGAACAGAGTTGAAAGTTGAGATTTGGTTTGCCAAACTTAGTCATTGCTCACAATGCTGGCCACTTGTCTACTGCTAGTGAAAACCCCTCCCATCTCCTGGGCCCTCGATGCGAGAAGAGTGCATTTTGCCCTGCTCTAGGTTGAGGTAGAATAGAGCCCAAGCAGGTGTCTTGGCCTACAGGTGTGTGATCTCAAGCTCACCAGAGGAACACAAAAACGATTATTTCACTGCAGGGCGGGGGGGGCGGAGGGGGCTCCAGAAACTAGGGGAAAGGAGAAGAGACAAGCAACTCATTCCTCAGCTCTGAAAACTGGGCCCCAGATCCCTCCCAGCCTCTGGAAGCAGAGAGAGCTGTAGAGAAGGTGTTGATCATGCCTCTGCAGCGAGATTCATTCTGACTTCTTGGAAGGCAGAGGGGGAGAAACAAACTTTGGATTTGCTTAGGAAAATCTTTGTCCCTTTCAGTTGGGGCAGTAGACTGTGTGACACATGACTTATGATGGCATCCAGCAGCGCTCGTGTGCCTGAAATCCCCAGAGCTTTGTTACACACACAAGGGCATCACCTAGGGAAGGCACAAGTTCAGCATCCTGTGCCCAAGTTCAGCACTCTACAACCACTCACTCCACAAACAGGTGACTTCGTCAGCCGAGTGGACTGGCCTGAGGGACCCTGTGACTGTTCTCAATGTCCCTGTGTAGGGTTCCCTTGTATAGACCTGCTGCCCCACTTCAGTTAAACCCGAAGTCATAGCTTAGAGCATCAGAGTGGTCAGCCCTGGACAATAGCTCTCCCACAGCGGCTTCACTGCTTGCTCCAGTGACTTTCTGTTTTACAGCTACCTTGATCTTAAGTACTCTGTCGGTGGAAGACTTCCAATCCTGAAAAATCTACCTGCTTTTAATATGCTTTTCATTATCGAGATAGGAACCTGACATTGGTATTCAATAATGGATAAGGCCCTATCTTGGCATCCAGCTTGGCTTATGTGAATTGACCTTATGGGTCAGTATCACTGGCTTTTCATTAAAATGACCAATGAATAATATATCAGGGCTTAGTTTAAAGCTTGCACTATGCTTTCAGACAGAAGTATTCCAAGAATGCACGTCAGGTATATTTCTTAGATAAATAACCGTCGGCGCATTGTGCAGAGAAATTCTCCTTCTCAGATTTCCTGAGGTTGAAATCCAGCGGGCGCGTCATTAATCATTCATTAGGGTCGGACCTTCAGCCACGGCAGCTCCGAGTAAGCTGAAGCGAGCCGTTAGCTAATCCTTCCTGCTAAGAGAATCCTGGGGCGAGAGAGGACAACTGGGCAGTCAGTCACATGTGCTGGTGCCCGGCCCCAGCCCCTCTTGCCTGGGTCCGAGCGTGGGTGTCTGGCGGCCGCAACACACCCTGAGAACTCTCCCGAAGGAAATCAAACCGGGAGAAACGTTCAGCGCGACTGAGAGTTGCAGTTGGCAGAACGACTCAGGGTGACTTTCTGAAAGCTGGATAAATCCATTCTTTAGCTGTTTAATAAATCAATTAAAAAAAAAAAAAAAAACAGCCTTCCGCCCCAACCGCATCAGACCAAAGCCTTCCCAAGTTGGGCAGCTAATCCCCGCGTGGCTCCCGCCGACAGCGCTGCGAGCACTGGGGGTCTCCAGACGGGATGTGCGCTCCCAAGGATTCCCAGGGTGGGTGGGGATTCAGCTGGTTGGGGGGTCTGCCGAGCAAACGGAGGAGAACCTGGCAATCAGGGCCGGGGCCGGTGGGAGTGATCTGCCAGGCCGCAGGTGTGCCGTCCAGGTGGGCTAGGTGAGGAACCCATTTCCACATTGCAGCTTCCGCGGCGCGCAGAGCGCAAGTCCGCGCGACGCCGGCCCTGGCGGGGGCGGGGGCAGCGCGAGGCGCGTGAGAACTGCTGGGGTGCGTGGCCGTGGTGTGGGCGCACCCAGCGTCCGGGGTGCAGCTCCCGTCAGCCCGGCCTCTCCTCCCACACTCTCTCTCTCTCCCATCTCCTCCCTCCTTCACACCCCCCGCCCCCGAGACGGCGAGGCTCCCTCCCCGCACCGGCCAGTGAGTACACAAAGCGGCGGGTGAGGGGAAGCTTCGCAGGCGTGCACCGAGCAGTGAGATCACTGGCGTTATAAATATCCCGGTGCCAGCGCCGAGATCCGCTCGAGTGGCCTCCGGCTCTCTCCCCTTCTCCCTCTCTCTTCCCCTGGGGCTATGTCCACCCGGTGCGGCGAGGGGGGCAGCGCCAGAGGCACGCAGCCGCGCGGGGGCTACGGAGCCCAGAAGCAGCCCTACAAGATGCACTTAGGACCCCCGCGGCTGGAAGAATGAGCTTGTCCTTCCTCCTCCTCCTCTTCTTCAGCCACCTGATCTTCAGCGCCTGGGCTCAAGGGGAGAAGCGCCTCGCCCCCAAAGGGCAACCCGGACCCGCGGCCGCCGACAGGAACCTGGGAGGCTCCAGCAGCAGCAGGAGCGCCGGTAGCACCTCGTCTTCCTCTTCTGCCTCGTCGGCTCCCGCGGCTTCTCTGGGCAGCCAAGGCAGCGGCTTGGAGCAGAGCAGTTTTCAGTGGAGCCCCTCGGGGCGCCGGACCGGCAGCCTGTACTGCAGAGTAGGCATCGGTTTCCATCTGCAGATCTACCCGGATGGCAAAGTCAATGGCTCCCACGAAGCCAATATGTTAAGTAAGTTGCTTGCGCCCCTACGATGCCGGTCTGGGGCGGGCGGCGGGACAGCAGGTATTCCCTGGGCCGGGGGGACGCCCCTTCTGGGACCCTGCTGGTCCGGGAAGCCGCCGGGCGGGTGGGCGGGCGGACAGGGAAGACAGGCATCTCTTCGGCGCGGCGCGCACACACGCACCCCTTTCGCGGGCAGGAGGAATGGCCGAGGCGCAGGTCGCTCAGAGGCTGGTGCCCAGGCAGTATGCCCTGGCGCCAAAGACGAGCCTCCAGCCATGCCAGAAGAACCAGAAAGCTCCCTCTTTCGCCTGCTACAATTTCTGTTTACCTTCTGCTTATGCACTAGGCTGGCACTTTCCATTCGGCATCAAAGTGCATCCCTTCTGCCTCCCTGGAGCTAAAGTTGTGCTTCTTTCTAGAAGAATGAAATTTCAAGTACTGCCCCTCTCCAACAGCTGCCATAACACTCCCCCCCCCCCCATTAATACTGGCTATGTATGTGAATATATGTAAATCTGCTAGGTGTATTGTGTGCACACGTGTGTGCGGTGTGCATTTGTACTCCATATACACAGATACAAGGAGTATATCTGTACCTGAGGGGAGAGCTACATCGCGTTGTGTGCCTTGAGACCATAGCAACACCGTGATAGGACAGTGGCCAGTGAGGGTAACTAGGGAAAAGCCCTTTATTCCAAAGGAAACATGGACTAGGTCCAATTTGGTAGGGATACAAATTGTGTAGGATTTAGAACACAAAACAAGTTTTAGCTTTCCTTTCTGATCCTGTCATTAGCGCTGGCTTCCTCCTCTCTCATCTCTTGCATTCCATCTGCGTTCCCCCACTGCAGCCGCTCCTCCTGTTCGCTTACCACTTTTGCCAGAGGAGGGGACAGGTGACAGTGGGGCTGCATGGGGCCCTGCGGCTCTTCCTCAGTAGGAACAGAGCGCTCTTCCAGCCGGAGTTAGTCCACTGCAAAAAGCCACAGCGCCGGCCCCTGAGATAGCCAGGTAGGGCGGAAACCTGGTGGGAGAGACAGCTGCGCACCGGCTGCATGGCCCGGGCGAGTCGGCCTGCTGGCTCCCAGGTGTACCTGACTTGCTCCACCCCACGGGCCATCAGACTCCTTCTTACCCTAGTATGGGAGGTGCGTGGGCACCAGCGCTGGGCTGACAGTCTGGCAGCGGCCTCTGGAACGGGTTCGGAGGTGCGCACGTCGGTGAGCTGGCTGGCGGGCGCGGGATTTCGCGTTGGTCACCGAGCGGGTCCGGGTTTCCTGGCTGTCGCGGCTCCAGCCGGCTAAGCGCAGCGGTGGCCTGGATCGCCCAAACCGAGAGAGCGCCCCCCGTGCCCTCCCCCAGCCTCCCACACGCATCCTCGGAGTAGCCGCTTCCAGTGCTTTAGAGTTCGTTTCACTGTTACCAAGCAGTTTCCCACCGTCGACGGTGCAGAGTCTGCTGGAGAAAGGAGGATTTTCTAAGATTTCGGGGCAGGGAGTGACGTCTGTTTGAGCACTTTTCATCCGTCCTCGCTTTGTCCCACGGAACTCTCTACCCCACCAGCCAGTCAGAGCTTAGTCTCACTTTGAGCAATCGTCCCCCCTCCCTTACAGACTTTGCTGCGCTCTGGTTTACCCGGGAAACCAGCACTAAGGGAGGATGACTTGCGTGTGCCCAAGGAAAGACCCCGAATTAGCAGGCTGCAAGCACAGATTGGAGTTGTGGAGGCTGAAAGACTTTGTCTGCGGTGGCTCTGGGCGTGCAAGCAAGCTTCACCCCAGATACCCATCCTCTTCTTCCACAGAGACATGGCAAGAGACAAGGATTTTTGCAGCTTAGGCCTTGCTAGTTGGCAAGGTGTGGAAAAGCAACTGAAAGAAAATGAGAACAGATTAAATTCAGCTGAAGAAGATGTTGTCCGGTATCTATTATTTCCATAGCACAGCTCATTTGAACTCTAAGTTTAAAGACATCTACAAAGACACAGAGATGTTTCCTGAAGAGTGTGTTCATAAACATTTAACTCTTTCCTAATGTATTCAGCGTTTAATCTGTGTCTTTTACAAGACTTGTTTTCGTTCACTCATCAAGTCATTTATTCCTGCGATGTAACTTGCAGTGAGCATGGTGTTTTGGTACTTTTGGGCTAACTTTTGTTGTTGTTGTTGGTGGTGGTGTTGCCTTCTAGAGATGTTCACAGTGGGAGACACAACTCAAATATTCAAATAATCATAGTGATTTTCTGCTTTAAGATGTCCGGAGTGTCTAGTAACTACTTCCTGAAATGTTGCTATCATTGATTGATGAAGTATTTATGGAGTGTCTGATGTTTGGTAGGATGACATGTAATTCGGAAATTTCCAATGGGTGACTGCCCTCAGCAGCCACGCAACCTGTGACCTGCAGTTAGTCATTTACCTCAGAAAACAGCACTGCATGGTTTCCTGACATGTGTGTACACTACCTGTGTTCATCGTGGACTGTTAGGGATACATGAGGAAACATTTGTCTAAGTCTCACAGCAGGGAGCTGGGTCAGGGATCAGAAAGGATACCTCAGTTTGACCTCAAGAACTGACTCTGTTGTCTGTGAGTTAGCAATGATAGAAAACTTGTGTTCTTTTTGTTACAAACTAGCTACTTCAGACAGAAAGTCAAAGCTGTGCCATGAAACCCCTTTCTAACAGGTTCTTCTAAACTCACGTTGTGTAAGATTTGTCTGTTAGGTTAGTTAAATGTCTGACAGTTATCATTTGACATTAAATAAGTTTGTAAATCGTGAATATTTTCTAGATTCACCATCAGAAGCACACTCTGGCTGAAGGCTTTGAAACATAAATTGTATAATTTAAGTGTACTAGTTGTGTATTCTTAGTTTCTTCTATACAAGTTTTTAAAAATTTTGAAGACAGGAAACAGAATCAAGCTCATTTCAAGTAATTCCCCATTAGAAAGAAATTCTGGGGAAAGAGGAAGAAAGCAGACGTGAGAGATAAGATCCAACTATTGCACAGAAACAACGGGCTTGTTTGAAATCATATACTTTGAAGTTCCATTTTGTTACAATGCTTCTGTTGATTTGTCTTGGGCTATCGTAGGAAAAGCTATCAAGTGATTGTCAATTTAGGGAAAAAAAAGTCTAAGGCTATGTCTTCACATAAAGTATGAATATTCCAATCATATATGTTGACAAAACCCTCAAATTTACTAATTAAAAAAAAAACTGAATTCAGTATTAATTTTGGTGTCACACAGACCATTAGACAGTCCCCCACGCCTGAATAAATCTGAATCTGTATCTGCTGTGTAGAATAGCTCAAGTGGAATTTTTCTGTTACAAAATTAATCAGTGATGCTGGCTGAAGTGGCTATTTCAAGACTCCGCATTGTGCGATTCTTGGTGTGTGGATGCAAGTAGAGAAACTTTAGTTTTACACTATTTTTCTTTGGGAGTTTTCAGATGGGTTGCTGAAAGCTTCTGAATAATTAGAATATCTGTATTTTTCCACATTTTATTCACCAAGAAAAGGGAGATGTCAGTGTGTCTGTATCAGCCACGGACAATAGAGCCTGCAGAGGTGACGTCAATGTGCTTCACAATGTACAACCATCCTCACAAGTAAGTGCATTATACAGGGTGTGTAGCATCTGAAAGACACGGAGAAAGCCTTGTTCCTTCAAATTCGATATCAGCCCTGAAATCTACCAAAAGAGAATACTTCCTTTTGTCAGGCAATGCCCTCTTCTTTTGATGCCCTTAAACATGAACACCTGAGGTAAGAGAACTTGCTGTCACTAGCATCTTAATGTGAATTAATTTATACTGAGCCTTTCTCATGCCCCTAAGCAGGTGTGGACCACCTTAGAAAGAAGGTACTATACATGTGTTCAGAGATGTGAGCGTGGGGGCTCCTGATAAGGGAAAGCAGAGGTAGTCAGAGGATGGAAGAAGGCAATCTAGTTGAACAGTCATTGACTTGACTTGACAAACTTGACCTTCCATAATCTTGGTTAGAGATGCCATTTTAGCATCCAGAAAGGGAACTTTAAGTTTCCATCAAACTTATTATCCCTGACTCCTAATGGTAAGAGTCAGGATAATAATTAAAAATTTTAAAAAATCTATGTTAGATGTTTTCTGATATTTATGTGTGACTTATGTACATGAGTTTATAATATTATTTAGAATTTTTTAATGAGTTACTGGATTTGGCATAATAAAACCAATAAACCTGTGAACTCTTGGGGAGAATGTGCAGGAGGTTGAATTGTGACGTTTGTAGAATTTGCTTTGAAATTTTAGAAATTAAGACATTTGTGAAATCCCTGCTGATATTACTTTGGCAAATATGGACTTAATATTAGCTCATAATTATATCAATTATATTTGGAAGGTCAATTCCAAAGTTGCCTATGTGAAAAATAATTCTTTCATTTAATATAACCTTTTTTTCTGTGTGTTCTTCATAAAATTGAAGAGTATTGTGTAAAAGTATATTTTAAAGCTTTCAGCAAAATGTAATTTTCTTAAAGTTTAAAAAATTAGTCTCATACATCATTTTTGTACTGAGAGTTACAAGAAAAGAAACCATGCAGTACATAATAAAATGATAGTACTTTAACATATTTTTTCATATTCCACCTCTTTAAAATTTATTATAATGCTAATTCTACATAATATATACATGGAAAATGTACATTGTGTTGAGATATAAGTTAAATGGGTTAAAATGATTCTTTTATAAAAAAAGATTTATTTATTTTTATTTGAAAGAGCATCAGAGGAGAGAGAGATTTTTTTTTTTTTTTTTTTTACAAATTGAACAGCTTTATTTAAAACAGTGTGTAAAAAACCTTTCTTCTACCAAGGGTCATTTGGGTATTTATAACATCATTTGAAGACCATACAAAATCCTCAACTTAGAAGAACTGCCATTTGGTGAGGTGCGCTTCACCAGTTGCTGGTATTGATATTGGTAATGTCCACCACGAACGTGGGATCACATGGAGACCTCCCTTCACCTACATGAATTGCTTCATCCCACAGCTCATAAAAAGCACGAGTCCATTCCTGCAACTCAGCCACCGCCTGTCACAGCGCTAAACATCACCACACTTGTGTTCAGGATCACTCACCAGCCCCTCCAGTATGATGGCAGTGGCGTGTAATTAAATCACTGCAGCTCCATGTGTGATAAAGCCACTTTCCTTTTTATTATATTTGTTGAATATCTACTTGAGAAGCAGAGTTACAGACAGTGGGGAAGACAGAGAAAGGTCTTCCATCTGCTGGTTCACTTCACAAATGGCCACAACAGCCAGAGCTGCGCCAGGCCGAAGCTGGAACCAAGAACTCCATCTGGGTCCCCCACTTGGGTGGCAGAGGCTCAAACACTTGGGCCATTATCCACTGCCTTCCCAGAGCATTGACAGGAGGCTGGATGAGAAGCAGAGCAGCTGTGGCTGGAACTGGCAGCCCAATATGGGGTATTGGCATTGCAAGTAGCCGCTTAATCAGCTGTGCTACAAGGCTGGCCCCCCAACCCCTTCCAAAATGGGTCTTTCTTAAAAACGCATATTAAGAATTAACAAACCTGAGTTTCGTGTCTCCCACTGTGGCTAAGCATAGATCACTGTAAGCAAATAAAAAATAGAATATGTAGGTTGTTAGAAACCAACAGCTTACTTAGACAAAGTTCTGTAGTATTTCCATTAACCAAGGATTTATAAAGCTCTATTATGTCAGTCTCTTAAAATTTAGCCTACAAACACATATACTTGTAGGAATTTTATCTTTAATGCTACTGTGTATTTTTTTCCTTGAAATACAACAGACTTCCATTTACAAAACCAGGTAATTTTCTAGAGAATGGAATAAAAAGAAACCTACAACAAGATAGGGCCATGAATAAACTGTGGTATATGTGTGAACTTCATATTGTCCCACTTAAATCTATCTACACATACATGATTTCTCATGCTCTCCTTTCCTCATTTTTGAACAAACACATTTATGTAGTTTTCACACTCACCCATCTCCAAAACATGAAAAATAATTAATGATGTTCTCAATTCTGTGATTCTGATAGAAATAGAACTTTGTGTCAGGTATTCTGGCCATGCTTTATTGATACAATTAGTGAATGTTGTATATGGCTAATGTAGTGAACTTCAAAGTGTTTTGTATGCTACCTTACTAGTTGATAAAACGGTAATGCTTCTGAACCTCTGGGTGGGTAATACAAATAACTTTTATAGTAAAATCTATTACAAATAGCCCTTTGAAGACATTTTGAAGGAAAGGATTTATGGGACAGCACTTTAGCAGTTTCTAAAAGCAAAGGTAGTTACTTTCTAAAAGCTTTTAGGTGATTTCTTTTCATTCTAAAGAAACATCCATGAATATTTATTAATTGTAGGTGCAATTTCCCTGAGATGTGGTTTATTTACTCTGAACTAAAAATGTTTACAACATCAACAACAAAATATTTGTTCAACTCTCCCTTTTTCCTCATGAAGTTTCTGATCTAGTTTTTTTTTAAAGAAACTAAGTTAAAATAAATAACTAGCACTATTTGCTGCAATTAGAGGTATTAACTTAGACTGGTGCAATATAAGTGCTCAATAAAATTACTCATGTTTATGTGTTAATATGTGCCATATATCTATTTACAATAGTCTTTTAATAAATTGAATCATTTTACACATACTTCAAATACTGCAGGGGAAGTCAGCTTCTATTTTCCAAAAATCTAGTGAAATTCTCTATTCAGCACAGTCCTGTTGAGATACACTAATTAGCGTACATGCTCAGAAAATGATACATTGAAATGTTGGAATGTTCTCTTCCCCTCTCTCTGTTCTCCCTTCGTACCTTTCCAGGACAAGTGCATTTGCAGCTCTAGCAAATATATTACTGTGTTTTTTCTTTCTTTTATTTGTTAAAGACAATTTCATGTTTTCAACTAATTAATATTATGCTTTCCTCCTGTTTGTGTAACATTGCATATGAGTTTATGAAAAAAAGGTAGGCTTTCCAATTATATGCAGATAAGAATTTTATCTTCTTAATATACTTTGTGCTGTGGTCTGTGATTCTCTTCACATAGTGGATGTGGACTTTGAAGTTACTGTAGAGGAATATTGACTTCATAGTGCTAACCATGAAATACAATATGTAAACAATAATGTAATAAAATAGCTCATTAAATTTTCCAGGAAATATTCAAAATGCAAGATGTTTTGAAGCATAGTCCATTAAACACTTCCTTGAGCCAATAATCCCAAGCTATTCATAATGCATTCAGTATCTTGTTATGTACAGTCTTTGTAAGAGCTACTTACTAAGTGATTGAATAGGGTATATATTTATTTGTACCCTTATAATCATGATGACTAGAGAATAGATTTGTTTTATTTAAATATGAATTATTTTCCAGGCTTTTGAATGGTTTATACTAGTCTTGAGTACAGACTTTATGTACTTTTATACATAAAAATGAATAATTATTCTGAAAGACACCAGAGGAAAAAAATCTTTTCAACTTCTTTAGAACTTGAAAAATTCTATTATCAGACATTGTTTACTGAAATTTATTTATTATTTACAGAGAAAAATAAGCATTACTAATCCAGCAGAATCACAATTTTGAATCTTGAAATTAATTTTAAATAAATACTTGAATGGTATTCTGTGCAAATAATGTCACAAAAACAAGAATGTAACTATTTTTTAAATCACAGTAAAAAAGAGTGGGAAAAATCTATGTAGAAATTTAATTCTTCACAATGATACATAGAAGAGTCTGTGTTTTATTTTGGGATTTCTGTCATCCTAGGTATTTTGGAAATATTTGCTGTGTCTCAGGGGATTGTAGGAATACGAGGAGTTTTCAGCAACAAATTTTTAGCGATGTCAAAAAAAGGAAAACTCCATGCAAGTGTAAGTAGAATCCCTTTATATTTGTTAAAGGTGTTACAGAGATTTTACATTTGTAGAATTGAATGAAGTGATTTTTTTCAAATTAGTAGACAAGACAGACAATTTGCCCAGAGAACTTAATTGTTTGATAAAACTGTATTTACGTCTAACTAAGAGAATCATGTGTGTTTCTGTAAGTAATCATTTAAATGTTTTATGTGGTTGAAAAGGTTTGGTAGAATCTACAGAAAGTCTTAAGGGTAAGTGTACTTGGAAATAGCATTTTCAAAGTGGCTGTCACCATTTATTTCCCAGAAAGATCCAAGTAAGGAAAATTATTATATAGCATTTTTAATGTTTTGTGATGGTATCTGTGTTTAGTAGAGGAGGTTCTTATTTAATTTAAAAACTATATCTAAATAACATAACATAGTTTTATATTAACGTGCATTATCTACGAGAGTAAGCATCAAAATTGAAAAGAAATACTGTTTGATGAATTTTTATCTTGCATTTTTGTCACAACAAAAATAATTACTTCTTAATACTATAAAGATTAATTTTGCATTTTGGACAATTTTTTCAGATAACTTATACACTCTGTAATCATTAGTCAATTATTAATTTCTTTGCTTTGTTTTGAAAATATCCATTGCCTGGGAAGTACTAAGACATTTTAAAGAGAATAAAATATGTTTAACTTAGTCTTCCCACTCATACATTCTACTTATTTGTGATCTTATGCATGCATGGTACTTAAAAGTAATTTGTGCCTTTTCATTGTTATACTGTGTATAAGTTTCTTCACAGTCATTTTAAAAATCAATTATTCTTTAAATTTACTCCTCTAATCATTATTCACTTTAGTTTTTAATAAACAAATTGTCAAAATATCACTTTTCCAATTTTCAAAGTATATGGGAAGTTTTAATTAAAAGCATAATCTGTTGTAACTTATTACCTATGATTTTCAGTTTATAGAACTTTAAAGATTGAAAGAAAATTCTTCTTGGTTCAATATGTAAGACTTTTACAGTATTCCCTTCCTTGGCATCTAAAAGTGATTTGTGATTACCTTTTGTGGAGATGGAAGAATTCAAGTAATTTCTGTAGTTATCTGAGGATTAAATGAGATGATGCATGTGAAGCATTTTCTAAATTTGGTACATTATAAGTGCTCAATTAACATTGCATATTATTACATGGTAACAAAATAAATATAACAAATATAATAATCTACTAAACTCTGAGTCTATTAAAATAAATGGAAAACCTTTGCTGAACTCTTAAATCACTCATTTCAGGAATTATAAAACAATTTGCCTATTTCATTTTCTGAGCTATTATACTGAAACAGCACCCCAAAGAAGCTTTATTTGAGTAAGCTATAATATAGTATTCATAAGGTAATTGCTGTTTTATTTTTCACTTATTTATTTTAAGGGACAAAATTCTGTATTAGTATGAAAAAGTAAGACATTTTATTCTACTAAAATAGCTTTTGATTAGAAATCCACATACAAGATAGAAAACAATGGCTAAACGCATCTAAACCGGATAAGTTTTCCTCTGTCTTTAAGGTTGCAAAAGATTGGAATATCTTCAAAATATTAGAACACAATAATGCACAATGCATGTAAAGAAACTTTCTCTTACTGTTTTTTTGTTTGGCATGAAAATTTTGACTTTTCAAATATTCTTATTTAGCCCAGGCGAAAAAAACAGACTGAACTTGCATGAGTTTAAGGATAATTGCCACAGAAAGCGAAGTATTATAAATGGATGCCATGAGAAAGGTCAAGCTGAGAGGTTAGGATACATGATTCCTCTGTCAAATGCAAGTAACAAATTTCTAGAAATTTGACCCAAATGTCTACGGATGGCTGGCCGAAATCATGCAGATAATGCAAAACCAGCATCTGTTATTCTTCCTCATCTTGGCAGGCTAAAGTTATTTCATGGAATAATGACTTTTAAACAGTACAAAGCAAGCCTTGCTCTTGTCACTCACTGAAGCTCTTTGATATAAAAGTCATTCTGATGACTTTGGGCTGAATTGTAGATAAAAAATTAAGCCCTGTGATTAGGTGGATTCCCTTTAAACCAATTGTCCAAGCCTACTTTCCCTTATCTGAGCTTTTAATAGCACTTTTTCTCTGGGTGGAAATCTAACTAAATTATAAAGTGGTTTATTTTTGAAGAAGTTGAATTTAGAAATAGTATTAATCCTAACAATTATCAGTTTTATGCCTAGCTGGTTTCTTTCCTGCTTTCAGTTTCTAGTTAAGCCTGTTAAAAAATTGTTCTTGTACTTTAAATATAATTATTGGATTTAGTTTTGATGTTTAGAAAATAGCATCATCACCATGAGGGTTACAAACTCCTACAGGATCAGGATTTGAGGTATAATTTGTGAGTTGCTTTAAGATAGTGATTGTGCAGAGGCATTTGAACAGCACCGTTGCACTTCTGTGTACTAAGTAAGTATGAACTAAAAATGCAAAGTGTTCATATAATTCTGGGGAAAATAACCTTCCCCCCCCATATTGAGAAATCTTCATGGATAATTGTAGATTTTCAGGTTGACTTTTTAGTAACATTCAGACTAGTAAAAATAAGTTACTAGGGAGATACAGTGTGCTTTCTTAGTTCTTTAGAGGCCTCTCTTGTTCACAGTTTCTCAGTAGATAATGAGGTGAGGAAAGAGTCACAGAGATAAGTTATTTTCCTAAGGTTACAGTGTTAACAAGTGATTGGGCAGAAACTATATTCTTTTAAAATTTTCCTTCTTTCTCTTTAAACAGCATATTGCTTGGTTGATAAATGTTAGCTTAGAAAAAGATATATTAAGCATAGCTTGCAATCTATTACACTGTTTTTGCTTATTATTTTATAGAATTAATAAGTGCATGATTTAATAGTATTGTCATGTTGTAAGTAAAAATAACACTGTGGCACATCCTTTGGATAATTGAAGCATTCTATTGAGTAGCTAAATGAGCGGGGAATTTTAGATTTGTAGTTCAAGTTGCAAATTTAACTTTTATGTGGTTTCTAGTTCTCCCTCACTCTACTTTCCTCCCTCCCTGAACTCCCTTGCTCTCTCTCTCTCTGATTCAAAGCACTGTTTTGCACTGTCCCCCCACCCCCCTTCTACCTCTGTGTCTCCAGTGGTTTAAGATTCTAGATTGGAGGGGGATGTGTGAGCCACAGAACTTATCACAGACTTTCACAACTGTTGCTTATTCAAAGTGGTGGAGAGTCGGGTAGGGAACCCCTCTGAAGATGAACTTTCAAAACAAAAGACATTTGTTTTGTTCACAGAAGTCTTCATTTTGTAAATGCTTCATTGTCAGTGCACACAAAGAAGGCAAACTGAAGCAGCCGCCCAGAGTGGTTAGATTTGGGCAATATTGATGCTGACTTCATTTCTGTGCTTAGTTTGTTAATTCTATAAAAGAAGTTTTGTTTGAACTTTGACCACCTAAAGCGCAGAGCTTCCTGCACTCATCCCAGCCCCAAAGCCCCTCGTCCACATGCAATTGGCCTTCAAACCTTACTCCTGCACTCCCACTCTACTATGCAGCCGAATTCCTAGCACGCAAGTCTTCCTCAGGTTCTTTACAGGATGAAGCTGTGTAGTCTTCTCATGGAAGGGTGTCTAGAATCGAGAGTAGGAGGAGGTAATTGCTTCCCAGAGATCCGCAAGGGTTAGTCAGAGCCACTGCAGTGGCCTCCCCTTCAACGCATGCCCGTGCTGAGGGACATCGGAGCCGGAGCGCCCTTCTCTGTCTGCCTTTCTGTCTGGCCTCCTTTCTCGGGTTGGGTGTCTTTATTGAAAATCCTGCAGAGCACCCTTCCTGGTGGATCTGAGGTGGGTCCAGATGTGAGAGCAAAAGCCCTGGAGTTGAAGATAAGAGTTAGAATCCACTGCCAGCCCAAAATGCTGACTGCACCGTTTACCTAATCTTTTGATTCCTTGGTTTTATCAGCTATAAAGGGGTAGGAGGAGAACTAAAGTAATGATCCATTGTGAGAGTAATGGGATAGTGCAGAACACTCAGAGCAGGGCCTGGGAAGTAGGGGGCACTCACTTTTTCAAGGGATCTTCCTGAATTTGCTCCCTGGCAGCTGTCTGATGACCCCCGATGTCTTGCTTTCTGATTTGGGGGTCGGACAGCTGTGACCTTTCCGTTACTTACACCAGCCTCAAACCCTGTTTCTCATTCACCACTTTTTCCTCGGTACAGACTTTTTCTACATACAGTAGTCCCTTATCCATGGCGTTTGCTTTTTCCCAAGTGAACTCATTTGAAAGCAAAATTCCCAAGTTCAAGTTCTAAATGAGGCAAAAATCTGATATGGTTAGAAAAATCTTGTAACTCTTTCAGAGCCTTATTGTCCATCTTACTCCCCCCTCCCCCAAGGAAAAAAAAGAAAGAATCCTCTGAGGTGATTATCATGTGTTCTTCAGTCTTTTTATAAAATATCGACAGCTTGTTGTTGTCTATCGGGAAAAACATGTTTGCTTATTTTAAAGATTCGGAGAGAAGCATGCGGTGGAATTATTTTTGTTTGTTGGGGTTTTAGGGGATCATGTTTGGAAGGAAAGCTAATTGCAGAGTTTACGAAACAGGCATGGAATGTGTGCTTGGTCAGCCCTAAGCAAGGACTAAGAACGTCCTTCTCTCCTGGTTCAGAGGGTGCCAGCTGGCTCCGGGGATGGGAGTCGGGACTGGACTTCCTGTGCTGGGGGCAGAGGGAGGAGGAGCCAGAAGCCCCTAAAGTGGGCATGTTTACTGAAGAGGGGAACAGAGACTTGTGCAGTGCTCATCATCATATAACTTGCTAAGCTCCACTCTGCCAGTGAAGACCATGAACTGCATCAAGACTTGTGAATAGCAACTGCCCTTTCTAAGAGTTTCAATGTACACAGTCAAATTGACTGTCTGGCATTTCAAGACTGCAAACGGGTTCAGGGCTCTGCCTGTGCAGGGAATGCATTTTCACTTATTTTTGTCTCATGTAAGGGCCTAGGTTCTTGAGGAAATCTGGGTGCGATGTAGCTTCAGGGATCTGTTTTTGCCTAAAACAAGTGAAGATGTCGTATTTCTGAGATGGTTTGGGGAGCGGCACTTCTTGTTCATCAGTATTGTAATGTGGAACCACTTCAGAGCTAGTAAGACTATAGAAACCTGGTAGATAGCCTTGGTTTGTGTTGTGGAAAGAGCTTTAATCTAGGAGTCAGAAAATGAGATTGAAGTCTCAGATCCAGCTTGGCAGTTGATAAATGTGGGGTTTTTAAATGGATCATTTTATTTACTTCTTTGATGGAAAAGATACCAGTATCCCAAGAGAGGTCATGGAGTTACTGTGAGAATTAAGTAAACCACTTGACACACAATAGCATTTAATAACCAAGTTTGGGAGTCTTTAATTAAAGGCATTAGAAAGCAAGCCCCTGTCTTCTGCCATGTTTCTCCTGATGTGGTCCTTACCTCACCTGCATCAAAATCACATGAGATGCTGATTAATGATAAAGTCCAGCGTCTCACCTCAGACTCAGTAAAGCACAACATCTGGAGATGAGCTCTGCGGAGTCTGTGTTTGAAACGGGATCTCCAAGTAATTTGAAGCCAGCTCATGAAGTTAGGAAGCGATATTCTGTGTTTGATGTTTATTATTACATTACGCAAAGTTGATTATTATTAAACCTACCTTGTATTGTTCCTTGGTTGCTTGTCTGAAGAACTGAGATACAGAATAGCCAATGTCCAGTGCTGTGCAGCGAATATGGCCATGGTCTGAGATTTCATGGCATCACTGCCACTGTCCACTTATCTGGCGGAGAGTGAAATGCAACCCCTCTGTAGACATGTTGCCCTGCACTAGGGCAAAGCGATCCAAAGTGGCCTGGGCTTACAGTTTCTGTCCTACGCAGCCCCATTGGTGGAGATAGGAATGGGAACCAGGGAGCACTAGGAGGTAGAGACTAGAGGTAGAGATGCACAGAGCAAGGAAACTTACTTGGAGCACATTTAATCTCTAATTGTTTCATGACATTCTGTCATACCATTTCACTTATGTAGGTTGCTTAATTATTGTTCAATTTTATAAAAAATTGAAGCAAGAGGGAAGTCAGTGAAAAAAATGAAATAATTAAGATTGATTAATCTTGCTGCACTGTACATTTAGTTCTTTTTTTATTTTTTATTTCATAAATGTGAATTTACAAAGTGCAACTTGTGTATTGTTGTGGCTTCCCCCCCAAACCTCCCTCCCTCCCGTGGCCCTCCCCTTTCCCTCTCCCTCTCCCATCCCACCCTTTATCGAGTTTCATTTTCAATTACCATTTAGTTCTATAGTTGAGTGTAAGGAGAATTAGTACTGGCGGATAGCCTCAATTCATTTCCTACAAGATCTTCAGTCATCATAGGGCATGATATTTACTAAGGGACAAACCTATGTTAAGAGACTATGGAGAGGTTTTTAATAATTTTATGTTAGAAAGAATGTTCTATTTGGTATAAGTGAACTGCTGTTTAATTCCAATTTGTCAGAATTATTTTTTTGTGGAATATTGCAGTTGAAGTTTTGCTGTATTTGAATTGAATTTGCCCGTCCTTGAAACATCCATTGTAATTGTTGCTGTGATAAGTGATGAGTAGAATCATGTGTATGTTTTTCTGATGAAAGTTCTTATTTCCCTTAACAGCAATGTATTTCCTCTTCTTGAACTAATCTGGATATTTAAGCAAAAAAAAAAAAAAGAAAGGTTTTTTTTTTTTAAGTTTTGTTTGCTTTGCCTATTAGGAATATACTAGAATTGGCTGATTTGAGTATTTCATTTTAATTCTACATTTATGGCTGGTTGAATGTAACACTTGTTTTAACACTTGCAAGATGAAGGAGAAACTAAAGCGAAAAATTACAGGTAATCTAAGTCAACCCAGGACAAGGGCAGGATTGGGCTTATTTCCTGGTGAAAGTGGTGCATGGTCTGGTATGTGACAATGGACATCTGTTGAGTAAACCATTGAAAAGCTGAATTTAAAACAAGGACAGTTTTTATTTATTTTTTTTTTTACAGACATTTAAATGATAGCTTTTGTTATGTGACCCATGATGGGAGGGAGTTAAATGATGGGGCACAGACTTCAATAGGTTTTTGGAGGGCTGACTCACTTTCCTCCTTCATTCTTTACCTAGAAAACTTCTGCACATCAACCTCACTTTTCTAGAGAAATAATGCAGTTCTGTTACTTAAAAAGTCTGTATTTTTTTCAAAGCATTTCTTATAAGTAGAAGAGATTTTAAAAATGAAAATTAGCCCAGAAAATGTATTATCCAAAATTGTCTACTGTATATACTTCATTTTATTTTTTAAATTTTTTTTTTATTTGAAAGGCACAGTTATAGAGAGAACAGGAGAGACAGACAGAGAAAGAGATCTTCCATCCGCTGATTCATTCCCCAAACGACCAGTCCGAAGCTAGGAGCCTGGAACTCCTTCGGGGTTTCCCCCGACGGTGGAAGGGGCCCAAGTACTTGGGCCATTTTCTGCTGCTTTCCCAGGCACATTAACAAGGAGCTGGATTGTAAGTGGAGAAGCCAGGAGTTGACCCAGCACCCATTTGGGATGCCGGTACCTCTGGCTGGCGGTTTATCACGCTGCACTGCAACGCCAGCCCCTAGTGTGTATATTTTATTACCTGTAGCTAAGAGCTGTCTGTGTAGTGACTCTTTGCTGTAGAGATGCTCTGTGCATAACAGCAGGTGCAACAGCATGCGGCTTAGGATCACTGTCTTATCAGAGGAATGCTGGGAATACTCACAGGAGCAATTGATCCTTCAAGAAGAAACTGGATCTGCTGATGAAAAAACCCACTGAAATGTTCTTTCAAGTGATTTTGTTTTGTCATGGCTGGAATAATTTTTTCAGACAAAACATTAAGTTAGAACTCAATTAAGAAAGCCAAAACAGTCTGACTGCCTTTATTCTTGTTTTAATGGAGAATTTGGAAAGGCTGAGGGACTGCGTGATCTGTGTGAGTATTCGGAACTTTCAGACTTTGTACCCTGTTCAACAGTTAGGTGACTTTGGAAAGCTCTAGACTCCTCTTAAAAAGGAACTTTAGAATATGAATCTTGAGGAGGAAAGGAGAAAGTTTTTACATTGAATGATTTTAGGTAGTGGAGAGGGTGGATTTTCACCCATGAGAAAGACTCTTAGAATGGATACCATTTTTTTTTTTTTTTTTTAGTATGCCACAGTGTTTGTGAATGTGTGTGTGCGCGCGCACCCAAGTGCCTGTCAGCCACTTCAGTTTGAAAATGACAAGTTCTTGATTTTCTTCTATGCTTTCACGGACAATGAAAGGTTAAATAATGCATTGCATTTAAAAACCTAATACGTCAAATTGCACAGAGTAGTCACTGCTGTTTTTTTAAGACAGAGGTAGAAGTCAGGTGGTATAGTATACTATATATATTTTAAAATGTTATTCAGTTGTGTTTTATGAAAACACAGTCTGAGGGATGGTAAATGTACCCGACTATCCTTTCTAAAATGCCTTTCCAGATGGCTATAGCTTTTACTTTAAAAATAAAACTTTGGGATTACCTAATGAAGTGGAAAACCCTTTAAAAAACTAAGCAAGCTGTACACAAATCTATGTTTAACTTGTAGGAGAGTCTTTTTAAAACAAAATGCTAACAACGACTGGGTGATTTTCTAAGGTGATGTGAGCACAGCACTGATGGCCCACAGGCTGACAAGTAGTAAGACAGGATGTTAGGAACTCCACACAAAGCTATGGTTCCTTAAAACACTGCCTCCAGGCTGCTCAAGATCAGACCTCCAGGTCCACCGGTGGACTTGCGAAGGGTCTGGATACATAGCTGTGTAGCACGAAATACAGAGCTTTATTGACTGAACTGTACTAAATGTGAGTCACTCGGACAAGCTGTTGTACGTGAGGCAGATGTGCTGCCGGGAAATGCTCTGATGCTGGTTGCCTCTGACACTGTGGGGCCCTTGCACAAGTCAACATTCGCGTGTTGATTTCAGCAGTGGGTCTACGGTGATTGCCTCACAGCATTCAGACTTTAGAGTGGTGTGATGTTTATTGCTGAGAGAAGTCTGGCATTATTCGAAAAAGCAAGGGGAGAAAAGGTCTTTTTAATTCCAGTATAGAACCTCTTGTCTGATATGGAAGTTACACAAATTTTCATGTTTTTATACATAGAAGACAAATATTTGATAATCCCATGCCCAGGAATTCTATGAAAATGCTGCTCCCTGAAATTGGGAAACCTGGTAATCCAGATTAGTACAGAAATTCTTAATTTCTTGGGGAATACGGACTTGTTTCTGTTTGATGAAAGCTACAAATCCTTCTTGTAGAAAAGTAAGTTAATTCTCACAGTAGTCCTATGGGTATATGGCTTGCAGATACAGAGCCTAAAGCTAAGGGCCCAGTTGGCAGAATGGGTATTTGATCACATGTCTGACTGCACTCTTGCCTCCTTCCTGTACGCCATTTTCCCTGAGAGTTCCTCTGCGTGGCAGACTTAGCTCTTTCAGAACTGGCATTGATCTATTTGTCAGCCTCATCTCTTACTACTTTTCCCAAGTACGCTACGCTAAGTGAAGTCACACTCAACTCCTTATGAGTATTCCAAAGTGCTGATCTTTGAACATGCTGTTCCTGCTCTCTGAAAACCCTGTCTCAGTTCACCTGCCTCCCCAGTGTCTAATTGTAGCAGAGGAGCCAAATGTCTGCTTTTCCAGGAAGACTTTTCTGCCCTCATCCCTGCCACCTGCATCTTTATAAGATGCCCTTTCGTTATGCTGTTGTTGTACCCTCTCCATATGCTGTCATGACCCCACTTATCAAGCGTCACCATGATGGATGTCTTTGCGCTTCCCCTATTCTGTGAGCATTTCAAGGGTAGATATAGTGTGTGTGTGTGTGTGTGTGATGTGAGTCTAGCGGAAGTGTTGCTAGTGACTCCAATGACTTTTTTCTTCTTGGCATCAAATATACTCTCCTGTATCACACATGTGAGGATATATTTTTTCCTAAAACACATGCAATATTAATAGGGCCATATGCTACCCCCTCGCTCAGCAGCATGTATCACACTGATAACATTGCAGAATGTATGCTTGTTTCAAAGGAATCATCTGACCCCATTTCTCTGAATACAAATTGATAGCTTATCAGACAAGTGGTTTTTTTTTTGTTTTTTGTTTTTTGTTTTTTTTTTATAATATAGTTCTATGTATTTTCTTGATAGCTTAGGAGAAAAAATATCTTACGTTAAAATATTTTAACCACGAATTTAAAAGCAGTCACAGTATTAAGTGTGTTGAGTTTCACTTAGCATTTGTATCTGATTTAACAGTATGTCACCAAGCACCTAGTGAACAGAAGTCAGTGCTACAAAGATGAGTAAAGTCAGAATCTAGAAACAAAGCTTAAAATAAGCAAATATGTCTTTGTAAAGGAGAATAGAGCAAGGGGACAAGGATCAATAGAATTCGTTTGTTTGTTTTTCTTCTTACAAGATCTCATTTTATTACATGCTTGAAAATATTACCACAACTTACCTTTCCTCTTTTTGCCTCCTCTAGGCCAAGTTTACAGATGACTGCAAGTTCAGGGAGCGATTTCAAGAGAACAGCTATAATACCTACGCCTCAGCAATACACAGAACGGAGAGAACAGGGCGGGAGTGGTATGTGGCCTTGAACAAACGAGGGAAAGCAAAGCGAGGCTGCAGCCCACGGGTCAAACCTCAGCACGTCTCTACCCATTTTCTACCAAGATTCAAGCAGTCGGAGCAGCCAGAACTTTCCTTTACTGTTACTGTTCCTGAAAAGAAAAAGCCACCCAACCCCATCAAGCCAAAGGTTCCCCTTTCTGCACCTCGGAGAAGTCCCAACACAGTGAAATACAGACTCAAGTTTCGCTTTGGATGATCTTCACCTTGGCCTTGTGAGAAACCTTCTTTCCCCTCAGGAGTTCCCATAGGTGTCTTCAGAGTTCTGAAGGAAGAGTTGTGGACATAGCCTCGGCTGTCTTTACGATGTATTGAAATCAGGTCATTTGTTTCAGTTTGACTGAAACAAAAATGTTTTTGGATAGGAATGGAACTGGAATTCTTTGTTCCAATACAGGAGCACACTGCATCAGTTCCGTGAGACATAAAGCCTTTTGCTTTATGCTTAGGGGGTATTTAGAATTCTGCATTTTCAGAAAGTCAAATAGCCCGGACTGTGTATTTTTTTCTGACTTTTTCAATCAACCTGAAAGAACATACATGAATGCATTTTTATTTTTGATTTTTAAAGAATATTTTGATGCAGAAAAAATATTTTATTAACTTTATTTTTTGTTTTTGTTTTTTTTTTCTTAAAAAGTACCTCGGCATTGAGCATATTTTCTTACTTTTATTGTTTTAATTAATATGATGTAAACAACCATTTTAATGCTGTTTACGAATTATAAATGTGTTTGTAGCCTATTTCTAACATGTAGATTTCTTTTGAATTTTTCTATTCACTGAACTATTTTTTATCGTCTTTTTTTTTAGCCTTACCTCAGATAATGTAAGTTTAGTTCTGCATTTTTAAAATGTTTAAATTCTCTTCCACAGCACCAAAGGCTCGGTTTGGATTTGTGTGTATGTGTGTGTGACTTCACGACATTCAGTGGAAACCTGCTCCTCTGGTTGCTGGGCTAGAAAGGGTTAGAAGTAAGGAGAACGTGTAAGGATGTTTTGCTAGAATGGGGAGTGGGAAGTAAGGAACAGGATTAGAGGTGCAAGGATCCTAAGTTTGCAGCATTTATGGAGAACTAATTCTGTCCTGCCTTCACTTCTCGTTTTATCTCCCCCTTGCCCTCATTCTTGAACAGCTGGAGGAAGGCATTTTATTCTGTCCATCAAGCATACACTATGAAATCCGAGTGCTTAAAAATACTTCTGTGACCCTCTGCTATCTATGCTGTGTAGATCCGCAGGGAATAACCACTTAGAGAACGAAGGAGATGAATCGCTCAACAGTTATCCGTGTCACGTCCCATTGTCCAAAATATCCTTATTGCTCAGTCAAGCACCCTTTGAGCTTCTCATCCTAAAGGTAACTGATCCAGTGAATACATCTGCCCTTTTCCAGGCAAAGTTTCTGATGTATATTTTTAACAGCTGGCCTTGTGGTCTGGGATACTTAATTTGAGAACTTGATAAGTAGAAAATGGCACTTCATTCTCAACCCAAATACTGAATGCTGGACATAAATCAGAAAATTTCAACTTAAAAATTTGAGAAATTTATTTTCTTGGGTAATTGTTTTTATGGAGTTCTTCCAAATACAAATGTCAATCTTATATTCAGAAATGTGGCAATAAAAAAGTATAGCTAAAGGTTAGAAGTATGTCTCTCATAGTAAAAGCAAATGAGCTCATAGTTTGTGGTTTACATTTAAGCATGTTTAAAGAATACTGATAAACTCTTTTTTCTTAAAACAAAGTACAATTTATTTTGATGCACAAATGCAAAGTGGAAATTTTATCAAAATTGAACTTACTATCACATAAGCAGATTTCTTTTCTTTAAGTAAGAACAAACTATACTGGTATATATTATATATAGTATATTAAAAAATCCACCCACAAAACTTCATTCATTTACTCTAGTATATTATTTTATTATAAATTCAATAGTCTGATTTGACACTTTTTGTACTTAATACATGATTTTTCAAAAATGTAAAATGAAATGTGGAAAAGCTTTAATTTATACTTTAAGATATTCCTGGGTTAAATGAAATTGTGACATTTTGCATACAAAGATATTTTGAACTCTAATGAACTGGCATATCAACTTACATACACAGTGTAAAGTTAAAAACACTGCTCTTGTTAATTTTAACCTATTGTTAAGAATTGTACACTGTATATCAAGCTCACAGTATTCATGAAAATTTTAAGTTGCAAAGCAGGAGACTAGTAAGCAAACGTTTCCCTAAATAGACAAGGAAGGGGATACTAATGATTAACAGCAAACTAAATTAACACATATATTGTATAGGCTAAATAATGCTCGTAGTTTGATTAAACAGTAATTGCTTATCTTATTCCCAGTTTGATTTGATTCGTATATGAAGGTTAAAGTGCGATAGCTACCATATATATTTTGTAAGTCAGGACTTGTTGATTTTAAAACTTAAAGCCAAATTAAAATTTTAAAAATTTAAATTACACTTATCTTTAGATTACTGGTCATATACAATTGCATTTAATTAATGCTCAGTGAAGTATGAAGTTACCTAAATTAGTTAAATTAACTCATGTATGGAAAACATGTATAAATATAATTCCTTTTTAACATGTTCAACTTTCTCAGAGAGTTTTTGCCTACATAGTTTTTTATTAGTTTTTTATTCTTTTTAAGCAACTGTATCCACCTAACACCAGAGTTGTTTAATCTTGATTATGTTAATCTAAAAAAACAATTAATTTTACATTAATATTTAAAAACCTAAGAAGCCCAGAAGTTGGATGATGACATTCTCAGACTGACATTTCAGGTTTATCAATAGTACTATATTTAATTTAAGATACTCTTTGGAACATTTATAGTGATAAATTGATGCTTCCAATAATATGTAATAACAGCATGGCATTTACTCACAAAGTCCACCTTCACTTCCTTCTAAAGAAACTAACTGGGGAGTATGGGTGTATGTAAATTATCCTTAGTGGAGTTATAGTGGTCCTGAAGTTCAAAATTATGTGACAATAAAAGTTACTTCCAAATTTTGTGCACACACTCACACTCACATATATAATCTTGGATGCTTTTATATCTTATAACTAAAAATGAAACACCATCAATCTGTTAGGTAAATTTTCAAAAAGTACAATGGATCTTGAAATAGAAAACTGAAGTTTTTTTTAATGATTAACATTTTTGTACTTCCAAGGGAGACAGGGATTAAGCTGTGACTTCTCACATTTTCAATGGCAAACAAAAATACTGAATTCACCAAAATTTAAATTCAGACACTATTTTAAAAATTGCAGCAAATTGCCTATAGAGCTAATTTAAAAATAAAAACAGAATTGTAGGCATTGCTCCAATGGGAAGCAAGCCAAAATAATTTGTTCAGGGAATTCTATACCTTGTTTAGATTTACTTCATTGCTGCATCTAACTTCTGATCATAGAAAATCTATTTTTAGGTCAATTTTTTCAAGAAAAAGTTTTGAAAGAAGGAACTTTTAGTTAAATGAACATGGCTCATTTATTTTTTTTCTTGCAATGGTCATTCAGTTATACTGGCCGGTATTTTAAATAGGCTTCTCATATACGGAAGCATGAGCAGTAATGTCCTCCCTCTCACTTTTTGTCCTATTCAGAAGAGTCAGGGAGGAAAGGGACTAGAACTCAAACTGAGCTGGGTGAGGAGGCACTTGGACATTTAAACATCTTGCTCACCACTGAATCAGTCAAGCGGGCTACAAATCATCATTAGTATTCCAGCAATTTTGTGTAATAAGACGAATATTCTATGATCAGCCAAGAACTCCTAATGTACTTTTTAGTTAATGCAATTGCTTTCTGTCTTGACTGCACTGATATCAGAAGTCACTAGTAAATGTGAGATTGGTTCAAGATGTTTACAAAATGGGGACCAATCCTGGCTGAGCATTTTATGAGGGATGAGAGAAATCCACATCAACCTGGAGAAGAAGGATCAGAGCAGTGTCATTGTCAACAATAAACAGCTCAGGGCCCCTCATTCAGTAAGTCATTCCTGAGCACTTCTTTTCTGATAAGGTGTCCACATTCTCTATGAAGCCGTCCAGAAATTAATGAAGAAGGATAAGTAACGTCTTCCTGACATTGTTCTTCCAAATGAGGATGGCTCTTGGCCTGACTCGGTATAACTACTGCCTTACTTTCCCAATAACTCAGGCAATATTTCCTGAGGTCCCACCTCAATAAAGCCACTCAGCTGAATAGGGCAAAAAGTGAGAGGGAGGATGCCACTCTTCTTTGCTAATAACATCTTTTGTTGTTCTGTTTGTTCAGTAGGTTCTTTGTGGATGTGAACAGCCGTGAGCTCTCACATTCTGAACTTCTGGAAATCATGTATATGTCTTCAGTGCACACTGCCCAACTTTAGATCAGGCTGATAAAAGGAACTTAAGAAATGCTCTTAGCTGATAGCGATTTTCAATGATGTGTCTCTCTAACCCAAACACTTTGTAGAGAATAGTATATATGCTACTGATTCACAAAACTCAGCTTATAATTTTAGAGCTAGGTCTCTGGCACATTTTAGTTGCTTAAAAATGCTTTTAGGATCAATAAAGATACTGAATTTTTGATGAAAATAATGATGACAGGTATGAGAATTTCATGTGAGATATGAAATAGCTCCTATGATAAGAATAAGAATACCTTCTGCCATTCATTCACCCTGTTCTTGGACTTCTCAAACACAAATTCTGAGACCAAACTAAAAATATCAGCCACTTGAAAGCTGCATTTCAGCATCAATAAAGTAGTCATCCTACGACACTTCAATTTCATTGGCAATCATAAAAATAGGTTACTGTGCAAATCCAGGTGGTTTTGCTATTTGCAGGTCAAACATGCATTCCAGCAGCTCCTCAGTAAGTTATCAGTGGGAGAGTGAAGATATTTCTATTTGGTAATTTATTTCTGGCTGCGTTTTTTACCGTTCCACAGATAAGCTGTCCTGGAGAAGACCAACTTTTTTTCCATACCCTACAGAGAGATTAGTGAATGCAGAATTGCACAGTGACATGTTCAGCTCCAATGTGTTTCTCATTAAATTCTCTGTTGTTCCCTCTGTGGGAAACTGGAGAATTTATCAGATTTTCATCTGGGGAGGGGAATTTCTGCTGAGGGGCAACACAATGTCTTTCACTCTCCGGAGTGCAATTATGGCTGTGCTCCCAACAGCACCGTTTTGGGACAGAGCTCTCATTGTGGGATGTGTGCATTTCATAACCTGTTTTCTACCCTGTCACAGGTTATATATTTACATTTTTTGAAGCTTGCGAGTTGTCCTACATATGTCTCAATAAAAAAGCCCCTGGGAGTAAGGGTACCTGCATTCTAGAATATTAAGCATATAAGGAGAATATATAAAGATTTCTATAACTGTCCTTATCCTAAGGGAGCAAGTGAGAGAAATAGTTTAGATTTTGGAAATGAAAACTGACACAAAAGTACTACATTCTCACTCAACTTTTTTTTCATAATGGATGCATTACAAGAGAGTTAAAATGATTTTTCCTTTTTAATAAAGAAAGGCAGTCATCACAATGACATCTATATGTTCCCTCTGAGGCCTTAAGTTCCTATAAATTATGATTAAGAGGGAAAGTCCTGCTATTTATATATGTGTCCATGTTAGTGTATCATCAGTGTGTAATAAAATTGTATCAGTTCCAAGAGACAAGTTTGTTTTCACCTTAGAAATTATGTTGTCTCAGATTCTCAGCCTTTACCTTATAAAAAGAAAGAAAATGAGGCAAGTACACATGCATCCCTGCTTCCTGCTGCAGAACCCAGACCAGTAGCAGATTCTCTACTAGTCCAGAGAGTCTAATGTCCAATGATGCAAATCAACTTGGTCTACCAAAACTTCAAGGTCCCAAGAGGTCAACTCAGACTAAAAGAATAATGATTTCCTGATCTTTAATAACTTATGGTTAAGATACTAATAAATTTCATTTTTAAATTAAATTTAATTTTTTTAAGGATTTATTTATTTGAGAGGCAGAGTTACAGAGAGAGGGAAAGACAGAGAGGTCTACCATCCATTGGTTCACTCCCCAAATAGTCACAATGGCTGGAGCTGGGCCAATCCAAAGCCAGGAGGCAGGAGCTTCTTGTGGGTATCCCACGAGAGTGCAGGGCCCCAAGTACTTGGGTCATCTTCTACTGTTTTACCCGGCCATAGAGATAGCTGGATCAGAAGGGGAGCAGTGTCGGCCCCTTAACTTAATTTTCAAGATTGAGGATTTTTTTTTTAAAGATTTATTTATTTATTTGAAAGACAGAGTTATAGAGAGTGAAAGAGAGGGAAAAAGAGAGAGAGAGCGAGAGCGAGAGAGAGAGAGAGAGAGCACTCCCATCCACTGGTTCACTCCTCAGATGGCTGCAACAGCCAGGACTGGGACAGGCTGAAGCCAGGAGCCAGGAGCTTCATCTAGGTCTTCCACATGGGTGCAGGGGCCCAGGTACTTGGGCCATTTTCCACTGCTTTCCCAGGCCATTAGCAGGGAGCAGGATGGGAAGTGGAGCAGCTGGGACTCAAACAGATGCCCATATGAGATGCTGGCACTGCAGGCCACAGCTTTAACCTGTTAAGCCACAACACCAGCCCCTAATAAATTTCTAAAAATGCATTCAAGGTTAATAGTCCCTAATAATAATAGCACCTGGCAATGTGCTAGTGTTCTAGGTGTACGATGAAACATAGCACCTGTTTTGGGAGAAATTTATGTTCTTGCTTATTGGGGAAGTGAATCATATCTTTTGAATGTTATATCCAGTTCTCGGTAGGCTAAAATGATACTTATTCTTACCAAAGCAACTTAATTATATTTAGACACTGTTTATCACTCCCCAAATGGTCTCAATGGCCAGAGCTGAGCTGATCCGAAGCCAGGAACCAGGATCTTCTTCTAGGTCTCCCACACTGGAGCAGGGACCCAAGCACTTAGGCCTCTTCCACTGCTTTCCGAGGACATCAGCAGCGAGCTGGATCGGAAATGGAGCAGCCAGGACTTGAACTAGCACCCATTTGGGATGCCTGTGCTGCAGGCAGATGCTTAACCCACTAAGCCACAGCGCTGGCACCTTCATTGCTTGTTGATGTGCAGGATGTTGTTAAAGATGCAAGATTGTCTTTTGCTCATCTAAAGATAATTAGGGTTATAATACAGCACAGGAAAATGGCATGTAGGCCTTTGTAGAGAGATTTCAAATTCCACCTAATATACCCAACTCTGATCTTATTGCTGGGATTGGAAAATGAATGATCATCTGATTTCAAAATTTCTCAGGAATTGGAATAACTGACTTGTATTTCCCAGAGTCTGATTTATTTCCCAAGACAAACCTATCCACAGCGCAGAAATAAGTGTGTGAATTTTAAAAATCAAGTCACGAACAGGGCATTGAGTCTTGCTTAACTTTGAAGCGTTTTCTACCTTTTTGCTGGAGGCAAGAACATTTTTGAACAATTTGGTGCATTTTTTGTAAAACACTACCTCCCACTGTTGATCTTCAACAGAGGATTATGTATCAGACTCCCTTTGCGAACAGCTGCTGCTCTGTGGACTGCTGGGATTAGAGCAAACGAACCTCCCCCAGGACATTTGAGGGGGCTGGCAACTGTTGCTGTGTCTACCTTGGGTGTTACAGAGGCACCCGTGCAGTGGTTTCAGCCAGCGTTCCTGCAACGTTGGCCTGCAGTCAATAAATATTTCAAGTCTCTCTCCCTGAGGGTGTGCTCAGAGGACCACCCGGCAAGTGTCTGCGTCTGTGGTCACAGCTTCATGCCGTGGGTGTAAAGGTGGGTGTGGAGCCAGAGGCAGGATGTACAGGCAGGATCCAATGTGGTTAAAATTTGGGATCACTATTCTGGCTTTAGGGAATATGGAGACAACTTCATGCCAACACTCATTCTGGGAAAAGAAGCATGTCCACCAGGGGATTATCATCAAGCATCAGTGTGACTCACTCAAGGGTTAATGCAAGGAAGCATTCATAAGAGGTGAGGTTGCAGGTTGAGAGAGAACTAGAGGCCTCCTGTACTTCTCACCAGGCAAGGGAGAAGGCTTCTTCCCTGTAGCGAGGCAGTGCTCTGATTTTCCCAAAAGGATCCAAGGGGGAAACTTGGATCTTTAACTCTTTAAAATATGGCGTGAATCAGGCATCAGAAGAGTAATGCACTGAGCGGGCACATCTAATGAACCGAATGACCAGAGATTGGCCAAGCGTCTGTTTCCCAAGAAAGAGACTCAAAGGCCAGGGCCATGACAGCCAGTTTTATATCACTTAAGAAAACAGGAGGGACAATGAAAAGGATGTCTTACATTGATTTTGGGACCTAGGGTCAGCTTCCTATCATCCTAGGGAGGGTGGGTCTAGTTATTAAAAATTATAAAAACTCCAAGGAGAGTAAGAGGAGAATTTAGAAGAGAATCTTTTTACATTTGTAGGCACATATTTCAGTATCTTCATGGGAGAAAGAACTTCATACAAGAAATGCCAAATGCAGAAGTTCCCGTGACTATACCAATCCTAACTCTTGGCTCCACCTTTCCAAACAGCTAAGTGTGTATTATTTTTTCATTATGTTCTTTCCATGAACTTTCTGAAATCCCTTGCATTATACTAAAACAAGTGGACTATATTTTCCTAAATTCTGTAAGGCACATAGTCAATTTGTGACTTGTCACCAATACTTCTGAAAGAGTCTCAAAAGCTGGATAATTTTCTCCTTTGGGAAACACATTTTTTTCTTGTTTGCCGAAGTGCAATTTCTCCTGGTCTTTCTGCTATTTCACTGGTTGCTCCTTCCTTGCCTTGTAGGCTAGTGCCTCCTCTACCTGACTTCTAAACCTTGCAGAATGCCAGCCCTCAGTTTTTGGCTCTTTTCTATTCTCCAACTTCACGCCTCAAGTGATCTCACCTCTGCTTTAAATACCATCTGCATGCTAATGATTCCCAAATTTAAATCCCCAGCTTCAACCTCTCCCGGAGTTCCAGGTTCACAGAATCAACTGCTGCTGCTCTAAATTGCTACTTGGATGTTTAACAGGAATCTCCAGCCTAGCATGTCCAAAACTCTATTTGTGTTCGCAAACCAGCTAGGCTTCCAGACTTCCACAGTTTAATAAACAGCATGATGATTTATTCAGTGACTCAAGCCAAAACTCCAGGAATCATCCCTGTGCCTTCTCTTTTTCTCATAACCCTCATCCAGCCCACCAGCAGCTCCTTTTGGTAAACTTCAAAATAAATCACAAGTTCCATCCCATCGCACTTCTCACTGTCTACTCCATACCTTAGTCCAAGTTACATCCACTTAGTGTATGGCTACAACACACAACTGATCTCTTCTCACTAGCATGGATTTTTACAGAGACCTCAGGGTGAAAGGTTTAAAACCAAAATCATGTATCTGTTGTGTTCAGAACCCTTCAGTGGCTTCCCAACCACTAGAATGGTTCTGGTCTTTCCTTAATTCCTGTTCCATCCCCTACTCTCTTCAAACTTACTCACTTTGCTTTAACCATAGCTGCCTGGGACACTTTTCTTACAATTCTTCATTAATTTTACTCTTTCCCTTTTCAGTGATGCCTTTCCTGACTACCCTATTTAAAATATCTTCCCCTAGTTACTCCACCTCATTTTTCATGTTCTTGAATTGTCTTGCATCCTTTTATGTTTATTGGTTTTCCCATGGGCATATAAGTAATCTGTATCCCCCCATCATGCATAAGTACCTTGAGGGAAGGCACTTTATTTGGTTTATTCACTGTCATATGTCTGGTGCCTGGCAACTTACCTGCCAGAAAGGAGGTACTCTATCCACTGAATGAATGAGAACAGTTCAGTTCTGCTATAATGCTTGTTGTAAAAATGCCAATTTGTTCTAGCTCAACTTCCATATTAGAGAATCATTTGAGCCTTACATGAATTTTGTGTTGGATTATATGTAATTTTGTGAGAAACACTAGCTATTTCAACCAAGATAAATTGTCTAGGGATATATAATATATACATACATGGACCTCATGAGTTCAGTGCACCATAGGTATCCAAATCTGGTATTACAGATAATTTCCTTTTACAATGTTATGGACAGAGTTGTGTCCCTTCAAAATTCATGTTGAAGCCCTAAACCCCAATATAACTGTATTTGGAGATAGAGACTTTAGGGAGATAATGAAGATGAATGAAATCATGAGAATAGGACCCCAACTCCCACAGGAATGATGTCCTTAAAAATAGAGGAAGAGACACCAGAGCTCTCTTTCTGTCCATGTGGAAGGCAAAGTCATGTGAGGATAGAGAGAGGAAACCATTTGCAAAGCAGAAATAGAGCCCTGACCAGAAACTGAATCTGCTGGCACCTTGATATGGGACCTCTAGCCTCATAACTGTGAAAAAACAACTTTTGTTTAACCCACCCAACTTGCAGCATGGTGTGGTGGCAGCCCAAGCAGACTATTAGAATCTACCTGCCAATCACTCACAAACTACAAGCTTGGTTGCACACGGAAGAACTGCCTCTCCTTTTAATTTTCTCCAGTCTTTGAATTTTTCAAAAGTCTTGAATGTATTTCTTTGAACACACAGACATTGAACATGGTACACTCAGAAATGATCTATTTAACAGTTACAGACTATTGGGGGTGGGAGGGAAAGATGTCAATTCAACGTGGTTAGTTTAATCAACATGATTAATTGAACAGATGAAAAAAATTAACAAACATTTCTTCATCTTCTTTGTTGGTATTTGTTAACTCTCAAAGGTCCTTTAATATCATTCTACTTTGGAGTAGAAAGAATCCATGATGTGATTCCAATTTAGAGGTAACCAAAACCTTTTAATTCTTCTACTAGACATAAACTCTGTCTTCAATTTGACTCTCTTAAGGTAGATCATAGTTTCTAATGTGGCACCCATTACTCTCTCATATTAAAGCTCACTTCTCTTGTCAGACTCCTATTCTTTTTTGTTTTAAGATTTATTTATTTATTTGAAAGACTTACAGCAAGAGAGGGAGAGACAGAAAGAGAGAGAGAGAGAGAGAGAGATAGAGAGGTCTTCTATCCTCTCGTTCACTCCCCAAATGGCTGCAATGAGCAGCACTGAGCCAGGCCAAAGCCAGGAGCCAGTAGCTTTATCTGGATCTCCCATGTGGTTTTTGGGGACCAAGCACTGGAGCCATTCTCTGCCACTTTCCCAGGCACATTAACAGGGAGCTGGATTGAAAGTGGAGCAGCTGGGACTCAAACAAGTGGCCATATGGGATGTTGACCCTAAGGCCACAGCTTTAACCTGCAGAGCCACAGTGCTGGCCTGAAGAATCCTATTCTTTCTTAGAGTAAGCTCCTTTCAAATGATAAGACAGAAAAAAAGAATTTTCATAAATACAAATATGACAGAAACTAAGGCAAAGACATAAATGTGTATAGAGAGACATAGGAAATTGGACTAAATGGAGGCTAAGGCACTATCCAAACCTACCCTTTTAAAAAAATACATAAAATGCACTAATTCTAAACATGTTGTTTGACCAGCCACTACATTAATTAGAATTTACGTGATTTTTATCAAACTCTCACTGAAGAGGAAAACTATAGTAGTAGGCCTTAAAAGAATGGACCTTAAGATGAGTATGAGTACTTCAGTGATAGGTCACACATTTAGTACTAAGGTCCTTACTGAGAAAGCATATGATCTTCTCTTTAAGAGGTTTGGTACAACTAATTGTCCACATATCTTGAGTGGAAGAAATGAGAATATGAGTGTTGTTGACAACAACAAAAGAAACAGACTGCTGAATTCTACAAAAGATGGTTTGTTTTGTCTTCAAAATACAGTCAGGGGCAAAGGAAAGGGCACTTGAAAAATCACATGCATATTTTTAGCAGAAGTTATGACCACTTGTATGATTCAATATAAAATGTGTCACATCTGCATAATAGCTTCATACTTGCTCTTATGCTAATTGAACTATGCATTCCCTATTGATGCATTCCCTATTCATGTTGAAGTGTGGGTAACAAATGAGAGAAGTCAACAGTCATGGCAATTGGACACACTGGATATCTTTCTTCTATGACTCTGAGTCAGTCTCCTCAGTGGATTACTAAACACATTCCAGAAATCTCATAAGTTACTACTGGTCTAAAAATGGATATAATTAAAGATGAGTAAACCTACCGCAGAGCTTGATGTAATCTGTAGGCTAATTAACGCAAACTATTTACAACAGACTTGTATTCCACTTTTCTAAAGATTGCATATACGTTACTACAAGTTCATAGACCTATCCATCACAAAAACAACCCCTTCCCCAACACATTTGTACCAAAAAAAGGAGATATCTGCATTGTAACAGGTCCCGAGGAACTCTCACCAGAGCCAGCCTAAGATCTGGCAATCCTTCATGAATTCCATTATCTTAAGGATTCACCAGTAGGTACCTCTGGGTTTGGAGTACTGTGATTTGGAACAGGAACTCCCAACACCTAAGATCTGTTTTCCACAACTAGATTTTTTTTTATTACTATGCTACTGGCTGTTTTCCATGGTAGGAGGACAAATTAAATTCTTTCTCTTCACGTGTGACAGAGTATTAGTAAATTCTAGAAAATAATATTATCTTTCTTGATGTTTCCTAACTTACTCTTTTTACTTTTCTTTTCTTTTTTTTTTTTTTTTTACAGGGAGAGTGGATAGTGAGAGAGAGAGAGAGAGAGAGAGAGAAAGGTCTTCCTTTTCGCCGTTGGTTCACCCTCCAATGGCCACTGTGGCTGGTGCTTCATGCTGATCCGAAGCCAGGAGCCAGGTGCCTCTCCTGGTCTCCCATGGGGTGCAGGGCCCAAGGACTTGAGCCATCCTCCACTACCTTCCCGGGCCATAGCAGAGAGCTGGCCTGGAAGAGGGGCAACCGGGATAGAATCCGGTGCCCCAACCAGGACTAGAACCCAGTGTGCCGGTGCTGCAAGGTGGAGGATTAGCCTGTTAAGCCACGGCGCCGACCCCTAACTTACTCTTAACACAAATCTTGTAAAGGAAGACTTTCTATTCTTTGTGGGCTTGCTAAGAGACCTATGAAACAGGACAAGACATTTCTGGATAATTTGTTCTGTCTATTCTCACATTCAAACCATAAATCTTATGTACCTTCTACTCTTCTGAGTGCTTTTGCCCTTATCTAGTCAGTCCTCACATCACTTGCCTGTGTACCAGAGATTTCCCTCTTTTGGATTCTAAGGAATTGAGGCTGAGTAACAGTATATAAATCTCCAAGATTCATAAGGCAAAGTTGAGAATCAAACTCTTTTTCCTGTCTTCTAGTTCAGTGCTGAAGGAAGATTATTAATGACGAAGTTTTAGTTTATATAGCATGTTCACTCTTGAAATTCTGTATTACATAATTCAAAATCGAAATATTTCCTTCTCTATTGAGACAGCTATTGGGATTTCTTAAGGTTAGAAAAGAGCAAATGGTTATCTCATTCTCTGAGCCTGGACACAGAAGTGATTGGATTTGTGTGGTGGTCTATACGAGAGATGCACTAAGCATTGTGGAAGACTTGACCAAATGAGAGATTGGAAACACATTATAGACAATGAATTTGATCTGCTTTAGTTACCCTCAGTTTGCAGAGTTGTCTCCTGATCTCTTCTGTTACTGAATACATTTTTCTTGCACATTCTGATCTTTGGACAATAACACAATTTTTCTTTCCATAGTTATACCTAGAGTTATGCCCAGATGAACTTTCATAACAGAGTTTAAAATCACCTTTTTTTCTTTTTTGACATCAAAGAACCAGAAAACAAATTACAGGAATCATCACAAAAACCAGGACCCAAATCCTATCTCTGAGATACCTTAGTCTCATTATAATTTAACCTGATCATACTTTAGGAGTAGTTGAAAATATTCCACTTTTTCTTAGCTGTCAAGCTTCAGTTGATACATCACAGATCCCTAAAGCTATGTAGGGAACTCTCCCCTTAATTCCATCCGCTTCATTTCTAAGCATCTGTAATAGTCACGGCTGGGTTCAGTGAGAGTTCTGCTTGCTGTGAGCGTGAGATCATGCCCTAAGTAATTACAGTGAGCGTGCAGTGAAAATATGTGGTGAATATAATGTCAGGAAATCATGCAAATTTTATTATCCTCAGTGAAGTGGTGGCTGGTGGAGAACTTGTCAGTATTTGCAACTTGAAGCCTAATTACCTTGATTTACTTGTAGTACCATTCATAACCTTGCTGCCTTGCTGTTCCTGACAGCACTTCTGCATTTTACAAGAAAGGAATAATGCCATGTAAATAATTTAAAAACAATAAATCATTTAGAGTGGCTTTAAACCAAAACCTAATGCAGTAGCTGGCTGAGTGCTTGCTACACTTGACAGGTAGCTGGCATACAGAATTCATCTACGTCTAAGAGGTATTTACTTTTAAAACCCACAAATCCAAAACAGGCAGACCGAAGAAAAACGAGACCTAAAGCCTCCTCTATCTTGAGTAGTCCCTTTTACCTTTCGGAGGTGAAATGAGAAGTAGAGAAATTTGGCTAGGATAGTTCTACTTCAAACACAGATTTGCTGAGTTATGCTAGGTAAATGACTAATTAAGGCTGATTCTCCAGCAGAGCCGGCAGAGTGTTGGAGGAGCACAGCAACAAGCCTGGGGCAGTACCCCCACCTCTCCCCTCACCCCCACCAGCTGGAGGAGAGAACAGGGCTGACGGGTAACCAGCTCCAGGAGGGTGGTGCTCCATTCTCTCTGCTCATTCCTATTCACCCAAGACAAAGCAGATAATGAAAAGCAAAATCCATCGAAAAAGCTTCTACTTAAGAAAAAAAAGGTAGGATGACTTCCATTACGCCTGGGGGAGAGCTGGGTTGCCAGCTGCTTTTGGACAATTGCGTTCCTACTGGGTGCCAAGCCTGTCATTATCTCTTTTAATCCTCACAACAATTCTCTGAGGTAGGTATGATTATCCCCTTTTATAGATAAGGACAAAACCTGAGTTAGATTAAGTAATTTGCCTGAGATCACCAGCTAGGAAGTGACTGTCAGGATTAAGTCTGAAGCTGTCTGACTCAGGAAGCAGTCTCCCGACACCTGCTTGGTTTCCCATCCCCCTCCCAAATCTGATTTCGTTCTTATCTATCAATGCACTTCTATCTCTGACATGATTTTGAGGCAGTCCTATGAGCATTGAGATGGGTGGAATCCCTGGGGTACAAAGGGATCCAGAAAGTCATCTGCCCAGGTGACGTCTGAAGCATCCCCAGCCCACTTTCCCTGCAAGGGTCTCCTGGCTGCTTCTGCCTGAACACACCCATGATAGGGCAGCACACCCAGCACGATGGATACAGGTGAAAGCTCCATTTCTTCTTCAACACTGCTTCTCCCCATCTAGAGTTATTCTTTCTAGAACTATTCTTTCCTCAGGTTCATGGTCGCTGTGTTTCCTTTGTTATGTGTTTCTGTTTCAGGAGAGACCTTAGCAGATCTATTAAAATCCTAATTCTTCCAAAACACCAGCATTCAAATACATACTTCCTTAAACGTTCTCAAACTTTAGTCTGCATGTGAATCACCCAGTGGACTTGCTAAAACACAGATTGCTGTCTTGTGAATTACAAATTCACAATGTAATGCTTCCGCTCATAGGCTCATGGTTGGCATTCAGTAATGTTGATTCCCTTTTTATTCTAAATTTGTAATGATCCACATATTTCCTGATTTAAATTTATCCTGGTCTTCCTCAGGCTTTGGGCTTCAGTTTCCAATTACTAGCAGTACCTTCCTGGAATTAATGAATTTAGAAGGAGGAAAAATCAAGCAGTACTTTAACCAATTATTTGTACTATGAGAAGCAGACATGGACAAGAGACATTTCAGTGTAGTGAAAACTCTTCATTGAAAAATTAATATGTCTTTAGAAGATTACTCCATTCAAATGTATTTTAAGTGTTTTTTTTTTTTTTTGGGGGGGGGGAGGCTTATTCTGTAAGAACTAAAAGTAAACGGCCCAGTCCAGTCAGTAAAATCTGCAAGAAGCTTACTAATGAGGAAAGGCCAACATATTTGCTAAGGGTTAGGCACTGAGGAGAAGGCAGGTAGTATTCCTTGAGACAGTTCATTGTTCCTGCCTTTTTGTGGGAAAAGATCACTACTGAGGAAGGACCCCGGTGGGCTTTTATGAATTTTCAAAGTACCATCCCAGGACCAGCATCAACAGCATCGCCTGGGATCTTGGTAGAAATATGAATTGTCTGGTCATATCCCAGACCTAATGGATTAGAAACATTGGGCCTGGGGCCCAGACATCTGTTTTAACAAGTCTCCAGGGGATTCTGAAGAACAAGACATTGGAAAACTTTGTTAGACATTTTAAAAAATTATTTATTTTCATTTTATTTGAAAGGTAGAGAGTCAGAGAAAGATGGTCCATCAGCTGGCTCACTCTCCAAAAGCCTGCAACAGCCAGGGATGGGCCAAGCCAAAAGCAGGAGCTAGGAACGCCATTGGAGTCTAACTATGAGTGGCATAGACTCAAATACTTGAGCTATCACCACTGCCTCCCGGAGTGCACTTTAACGAAAGGCTGAAATCAGAAGCAGAGCCAGTACTTAAACACAGGTGCTTCACTACGATATGTAGGCATCCCAAGTGGTGTCTTAACCCCTCTACCAAATACCCACCCCTTCCTTGCAGCTACTTTTCTAAAGAAAGGTTAGAAAGTGCATTGACCTACGATTGTAGCTGTGACTCAGGACAACCACTCCCAGTAGAATCTTGTATGAGGACAATGAAAACTATCTGAAGGGCAGAAAGAAGCCCTCAATAGCTTTCGTTGGAGAATGGTGATTCTCAACCCTAACATTAGAATCACTTGGGGAAACCAAAAAATACCATTCAGATTTTTTTAACCACAATAATGATAAATACTGTCATGTGCTACTTAATATGGGAATACTGCATGTTCTGAGATTCCTTATTAGGCAGTTCCATTGTGTGAACATCACAGAGTGCACTTACACAAGCCTGAATGGGATAGCCTACTGCAAACCTAGGCTATCTGGAATATGTGTGTGTGTGTGTGTGTGTATGGAATAGCCCATGGCTCCTAGGACCATGATGAACAAAATAGTGTGAGATTAAATCAAGCTGAGGAGGAAATGATGCGATCAAGAGATTTGGTAAACATGAGAGGTGTGAGGCTACTGTTGGTGCAACATGGAAGATTGTTAAACAGCAAATGTTTTGAAACTGTTTAAAGGCAGAGTTATGGAGAGGCAGAAGCAGAAAAAGAGAGAGATAGAGATAGAGAGAGAGAGACAGAGACAGAGACAGAGAGACAGAGATGTCTTCCATCTACTGGTTCACTCCCTAAATGGCTGAAACGGCCAGAACTGAGCCGATCTGAAGCCAGGAGTCAGGAGCTTCTTCCAGGTCTCCCACATGGGTGCAGGGGCCCAAGAACTTGGGCCATCTTCTACTGCTTTCCCAGGCCACAGCAGAGAGCTGGATCAGAAGAGGAGCAGCCAGGACTGGAATCAGCACCCATATGAGAAACCAGGCATTGGCTTTTACCTGCTACACCATAGCACAGGCCCCAGCAAACACTCTTATTAAGTAGAAGGAACAGACTCTAAAATCATGACAAAAATAGTGTCATAAGTACATAAGCCAGTGACAGAGTTGTCTATTCTCACTATCAAATACTATGTACTTGGCCGGTTCCGTGGCTCAACAGGCTAATCCTCCGCCTTGCGGCGCCGGCACACTGGGTTCTAGTCCTGGTCGGGGCGCCAGATTCTGTCCCGGTTGCCCCTCTTCCAGGCCAGCTCTCTGCTGTGGCCAGGGAGTGCAGTGGAGGATGGCCCAAGTGCTTGGGTCCTGCACCCCATGGGAGACCAGGAGAAGCACCTGGCTCCTGTGTCAGGGACCATGCAGTAGGTGGCCTTACCTCTTGGTAATAGAAAAACCTGGCGTGTCAGATAAAATGTACTATAAGCCATGCGCCTGTAACCGCCCTGCCCCCCTCCCTAATCTTGTAGAAGCCATGCGCCTGTAACCGCCCTACCCCCCTTCCCTAATCTTGTAGCTTCCCGTAACAGGGCCCCTTCCCGTAATAGGGCCCCGCGGGTTTTTCTTGATTGCGTCAGCACTGCAGTAGCGAAGACAAGCCCTTCCTCTTTCCCATGCCTCAATGATATATAGTGAGCAGTTCAAAAAATAAAGTTGCAGCTTGATCAGCACTTGTCTTGCTGCCATCCTTGTGTCTCCTGCCCCTCTCATTTCTCCTTCTAGGTACTCGACCCCAGTTGCTGTCCCGCGGGTCGGGACATCTGGCGCCCAACGTGGGGCTCGAGTGTGGCCCTTGGGGCTCGAAGTGCCTGTAAGATTGGAGAAACGCCGCCTTCCAGGAGGAAAACTTGGATCCAAGTGATTGTGCGACCAGCTCGGAACTGCCCACCCGAGATCATCAGCATCGGTCGACGCTGAGGAGCGAAGACGGCGCAAGGTAAGTGACAGCCATGGGGCAGGCATTATCGTCACGGGAAATGTTCATTAAAAGCCTCAAAGATACTCTCAAGACACGAGGAGTTCGGGTTAAAAAGAAAGATTTAAAAGTGTTTTTTGATCATATAGAAAGACTGTGTCCCTGGTTTCCCAAGGAAGGCACAATCGACGAGGTTAAGTGGAATAGAGTTGGAAGTTGTCTAAAAGATTTCCATGAGACTTTTGGCCCTGCCAAGGTGCCTATTACCATCTTTTCATATTGGAATCTAATTAATGATATTATAAAAACCCGGCATACAGATAAAGCTGTCGACGCCCTGGTGAGGGAAGGCGAGGAGACGCTACGGCGATGCTCCCAACCCCCCTCTAGATGCCCTTCTGTCATTCTAGATATGCCCCCTGTTTCTGATAATGGCACCCCAGATGACCCCCCAGATGTGATCGAGGAGCCCACCCCTTCCCTCTCCAACAAGACGGGCCAATTATATCCTGTTATTCGAGACCGGTCAGCCTTTGAAGAGAGAGAGGAGACTGCCCATAGTGCCCCAGATCCCCCTAAACCCCCGCCATATAATCCTCACCTACCCCTTACCGTTTGCGCCCCCTCCTTCCACGATCTTAACCCACCTATACCTGACTTGTCGGCTCTGCGGCAGTCACTTCAAGCCAGGCGGGAGCACATCCAGCTCCTTAAAGAACTAAGAACCCTCGATGATGAGCTCCGCCATCTCGCCTTGGAACGACCCCTTCCACGATCTAAGCAAAATAACACCAAGCCCAAAACCCAACCCCTTCTGGCTTTCCCTGTAACCAGGAGACAAGCCCAAGGCCAGTCCGACCCTACCACTGATGGGGAAGATGAGGATGAGGATAATTCACCCCACCAACATGAGGAAGACAGTGAGGATCCGGGGTCAGAGGGAGAGGATCAGGCCCCCCATCAGGGACCGGGAGATGGACAACCGTCATCTTACAAAAGGCTTAGTCTCAAATTTATTGAAAAACTTAAAACAGCTTGCACCCAATACGGCCCCACCGCCCCGTACACTCAGGCCTTATTAGAAAACCAAAAAACCCGCTGGTTCACGCCTAATGATTGGGATTTTCTTGCCCGAGCCACTCTCAGCGGGGGTGATTACGTCCTGTGGAGGGCTGATTATGTTCAAATTTGTAAAGAGTTAGCTCAACAAAACCTTACTAAAGTCTCATCAAAACATTGGACCCTCAAAAAACTTTTGGGAGATCCCCCGTATAACTCCAATAATTTACAAGCCCAATTCCCTACTGGGTTACTAACACAAATTAGCACTGCCGGCATGGGGGCATGGAGAAAACTCCCTCAGAGAGGAGCGGTCACCGCCTCTTTAGCTAAAGTTCAACAAGGGCCCGACGAGCCTTATAGTGATTTCGTTTCGCGCCTTAATATGGCAGCTGAGAGACTCGTCGGCCCGGGAGAGAGTGGAAGCGCGTTCGTTACACACCTTGCCTTTGAAAACGCCAATCCAGTTTGTAAGGACGTTCTTCGGCCTCATAAACATAAAAATGACCTTTCAGAATTCGTGAGGCTCTGCGCTGGCGTGGGATCAGCCCACGCTATGGGTCTGGCTATCGGAGCTGCATTTAAATCGGCTCACAACCCCTCCGCAAAAACCTCCACTTGCTATGCTTGTAAACAGCCTGGACATTTTGCCCGTGATTGTCCCACTGCCTCATCAACCAGGCCTATGGCACAAAATATAACCCCATCCCCTCCAGGTAGGCCACTTCCTTCCACCCTGTGCCCTCGATGCCATAGGGGTTATCACTGGGCAAATGAATGTAGGTCAAAGACTAATTCTTCAGGCCAGCCCCTCCCTCCTAGGCTGCCGGGAAACTCCCAGAGGGGCCAGCCCCTGGCCCCAAATTATCCAAGGACAAACCCTGGGGCGATACGGTTTGTCCCTCCTCAGGCCCAAGCCCAACAACAAGTTCCTCAAATGCCTCAACAATTACTTCCCTCCAACGAGCAACCCCAGGTAGCGCAGGACTGGACCTCTGTGCCGCCTCCGATACAATATTAGATTCCACCCAGGGCCCACAAATTATCCCTACAGGGGTGTGGGGCCCTCTGCCTTCGGGTACCTGTGCTCTTATTCTTGGTAGAGCATCAGCCACCCTTAAGGGCATTCAAGTTTTTCCTGGCATTATTGACGGTGATTTTACCGGACAAATAAAGATTCTAGCAGCCGCTATTAACGGAGTGGCTGCCGTTCCACAGGGCACCCGCCTAGCACAACTAATTCTTATGCCTTTAATTACTAAAAATACATCCTCAATTTCCTCCAGGCCCCGAGGCATTACCCCTTTGGGCTCCTCGGATGCCTATTGGGTCCAGCCAATCACAAAAAATAGACCTACACTAACCCTTACTATTGAAGGAAAGGATTTTAAGGGCATTCTAGATACGGGGGCGGATGCCACGGTCATATCTCAAGATCATTGGCCCACCCACTGGCCGCTGACCGCATCTTTTACTGACTTACAAGGTATAGGCCAATCTAATAACCCCCAAGTCAGCTCAAAGGTATTACACTGGAAGGATAGTGAAGGCAATCAGGGCACTGTAACTCCTTTTGTATTACCAGGCCTTCCTGTTAATCTGTGGGGACGTGACATTCTCTCCCAAATGGAAGTTATCCTGTGCAGCCCTAGTAACGTGGTCACACAACAAATGCTGCGCATGGATTATGTGCCTGGCACGGGACTTGGAAAAACAAGACAGGGCATAACTCAACCCATTACAACTCCCTCTAAAACAGATAAACACGGGCTCGGATATTCGGATTTTTAGCAACGGCCACTGGCCTTCCTGTACCCCATGCAGATAAAATCACATGGAATACTCAAACTCCTGTTTGGGTGGACCAGTGGCCGCTTACTCAAGAAAAACTAAATGCCGCTACAGCGCTTGTACAGGAGCAGCTCGAGGCTGGACACTTAGAGCCTTCTAATTCTCCCTGGAATACACCCATTTTTGTCATAAAGAAAAAATCTGGCAAATGGCGCCTTTTACAGGACTTGCGTGCCGTTAATAAGGTCATGGCACCCATGGGTGCCCTCCAACCTGGCATCCCCACCCCTGTAGCCATTCCAAATGGTTATTTTAAAATAATTATAGATCTTAAGGATTGCTTTTTTACTATTCCTTTACACCCTGATGACCGTCCTTTCTTCGCCTTTAGCCTTCCCCGTGTTAACTTCCAGGGACCAATGCAAAGATTTCAATGGAAGGTCTTACCCCAAGGAATGGCCAATAGCCCCACCCTTTGTCAAAAATTTGTGGCACAAGCAGTAGACCCAATTCGTTTACGCTGGCCACATCTTTATATTTTACATTATATGGATGATATTCTATTGGCAGCCCAAAATAAATCAAACCTACTTCGTTGCTTCACGGACCTTACTAAAACCCTTCTCGCCCTTGGTTTACAAATTGCCCCTGATAAGGTTCAGTTACAAGACCCCTTTACCTATTTAGGCTTAAAATTACAACAAAACGAGGTTTTCGTGCCTCGCATCCAGTTTCGCTTAGACTGCCTCCATACCCTTAACGACTTTCAAAAACTTTTAGGAGATATTCAGTGGCTCAGGCCCTATATAAAGGTCCCTAACAACACTCTCTTGCCCCTTTACGACATCCTTCGAGGAAACTCAGATCCCTCTTCCCCCCGTGAACTCACCCCGGCTGCGAGAGAGGCGTTAAACCAAGTAACACAAGCCATCAGCCAACAATTTGTCTCTCAAATTTCGTATACCCTCCCTTTAACTTTTATTGTCTTAGCCACGCCACACACGCCCACTGGAGTGTTTTGGCAAAAGGCCCTCACACCTGGTAAAAAGGGTCAACCTCTTTTCTGGGTCCATCTCCCCACCTCCTCGTCTAAGGTAATTTCTGTATACTCTTCCCAAACCACTTCATTAATCATTAAGGCTCGCTCCCTTTCCCGCCAGTATTTTGGAAAGGATCCCGATATAATAATAGTGCCATATACTCAAGAACAGACCCAGTTCCTTCTTCAAACATCTGACGACTGGGGAATAGCCATGTCAGGCTTTATGGGGATTCTTGACAATCACCTCCCTGATGACCCGGTACTACAGTTTGCCCAGTCCTATTCCTTCATTTTCCCAAAAATTACAAAAAGTAACCCCATTCCAAAGGCTGTCACGGTGTTTACAGATGGATCTTCCAATGGGATGGCCGCCTTCGTGGCAAATAACCGTTCTCATGTATTTAAAACATCTTATCAGTCAACTCAGTTGGTTGAACTGTATGCCGTACTTCAAGTCTTTACACAATTTTTCGATCAGCCTATAAATATCTTTACTGATAGTGCATATGTGGCTCAATCTATCCCGTTACTCGAAACTTCCCCTTTTCTTAAGACAACTTCTAACGCTACGCCCTTATTTGCACAAATTCAAAAGTTAATTCACAAGAGACAACAGCCTTTCTACTTGGGACATATCAGGGCACACACAAACCTACCAGGGCCACTATCAGAAGGTAACGCCCAGGCAGATGCAGCTACGAGGCTTGCCTTCCCCATAATTATGGGATCAGTACAAGAAGCTCAAAAATTACATAAGTTACATCACCTAAATGCTCAATCCCTCCGTTTACTTTGTAAGATTTCACGAGATCAGGCTCGTGAAATAGTAAAACAATGTCCCACATGCATCACAAGCCTCCCTGTACCGCATTTAGGAGTCAATCCGCGTGGTCTTCTCCCTAATCAGTTGTGGCAAATGGATGTCACGCATTTCCCAGAATTTGGCAAATTAAAGTATCTCCATGTGTCTATAGACACGTATAGTGGTTTTATCTTTGCTTCCCCCCATTCAGGAGAAGCTGCTAGGGATGTCATCTCACACTTTGTCACTGCCCTTTCTGTCCTGGGAAAACCTGCTAAAATTAAAACAGACAATGGTCCTGCTTATGTCAGCACTAAGTTTAAACAATTCTGTGAAGCGCTCCATGTTAGCCATGCTACAGGCATTCCCTATAACCCACAGGGACAAGGAATAGTTGAGAGAGCCCACCAAACATTAAAAACTTGGCTCACTCGGCTTAAAGCCACTTCCTTCTCTTTTACCTCTCCCCGCGATCGCTTAAATCATGCGCTTTTTGTGACAAATTTTTTAACTTTGGATAATAATGGTCATTCCGCTGCTGACCGTCACTGGCACCCTTCCCCTAATACGGCTCCACCTATGGTGATGTGGCGAGACCCCCTCACCAACAGCTGGCATGGCCCAGATCCAGTACTTATCTGGGGCCGCGGCTCAGCCTGCATCCTGGATCAAAAGCAATCGGCACCCAGATGGCTGCCTGAAAGATTAGTTAAACAAGTTAATTCGTCAAACTCTTCTAATATTAACCCTACACCAGAGCCTACATCTGGCCCTGAGGATATTTTCCCCTTGTGTTTACAGGAATAAAAAGACCCGGCTGGACTCTACTGGGACTCATTACAGGACTCCTTGTTATTGTCGGTATTGTTGCCATTGTTGCTATTTGTGTATCTTATCTTCTCTCTATTCGCTCTTCCCCTACCACATTTCCTGAGGGCTCACTGATTAACCCCTCTGAAGGGCCCTAACAAAATGTCCCTCTTCCTTGCTCTCCTGATAATGGCAATCTACACCATCCATTGGGCTCCACCAGTCTTTGCAGGGTTTGACAACCCTCAGGCCATTCAAAAACTCCTTCAACAGCATAACCCTTGTACCTGCTCGGGGGGCATAACAGTATTACTCCCACAAACATCAACCTCCTATGGATCCCGAGTCCTCAATCGTAAGCCTCATTTTACACATGACTGTGGAGATAAAACTGCATATCGGGCTGCCACAGATTCCAAATGGCAGTGTACTCTCAAACCTAAACTAGACTCTTCCCGCCCTGAGGATCAATGCCCATCAGAATGCAATAGTACTATCCACTACTCTGTGCACTCCTCCTGTTATACTCAGTATCAAACCTGTAATGAGGGGAGTAAACATTTATTGTTTGCCACTATAACAGGAGATCATGGGGGAATATTTGGAGGAGACTTATCGTCTTCACGCCTCAGCTCTCCTCCCTGCCCCCCTAAGGGACAAGTGGCCTGCTGGTACCCTGCAGCCCCTGTGGGAGTGTCTGATGGTGGTGGCCCTCAGGACACACTTACCAGGTTAAAAACACAAAAGATGCTCGAAACCGCATTCGAAAGCCTTTATCCTTCTCTCCAATACCACCCTCTGGCTAACATCCGATCTCGAGGAATGGAAGGCTTAGATGCCAACACCGCCGATATCCTCACCGAGTCCCATAAATTACTTAATATCTCTAACCCCTCCCTTGCAAACAGCTGTTGGCTCTGTCTGCGCCAGGGACCCCCCCTTCCTCTTGCCGTATTTTTACCGCTTAATAGTACCTCTATGTTTAATGATTCCTCTAACGCTCAGCCTACACATCCCTTTCCTGTTCTTCCTTACCCAGCTGAAAACATCACTTGCCTTTATAAACCTCCCCTTAATAATTCCTTTAATATTGATGTAGGCCTCGCTCCCTTTTGTACAGATAATGAAACAATAGATTTCCCTCTTTACGCCCCCAATTCCACCGTATTTGTATGCAAGGATAATTTAGCCTATACTGTCCTACCAGCAAATTGGAGCGGTAATTGCGCACATGCTACGCTTTTCCCCAATATTGAAATCATTTCGGGAGATACCCCTGTTCCCATCCCCTCCTTTGATTATATTGCGGGGCGACCGAAACGAGCTGTTCAATTTATTCCTTTAATAGCTACATTGGGAATCTCCTCAGCGATGGTTACAGGTTCAACAGGACTAGGAATTGCGGTCCACAAATATAGACAATTGTCCCAACAGCTTATTAATGATGTACAAACCCTATCCACCACCATTCAGGACCTTCAGGATCAAATTGACTCCCTAGCGGAAGTCGTTCTCCAAAACCGTAGAGGCTTAGACTTGCTTACTGCCGAACAGGGAGGTATTTGTTTGGCTTTACAGGAAACATGCTGCTTCTACGCCAACAAGTCCGGCATTGTTCGTGATAAAATCAAAACACTTCAAGAAGACCTGGAACGTCGTCGACGTGCCCTGGCTGAAAACCCCTTCTGGACTGGATGGAATGGACTGCTTCCCTATTTGTTGCCACTTCTAGGCCCCTTTGCTGGAATACTTATTATACTATCTGTAGGTCCTTGTCTCTTCAATAGACTCGTGGCCTTCATCAAACAACAAGTAGACAATTTGGCAGCCAGGCCAATTCAAATACATTACCAGAGTCTAGCCATGCAAGATCCCATGGAAACTTATCATCCCCTCTCCGGCCAATAAAGTATAGCCAATAAGGTCACGGTCCTTTCAACAGCTAACCTTCCCCCGTTCATTGCTGTCCAGTCGGGAGCCCAGGAAGGGCCCCAGGCCTATCAATAAAATGAGCAGTAAGCCAATGACGGGCACCTTCCCGTACCCACACCCGCCTAAGACAGGAGTCCTTGGGGACTGGCAAGGATATCCAGCGACGGGTAAGAGGTGTTAGGGTTTCGGGTCGATTCCTAAGACAGGCACTGCTCGTTCGTCAAACTTGGCCTAAACCACAGCTATCCTTCTTAAATTGATAAAGAAGGGGGATATGTCAGGGACCATGCAGTAGGTGGCCTTACCTCTTGGTAATAGAAAAACCTGGCGTGTCAGATAAAATGTACTATAAGCCATGCGCCTGTAACCGCCCTGCCCCCCTCCCTAATCTTGTAGAAGCCATGCGCCTGTAACCGCCCTACCCCCCTTCCCTAATCTTGTAGCTTCCCGTAACAGGGCCCCTTCCCGTAATAGGGCCCCGCGGGTTTTTCTTGATTGCGTCAGCACTGCAGTAGCGAAGACAAGCCCTTCCTCTTTCCCATGCCTCAATGATATATAGTGAGCAGTTCAAAAAATAAAGTTGCAGCTTGATCAGCACTTGTCTTGCTGCCATCCTTGTGTCTCCTGCCCCTCTCATTTCTCCTTCTAGGTACTCGACCCCAGTTGCTGTCCCGCGGGTCGGGACATCCCTGCCTTCGGATCAGTGCGGTGCGCCGGCCGCAGCGGCCATTGGAGGGTGAACCAACGGCAAAAGGAAGACCTTTCTCTCTGTCTCTCTCTCTCACTATCCACTCTGCCTGTCAAAAAAAAAAATACTATGTACTATATAAAATGGTATGTGTTATACTCTCATGTGACTGGCTGCACGGTAGGTGTGTTTACAGCAGTATCACCACAAGAACAGGGGTAATGTGTTGTGCTATAAAGTTATCATGGCTGCAATGGTATAAGGTGATAGGAATTGTGCACCACTACAATTTTTTGAGACAATTATTGTGTATGTAGTTCTTTGATGACTATTGTGAGGCAGTGCATGGTGGTACCATTTCTGGCTACCTCCCAGTGGCTTTATTTTGCTCTACTAGGGTGATACCCTTTGTGTGTGTGCATGGGTATGTGTATGTTTCCTTTTGTTTAATTAGAGAGACAGAACTCCCATCCACTGGTTAACTCCCCGAATGCTTGCAGTAGACAAGGTTGGGCCCAGCTGAAACCAGGAACTGGATACTCAGTTCAGGTCTCCATGTGGGTGGCAGGAGCCCAATTACTTGAACCATTGCCTTCTGCCTCCCAGCATTTGCCATAGCAGGAAACTAGAGTCAGGAGCTAGATCTGGGCATCAAATCCAGGTAATCTAACATTGAACTTGGGCATCCCAACCAGTGTCTTAACTGTTAGACCAAACCCTTACCCCAGGAATTTCATATTGGTAAGAATTAGCCGATTCCAATGTAGTAGGCTGGGCTGAGAATTGTTGTAATAGTTGACCAAAGGCTTGGAACATTGCAAAAGTTAAAATATCATGAGAAATAGTTAGTGATGTCCTTAAAGTACAATTTAGGGGCTAGTGCCATGCCACAGCCTGCGATGCCCATCATCCCATATGAGTGCCAGTTCAACTGCCCACCGCTGTGCTTCCAGTTCAGCTTCTTGCTAATGTGCTTGAGAAAGCAGTGGAGGACGATTCGAGTGCTTGGGTCCCTGTCACCCATGTGGGAGACTAGAATGGAACTTGGCTTTGACCTGGCCCACCTCTGGCCATTGAGGCCATTTGGGGAGTGAGCAAGCAGATAGAAGATCTCTCTCTCTCTCTCTCTCTCTCTCTTTCTCTCTGTCTTTCCCTCTTTCTCTCTAATTTTATCTTTCAAATAAATAAATATTTGTAAAAACCTCTTGAAAAAGAGCCCAGTTTAATTAAGTACCAGATGATAACAGCTACCATTTAACTGGACTGCTAGAGCTCCTGTCACAGTGAGGAGACTCTTCAGATTGCAAGACAGGTACAATTATCCCTACTATGACTTGTTAGGCACCCTTTACAGGTGCTCTCTGGTCCATGCATAAGCAGGGATTTCAACTCTTAAACTGAGCCCACTGCCCCTTTTACAAGTGTCATATGTGTGAGGGGAAAATAGTAAAGTTTTGGAAAGATCTTTGGTTTTGGAGAAAAATCTGCTTTAGAGCACATGACTTGCCATTAAAAATCTCCAAAATTGGATGAAATAGATTAAATGTTCTGCACCTGTTTCCTTATTGGTGTTGCTCAGCAAGCTTCTACCTCTGAAAATAAAAGGTTTGCTCATGCTTTGTTTCATGCAAAGTTGCCATTTGTACATTTATATACTATAAAGAGTCCACATAATCCACTGAATCACAGCTTGATCTCTCAGTATTATTCATTTAGCTTTTTCATTGATTAAAGTTAACCTTTCACTTTTCAATAAATAACCGATGCTCCAAGGGAAGTGCAGAATTGCTTGAATTATTTTTACACTGTGAGGTGAAAGGATCCACTTTATCTCTTCCTACTATAAAATCACAAAACACACCCAGGAACAAGCCATTAAGTTACCTGTAAAATCAAGTTTTGATGAAAGAAGTGAAATTGCCCAGAGAAAGTGAGATGCTTCTCCAAGCTGCCTTGTTGTAGGCTACTGTGAGTTGTGCTTACATTTTGATTTCACGACCCTCCCCTTTTTGATTATGGAGACAACTTATAAGCTAAGACTGTGAAGGAGTTGTCTGCAGCACATTCCTCTCCTCTCATAAACGATGCTCCAGATAGTGTGTGATTCTGAAAGGTACCATATGAAGCGTGTCACACAATTATTACGCTCCATTCATCATGCTTGGTTTCAACTGCCGGCTTTTGAAACCATGCAAGGATCTGATTTGAAATGGAGTACTTGGGAAGAAGACAGATACGGCCTCTATCTTTATTACCCCACACTCTGTCCCCTTTACATTCCAGGTTGTAACTATGTTTTCTACTGTAGCATAGAAAATCTTCCTTCACTCATCTTTCCGTCTCCCTCCTTTCTTCCCTGTGTCTCATTCTAATATGGTTCCAACTATTAAGCCAGAAGAACTCATTTGAAAGTTTCATGCAAAATTTTATTTTGGATGAAGCACAGGTTAATCAAAAATGATGAATTTCATTCATGTGATTTTGATAAACTTTGATACACCTATGTATTATGTGTATACACACATATACACATATTTGTAGCTTTCTTATTAAAACAATTTTTTCACTAAAAATGACTTTAGAGGCATTCACATGAACCAATACTAAAGGGTGAACTGGATAGTACTGGGTGGGAGGAAATACGGTCTCCTCTAGGTAATGATGCATAGTACCTTCTAATTAGAATGAAAGAATTATTATAAAAGGAGATAGAAATTTATTTGCTGGATTTTAATCAAAACTTTTTAAAAAAGATTTATTTATTTGAAAGGCAGAGTTACAGAAAGGCAGAGAGAGAGAGAGAGAGAGAGAGAGAGAGATATCTTCCATCCACTGGTTCACTCCCCACTTGCCGTAACCCGATTCAAATCCAGGAGACAGGACTTTCTTCCAGATCTCCCATGCGGGTGCAGGGGTCTAAGGACTTGGGTCATCTTCCACTGCTTTCCCAGGCCATAGCAGAGAGCTGGATCGGAAGTGGAGCAGCTGGGATTCGAACTGGCACCCATATGGGATACCAGCACTGCAGGCGGTGGCTTTACCCATTATGCACAGCGTCAGCTCCTAATCAAAACTCTTAACGCAACTAGCAGATGGGATTGGAAAATTATATCATGATTCAGTAAGTAGAGTCTATATTATAGTTGTCATGTGGATCCGTATAACTTGTAAAGAACAGGTTTCAGTTATAAAGTCATTTAAAACCACACATTGGGGGAGATGTTTAGTCTAACAGTTTGAGGCAGCCACTTGTGACACATGCATTTCATATCAGAGTAGCAACATTCAGTACTCTGCCCCCAGCTCCGGACTTCAGCTTCCTGCCAGCGCACACCTTGGGATGTAGTGGCAACAGATCCTGTAGTTGGGTCACTGCCACCCACACGGGATACTGGCATTGAGTTCTCAGCTTCAGCCTCAGACCAGCCATTGCAGGTGTCCGGGGGCATGAGCCACTGGATGGGAACTCATTGTCTTTATCTGCCTCTAAATAAATTTTTAAATATAAAACTACATATTGAAACACATTGGTTTTAGAAACATAGCTTTCAGTTGTGCCACAAATGGTTACACTGAATTTAAAGAAACAAAACACACTTAATCATACTGTTCTCAATAAAAATATTGGAGCCAATGCTGTGACATAGTGAGTAAAAGCCTCCGCCTGTAGTGCTGGCATCCCATAGGGGCGCCTGCTTGAGTCCTGGCTGCTCCATTTCCAATCTAGCTCCCTGCTGTGGCCTGGGAAAGCAGTAGGAGATGGCCCAAGTGCTTGGGCCCCTGCACCCGTGTGGGAGACTCAGAAGAAGCTCCTGGCTCCTGGCTTCAGATCAGCACAGTTTTGGCCTTTGCGGCCAATTAGGGAATGAATTAGTGGATGGAAGATCCCTTTCTCTCTCTCTCTGCCTCTCCTTCTCTCTTTGTATAACTCTGACTTTCAAATAAATAAATCTTTAAAAAATAAAAATATTAATACTAGTGAAAATAAAAATTAAATTATTGGCAAATAACAATTATTTAAAGCATTGTCAATCATTTTGGCTCATCCCTCTCAATATCCATCTCATATGTGTTTATATACATAATACATGCTATATATGTACATTATGTATTATATACAGTATATTTATATTCCATATTTATAAAGCAGGACAACTGTTTTAGGGAACAATATATGACAGAATTTTGTATTTATGGGGGTGGATACTCTGCTTCTATTGCAATCCAGCTTCCTGCTAATGTGTATAGTGGGAAGCAACAGACAATGGCTCAAGTCCTTGCGATCCTGCCGCCCATGTAAGAGAAACCAATTGAATTCCAGCCTCCTGGCTTCAGCCTGTCCGAGCTCCAGATGCTGTGGGCATTTGCAGGGAGAAACTAGTGTATTGCAGATTTCTGACACTCTCTATGTCTATTTGCTTTTCAGAAAAATAAATAAATAACAAAAAAAGAAAATTAATAATTAGGAAAGAATCTCAGTAGATGTATTAAGATGCTGGGACCATTTATAGGGAAAGGCAGCTATAGTCATTTTTTGAAAGCAAATCAATCAAAAAAGAAACCAACACAAAAACCACTGCAAATCTTATCGAGAGCTTAATAAGAAAGTTATTGCTTTAATTCAGCAATAAAGATGCAAACTATATATTAGGACAATTTCCTCAACTATGAGTTGTGGAGCATATAAAATACTTACATAAAGTCTGATATGTAGAGTTACTTGAATGATATAGTTTGGGTGGAACCTAGAAGACTTGGGAACCCAGCTGCCTAAGAGACTTTTCACCGTCTTTTTTGCCCACTGATATTCAGTTGTAGATACTGTGTGCCTTTCTTCCATGATATCCGGGTATAAACAACAAAAATTTTTGGTGACAGAAAATTCAAGCTAAAATAATGGTGGACGGATCAATAAGTAGATGGATAGATAGGTAGATAGGAAAGATTTTAAGCCCATCTCCCTCTACTCTTATTTCCATTAATAAAAGTAGTAATGGAGTCCATTCCACAATTTTACATATTTATTTGTAAATTATGCATAAGAACTACTGTGGCAATGTATGCTCATCAACAATGCCTATTAAAACTATGAAAAATTTAATATTGGCTATTGATTTATAGTATATCCAATGGGACATTTTCCTTACAATAGTTAGCTTTTTGGCCTACCTTATCAGCTTTTCTTATCACCAGAAGTTGTAATTCTTATTTTTAAAGTATACTTATTTGAAGGGCAGAGGGAGGGACCTCCTGTCTGGTGGTTCATTCCCTAAATGCCCAGGAGCTGGAAACTCAGTTGGGGTCTTCCACATAGGTAGTGGGAATCTTACCTGCTTGGGCCATCTGCTTCTTACTAGGGTCTGCATTTGTTGGAAGTTGGAATCAGGAATGGAGCTAGGAATTACATGCTGCCACTCTGATGAGGGATATGGGAATCCTAAGAGCATCTTTAAAAAAATTATATTTAACCCCAGAAAGAGAAGACAGACAGCAGGGATCTCCCATCTACTAAGATACTCTCCAAAGGCCCACAACGGCTCGGAGCCAGGCACTCAATCCAGGTATTCCACGTGGGTAGCAAGGACCCAACGACTTGAATCTTCATCTACTGCCTCAGGATGCATATTAGCAGGAAGCTGGAATGAGGATGGAGTTAAAACTTGAACTCAGGCACTCTAAATGGGTTGCTGGTGTCCCAAGTAATGACATCTTAACTGCTAGGCCAAATACCCACCCAGGATATGTAATTCATACTCAACTGAAACTTTTTGAACTTCTATGTCCTAGGTAGTAGACTAAATTTTTCAGGTGATACATATATGAAGTGAGATTGCCATATATCATCTCTTGTTTTCCTAGTGCCTCTGAGAAAGTCATAGCCTAGACATCTCAGCGGCTATTAAATGAATGTTGGCAAATGGTTCAGTGTAGGCTGTGGTAGTTATCTTGCCTTCCATCCTGAGAGTACTGCCTTCCTGGAAGGGATAATGTGAATTATGAGGTAGAAAATTTTGAAAAATTATGTATGAAGGTACTCCAGAATGTTCATGGAAAATGAAATTGAAAGAAGTTTATTTTAGGAAGATCCAAGGTGGCTGAATAGGGTGTAGCCACACTAACTTCAGCTGCTCTGGGACATGAAAGAACAAAGGAAGGACCGTGTTTTCAAGGGTCTGACTGATGGAAATTTTTGGTAAAGAAGTAAAAAAGACACAAAAACTCATTGGGATAAAAGGAGAGAAGACCACTGCAGCCAGCTACACGTTGCAGCTGCCATCTTACCACATCAAGGTAGAAGAAACTGCTGCACGCCCTGCCACTTGCAGTTTTAGCTGGGAGGTAATTCCACTGTCAATCACTGACTTTGACTTCAGCTTGGGGAGCTGACTGAGGTCTGAGCAACTGTTCCTAAACCTGTGTATATGAAATACATAGAACTTGTTTACCTTAAATAAAATGTTTAAAAAATTACCAAACATCAATGAAAGAAATAATCAAGGATACACACAATAAAGAAAATTATTTCTTGTTCATGAATTGTAACAGTCAATATTATTATTATTTTTTTAATTAAACTTTTATTTAATGAATATAAATTTCCAAAGTACAGCTTATGGGTTACAATGGCTTCCCCCTCCCAAAACTTCCCTCCCATCCACAACCCTCCCCTTTCCCGCTCCCTCTCCCCTTCCAATCACATCATGATTCATTTTCAATTCTCTTTATATACAAAAGATCAGTTTAGTATATATTAGGTAATGATTTCAACAGTTTGCCCACATATAGCAACACAAAGTGAAAAAAAAATACTGTTGGAGCACTAGTTATAGCATTAAATAAGAGTGTACAGCACATTAAAGACAGAGATCCTACATAATATTTTTTTAAAAATTAATTAATTTTCTATGCCATTTCCAATTTAACACCAGGTTTTTTTTTTCATTTCCAATTATCTTTATATACAAAAGATCGATTCAGTATATAATTAATAAAGATAAGAGTCAATATTATTAAAATGCCTATACTACCTCAAGCAATCTACAGATGCAATGCAATCTCTATCAAAATACCAATGACATTCTTTACAGAATTAGAAAAAAAATCCTAAAATTCATATGAAATCACAAAAGACCTAGAATAGTCAGAGCAAATCTGAGCAAGAAAAATAAAGCTGGAGGCATCACAATACCTGAATTCAGAGCATACTATAAAGTTACAGCAATTAAAACAGCTTGGTACTGGCCAAAAACTGATACCTAAATCAAAAGAAAAGACTAGAGAGCCAAGAAATTAATCCACATATTAATAGCCACTTGATTTTTGACAAAGAATTCAGACTGTACAGTGGAGTAAGGATAATCTCTTCAACAAATGGTGCTGACAAAACTGGATATATATCTGCATATATATATATATATATATATATATATATATAAATGAAAGTAGATCCTTACCTCTCACCATATACAAAACAGATCAAGATGGATCAAAGACTTAGATTTAAGACCTGAGACAATCAAGTTGCTGAAGGAACATGTAGGGGAAACACTCCAAGACACTGACTTAGGTGACCACTTTCCAGACAAGACCCCAAAGCACAGGCAACAAAAGCAAAACCAAATAAATGGGACTATATCAAACTCAGAAGCTTCTGCACAGCAAAGGAAATGATCAGTGGAGTGAAGAGACAACCAACATAAAGAAAAATATCTGGAAGCTACCTATTTGACAAAAGATTAATATCCCAAATATATCAGCAACCAAAAAAACTCAACAACAAAAACACAATCAATCCAGTTTAAAAAAAAAAATGGTCAAAGGACCTCAATAGAGAGTTCTCCAAGGAAGAAGTATAAATGGTCAACAAATATATGAAAAAATGCTCAACATCCCTAGCCATCAGGAAAATGCAAATCAAAACTACAATGAGATATCACCTCACCCCTGTCAGGAAGTCTAAAACACAAAACACAAATGGCGGTGAGGATGTGGAGGAAGGGGAACACTTACACACAGTGTGTAAGAACATAAATTAGTGCAACCACTGTGGAAAAGAATTGGAGATTTCTTCCAAAACTAGAAATAGAGTTGTCATATGATCCATCAATCCCACTACTGGGTATATATGAAAAAGACATGAACATATTTTCTCAAAGATATGCCTGCACCAACATCTCCATAGCAGCACTGTTCACAATAGCAAGGTACCCATCATCAGATGGATGGATAATGAAAATGTGGTGTATATATACACAATGAAATATTATTCAACTATAAAAAATAATAGAATTCTACCATTTGCAGCAAAATGGATGCAACTGGAAGACATCATGTTGAGTGAAATAAGCCAGACACAGAAAGACAAATACTGCATGTTCTACTTTATATGTGTGAGCTAAAATTAAAAAAAAAGAAATACCTGTGTGCTGCAAATACATTTTTGTGAAACTTTCATTTTATACCTTTTTCAAGTCAGTGGTTAAGATACTTTAAAATTTACTGTGTATGGGTGAAATGGTCATTTTTCCATTCAATTATTTTCTATATCTATTGTCTATACTCTCACTATACTAGGGTCTTTTTGCTTGTTAAACTTCTTATTTCATGAAGCAGTAAGCCTTTTTACTGTAATGTAAATTTAAGATGTTATCTCAAAAACAAAAAAGACAGAAAGGGAGAAGAAATGAGGGTAGGAAGCAGAAAGACCTTGGGAGGGAGGAGGGAGAGAAGAAGGGAATATCATTATGTTCTTAGAATTGTATCTATAAATCATGTTAAATCTGTTAAAAGTAATTAAAAATTAAAAATAAAGGGCTTAAAAAAGAAGTTTACTTTGATGCAAAAGATTGAAATCCATGCATATATGATGGGTTTTCAAAAAGTTCATGGAAACGTGTTATTAAATAACTACGTTTGAATTTCAAGTTTTTGTACATATAAACTTTTTGGAGTACTCTAATGTACAAACATACATTTATTTGTATGTATTTATACATTAAATTTAAGATGTTTAATCAAATCAATAATAGGCATTATTAGTGAATATAAGTGAGAAATATATGGTATATTACTATTAGACTTCAATTACAATTAATAAATATAGTATATTTGAAATATCAGTTAATATTTTCATGTAAATGGGTTAAGAACAGAATAGTATTCAAAGTCTATTTGAGAATTTAGTGTGTGCCAAGCACTACTAGATTTTTCTGTGTATGTCTCATGTAATGCTCTAAAATATCTCATAAGTTAGGTACTTCTATTAGTTTCAGTTTACAAATAAGTGAACCCGCTTAGGAGAAATTTTGATGATTTGGTCAGTATAACATATCCTTAGAAGGGCAGATTCAAGATTCAATTTCAGATCATCCTGGTTAATACATGAGTCAATTCTAGATTGATTTTTCTGGCATCTTACTAATAGGGATACTTCAATGCTTTGTTGAGATTAGATCAACAGAATTTAAATACCATTTATGGGGGCATGTTGGGATAAGTCAACTGTAAAATAAGCATTCTTGTGGTTTGCTTTATTATGAATTAACAATAACTTGGGATATCAACTCTGCCAAATTTTAATATACATTCGATAACTATTTTAATAACAGTTAAAGCTTTGTCTTAAAAAAACATGTGACAGGGTAATTGTTAAAAATGCTAAATACAGCTATCCAGGCTAGAAGACTCATTGCTTAAACCTTGCCTGTGAGCATATTTATTTCCTTTATAGAACACATACTGCAAAAATAATAAAGAGAGTTGCAGGTATAGTACAAGTTTATCTATTTCTATTGGCAGGGGACTTTAACATTACCCAAGTGTAGCATCTCTATGTTTGTCTCTTTCTGTCTTTATTTGACAGTGTACCACTCCTCATTTTCAGGTAGAGCCCCCTTTAAAAGAGACAACATTTTTGTGGAGAAACTTGATGGCCAGACTCTATGTAACATGCCCTGGATTCTGGAGACCACAGCCTGAGGTCAAGAAGTTGCCCCTGAACTTGGTCCCCTCTGTGGTAAAAAATCAACCCGTCAGCTGAGCTATTTAATGAGTGCTTCAGAAACACAACTCTAATGAAGACAACCATATGTGGATGATGGCTTTTGGACAGAAATAGAGAGGCATGCTGAAAGCTTAATAGTGTTCCCAGAAACAGTTATATAATTCTTGACTAATTTTTATTACTTTGCTATCAGTCTTGTGCCAGATGCTAGTAGATTTTTTTTTAATTGTTTGTTTTGAACTTTATTTTTGTTCAAAGTGTTGTAAACTGATTGCAGGAGCAGCTTTCTAAGTGAAGGAGAAACTTCATCTACCCATACCTGTCAAATATTTACATTTTATGATGTGAGGGACACATGCATTGAGAATTTAATTGGCCTTTGCAGACAGATGTTCTATTATATTATTTATATTGCTACAAACTGACTGTCACAGTGGTGTGACAATGATCTATATTTTCACATACGATCTAAAATCATATTATAAAGAAAATTGCCTTATTTTAGTGAATCAATGAATACTGACCCTGCAATTGACTAGGTAATATCTTTTGGAATAAATGGTAATAACATCTTTATTTTAGCTAAAAAGTAACCATTGTACTGTGAGAAAATAATCAAAGGAAACAACTGTCCAAGCAATTTATATTAATTTATATTTAATTATTTATATTAATGAACAAATTAATTTATATTGATTATATTAATGAACAAATTGATATTAATTTATATTTAATTATTTTTATTAATGAACAAAGTATAAAAAGAAAAGTAAAAAATAATGATTTTTAAAAAGATAATCATATTAGTTAAAACTAAAGTTTTACCAATTAGAAAAATCCAGCTAGTTTCACATCTGGATATAGTACATTCATCTCTTTCAACTTAGGCTAAAGTGTTGTAAAGCATTACTTTAACGAGGATAAGAAGTAAAACTACTTCTATCTGAGATTACATGATTTTAGAGCTGCCATAATGGCATAGCATGTTGGGCTGCCACCTGGGACACCAGTGTCCCATGTGGATGTGGGTTCATATCCTGGCTGCTCCACTTCTGCTCCAGCTCCATGCTAATGGCTTGGGAAAAGCAGAAGAGGGTGGCCCAGGTGCTTGGGCCCCTGTATCCATGTAGGAGACTCTGATGAGGTTCCTGGCTCCTGGCTTTGACCTGGTCCAGCCCTGACCATTGCAACCATTTGGAAAATGAGCCAGGTAATGGAGGATCAATCTCTCTCCCTTCTCTCTGTGGCTCTGTTTTTCAAATAAATAAATAAGATTACATGGTTGCACATATAGAAAATCTTAAAGAATCTACTAAAACACTTTTAAAACAAATGAACAGCTTCAGCCATGTTGCGGCATACAAGATCAATATGTAAAAATAAATTTCTGTACTCTCTCAATGAATAATCCAAAAATGAAATTGAGAAAGCAATCTTTTTTCACAATAACATAAGAAAGAAAAAAAATGTTGAGGAATAAATTTTGCAAAAGAAGTGCAAACTAATTCTCTGAAAATTGAAAAATATTATTCAAAGAAAGTAAAGATATCAGTATATAGAAATATATCCTGTGTTCATAAATTGGGCGATTTAATATAGTTACGAAGGCAGTATTCCCAAAATTAATTTATAAATTCTACGCAGTCTCTTCAGGATCCCAGCTGACTTCTTTGTGGAAACTTATCCTACAAAGCATTTGGAGACTCAAAGGACCCAGAAGAACCAAAACAGTTTTTAGAAAGAAGTATCAAGTTGGAGAACTTGCATGTCCTAATTTCTTTCTTTCTTCTTTTTTTTTTTTTTTGACAGGCAGAGTTAGTGAGAGACTGAGAGAAAGGTCTTCCTTCTGTTGGTTCACCCCCCAAATGGCCACTACTGCCAGTAGCGGTGCACCAATCCAAAGCCAGGAGCCAGGTGCTTCTCCTGGTCTCCCATGTGGGTGCAGGGCCCAAGCACTTGGGCCATCCTTCACTGCCTTCCCGGGTCACAGCAGAGAGCTGGCCTTGAAGAGGGGCAACCGGGACAGAACTGGCACCCCAGCCAGTACTAGAACCTGGGGTGCCGGCGCTACAGGCGGAGGATTAGCCAAGTGAGCCGCAGCGCTGGCCCCAATTTCAAAATATACTCTAAACAACAGTGATCAGGACAGTGTGATATTGGCATAAGGATGTGAAGGGAGAACCACAGAATAGCAATAAGAGTACAGAAATAAACCCATGTCCCTATCGTGAATTGGTTTTCACTGAGTGTTGAGACCATTCATTGAGGAAAGAAATCTTCCATAAATAGTACCAAAATAATTGTAAATATGAAAAAGAATCAAATTGGACCTTTTCTCAACATTTCCTGTAGAAATTAATATAAAATGTATCAGATAATTGAAAGTAGTACACAAAACTGTAAAACTCTTAGAATAAAAAGTAAGGTACATCCTCCTGATCCTGGTTTTAGCAATGATTTCTTAGCTCCATTACCCAAAGCAAGAGCATTAAAAGAAAAAAGCCCGCACGCACGGGCGCTTTTTCGGATAATGGCCCGTGTTTTCGCAATACGAGGTGTGAAGCAAGGGCAGGAGGATCCTGGTGGGCGCAGAGCCCGCCCCACGGTGGCTGCCCTCGGCCTCCAGGCCTGCCCGTGCGCCTCACGCCCCCGCGCCCCCAGACCGGTGGGCCGCGCGCCGTCTCCTCTCCGGGACGCGGTCGGGGCCTGGCGCCGTCAGCGCAGCGAACGTGGCTCCTCTCAGCCGCTTTGCTGATTTAAAATGTTCTAGGACCGGATGAGTGTCTGGCGGCAATGTAGGAACGGAGCGACCCCGAGTCCTCGTGGAGCGGTGTTGCTGGTGGCCCTGAGGCCCGGGAGCCCGCGCGTGGGAGCCGCTTCCGGGGGTGCTGGGCGACGACTCCGGTGCTGCTGCCTCGCTCAGTAATGGACTTACAAAGCCAGGCCTGGCCACCCCGAGGGAGGACGAGCACACGCCCTTCCGCCGTGGGTGGTTGGGCCGCAACTACCAGGCTGCGTTCACAACGTTAGTGGACTTCGGCTGTGTGACAAAAACCCCCTTTTTGGGTTCGATGTGGTCAGGACGTCTTAATCATAATAATCTCAACATTGCCTGCTGATGTGGTTCCGTTCTGTCGCTCCTACCGACCTGGGATCGGAGTCTACGTCAGGGCGTTTCACGTTTTAAAACAGAATCGTAAAATCATCTGTTATATACTTTCCAATGCTGAATGCACTAAATTAAACGGATGCTTTAATATTAAAAGAATACAAATGGCCAATAGGCACATGAAACGATATTTAATGTTTTAGTCAACAGGGAAGTGTGAACCAAACCCACATTTTAATAGAAACAATTTCATATTTAATAGGGTGGCTATAATCAGAATATCAGATAATAACAAATGGTGGCAGGATGTGAAGAAATTGGAACCCTCAACCACTGCATGTGGGAATGTAAAACCATGAAGTTACTTTGGAAAGCAGGGTGGTGGTTCCTCAAAAAGTTAAACAGGGAGCTACCATTTGACCCAGCAATTCCACCTCTAGGTAGATACCAGAGAGCAGTGAAAACATGTCCATGCAAAAATTTGTACACCAATATTCATAGCAGCATTTTTCATAATAGCCAAATGATGGAAACAACTCAAATACTCATCACCTGATGAATGAGAAAACCAAATGTGAGTGTGTGTGTGTGTGTGTGTAATGGGACATTTTTTTAAACCAAAAATAGGTATGAAGTAGTAATAAATACTATAACATGGAGATGTCCTTACAATATTATGCTGAGTGGAAAGAACGGGCCATCAAAGAAGGAGGTACCTTTCTCTGAAGGGAGAAGAGAACTTCCACTTTGGCTATGACCTTGTCTAAATAAGATTGGAGTTGGCAACTCAAAAGGCTTCCATAGCCTTGGCAACTCATGACAAGAGCCTTGGGTGATTACTGACACCATAAATAAGAGTGTCAATTGTTAAGACAACAACAGGAGTTACTGTGCACTTACTCCCCATGTAGGATCTCTGTCCTTAATGTGTTGTACAATGTGATTTAATGCTAATAACTAGTATTCAAACAGTACTTTAGACTTTGTGTTCCTGTGCGGGTGCAAACTGTTGAAATCTTTACTTAATATATACTAAATTGATCTTCTGTATGTAAAGAGAATTGAAAATGAATCTTGATGTGAATGGAATGGGAGAGGGAGCGGGAGATGGGAGGGTTATGGGTGGGAGGGAAGTTATTGGGGGGAAAAGCCACTGTAATCCAAAAGCTGTACCTTGGAAATTTATATTTATTAAATAAAAGTTAAAAAAAATAAAGCCAAACCACAAAAAAAAACCCCAATATTGTGCTGAGAAAAGGAATTCAGTCACAAAAAACACATACTTTATGATTCTTATTTACATAAAATGTTCTGAATAGGCAAATAGAAACAGAAAAAAACAATAGATGAATGGCTGTCAAGGCTTGAATTGTCAAGGTTTGTTAGAGGGTCATAACTAAAGAATACAGGACTTTTTTGGGGGATGGTAAAATGTGCTCAGACTGATTATTTTGATTTGTTGCACAACTCTGAATATACTATGAACCAGCTTTTTGATTATACACTCAAAATTTGTGAAGTGTAAGGCATATGATGCTATGTGAATTGTATTTTAATAAAGCTGTTACCAAAAATGTATTATTCCAGAAGTTTATACATTTTGTATGTTAAGTACCCAACCTTTTCAATATAGGCTTTCCAGTTTTACCTGTATAAAATGACATGGAATTTTAGATTGATTTTTGAAGTAAACTTTATTATCTGAATGAATCAATGTATAGTACACTTCCAAAATGCAGATTCATTTAAATTTGGCTTGTCACTTATTAGCATTGTGAAGCTAAAGGTTGAAAAGGTCAAGAGATGTGAAATAGGAGAACAAATTCTTTAGACTTTTTTCTTTCTAAAACAGGTGCACTCTATCCTGAGAAACAGTTGGTGTGACCCTTATGTCCATTTTTTTGGTTGTTGATATCTCAGTAGAAAATACTATTTTCAGAAAGTATTGTCTTGCCAGTGAGTTCCACATTTATAATCTATCATCCTTACCCAACTATGAAAATAGTCTTAAGGGCATTGCACCAGAACCCTGAAGAGCTGGTGCAAGAGCCAATTCTGTTTGCCTCCTGTCTCTCTTTGGCCTGTGAGCCTCTCTACTTAATAAATCTGAAAAATGTATTAGTCACAGTGGTTTTGCATGCTGCTTTCCTAAAACTCTAAGTGAGCTGTTTCATTTCTGAACTAAAATTTCCCTGCTCTTTGCCATCTTTCAACCTCTGCTTTTCCAGACCTAAAATGTCAAAGTATGATGCAGATGGAATTACATTTGGAACACTGGCTTGGTAGGAAATGACTCCATGCTTTTAGCAGATCTGTAGTTGTATTATTTTAAAAAACAATGGGCTGTTGATAAAAGATCCATCAAATCCAGTTCTCCATCTCAATTTACTACTGTATTTAGATAAAGCACTTGCTACTTTAAAATACAATCAGCACAGGCCATTGGTTGAGCTATCCAGAGTAGCCCAGATTTTTGTTTAGTAGTTTTTTAGAGGAGAGAGGTAATATGTACATTTGGATAGACTTCAATATCTTTTTTTTTTTTCCTGTATGTGAGCTAAAGAGTCTAAAACACCTCCTCTGCTCCCATCTGGGCAGAAGGTAAGGATGACTTCCCACTTGTCAGGGTGGTGTACTATGAAGGATCTGCACATTATATTTTGTTGTTTCCCCTAAGGAACTGACACTGTGGTTCTCTTAGAACCGTAGAAAAACATGTTTCTGTGATTGGCAGTATATTCTTTTTGCTTTCACTTTTGTCTCCACCTCCTCCTTTCACATATTGGATCATGGAGGCATACGACTAGGTTATGTCTCAAGGATGAGTACTGAAAAAGCAATTAACCAGAAATCAACAGTCCCTGATTCTTCCATTGACTCTTTGAATCTAGCCTTGGATAACATTTCCTTCATGCAACAAATACGTTCAAGCTCATATCTATGTCCAATATCATTGGATGTCACTTTCCACATCTGTAAAATAAAATTTAAGCTCCAAACCTCATTGTTCTGATATAATCCGGTGATCAGAGGCTATCACGTTTTACCAGTACAGTGCCTTTCTCCCAAATAAACGAGAATTTTCACTTCTGTTTGCACTGTTTTATATATTTTCTCTTTTGTAATATGCAACTTTTAATACAATCTTTATCTCCCACTCATATTTTAAAGTACCATTAATAAGTCTTGTAAATTCTTAAACCAAGTTGAAAGTCACTTTAAGTGAAAATTGTGTGTGTGTGCATACCAGAATAGCAGTCACCAGTTATGACACTGGACAACTTATAATATGTTTAAAAAAAAAAAGTTGCCATGATTTAAAATGGCTGGAAATTTCTTCTAATCTGAAGAGAAGATAAGAGAGGTGGTTTATTTGTTTGTTTTTGAAATTTATTTATTTATTTGAAAGGCAGAGTTAAAGTGAGGCAGAGGCAGAGAGAAAGAGGTCTTCCCTCTGCTGGTTCATTCCCCAAATGACTACAATGGTTGGAATTGGGCAGATCTGAAGCCAGGAGCCAGGAGCTTCCTCCAAGTGGCCCATATGGGTGCAGGGCCCCAAGGACTTGGGCCATCTTCTACTGCTTTCCCAGGCCATAGCAGAGAGCTGGATTGGAAGTGGAGCAGCTGGGACTCGAACTGGCACCCACATGGGATGATGGCACTGCAGGCGGCGACTTTACCCAGTATGTCACAGCACTAGCTCCAATAAATGAGTTTTGACATTTGAAAAGACTATTAGATTTGATGCTATCTACTCACCTACTCCCTCTCTACCCCTCAAAGGGGGGAGGGGGGGAGAGACTGAGTGCTCATGAGGAACAATGTGGTTTTGGCAAATGTTCTTAGTCATAGAAGCAGACATTACCATGGGGCACGAACCATCTTGCAAACTTGTCTTTTGCACTGACTGGGGATGCTTCAGCCCTACTCAGAGTCAGCACGTTTGCTCCCAGCAGGAGATGGAGAGGACGAAGAGCTCTTCTGCTGCTGCTCTTTGGTCTCTCCCAATTTGAACTGCGTGTGGCCAAAAGGACATGTCCACTCCGACCTGGATCCTTCTTGACTAGGCTTTGGGTACCCAAAATTCCAGGATTCCCTATCAACAGGGCCTCCGCAGGATTTGTCCCTATTCAAAGTGTTTGAAAGTGGTCAGGTTCTGGTTGGACTCAGATGAACCCTGGGGCTAGTGTGTCCACATGTATGTATACCATGGATTAGAAGAAAAGGGAGAGTGGATTCCAGGCATGTCCACATTAGGGCTGACCTGGGAGCAGATATTAAGTATTCATTATAAAGTTATCCAGGCTATGTATTAGGGCTGGCATGGGAGGAGATATTAGTTATTCATTATAAAATCCTCCTATCATGTACATTTCTATGATTGCTAACTTTATTTTGCCAGAAGCAAGAACACATATTTTTAGCAATTTAACTGTAAGTTAAAAAGTTGATTCAGATCACCCTTTGGTCTCATCTGCCCATCCCTTATTGTTTATTTATTTTCATTTTATTTGAAAGGGAAAAAGACAGAAAGAGTCAAAGACACAGATTTTCCATCTACCAGTTTACTCTCCAAATACCCACAAGAACCAACACTGGGCCAGTGCTGAGACCAGGCACCTGAAACTCCATCACATCTCCAGCCTGGGTGGCAGAGACCTCGGTACTGACTCCTCACCTGCTGCCTTCCAGAGTGCACATTGCCAGGAAACTAGAATCTTAGCCAGGTCTAGCCAGGATTCTGATGCGGGATGTGGTGCCTTAACAGCTTCTAGAAATGTCTATCTTTGTTTGTCTTTTATGCATCCCTTGAGCTTGCTGGAGTGGTCTTCCTAACACCGCCCACCCCAAAATCATACCATAGTGCTAAGTCTATCCATGGTTCCTCTTAATCCCCAGCTACAACAGGTTACTCAACTCAACCAGGTTCTCCATTTTTATTCTTATCTCTCCCTACCCCAAATCAACATAGATTCTATTTATTCCTAGAAGTGCTGTACTCAATTACATTAAGCAAGTGTATCTCTGATGATCCATTTAAAAATTCATGTGTTCTTTCCTCCAGGCAACAAAAGCCTTAATCTTATTAAGATCCACCCCTGTGGGAATTTAGCCTACTGGTTAGAACACTGGTGTCCCGTATCAGAATACTTGTGTTCAACACTGGGCTCCAGCCCCTGACTCCAGCATTCCTGATAATGCAGCCCTTGGCAGGCAGTGGTGATCACTCACGTACTTGGGTTACTGCCACCCACGTGGAGACCTGGACTGAGTTCCTGGCTCTTGGTTTCATGTGGACATTTGGAGAGTGAACCAGTGGATGGGAGTGTGCATTCTCTCTCTCTCTCTCTCTCTCTCTCTCTCTCAAAACAGAACTCTGAAATCCCCTTTTACTCAGAAGAGATGTACAAGGAAAACAACCTCCACAGTGAATGAAAAACTCAGAATGTTCTAGGCTTTAGGGAGCAGAATAATCTGATGAGGCTGTCTTGATACTGCTCCATATGCCTGCTTAGATTTTTTTTTGTTACAATGCCATTGCATCTCTTATCAATAACTGTTTGTGTACAATCTTTGCCCTTAGTGAAGAGGTCAACTTTCAACTTTCAAAAATACTTTTATTCTTTTTAAATACAAAAATAAGTTTTTAAAAAAGATTTTATTTTATTTGAAAGAGTTACAGAGAGAGGTAGAGACAGAGAGAGAGGTCTTCCATCACTGGTTCACTTCCCAGATGGCCACAACAGCCAGAGCTGCGCTGATCCAAAGCCAGGAGCTTCTTCTGGATCTCCCATGCAGGTGCAGGGACCCAAGGACTTGAGCCATCTTCTACTCCTTTCCTAGGCCATAGCAGAGAGCTGAATCGGAAGAGGAGCAGCTGGGACTAGAACCGGCGCCCATATGGGATGCTGGCACTTCAGTCTAGGGCTTTAACCCTCTGTGCCACAGTGCTGGCTCCCAAATTAAGTTTAAAAGGACATAATCAGGTTACAAGAAATGCAAAAATGTTGCTTACAAAGCTATCTGTTGTGCTATCACACATCGTTGAAATCTTAAACTGGGTTTTGGGTAATCATGTAAAAAAGAAAAACAATTATTTCTATAGGAAAAGGTAGGAGTGAGGGCCAGAATGATTCAGATTCAAAATAACAAAGTTATTTTAAGGAGCAACACTAATGATCCTTGGCTGGAATTTCAGGTAGGTTGCCAGGGGAGTTTTTGGCTGGCAGGGCTGTTGCCCTTCAAACCGCACACCTGTGAGCACAGCTGATCCTGCCCGGCACCATTGGCAGGGAGATGCAGTGATTGGCTCTTGCTTTTAGATTTGGGGAGGCTCAGGTAGGAGCGCCACCCACAGGAGGTAAAGCTAAATGCACTACTCAGAGAAAGGCTAAGCAACCTAAGAGGAACAAACACATGTCCCAAGGGGAGAAGCAACTGCCAGGGTTAACACTGGACTGCAAACGGGAGAATGACAGATTTCACTAGTAACAGAAAGGTTAGACACTAGTTGGAATGCAGTGTATATATAAAGTTAGTTAGTTCTGGGCCAAGTTCCTGAACAGTGTGATTGGAAGCTGGCTGTCATCTGATGTATTGGGTACAGACTTCATGGATTATAAAGAGTTACACAACTTAACAGCAAAAGCAGAAAACGTGGTCTCTGTTTAATGTAGCTCATTTTTCTCAATTACCTTCATTGTTTTAGTATGATTTGAAGGTCAGTACAATATAGAAAGTACAGTACAAAGCATTTATAGGATTTGACTATGGTTTCCAAGTAAATAAATGGAAGAACTACAATTGGGCCATGATTTTCTAAAACCAAAGTCAGTACTGCATATTTAGTAAATGAGGGTTTCTTGAGAAAATTGGCTTAGTTTATTAACCTAATCCAAATTTACTTTTTTTTTTTTAAAGAAGATGCTCTTTAGTTTTTTTTTTTTTTTTAAGATTTATTTATTTATTTGGCATAGTTACAAAGGCAGAGAGAGAGAGAGAGAGAGAGAGAGAGAGAGAGGTCTTCCATCTGCTGGTTCACTCCTCAAATGGCTTCTATGGCCAGAGCTGGGCCGGTCTGAATCTAGGAGCCTGGATCCTCTTCTAGGTCTCCCACACCGGTACAGGGGCCCAAGGATTTGGGCCATCCTCTGCTGCTTTCCCAGGCCATAGCAGAGAGTTGAATTGGAAGTAGAACAGTGGGAACTTGAACCAGTGCCCATTTGGGATGCTGGAGCCGCAGGCAGCAGCTTTACTCTCTATGCCACAGCACCGGTCCCTCAATTACTTTTTATTTCTCTTAGTATCTAATGCCAATATAGAAATTTCATAGTCTAAAAAGCCATTAATTAAAGTTGATTAACATGTGGAGGAACAAATTAGTTATGTAATCATGAATATTATAATGGTCAATAAATTATATAAGCCTTTAATAGAAAACATGAAAATATTTCATAAAGATAATATAATTCTTCACTCTTGAATAAGTATGCAGGCCAGACTTCTAGAAATCAGTTTTAATTTTAGTTTTTAATTGCTTATCATATTTTTATTCTGTTTTGAATTAGCAATTAGATTTCTCCATGTGTATTGATAATTATTTGGAAACTTAAGCAACTGACTTTAATTAGAATTATTGCCAATAACCACATTGTTCTTGATAGCTTCCATTGAAATAGTGATTCAAGACAATTACTCTATCTTTAGTGGAGGTAAGGGACAGTATTCTTAAACTCCATTAAAAATTTCAGGAATTGAATCTGTATTATAAGTATACTCTTTCTGGAATGCGTAATCTACTGGGGAACATAATGAAAGAATGTAGGGTAAAGAACTGTTTTGCTCTCTAGAGTGGTTATCATGAAAGGCTCTCAAAGTAGCCTGCTATCAATTTTTATTGTCTGCCCCATATAAAAACTCTCAAAGTACAATAATTGACTCATAAAACTAAATGGTAAAAGTAAAGGGGGAAACTATTATATGTAATATCATAAATAGAGGCCTAATTTATCATTATTAATGCATTGAGTTATTGGTAAGCATGCATATAAAGTCACATTTTAGAGCCACGGTCTTCATTTTGTCACAGACTTACTGACAACCATTTCCGTTATGTTGCTCCCATTATATCCTTCTGTCTTAGGATTCTCTCATGGGAATTAGTGACATTCACACTGATGTGCCCTAGGAGAAAACTATTTTCAAAGAAATTTGAAGTTCTGAGAAATGCAACAATTTTTTGAAAAAGATATGAGCTACTGATTATGTATGATTATTATTATTATTATTTTTGACAGGCAGAGTGGACAGTGAGAGAGTGAGACAGAGAGAAAGTTCTTCCTTTGCCGTTGGTTCACCCTCCAATGGCCACCGCTGCCGGCGTGCTGCAGCTGGCGCATCGTGCTGATCCGAAGGCAGGAGCCAGATGCTTCTCCTGGTCTCCCATGGGGTGCAGGGCCCAAGCACTTGGGCCATCCTCCACTGCACTCCCGGGCCACAGCAGAGAGCTGGCCTGGAAGAGGGGTAACCGGGGCAGAATCTGGTGCCCTGACCGGGACTAGAACCCAGTGTGCCGGCACCGCAAGGCGGAGGATTAACCTATTGAGCCTCGGTGCCGGCCGATTATGTATGATTATATTCATATGATAGTAGATATTCTGAATGGACATTTAAAAGGAGAAATTTTAGGATAAAGGTAAAAAAATGGAAAAAGTAAAAAGGTTTAATGAAAGTTTAGTAGAAAAGGTAAAAACTGGGCTTTGTTAACATGGTCACAAAAGTATGTATTAGTGTTATATCCATTAAAGTAAGTTTGTATTTGCATTACTTACTGTTGAAAAATGGCATCCAAAAATGTCCACTCTTGGTTATTGAAATCAATTTTGTGTGTGTTCATTTGACTAATGTTAACCTCACCATTTTGGCAAATGGTAATAGTATCTTTATTAAAAGTATTTATTTATTTAATTTGAAAGGCAGTGGGTGAGGGAGAAAGAGAGAAAGAGATCTCCTGTTTGCTGGTTTGCTCCCCAAATGCCTATAATTGCCAGGTCTGAGCCAGGCCAAAGCCAGGAGCCAGGAACTCAACCAGGCATCCAACATGGGTGGTAGGGACCCAAGTATTTGGGCCATCAGCTGCTGTCTTTCAGGGTGCACAGTAGCTGGAAGTGGGAGTTGAGAGTGGAGCTGTAACATAAATCCAGGAACTATGACATAGGATGCAGGTCTCCCAAATGGTGTCTTAATAAATATCCCCCTCTGCTTTTGACTTTTAAAATTGATATTATATTCTAAGATAGCTGTATGTTTGATGTTCAGATTATTTGGTTAGTGTTAACTTTAGTCATGTCAGCCTTATCTGTTTTTGCATTTGAAATTTAAACTAATGATAAATACTTTTTCCTACAATGTCTACATTTGTAAGTTAATATTTAAAGAGTCTTCTCTGTCTTTGAAATATAACATCTTTGTTCCCAATATCTATTTCAATTCCACTACTATACTATTTCTTAGAAATAATGCCATATTGCTGGGAAATTTAATGCTATTTATTATGAGACTGACTGGCCATCAGGGCATATGCTTTGGAGGAATACCTTAATAAATCCACTCCTGACATCTGGAATGCTGAAAGTAGTACTAATTTCTAGGTCTATATAGATTAAGAGTATGTTCTTGCACTGTCTTCTAGGGCCCTCCACCTGCAACTGAGACTTCATGAGAAGAAAAAGAAATCCAGCAGCGGTCTCCTAGCCACAGTGAGTATAGCTAAAGATTGGTGAAGTAACTGTCCAGGAGCTCCTACCACGAGGTAAACTCCATTCAAGCAATTTTAGAGTAGTCTGATTCCAAAAGGATTTTCCTAATTGTTGCTAGTTTTCTGTTTCCTGTACATTCCAGTTGATGGCATGTAAGTGAGTCCTTGGCTGAAACTGTCAATGTTAGGTCTTAAGAGGTAATTTAATCTCCCATCTAGTCACCTGTATCTTGTTTCAAGGTGCTGTGTGCTTGTATGTCTGAATGATGGCCCTTAAACTGCATCTCTGCACTTTCGTGTCTCTATGGTAATGTGGTAAGAGCAAGTTTGTGTGTGTATGTGGGTGGGTGGGTATCTGTTTTATGATATATCAGCCTGTGGTCTGTTCAAGTCAGTCCTTGAGAAGTTTGGAGAAATGAGGAAGTGAAGAAGCAGATGAAAAATAAAATAATAAGAAAGAAGTAGGGGCCGGCACCATGGCTTAACAGGCTAATCCTCCACCTTGCGGTGCCGGAACACCGGGTTCTAGTCCCAGCTGGGGCGCCGGATTCTATCCTGGTTGCCCCTCTTCCTGGCCAGCTATCTGCTATGGCCAGGGAAGGCAGTGGAGGATGGCCCAAGTCCTTGGGCCCTGCACCCGCATGGGAGACCAGGAGAAGCGCCTGGCTCCTGGCTTCGGATCAGCGCGATGAGCCGGCCACAGCAGCCATTGGAGGGTGAATCAACGGCAAAAAAGACCTTTCTCTCTGTCTCTCTCTCTCTCACTATCCACTCTGCCTGTCAAAAAAAAAAAAAAAAAAAAAGAAAGAAGTAGGAAGTTAAATTTCAACTATGGATTCACAGATGAGATGAGACTTTATATTCATTATGCTAATGTGCTGTATTCTGATGAGATAGGGCACAGCCCCTGCAGGGGTATGTTTGGAGAGTGCCTGGGAGCAGAAGTGAGGATAACAAGTCATTCACTCAAGATTTTTATATCAGAGGTGGTGCAGTGGTATAGTGGGCTAAGCCTCTGCCTGCGGCACCAGCATCTTATATGGGCTCTGGGTCTAGTCCCAGTTGCTCCTCTTCCAATGTAGCTCTGCTATGGCCTAGGAAAGCAATAGAAGACAGCCTAAGTACTTGGGCCCAGTATGGGAGACCTGGAGGAAGCTCCTGGCTCCTGGCTTTGAATTGGCTCAGCTCCAGCCATTGTGACCATTTGAGGTGAACCAGTGGATGGAAGACCTTTCTCTCTGTCTCTCCTGCTCTCTGTCTGTAACTTTTCCTCTCAAATAAATAAATAAATAAAATCTTTAAAAAACTTTAAAAAAGATTTTTATATTAGCATGACCAGTTACAATAGAAAGCACTTTCAGAAGATAGCTAGCCTGTGTCCCTTTCCTTTTTTTTAATTTTTATTTTTTTGAAAAAGATATGAGCTACTGATTATGTATGATTATTATTATTATCATTATTATTTTTGACAGGCAGAGTGGACAGTGAGAGAGAGAGACAGAGAGAAAGGTCTTCCTTTGCCATTGGTTCATCCTCCAATAGCTGCCGTGGCTGGTGCGCTGCGGCCGGCGCACCGCACTGATCTGATGGCAGGTGCTTCTTGTCTCCCATGGGGTGCAGGGCCCAAGCACTTGGGCCATCCTCCACTGCACTCCCTGGCCACAGCAGAGAGCTGGCCTGGAAGAGGGGCAATTCTGTCCCGAATCTGGCACCCCGACCGGGACTAGAACCCGGTGTGCCGGCGCCGCAAGGCGGAGGATTAGCCTAGTGAGCCGCGGCGCCGGCTCTGTGTCCCTTTCTTACTACTTTGTATAGTTTTCTTGTGGTAATAAGTGATTTATTATGGGTTTCTGTGGATTCAATGAAGCCTATTAGGAATGAATGTGTATGTGGTTAGCTTTTGATTTCAATCACCTTCACTTTGATTTTAGATTCCTTAGTGTAGCCTTTTAAAAAATATCAAATGATTAAAAAGATTGATTTTATTTCTTTGACAGATAGAGTAACAGAGAGAGTGAGCAAAATAGAGAGAGAGAGAGAGAGAGAGAGAGAGAGAGAAAGCTCTTCCAAATGGCTGCAGTGGCCAGTGCTGTTCCAGGCCAAAGCCAGATGTCTGAAACTCCATCTGGGTCTCCCATGTGAGTAGTGGGGACAAGCACATGGGCCGTCCTCCATTGCTCTCCCAGGCACAATAGCAGGAAGCTGAATCATAAGCAGAGCATCTGGGACTCAAACCAGCACTGAGATATGGGATGCCAGTGTCACAAGCAGTGGATTAATCCGCTGTGCCACAATGCTGTCTGCTTAAATGATTAAATTTTTAAAAATTACTTGTGCCTATAACTTTACATTGTGCTTTTAAAAACGATTTATATTATTTATTTGAAAGGTAGAGTTACAGTCAGAAAGAGAGAGAGAGAGAGGAGGAGGAAGAGAGAGAGAGAGGGAGAGAGAGAGAAAGAAAATCCTCCATCCATTGGTTCACGCCCTAAATGGCCATAACAACCAGGCCAAAACCAGGAGCTAGAAACCAGGAGTTATGAGCTTCTTCCAGGTCTCCTATGTGAGTGCAAGTGCCTAAGGACCTGGGCCATCCTCCACTGCTTTCCCAGGCACATTAGCAGAGAGCTGGATTGGGATCAGAGCAGCCATGACTGGAATGGGTGCCCATATGGGATGCTGGCGTCGCAGGTGGCGGCTTTACTGGTGACACCACAACACTGGCCCCACATGTGCTTTTATAATTATACCTATATATATAATTATAAAAACTGATAAATTTTATAAAATTTGCATTCTTTTCATCATTTAATCCTGAATACCTACTAGGCCACAAGTATTGTTATTGATGCCAAAAATATAATAATGAGGACTGAGCAGAAAATATCTTTTCTTTTTTTTTTAATTTAATGAATATAAATTTCCAAAGTACAGCTTATGGATTACAAAGGCTTCCCCCCCCCCATAACTTCCCCCCTACCCGCAACCCTCCCCTTTCCCACTCGCTCTCCTCTTCCGTTCACATCAAGATTCATTTTCAATTCTCTTTATATACAGAAAATCAGTTTAGTATATATAAAGATCTCAACAGTTTGCCCTCACATAGCAGCACAAAGTGAAAAAATACTGTTGGAGTACTAGTTATAGCATTAAATAACAGTGTACATCGAATTAATGACAGAGATCCTGCATGATATTTTTTAAAAAAGATTGATTACTTTTCTATGTAATTTCCAATTTGACACCAAGGTTTTTTTTTTCATAGAAAATATCTTTTCTACATTGAATTTAGATTCCAATACATAAATATAAAATATAGTAGTGATTAGTACTCCCCAGAGAATCATGTAATTAGATAGGGTGGTGAGTGACTTAGTTGCTTGGTACTGGGAGTTTACTGTGTATGCTCTAATGTGTACAGGTTTTTGACAATCTGATGTCAGAATGACAAAAATAGGCATCTGTGCAAAGACTGGGGAAAGGAGGGAAGGCTGGCATTCTCAACCAAGGAAACATAATTTAAAAAGTGGTTTCTGAGAACATAAAAAAAACCAGTATAGCCGTTGGGCAGTGTGGGGTTGAGGTAGACTAAATGTATTAGTCCATCTTTCATTGCTGTAACAACATTCCTGAGGTTGGGTAATGTGTAAAGGAAAGAGGTTTATTTAGCTCATGATTGTGAAAGCTGAAAGTCCAAGACCGAATGGCCCCATTTGGTTCAACGTCTGGGAAGGCCCTCACGGCAAATGGCATCATGGTGGGAATGTATTCAAGAAGAAAGATCACGTGGTCAGACAGGGAGCCAGGGAGCAGTGAGAGGCCAGTGTTGCCCTCTGATAACAACTTGTTCTCATGGGAACTCATTCATTCTGTGAGACCAGTATCAATCCCTTTCAACAGTGATGCACCTTGTACTAGGTTCTACTTCTTAAAGGTTCCACCATCTCCAAACATTGCCCCACTGAGGACAACGCTTCCAACACATGATCCCTTGGGGTACATACTCAAATCATTTCCAAACCATAGCAGTGAAATAAATGACAAAACCAGAAGCAGGTGAGATGCAGGGCTTCATAAACCACAGGAAGGATTAGGAATTTTTTTCTATGTGCAATGAAAGTCATGGAGTATTTTAAGCAAGGGAGTGATGGGGTCTAATATGCTTTTTTTGCTGTCCAAAGAAAAATTTTTTAAAAAAAACTTCAGGTGTTGATATTGTCCAGAAAAATGTTTAATTGTTATAAAAGATGAACTCTTGAAATTCGTTCACTGAAACATTTTGAATTGCATTAATGCTTTATGACCCTGTGTTTACATAAAAAATTCACACACAAGTGAAAATTAAGCTGCCATCACATGATTTCTGGCCTTTATTTTTCCACTCAAAATAATATATTTACGTAACTTTTGGTCCCATGGTGAGGAATACCCAACTTTTAGAACCTCCAATAATAGGAAGAAGAGAAACAAAGTTTTTTTTTGAAAATGAAATGTGGTCGGCGCCACAGCTCACTAGGCTAATCTTCCACCTGTGGCTCTAGTACCCGGGGTTCTAGTCCCAGTTGGGGCACCGGATTCTGTCCTGGTTACTCCTCTTCCAGTCCAGCTCTCTGCTGTGGCCCGGGAGTGCAGAGGTAGGTGGCCCAAGTGCTTGAGCCCTGCACCCGCATGGGAGACCAGGAGGAGGCGCTTGGCTCCCGGCTTTGGATTGGCTCGGCGTGCCGGCTGTAGCACGCTGGCATTAGCGGCCATTTGAGGGGTGAACCAACGGAAGGAAGACCTTTCTCTCTGTCTCTCTCTCTCTCACTGTCTAACTCTGCCTGTAAAAAAGAAAAAAAAAAAAAGGAAAATGAAATGTTTCCCATCATAGTGTATTCTTAAGCACTTTCTCCACACGTGCAGTTTGCTCGCTGAATGTCTTTTGAAATAAATGTTCTATGTTTGGCATGGCAGGCACACAGGTCGGGATCTTCAGAAATGTCAACCTGCTAGGCCTCACCTGCCTCCTACAAATGTGTGCCAGTGGTGGTGTTCTGGAAGTGCAGATCCATTTTGAAGTCTTGAGCAATTTCTCATACAAGAAGTTGAAAGGGGAGTTTGTCAATTAGAAGTTCAGTGTACTTTCTAATGGTGTCTAATTCCTCAGGGTATTCAAGTACCTGGCTTGTGATGAAATGATTTCTTCACCCCTTTGGTAGGAGGAGCACTCTTGTGAGTGGGTTTTGTAGCCAGTTGCCTCTTGAGTGAGTTCCCAATGCTGAATTTGTGGGCAGTCTGTTGTAGGAGTCTTGGGATAAAAACCTCCTAATCCCTTCTCTTTGGGATGCAGCTCAGCTAGCAAGAGGCAGCACTGGCTGAATGGCAGTGCTATGAACACAATTCTTGTATGTATTTTCTCTTCTCTTCTTCTTTTTTTTTTTTTTTAGATTTATTTTGTTTTACTTGAAAGACAGAGTTACAGAGAGAGAGGTCTTCCAACTGCTGGTTCACTCCCCATTGGCCGCAGTGGCTGGAGCTGTGCCAATCAGAAGCCAGGAGCCAGGAGCTTCTTCCGGGTCTCCCAAATGGGGACAGGGTCTATCTTGGGTCCTCTTGAACTTGGGCCATCTTCTATTGCTTTTCCAGGCCATAGCAGAGAGCTGGATCGGAAGAGAAGCAGCCGGAACTAGAACTGGCAACCACATGGGATGCCGGCACTTCAGGCCAGGGCTTTAACCCTCTGTACCACAGTGCCGGCCCCATATGCATTTTCAAATGCAATATTCCAGTTATTGTGTGGAGTCTGGATTAAGAGGGAGAAAAAAAAGCATAAGCAAAGTGAAGAGACCATTTAGGAGACTATTGTAGCTGTCTAGGCCAAAAACAAAAATTGATGCTGACTTTTATTGAGATGAAAGTAGCTGAGATAAAAAAAAAATGCATGGTTTAGAAAAATTTTTTTTTTGACAAAGTTAAGACTGCTAAACTTGCTGATGGATTGAATTGGAGTGTGAAGCAAGTGCAGACTCAAGTTAATGCCTAGATTCTTGCGTTGAGCAACAGAGTGGATGTTACAGGATCAGTATGTTTGGTCATATTAACTCTGAGATACCTAATAGATGTGTAAGTTGAAATTTCAAGTAAGCATTTAGATATATGAATTGGAGTTTTGAGAAGACAAGACTAGAAACAATGCACTTGAGACTGTAATATAGAAATATTATTTTAAACCATGGGATTGGATGAGATAATCTAGGGAGAACATATAAATTTGAAGAGATAGGGGCCCAGGATTAAGCTTTGTAAAATTCAAACATGTAGAGGTTTAACCAAGTTAAACTGTACAATTAACAAAGTAAACCATGAAGGAATGGACAGTATGTTATGAGTGTGGTATTATGAAAGCTAAGAAAAGAAAGTATTTCACGAATGACATACCAGTCAGCTGTGTTTAATGCCACTAAAAGGTCAAGTATATTAAAGGCAGAGCCACATCCCTTAGATTTGACAGCAAGGAAGTAATAGGTTACCTTGAAATGAGAAGTCTTAGTTGACTTAGTTGGTGGAAAGGATTTAACTGGACTAAGTTTAGGATAGCACAGGGAGGTGAGGAAGTGGTGACGGCAAGTATAGACTACTCTCTCAAGAAATATTTTGTCATTGCTTTTGTTTTTTAAGGTGAAAAGAAAAGTGACAGTAGTTGAAAAAAAAATGTAGGGTCAGAGGAATTTGCTTTTTTTAAAGATATGAGATCCTAGAATGTGTATGCTGTTGGGGATGATCTCTACAGTAGGAGAAATGGATGAAGCCAAGTATAAAGTGACTAGTTATAGGATGAGTTCTTTTTCATCTGCTTCCAATATGATTTTATTTTATTTTTAAGATTTTTATTTTTTTTAATTTTTAATTAGCTTTCAACAGATTCAATATAGTTCATAGATACAATTCTGAGAATATAATATTCCTTTCCTCCGATTCTCTCTCCCTTTCTTTTTGTAGTTTATGAAATAACATCATTAAATTTACATTACAGTAAAAAGGCTTAATGCTTTAGTGAATAATAAGTTTAACAAGTAAAAGGCTTAATGCTTTACTGAATAAAAAGTTTAACAAGTAATAAGCGAAATGATCCTAGTTTAGTGGAAAATAGACAAATAGAAAAATGAACGTATTACTCATATTGGTAAATTTTCAAATAATCACAGATCATTAGAACTATAGTAGTATAATGTTTTAAGCCATTGGCTTGACAAAGATGTAAAAGTTTTACAAAACTATATTTGCAGCAATACTGATACACACAGGCATTTCTTCTTCTTTTAAAAAAATCTTAGCCCCCATATACAAGGGAGAACATGCGGTGTTTGTATTTGTGTGTCTGGCTTATTTCACTAACAAGATGGCCTCCAATTGCATCCATCTTAATGCAAATGATAGAATTATGTTCTTTTTTTATAGCTGAATAATATTCCAGTGTATATATATATATATATACCCACATTTTCTTTATCCATTCATTTGATGATGGACACCTTTATTGAGTCCAAATTTTGGCTATTGTGAACAGTGTTGCTATGAATATGGTAGTGCAGGTATCTCTTTGATATAATGTGTTCATGTGTTTTGGGCATATACCCAGTAGTGGGATTGATGGATCACATGGCAAATCTATTTCTAGTTTTTTTTTTTTTTTTTTTTTTTTGACAGGCAGAGTGGACTGTGAGAGAGAGAGACAGAGAGAAAGGTCTTCCTTTGCCGTTGGTTCACCCTCCAATGGCCGCTGCTGCTGGCGCCCTGTGGCTGGCCCACCATGCTGATCCGAAGGCAGGAGCCAGGTGCTTCTCTTTGTCTCCCATGCGGGTGCAGGGCCCAAGCACTTGGGCCATCCTCCACTGCACTCCCGGGCCACAGCAGAGAGCTGGCCTGGAAGAGGGGCAACTGGGACAGAATCCGGCTCCCCGACAGGAACTAGATCCCGGTGTGCTATTTCTAGTTTTTAAAGAAATTTCCACATAGTTTTTACACAATGGCTGCGCTAATTTACATTCTCACCAACAGTGTATAAGTGTTCTCCTTTGTCCACATTCTTGTCAGCATTTGTTACTCTGTTTTTTGGATTTTAGCCATTCTAACAGAAGTGAGGTGATATCTCACTATGGTTTTATTTTGTATTTCCCTGATAGCTAGTTATGTTGAATATTTTTTCATATATTTGTTAACCTTTGTATTTCTTCTTTTGAGAACTATCTATTGAAGTCTTTTGCTATTTTCTTAACTGGATTGGTTTCTTTTTTGTTGTTGAGAATTTTTAAAGAAAGATTTATTTTATTCATTTGTAAGAGTTACAGAGAGAGAGAGAGAGAGAGGAAGAAACAGAGATGTTCTATCCACTGCTTCACTCTCTAAATGGCCACAGTGGGCAGGGCTGGGCCAGACCAAAGCTAGGAGCCAAGAGCTTCTTTAAGGTCTCCCATGTGGTTGCAGGGGCCCAAGCACTTGGGCCATCTTCTGCTGCTTTCCTAGGTGCATTACCAGGGAGCTGGATTGGAATTGGAACAGCTGGGACTCAAAGGGGCACCCATTTGGGATGCTGGCTTCACAGGTGATGGCTTTACATGCTATTCACAACCCTGGCTCCTGTTGTTAAATTTTCTAAGTTGCTGATACATCTGGATATCAACCTTTTGTTGAATAGGTAGCTTGCAGATATATTTTTCCATTCTGTTGGCTGTCTCTTCTCTTTATTGATTGTTATCTTTGCTGTACAGAAGCTTCTGAATTTGGTATAGTCCCATTTGTTTAGTTTTGATTCTGTTGCCTGTGCTTTGGGGGTCTAGTCCAAGAAATTGTCCCCTATAGCAATGTCTTGGAGTGTTTTCCCTAAATTTTCTTCTCGAATTTTAGTCTCAGGTCTTAAATTTAGGTCTTTGACCCATCTTAAGTTGATTTTTGTGTATGGTAAGAAGTATGAATCTAATTTAATTCTCCTACATATAAACATCCAGTTGTAGCAGCATCGTTTAGTGAAGAGATTATCCTTACTCCACTGTATGGTCTGAGCACTTCTGTCAAAAATCAGTTGGTTGTATGTCCGTTGATTAATTTCTGGGCTCTCTTTTCTGTTTTATGCCAATACTATGCTGTTTTAATTATGACAGTTTTATAGTATGCTTTGACATCTGGTATTTTGATTCCTGCAATTCAATTTTTCTTATTCAGGGTTGCCTTGGCTATTCTGGGTCTTTTGTGATATCATATGAATTTTAGGATTTTTTTTTCTAATTTTGTAAAGAATGTTGTTGCTATTTTGATAGGGATTACATTGATTTTGCCAATCAATGAACAAGGACTATCTTTTCATTTTTTTTCTGTCCTTTATGCTTTCTTTCATCAGTGTTTGATAATTTTTATTGTAGAGATCTTTCATTTCTTTCATTAAATTTATTCCTAAATATTTCGTTTTTTGTTACCATTGTGAGTGGCATTTTTTCTTGATTTCTCTTTCAGTGAGATCATCATTAGTGTATGAAAAAAAGCAACTTTTTTGTATACTTATTTTGTAAACTGCAACTTCATTGAATTGGTTTATCAATTCTAACAGTTTTTTAGTCGAATATTTAGGTCTTTCCAAGTACAATATCATGTCAACTACAAACATGGATAATTTGACTTCCTCTTTTCCAATTTTTATGCCCTTTATCTCTTTTGGCTCCCTGATTGCTCTTGCTAAAACTTCTAGGACTATATTGAATAAGGGTGGAGAAAGTGGACATCCTTTTCTTGTTCCAGATCTGAGGGGAAATACTTTAAGCTTTTTCTCATTTGGTGTGATATTGGCTGCTGGTTTGTCACACATAGTTTTATAATTATAAGGAATGTTCCCTCTATACCTAATTTGTGAAGGATTTTTATCATGAAGGAATATTGAATCTTATCAAATGCATTCTCCACATCTATTGAGATGACCCTATGGTTTCTGTTCTTTATTCTCTTGATGTGATTTATGACATTTATTTATTTGTGAATGTTGACTCATCCTTGCATTTCTGGGATAAATCTCACTTGGCCATGATGTATTATTGATGTGGTGCTGGATTTGGTTTGCTAGTATTTGGTTGAGAATTTTTATGACTATGCTCATTAAGGATATAGGTATGTAGTTTTTTTTCTGGTATGGTGTCTCTGTTTGGTTTTGGTATCAAAGTAATGCTGGCTTCATAAAAAGTTTGACAGAGTTCCATCCTGTTCACAATTTTGGAATAGTTTGGAAAGTATCAAAGTTACTTCTTCTTTGAATGTTATATAGAATTCAGTAGTAAAGCCATGAGGCCCTGGACTTCTCCTTCATGGAAGAATTTTAATCACTGCTTCAATCTCATTGCTTGTTATATGTTTGCTTGGGTTGTCTGTATCTTCTTGAGTTATTCTTGGTAGATTATATGAATCCAGGAATTTATCCATTTGTTTGAGGCTTTACAGTTTATTAGCTTATAGTTTTTCATGGTAGTTTCTTTTGATTCTTCGTATTTCAGTGGTGTCAGTTGTAATATCTTTTTTTAATTTGTTCTTCTCCCCCCCCCCCCCTTTTCTTGCTTTGTTATTCTGGCTAGAAGGTTATCTATTTTCTTTACCCTCTCAAAAAATGAAAGAGGTCTTTCATCCACTGGTTCACTCCCCAAAGGGCCATAGTGGCTGGAACTGGGCCAATCCAAAGCCAGGAGCCAGGAGCTTCTTCACAGTCTCCCACCGGGGTATAGGGACCCAGGCATTTGGGCCATCTTCTACTGCTTTTCCAGGCCATAGCAGAGAGCTGGATCAGAACTGGAGCAGCCGGGTCTTGAACCAGTGCCCATATGGGATGCTGGCACTGCAGGCTGTGGCTTTTACCCACTATGCTACAGTGCTGGCCCCCATGTTCTCAATGCCTTTTTCCATTTCCTCTCCTTGAGGAATATATGAATATTTAGTCATTTAAATGTATCCCTGTTTCATGTAGACTTTCTTCTTCTTTTTCATTATTTGCTCATTAGTTTTGTCTGATTGGGTTATTTTAAAAGTCTTGTTCTCACGGTCAGAAATTCTTACCTCCACTTCAACTATTCTGCTGCTGAATCTCTCAAATTGTGTTTTTTTATTTTACTGATTGATGATTTCACCTCCAAAATTTGTATTTGGTTATTCTTAATAATTTCTGTTTCTTTAGTGATATTTTCATTCATTTCACTCATTGATTTCTTCTTTTCTTTAGTCTGTATATCTGCGTTCCTTTCATATCATTAAGTGTCCTTATAATCATTATTTTGAATTTTGTATCTGTCACTTCATAGATTTCCTTCAGTTCAGGATCTAATTCTGGAGAATTATTTTGTTCTTTTGGAAGCATGCTACCTTACTTCTTCATGTCTCCTGTGTCTCTTTACTGATGTCTGCACATCTGGTGTAATTGTCCCTTCTTTGTGGAGTAGGTTTTATTGGAAAAGAGTTTATGGGTTAGCTGGAATGCAGGGTATCACTCAGCTTGTTACTTTGGCTTTCATTCTAGGTGTGCCCAGGAGTATAGTCTCTGATTTCTTTTGTCTTAACGCCAGTTGTGTATATAAGTGACAGTGGTCTAGTCTACTGCAGTATGTACTGATAGAAGCGTGGCTTTGAGATGAATATGGGCTTCATGGGGGGAGCATTTTTGGTCACAGACAGTTCAGTGTCAATCTACTTGGTGATTGTGATAGCCAGGGCCTTGTTCTTGGTGCTGAGACAAGAATGGCTGTGCCCTTGTCCTACTGGCAAGCCTGAGTGATGCTGGGGCTTGTGGCACCAATTGCTGTGGTACTAAGATTGTGTGATGTGGATTGACCCTTCCTCAGGTCCTGCTGGGAGAGTCCTACTGGGCTGTGGCTTATAACACCAACAGCCCTAGTCCTGGGCCTACGCAATATGAACTGAACCCTACTCCAGTTTTATAGGGTGACTACAAGATATACAGGAGATTTTGTTCTGGAGGGTATGAGTCCAGACAGGTAGAATACAGGTAAGTTCTTTGCTAGGTCCACCAGGTAAATTCCAGGGGGATTGAGAAATTTAGAACTAATTGTTACAGTCCTGGTGTTGCAAGGTACAGTGGGGTCATAACCCAGATCTTCCAGGGTGGAGTTGGGTTTTTTTATGGGCTGCTGCTAGTGCTAACCCCCAGAAGCCAAGGGGAATACCCCTGGCTCATGCAGAATGCGTGAGCACAGCTCTGTTGCTAATGCCCCCAAACTCCCATAGTAGCAGGATGCAGAGAATCTGTGCTTTGCCCCACTGGTTGCCCAGACTCTGTCATTCTGGTAGCAGCAGGACAGAGTCCCGGTGTGTGACTTTTTTCTTGAGAGCCTGGCACTCTGCAGAGTGGGGGAGGGGGAGGGAAGCAGTGTGAGTTGGTCAGACTCCAGGCCACTTTCTAGGCTGAAGCAAAAGTCAGTAGGTGACTGTGGAATTATCTTTCAGGTATAACTGAAGTGGCACAGTGTGTAGCAATTTCTTCCTACATTGTCTTGGTAAGATAATGGCTCACATCTGGCAGCTGAGCTGCACTGCTGGCTGCAATGGTATCACAGTCTTCTCTCCTCTTGTCTCAGGGAGCCTTCATTGTTTTTCTCTTCTCTTCCAAAAATTTCCATCAGTCAGATCCCTGGAAATGTGGTCTTTCCTTTGTTATTTTGTATCCCTTGGCAGCTGAAGTTAGCGTAGCTATAACCTATGCAGCCATCTTGGATGTTCTCTAGAATGAGTTCTTGAGAAGGTAGGTGGGGGCAGACATATCCTGAGTATCCAAGGTCATGGTTTTCATTTGATAGCAACTCTGCATCCATAACAGGAGAGAAGGTACGGACTTCGGCACAGGTGTAGTAAATTAGTAGACTGGTTTGTAGGAAGATTTCTTGTATGTCCCAAATAAGTGTAAGGAGCAAGATTATCACCTGGGAGCAAGTTTAGCTAGGGCTTTGTGGGTAGGTGGGGGTGGGAACAGGGAGTGGTGATGGTAGGGGATGGTGATGGAGGGGAGGGAAGGCTACAGTTTTGAACATGTGAGAAGATGTGAAGTAGGTGTTTCTTTCAACAAGAAAGCAATCACACTAAAAACCAGTGTGGTCCTCTTGCCAAGTATGTTGAGATTCGAGATTTGCGGTTATCAGATCATACAGTAAAATTCTGTGTTTTCTTCCAGCAAAGTGCATGGCAGGAGAAGAATTCTACTCTTTCTCTTCTCAGAGCTTTACCTCAGGTTAAACCCAGATACTCAGTGTCAGTTAGATATTATCCCAGAATTCTGAAGCCAGAGGCAACTTCAGAGACCATCCAGTCCTACCTCGTTATTTTCCAAAAGACAAAGTGATTTCCTATGGATTTCTTAAAACATGTCATTCTTACACTTGTCCTATTAAGTCTGTCCTTAACATAATCAATTTTTCTCACATATAGTCCACTCTCTGCATTCTATATATTTTTATCATAGGTCCTGTAAATTTTTATTTTTCTTATTTACAAATTTGTTTTCCCAGATCTCTCTAGTGCGTCTTCTTCTTTTCCTTCATTCAACCAGCTACCAGTTCAGGCTCTCTTTCTCCCATCCCTTAATTAAAATATCCTTGAAGATCTGAACAGCCAAGTGTTATGTTTCACTGCATTCTCTGAGCCTAGCATAGTGCCTGATTCTTTGGTTATATTAAATGATTGCTGAGGAGAATACGTTTTATTTTTGCTTCAATAAGTTACAGTCCATACGAAAGATGGATCAAAACACGTTTATTGTGATTAATTCATCTATAATCAGAGGATGTTTGACATCCTAGAGAAGTAGAGCCAATTCCAATGAGCTGAATTAGCTCTTAATGGAATTGGCACAGCTTCCTTGAATGCTTAATTTAGAAACCCTAGTGATTCTCTCTCTCCCTTCCCTCCACCGCCCAATTCCTTCCTTTTTTCTATTTTGCCTTGGCTTAGTAGTGACTGGGTTTATATTATCATCATGGCTGCAAAAATGCTGAGTACCTGATGAGCTCTGACATTTCACTGAGGCTAAAAAGAAGATGTTGGTTTAAAATAGATCAAGCTTCTCCTCTTAGGAACTCTATAGAGGTCACTGCATATTTTAGAGGGGCTAAATATTCTCCTCAGAGAGGCAGTTTGTTTCCATCTTGTCTCTGGGGTTTTAAAGATGTCACATTTTATTTTCTCCAGAAATTTCATCTGAATTCCTATTTTAATATTGAGCGCCTCTTTTTGAGTTCATTGAGTACCAGCGGAGTTTCTTTAGAAACCAAGCACTTCATTGTACTCCTTATTTTGAGCAGGCAAAAGTTTCATCTAAAACGAAAATTTTCTGATTCTTGCTTGAGGGTAAAAAGTGTGTATTGAACTTGAAATCAGTCTTTTGTCTATAAATTTTTTCCCCTACAGGCTTTTTGAATCTCTCTCCCCTGCAGCTACTCTCGAGTTCAGACTCTTCTTCCCTTCCATCCCCTGACCTAAGTCATCTTCCTACCTCCCCTCCAGTCATTTACTGCTGTGAAGATTATCTTTTAAGTTACAGTTCTGATCATCACCTATTTTTTTCCGAGGACCTCCTTTGACTCTCTTTTGCTTGGAGAATATGGATTAAAGTTTCACAAAGGAATAAATCATTGGTCCCCTTTTGACTTGCCATTCCATTTTCTCCTCTCTTGCATAAATCCTCCACTATAATCAAATTGACCTAATCATTCTTCTCTGAATAGAACTTTAGTTCTATTTCACACCTAGCATGTGTAACTTGCTCACATGGACATTTGTTCAGAGCCCTAGTTCCCTATTTAAATTCTTTAAATCTAGCACAAAGCTGGTGTTAACCTTTAAACTTTCATTGATTCTCTTAATTCAGGGGTGATTTTTTACTCTTTTTTTAAAGATTTATTTTATTTATTTGAAACACAGGGTTAAAGAGAGACGTAGAGACAGAGAGCGAGGTCTTCCATCTGCTAGTTAACTCCCCAAATGGCTGCAATGGCCGGAATTGAGCCGAACCGAAACCAAGAGCCAGGAGCTTCTTTTGGGTCTCTGATGTGGATGCAGGGACTCAAGGACTTGGGCCATCTTTCTCTGCTTTCCCAGGCACATTAGCAGAGAGCTGGATTGAAAGTGCAGCAGTGGGGACTTTGACCTGCGCCCACATGGTATGCTGGCACTGCAGGCCAGGACTTTAACCTGCTGCACCACAGTGCCGGCCCCTTACTCTTCTCTTTTCTAACTGCATTTGGAAGCACTATTCACATAGCTCTTTAAAAATATCTCTCTGAATACTGTTATTACTATACAAGTATGGTTAAGTATCTTTCTGAAAGACAGGTGGGAAAATTTAGATTGTTTATATTCCTCACACTGAGTGTAGCTAGCGCCTTTCATCATTGCTGAAGTGAATGAATTAAACACATAGAAAAATAGTTTTATTCAATACATACTTGTGGAAAGCCACAATCTTCCAGGCATCATGTTAGATGCTGGGAATATATTGGTGGTGGTTAACATAATCTTTGTCTCCATGTACGTAGATTCTAAAGAGGAGCATAGGTACTTAATTAATATTTTATTATAAGCAAAATATTTGTAATAAATGATGGGGAGATCAAAAGCCATTCTGGAAATATATGAGAGAAGACTAACTACCGATATTTGTCTCTGTCTCTATACCTGTATCTGTATCTATAAAAGGAAACTAACAGGTGAATGGAAAAAGTTCATACTATTAAATGATGTTCTAGGCATAGGGAAGGAGATATTTGAGCCCCAGTGGCAAAAGAAAGGGTGGCTCCTTTGAAAACTGAAAGAAGTCTGGTGTGGTTAGAACGTGTAACATGTGAGATAGAGGGTGCCAAATGAGGGCTGGAATGTGGAAGTTCTTGTAAGCCATGTTAGGAACACAAAACAAAATTGTACTTTATCCTAAGGGCAATGGGAAGCAGTGAAGGTTTTTAAGAGGAGCATGATGAGATCAGATTAGGGCTCTTAAACAATGGCTGTGAAGAGTAGATTGCAGAGGAAGCTAGAGGGAAACCAGAAAAGATGCTGATCTTGGAGTTTAGGTGTCAGACTTTAGCTTAGGCAAGGAAGCAATGTGTGTCAGAGATGTGTGGGGACAGAAATAGTAGGTCTGGTATTTCAGGAGTTAGAGGTAGGTAATGGTTAGGTTGTCTTCCAGGTTTCTTCCATGAACCAATGAAAATAGAGGAGAGTGCCTGCTGAGAGAAGGAACACCAAAGGAAGAAAAATTCATCCTAATACATATTATACATCTAAGTGTTGTCTGATACAAAGTTGGACATGTGTTTGGAACTCAGGAGAATGATCTTGTTAGTTATGAAGATGTGGGAGCCATTTACAAGTAGGACAGTATATAAACCATGAATGTGGATGAGATCTCCGAGGAACAAATGTGTAGAGGCAAAAAAGAGATCAAAAGAGAACTCTGAGACTCTTAGAGTTAGTTAAGGAGAAGAGGAGTGACCAAAGAAAACTAAGAAACAGCTAGTAGAAAACCAATCAACCTGCCAACATACCAAGCAACCTCAGGGAGCAGTAAGTGACAGAAGCTAAGTAAGAGCATTTTGAAGACAAGGGGGTGATCAATCACAGGGTCAAATGCTGTTGAAAGTCAGGTAGTATAAGAAAACCAGAAAAAAAGAAAAACTATTTTTTGGCCATAAAAACAAAGAGCAAATGACTTTGCTGAAAATTAAACAATGTATAAAAACAGATTGGTAGAGCTGGTGTTGTGCCATAGCAGATAAAGCTGCCATCTGTGATGCCAGCATTCCATATGAGTACCTGTTTGAGTTCTGGATCCTCCACTTCTGATTCAGTTCCCTGCTAATGTGCCAGGGAAAACAGTGGGAGATGACCCAAGTGTTTGGGCCCCTGCACACACATGGGAGACCTGCATGAAGCTGTTGGCTTTAGCCTGGCCTAGGTGTGGCTGTTGGGGCCATCTGAAGAGTGAACCAGGGGATAGAAAATCTCTCTCTTTCTGTCTCTCCTTCTCTCTGTGTAACTCTGGCTTTCAAATAAATAAATAAATAAATAAATAATTCTTTAAAAAACCAGATTGGAATATGTAGGGAAGAAAAGTGGAAGATAAGAAAATGGTAATAGTGATCATAAATGACTCTTACAATAAGTTTTGCTGAGAAGGGCAGGGGAGCCTATAATTCTAGTCATCCATGGAATTGAGAGAGGTTTATTTTTGGATTAATTCAGTTGCTTGAAATGGGAAAAGTGTGCATTAATAACATAGGAGAGGGAATAATCAAAATGAATAAGTGGGAGGTAAGCTTATTTGCTTTGAGACAGGAGAATATAAAATTAAGGAGAGCGAGAAGTTAGAAAAAGTCACTGTAGAAATTAGAGTGGATTGAAGAAAAATAACTAAGATTGTAGGGAGGTGCTGAGCAACCACTTGAAGCTAGCATTTCTCCATTGATTGTTGTGACCATCTATTCGCCTGCAACTTTTTCTGCACAGGTGGGGCCACTTTAATGTAAAGCCCGATTTCCTTTAGGCAAAGTGGTTGAGGGAATTTTCAGGGAGGTTGTTAGGAATACCTTATAGAGCCCCTGGGAGACCAAGGGTTTCTCTGTTCCAAAGAAGTGATGGTGGGGAGCAAACCCACCATCTTTCCCGTTGCACCATAGTTTTCAATCTTCACCAGCTGCTGATGCTTGTCCACCTCACTCTTAGGAGCAATTATATCATGTACTCGTCTGTTTCTTCAGGATTATTCCTTTCACTGTCAGATATTGACAAGGATGAAAAAGCTTATGAATTATGACACATGAACACATTGTATCTTCATGACAGAGAAGCAGTAGAACCAGAATTCCAGCATTTCAGGATAACCGAGGCCATGTAGAAGTCCAGTGATCTCATCCCTAGAAATAGCTTAAATAAATTCAGTGTCATCATTATTACGAAGTGCAAAAGAGCTTTCCTTGGCATGATTAAGCAATAGTCCTCATCTGCAATCACAGGCACTTAATAAACAGTTGGGCAACATCAACCACAAATTTCTTATCTTATTAGAGTAAGCATATGTTTTTCTTTCCTACAATATTGTAATATACTAAGTCTATCTTAATAAAGCCTCAAGTTCTTACTCAGAGTGTTTAGCATATTATTAACATTATAAGCAAGGCATTCTCCTTCCAATCATGTCAACATATCTACGCCTGTTAACTGCTCACTTTCCCAGCTATCACAGTATCTTGTTAAATATTTGGGAATAAAAAAGTATAGAGTTTAATTTGAAATTGTTGTGTATACTTTAACTAGGTGAACTAGTACAAAAGAATTTATTTCTGAGAGATATTTATGCTTGATTTTGCCTATGATTTTTATTTTCATATTATGCCATTTTTAACTAACAGAGATAAATATGGCATATACTATGCTATTTTTCACATAGCATAGGTTTCCTCTTTCTTACATCTTGCAGTTTTGTTGTGAATATATATAATCCTTATTTGTCCCTTTGCAAAAAATGGAATTTCTGAGGTTGATGCCAAATTCCACATTTCAATCTTTAAAAACTCTAGACTAGAAGTAGGAATGTATGTTATCCAAAATAAAATATTTCATGATCATAACAAAGGCCTTGCAACAGTAAAGAGAGACTTGGCTGAAGATCATTAGTTTCTTTGTTGTCTCCCTTGAGTGTAAATTTTCAGGCACAGATCTGAAAGTTTTTCTGGAATTAAAGAAAAACAATTCAGTTAATCTGACTCTTTCTATGAAGAACAAGGCTACCTTTTAAAATAATTTTTTTCAATATTAATAGAGAAGCTGATTTATTGAAATCACTGTCAGTGCTTTGAGTTGGAAGACATAACTGGATTCATGGATGAAAATATTTTCATGATTGTTTAAGCTTAGATGCTCTGGGAATTACTTTATGGAATACTTATTGATCAAATGGTAAATTTAATGAAGTTTCCCTGAAAACACACAATCATAACGAATCATAATAGAATGATACATAGGCAAACAATGACCTCACATTTTACCATCATACAGGTCCTTACATTCAAAGTGCTCTAATTTCATGAAGTCAAACATTCCCTAGATGCTTTACTCTTTCTTCAGAGTGATAAAATCTTGATGTAGGAGGACTTCAAAACAACTGTCCCACATACAAGCACTCTGGAGACTTTAACAGATTTAATAGTGCACGGTCAGCACCTGAAGCCATCTTCATCATATCCCTCGCATTCAAGGACACCGATGCTGCCTTTCAAAAACTCTTCACCTTGGCATCAAGTTTTCCTACCCAGTTTCCTCTTCTTTTGGTCAGATTCCTTCCTTCTGCTGTCCTCTCTGGGTCCCTCACAATTTTCTGCTTTATCTTATACAGAAATTAATCTTTCTTACCCAAATGTCAGAACATGCCATCTTTTTCTGATGCTTTTACCTGTGGCAAAATCCACGTTCCTGATCACAAACTGACATATTTTCTCCTCCCGATAAGCAAACAACTTTTGTAATTAATTACACATATCCCTTCAAAACCTCTCTACTTCTGCTTTCTCTATGCATGAAATCAGGATTAATAAGTTGCATAATTTTTAATCTTTGGAGCTTTGACAAGCTAATTTAAATGCATTCTGTCTGTATTTAGAATAATAGCAATATTACTTTACCAGTGAGTTTGTTGTCATGATTAAATGAGCTAATGCATGCAAAGTATTTAGAATCTAACTGGCACATAAAATCTCACTAAAAATTATCTGACTAAAGCAAATATTCATGTTCTTTGAACATTAGTGCTTGAGTCTTTTCTAAGCTCCCCCCTTGCACCCAGTTTACTTGGGATAATGCCTCCTTCACGAGGGACTCAGAGAATTCTCTGGATAACAGAATACTGACACCTGCTCCTAAAATTACATGTTTTAAGTCAAGTGGATTTCTTTATTTTTGGACTATTTAGATTTCTGTGTCTTTTAAAACATTAGATGATGTAAGATTGTTGATGGTTGTTAATTTTAATACAAACATTAGTTTATGAGGTATTCTGCTTCTGCCAGTTACCAGAATGCCTGTTATTCAGGGCGTACCCAATAAATATTGTTATTGTTATTATTTATGTTGTGTTATGAGTGTCCAGGGGCTTCCTCTCCTTTCTTTGTGTTCTACCAAATTCAAATGCATTTAAAAATGAGATCAAAATGCTTTTTTAAAAAGATTTATTTATTTATTTAAAAGGCAGAGTTACAGAGAGGCAGAGGCAGAGAGAGAGAGAGAGAGAAAGAGAGAGAGAGAGGTCTTCCATCCACTAGTTCATTCCCCAAATGGCTGGAGCTGTGCTGATCTGAAGCCAGGAGTCAGGAGCTTATTCCGGGCCTCCCGTGTGGGTGCAGGGGCCCAAGGACTTGGACCATCTTCCACTACTTTCCCAGGCTACAGCAGAGAGCTGAATTGGAAGTGGAGCAGCCGGGACTCAAACTGCTGACGCTGAGGACCTGGGCTTTAGCCCTCTGCGCCACAGTGCCAGCCCCCAAAATGCCTTTTAAAATATTTCAAAATCTACTTATCAAAGATAAGTCAATATATCCTAGAGATTATTTTATCTACATCACATAATATTTGTACATTTATAATATCCTAATTTTTAAGATAATCTTTTTAAATTGAGAAAGCCAATTGAAAGATTTTTGGCAGATTTTTCCATTAAAATTTTTTTAGCAGATATATCTGTGGAAAACTTTTAAATCAATTCAGTACGCACTTAGCAACCAACGCAGGCTCAGCATTAATATGTATTGATTCTCTTGAATGATATAAAAATATTAAAATACAAACGTGGCTCAGAAAAGTTTGCTAGCTCTATGTTGGGTTACCTTAAATCATGCTTATGGAAATGAAAATATTTTCTAAAGGAAAATGAACATCTTCACTAAAACCTTTATACATTGCCATAGACATTTTGCAGAGTCAATAAAGTTTTCAAATGTGTGTTTATTGAAATTTAAATGAAAGAACGGAAAGAGCACTAATCTGGGGCCCAAGAATATTTTCCTTGAGTTTCTGCCTTTCGGGAAATTCAGAAATTGTTCTCACCCTCAAACATTAGCAGTAATGAAGTTAGAATCTTAGTAATAATAATTTAACAAAATCATTAATATGTTGGGTTCCTGACTTGGTCATAAGGCCATTTCCTCAGATTTCTGTTTTGAATACTCTTTTTGCAAAACTCTTTGATATTGTCCCACGCAATGCTGGTTTAGGACGAGATGCGAGTGCTGACCCATAATACTTTGTCTAAACCTCCTGGCAGTTACAATTTTTCACTTCGGGTTGCAGTTTGCATTTTTCCAGCTACCCCACACATCACCAGGGTCAGTCAGAGCCAGCCGTTCCGCTTCAGAGTTAGGCAGACGCCCGAAAACTTAGTCACAGGACCTGGGGGCGGGGTTAACGCCCGAAGCGCGCATCAGGCCCTCAACCGATTGGAAGGAACAGTGTGGGCGGAGTCTCCTGGCCCCGCCCCGTGCGCTCTGTCACTAGGGACGCTTCGGCCCAGGCAACCGCCATGGAGCACGAAGAAGGGCTGACGGCCGTGGACAATATAGTCACTCAGTTCAACACCTATGAAGATTTACTCGACTCGCAGATCACCACCGTGGACCTGTATTACCTGGAGGTAAGGGCGGCGGCGCGGCTGAGGGGCCGCCGCCTTCACGTCCGTCGGTCGGTCTGCGAGTTCCCGCGTCGTGGAGCGTTCGCCCTCTGGCGGTGGGGCGCGCAGATCGCAGGCTCCCCGGTTTCCGAAAGGCCGGGTCCTCCCGCCCCGGGACCGCTGCTGTCCTGACAGAGAAGTCGGACGGGTCGGGTCCCTCAGCGCAGACACGCGCGCGCGCGCACACCCGCGCGGCGGGGTCTTGAGTCTCCATGTCCGCCTCTCCCCCGGCCTTCTCCCACTCCCTGCCGAAGTCACGCCTCATGAGGCAGGGGAGGCCCGCGCAGGATTCTCCGTGGCCTGTAATTCCGGGCCGACACCAGTTTCTCTGTCCTTTGCCAATCTGTGCTGAAGAACAGCAGACAGGATCGCTATAGGGCAAGTGGCGACCCCGCCCTAGTCTGGGCATTAGGGTCCACAAACCTCCACCTCGCTCTCACTGATTCAGAAAGGCCCTTGAGTAGTGGCACAAGTAGTTAGCGGTGCAGGCTTATTGCTGACTCCGACAGGCCTAGCTGAAGGTGTGGTGGGAGGGAAGAGTGGTCTGTCTCAGAGGATGCCTGGATGAGCCGACAGGCCACCAGGGGTCCTGAGAAGACAGAGGCTGGACCAGGGGTCCTGGCCCTGCTGTGGTCCCAGCTGCACTCTCTCGGACCAGGCCTGCCCAGTGCGCACTGGCCACTGCTTTTCCGGAAGTCCCAGCTCGGACACAGGGTGCAGAGTTGTCCACCTCCCTACTGAGCCCACCGAGAGTAAGTGCCACACCGGCAGCACACCATGGTCCCAGACTGGGAAGGATTTGCAGCAAGCAGCCAACCCTCTACGCTTTTAGTCTGTGAAACTGCCACTGTATTTCGGTGGACTGAAATTTCGGGACTCCAAGGATCAGTTGGGGTGAAGTTGCATTCAAATGTGGATACCAGATTTGAAAAGCATTTATCTTTCCAAAAACATTCACATGCTAGATGCGACAATAATTTTCAAAGAGCAGATGCATCTAATTCTAATCTCATCTCTGCCACAAGAAATTGTGTGACTTTGGACAAATGACTCGTGCTCTAATTATCTGTCAAGAAATAAATGTAGGTGGTATTTCTAACACAGCTCTTTTTTTTTTTTATTACTTATTTAAAAGAGTTACGGAGCCAGGGAGGGGGAGAGACCAGGTTTGCTAGAGATCTTCAATCCACTCCTTCACCCTCCAGATGATCCAAGGGCCAGGGCTGTGGCAGGCAGAAGCCAGGAGCCAGTAGCTTCGTGAGGCCTCCCGCGTGGGAGGCACTTGGCCATCTTCTGCTGGCTTCTCCTAGGCCATTAGCTGGGAGCAGGATCAGATGTGGAACAGCCGGGACATGAACTGGCATCCATATAGGATGCCAGCATGGCAGGTGGCAGTTTTACTGCTATGCCACAATGCTGGCCTCAACAGCTTTTTTTTTTTTTTTTTTTTTTTTTTTTACTGAAAATATTCTTGAAGTTACGAAATTCAGTTTTATGCTTTAAGACACTGAAGTGAGGGGAGAGAAGCTATGTTGTTAAACAGTGTTTGCACCCAAGTTTTTAAGAAAATAAAAATGAAAACAGACAATAAACATCTTGATAGAATAAAATCATCTTTGTAGTGCATATGGGAGACTGCCAAACAGAAGCTTAGAATCATAGGAGAGATTTTAGTGTTTTTTAAAGCATAGTTTGTCATGAGAGCAAGGAATTAAAAACATTAATATTGATTAGGAGTGAGAAATTAATACTTCAGGTTTCATCAATCAGCACATTGAAGATCTCTAGAATGAAAGATGATGACTGTATCTTGGGAAATGATAGGAAATTTGCTTTTAAATTTGGCATTAGTTAGGTTTATTCTTATTGTACTTTCATAAAAACAGCTTAATAATGATATTAAGGTGAGAATATTGATTAATGACAATTTTTAAGGTACACTTAGCTGTAGATACCTATATCTCAAAGACTTTCTATGGATGCAAGTTAATTGCTTGGTTAGATCACACAGAAACAAGCAGATACTTCCCAGTTCCTTCAATTATATGGCAAGCATGTTACACAGATCATGAATCATATGATATGAAAGTTTCTCTGTCTTGGTCGTCAGAAATTGATGTTGTTAATTTTTTATTTTAAAGAGCATTTTAAAACTGTATTTTAAAAGTCAGTAAAGAAAATTGTGTATACTTATTATATTCAAACATATTGTTTGAAATATATATCTACACACATTGTGGAATGGCTAGAGTGAGTGAATTAACACATGTGTTACTTTATATAATAATTATTTTTGAGGTAAAAACACTTAAAATATTCTTAGCATTTTTCAAGGATGCAATATATTATTATTAACTCTAGTTACAATGTTGTAAAGTAAATCTGTTGTGCTTATTTAAAGGAAGCAAATTTTAAATAGTAAATTAGTGATAGCCTGCTGTAGCTAGCAGAGCCAGAGTCATGAGATTTAGGTTTCAACTCTGTGCTATTGTGTTTTTAACGAATTTGAAATTCCATTTCCTCACCTCCTAAATGAAGGGGCTGTGCTAGATTACATCCAATATTTTATGTTTCTAAAATTTATGGGTCATCTACACTTCCATCTGTGTTAGAATTATTTAAAAATTTCCCTAATGGATCTCAATCATGGCTGAATTATTTAGAGTGAAACAACATGGAGTTTAATTTAGAGCATTATCATCTCGTTATTTGGAAAAGAAGAATAAGTAAATCATACAAATGAGATCTTTAGATATAACCTTAAAATTACAAAAAAATTTAAAAAATTTAAAATTATGTGCCAAGTATTGGATAAGTGAGACTCTATGGAAAATACAGTGGCAAAATTTATTGTGATTATACAGCCAGCCAACTAAGAAGCTACCGTTGTATTTTTTTCAATGATTACACCAAAGAACAGAGTAAATATTCTCTACGAAAAAATTTAATTCCTATGTTTTAGAGTCAGTACAATCTTTTGTTTATTCAATGGAAAAATTGGCATACCTTAACTGTTGAACACTTAAGAGAAATCACATTTTTTTTCCTTCACTAGGTTCACAGTGGTACTTACCCCTAAGCAAAAATTTATAATTTTCTGATACACATGAATTCTTCTTTTAGATTTATTTATTTATTTATTTATTTATTTGAAAGTCAGAGCTAGAGAAACAGAGAGCAAGAGAGAGAGAGAGAGAGAGAAAGAGAGAGGTCTTCCATCCACTGGTTCACTCCCTAATTGGTCACAATGGCCGGAGCTGTGCTGATCCAAAGCCAGGAGCCAGGAGCTTCTTCTGGGTCTCTGATATGGGCTCAGGGGCCCAAGGACTTGGACCATCTTTCACTGCTTTCCCAGGCCGTAGCAGAGAGCTGGATTGGAAGTGGAGCAGCTGGGACTTGAACCGGTGCCCATATGGGATGCTGGCACTGCAGCTGGCAGCTTAACCCACTACGCCACAGCACCAGCCCTGACGTGAATTCTTACAATTAGGGATGAGACTGAACCACGAATGCTGCATTCCCCATAGTCCCAAAACTTTATCATAATAATAAAATTAAAATGCTATAAACCTAATACCATTTTCAGTATCTCAATTGTGACTCCAGCAACTACCTAAAATCTATAGTCTGTGTATTTACAGTATGTCCCATGAATCTTTCATTTATATTAATTTAAAAAGCTACTACAAAAAATCAACAAAACAAAAAGTTGGTTTTTGAGAAGATAAAAAAATAGGTAAACATTTAGCCAGGCTAACAAAGAAAACAAGAGAAAAACCCAATAAATAAAATTACAGATAAAAAAAGGACATTATAGGGATGATCACTGAACTACAAAGGATCATAAGAAACTACTATTTGCTAATACACTGGAAAACCTCAAACAAATGGATAGATTCCTAGATTCATATAACCTACCAGGATTAGCTCAAGAAGGTATAGACCACGTAGATAGACCCATATCAAGCAATGAGATTGAAACAGTAATCAAAAGTCTTCCATCAAAGAAAAGTCTGGGACCTGATGACTTTGCTACTGAATTCTACAAAACATTCAAAGAGGAAGTAACTCCAATACTCTTCAAATTATTCCTAAATATTGAATAGGATGAATCTCTGCCAAACTATTTTTATGAAGCCAGCATTACTTTGATAACAAAATCAGAGATACAACATGAACAAAAAAATTAAAGTTATATATCCTTAATGAACATAGATGTACAGATTCTCAAAAATTTACTAGCAAATTGAATCAAAAACACATAAAAAAGATCATGCATAATGATCAAATGAAATTTATCCCAGAAATACAAGGGTGGTTCAATGGTCACAAGTCAATAAATATCATAAATCACACCAATGGAATGGTCATCTCAATAGATGCAGAGAAATCATTTGGTAAGAGTCAACATCCCTTCATGAAAAAACCTTCACAAATTAGGTATAGAAGGAACAGTCCTCAAAATTATAAAGGTTATATATGACAAACCAACAGCCAATATCATACCAAGTGGGGAAAAGCTTAAAGCGTTTCCCCTCAGGTCTGGAACAAGATAAGGATGTCTACTCTCTCCATTCTTATTCAATATAGTACTGAAAGTTTTAGCAAGAGAAATTGGGGATCCAGAAGAAATAAAGGGCTTCAAAATTGGAAAAAGAGGAAGTCAAAGTATCTAAGTTTGCATGTTGTTGTATCTGGAAAAACATCATCAAAATGCTGTTAGAATTGATAAACCAAATCAGGAAAGTTACAGGTCACAAGAAAAAGATACAAAAAAATAGCTTCTTGTTATGCTACTGATGAACTCGTAGAAAGAGAAATCAAGAAAGAAATCTCATTTACAATATGCACTGAAAGATCAAATATTTAGAAATAAATTTAACCAAAGAAGTGGAAGATCTCTACAATGAAAATTATCAAATATTGATGAAGGAAATCATTCAGGGTACAAAAAAAAATGGAAGATATTCATTGTTCATGGATTGGAAGCATTAATATCATTAAAATGTCTGTACTATCTAAAGCAATACATTTTTTTGTAAGACAGAGATAGAGAAAGAAATCTTTGAACCGCTGGTTCACTCTCCAAATGGCTGCAATACATGGAGCTGGGGCAGACAGAAGCCAGGAGTCAGTAGCTTTGTCTGGATCTACCACATTCTACCACATAGGTCCAGGGGCCCAAGCACTTGGGACTCTACTGCTTTCCCAGGCACATTAGAAGGGAGCTGGATCAGAAGTGGGGCAGCCAGGAAACAACTGGTGCCCATATGGGATGCTGGCACTGCAGCCAACAGCTTTACCCTCTATGCCATGGTGCTATCCTCCCCCCCCACCCAGTAGTCTCTTAGTGGAGTCTTTTGGTTCCCCTATATATAGAATCCTGTCATCTGCAAAAAAGGAAAGTTTGACTTCCTTCTTTCCAATCTGTATCTCTTTGATTTTTTTTTCTTGCCTAATGGCTCTGGCTAAACTTCCAGAACTATATTGAATAACAGCGGTGAAAATGGATATCCTTATCTGGTTCTGGATATTAGTGGAAAGCTTCCAACTTTTCCCCATTCAATATGATGCTGGCTGTGGTTTTGCCATGTATTTATTTGATTGTGTTGAGGAATTTATTTGCTTAAGGTTTTCATCAAAATTTTATCATTTTTGAGAATTTTTGCATCTATGTTCATTAGCGGTTTTGATCTATAGTTCTCTTTCTTTGTTGTATCCTTTTCTGGTTTTTGAATTAAGGTGATGTTGACCTCATAGAAGGAATTTGAGAAGATTCTGAGCCTTTCAATTGTTTTGAATAGTTTGAGAAGAATTGGAATTAGTTCTTTAAAAGTCTGATAGTATTTAGCAGTGAAGCCATCCGATCCTGGGCTTTTCTTTGTTGGGAGGGTCTTTATTACTGATTCAGTCTCTGTCTTGGTTATTGATCTGTTTAGGTTTTCTGTGTCTTAATGACTCAATTTTGGTAGATTGTATGTGTCCAGAAATCTTTCCTTTCCTTCTAGATTGGACAAGTAGTGACACATTCTTTCAATTTGTGTTTGTTATACAAGGTCTGTATTTCACCTTCATTTATAAATGAGTTTTGCTTGGTACCTTATTCTGGGTAGATAGTTTCTCTCTTTTAGAACGTGGATTATGACCATTGTGTCCTACTCTATAATGTTTGTGATGATAAATCAGTTGTGAGCCTAATTAGAGATTTCCTGAAAGTAATCGGGCATTTCTCTCGTGCATATGTTGGACTCTATGTTTTATTCTTTGTGTTTTATTATTGACAATTTGACTATAATGTGTTGTAGTAAAGATTTTTTTGATCATGTCTATTAAGAGTTTTATGTGCTTCCTGTGAGTGGATGTCCCTTTCTTTCTCCAAATTAGGGAAGTTTTCTGCTGTTATTTCACTGGGTAGGGCTTCTAATCCATTCTCTCTCTTCAGGAACTCCTAAGGCAAATATTTAATAGTATCCTATAAATATTGAACACTATTTTCAGTTTTTCTAATTGTTCTTTTCTTTTCTTTCTTTCTTTCTTTTTTTTTTTTTTTTGCTATTACTGGGGTATTTACAAGGATTTGTCCTCTAGCTTAGCTATTTTTCTTTTGCCTCACCAAGTCTGTTGTTGAGACTTTCCACTCTATTTTCTATTTGACATATTGAATTCTTCATTTCTAATATTTCAGTTTGATTTATCTTCACTATTTCAATCTCTCATCAAAATTTTTTATTCATATCATATATGGATTTCTTTATCTTATGAATTGGTTCTCTGTGTTTCTGAGTAGTTTTATGATCATTCATTTGAATTCATTTTCAGTCATTTTATTTATCTCTTTGTCTTTACACTATTGAAGTGTTGTTGTATTCCTTTTTGGGAGTTATGTTGTCTTCCTTATTCTTGTTTCGAGTATTTCTGCATTTATTTTTAGGTATTTGTGGGAACACTTGTTGGTTTTCTACTCTGATGAACTTTAGCTTTGAATTGTGCCTCTATGACTTAGTGGAGTGTCTGCTCCTTCAGTGAATACCCAGAGGCATGTGCTGGGTTGGGTCAGGTAGCTCTGGTCAGTGTTCAAGAGATTCCAGGGCGACACCCAAATTGGGCTTGGTAGATCTCTATTGTCAGCAGTGGGAAGGGTATGATCATGCCTATTGGTGTAATCAGAACCTTACCTTCTCTCTTCCAAGATATTCAATGCCTAGAGTTAGCCCAGAGTGGGTACAAGCCCCTATTCATGCTGGTGCATGAAACAAAGGAACTGTGCAGTTCTTAATGTAAGCATGGAACCCTTAGTAGTGACTCAACCCTGGTAGTCAGGGAGCCCTGAGCCTCTGATACCAGATACTGTGATTGCCCAGAGACCCAGCTATGCCCTATGCCTTCTTCTGCAGTCACAGAATACGCACAGTGTTACAGAATGCAAAGCTCCCACAGTCGTGTGGTACAGAGGATCTGTTCTCAGCCTCATGAGTTTGCCCCATCCATTGAGAGAGTAGAGATGTTCCCAAAGCCAGCTGCCTATGGGTGCTTTTCCTTGGCAGTTTGAACTCCAGAGCCTGTGATAGGCTGAGAGGATGGAAGCACCTCATGGTCCTAAGTGGGTGCCCAATCCCTTTTGTTAACTCTTCCAGCCAAACTTAAAGTCAGGGAGGAATGTTGATTTTCCCTCTGGTAAAATCCCCTGTTTGCGTACATGCATGTATGAGCCGCTGCAGCCTGAACTGGTGTCAAAATGGCTCCTTCTCTCCTCCAGTGCTGGGTGCCCTTGTTGGGGGGATGGGGAGAAAACATGTGCTTTTCCTTCCCTGGATTAGTTGGGTACCCTCCTCCCTTCCCCCCACCCCTGCCAGCTAGGGAAATAAGCCAGGCTCAAAATCAGTGTGGTCCACAAGGAGGTGCACCCTCAGGCAATATTACCAGTGGCATGGGCTACCACAGGTTTTTTTTTTTTTTTTTTTTTTTTTTAACCTCATTCTGAGAAGCTGCCATCTCCTCCAGTTCCTGGCTGCAGGAGCTATTTGTAGTATCCCTGCTGCACATCAACACTTTCCATGCTGCTCTACAGCATCCCTCTTTTTCTGTAGAATTTCCACTGCAGACTTCTTTCCAAATCTCCCCTGCGAATGTACTTCCCCTGCTTTTCTTCTGTGATCTTCAGTTGTTTTTCTTTGTTGTTGAGATTTTTTGAGTTGCTTATATATTCTGGGCATTAATATATTGTCAGATAAATAGATTAGAAATATGCTTTCCCATTCTGTCAGTTGTGTTTTTGCTCTATTGATCATTTCCTTTGCTGTGCAGAAGCTTCTGAGTGATATATTCATGTTTGTCTAGTTTTGCTTTTGTTGCCTGTTCCTTAGGGGTCTTATCCAAGAAATCATCACTTACACTAGCATCTTGAAGTTTTTTCCTTACATTTTGTTCCAGTAACTTTATAGTCTCAGGTCTTAATTTAGGTCTTTGATTCATGTTGAGTTGATTTTTGTATATGGCGAGAGGTAGGGATCTAATTTCATCTTGCTACATTTATACATCCAGCTTTGCCAGCACCATTTATTGAATAGATTATCTTCTGTACAATGTATGGTCTGGCACTTTTGTAAAAAGTCAATTGGCTATATGTACATGGATTGATTTCTGGGCTCTCCTGTTCAACTGATATGTGTATTAGTTTTTATGATAGAACCATACTGTTTTAATTATTATAGCTCTTAGTATGCTTTGAAGTCAGGTATTATGATGCCTCCAGCTTGAGTTTTTCTCCCTCAGGATTGATTTAGCTATTTTGGCTCTTTTGTGATTGAATATGAATTTTAAGATTGCTTTTTTCTAATTCTGTAAAGAATGTCATTGGTATTTTGATAGGGTTTGTATTGAATCTGTAGTTTGTTTTAAATAGTAAGAATATTATTCCATTTTTTTCTGTGTCTCAATGATTTCTCCATCAGTGTTATATAATTCTCATGTTAGAGATCTTTTACTTCTTTGTTTAGATTTATCCCTAAATGTTTATTTTTTGTGTGTATCTGTTGTGAATAGGATTTCTTTTTAGATTCATTCATCGGTCGTGTATAGACAAGCTATTTTTTGTATGTGTATTTTGTGATATGCAGTTTTATTGGATTGGTTTATCAGTTCTAACAGCTTATTCATGGTGTGTTTAGGTTTATCTGTGTACAATATCATGTCATCTGAAAATATAGATGGCTTTACTTCCTTCTTTCCAATTTTGATGCCATTTACTTATTTATCTTCTCTAATTGCTCTTGTTAATCCTTCCAAAACTATATTGAATAAGAGTTGTGAAAGTAGTCATCCTTGTCTTGTTCCAGATCCGAGGGCAAATATTTTCAGCTTTTTCTGGTTCAGTATGATATTGGCTGTTGGTTTGTCATATATATCCTTTATAATTTTGAGGTATGTTCTTTCTATATCTGATTTGTGGAGGGTTTTTTTTTTCTCATGAATGTCAATGAGTCTTATCAAATGCTTTCTCTGCATCTATGGAGAATACATACAGTTTTTATTCTTCATGTTATTGATAGAATTTAAGACATTTATTTATTTGTGAATGTTGACCTACCATTTAATCTCTGGATAAATCCCACTTGTTTGTGATGTATGATCTTTTAAATTTTTTTTATTTGTAAAGATACATTTTGTTTATTTGAAAGAGTTACAGAGAGAGAAGGAAAGACATAGAGATTTTCCTTCTGCTGATTCACTCCCCAAATAGTTGCAATGGCCTGGGCTGGGCCAGAGAAAAGCCAAGAGCCAGAAGCTTCTTCTGGGCCCCCTACTTTGGTGCAGGGTCCCAAGCACTTGGGCCATCTTCTGTTTTTCCCAGGTACATTAGCAGGGAGCCGGATGGGAAGTGGAGCAGATGAGAATCAAATCAGCACCCATATGGGATGCCTCAGGTGCAGTTTTACCTGCTATGCCACATGTCAGCCCCATATGACCTTTTTGATAGAGTATTGGATTTGGTTTGCTAGTATTTTATTGGGAGCTGGATAGAAAGTAGAGCATCTGGGACTCAAGGTGGCACTCATATTGGATGCTGCTGTTGCAGGTGGTGGCTTTACCAGCTGTGCCCCAATGCTGGGCCCCAAGTTCTTTTTATTTTTTAATGTAATCACTTAAAGCTATAAACTTCCCTCTTAATTCTTCTTTTTCTGTACCCATAGATTTTGATATGGTGCATTTTCATTTTCATTTGTTTCAAGAAAGTTTTTTGTTTCTTTTAAAAATTTTCTTAAATTACCCATTGTTAATTCAGTTGCATTTTGTTTAATTTCCATTCATTTTTAAATGTTTTATTTATACCACATTTTCTTGATCCATTCATCTGCTGAGGACACTTAAGTTGATTCCATTATTTTGCTACTATGAAATGTGCTGAAATGAACTTGGTAAAGTAGGCATCTCTTAGATGTACTGGTTTAAAATCTTTTCAGTAAATATCCAGAGGTAGAAATGCTGGATCATATGGTAATTCATTTTCAGTTTTTGGAGAAGCCTCCATACAGTTTTCCCATAGTGGCTATACTAGTTTACACTCCCATTGCCAAGAATGAAAGCCATGGTCATGAACATGAGGTCCTCATAGACTTTACAGAAAACATGTTGTAAAAAAACTATGCATGGCTTTCACATTTTTTTGGTAGAAATTACTTAACTTCTAATTTAATTATTTTGTAAACTCTTTGAAGTACCCTTATACTTAACAGTGAGGCTCAGTTTTTTATATGCAGCCTATAGTTGGTTCTTTTTAAATCCATACAGTAATTGTGTGTCTTTCTACTGGAATTTAATCCATTCACATTGAAGGTAATCATTAATATATAAAGACTTTATAGATTGCTTTATTGATACTTTATTTCTTACTGTGACTTTGGATGGACTCTGAGAAGGCTGATCTTGTTTCAGGTTGTCTATTATATGTTTGGGCTACTGCCTTTGCTCTGAGTTCAGGTTGGGTAGCTGTTTGGGTTCTACTATCTGGTGATGCTGGCTGACCTCTGCTATCAGGGAGAGCAACTAGAAAGGCACTGTAATAGCCTTGGATTGGCCTGTACCTTAGGGTGTAATTCTGGGCCAGGTAGGGCTGCTATTTGAATCCAGCAGTTGGACAGAATTGTAGAAAGGTCCCTGAGGTAAGGCGGAGTGACTGATGTGGATGGATGGGAATAGCTACTATGCTCAGTAGACTTGTGATTTGTTCCCCTGTATATGTGGGTCAGTGGAGTATACTTGAGGTTGGGCAGAGAGCTGTTTAAACTCCTGGTAATGGCAGATATAGCCCCTGGTCTTAGTTGAAATTTGCCATGGTGCTTTTTTCCTTTCCTGTGTAGGTAGTATCCCAGGCTGGTCCTCGAAGCTGGTTGCCCAGAGTTTCAAGAAAGGTAGAGTTTCTCATTACTTCCAAAAGTTTGTAAGAGGACTATGATGTTGGCTGGTACCTATGACTAGGTACCACCATTGGCAGGGACACAGAGCTACTACCAGGTCTGCAGGCTGACCACTGTGTACTTTGTCTCCTTGCTCTACCTGACCCGAGGTGGTCTATCCATCCTGTTTGCTGCTTTGTTCCCATGAGGTAAGCTGAGTGGGCTTCCTGGGGAGCATCTTTGAATGCTTGGGAAGCTGGCTGCCTATCTCTAATTCCCTTTTCCCTCTGAGAAAAATCATGGTTCTTAGGGAATCCTCTGTGTGACACTACCTCTAAGGCCAATGTGGTCAAGGTAAGGCTGTTCTTGTACTCTTTCCATACAATTTTTTTCCATTTATTGAACCATACACATTAGTCAGGCTTATTCTAACTTTGGAAGTCTTCACCAATGTGTTCTTTTCTATGGATAGTTGGTAAATGAACTTTTCTGAAAGGGTAGTACAGCTTGGACCCTCCTATTCTCCCATCTTTCTGATTTCTGATACTGTACATCTGTTTTGTATGAATTTCTGTATCTGTGTTTTATTTTACAATAAAAATGATTAAAAAGCTCTTGGCCAGGGTGGACATTTCATTCAATTGTTAAGGTACCACGTGGGCTATCTGTATCCCATATCTTAGTTCCTGGTTTCAAGTTCTGGCTCTGCTGTAAATTAAAGCTTCTTGCTAATACACCCCTAGCAGTCAGTAATGATTGCCCAAGTACCTGGGTCCCTGACACCCCTGTGGGAGACCTGGATTGAATTTCTATCTTTTGGTTTTGGTCTGTCCCATCCCTGGCCACTGCAGGCATTTGGAAAATGAACCAGTGGATGGAAGATCTTTCAGTGTCTTTCTGTCTCTCTGCCTTTCAATAAACAAACAAGTTTCTTGAGGCCATCACAGTGGCGCAGTAGGTTAATCCTCCACCTGTGGCACCGGTATCCCATGTGGGCACCATTTCTAGTCTCGGCTGCTCCTCATCCAATCTAGCTTTTTGCTAAGGTGTGGGAAAGCAATAGAAGATGGCTCAAGTCCTTGGGCCCCTGCATCCATGTGGGAGACCGGAAGAAGCTCCTGGCTCCTGGCTTCTGATTGGTGCAGCTCTGGCTGTTGTGGCCATTTGGGGAGTGAACAAATGGACAGAAGACCTCTCTCTCTGTCTCTCCCTCTCACTGTCTGTAACTCTACCTCTCAAATAAGTAAATAAAATCTTAAAAAAAAACAACAGACAAATAAATAAGGGAAATAAAACAATCCTATAAGAGAAATCTTTAAAATTGAATGATATTGTAATCTTGGTGGTAGTTTTGTTGACAAACTCCAGGAGCATTTTGAGTTTATCAATAAATGAGCAGTTGATTAATCTATTCTGGGTATTCAAATATCTAGGTGTTTGCAAAAATAGTGATATCTAAACAGCATTTAATTGCTAAAAAAGTCACTCAATTCAAAATGGCAGTGCTTACAAATCCATTGCTTATGGGGAAAGGACACAATATAGAAATAGCATGTCAGTAAGTTGACACGTTGCACCCAAAGGCTGCCTCACAGCTAGAGGTCTGGAGAGGCCAGGTGAAAATCCTTGCCATAAGCAAATAAAAGTTACATGTCCACTGAGAAACAACTCCTCACACACTGTGGCATCTGAGCAGCTGGCTATGGAAACAGAAAGCAATCAGGGATTCAGAACTGTCAATGATAAGCTAAGCTCTTTCAGATTCACAAAGTCATAGGGTCAGGCAGGCTCAGCACCAGTTCATTATCATCTGGGAGATTGTGTATCTGGGATCAAGCATGACAAGAACAAGGCAGGTGTGCTTGCTATGTAAGCAAGAGCCTGGAGCCCAGATTTTCTACTACTAATGGATATGTCATTTTCAGCTCCTGTATGACTATAATTGGACTCTCTTAAAACTGGTTAAAAGTCCAAGTATGCTTTATAAATGATCCAGTTGATATGAGTGCAGGCCACAAATGGTAGCAGTTGCACTATAGCTTTGCTTAAGCAAAGTATTCTTAAGACTGTGGTTAGGAAACATCCTCCCAAAGGCCATCTCCTTGTGTGGACAGAAAAGTGCCATAGGTAGGATATATAATGACACATGGACATTCATGAGAATAGGTAGAGGGACCCAACAGATTTCCTGCGTGCCAGATATGCTCCTCCTTAACCCATACTGTATAATAGCAGTCCAATTTTCTCTTTGTAAAACTTTTAAATTAATTTTTTATTACTATAAAGAGAATATATTTCATATACTTCAGAGATACAATTCCAAGAATATAGTTATACTTCCCACTCCCTCTTCTTTCCTTTCTTTTTTTGTTTATTTTTTTGTGATAACATATTTTTAATTTTCTTTAAACTCACAGGCTTAATACTCCACTGAATAAAAAGTTCAACAAGTAAAAAATAGAAAGACCTCTGTTCAACAGGAATATGGACAAGGGCTATAAATAATAATCAAATTCCAATATGCCAATTTCACTCATATACATTAAGGTTTTTTTTGTCATTGTTGTTGTACTCTATAGATTAGTTACCACAAATCAGAGAAAATATACAATATTTGTCTTTTTAGGTATGGCTTATTTCACTAAGAATAATGGTCTTCAGTTGTATCTATTTTCTGAAAGGACAAGATCTCATTCTTTTTTATGGCTGAGTAGTATTCCATTGTGTATATATAGATACATATACATATGCAAATATATACACATATGTATACACACGTATGTATACATACATACATATATATACACCACATTTTCCTTATCCACATATCAGTAGATTGATTCCATATCATAGATGCTTGCTTTGGCAGCACATATACTAAAACTGGAATGATTCCATATCATAGCTATTGTGAACTGAGCTGCTATAAACATAGAGGTGTAGGTAATTGTTTCATATGCTGATTTCATTTCTTTTGGGTATATTCTGAGGAGTGGGATTGCTGGATCATATGTTAGATCTATTTTTAGATTCCTAAGGAATCTCCATATTGTATTTCATAATGGTTTCAGTAGTTTACATTCCCACCAACAGTGTATTAGGGTATATTTTTCTCTACATTCTTGCCAGCACTTGTTATTTTCTGAGTTTTGGTTAATACTTATTCTAATTGGGATGAGGGGAACCTCATCGTGTGTGTGTGTGTGTGTGTGTGTCTAAAGAAATATTTATTTAAAAGTCTGGGTTATAGAGAGAGAGGGAGAAACAGACAGAGAGATCTCCCATCCACTGGTTTACTTCCCAAATTGCAATAACGGCTGCGGTTGGGCCAGACCAAAGCTAGGAGCCTGGAATGCCAATGTGTGTGCAGAGGCCCAAGTACTTGGGTTATCTTTTACTGCTTTCCCAAGTATATTATCAGGGAGATGGATTGGAAGTGGAGCAGCTGGGAGTCAAACTGGTACCCACAGGGGATGTCAACATTGCAAGCAGTGGTGTAATCTGCTGCACCACATGATGGCCCCTTATTGTGGTTTTTTTTTTTTTGTTGTTGTTGTTTTATTTTGCTTTGCTTTGCTTGGTTTTGCATTTGCATTTCCCATATACCTACTGATGCTGAGCATTTTTCAGGTGTCTGTTGGCCATTTGAATTTTATCCTTTGAAAAATGCCTATTTATTTCCTTTGCCCATTTCTTAACTGGGTTGTTTGTTTTGTTGTTGTTGAGTTTCTTATATGTTCTGTATATTAATCCTTTATCAGATGCATAGGTTGTAAATATTTTCTCCCACTCCATTGGTTGCCTCTTTCTTTGTTGAATGTTGCCTTTGTTATGCAGAAGCTTCTAGCTTGATGTAATCCCATTTGTTTATCTTTGCTTGTATTGTCTGTACTTCTCAGGTCTTATATGAGAAATCTTTGTCCCTATGTTTTCCTCTAGTAATTTGATGGTGTCAGGTCTGAGGTTTAGATCCTTGATCTATTGTAAGTTAATTTTTGTATATGGTGTAAAGTGGGGATTTTATTTCATACTTTTGCATGCAAAGGTCCAATTTTCCCAAAACCATTTGTTGGAGAGACTGTCCTTTATCCAGGGAATGATTCAGCTTATTTGTCAAAGATTAATTGGTTGTATGAGGACTTGTCACCACAGTAATTATGGATGCAGCATTTTTATGTCTTTTTTAAAAATAATTTTAATGAATACAACTTTATGCCTTTAATATATACACATTTGGGAGCATGATGATTCTTCCCTCTCTACTTCCCTCCTATTCATATTCCTGACTTTCTTCCTTTTCCCTCTTCCTTTCCCATTCTAATTTTTTACATAGATCACTTTTCAGTTAATTTTTATACTCACAATATTAACACCACAATAAGTAGAGAGTTAATCAATTGGTATGAAGAAAAAAAGAGAAAAGAATAAAACCAACAAACAAGAAAAACATTGTTCCTCAATGGTCAAGACAAGGGTTGTTCAAAATCATTGCATCTCAGTGTCAGTTTCACTCCTATAGATTACATTTTAAGTACACGATTAGTTACTACAGATCAGAGAAATCATATGGTGTTTGTCTTTTTTTAACTTTTATTTAATAAATATAAATTTCTAAAGTACAGCTTATGGATTACAATGGCTTCCCCCCCATAACTTCCCTCCCACCCGCACCCCTCCCCTCTTCTGCTCCCTCTCCCATTCCATTCACATCAAGATTCATTTTCAATTCTCTTTATCAACAGAAGATCAATTTAGTATATACTAAGTAAAGATTTCATCAGTTTGCACCCACACAGAACATAAAGTGTAAAATACTGTTTGAGTTCTAGTTATAGCATTAATTCACATTGAACTACACATTAAGGGCAGAGATCCTACATGAGGAGTAAGTGTACAGTGAGTCCTGTTTTTGACTTAACAAATTGACATTCTTGTTTATCACGTCAGTAATCTCTCTAGGCTCTTGTCATGAGTTGCCAAGGCTATGGAAGCCTTTTTAGTTCACTGACTCCAATCTTATTTAGACAAGGTCATGGTCAAAGTGGAAGTTCTGTCTTCCCTTCAGAGAAAGGTACCTCTTTCTTTGATGGCCCGTTCTTTCCACTGGGATCTCACTCACGGAGATCTTTCATTTAGGTCATTTTTTTTTTCCCAGAGTGTCTTGGCTTTTCATGCCTGAAATACTCTCATGGGCTTTTCAGCCAGATTCGAATGCCTTAAGGGCTGATTCTGAGGCAGAGTGCTATTTAGGACATCTGCCATTCTATGAGTCTGCTGTATATCCCATGTTGGATCATTCTTTCACTTTTTGATTCTATCAGTTAGTATTAGCAGACACTAGTCTTGTTTATGTGATCCCTTTGACTCTTAGATCTATCATTATGATCAATTGTGAACAGAAATTGATCACTTGGACTAGTGAGATGGCATTGGTACATGCCACCTTGATGGGATTGAATTGGAATCCCCTGGTATGCTTCTAACTCTACCATTTGGGGCAAGTCAGCTTGAGCATGTCTGAAATTGTACATCTCTTCCTCTCTTATTCCCACTCTTATATTTAACAGGGATCACTTTTCAGTTAAGTTTCAACACTTAAGAATAACTGTGTATTAATTACAAAATTAAACCAATAGTATTAAGTAGAACAGACCAAAAAATACTAAGAGGGATAATGTATTAAGTTGTATATCAACAGTCAGGGCAAGGGCTGATCAATTCACCGTTTCTCATAGTGTCCATTTCACTTTAACAGGTTTCCTTTTTGGTGCTCGGTTAGTTGTCACCGATCAGGGAGAACATATGATATTTGTCCCTTTGGGACTGGCTTATTTCACTCAGCATAATGTTTTCCAGATTCCTCCATTTTGTTGCAAATGACCGGATTTCATTGTTTTTTGCTGCTGTATACTATAGAGGACATATCCCATAATTTCTTTATCTAGTCTACTCTTGATGGGCATTTAGATTGATTCCAGGTCTTAGCTATTGTGAATTGAGCTGCAATAAACATTAATGTGCAGACAGCTTTTTTGTTTGCCAATTTAATTTCCTTTGGGTAAATTCCAAGGAGTGGTATGGCTGGGTTGAATGGTAGGGTTATATTCAGGTTTCTGAGGAATCTCCAGACTGACTTCCATAGTGGCTTTACCAGTTTGCATTCCCACGAACAGTGGGTTAGTGTCCCTTTTTCCCCACGTCCTCGCCAGCATCTGTTTTTGGTAGATTTCCGTATGTGAGTCATTGTAACCGGGGTGAGGTGAAACCTCATTGTGGTTTTGATTTGCATTTCCCTGATTGCTAGTGATCTTGAACATTTTTTCATGTGTCTGTTGGCCATTTGGATTTCCTCTTTGGAAAAATGTCTATTGAGGTCCTTGGCCCATCTCTTAAGTGGGTTGTTTTGTTGTTGTGGAGCTTCTTGATCTCTTTGTAGATTCTGGTTATTAATCCTTTATCAGTTGCATAGTTTGCAAATATTTTTTCCCATTCTGCCAGTTGCCTCTTCACTCTCCTGACTGTTTCTTCTGCAGTACAGAAACTTCTCAATTTGATGCAATCCCAAATGTTAATTTTGGCTTTGACTGCCTGTGCCTCCAGGGTCTTTTCCAGGAATTCTTTGCCGGTGCCAATATCTTGCAGGGTTTTTCCAATGTTCTCTAATAATTTGATGATGTCGGGTCATAGATTTAAGTCTTTAATCAATGTTGAGTGGATTTTTGTGTAAGGTGAAAGGTAGGTGTCTTGCTTCATGCTTCTGCATGTGGAAATCCAGTTTTCCCAGCACCATTTATTGAATAGGCTGTCCTTACTCCAGGAATTGGTTTTAGATCCTTGATCAAATATAAGTTGGCTACAGATGTTTGGGTTGACTTCTGGTGTTTCTATTCTGTCCCATTGGTCTATCCATCTGTTTCTGTACCAGTACCATGCTGTTTTGATTACAACTGCCCTGTAGTATGTCCTGAGATCTTGTATTGTGATGCCTCTGGCTTTGTTTTTGTTGTACAAAATTACTTTAGCTATTTGAGGTCTCCTGCGTCTCCATATGAATTTCAGCATCATTTTTTCTAGATCTGAGAAGAATGTCTTTGGTATCTTGATGGTGTCGCGTTAAATCAATAAATTGCTTTTGGGAGAATGGACATTTTGATGATATTGATTCTTCCCATCCATGAGCATGGAAGATTTTTCCATTTTTGGTATCCTCTTCTATTTCTTTCTTTAAGATTTTGTAATTCTCATCATAGAGATCTTTAACATCCTTGGTTAAGTTTATCCCAAGGTATGTGATTGTTTTTGTAGCTATTGTGAATGGGATTGATCTTAGAAGTTCTTTCTCAACCGTGGCATTGCCTGTGTATACAAAGGCTGTTGATTTTTGTGCATTGATTTTATTTCCTGCTACTTTGCCAAACTCTTCTGTGAGTCCCAATAGTCTCTTAGTAGAGTTCCTTGGATCCCCTAAATAAAGAATCATGTCGTCTTCAAAGAGAAATAGTTTGATTTCTTCCTTCCCAATTTGTATCCCTTTAATTTCTTTTTCTTGCCTGATGGCTCTGGCTAAAACTTCCAGAACTATGTTGAATAGCAGTGGTGAGAGTGGGCATCCCTGTCTGGTACTAGATCTCAGTGGAAATGCTTCCAACTTTTCCCCATTCAATAGCATGCTGGCCGTGGGTTTTTCATTAATTGCTTTGATTATATTGAGGAACGTTCCTTCTATACCCAGTGTGCTTAGGGTTTTCATCAGGAAAGGGTGTTGTATTTTATCAAATGCTTTCTCTGCGTCTATTGAGAGAATCATATGGTTTTTCTTCTGCAGTTTGTTAATGTGGTGTATCACAATGATTGATTTGCAAACGTTGAACCATCCCTGCATACCAGGGATAAATCCCACTTGGTCTGGGTGGATGATTTTTCTGATGTGTTGTTGCATTCTATTGGCGAGAATTTTACTGAGAATTTTTGTGTCTATGTTCATCAGGGATATTGGTCTGTAATTTTCTTTCAATGCTGCATCTTTCTCTGGTTTAGGAATTAAGGTGATGCTGGCTTCATAGAAAGAATTTGGGAGGATTCCCTCTTTTTCGATTGTTCTGAATAGTTTGAGAAGAAATGGAGTTAGTTCTTCTTTAAATGTCTGGTAGAATTCAGCAGTGAATCCATCTGGTCCTGGGCTTTTCTTTGTTGGGAGGGCCTTTATATCTGTTTCAATTTCTGTGTCAGTTATGGGTCTGTTCAGGTTTTCTATGTCTTCATGGTTCAATTTAGGTAGGTTGCTTGTGTCCAGGAATCTATCCATTTCTGATAGATTTCCCTGTTTGCTGGCATACAACTCTTTGTAGTAATTTCTGAGGATTCTTTTTATTTCTGTGATGTCTGTTGTTACATTTCCTTTTTCCTCTCTGATTTTATTGATTTGGGTCTTTTCTTTTTTTAGTTAGTTGAGCCAATGGTGTGTCGATTTTATTCATTTTTTCAAAAAACCAGCTCTTCGCTTGGCTTATTTTTTGTAATTTTTTTAATTCAATCTTACTGATTTCTTCTCTGATTTTAATATTTCTCTTCTCCAACTAGATTTGGGTCTGCTTTGCTGCAGTTTTTCTAGATCCTTGAGATGTGCTGAAAGCTCATGTATTTGGTGCCTTTCCAATTTCTTGATGTAGACACCTATTGCTATAAACTTTCCTCTCAACACTGCTTTTGCCGTATCCCATAAGTTTTGATATGTTGTGTTGTTATCCTCATTTACTTCCAGAAAGTTTTTGATTTCTCTTTTGATTTCTTCTATGACCCAGTGTTCATTCAGGAGCATGTTGTTCAGTCTCCATGTGTTTGCATACTCTCTAGGGATTCCTGAGTTGCTAATTTTCACCTTCATTCCGCTGTGGTCTGAGAAGCTGCATGGTATGATTCTAATTCTTTTAAATTTGCTGAGACTTGCTTTATGGCCTAGTATGTGGTCAATCCTAGAGAAGGTTCCATGCACTGCTGAGAAGAATGTACAATCTTTAGATGTAGGATTGAAAGTTCTATAGAGATCTGTTGGATCCATTTGGACAATAGTGTCGATTAAATCTGCTGTTTCCTTGTTGATCTTCTGTCCTGTTGATCTATCTCTGAGAGTGGAGTATTGAAGTCCCCCAGTACTATTGTATTGGTGTCTAAGTCTCCCTTTAAGTCCCTTAACATACCCTTTAAATAAACCGCTGCCCTGTATAGGTGCATATTCATTTATAATAGTTACATCGTCCTGTTGAATTGAACCCTTAATCATTATATAGCGTCCTTCTTTGTCTCTCTTAAAAGTTTTTGTGTTAAAGTTTATTTTGTCTGATATTAATATGGCTACACCTGCTTTTTTTCATTTCTGTTGGCATGGAATATCTTTTTCCAACCTTTCACTTTCAGTCTGCACGCATCCTTGTTGGAAAGATGTGTTTCTTGTAGGCAGCAAATAGATGGGTTTTGTTCCTTAATCCATTCAGCCAGTCTGTGTCTTTTAACTGGACAGTTCAGGCCATTAATGTTCAATGTGACTATTGATAAGTAGTGACTTTGCCCTGCCATTTTCCTAAAGATATTTTCTAATATATGCTTTGAGCTTCCTATGATCTTTTGCTGATAGGTTTTTTTTCCTTTACCTTCTCTTATATTAATGGCCGTGTTTCTGTGTTTCTGTGTGTTGCCCATCTTTAAGCATTTTTTGCAGGGCTAGACGAGTGGCAACAAATTCTTTCAATTTCTGTTTGCTATGAAAGGTCTTTATTTCACCTTCATTCACAAATGAGAGCTTTTCAGGATATAATATTCTGGGCTGGCAGTTTTTCTTTCTTAGTCCCTGGGCTATATCTCGCCATTCCCTCCTCGCTTGTAGGGTTTCTGGTGAGAAGTCTGCTGTGAGTCTAATTGGAGATCCTCTGAGAGTGATCTGACGTTTCTCTCTTGTGCATTTTAAGATCTTTTCTTTATGTTTCACTGTGGTGAGTTTAATTACAATGTTTCGTGGTGAGGATCTCTTTTGGTCATGTTTATTAGGGGTTCTATGACCTTCCTGTACTAGGATGTCTCTGTCCTTCTCCAAACCTGGGAAATTTTCTGCTAGTATCTCACTAAAAAGACCTTCTAATACTTTCTCCCTCTCCATGCCTTCAGGAACTCCTAGAACCCGAATGTTGGGTTTTTAATAGTATCCTGTAGATTCCCAACAATATTTTTTTAGATTTCTGATTTCTTCTTCTTTTCTCTGGTTTGACTGTTTCCTTTCCTGTTCTCTGTCTTCTAAGTCCGATATTCTCTCTTCTGCTTCACCCATTCTGTTTTTAAGGCTCTCTAATGTGTTTGTCATTTGATCTATTGAATTCTTCATTTCATTATGATTTCTCGTCACTATCACAGTTTCATGTTCTACTAGTTGCTTCATTTCATTTTGATTCCTCCTTAATATTTCATTTTCATCCGAGAGATTTTCTATCCTGTCCAGTAAGGATTTCTGTAGTTCAAGAATTTGTTTTTGAGAACTTCTTAATGTTCTTATCAATTTTTTGAGATCTGCTTCTTGCATTTCTTCTATCTCATCAACTTTATAATCTTGAATTGGGTTGTCTAGTTTTTGTGTTAAGTTCTATTTTGTCTGATATTAGGATGAGTATACCAGCTCTTTTTTGGTTTCTGTTAGCATGGATTATCTTTTCCTGTCCTTTCACTTTTAGTCTGTTAGTATCATTTTTGGTCAGATATGTTTCTTGTAGGAAGCAAATAGATGGGTTTTCTTTTTTAATCCATTCAGCCAATTTGTATATTTTAACTTGGAAGTTGAGGCTATTTATATTCAGAGTGACTATTGTTAAGTACCAACTTTGCCCTGCCATATTTCTGTAAATAGTCCTGTTTATGTATTTTTTATTTCCCTTGTACTTTTTCTGGGTCATTTTCTGCATTCATCTTCTTTTGTAGTGATGTTCCTGTTCAGTATTTCTGTGTGTAGCACATCCTTGAGCATCTTTTGTAGGGCTGGGCAAATAGTTATAAATCTTTTCAATTTCTGTTACAGATGGTCTTTATTTCACTTTCATTCATAAATGAGAGTTTTGCAGGATACAGTATTCTGGGTTGGCAGTTTTTTTCTCTTAACACTTGGAGTATTTCTCACCATTCTGTCCTAGCCTGTAGGGATTCTAATGAGAAGTCCACTGTGAGTCTAATTGGGGTTCCTCTAATTGTGATCTGACATTCATCTCATGCACATTTTAGAATCTTTATGTTTTATTGTGGAGAGTTTTACTACAATGTGTCATGGCGAAGATCTTTTCTGGTCATGTCTGTTGGGAGTTCTGTGTGCTTCATGTATTTGGATGTCCCTTTCTTTCTCCAAATTAGGGAAGTTTTCTGTTATTATTTAAATAAATGGCCTTCTAATCCTTTTTCTCTTTCGATGCCTCCAGGAACTCCTAGGACCCATAAGTTGGGTCATTTGATAGGATATTTTAGATTTCCAACAGTATTTTTTAGTTTTCTAATTTCTTCTTCTTTTTGTTTTTGTCTGACTGTAAAATTTCAAGAAAATCATTTTCTAGTTCGGATATTCTTTCTTCTTGCCTCACCTACTCTGTTGTTAAGACTTTCCACTGCATTTTTATTTGATCTATTAAATTATTCTTTTCTAGTATTGCATTCTGATTTCTCTTTAGTATCTTAATTTCATGGGAAAAATTTTCATTTAGTTCATGAGTTTGCTTTGATTGCTTCTAAATAATCTGGTGATTAGTTTTTTGAATTCTGTTTCTGTCATATCTTCAGTCTCTTCATCTTTACCTTCTACTATTGATGTGTTGTAGTATTCCTTTGAGGGACTCATATTATCTTCCTTATTTTTGTTTGAGTTTCTTCCTTTGTTTTTTAGCATTTTTTTAGTTTTTTTTTTTAATTGTCTGGTAGCTTTTATCTTTGTCTTGTGTCTTTGTGGCTTAGTGGGACTGCTATACTCTCAGTGAATACCAAGAGGTGCATGCTGGGTGTGACCTGGGTGCTTTGTTCAGTATTCGGGGGTGGAGCAAGTATCCAAGTTAAGGCTGCCATGGGGCTTTGTAGCTCTCCTCTGGTTATCTGGATGGAGGAGGGTGGTCACCTCTGTTGGTGTGACCTGCCCTTCTCCTCACAGCTGTGGGATGCCCCACATCTGTGTTAGTCTCTGGTGTATTCAGCACTCATTTTCACTGCTTAATGAACTGCAGCTTTGATCTGTGGAGTTTTTCCTGTTAGCATGGTTCCCTCTGTTTTGAGCTGCTATACGTAACTGATGAGTCTAGGGATGTGGGTAAGCACTCTGTGGTTGCCCAGAGGCTAGCCATACTTTGTCTCAGACTCAGTTCCCAGAGTGGGTTTTTTTTTAGGTTTGTGGGTCATGGTCCAGTGTGTAGAGCTCCCGCCCACTGGAGCCTAACTCACTTCTCAATGGTGGTGAGCGGGTATGAAATTCCCATAGACAAGGCTTCCCTTTGCCCTACAGCTTCTGTGGAGGGGGAAGGAATTCTTCTGAACTGTTGTGGTCCTGGATGTTTGGTTGGGGGTGGGGTAAACCTCACTATTTCTGGGGAGTGCATGGGAAGTAGGGGCAACAGCCACCTGCCTGCATCTCCCCCTCAAAAAAAAAAAGACATAATGACTCCTGGCATACAGAAGGCATACAGAGGCATACAACAAATTACTGATGATTCTTTTTATTTCTGTAGTATCTGTTGTTGCACTTTCCTTTTCATCTCTGATTTTGTTGATTTGGATCTTCTCCTTCTCCTTCTTCTTCTTCTTCTTCCTCTTTGTTGGGCCAAAGGTGTGTCAATTTTGTTTATTTTTTCAAAAAACTAGTTCTCATTTTACTGATCTTTTGTATTTTTTTTTGGCTTCAGTTTTGTTTATTTCTTCTCTAATTTTAATTATTTCTTTCTTCCTACTAATTTGGGGTTTGGTTTGTTGTTTTTCTAGGTCCTTGAGATGCATTGACAGCTCATCTATTTTGTGACTTTTCAGTTTCTTTATGTAGGCACTAATTGCTTTAAACTTCCCTCTTAGCTGCTTTTGCTGTATCCCATAAGTTTTGATATGAGGTATTGTCATCTTCACTCATTTCCAGAAATTTTTGATTTCTCTTTTGATTTATTTTATTATTCAGTGTTCATTTAGGAGCATGTTGTTCAGTCTCCATGTGTTTGCATATGTTCTAGAAATTCTTGAGTTGTTGGTTTGGAGCTTCAATCCATTGTGATCAGAGAAGGTGCATGGTATGATATTGATTTTTTTTTTTGAATTTGCTGAGACTTGCTTTATGGCCTAGCATATGGTCTATCTTAGAGAAAGTCCCATGTACTGCTGAGAAGAACATGTATTATGCCACCATGGGGTGAAATGTTCTGTAGATATCAGTAAGGTCCATTTGGTCCATAGTGTTGGTTAGCTCTCTTGTTTCTTTGTTGATTTTCTGTCTGGTTGAGTTATCCGTGGATGAAAGTGGGGTGCTAGAATTCCTCATTATTATTGTGTTGGAGTCTATGTCTCCCTTTAGATCTGTTAACAGTTCTTTTAAATAGCCAGGCACCCTATAATTGGGTACACGTACATTTATTATAGTCATGTCTTCCTGTCGTATCGATACCTTAATCATTATATAGTACCCTTGTTTGTCTCTCTTAAGTTTTTGTTAAAGTCTATTTTGTCTGATATTAGGATGGCTATATATGCCCTTTTTCCCAATTAGCATAGAATATCTTTTTCCATCTTTTCACTTTTAATCTATGTGTTTCTTTGTTGGTGAGGTGTGTTCCCTGTAGGCAGCAAAGAGATGGGTCTTATTTTTTAGTCCATTTAGCCATACTCTGTCTTTTAATTGAAGAGTTGAGGCTATTTATATTCAAGATAACTATTGATAAGTAACTACTTGGCCCTTCCTTTTTTCCATGAATATTTGTATCATTTACTTTGGATTTCTTTTGTACTTTTACTGGGGGATTTTCTAAGTTCACATTCTTTCATGATATTGGCTTTCATACTGTGTTTCTGTGTGTAGCACTTCCTTTAGCACCTTTTCTAAGGCTGGACAAATGGTGACAAATTCTTTCAATTTCTGTTTGTTATGGAAAGTCTTTATTTCTCCTTCATTCATAAATGAGAGCTTTGCAGGGTACAGTATTCTGATAACAGTTTTTTTCCCCTTTAGATTTGAACTGTAGGGGGCCAGTGCCGTGGCTCACTTGGTTAATCCTCTGCCTGCAGCTCCAGCATCCCATATGGGCATCGGGTTCTAGTCCCAGTTGCTCCTCTTCTTCCAGTCCAGCTCTCTGCTATGGCCTGGGAGGGCAGTGGAGGATGGCCCAAGTGTTTGGGCTCCTGCATTCGCATGGGAGACCAGGAGGAAGCACCTGGCTCCTGGCTTTGGATCAGCACAGCAGAGCTGTGGCGGCCATTTAGGGGAGTGAACCAATGGAAGGAAGACCTTTCTCTCTGTCTCTCTCTCTCACTGTCTATAATTCTACCTGTCAAATAAAAAAAAATATTTGAACTATATCTTCTAACCTGTAGGGTTTCTGATGAGAAGTCAACTGTGAGTCTAATTTGAGATTCTCTGAAAGTAACCTGATGTTTCTCTTATGCAAATTTTAGAATCTTTATGTTTTACTATGGAAAGTTTGACTACAATGTGTCATGGTGAAGATCTTTTCTGGTCATATCTGTTAGGTGTTCTATGTGCTTCCTGTTCTTGCACATTCCTTTCTCCGAATTATGGAAGTTTTCTGTAATTTTTTAACTTAGTAGGCCTTCTAGTACCTTCTCTCTTTCCACACCTTCAGGCATTCCTAAGACCCATATGTTGGGTTGTTTGATAGTATCACATATATCTCGAACACTGTTTTTAAGTTTTCTAATTTCTTCTTGTTTTTGGTCTGATTGAAATTTCCAGATATTTGGCTTCTATCTCAAATATTCAACTCTGTTGCTAAGGCTTTCCACTGCATTTTTAAATTTGATTTGTTGAATTCTTCATTTCTAGTATTTTCATTCTTATCATATATGTGGTTCATAGGGTGGTGTGGATAAGTCATTCCTGTGAACACAGTTCCTTCTGCTATGAGCTGCTCTAGGCAACCAAGGAGCTCTGGGAGTGTGCAGCAACCCTCTGTGATTGCTCTGAACCCAGCTACTCCCTTCCTCCTCTCACAACCACAGTGTTTTCTGTATCAGCTCCCAGAGCTCTCAGGGTCAAGGAGTACAAGTGGGCCACTATGATCTGCTAGGCTGTCCTGTCCGCAAGGAGACTGAGATGTTCCCAGAGCCACTGTTCATGTGTGTTCTAGCCCGCTGGATGGATTCTGGTCCTCCAAATCAGATTCAATGTCAGTGGGGAACATGGGTTTTTCTCTCTGGTAAGGTCTCTGGATCACAGGTGTGCAAAATACCCATCAGCTGCAGCCCTACTCGCTTCACAGTTGTGCTTGGTATGTAGGAGAGTCCCACAGGTGACACTTCCCTTCTTTAGGGATGGCTCCTTTCCCCTCCCATTGCCAGGTGGGTACAGCTGGTGCTGTGGAGACTGTCAGTTCATCTTGAACGGCTGTGGTTGCCCCACCGACTTTGTGGAGGGTGACCCCAGTACTTGTTCAGTGTGGGCACCCCAGCTGGAGCAGCACCTACCTGCTCGTATCTAAAAATGGTGTCAGCCCTCCCACCTCTGGCTGCAAGTTACTGTTGTAGCAGGGAAACTGGGAGAGACAGAGAGACGTGGTGCTTCTACTCCCAACTCCCCAGATGAACAGTCACTCCATTGTCCTGAATGATCTGGACCAGACTCAAAAATGCAGTTCACTAAGCTCTCCCTCCTATTGTATCAACAACAGCATGGGCCCATGCTGGCCTATCTCATCTGGTTTGGCAGGGTTGGTTCTTTCTTCCCTGGATCCAAGCTGCTGGCTCTTATTTTTGTCTCATTGCATCTTGCTCATGTCTACAGTCTACACACAGGTATGGACCATTTCTACTGCTTTTGCAGGATCTCCCACTGCAGTTTCCTCTGCAGCTTTACCCTGAGAGTGGACTTTCTCCACTTTTTAAAAAATTTTAATTTTGCCCCACCTGAATGATACTCCCTGTTGCTATGTTGGGACCTCTCGGTTCCTACCTTCTTTTTCTTGTTGATTCTTGCCCCAAGTACTCAGACAGTAGCCCAACTCTAACTTTAATGGAATCATTATTATGTCCATGTGGAATAGTTTTCCCATTTTGCCTCATAACTTCTAGACCAGAGGATCCAAAAATTGTGAAGAGAACAAGTAACATTTAGGTATTTGGATCACCAGGGGCAATAGCTAGAAGGGACATTGTGATTTCCATCCTTGATTCCTACATCTGTGAATCCTGGCTATGGAGGTAATAACCCCAAATATCACTTGCTGATTTAGAATATATTGACATTCTGCGAGACAATACAGTTACAAGGTATTGCTACACAGTTAGCATTGTAACTGGGTTTTTAAAAGGTCATCCCACTGTTATATGAGGTCAGATCATAATTGATCAAAAAGGTAGGGTTAAGTGTCAAAGAGATTACATAAATAAGACCAGTGTCTGCAAATAATAATTGATAGAATTAAAAAGAAGAGAATGATCCTACATGGGAAGCAGGATACACAGCAGTCTCATAGAATGGCAAATGCCCTAAACAGCAATCTGGCCTCAGAATCAGCCCTTAAGGCATTCGGATCTCTCTAAAAAGCCCATGAGAGTATTTCAGGCATGAAAAGCCAAGACACTGTGGCAAAAAACAAAAAAGACCTAAATGAAAGATCTCTGCGAGTGAGATCCCAGTGGAAAGAATGGGCCATCAAAGAAGGAGGTACCTTTCTCTGAAGGGAGAATTCCACTTTGAATATGGCTTTGTCAAATAGATCGGAGTTGGTGAACTCAAGCCTTGGCAACTCAAGACAAGAGCCTCGGGTGATTACTGACATCATAAATAAGAGTGTCAGTTGTTAAATCAACAACGGGAGTCACTATGCACTTGCTACCCATGTAGGACTCTGTCCTTAATGTGCTGTACTATGCGAATTAACATTAAAACTACTACCCAAACAGTACTCTATACTTTGTGTGTCTTTGTGGGTGCAGTCTGTTGAAATCTTTTCTTAGTATATACTAAGTTGATCTTCTGTATATAAAGATAATTGAAAATAAATTGTGATGAAAAATGGGATGAGAGAGGGAGTGGGAGATGGGATGGTTGCAGGTGGGAGGGAGGTTATGGGGGGGAAAGCTGCTATAATTCAAAAGTTGTACATTGGAAATTTATATTTATTAAAGAAAAAAAGGAGGAGGAAAAAAGAAGTCCAGGTTGTAGCTGTGCTAGATTCTGCAAAGGGTCATTGAAGGACCTCCGAGATCACAGAAATATAATTCATTAGATATAAGGGGGTCAAGAAAAGTACACTATATAGAATCATTCCCATGATATTGAATTCACTCACAACTATAACAAGACCCAGAGTGAAAAAACTGTGCATCAATAGTAACTTTTCAATGAATAAAAGGCAGTGACTAAAAGGTAGGAAGGCAATAATCAGCATAGAGCAGAATGGCCACGTCTCAAAAGAGCTGTGGTTTCTCACTTGAGGATGGAGCCAGATGCCTAGGAACACCAGTGAAAAGGCAAAAGGTCTGCAATTTTGAGGAATGGGGTTTTCATAAATGAACACTTACTAGTGTAAAGGGCTATATGATGAAATAATGCACTCACTGAAGCATCCAATTCAATTCAAACAAGAAATTGAAGGAGAGTTCCTGTAACTATTTCCTTGTCTGTAGTTTATAGAGCACTCTCATATTAAATGTATGGTTCATTATAAAAAAAACTCTGTGGTGAGTATGAAGAGTTTAAAAGATTTCTGCAAAGGTTGGTGCTAAGTCTTCTAGCACATAGTCTTGGAACTCTTCTCATATACAAAGGAGCCCATTTTAAAAATTATTTAGAAAACAAAAAAACAGCAAAGAAAATTACATATGTGTGCATGCCAGACAATTTACATACATGAATTCTACAATAATCCTATAGGATATGAAAACTAAAGCTTACAGAAATTACAGTGGCATCATAGGTAAGAGCTGAAGCAAAGATCTGAACTTCTCCAGTATGGCTACAAACACCAAAATTGAGCAGAAGGAGGGTAGGAGTGCAAGAAAAATTTGAAAGTCATAGCCGTGATAAGAATTATTAAAATCCTAGTGACCTGTGGCAAAAAATATCCTACAAGAAGGATCTCTGTGAGTGAGACCTTAGTGGAAAGGGGCCATCAAAGAAGGATGTACTTTTCTCTAAAGGGAGGAGAGAACTTCCATTTTCCTTATGCCCTTGTCTAAATACTGATGGAGTTTGTGGTCACAAATGGATTCCATAGCTTTGGCAGCTTGTGGCAAGAGCTTCGGGTAGTTGATCAATGACTTCATACAAAATGAGTGTTAATTGCTAAATTAATAATATAAGTCACTGTGCACTTCCTCCCCATGTAGGACCTCTGTTCTTAATAAACTGTACTATGAGAATTAACTGCAAAACTTCTTCTCAAACAGTACTTATATGTTGTGTGTGTGTGTGTGTGGAGTGCAAACTTCTGAAATCTTTACTTAGTATAGAGTTGGCCTTCTGTAAATAAAGTTAATTTAAATGGAATCTCAATGAAGAATGTGATGGGAAAGGGAGCAGTAGGTGAGACGGGAGTGGGGGGTGGGAGGTGGGTTGGGGGAAAGACCCACTATATTCCCAAAGTTGTACCTAAGAAATTTGGATTTATTAAATAAAAGCTTTAAAAAAATAAAGCTGTAGGGCCAGTGCCATGGGTCAATAGGCCAATCCTCTGCCTGTGGTGCTGGCACACTGGGTTCTAGTCCCGGTCGGGGTGCCGGATTCTGTCCTGGTTGCCCCTCTTCCAGACCAGCTCTTTGCTGTGGCCCGGGAGTGCAGTGGAGGATGGCCTAAGTCCTTGAGCCCTGCACTCGCATGGGAGACCAGGAGAAGCACCTGGCTCCTGGCTTCAGATCAGCATGGTGCGCCAGCCACAGCACGATGGCCGCAGTGGCCATTGGAGGGTGAACCAACAATAAAGGAAGACCTTTCTCTCTGTCTCTCTCACTGTCCACTCTGCCTGTCAACAAATATAAAGCTGTAAAGAGTTGTAGAAAAATAATGATCCAGAAAACATATTCACAGGTATTTAGTAGACATTTAGTTAATATGTTTAAAATATATTCCAAATAATTGCATATTAGAAATAAAGCACAGGCAGTCAAAACCAAAATTAACAATTGGGATTGCATTAAATTGAGAGGTTTCTGTATGGCAAAAGAAACAGTCAGGAAAGTGAAGAGGCAACTGGCAGAATGGGAAAAAAATTTGCAAACTATGCAACTGATAAAGGATTAATAACCAGAATCTACAAAGAGATCAAGAAGCTCCACAACAACAAAACAACCCACTTAAGAGATGGGCCAAGGACCTCAATAGACATTTTTCCAAAGAGGAAATCCAAATGGGCAACAGACACATGAAAAAATGTTCAAGATCACTAGCCATCAGGGAAGTGCAAATCAAAACCACAATGAAGTTTCACCTCACCCCGGTTACAATGACTCACATACGGAAATCTACCAAAAACAGATGCTGGCGAGGACGTGGGGGAAAAGGGACACTAACCCACTGTTGGTGGGAATGCAAACTGGTAAAGCCACTATGGAAGTCAGTCTGGAGATTCCTCAGAAACCTGAATATAACCCTACCATTCAACCCAGCCATACCACTCCTTGGAATTTACCCAAAGGAAATTAAATTGGCAAACAAAAAAGCTGTCTGCACATTAATGTTTATTGCAGCTCAATTCACAATAGCTAAGACCTGGAATCAATCTAAATGCCCATCAACAGTGGACTGGATGAAGAAGTTATGGGACATGTCCTCTATAGAATACTATACAGCAGTCAAAAACAAAAAAATCTGGTCATTTGCAACAAAATGGAGGAATCTGGAAAACATTATGCTGAGTGAAATAAGCCAGTCCCAAAGGGACAAATATCATATGTTCTCCCTGATTGGTGACAACTGAGTACCAAAGGGGAAACCTGTTGAAGTGAAATGGACACTATGAGAAATGGTGACATGATCAGCCCTTGCCCTGACTGTTGATGTACAACTTAATACTTTATCCCTTTTAGTATTTTTTGTTGTTGTTCTACTTAATTCTATTGGTTTAATTCTGTAAGTAACACACAATTATTCTTAGGTGTTTAAAGTTAACTGAAAAGTGATCCCTGTTAAATATAAGAGTAGGAATAAGAGAAGGAGGAGATGTACAATTTGAGACATGCTCAATTGGACTTGCCCCAAATGGTAGAGTTAGAAACGTGCCAGGGGATTCCAATTCAATCTCATCAAGGTGGCATGTACCAATGCCATCTCACTAGTCCATTTGATCAATTTCTGTTCACAATTGATCATAATGATAGATCTAAGAGTCAAAGGGATCACATAAACAAGACTAGTGTCTGCTAATACTAACTGATATAATTAAAAAAGGAGAGAATGATCCAACATGGGAAGTGGGATACACAGCAGACTCATAGAATGGTAGATGTCCTAAACAGCACTCTGGCCTCAGAATTAGCCCTTAAGGCATTCAGATCCGGCTGAAGAGCTCTTGAGAGTATTTTAGGCATGGAAAGCCAAGACACTCTGGCAAAAAAAAAAAAACAAACAAACAAACAAAAAAAAAAACAAAAAAAACAAAACAAAACAAAAAAAAACAAACCAACCCTAAATGAAAGATCTCTCTGTGAGTGAGATCCCAGTGGAAAGAACAGGCCATCAAAGAAAGAGGTACCTTTCTCTGAAGGGAGGAGAGGACTTCCACTTTGACTATGACCTTGTCTAAATAAAATCGGAGTCAGTGAACTCAAAAGGCTTCCATAGCCTTGGCAACTCATGACTAGAGCCTAGGGAGATTACTGACACCATAAACAAGAATGTCAAATTGTTAAGTCAACAACAACTTACTCCTCATGTAGGATCTCTGTCCTTAATGTGTAGTTCAATGTGAATTAATGCTATATCTAGAACTTAAAAAGTATTTTACACTTTATGTTCTGTGTGGGTGCAAACTATTGAAATCTTTACTTAGTATATACTAAATTGATCTTCTGTCTTTAAAGAGAATTGAAAATGAATCTTGATTGAATGGAATGGGAGAGGGAGCGGGAGAGGGGAGGGGTGCAGGTGGGAGGGAAGTTACGGGAGGGAAAGCCATTGTAATCCATAAGCTATACTTTGGAAATTTATATTTATTAAATAAAAGTTAAAAAAAGAAATGAGCAAAGGGTTTGTTTAGAAATTCAAAACTGAAAGTCTAAAAATAAGAAATGCACATGTCCTATGAACATAGGAACAGATGGTGAATCTCATTACTAATCAAAGCAGTGCAAATCTTTGTATCATTTTCATTGTCAGAGAAAGACAGGAAGCCACAGGCACAGTAATAAATTGTGTACAGAACCTGTCCTCCTGGAGTTTATGCAATATGGAATCACTAAAATTTTATTGAATGTTTACTTAATTGAAAGGTGTTCAAGAGCTATTGTTAAATGCCCAAGAAGTAGGCCATGAAAGATTGAACAGTGTGATTCTACTGATGTTACAATAAATTCAGTATATCCAAACACATAAGAGCAGCAGTTGACAAGCTATGCCCCAAGATATCTGATTATCTTTGAGTAAGAAGATCATGGGTGACTAATCCACTGTTGGTTGGAATGTAAATAGGTACAGTTACTATAAAGATAGCATGGAGATACCTCATAAATCTGAATATATATCTACCATATTTTCCAGCCATCCCACTACTGAGAATTTACCCAAACCAAAATAAATCAGCATTTAAAACGTTATCTGTACCCCCATGTTCACTGCAGCACAATTTACAATATTTAAGATATGGAATCAACACAGATGTCCATCAACTGTTGACTGGAAAAATTACATTATATATTATATATCTATTTTTAAATAAATATACATACATACATACACACACACCATGGAGTACTACTCAGCTATAAAAATAACAAAAAATGAAATCCTGTCTTTTGCAACAAAATAGATATATATGTATATATTATATATATATATATAGATATAGTTGAAAGTTGAATAGCTAGCTTTCTGATGGTCATTGATTTCTTTTCTTTTTTTTTTTTTTTTTGACAGACAGAGTGGACAGTGAGAGAGAGAGAGACAGAGAGAAAGGTCTTCCTTTGCAGTTGGTTCACCCTCCAATGGCCGCCGCGGCTGGCACGCTGCGGCCAGCACACCGCACTGATCCGAAGCCAGGAGCCAGGTGCTTCTCCTGGTCTCCCATGCAGGTGCAGGGCTCAAGCACTTGGGCCATCCTGCACTTCACTCCTGGGCCACAGCAGAGAGCTGGCCTGGAAGAGGGGCAAATAGGACAGAATCCGGCGCCCCGACCGGGACTAGAACCCGGTGTGCTGGCGCCGCAAGGCGGAGGATTAGCCTGTTGAGCCATGGCGCCGGCCTCATTGATTTCAATTTTGTGAATGCTAGGGGTAGAAAATTAAAAAGGATATACAATTAAAAAAACCCTAACTTTTGAGTGATTTTATTTGCCAATTTAAGTCTACCTATTTTATAGTTGGTGGAAAATTCTTCTGGATCTTGGTACTAGGGGAGGGAACTATCAAATCTTGGTATTTGCCATTAGGTGTGAAGACTTTTTTCTTTTTATAAAGTTAATTTTTATTTATTTCAAAGGGAGAGAGAGAGGGAGAGCGAGCGAGCGAGCGAACATGAGCGCATGCAAGTGATATCTTAAATCTGGTGGTTCACTCCTCAAATGGCTGCAATAGTTTGGGCTGGGCCAGGCTGAAGCTGGGAACCAGAAACTCCATCCTGGCTTTGCACACTGGGGGCAGGGATCCAAGTACTTGCACCATTATCTGCTGACTTCCAGAATGCAAGTTTCAAGGGAGCTAGATCAGAAACAGGGACAGGACTGAATCCCAGGAATGTGGATGTTCGATGAGGGCATAACCTGTTGTGCAACAACACCTGTCCAAAAAAAACTATGTTTCATTCCAACCTTTGGGGATATAGTTGGGGAGTTTGGAAAGAAGTTGTATTAGAAGGGGCAAATTGACATTCCATTTGAAAACAGATTCCACAAAAAGTTGAGATTCTTGGGACACTCTTCAGCATTTTTTTTTTCTTTGTTTCAGTTGTTTTGCTCTTAGCTAGGATGTTTCCAGAGACATAAGAAATACATTGTTATATTGAAGAGATAATTCATGATTCCATCAGAGCATATTAATTGTAGTTGAAATGACCAGTTTCAACTTCCTGCTTGTTTTTCAATAGATTGTGCTATTTGTTGTAATATAGATTGGCACTGGTGATTGCAGAACTACTCAAATAACTGTGTAACTCAGATAAGGCACATAGGGATGCAAAATAAATACAGAAACTTTTTAGTATATAAGAATCATATATTTAATATATAATTTTATATTCTTATACTCCTATAAAAGTTTCACAATCTTGCTGAACTGAGAGTTCTTTCTATAACCTCACTTTTAGTGATATCAAAGAAAATTCATTTTCAAATTATCTTACTTTCATAATACCAATGCAAATCTGCATTGCTTTTTCATTAAACACTAACTCCACTAGGTGGAGGCATTTGCTCGGTTTTGTGGTTCTTCCAAATGCATATAGAAATCGAGAAGTCTATTAAGCAGAGAAACTTCTCTGAGAAGACCAGTAGCCTTGGGTCTCCTAAAACCTGCTGCTTTGCATTGCAATAGTATTCAGAATGTATACATGTTGCTATATGGAATTCAGTATTCGCTAAGCAAATAAATTAGCATGTTTCTATTTTTTTTTGTTTTTGTTTGAATAGTTCTAACTTTAAAATAGCCACTTTGAGTAGAATAGGCAAGTGTTCTCATTTAATTGTTAGTATTTGCATTAAGCAATGATGTACTAATTAGAGTTTGTAAACACTATTTCTACTATACCTCAGATATTTTATATCTAGTTAAGATGATTATGACCAGAATTAGTATACACATATGGAATACTTTAGTCTTGATACTAATATCTTCATGCAATATGGTACCTAATGTAATCATGGGGAAACAGTATTCTTGTGGATATACTATGGAAGTTACAAAAATGTCTCCTACAATTCGTAAAGTAAGTGAAATATAAAAGACCTAAAATACTGTGGGGAAATTGTTTTTCAGTTTGAATCTCTTTGTGGTTATCATCTTGGGTTTCTACTTTTCTGTTTCTATTGGCACCAACAATATATGGAAATAATATCTTTGTAGTTAAGTAGGAAATTCATCTGCTCCTTTTTATTTTGTATTTGAAGTTATAATGTCCTGTGTCATCAGTTAACTGCCTCCAATGAAGTAAGTCTCTGAAACGTTGAAATTTCTGAAAGCAACCCAATTCTTTTGTGTGTCATTAGTTTTTAAAGTCTTTTTTGTAGAAACACTATTGTCTCTAATTTTATTGTTTTAAAGATATTCTATTAATTACACACAGCTGTTTTCATAAACTGATTAAAAACACAGAAGACTATTGTTCTCCAGTCCTTAGAGAAAATTTAGTGGCTGATGTTACTTCTTTTTTTCATCCTATATCAATGGGAAAGGGTAGACCAAATAAGATGTGTATAAATGCACTGCTAGAAAAGCATTCTAGTTTTTCACATCGAGTTTTTCATATTTAGATTATCTCATTTTGAAATGATATATTTAATTTGTCATTTAAAATAATTGTTTGGTATACATTGGAGAAAATACTATGTTTCATTGGCCCACCCATCTACCAATTGATTTTTCTCTTTAGGATGAAGGCCTGGCCCGCCAGTTGGTGGAGCTAGGCTACCGAGGGACCGGGGAGATAATGAAAAGGGAAGATTTTGAAGCAAGAAAAGCAGCTATAGAGATTGCAAGGCAGGCTGAAAGAACTCAGAAAAAGTAAGTACTCATGTTCCAAATCCAGATTTTTATGTTACATCGTAGATTCTGTGGAAAAATCTGGTTTTGTTGGCATTGTTATAACTTAGAAACACTGGCTGGAGTAGGTTAAACGTGGAATATCCTAAGCATGTGTCCTACAGATCAGGAACCAAAGAAAGTATAATATGCTTGCAATAAAGCCACATGCAATTTTGAGTTACCAATTAAAAAAATAAAAATATCAAAATATAATTATCATACTAAGAAAGTATGTTCATCATACTAAGAAAGTCCTGTTAAAAACTAACTCAACTTTATATACTAAAAGTATGAGTGGATTTTACTTTAGAATTCCTCATACTTCTGAGGCCTGTAAACCTTAGTGTCATTTATGTTCTCACATTTTTCTAAACATTGATTCATTTGCCCCTGTCAATAATTACTAGCTTTTATTACTGTGATAAATAATTATATAAAATAGGGGTCAAGTAAAACATATTAAAGTCTATGATGACAGAGATGTATTCCTGAAATTAATGGCACCAAACTGGGACAATATTATAAAGACTTGGCCAAGTAATCAGCTATTCAATTTTAAAAATTGAATCTTGAGTTCCAAATGTTAGAAATATCCAATAAGTTTCAGCAGAAATTTCCAATGTACCCATGATAAAAATAACATTTAGTAGTGGAATGTGCATGAATCCTGGGACTAGACAATTAACATATGATTTTAAGTGGCTATTCTAGTTATGATTGCATTTCAGAACCATAGAATGTTGGAATTTGACATACTGATATTTGGGAATATGTTAGTTTCTGCCATATGCATTACTACCAGAATTAGTATTTTAAAACAACACAAATCTATTTATTCATAGTTCTGCATATATGGTGTATCCTTACTAGGTCCTTTGCTAATTTATCACAAAATTGAAATCCTGGTGTTGGCTGGACTGAGTTTTTGTCTGGAGATTCTGAGGATGAATCTACTTCCATACCCACTCATGGTGTTGACCAAATTCAGTTCCTTATGATTATGGGACTGAGGTCCCTATTTCCTTTTTGGTTATCATTTGGAGGCTGATCTTTGCTCCTAGATGCTGTCCACATTTCATGCTTGCCATGTGTCTCCCACCCCCCACAAACAGTGAAACAAGTTCCTTTCATCCTTCAGCCCTTTCTGACTCTGCCTCTGTGGCATCTTTCCTGACACCAATGAGAGAAAAATCTCTCCTTTTAAAGGCTCATGTGATGATACTGGGTCCCCATGTAAATAAACCAGGGTAATCTTCCAAGTTAAGTTTTCAAACTTCACGTTGCATTTACGAAGTCCCTTTTGACATATGTGTAATGTAGTCACAGGTTTTTGGGATTAAGCAGCAGGCATTCTGGGATGGGCATTCTACTACCACTGCTAACTTATATAAAACAACTTCAGTAACTTATTGAGCAAAGTTACTAACTGACTTCTCGGAAAATTGGAGGCCGGCGCCGCGGCTCAATAGGATAATCCTCCGCCTTGCAGCGCTGGCACACCGGGTTCTAGTCCTGGTCAGGGCGCCGGATTCTGTCTCCGTTGCCCCTCTTCCAGGCCAGCTCTATGCTGTGGCCCGGGAGTGAAGTGCAGGATGGCCCAAGTCCTTGGGCACTGCACCTGCATGGGAGACCAGGAGAAGCACCTGGCTCCTGGCTTCGGATCAGCGCGGTGTGCTGGCCGCAGCGTGCCAGCCGCGGCGGCCATTGGAGGGTGAACCAACTGCAAAGGAAGACCTTTCTCTCTCTCTCTCTCTCTCTCTCTCTCTTACTGTCCACTCTGCCTGTCAAAAAATAAAAAAGAAAATTGGAATGATTCAAATTATATGTCTATAATGCAGTATGTCATATTTTTATAAGGTACAAAAGGGAGTTTTTCTGTAAGAATCAGGAAATCTCTATGAGGAGCAGATGGGGAGAGATTTTTGTGAGATTTTATAAGGAATTCATGTACATTCATAAGCAGTTTTATAAGAGGTATTACCATCTTCACATCAAGAGGTGTTGTTCATGTTTAAAATATATTTCCATCCATGTCACATGTCCACTTTGTATTTGAGGATCAAAGTAGCATTTCCTCTTTGCAATAGTCTTTTTTAACTGGCCAGGGCTGGAAGTCATCAGGCCACTTAAGTGCCAGTCCTGGGAGGCTAATCCCTTCCCAGAGCTGCTAGGATTGGTAAACCCTTTCATCTACAGATCTCCTCTGGTTGCTTTTGTAATGGGATGGGTCCCATATGTTGCCTCTAGCCCCATGTGGGAATCACTTTGCTGTCTTCCCTGCCAGGTCCATTTCACTGCTGCTGATAGCAGGGCCAACAGAGGGTGTCCTAGAGCTAAATGTGTCCTATACCTATAGTTTTTGCTGGAGGGTCGTATTGAAAATATACTTGAGTATCAAACTACCTGCCAGCTGATAGCAATCCAGAAACACTGGATTCTGCTATCAGGTTAGCTTCTTTGACATACAGGAGAGCCATAAGTAGATCACAGCTCTCTGGTCTAGCAATTATAGAGAACCTATTTCAAGAATTGCTGGTGTCTATGAACATGTTACCTATAATAGCTCCAAAGGAGAAAGCATCCAGAAAGATAATTATATTTTGAGGGAATATTTTGATGAGGGGAACTCCTAAAAAAAAGGCAAAAAAGTGGAAGAAGTATTTGGAGCTTTTATTCACTCATTAACAAATATTCATAGACTGCATTAGACACTATGTCAGAATATAAGACTTGGTTCCTACCCTTAAAAAGTTTGACGATTAGATAAATAGAAAAATGGGAAATAATTTGGCCATTTTTCAGAAAGTTAAACACAGAGTTACCATATAATCCAGCAACTCTGCTAAGTGTATATCCCAAGTATATATATGAAAACATAGCTCCAAACCAAAGTACTCCTACATGAATACTCATAGCAGTATTGTTTATAAAACCAAAACTGGAAACAACTCAAATGCCCATTAATTGACCAGTGGATAAAAAATGCATTATATAAGTATAATGGAATACTAGTCAGTCATAAAAAGACATGGAGTACTGCTACATGCTACTGCATTGATAAACCTTGAAAACGTTAGGCAAAGCACAAGAAGTCAGACACAAATGACTAACTTTGGGGAAGATAAAGATTTTAAAAGATAAAGTTTTTAAGAGTTTTAAAAAATGATTTATTATTATTATTTTATTTAAGAAGTATAGTGACAGTGGGAGAGACATATTGACCCATCTCCTGGGTCCATTTTCAAATGGCCAGAATAGCCAGATCTGGACCAGGCTGCAACCAGGAATCAGGAATTTCATGTTGGTCTTCCACATGCATCACAGGGGCCGTAGTACCTGGGCCACCTTCTGTTGTCTTCCTAGGCATATTAACAGGAAGCCTGTTTGGAAGCAGAGCAGCCAGGACCTAAACTGGAACTCTGATGTGGGATGCTGTTGTTGCAAGTGGGACCTTAACCTGCTGTGCCACAACACCTCTGCCAAGAAGTCTCTTCTTCAGGAACAATTGCTAAATTGACCCTTGAAGGATAAGAAAGTGTTAATCAAGCAAAGAAGGGTGTGAAGACGGACACATTTCTTTTGCCTCAATTCTATGATAAATTTTCTTTCAAAATTCATTTTCTCTCCCTTTTTTTCCACTTGTTCCTAAACTATTTTCCCCTTGAAAGCTCTACCAGTTATAGGCCATTCACTTCCACATATATTAGATTGTTGTTATTGTTGGTGATAGGTGGAGCAGGATCTGTGTTCTCCTAGATCCCTTTGCTTCAAGGTATTCTCTGCTCCATTATAATGTTAACAGTTCTCATTTTTTTCTACACTGAGCTTCTTGCCAACTGCTTATAGTAGCTTTTAGACAGAAGCTACAAATATTGAAAGAAAGGATGGGAATAGTTCAGTTGTTACCCTTTGTCACAACAGAGTATTTTCTCCTCCAGGGGCTGGCCATGGGAGACTCTAACAGAATTTCCATTTGTATTGATAAGTTCTGGTGATTTCCATGGACAGTAGGGATATAGAACTTGACTGTGATACAGATTGAATATTGGGTTCCTGGAGTCTAGCAAGCATTTACACCAAGTCATCTTACAAGCCGAATACTTTCCTGGATGAGTTTTTAAGATTATCAGCTTTCTGACTCTGGGTCAGCTTATCATATTAGGTGTTAAAGAGTGGAGGAGTTTAGGAGAGGAGAGGAAGTTCACCTTTCTTAAAACTGGCTTTGGAATAAAGACTTTATTTCACTAAAGCACAACAGCTGAATATAAATGATTAGAATACATGGTAGTCCTGATGGAGCCCTAATTTCATTGGTTGACTGTTGCCATCCTCTTGGAAGATTTTGTGATGAACCTTTGGAAATTCCTGTAACTGATTTCTGAAAGGAGTCTCAGTTGCTGAATAAACAGGGATCTAAGTTACCTTTTTATGCATAACAAAGAGGATTTCTATGGTGACTTGAGATAAGATTTTTATGCCCTATATTCTTAGTTATATTTTAAATTAAGTATAAAAGTTGTACAACCCTCAGCCTTTCCTATATTAGTATCATAAATTTATGATTTTGTTAATTTCTGGTATGGTTTATAATAGTGTCCTTCAATTTGTTTTTTAACAATATAAGAATGAAATATTTATTAATGGACAAAATGCGATTTTAGTTTTTTGAGAACGAAGTTGGATAAAAGGCACAAATTTTCCCAAAGGGCAAAGTTAATGGGATGAGCTACACCCTTTATCATTGCTGTTGGTTTGAGGGTCAGCACTGGTTTTCATCATCTTTTTCTTCTACCTATCTATTATAATACCATGTCTCCAGGTGCCATCACTTCAAGTTTTGGTGGTTTGATGCAAATCCTCATTTGTAAGATGACTGAGGTGACTGTAGAAGATGGTGAATTAAACATACTGCACTTGGCTAGCTATAAATAGTAAAAAAAAAAAAAAAAAAAAGGGAAGTACACTCCCAGGGGAGAATTGCAGAGAAAACCACACTGGAACTCCTACCAGAGAAAGAACACCATGGACCTGTGTAGAGGGTGTGGATGCACATCACAAACAGGAACACAACACACGATAGCAACAACTGAGAGGCGGAGTGGGAGGCGGCTTGGCAGAGGCTTGGAGATGCAGGTGAGACTGGACTGCAGCAAACCATGGTCATACAGCTGGAGGGAAAGCGTGGCGTGAATCTGGACCAAAGCCCTGGGGGCTCGTGGTTGCTAGAGGTTGCCTGTGGACCCAGTGGAAGTAGAGGGGGCACGTTTATCTGACACCAACTTCTCCACAACAGTGCCTACTGCCTGGCTGAGAAAGGGTGGGCACCGTTTTGGGTTTGGGCAGCTGCTGTGGAAGCCTTTGTGTGCATGCGTGGCAATTGGCTGAAACAGGACGCCTTCTCGGTGGTACTGGTGGCAGCGACGGGGAGAGAGCAACATTCGACCAGTGGCTGTTGTGTATGTGTGTGATCCAGAGATTGTAGCAACGGGAAAAATAATTCCTCAGTCCTCACTGACTTTGAGCCTGACTGGAAGGTGGCTGGGCACCCACATAGAACTGTAAAGTGCACCATCTCCCAGGGTCAAGATGGCTAGTCAGAGCTGGCTCAGAGAACATCTGCCCTCTGTTGACTGGACAGACTGACAGGGTAGAGGCAAACTCTGCACCCAGCAGCTGTGGGAGCCCTGTGTGCTGAGACCATGGAGACTCAGTGGTTACATGAGGAGGTGTAGGGTATAGCTGGGTCTTTGGGCAATCACACTTGGAGCTCCTTGGTTGCTTGGGGGAGGTCATTGCAGTGAGAACTTGTGCTCACAGTAAGGACTGCACAGATCATTTGTGCAGTTCATACAGTGGCATGGATGACTGTTGAACACACTGTGGGCTAACACCCAGGCATTATTCAGCTTGGAGGAGAGGAGGTTATAATATTTGGATGATTTATTTTTTCTTATCCAGGTTAGGTGCATCACTTGAAGTTTCAACCATTGGGAACATTTTCTTTTTCACAGTGGTTTAAGACAAACTCTGAGTTTTATGAGTTGAATTGTACTAAAAATATACATGTTGAAGTGTTATAACACAATATCTCAGCTTGTGACCTTATTTGGGAATAGAATCATTGCAGATATAATTAGTAAAGGTGAAGTCTTGAAGTAGGGTCAACCCCTAGTCTTATATGAATTGTGTTATAAGATAATAGCAAAAATACCATATGACAATGAAGAATTCCAGCAATGCATCTTTAAGTCACCAAATGCCAAAAATCCCACCAAGTCATCAGAATCAAAGTCAGGAAAGGATTCCCCTAGAGGTTCAAAGAGATTATAACTTTGCCAATACATATTGAGTTTGCACTTCCAGACTACATAGCTGTGAGAAAATACAATTTCGTCATTTTTAAAACATCAGTTTGTGATACTTTGTTACAGTAGATCTAGGAAACTAATGTATTGAGTAAGGTTGTAGTGTACCAGGTAAAACAAATGAAGTGTCAGATCTGCAAAACTTTGTAGAGTTTATCTGCCTCATCCTGTAGTATATATTTGGTGAAATCTGTACATGGTCTATCTCTAGTCCACCCTTTCTAACCAGTGTAATGGCACTGTGGTCCTGTTGTAAACTAACCCTTGGTCAGGAATCCATTTGCTATCTCACCTCTCATATGCTCCTCCTCTAACAGTGGGCCCACAGTGATCTTTTATATCTCCAGATATGAATTTCATCTCAGACCCTGCATCCAATAGTCAATTAACTGGCTGGGTATTCTCTTTTCCTGGGTATATACTCATCTGAGTAAATACACATAGGCTCCTTTGGGGGATAAAATAGAGGGAATCATTGCCATGGATACTAGTGATTCCTTTGGGACAAGATAACTTAGTGAACAAGTTCTTGATTTGAAAATTGGATCAGATAGAAATATTGGGCAGTGCATGATGTCTTTTTATTGGTATGGCTGTCCTCAACCTTAGATAATCACCTTTGATTTCCTGTTATGATACAAATTGAGTAGTACTTTTGTTGTTTGTCCATCTATTTTGCTCCAAGGAATACTGTGTTCTATAAACCATCTCCATAATTTTCTGTAGTGCCCTTGATGGCCACTGTGACATTGTTGATCCTCATGATAAATACTATAACTGCCATCTTCAGGTTCAGCTTTACCTTTTAGCTTCTGTTGAATCAAGGCACCATTTTCCTACTGCTGTCAGCTAACCAAAGCCTCTGACAGGCTCATCTATATTCACCCCTGGCCTGTATTAGAAGACCACAGTGGAACTTCTTAATGATTCAGTGCTACTTGAAGCAGCACATTTTGATGGACTTAGTGACTGGATTTCCTCTGAATCCTATTATCATGGACCATGACCTCCTGATGGGTCTTCTGGTTTCACATGATATGTGGTTTTCTGAGCATTTTAGTCTGAGCAATTTAGATATTTCATCTGTGCTCATTGTGTGCTGCCCAAATCTTAACGATCTTTTTCAATAATTCCCTTTCCAGACCTGACATATCCATGGTTATGACTTACCCATTTTGTAGGCCTGGCAGCCAGAGTGGAACTCTAGTCAGTGAAGGGGGGGTGTCTATGAGGTAGGCATATGCTGTCATACTGGAGAAATATCTCTGTGTTTTCTTTTTTGCATTGCTGCTGCTGCTTTGATGAAAGCAACAAAGTTAGCAAAGCTAACTATTCCTGAAGAGGAGCCACTTCTTCAGGCTCAGAAAATTCAGAGGCCTGGAGAGGTCAAAATTTTCAAGAACATCTAGTCAGGTGTCCATATCCCATTAGTCAGGATCTTGAGTTTTCTTAATCACAGTACTTCTTTCAGTGTAGTTGTCATGGCCCTGATGAACATTTAGTCATCAAGTTCCCAAACACCAATTTGTTATTTCAGGCTACTCCTGGTACAGTGTGTCACAGACTGGCCTCTCAGAGAAGCAGGTGTAGAGATGGGAGTTAAGAATTCAAAGGGATAATTGGGAAAGAATAAATATAAAAAGAATGGATTGAAGGCAGCATTGATCGAGGGGAGCTCTCAGATATTAGTGTCTACCTCACAAAGTCTTAGTCAGACCACAGTGATAGAAATGTTCTTATCCCAATTGTGGTGGGGATCACACTACTCCATATATTTGTCAAAGCTCATTGAATTAAGCACTATAAAGCAAAGACTGCCTGTTAGGAAGGTCCCATATTTGGTGGAAATTATTTGACTCTTTTTAAAAAATGATTTAGTTAGTTGAAAGAATTACAGAGAGAGGAGAGAGAAAGAGAGAGAAATGAAGAGAGAGAGAGAGAGAGAGAGCACTCTTCCATCTATTGGTTCACTCCCCAGGAGGCTACATAGCCAGGGCTGGGCCAGCCAAAGCTAGGAGCCAGGAGCTTTATCTGAGTCTCCCAGATGAGTGGCAGGGGCACAAACACTTGGGCCATCTTCTGTTTTTCCCAGGCTATTAGCAAGGAGTTGGATCAGAAGTAGAGCAGCTGGGACTCAAACCAATGCCCATATGGGATGCCAGCATAGCAGGAGGTGGCTTTACCAGCTACCCCACAATGCTGACCCCATGATTAGATTCTTGAACTGTTACCTTGCTCATTGATTTGTGGAGGTTGCCGAGAACAGGGCATGACATTGACTCAATTGCTGAGGCTGAGTGACAAGTGTTAACAACTGGAAGATGTCAGCTGACCATGTTACTCTAGCTAGGCAGCAAGTCTTTTTTTTATAATTTGCTTTTGAAATATTTATTGATGTATTAAAGGTGCTTAAATTTGAATTTGAATGTTCTTTTTAAAATTTATTTATTTTATTTATTTTTTAAGGAATGAAGATTTCATAAGTACAACTTTAGGAATATAGTTATTCTTCCTTCCATCCCTACCACTCCTCTTCCTCCTTCTCCCCTTCCCTGTTCCATTCTCCATTAAGTTTCATTTTCAGTTAACTTTGGACACAGAAGACTAACTCTATACTAAGTAAAGATTTCAACAATTTGCACACATATGCACAGAAAAAATAAGCGGTTTGAGAACTAGTTTTACAGTTAACTCTCATAACACAACTCATTGAGGACAGAGGTCCTGCATGGGGAGTTAGTGCACAGTGACTTCTGTTGTTAATTTAACAATTAATACTCTTAAGTATGATGTCAGTGACCACTCAAGGCTCTTGACATGAGCTTCCTAGGCTGTGGAAACCTTTTGAGTCCACAAACTCCATCAGTTTTGGACAAGGCCATAAGCAAAGTGGAAGTTCTTTCCTCCCTTTAAAGAAAAGTCCATCCTTCTTTGATGGCCACTTCTTTCTGCTGGGGTCTTACTCACAGAGATTCTTAATGTAGAACATTTTTTGCCACAGTGTCATGGCTTTCCATGCCTGAAATTCTCTCATGGGCACTTCAGCGACCAGGAAGACTTAATGGCTGATTCTGAGGTCAGAGTGTTGCTTAAAGTGATTTTCATTCTATGAGGCTGCTGTGTGGACTGCTTTCCATGTTGGAACATTCTCTCTTTTTGAATTCTATCTATTATTACCATATACTTGATCCTATTTATATGATCACTTTAACACTTAATCCTGTCTATATATTCACTTAAACACTTAATATGATCACTTTAATACTTAAGATAACATTTTTACCACCAGCTTAATGGGATTTGAGGTCCCTTGACAAGTTTTTAAACTGTACCCTTAGAAGTAAGTCCATAGGAATGTATGCAGAACTATACAGCTTTACAGTTACAAACTTCCTCATCTCTCTCTTGTTCCCACTCTATTTTTTACTGAGATCTATCCTCAGTTGACTTTATACACATCTGATTAACTCTATGTTAAGTAAAGAGTTCAACATATAATATGAAGAAGAGAAAAAAAAAAAAAAAGCAAAGAAAAAAAAGTTCCTTGACAGCACAAGGGCAGCTCAAGTTATCCCTTCTCGAAGTGTCAATATCACGTCTACAAATTTCGTTTTAGGTGCTCTATTAGTTCTTACAGATCAGGGAGAATGTATAGTATTTGTCCCTTTGAGACTGGCTTATTTCACTAAATATAATGTTTTCCAGATTCACCCATTTTGTTGCAAATGATCAGATTTCATTTTTTTTAATTACTATTGTGTAGTATTCCCTGGGGTACGTATCCTTTAATTTCTTTTCCAGTCTTCGGTTGACAGGCATTTAGGTTGATTCCATGTCTTAGCTATTATGAATTGAGCTGTAATAAACATGGGGGTGCAGATAACTCTTTTATTTATTGATTTAATTTCCCCTGGGTAAATTCCCAGGAGTGGGCTGGCTGAGTCATATGGTAGGACTATATTCAGATTTTTGAGGTTCTCCATACTGCTTTCCATCGTGGTTTTACCAGTTTACATTCCCACCAACAGTGGATTAGGGTACCTTTCCCCCCATACCCTCGCCAGCATTTGTTTGTTGATTTCTGTATGAAAGCCATTCTAATTGGGGTGAGTTGAAACCTCTTTGTGGTTTTGGTTTGCTTTCCCTGATGGCTAGTGATCCTGAAAATCTTCTTTATGTGTCTGTTGGCCATTTGGATTTCCTCTTTTGAAAAATGTCTGTTTAAATCCTTTGCCCATCTCTTAACTGGGTTGTTTGTTTATTTTTGTGAAGTTTCTTGATCTCTTTGTATATTCTGGTTATTAATCCTTTATCAGTTGCATAGTTTACAAATAATTTTTCCCATTCTGTCGGTTGCCACTTTATTTTGCTGAGTGTTCCTTGTGTAGTACAGAAACTTCTCAATTTGATGGAATCCCATTTGTTAATTTTGGCTTTGAATGCCTGTGCTTCTGGGGTCTTTTCTAAGAATTCTTTGCCTTTACCAATGTCTTGCAGGGTTTCCCCAATGTTCTCTAATAATTTCATTGTGTCAGGTCATAGATTTAGATCTTTAATCCATTTTGAGTGGATTTTTATGTTAGGTGTAAGGTAGGGGACTTGCTTCATACTTCCAGTTTTCCCCACAGCATTTGTTGAAAAGATTGTTCTTGCTCCAGTGATTAAATATAATTTGGTTATAGATGCTTAGATTGATTTCCAGAGTTCCTATTCTATTCCATTGGTCTATCCATTCATTTTTGTACCAATATCAGGCTGTTTTGATTATAACTGCCTTGTAGTATGTCTTTCTTTAAAGAAGGCTTTTTATTTAATGAATACAAATTTTATAGGTACTGCTTTAGGAATACAGTCATAGTATGTTTTCAAATCTGGTATTATGATGCCTCTGGCTTTGTTTTTGTTGTATAAGATTGATTTAGATATTGGAGGTCTGCTATGTTTCCATATGAATTTCAGCATCATTTTATCTACATCTGGGAAGAATGTCTTTGGTATTATGATTGGTATCTCATTGAATCTGTAAATTGTTTTGGTAGAATGGACATTTTGATGATATTCATTTTTCCAATCCATGAACATGGAAGGTTTTTCCAGTTTTCTGTATCTTCTTCTATTAATTTCTTTAATGTTTGTAGTTCTCATTGAAGAGATCTTTGACATCCTTGGCTAAATTTATTCTAAGGTATTTGATATTTTTGTAGCTATTGTGAATGAGAATGATCTTAGAAGCTCATTTTTTTTTTTTTTTTGGACAGGCAGAGTTAGACAGTGAGAGAGAGAGAGAGACAGAGAGAAAAATCTCCCTTCCATTGGTTCACCCCCCAAATGGCTGTTATGGCCGGCGCACTGCGACGACCCAAATCCTGGAGCCAGGTGCTTCCTCCTGGTATCCCATGTAGGTGCAGGGCCCAAGCACTTGGGCCATCCTCCACTGCCTTCCTGGGCCACAGCAGAGAGCTCGACTGGAAGAAAGGCAACCGGGACAGAATCCAGCACCCCAACCGGGACTAGAACCTGGGGTGCCAGTGCTGCAGGCAGAGGATTAGCCAAGTGAGCTGTGGCGCTGGCCAGAAGCTCATTTTTAGCCTTGGCATTATCTGTGTATACAAAGGCTGTGGATTTTTGTATATTGATGTTATATCTTGCTAACTCACCAAACTGTCCTACGATTTCCAATAGTATTTTGGTAGAGTATTTTGGATTGCATATATATATATATATATATATATATATGAATCATGTAATCTGCAACTAGGGATAGCTTGACATCCTCCTTACCAATTTGTATCCCTTTGATTTCTTTTTCTTGATGGTTCTGGCTAAAACTTCCAGGACGATATTGAATAGCATTGTTGAGAGTGGGCATCCTTGTTTGGTAGTGGATCTCAGTGGTAATGCTTCTAACTTTTCCCCATTCAATAGGACACTGTCTGTGGTTTTTTCATAAACTGCCTTGAATGTGTTGAGGAATGTTTCTTCTATACCCAATTTGCTTAGGGTTTTCATCATGCACGGGTGTTGTATTTTATCAATGCCTCTCTACATCTATTGAGGTTATCATATGATTTTTGTTCTGCAGTTATTGTGATGTATCACATTGATTGATTTGCAAATGTTGAACTATCCCTGCATACCTGAGATAAATCCCTGGTTGTGTCGTTGGATTTGACTGACTAGAATTTTGTTGAGGATTTTTGTGTCTATGTTCATCATGGAAATTAGTCTGTCGTTCTCTTTCTCTGTTGCATCTTTTTCAGGCTTAGGAATTAAGGTGATGCTGGCTTCATAGAAAGAATTTGGGAGGATTCCCTACCTCTCAATTGTTTTGAATAAGTTGAGAAGAATTGGTGTTAGTTATCCTTTAAATGTCTGGTAGAATTCAACAGTGAAGACATCCAGTCCTGGACTTTTCTTTGTTGGGAAAGTCTTTATTACTGATCAGTTTCCAACTTGGTTATGGGTCTGTTTAGATTTTCCATGTCTTCATGGCTCTACTTAGGTAGGTTATATGTTTCCAGGAATCTATCCACATCTTCTAGGTTTCCCAATTTGTTGGCATAAAGTTCTTTGTGGCAATTTAGATGACTCTCTCTATTTCTGTGGCATCTGTTGTAACATTTCCTTTTTCATCTCTAATTTTATTAACTTGGATCTTCTCTCCTTTTTTGGGGTAGTTGGGCCAATGGTGTCAATTTGGTTTATTTTTTCAAAAAACCAACTCTTTGTTTTGCCGATCTTTTGTATTTTTTAATTCAATTTAGTTTTGTTGATTTCTTCTCTAATTATAATTATTTATTTTCTTCTACTAGTTTTGGGTTTGGTTTGCTGTTGTTTTTCTAGATCCTTGAGTTGGATTGATAGGTCATTTATTTGGTATCTTTCCATTTTCCTTTTTTTTTAAATTATTTATTTGAAAGTAAGAGTTACACACACACACACACACAGAGAGAGAGAGAGAGAGAGAGAGAGAGAGAGGTCTTCTATCCACTGGTTCACTCTCCAATTGGCTGCAATGGATGGAGATGCGCCGATCCAAAGCCAGGAGCCAGGAGCTTCTTCCATGTCTCCCACTTAGTGCAAGGGTCCAAGGACTTGGGCCATCTTTCACTGCTATCCCAGGCCACAGCAGAGAGCTGGATTAGAAGTGGAGTAGCTGGGTCTCGAACTGGTGCCCATATGGGATGCTGGTGCTTTAGGCCAGGGCGTTAACCTGCTGTGCCACAGCACTGGCCCCCTCTATTTTCTTGATGTAGGCACCAATTGCTATAACTTCCTCTTAACACTGCTTTTGCTATATTCTATAACTTTTTATATTTTGTATTGTCATCCTCATTTGTTTCCAGAAATTTTTTGATTTCTCCTTTGATTTCTTCTATAACCCATTCTTCATTCAGGAGCATGTTGTTCAGTCTCCATGTGTTTGCACATATTATAGAGATTCCTGAGTTTCCAATTTCCAGCTTCATTCCATTGTGGTCTGAGAAGATGCATGGTATTATTTTGATTTTTTTGAATTTGATGAGACTTGTTTTATGGCCTAGTATGTGGTAATCCTAGAGAAAGTTCCATGCACTAGTGAGAAGATTGCAGCTGTAGTGAGATTCTGCAACTGTAGGATGAAAAGTTCTGTAGATACATGTTAGGTCCATTTGGTCTATAGTGTCAATTAAATCTCTGTTTCCTTGCTAATTTTCTGCCTGGTTGATCTGCCCATTGCTGAAAGTGGGGTATTGAAGTTCCTCATTACTATTGTATTGGAGTCTATATATCCCTTTAGATTCTTTAACATTTCTTTTAAATAGCCAGGTGCTCCATAATTAGATGAATATATAAGATTTTCTCTTAAATTATGATAGTTGCATCTTCCTGTTGAAATGACCCCTTAATCATTATTTGGTGCCCTTCTCTGTCTCTTTTATCAGTTTTTGTGTTAAATTCTATTTTGCCTGATATTAGGATGACTACACCAGCTCTATTTTTGTTTCTGTTGGAATGGAATATCTTTTTCCATCCTTTCACTTTCAGTTTGCATGACTCTTTGTTGCTCAAATGTGTTTCTTGTAGGTAGCAAAAAGATGTGTTTTGGCTTTTAATACATTTGTCCAATCTGTATCTTTTAACTGGAGAGTTGTGGCCATTTAAATTCAAGATGACAATTGATAAGTAACAACTTTGCCCTGCCATTTTTCAAAAATATTCCTACTTTTTACTTTGAATTTCCTTTGAACTTTTACTGGGAGATTTTCTTCTTTTACCTTCTTTCATAGTGATTACTGTATTTCTGTGTTTCTGTATGCAGAACAACTTTAAGCATCTTTGTAAGGCTGAATGGGTGGTGACAAATTCTTTCAATTTTTGTTTGTTATGGAATGTCTTTATTTCACCTTCATTCATAAATGAGAACTTTGTAGGGTATAATATTCTGGGTTGACAGTTATTTTCTCTTAAAACTTGGAATATATCTCACCATTCTCTCCTAGTCTGTAGGGTTTCTGATGAGAAGTCTGTTGTGAGTGAAACTGGAGATCCTCTGAAAGTAATCTGTCATTTCTCTCATACACATTTTAAAATCTTTTCTTTATGTTTTACTGTGGTGAGTTTGACCACAATGTGTTGTGGTGAGGATCTTTTCTGGTCATGTCAATTTGGAGTTCTTCGTGCTTCCTGTACTGGGATGTCTATTTCTTTCTCCAAATTAGGGAAGTTTTCTGTTATTATTTCACTAAAAAACCTTCTAATTCTTTCTCTTTCTACACCTTCAGGAACTCATAGAATCCAAATGTTGGGTCATTTGATAGTATCCTGTAGATTCCCAATAGTGTTTTGTAGTTTTCTAATTTTCTCTTCTTGTGTTTGGTCTGACTTATAATTTTATGTATTTTGTCTTCTAAGTTGAATATTCTTTCCTCTGCCTCACTGATTGTTATGTTAAGGTTTTCACTGCATGTTTTATTTGTTCTGTTGAATTCTTCATTTCATTTTGATTTCTCTGTAATATCTCAATTTCATGAGAGAAATTTTGTTTCATGTGCTGTATGGATTTCAGTAATTCATGCATTTGCTTCTGATTACTTTTACAATCGTATGATCAATTTTTTTGAATTCAATTTCTTGCATTTTTTCAGTCTCATCATCACAACCTAGTATTGAAATGTTGTGTTCCTTTTGGGGCATCATGTTGTCTTCCTTATTCTTGTTTCTTGAATTGGTGTGTTTGTTATTTGGCATTTGTGGAGATATTCATTGATTTCTTCTTTGCTTTTTCTCTGTGGTGGCTTTTATCTTTGTGCTATTCCTCTGTAGATAAGTGGAGTTTCTGCTTTTAGTGAATATCTAAAGCATGTGGTGGGTGGGCCAGGGATCTCTTTTCAGATTTCCAGGGTGAAGAGTGTGTCTAATGTGACACATCCAAGTTTGGTGAAGTAAATCTCCTCTTTTTTTTTTGTCAGAAGGAAGGTATATTTCATCCAGATGATCTCCTCTACTCAAAGGAAAGCAGCCTGATTGTTAGCCCCAGTGGGTGTAATATTCGTCTGCTCTGCCCCAAGGATCACACAAAGGATCTCTGCAGTCCTCAGTGTAAGCCCAGAATTTTCAGCAATGTTCCTCACCAGGTAACCAGGAAGCCCTGACTATGTGGAATCTCAAACACAATGACTGCCGAAGTCCCACACTGTGAGTCCTCCCACACAGCCTCAGTTTTTTTTAGAGTCCTGGCACACAAACCTCCCACAGTCATGAGCACCCATCCCCCTGTTAGTTCTCCCCACCAGAGTCAGGAATCTCCACTTGGCTGGTTGCTGGACATGAACATGAGCTGGTGAAGCTGTTACCTATGTGCACAATGGTGCCTGCTCTATCACTTGTTACAGAATGCCATTGTAAGGTGATTGGGAGAGAGAAACATATCCCTCTTTTTTTTTTCTCCTCTAGTTTTGCAGGTACACTATCCCCCAGGGGCCTCCAAGCTGGGTTCCCTCTAGGTTCTTCCTGCAGCTTTATTGCCAGTGGCTTGGCCTGCTGTACTCTGAACTCACCTCACTCTCCAATACTAAGGCGTAGGCTCTTGGCTGCTGTGGTTCTGAGTTGTAGGCATCCACGCCCTCTACATGGGTCCACTGTGTCCCTCTAATTTGCATAGTTTCCTCTGCCATTTTCTCCCTAACTCTTCTCTGAGACTGCTGCACTCTCTCCACTTTTTATGCTATCTTCTCCTTGACCAGAGAAGTGAGCTCCTTCCCTACTCCTCCATCTTGGAAGTTCTCAGGATTTTGTCTTGAATGTTCTTAGTTGGGAATTTTTACCTCATTTTTAATGAAGTGTTTTTGGTCTTCATTCTTTTCTTGAAATGTATTTTTTTTTGGTTTTGTCTCAAATAATTCTGGTATCAAAAATGATTTGGGAAGTTTTACCTGCTCTTCTACTTTCTGGAAATGTTTGTGTAGGGTTGATGTTGTTACTTCCTTAATTGGAAGTTTACACTAGTGAAACATATATTTGGAGTTTTCTTGTGAGAAGGCTGAGAACTACAAAACCATTTTTTTTAAACAGAAAAATCAGGCTCTCTATCCTCTTACTTTCTCTATTCACCCCCCTGCTCTTTCTCTCCTCCAATTCTCTTCCCTTCCATTTTCTCCCTTAATCCCCTCTCCTTCTCTTCCCTTCCCTCCTTCATAGTAAGCTTTTGTTGTTTGTATCTTTCAAAGTATTTGTTCATTTCATCTAATAAAATAGAGCAGTTGCAAAATAGTTTTAGGGTAGGCCAGGGCTGCACTCTGGTGATTCTCAAAGGCTCCTTGACCGGACACCAGACTCTGTCAGCCCATTAGGGTATCAAGCTGCATTGTGTTCTTCTTTCCTTGGAGATCAATTTGTCAGCTTTTTTCTTCAGTGACTCTAAGACCTCCTTCCAGTCTTGTGCTATGGGCCAATCCCCATGATAGGGAACTGAGCTGGACAGGACCAACATGCCCAGAGGTGAGAAAGAAGTATAAAGTCTTATCTCCAGGAGATTGCTCCAGCCTAGTCAGCAAGCCTGACCCCTGAATCCTAAAATTGGCATCTGTGTTTTAAACTAGCTGATAGGGACTTGGTGTTCTTGAGAGAGAGGGACACTACGGAGAAGAAACAGAAACAAGAGCAATCCACTTGCTCATGCATTTGGCAAGGTGAGCCAGTGCTGGCTGGAGTCGAATTAAAACTGGATCTGAGTCATGTTGGAGTTGTATCTGAGTCATGGTGCCAAGCTGATAAGCTGAAAATGGCAATGAAGGAGGACGACCTCAGTTCTTGTCTCATGTAGAAGAATTTCCATGTGGACAAGGGAATGAGCAAAGCAGGATTTATTTAAGCCAGAAACCTCTTGCCACAGCAGCCAGGAGGGGGCTCCAGGTAAGGAAGATCTCTGAATTTAGATTTTTTAAAGAAAATTATTTATGTGAGAGGCGTATGGAGAGAGAGAAAGAGAGAGAGAATGAACTGCTCCCATTCACTGCTTCTCCTGTTACTCCTCAAATGACTGCAAGGCCTGGGACTGGTGGATCAGAGCCAGGAGCTGTGAACATAATCTAAGTCTTCCATGTAGCTGTCAGTAACCTAGTTAGTTGAGTGATTACTATTGCCTCCTGGGTCTGCACTGGAGTCAGGAACTGGAGCCAGGAATCAAACCTAGGCACTGCAATGTGGGATACAGGTGTCTTATGTACTAGGCTAAATGCCTGATCCTGAATTCTTACATGTATTTTAAAGGATGCTCTTTTTATCTTCAACATTAGCTTATTAGATTAATACATTTGGAAGCTTTTTTAAAAAAGGATTTATTTTTATTTATTTAAAAGGCAAAGTTACAGAGAGAGAGAAGGAGAGAGAGAGCGGGTGGTGAGCGAGAGAGAGAGAATCTTCCATCTTCTGGTTTACTCTCGGAATGACTGCAATAGCCATACATTGGCCAGATGGAAGCCAGGAGCCAGGAGCTTCTTTCGGGTTTTCCACATGGGTGCAGGGGCTACACCCTTGGGCTATCCTCTGCTGCTTTTCCAGGTGCATTAGGAGCTGGATCGGAAGTGGAGTAGCTGAGACTTGAACTGCTGTCCACATGGGATGCCAGTGTTATAGGCTGCAGCTTTACTTACTATGCCATACTGCTGGCCCCTGGAAGCTTTTTGTGAATGTTAGCTCTTTTAAAAAAGATTAGTAGTTATTAAACACCTGTGATGGTTATCTTTACCTTCTATCTTCAAATAATATTAAACCTCTTCTTGTATGCAAGAGCCTTTTCATGGTTCCAGTCATTCTTCCCACATGTTGTGCTATCTTGTCATCTATTTTCCTTTTAAGCATGCTACAAATACTGCAAGACATTGTTAACATTTTCACTTAGATAGTTAATTTTAGAGTTTATTAAAGATAAGAAAATTTTACTTGTACTTAATTTCATGTTTTTAACTTCTGGTCATTTTTACTTTTTTTTTTTTTAAACTTGCCAAGCTTTTTGTAGGTTGTAATGGTTGTAGACAATATTTGTAGCTCTATATCCCACCCCACCCTAGGCAATTGGCCACCCTTTCCTTCTAGTCTCATGGCTTGTCCTCCTCCCTCTTGCCTTTCCTGCCATTCTAGGTGGCCTGGGAGGCCAGGGAGCCCATGGAATTTGGAATGGCTTCATTGTTGGGATCCACAGCTGGAAGGTTCTCTAGAACACTGAGGGAACTCCAGGTCCTGCAGCACATCATAATCCTCCTCCTCCTTAGCTGATTCAGATGTGTCCATGGCTGAGCTGGCACCAGTGTCTGCTGATTCTGCCTGGCCAAACTCTGTGCCCTGCAGGAACATCTGCATGGCATAGCAATCAGCTCTGCCTCAGTCATACCACTCACGTCAGAACCCAGAGCAGTTAAGCTCTTGCTGGCTGAGGGTCATCTTCAGCAAGGCATCGTCTGAGTCTTCAGCCCCAGCTATGCCAATCACAGCCTCAGCAGCAGAGACCACTGCTGCCTGCCACGCCTGTTCCTTCAGCAGCTGCCGCTGCTCTTCCATACAGACACACGGGGCCAGGAGCAGCTCAGGATCACCACCGGGATCCACTCCAAACTCAAAGTCACTGGCACTGAGACCCAACATGGCACTGCCTGCACCAGCCAGAGCTGGAAAGCTGATGAGAGCCTCAGCCAAGCTGGGCCCAGGAGGCACTTTCACCAGATGAGAACCAGTTCCATCTTTGCCATTCAGTGTGTTTACAAAGGCTGTCAGCTTTTCTGCGTTCACTTGCTCTTTTCTAATATTGATAATGTCAGCATTTACTTTCTTCTTCTTGAGGGGTTTAACCAGTTTCACCAGATCCTTTTCGTTGTCCTCTATGGGGCAATGATATGCATCTTGTGATTCTTCCCCTGTGGTTGCTTCAGAGTCAGCAAGGCATAGTGCCAACACCATCTTGCCACCTTCTTCCCTCCTTATCTGGCTCTCCCCATCTTCCTTTTTTAAAGAAGATTTATTTGTTTGAAAGGCAAAGTGACAGTGCAAACAAGGAGAGGAAGAGAGTGAGATTTTCCAACTGCTGGTTCACTACCCAAATGTGAGCCTGTATCAGGCTGAAGCCAGGAGCCTGAATTTCATTCAGGTGTAAAACATTGGTGGCAGGGACCCAAGTACTTAGGTCATCTTCTGCTGCCTTCCCACATGTATTATTTGGAAACTTGATAGCTGGGGCTCAAACTAGCACTGTGATATGAGAAGCAGGCAGCCCAGCTGCTGGCTTAGGCAGCACCACAATGTCTGCCACTGGTCGTCTTCACTTTTTGTGTAGATTTACATCTCTTGTAGAATATTTCTTCTAAATGAATAACTTAATAATTCTAGAACTGACCTTCTAATAAAGAATTCCCATTCCTATCATTTCTTTTTTTAATTAATTAATAAATTTATTTATTTGAGAGGTACAGTTACAGACAGAGAGAGGGAGAGACAGAGAGAGGGAGGATGAGATCTTCCATCTACTGGTTCATTTTCCAAATGGCCACAACTGCCAGGGCTGGGCTGATCCAAAGCCAGAAGCCAGGAGCTTCTTGTGGGACTCCCATGTGGGTTCAGGGGCCCAAGGACTTGGGCCATATTCTATTGCTTTCCTAGGCCATAGCAGAGAGCTAGATCAGAAGAGAAGCAGCCGGGACACAAACCAGCACACATATGGGATTCCAGCAACATAGGCCGAGGCTTAGTCTTCTATGACATAGCACCGGCCCATCCTTATCATTTCCTTACAAAAGTATTTGGTCTTTAATTTTGGAAGTTATTTTTGGTGGGTACAGAACTCAGGTTTCTGATCCACTGTGAGCTTTCAACAATCCCTGTACATTGGTGACCTGGTAGGAGGACTGAACTTCATGTCTCCCCATGTCCTTGCTCCTCCTTCTCTGTAGCAAGTCTCTGTATCTGTCTGTAACCAAAATTTAATGTTTAAGAGTCTGCTGTTTTCATTTTTGCTCTGATAGGTGCCATTTTTTGGTGCATGAGCTTGATCATGATAATTTTCTTCTATGCTTTCATCTAGAAAGATAAATAATTTCTACATCTTAGATTCGTGTGCAGTGTATACAAGAGTAATATTTATTACTCTAGTCAATAGAAAGTGTAGCTTAATGAGATTACTTATTCTAACAGCAATAGGTTCCAATTTCTTATGAAATTTCCATATCCAGTTAGGTATATATATTATTAGCTGAAATTCTTCTCTATTTCTGGATTACTTATGAGATAATTGATTACATTTCATGTTTAGATCTTATTTTGTTAGAATTACAATCCTTCTAAATAAATATTCATGTGGAACTTGTTATTGAAAAATTATTTCCGATGCAACATTTTCCTAATAAGATCTATGTACGAAGATACTGGAAGAATTTGTGACTCATGGAAAGCTATTTTGTTGTGTAATTAAGAGTATGACTAAATGAAAAAAATACTTTAAATATACTCACTAGGCCTGAAAATCATTTGATATTGGTTATGTTCACTATTAGCTAGTTGAATATTGTCACCCCACCAAGACTCCACATTGAACTTTTGCTCCTTCCCTTCCTTCTTCCCTCTCTCTTTTGCTTTTTCTCCTTTTCTTCTCTCTCTCTCTCCACACACACACACACACACACACACACACACACCTACACATATAGGAGGGTACTTAAAAAATTAATGGAAATAAAATTAAGATGTTTATTTTGGTGCAAAAATTTTGAAATCTATACATATTCAGGGTCTTTACAATGTGAAGAATTTATATTATGCAAAAACTAGATATCGATTTTTTTTTTATTTGACAGAGTTAGACAGTGAGAGAGAGAGACAAAGAGAAAGATTTTCCTTCCATTGGTTCACCCCCGAAATGGCTGCTATGCCTGGAACTATGCCGATCCGAAGCCAGGAGCCAGTGCTTCTTCCTGGTCTCCCATGCGGGTGCAGGGGCCCAAGCACTTGGGCCATTCTCCACTGCCTTCCTGGGCCACAGCAGAGAGCTGGACAGGAAGAGGAGCAACCAGGACTAGAATCTGGCGCCTATATGGGATGCTGGCGCTGCAGGCGAAGGATTAACCAAGTGAGCAATGGCGCCAGCTCCTAGATATTGATTTCAAAAGTTTTTCACCAAAATAGACATTATTTAATTTCATTTTCACAACTATTTTGAAGGACTTTCATACATGTACATATATGTAAATGTATATTTCCAACAAGCAAGTAATTACAGATGGCATTGATATTTTCAGGAAACATCATATTTATCTAACCATTCATCATCTACCTAGCAACAGATATTTTTATATCATTGTTTCTCTGCCAAGTACCTGTATGAATATGTTCACATATGCAGTTAATTCTTATGGAAGAAGTAAGCGTCTTCATTGCTTAGATAAGCTATTTTTATATTTGCCATATAGCCACCTTTGTCACTTTTAGTTATAGGTCTTACCTTCTTTGAGCTTAAAAGACATTTAAACTGCTTAAAATTAATTTACAAAAACTCTATAAAGAATACAATGATAGTTAAGCTAATTAACCAATGTACAACTAAAATTCATGTTTTAAAAAGTTGTAGCCACTTTCTTCATAATGTTACTTAGATTTTAGTTTTTTTTTGTTTATTAAACTTTTATTTAATGAATATAAATTTCCAAAGTACAGCTTATGGGTTACAATGGCTTCCCCCTCCCAAAACTTCCCTCCCACCCGCAACCCTCCCCCTTTCCCGCTCCCTCTCCCCTTCCAATCACATCATGATTCATTTTCAATTCTCTTTATACACAGAAGATCAGTTTAGTATATATTAAGTAACAATTTCAACAGTTTGCCCCCATAGAGCAACACAAAGTGAAAAAAAATACTGTTGAAATACTAGTTATAGCATTAAATAAGAGTGTACAGCACATTAAAGACAGAGATCCTACATAATATTTTTTTAAAAAAAATTAATTTTCTATGCCATTTCCAATTTAACACCAGGTTTTTTTTTCATTTCCAATTATCTTTATATACAGAAGATTGATTCAGTATATAATTAGTAAAGATCACATCAGTTTGTACCCACACAGAAACACAAAGTATAATATACTGTTTCAGTACTAGTTATAGCATCACTGCATATTAGACAACACATTAAGGACAGATCCCACATGGATGTAAGCACACAGTGACTCCTGTTGCTGACTTAACAATTTGGCACTCCTGTTCATGGCGTCAGTAATCTCCCTAGGCTCTAGTCATGAGTTGCTAGGGCTATGGAAGCCTTTAGAGTTCACCGACTTTGATCTTATTCCAATAGGGTCATAGTCAAAGTGGAAGTTCTCTCCTCCCTTCAGAGAAAGGTACCTCCTTCTTTGATGGCCTCGTTCTTTCCACTGGGATCTCACTCGCAGAGATCTTTCATTTAGGTCTTCTTCTTCTTTTTTTTTTTTTTTCCATGGTATCTTGGCTTTCCATGCCTACAATACTCTCATGGGCTCTTCAGCCAGATCCGAATGCCTTAAGGGCTGATTCTGAGGCCAGAGTGTTGTTTAGGACATCTGCCATTCTATGAGTCTGCTGTGTATCCCACGTCCCATGTTGGATCTTTCTCCCCCTTTTTGATTCTATCAGTTAGTATTAGCAGACACTTGTCTTGTTTGTGTGATCCCTTTGATTCTTAGACCTATCAGAGCCATCGGTTGTGAACTGAAATTGATCACCTGGAGTAGTGAGATGGCATTGGTACATGCTACCTTGATGGGATTGTATTGGAATCCCCTGGTACATTTCTAACTCCATCATTTGGGGCAAGTCTGATTATGCATGTACCAAATTGTACATCTCCTCCCTCTCTTTTTCCACTCTTAAATTTAACAGGAATCACTTTTCAGTTAAAATTTAAACACCTAAGAATAATTGTGTGTTAATTACAGAGTTCAACCACTAGTACTAGAACAATAACAACAACAACAACAACAACAAATACTAAAAAGGATAAAGTATTACATTGTACATCTAGAGTCAGGACAAGAGCTGATCAGGTCATTGTTTCTTATAGTGTCCATTTCACTTCAACAGGTTTCCCCTTTGGTGTTCTGTTGTCGCTGATCAGGGAAAACAAGTGATATTTGTCTCTTTGGGACTGGCTTAATTCACTCAGCATAATGTTTTCCAGATTCCTCCATCTTGTTGCAAATGACCGGATTTCATTGTTTCTTACTGATGTATAGTATTCTATGGAGTACATGTCCCATAATTTCTTTATCCAGTCTACTGTTGATGGAAATTTGGGTTGGTTCCAGGTCTTAGCTATTGTGAATTGAGCTGCAGTAAACATTAAGGTGCAGATGGCTTTTTTGCTTGCCAAATTAATTTCCTTTGGGTAAATTCCAAGGAGTGGTATGGCTGGGTTGTATGGTAGGTTATATTCAGGTTTCTGAGGAATCTCCAGACTGACTTCCATAGTGGCTTAACCAGTTTGCATTCCCACCAACAGTGGGTTAGTGTCCCTTTTCCCCCACATCCTCTCCAGCATCTGTTGTTGGTAGATTTCTGAATGTGAGCCATTCTCACCGGGGTGAGATGGAACCTCATTGTGGTTTTGATTTGCACTTCCCTGATGGCTAGTGATCTTGAACATTTTTTCATGTGTCTGTTGGCCATTTGGATTTCCTCTTTCGAAAAATGTCTATTGAGGTCCTTGGCCCATCTCTTAAGTGGGTTGTTTGTTCTGTTGTTGTGGATTTTCTTGATCTCTTTGTAGATTCTGGTTATCAACCCTTTATCTGTAGTATAGTTTGCAAATATTTTTTCCCATTCTGTAGGTTGCCTCTTAACTTTCCTGACTGTTTCTTTTGAAGTACAGAAACTTCTCAATTTGATGCAATCCCAAATGTTAATTTTGGTTTTGACTGCCTGTGCTCCTGGGGTCTTTTCCAAGAAGTCTTTGCCTGTGCCTATATCTTGCAGGGTTTCTCCAATGCTCTCTAATAATTTGATGGTTTCGGGTTGTAGATTTAAGTCTTTAATCCATGTTGAGTGAATTTTTTTGTAAGGTGAAAGGTAGGTGTCTTGCTTCATGCTTCTGCATGTGGAAATCCAATTTTCCCAGCACCATTTATTGAATAGGCTGTCCTTACTCCAGGGATTGGTTTTGGATCCTTGATCAAATATAAGTTGGCTGTAGATGTTTGGATTGATTTCTGGTGTTTCTATTCTGTTCCGTTGGTCTATCCATCTGTTTCTGTACCAGTACCATGCTGTTTTGATAACAATTGCCCTGTAGTATGTCCTGAAATCTGGTACTGTGATGCCTCCGGCTTTGTTTTTGTTGTACAAGATTGTTTTGGCTATTCAAGGTCTTCTGTTTCTCCATATGAATTTCAGCATCATTTTTTCCAGATCTGAGAAGAAGGTCTTCAGTATCTTGATAGGTATTGCATTGAATGTATAAATTGCTTTTGGGAGAATAGACATTTTGATGATATTGATTCTTCCAATCCATGAGCATGGAAGATTTTTCCATTTTTTGGTATCCTCTTCTATTTCTTTCTTTAAGGTTTTGTAGTTTTCATCGTAGAGATCTTTAACGTCCTTGGTTAAGTTTATTCCAAGGTATTTGATTGTTTTTGTAGCTATTGTGAATGGGATTGATCTTAGAAGTTCTTCTTCAGCTGTGGAATTGCCTGTGCATACAAAGGCTGTTGATTTTTGTGCATTGATTTTATATCCTGCTACTTTGCCAAACTCTTCTATGAGTTCCAATAGTCTCTTAGAAGAGTTCTTTGGGTCCCCTAAATAAAGAATCATATCATCTGCAAAGAGGGATAGTTTGAGTTCTTCCTTCCCAATTTGTATCCCTTTAATTTCTTTTTCTTGCCTAATAGCTCTGGCTAAAACTTCCAGAACTATATTGAATAGCAGTGGTGAGAGGGGGCCTCCCTGTCTGGTACCAGATCTCAGCGGAAATGCTTCCAACTTTTCCCCATTCAATAGGATGTTGGCCGTGGGTTTTTCATAAATTGCTTTGATTGTATTGAGGACTGTTCCTTCCATACCCAGTTTGCTTAGAGTTTTCATCAGGAAAGGGTGTTGTATTTTATCAAATGATTTCTCTGCATCTATTGAGAGAATCATATGGTTTTTCTTCTGCAGTCTGTTAATGTAGTGTATTACGTTGATTGTTTTGCAAACATTGAACCACCCCTGCATACCAGGGATAAATCCCACTTGGTCTGGGTGGATGATTTTTCTGATGTGTTGTTGCATTCTATTGGCCAGAATTTTATTGAGATTTTTGCATCTATGTTCATCAGGGATATTGGTCTGTAATTCTCTTTCAATGTTGCATCTTTTTCCGGCTTAGGAATTAAGGTGATGGTGGCTTCATAGAAAGAATTTGGGAGGATTCCCTCTTTTTCGATTGTTCTGAATAGTTTGAGAAGAATTGGAGTTAGTTCTTCTCTAAATGTCTGGTAGAACTCAGCAGTGAATCCATCTGGTCCTGGGCTTTTCTTTGTTGGGAGGGTCTTTATTACTGTTTCAATTTCTGTGTCAGTTATGGGTCTGTTTAGGTATTCTATGTCTTCCTGGATCAATTTAGGTAGGTTGTATGTGTCCAGGAATCTATCCATTTCTGATACTATTCCTTTTTGCTGGCATACAAGTCCTTCTAGTAATTTCTGATGATTCTTTTTATTTCTGTGGTGTCTGTTGTTACGTTTCCCTTTTCATCTCTGATCTTATTGATTTGGGTCTTTTCTCTTCTTTTTTTTAGTTAGTTGGGTCAATGGGGTGTCAATTTTGTTTATTTTTTCAAAAAACCAGCTCCTTGTTTGGCTGATTTTTTGTAATGTTTTTTTGGATTCAATTCTGTTGATTTCTTCTTTGATTTTAATTATTTCTCTTCTCCTACTGTGTTTGGGTTTGGTTTGCTGCAGATTTTCTAGATCCTTGAGATGACTTTAAAGCTCAACTATTTGGTGCCTTTCCAATTTCTTGATGTAGGCAGCTATTGATATAAACTTTCCTCTTAACACTGATTTTCTTGTATCCCATAGGTTTTGGTATGATGTGCTGTTATCCTCATTTACTTCCAGAAAATTTTTGATTTCTCTTTTAATTTCTTCTATGACCCATTGTTCATTCAGGAGCATGTTGTTCAATCTCCATGTGTTTGCACGTGTTCTAGGGATTCCCGAATTGCTAATTTCCAATTTCATTCCTTTGGGGTCTGAGAAGCTCATGGTATGATTCTAATTCTTTTGAATTTGCTGAGACTTGCTTTATGGCCTAGTATGTGGTCAATCCTAGAGAAGGTTCCATGTACTGCTGAGAGGAATGTAAATTCCTTAGATGTAGGATGAAATGTTCTGTAGAAATCTGTTAGATCCATTTGGGCTATAGTGTCATTTAAATCTACTGTCTCCTTGTTGATCTTCTGTCCTGTTGATCTGTCTATCTCTGAGAGTAGAGTATTGAAGTCCCCCAGTACTATTGTATTGGCGTCTAAGTCTCCCTCTAAGTACCTTAACAAGTCTTTTAAATAAGCTGGTGCCCTGTAATTAGGTGCATATACATTGATAATCGTTATATCTTCCTGTTGAATGGATCCCTTAATCATTATATAGTGCCCCTCTTTGTCTCTCCTAACAGTTTTTGTGGTAAAGTTTATGTTGTCTGATATTAAGATGGCTACGCCCGCTCTCTTTTCATTTCTGTTGGCATGGTATATCTTTTTCCAGCCTTTCACTTTCAGTCTGTATGCATCATTGTTGGAAAGATGAGTTTCTTGTAAGCAGCAAAAAGATGGGTTTTCTTCCTTAACCCAATCAGCCAATCGGTGCCTTTAACTGGACAGTTCAGGCCATTAACATTCAATGTGAGTATTGAGAAGGAGTAACTTTGCCCTGTCATTTGCCAAAGATTTTTTCTAATATATGGTTTGAGACTCCTGTGATCTTTTGCTGTGAGGTTTCCTTCCTTTATCTTCTTTCATATTGGTGACCATGTTTCTATGTTTCTGTATGTAACACATCCTTAAGCATCTTTTGTAGGGCTGGACGAGTGGTGACAAATTCTTTCAATTTCTGTTTGCTGTGAAAGGTCTTTATTTCACCTTCATTCACAAATGAGAACTTTGCAGGATATAATATTCTGGGCTGGCAGTTTTTCTCTCTTAGTCCCTGGGCTATATCTCGCCATTCTCTCCTACCTTGTAGGGTTTCTGATGAGAAGTCAGCTGTGAGTCTAATTGGAGATCCTCTGAGAGTAATCTGGCGTTTCTCTCTTGCGCATTTTAGGATCTTTTCTTTGTGTTTCACTGTGGTGAGTTTGATTACGACGTGTCGTGGTGAGGATCTCTTTTGGTCATGTTTATTAGGGGTTCTATCAGCTTCCTGTACTAGGATGTCTCTGTCCTTCTCCAAACCTGGGAAATTTTCTGGTAGTATCTCACTAAAAAGACCTTCTAATCCTTTGTCCCTCTCCATGCCTTCAGGAACTCCTAGAACCCGAATGTTGGGTTTTTTAATAGTATCCTGTAGATTCCCAACAATATTTTTTAGATTTCTGATTTCTTCTTCTTTTCTCTGGTTTGACTGTTTCCTTTCCTGTTCTCTGTCTTCTAAGTCCGATATTCTCTCTTCTGCTTCACCCATTCTGTTTTTAAGGCTCTCTAATGTGTTTGTCATTTGATCTATTGAGTTCTTCATTTCATTGTGGTTTTTTGTCACTATCACAGTTTCCTGTCCTACTAGTTGTTTCATTTCATTTTGATTCCTCCTTAATATTTCATTTTCATGAGAGAGATTTTCTATCTTGTCCATTAAGGATTTCTGTAGTTCAAGAATTTGTTTTTGAGAACTTCTTAATGTTCTTATCAATTTTTTGAGATCTGCTTCTTGCATTTCCTCTATCTCTTCATCTTCATAATCTTGCACTGGGGTGTCTTGTTCATTTGGTGGCATCATAGTGTCTTCTTTGCTCTTGTTACCTCGGCTTCTACGTTTGTTGTTTGGCATGTTGGAGATAATTTTTTTTTTTTTTGCTGTGGTGTTTTTTTCTCGTTATACTATGCCTCTAAGTGGGCTGTCTGCTTTGATGGATCCTTAGGGGCTGTGATGGGTGTGGCCAGAGGGCTATCCTTGATTCTTCAGGTTTAAGGCTGTGCAAAAAGCGATTCACCCAGATTGTTCACTCCCTTTCTCCTTGCTGGATCGCTCTCTCTCTTTTTTTTTTTGACTCAGTTGGGAAATAATTCGGCTCCGATGAGTGGAATTGAGGGTAGTTGAAATCTGGCTTCTGTGAGTATTCGTTTGATCTACCCCTGGGACCACACAAAGAGTTTATGCAGCCCTCAATGTTTTCTCAAGTTTCGCCAAAGTTCCAAAGTTACTGAGTTTGTGGCAGCGCTTTAGATATGTAAAATGGTGCCTGCTCTTTTGTTTTGCTCAGTGAGTGAATAGAGAGGCCTCTGCTTTTCCCCCAATGTCTCGGGTTTCTGACGCCTTTGTCTTACCTTCCACTCGTTCCCGCGCTGGCGAGATTCTGCGGCTCGTCTCCCGTGGTTGGGTTCCTACGCCGTGGGCTCCCTGTAGGTCCTCTGTGTCACATCCACTAGATCTGGAAGCGTTTCCTCTGCAGTTTTTTTCTTGAGTCTTTTCCTGAGGCTACAGTAATTCCACTTTTATGAAACTTTATTTTCTCAAACTACGGCGCACGTCCTCACTATCCGCCATCTTGGCTCCGCCCCAGATTTTAGTTTTTGTTCTTAATTTAGCTGTCTAAAGTTTGTGATTCAATAGCCATTTGACCCTTTGTAGGAAAATTCAAGGATCTGATCTCAGATTCGCTCCACTTCCATGTCTCTGCTGCTGCCTCTAACAACAATGAGGGATTATCCACTTCTTTGACTGTTGCATTCTTATTACCTTAGAATATTCCATTTGTTTCTTCAGACATGCTGATGTCTGCTATCTTTTTTGAGTCTTCTCCCTTCTCAATATAATGGATCTTTACCAAAGGACAGAACTTTGGTTTTTGTATCCCTTTTCATATTCTGCTTCTCTCGCTTTTCACTCACTTTTATGTCTTCTATTAACTTGAGTTGGTTCTTCAGACTTGATTATTCTGGCTCCATGTATTTTTTATTGTTGTGTTATCAAACTAGTAATAAAATTCCTTAAAAATAGCTGTTTTTGTTCTTTCACTGAATCCTGCTTCCTATACAAAAACTACTATTTTTAAATTATGGTAATGATAATAATATAAATAGCTTCCAGGTCTACTTGATAAGAAATTCTAGATGGCAATTAACAATGAACTCTTGAGTCTTTTTGCATTTGCTCTTAAATTAATATGTTTTCTCATTCTTTGTGTGCATTACTAATCTAGTCTTTCTTTAGAGTGACTTGTTTTTGGCAATGTCTTACAACACAACTCAATCTGAACATTTTTCATACTTCTTCACGATCATGATGTTGGAAATAGCTTTCAAAACATCTTTCCTCTGTCCCTTTTCCCCTCCATTGGCTTACCTATCTCAGCTATCTATAATGTATCTATAATCTGCAGTCCCACAAAGGAACTTGAGGAGGTTTACAAGGGAAATATGTCTATCTTATGTCAACAAGGTTTTAAGAGTATAGAGAAACATCTGAAGAATGAAGCTGAGGTTAAGGTTAGTGTGTAAAATGCTTGCCAGATTTGGGCAGATAATTCAAAGAGGAAAAAATATTTGCATTACAGAATTCATAGCATCCACCTGGAACAACAAATCTATTCAGCAGAGGAAGCATAGATATTTCTGATTGTAAAACCTAAGATTGTTTTCTTCTAAATAGTCACATAACAACAACCCGGTTTGACTGAACCACATCAACATGTATATTGATAATACTACCAAGTTTTTCATAAATAGAGAAACTCTCTCTTGCCTTATAGGATTAATACAAAATTTGCAAATTTTGATGTTATTTTCTTGACAACCCCCACAATAGTCTCAAATAAAGATTTCCTTACATTTTTTTTGTTCTTTCTTTTTTTATTTATTTTTTTTAAACTCTTATTTAATGAATATAAATTTCCAGTGTACAGCTTATGGATTACAATGGCTTCCCCCTCCCATAACTTCCCTCCCACCTGCAACCCTCCCCTCTCCCGCTCCCTCTCCCCTTCCATTTGCATCAAGATTCATTTTCAATTCTCTTTATATACAGAAGATCAATTTAGTATAAAGATTTCAATAGTTTGCACCCACATAGAAACACAAAGTGAAACATACTGTTTGAGTACTAGTTATAGCATTAAATCACAATGTACAGCACATTAAGGACAGAGATCCCACATCAGGAGCAAGTGCACAGTGGCTCCTGTTGTTGACCCAACAAATTGACACTCTAGTTGATGGCGCCAGTAACCACCCTAGGCTGTCGTCATGAGTTGCCAAGGCTATGGAAGCCTTCCAAGTTTGCCGACTCTGATCATATTTAGACAAGGTCATAAAAGACAGAGTGAGGATAGTAACCAATGATCCTAAGAGTGGCATTTACCAGGTTTGAACCATTATACAGCATTAAGTGGGGAAGAGGACGATCAGTACACACAGGTTGGGAGCAGAGCCATTGGTGGTAGAGTAGAGGTTATGATTACAAAGGAATGAGGCCCAAGTACGCTAGAGAGGGTCTAGAACAAAGGACAGAGTCATTATTAGAGGAGCTAAGAAAGGTGCTACAATTAAGTTTTCTGATTGAGAGGCAAATAGAACCTGATAGAAGGGGCTTGATAATAATCTGTTGGGCTTTAGGCCTTGTAAGTTAAGAGGCCCAGACCTATCTATCTCTTCATATGGGGTATATCCTAAGGGAGGTGTGAACCTCCTAGGGGAAATCAAAAAAAGATTTCCTTACATTTTTAAAAAAGATGTATTTATTTATTTGAAATTCAGAGCAATATAAAGAGGGAGATACAGAGAGAGGACTTCCACCCACTGTTTCACTTCCCTAAGTGGCTGCAATGGCCAGGGCTGAGCCAGGCCAAAGCCAAGAGCTAGGAGCTTCATCCTGATTTCCCACATGGGTGGCAGAGTCCTAAGCACTTGGACCATCTTCTGCTGCTTTTCCCAGGCCATTACCAGGTAACTGGATTGGAAGCAGAGCAGCCTGGACAGGAACCAACAGCACCCATATGGAGGCCTGTACTACAGGTGGCAGCTATACCTGATATGCCACAATGTCAGCTCCCTCTCCTTACCTTTTAAATAATTGCAACTTTGCACTTAATGACCCTACTAAATTGCTCAATTTTATCTATCAAAATTTGTCTTTTATTACTATTCATTAAGCAACTGTATGTTGAGAAATTGTCCTAAATTGATATTATCTGTCAGAGATGCAGATATTTATTCTTTTGTCATTCAGATTGTTCTGTTTTTCCTGGTTCTCTTTCCCTCATTAGAATTCAAAAAGACATGCTTGTCTTTGACTTTCATCCAAAATGTCCTAGCTAGAACTCTGATTTTTCCTGCGCAGATTTTCCACACACACAAAAAATCATCTTTTCATCCATTTCTTACAATCTCTTCCTTCACCTCTCAAAAACACTTAAACACATCAAGTATATACATATGCTGCCCTACTGTCTGTTGACTTGTATTTTCTACTAGTCAGAGATCAGTAGTCTTAACCCTTAGAAAGGATGCCTGATAGAGGTAGCGATATGCTTATAGATTCTTATTTTTCAGATGAGGACTAGTTGAGAATTAAAAACAGAACTACACAGCACTTTCTATATTACTCACATATCTTCTTGAATAGTGTTGATATTAAAAAGCCAGATCTCCCATGTACGTGACAGGGATCCAAGCACTTGGACCATCTTCTACTGCTTTCCCAGGCACATTAGCAGGAAGCTGTATTGGAAGCAGAGCAGTCAGAACTTGAACCAGTACACTGATATCAGATGCTGGCATTGCAGGCAGCAGCTTTACTCTCTGTGTCAAAATGCCAGCCCCCCAGGGTGGTGGTGTTATTGCAAAGACAATGTGAAATGATTATTACTACAACCAAACTAATGAATCTAACCATACCCTCACATAGTTAATATACATATTTTTAGTGGTGAGTACAATTAAAATTCCCTCCTTAGCAAATTTCAGGTATACAATATGAGGAGACTTAAAAAAGTTAATAGAAAGTTTGAAATGAAAAGATTAAAATAAAAATATAAACTTTATTTTTCAACATAAGCTCCATCAAGTATAAGCTTATATACCATTGGAGAGCCAGTGTTGCGGTGTAGTGGGTCAGATGGCTGCCTGCAATGCCACCATCCCATATGAGTCCCAATTTTTGTCCTAGCTACTCCACTTCCAGTCCATCTCCTGCTAATGGTCTAGAAAAGTAGTGGAAGATAGCCCAATTATTTGGCCCCCTGACATTGATGTGGGAGATCTGAATAAAGCTTTTGGTTCCTGGCTTCAACCTGATTTAGCCCCAGCCATTACAGCCATCTTGAGAGTGAACCAGTGGATGCAAGATCTCTGTTTCTCCCTTTCCGTTTTTAACTTGACTTTCAAATAAATAAAAGGAATCTTTATATAAAAAAAGCAAGCAAAAAAGATATCCTTGGTAGCAATGCTACCAGCCATTCTATCCTTAAAGAAGTGAGAGTGCTGAGAATTTAAGCATGGTACTACATTCTTCTTTACATTGTTAACTGAAAAAAAATGAGTACCCTTTAAATATTTTTAAGATTAGGAAATAAAAATAAATTAGAAGAAGCCAAACCAGAACTTTAAGTTCTATATCTAACGATTTTCTGTAAAATCCTGACAAACTTGCCTTTGGTTGATGAGAGAAATGAATAGAAGCATTGTCATGGTGGAGAAGAACTCTCTGGTGATGATTTCTGACATTTTTCTTCCAAAGCTTTGTCAAATTTATTCAAAAGTAGATGTTATTGCATTTGATCGTCTAGAAAGACAATAAGCAAAATACCTTGAGAATCCCAAAAATTTGTTCCCATGACCTTTGCTCCTACACATCTGCTACAACCAAACCACTTCTACCACTTGGTAGCCATTGGTTTGCTTGTGCTGTTTTCAGAATTATACTGGTAATGCCAGGTTTCACCTGCTGTTCAATTTTTTCAAGAAATGCTTTAGGATCTTCGTCTTAACATGTTTAAAATTTCCACTGAAAGCTCTACTCTTGTCTACAGCTGATCTGGGAAGAACAGTTTTGGCATCCATCAAGCAGAAACATTGCTACACTTTAATTTTTAGTTATAGTTGAGTAACTTGACCCATTTGAGATGTCTTTGGTGTTGCTTATTGTTTCTGTTCTGGTAGTCAGTGCTCTTCAACTAGGGCACAAATAATTTTTTTGTTGTAAATTGATGTGAATGTGCTCTTGCTGTGTTATGATACTTGGGATCTAAGGTAGTCATTATTTTAATTATTATTAATATGACTGTTTGAAAACATGAACTCAGTTTTGAGCTTTTTCTTGTGACATAAGTCAACACAGAACCAAGTCAGGAGGTCCATAACTTCACTCAGGCTGACTGATAGCCATATTGACAGCTGTATGCTAATATGAAAATTAGATAGTTTGGGTCCAGGACTTTTCCTGAGGTTGACACCTGGAAGCTCAGATAATAGACCCTTTGTGGCAATAAATACTAATACCTTCAAACTGCCATTTGAAATACATCTTTCTGTGACTCTACTCCCTGTAAAATTCACTCTGAAAAGGTAATGGCTGCTGGAGGCTCTATTGGAGTGAAAGGCTCTTTCCTTCATTGCTGTTGGATTGGTGGAAATCTAGACCCATTCAGCATTACCTTGAAGGATGTGTTATTTGGGGAATTTCCCCTGAGATCCATGGTATTTGATTTGTTCCTAGCAGTCTACGCTTGAGTAATTTTCTTTTACCTATTTTTGCCCATCTTTCTATATATTCCTTTTCATATTTTTGCTTATTCTGCCTTTGTATGCATTATCATAAATCAATTAATTCATGCTGGCGCCGCGGCTTAATAGGCTAATCTTTCGCCTTGCGGCGCCAGCACACTGGGTTCTAGTCCCGGTCGGGGCGCCGGATTCTGTCCCGGTTGTCCCTCTTCCAGTCCAGCTCTCTGCTGTGGCCCGGAAGTGCAGTGGAGGATGGCCCAGGTGCTTGGGTCCTGCTCCCGCATGGGAGACCAGGAGAAGCACCTGGCTCCTGCCTTCAGATCAGCGCGGTGCGCCGGCCGCAGTGCGCCGGCTGCAGCGGCCATTGGAGGGTGAACCAATGGTAAAGGAAAACCTTTCTCTCTGTCTCTCTCTCTCACTGTCCACTCTGCCTGTCAAAAAAATTAAAAAAAAAAATAAAAAAATAAACCAATTAATTCAGAAACTGTCTCTTTCGGCTTGTCATTTGATTAACTTTCAAAGGCTATGCTCTTCTTGAAAAAATTATAATCCCTGAGGTTGAAACTGTCCCCAGGTATTAGGAAAACTGGACCATTGGTCTGTTGCTGTGGGTTTCATCTTCAACATAGTTTCCATTCCTTCTTAAAATAAGTTAATCATTTGTAAACTGCTAAGTTCTTGAATTTTTAAATTTTTTATTTATTTGAGAGGGAGAAAGATCTCTCATCTACTTAATCACTCACTAAATACCCATCATGACTCCCAGCTGGGGCTGAAGCTGGCAACCAGAAATTCAGACCAGGTCTCTCACGTGGGTGGCAGAAATCCAGTCACTTGAGCCATCATCATTGCTTACCAGTATCTGCATTAGCAGAAAGCTGGTGTCAAGAATGGAGCCAGGTATCAAAACCAGGTGCTCTGATATGGAGTGTAGGTGTCTGAAGCACTAAGCCCAATGCCTGTCCCTTTAAACTGCTGATTTCTTTGTGAAATTGTTCCCATTAACTTTTCATAAAACATCAGTAATTTCACCATTTTTCCAACCATGCTTCACTATAAATTCAGTGTTTTGAAGCAAGAGTTTCAAGTTGAGCAGAATTCAATATGCTCTGATAAGGGATTTTTTTTTCCAATTATTTTAACAAGGAACGTTTTAGTTATCTATTTAGTATGATTCCTTTTTAAAATTGAAAGGTAGACATTTTTTTCAGATGTGAGTTAATTTCTTGATTTGAATAACTTACACATTTTAAAAAACATATTTCTTCTCTAGGTGGTTAAAAAAATTTGTGTTGCTATGTGGGGGCAAACTTGAAATCTTTACTTAATATATACTGAACTGATCTTCTGTATATAAAGAGAATTGAAAATGAATCTTGATGTGAATGGAAAGGGAGAGGGAGCGGGAGAGGGGAGGGTTGTGGGTGGGAGGGAAGTTATGGGAGGGGGAAGCCAATGTAATTCATAAGCTGTACTTTGGAAATTTATATTCATTATATAAAAGTTTTTAATAAAAACAAACAAAAAAGAATGTATGCCACATACCTGAAACAAGTGACATTGTAGAAATATCATCCTTATAAAATGGCAAATTTTGCATTCATTGGATTTTTATGAACTTGCGGTATTATAATTTTTCAATTTGTTTATTATCTTTTTTTGTTTCTTGCATGTTGACATATATGTAATTAGTTATATAAACTTTCAAGGGAATAAGTAATTTGATAGTAGACTTATCTGAGTACTTTTTGTGTTTGGTGTAATAATGACTAGAAGTGGTGTTATAATTATAATTTCTTGATATGTGCCTGGCACTGGGGAACACTTTACATGTTTTAACTTGTTTAATGTTTACAACCATCTTGGAGGGTATAAGAGTATTATCTCAATTTCACAGATGGAGAAACTGAATACATAGAGTTTATGTCCAAATTTATACAAACTGTAAGGGGCAGAAACAGAGTGAAAACTCAAACAGCTTGGTGTCAGAGACTGGATTCTTAACAATTACATCCTTTGTTTCATGTAATTTAAATATAGCATTAAATGCCATAATGTAGTCTCTACCTTAGACATTATTGTACATAGTCTCAGCCACTTAAATCATATGAGAAAACTGATATTAAGATAAAACTATAAGCACCAAGTACTGCTTGATAATATTGGGCTTGGAAAGGATGCCATGAAATCAAAGTTTATGTTTATCAGAGCCCAACTAGTCTGTTTAACTCTAAACAGCAGATTGGGCAATGGAGCTTTTTGATGACTAAACATTTTATGTCCTTAATATGTTTACTTTAACACAATATTAAGTCAGTTTTGAAAAGCTGCAGGTGTGTTTGGGTAGCATTGCTCTCTAAGTAGTGAATTTGTTACATTAGCAAAAATGTTTTTGCACCTGGATTTGGACAGTGATAACAAACTTTCTCAGCTCAAGAATAAATTGGGGCTCCATTTAACTTTTTTTCTATGTAAAATATTTGAATTCCAAATAGCTTCGAAAAAGTGCACAGCAATAAATAAATAAAATTTGTTTACATAGGTGGTACAAAGCATTTCCTTTTAGTAGAGATTGTTGTTCTTTGTAACAAGTTAATAATCTTCAAGCAAAGGAAATAATTTGTGGATTCAAAGACTGTTATAGGTTTAAAAGGATTTTGCTGCTATGATTTTTTTCCCTCTTAAAAAACATTTTTATTTATTTAAAAGACTGAGTAACAAAGAGAGACAGAGAGCTCCTCCATCCCCCTGGTTTACTCCCAAATGCCCACAACAGCCTGGGTTGAAGCCAGGACATGGAACTTAATCCAAGTTTCCCACATGGGTGGTAGAAACCCACATGCTTGAGCTATCACTTTCTGCTTCTGAGGGTGTGCAACAGCAGGTAGTCCCAGAATTGGGAACAGTCAGAACTTGAACCCCGGCAACTCTGATATGGGATGTGGGCATCCCGAGTGGTCTCTTCACTGTTGCACCGAATGCCTGCTCCTCTTTCTTTCAATGCTAACTACTGATAGCTCTGATTTATTCTTTTGTGAACATGAAGCTTATTCCTGACATATTCTCTTTCTCCTGGCTATTCTTTCTATGTGGAAACCTCCTCTGCTTAATCCGCAATTGTATGGCTGGCTCCTCCTTGTCATTCTGATCTTAGTTTATATGTTACCTCTAAGTAATTGTGACCCAAGACTGTACATCTAAACCAGTCACTCAGTTACTTCATAATGCTTTGCTGTGTTTTCCTTTGAGGACTTTTTGCCTCCTTTATTTCTATTGGTATGGATTGATTAAAACGAGGGTACTTCAAGAAGTTCATGGAAAAATATATTTAAAAAATAAGCTTATCTTAATGCAAAGAAATGCTGAAATCTCTGCATAAGATAAGCTTATTGTGATATAAAGAATTTCTAAAATCCATGCATAATTTGTCATACTATGCATTTTTATAAATTTTTTGGCAATCCCTTATATGCAAGGATTTCAAAATTTTGCCTACCAAAATAAGCTTATCTTTTAATTCAATTTTACATAAACTTTTTGGAGTGCTCTCATATATACAATTCCTTCTTCTTCAACTGCAGATAGGGAGATATGTTCTCTGTGTTCATCTTTGTCTTATCAGAGCTAATCATAGTGCCTGAATATTAGGCTATCAACTACTAGTTGAATAAGTGACTTTTTTGATTCAAGACTTAAGAATGCCAGGTTGCTATGTGAATTATGAAAAAGGTATTAGGAAAGTGGTTTGTAATTCATTTGGCAACACTATTCATCCATCATTGACAGGGGTCCTAAGGATGGTACCCATGGCCTAGCCTAATAGGTGATTGAGTTATATACTTTGAAACTATGTTGTTTGATGAAAAATCACATTAACAAAACCTATACCCACATATATCTTTTTCAAAACTTACTTGTATTGTATAATTATGTGCTTTGGTACATAACTCCTAACTAAGCTTAAGTCCATGGTTATGTAGTAATTATATATATATATATGCAATATGAAATATATATTATATATACAAAAATACATCATTTGAAAATTTTACTTGTGTTAAATATACATAATATAAAAGTTACCATCTTAACCATTTTAAAGTATATAGTTCAATAATGTTAAGCTTTTTTATATTGTTATGCAACCAGTCTGTATAGCTTATCTTTTTTTTTAAAAATTTTATTTATTTATTTGACAGGTAGAGTTACAGACATTGAGAGAGAGAGACAGAGAGAAAGGTCTTCCTTCCATTGGTTTACTCCCCAAATGGCCACAATGGCTGGAGCTGTGCCGATATGAAGCCAGGAGCCAGGAGCCTCCTCCTGGTCTCCCATGCAAGTATAGGGGCCCAAGCACCTGGGCCATCCTCCACTGCTTTCCCAGGCCACAGCAGAGAGCTGGACTGGAAGAGGAGCAACTGGGACTAGAACCGGCACCCATATGAGATGCCGGCACTGCAGGTAGAGGATTAACCTAGTACTCCACGGCACCGGCCCCGATCTTCTTCTTCTTTTTTTTAAGATCTCATGTATTTATTATTTATTTGTTATTTGAGAGGTAAAGTTACAGACAGAGAAAGGAAGAGAGTGGGAAAGGTCTTCCATCCACAGGTTCACTGTCCAAATGGCCGCAGCAGCCAGAGCTGGGCCAATCTGAAGCCAGGAGCCAGGAGCTTCTTCCGGGTCTCCCATGCAGATGCAGGGGCCCAAGCACTTGGACTGTCTTCTACTGCTTTCCCAGGCCATAAGCAGAGGGCTGGATCAGAAAAAGAGTAGCTGGGATATGAATCAGTGCCCATATGGGATACTGGTGCCGCAGGTGGAGGCTTAGCCTACTATGCCACAATGCCAGCCCCAGAGCTTATCTTCTAAAACTGGAACTTTACGTACATTAAAAGCAGTCCCCATGTACCCATCCCCCAGCTCTTGGCAACCTCTATTCTACTTCCTGTTTCTACGAATTTGACATGTACCTCGTATAAGTGGAATTATACAGTATTGTCCCTTTTTTTGTCACTAGCTTATCACACTTAGCATAGTGTCCTCCATGTTCATGGATGTTGTAGCATGCATTACAATTTCTTCCTTTTTAAGACTGAATACTATTCCTCTGTGTGTGTGTATACATACATATATGTTTGTAAATATAGATATAACTTTATATATCATTTGTCCATCAGTGGACAGATAGGTTTCTTCACCTTTGGCTATTGTGAATAATGTTGCCGTGAACATGGATGTACAGAAATGTCGGAGAGCTTGCTTTTAAACTCCTGGATATGCATACCTAGTAGTGGGATTGCCAGATCATATGGTAATTTTAAACTTAATTTTGTGATGAAACATCATATTGTTTTCTATAGAGGATCCATCATTTTACATTCCCATCAACAGTGTTTAAGGGTTGCAATTTCTGCAAGTCCTAATCAACACTTGTTACTTCCTGGGTTTTATGTATTTTTTTTTTTAAGGTAGCCATTCTGAGGGGTGGGGTATTTAGGAGTTATATCTTTTTTTTATTCTTTTTTTAAACTTTTATTTAGTAAATATAAATTTCCAAAGTACAGTTTATGGATTACAATGGCTTCCCCCCCCCCATAACTTCCCTCCCACTCACACCTCTCTCATCTCCCGCCCCCTCTCCCATTCCATTCACATCAACATTCATTTTCAATTCTCTTTATATACAGAAGATCAATTTAGTATATATTAAGTAAAGATTGCATCAGTTTGCACCCACACAGAAACACCAAGTGTAAAATACTGTTTCAGTACTAGTTATAGCATTACTTCACATTGGACAACACATTAAGGACAGATCCCACATGAGACGAAAGTACACAGTGACTCCTGTTGTTGACTTAACAATTTGACACTCTTGTTTATGGCGTCAGTAATCTCCCTAGACTCTAGTCATGAGTTGCCAAGGCTATGGAAGCCTTTTGAGTTCGCCGACTTTGATCTTATTCCGACAGGGTCATAGTCAAAGTGGAAGTTCTCTCCTCCCTTCAGAGAAAGGTACCTCCTTCTTTGGTGGCCCCATTCTTTCCACTGGGATCTCACTCACAGAGATCTTTCATTTAGGTTTGTTTTTTTTTTTTTTTTTTTTTTTTTTTTTTTTTGCCAGAGTGTCTTGGCTTTCGAAGCCTAAAATACTTTCATGGGCTCTTCAGCCATATCCAAATGCCTTAAGGCCCGATTCTGAGGCCAGAGTGCTCTTTAGGACATCTGCCATTGTATGAGTCTACTGTGTATCCTGCTTCCCATGTTGGGTTGTTCTCCCCCTTTTTGATTCTATCAGTTAGTATTAGCAGACACTAGTCTTGTTTATGTGATCCCTTTGACTCTTAGACCTATCAGTGTGATCAATTGTGAACTGAAATTGATCACTTGGACTAGTGAGATGGCATTGGTACATGCCACCTTGATGGGATTGTATTGGAACCCCCTGGCACATTTCTAACTCTACCATTTGGGGCAAGTCTGATTGAGCATGTCCCAAATTGTACAATTAGGAGTTATATCTTTTAATATATATCATCAAAAACATCTCTTGAAGGATCTTGGAAATTATTCTAGAATTGTTATAGGAAGTTTGGATCACTGTTGGAATTCCTGCCTAATATAAATCTCATCTCTTGCTCCTGAGCTGTAGAAGTTCTGCAGTAAAAGAAATGCTTGACACTAGCCTACCAGTAATATGGTTTATGTTCTATATCTTTCTGAGCAGACTAAAGCTAAGTATGGCCTATGACAGTCTCAAGAATCCATGCTTGGATGAACCTAAGACTCCTGATGGGAATTATAAAACTCCAACAGTACACTGTGTTTAGCTATGAGTAAATGCTTTATTTATATTAAATATCATTTGTTAGGAATATCTGTGCTTTTACCTTCCTTCTCATGAAATGGGAATGATAACACAGTTCCATTAAGTCCTTGACTATGCATTCATTACTTGATGATCAGTTAAATATATAATCAACCTTATATCAGAATGTATTTTGTTCTTTCATTTTATAATTTTAGAATAATAAGGGAAAAAAGATAAACACACATTCGTAATATATTACACATTAAGATTGGATACTTAATGTCTTATTAGTGTTAATAGTGATATTTATATATAAGTTTATGAGCATTTTAAAATTTACTTCTGCACACATTTAAATTAATGTACTAATTAGCATTCAACTTACACAAATATTATGAATAAAAAATTGTAAAACTTTCTATACAATTTTATAATTTTCTGAAGAACATATTATTTTTCTTAATTTGGTTCCCTTTTCCAGCTCTTGGAAAAGTATTAGTTATATTTTTTATTTAGTTATTAGATGTGTGACTGATTGTCATTAATGATATTAACTTACATACTTTTATTATTAGCTCATTGAAAACTATTATATTGGGGTGATATTTTTGATTATATCTACTTCTCAGACTATGTCAAGCCTTAGCTTAAACAACAGCAATACAAACAAAAATGAAAGAAACTAATGTCCCACATAACACCCAATCAGAACGATTTTTGATAGACATAAGAATCTCAGTCTGTTGATTCAAGTTTGGTTGGCATTCAGGTTTATGTAAAAAACATTGTGTGTGTACTTCCCAAATGTCAAAAGAGTATGTAATCAGTCTCATACATTTGATTTGAGATGTCAGAGGCCTAGTCCAACAGACCCCTACTTCTCAGGGAGAGATAGTGTTGGTTGCATTTGTTTTGTGTTTACCAGTGCATGTGAGATTCATACTGCCTCTGTTTGTAATACAAACTGAATATTAGCTATCATTCACACATACCAGGTAATGAAAACTTTTCAATGTCTAATGCTAGTGAAAACTTTTACAATATTACCATGTACTTGTTGATTATTATGTGAAAACTACTAATAAGCACATCATGTGGTTCCCATAACTACCTTGAAAGGTAAGGGTCGTATCTCCACTATGTAGGTGATGATAATGAGGTATGGAGAAGTTTAGCAACTTACCCAAAAAGAAACATTTGGTTAGTTGTAGAGGTCTATGTGTTTCTGAAATCTGTGCATTACCACAGTCACACAGTTTTATAGCAGAGAACATAAACACCAATAGGAACATTTTATGTTACTCTAACTTATTATTCTTTTCTTTCCCCAGAAACCTTTTAAATAAATATAACTTTAGGAACATAGTTATTCTTCCCACCATACCTGCCTTCCCACCTGCTCTCCTACTCTTCTTCCTCCTCTCTTATTCCCATTCTTATTTTTCACTAAAGTCGATTTTTCAATTAACTTTATACACATAGGATTAACTCTATACTAGGTAAAGAGTTCCACAAATAGTTTGAAAAAAAAAAAAACTCTTCCTCAACCATTTTTTTTATTTCTTCTATGACCCACTGTTCATTCACAAGCATGTTGTTCAGTCTCCATGTATTTGCATGTGTTGTAGAGATTCTTGAGTTGTTGATTTCCAGCTTCATTCCATGTGGTCAGAGAAGATGCATGGTATGATTTCAATTTTTTGAATTTGCTGAGACTTTTATGGCCTACTATGTGGTCAATTCTAGAGAAAGATCCGTGCACTGGTGAGGAGAATGTGTATTCTGAAACTGAAGGATGGAATGTTCTGTAGATATCTGTTAGGTCCACTTGGTCTGTTGTGCCAATTAAGTGTTATTTCCTTGTTGATTTTCTGTCTGGTTGATCTGCCCATTACTGAAAATGGGGTATTGAACTTCCCCATTACTATTGTATGGGAGTATATGTTTCCCTTTAGTTTCATTAACAGTTCTTTTAAATAGCCAGGTAGCCTGTAATTAGGTGCATATACATTTATTATAGTCACATGTTCCTGTTTAATTAATCCCTGAATCATTGTTTAGTGCCCTTCTTTGTCTCTTTTAAAAGGTTTTGTGTTAAGTCTATTTTGTCTGATATTAGGATGGCTACACCAGCTCTTTTTTGGTTTGTGCTAGTATGGAATATCTTTTCCCATCCTTTCAATTTCAGTCTGTAGGTATCTTTGTTGTTGAGATATATTTCTTGTAGACAACAAATAGATTTTTTTTAATCCATTCAGTCAGTCTGTATCTTTTAACTGGAGAGCTGAGGCCATTTGCTTTCAAGGTGACTATTGATATGTAACGACTTGACCTTGTCATTTTTCCACAAATATTCCTATTGTTTATTTTAGATTTCTTTTGTACTTTTACCTGGGAGATTTTCTGCCTTCACCTTCCTTGATAATGATGACATGTTTCTGTGTTTCTGTGATTAGCACATCCTTAAGCATCTTTTGTACGGCTGGATGAGTGAGACAAATTCTTTCAATTTCTGTTTGTTATGGAAGGTCTTTATTTTACTTTAATTCATAAATGAGAGCTTTGCAGGGTACAGTATTCTGGGTTGACAGTTTTTTTTTTTTCTCTTAAGACATGGAATATAACTCACCATTCTCTCCTAGCCCGTAGGGTTTCTGATAAGAAATCAGCTGTGAGTTTAATTGGAGATCCTCTGAAAGTTAATTTGACATTTCTCTTGTGTACATTTTAGAATATTTTCTTTATGTTTTACTGTGGAGAGTTTGACCACAATGTGTCGTGGTGAGGATATTTTCTGGTTATGTCTATTAGGAGTTCTATATACTTCCTGTACTGCGATATCTGTTTCTTTCTCCAAATTGGGGACGTTTTCTGTAATTATTTCACTAAAAGTGCACCTAATCCATTCCCTCTTTCCACACCTTCAGAAACTCCTAAGACATATATTTTGAATTGTTTGATAGTATCTCATAAATCTCCAACACTGTTTTTTAGTTTTCTAATTTCTTCTTTTTTGTGGTCTGACTGTAAAATTTCCAGACATTTCACTTCTATCTCAAATATTCTTCCTTCTGCCTTACTGAGTCTGTTGTTAAGGCTTTCCACTGCATTTTTAATTTGATCTATTGAACCTTTCATTTCAAGTTCTCTTTAAAAATCTCAATTTCGGGGCCGGCGCTATGGTGCAGCTGGTTAATGCCTTGACCTGAAGCACCCACATCCCATATGGGCGCTGGTTCTAGTCCTGGCTGCTCCACTTCCTGTCCAGCTCTCTGCTATTGCCTGGGAAGGCAGTAGAAGATGGCCGAAGTCCTTGGGTCCCTGCACCCGTGTGGGAGACCTGGAGGAGGCTCCTGGCTCCTGGCTTTGGATCTGCACAGCTCCGGCCGTTGCGGCCAACTGGGGGATGAACCATCAGATGGAAGACCTCTCTCTCTCTCTCTCTGTCTCTCTCTCTCTCTCTGTAACTCTGAATTTCAAGTAAAATGAATAAATCTTTAAAAAACATCTCAATTTCATGGGGAAAATGTTCATTCATGTCATGTATGGATTTCTTTGTTTCGTGGATTTGATTCTGATTTCTTCTAAGTAATCCTATAATCAATATTTTGAATACCATTTCTGGCATTTCTTCAATTTCTTTTTTTTCACATTCTAGTATTGGAGTGTTGTTGTGTTCTTTGAAGACAACATGTTGTCTTCCTCATCCTTGTTTCTTGAATTGCTGTTTTCATTTTTAGGCATTTGTGGAGATACTAGTTGGGTTTTTTTTTCCCCTTGTGATGGCTTTTAGCTTTGAACTATGCCTCTGTGGATTAATGAAGTGTCTGCTCTATCCCTGAATACCCTGAGGTATGTGCTGGTTACGGTCAGGAAGTTCTATTCAGTGCTACAGGATGAGGGGAGTGTCCAAGGAAACATCCAAATTGGGCTTGGTAAATCTCCCCCTTTTTTTTTAATCAGAAAGTAGGTTTAATCTGCTCTATAGTCTCATACTCACCTCCTCTCCTCCAAGGAGACCAATGCCTAGTCAGTAGCCCCAGTGGATATAATATTTGTTTGTGCTGCCACAAGAACCACTCAAAAGATACATGCAGCACCTGGTATGAGCATGGATTCCACAGCAGTGACTCTCACAGTGGCATCGGGGGCCCTTAGCAGGTGGAGCTTCCCACAGTGACTACCCAAAGACCCAGCCACACCCTGCACCCTACTACACAGCCACAGTGTTTTCATAGTCCCAACACACAAGGTTCCCACAGTCATGAGCACCTAGTCCCCTGCTCCTTGTCAATTCTCACAGCCAGACTCAGGCATCTCCTCTTGGCTGGTTGCTTGGTGAGCAGACATGAGCTGGCACAGCTGTTACATGTGTCCAAAATGGCACCTGTCCCCTCTCAGCTAGTTACAGGACACTGTTGCCAGGTGGTTGGGAGGAGAAATGTGTCCCCGTTTTTCCGCCTTAAGTTGGCAGTCATACTATCCCCCACAGGGCTCCAAGCCAGACTCCTGCCAGGCTCTTTCTGCAGCTTTATCGATAGTTCTGCTGCAGTCTGGTCTCACCTTACTCTTCAAAGCTGGTGCTGAGGCTGTCAACTGCTGGGATCTTGAGTTATGTGCATCCATACCTTCCACATAGATCTACAGTGTCCCTCTAATTCACATAGTTTCCTCTTCCATTTTCTCCCTAACTTTCCCTTGATATTATAATCTTTCCACACTTTTTGAAAACTATCTTCTCCTAAACTAGAGCATTATGCTCCCTCCCTATTCTACCATCTTGGTATCTCTCCTCTAACTTATTATTCTTTTTTTTTTTAAAGATTTATTTATTTATTTGAAAGAGCCACACAGAGAGGAGAGGCAGAGAGAGAGAGAGAGAGAGAGAGAGAGAGGTCTTCCGTTCAAAAGTTCACTCCCCAACCGACCACAATGGCCAGAACTGCGCCAGGAGCCAGGAGCTTCCTCCAGGTCTCCCACACAGGTGCAGAGGCCCAAACACTTGGGCCATTCTCTACTGCTTTCCCAGGCCACAGCAGAGAGCTGGATCGGAAGTGGAGCAGCCGGGCCTCAAATCGATGCCCAAATGGGAAGCTGGCACTTCAGGCCAGGGTGTTAACCCACTGCACCACAGCGCCGGCCCCCTAACTTAATATTCTTAAAATCAAAGTGACTATGCTGTGATGACTAACAATAGGGAAATGAAGTCAAGTAAACAGATGTATTACTAAGATGAATGCAACAGGATAATTACCTATTGTCAGTACGCAGACACTGTCAGTGAATGGAAAGATATATTTAATGAAACCAATAGAACACAGGATAACAAGCACATAGAGAGAACTGCTTGACTCTTCCAGCCAGAGGTGTATCAATTATCTATCGTCTTAAAAACGTAGTATGGAAATTCATGTGAAGATTTGTAGTTACGACATTTGTTAAGCTCACATTTAGGCCGCCGCCGCAGCTCACTAGGCTGATCCTCCGCCTGCAACGCTGGCACCCCAGGTTCTAGTCCCGGTCGGGACACCAGTCCAGCTCTCTGCTGTGGCCCAGGAGTGCAGTGGAGGATGGCCCAGGCCCTTGGGCCCTGCACCCGCATGGGAGATCAGGAGGAAGCACCTGGCTCCTGGCTTCGGATCGGCGCAGTGTGCCCACCATAGCGGCCACTTGGGGGGAGAACCAACGGAAAAAGAAAGACCTTTCTCTCTGTCTCTCTCACTGTCTAACTCTGCCTGTCAAAAACAACAAAAAAAGCTCACATTTATTATTATATATTTATTAAGCTCATTTATTATTGTATATTTATTAAGCTCACATTTATTATTATACATTTATTAAGCTCACAGGTGTAGGAGTTGGCTCGCCTTAATCCTGCTACTGTGGAACGGTGCTTGGCCAGGCTTGTTACTGAGTCTGTGATCAGTTGGTGAGCTGACTGAGGCTGTTTGGCTGTGATGGCTCAAATCTGCCTCACGTGACCTCTTAATCTCAGGCTAGCATGCCTGGGCCTGTTCTCTTGGCAGAGACATGGAGCTAACGGAAAAAGGACTGGGCTTAGAACTGGCACACAGTCACTTCTGTATGAAACTTTTCATCAAAGTGAGTCAAAGGTCAACCCAGATTCAAAAGGTGGAGAAGCAAACTCCACTTCTTTATGAGAAAATTTGCAAAATTATATTGCACAGAGTGTATACACAGGGAAGTTTGTATAAAAAACTGAGTATAGCGCATTTTTGCAATCACAAAGTAACTAACGTCCTGATTTCTGTATTCAACCTTTTATATAATTTCATTGTATCTGTGTGTTGCTAAATATATATTTTAGTAGTTTTGACTTTACACAGAGATGATATTGCTAGGTTTAATCTTTCAGGACTTACTTTTTTCATGTAATATTTTATTACTAAGAATCATTCATATTTTGTGTTGTGCTATAGCTAGTTTTTGCCATCTGTGTGGCATTCGGTTGGGTGCATCACCATAAAGTCTTAAAGTTCTTGTTGAAGGAGATTTGAGTTCTCTATAGATTTTGCTATAGTGAGCTGAATTGCTATGAATATGTCCCCTAATATGCATAACTAAGTTTTTTTCCAGTGATTTTTTTGTTTTATACTAGAACATGTCAGTTATAGGGTATGAGAATGATTAACCTCATTTCCAAAGTAGCTAAACCTATTTGCCTTCCTACTACCAATCACCAAAATATCTTGTGGTGCTCTTTTCCATCTGATACTTGTTAAAATTGGCTTTGCTTTTGCCTTTCAGCTATTTTTAAAACTAGTTTCTTGTTGTAGCCTTGATTTATGTTCCCTGATCACTAAAGATATTGAATTGAAAAGTTCTTCTTGTGTTTATTGGCAATTTCTGTTTCTCTTATAAAAAACCTGTTCTTGTCTTTTGCTCATTTTTGTTATTTTGTAGATGTCTTATTTATTTGTTCTCGTTTATAAATATATATGTATATTTCATGTAACATCTTCTAGTTGGTACTATTTTGTTTAAGTAAATGTTTTGACAGTGAGAATGTGAAATTAATTTGGACATCAGCTTACTGTGAGAGAATAAGTTACATTGTGCTTGTATATAGGTGGAAGATGCATCTTTTCCTCTTCTGTATACATTCCTTCAGTTGTGTACTGACCTTTGAAGAATATTTACATATTCAAACATTCAGAAGGAATATTGAAGAAATGGAGGAATGGGAAAGAAAGTTCATTACTTTTTTTTTTGACAGGCAGAGTTAGACAGTGAGAGAGAGAGACAGAGAGAAAGGGAAAGTTCATTACTTTTTTATAAAATTCAATTTATAAAATGAAAATGTTCTCTTGCTATTTTCTTGAAATCACTGTAACATTTTTTATTTTACATCTTTAAATTTCAGTATTCACAAATCATAAAATCATGCAGTGGTATCTTGGAAAATATAAACAACTGATAAATATATAAGGAACTCTTCTGGCTCAGCATGTTTATAAAATGGGAATTTGTGCAAAGTTAGGTATTTCCATGAAAATAAACTGAAGGAGGAAAAAACACTAGACATTTCAACTAATTTCAAATTTTCAAATATGTTTATTTATAATAGTTCATAATAAAACATTAGACCATAGTCATGCCAAAACCCTTAGGAATATATTGCTAGATGAATACCTTTAATCATTTAAAACAATGTAGATGTCAGAGAAATGTATGGTCAGGATATATGTTTAAAAAATGGATTATGAATTATAATTGCTGAACTCAAATAATATTTAAAATGTTCTGGTAGTCACTGTTTTCACAAACTTATAGATAAATTTTTCTATGGGTTTTTGCTTTCTAATTTGTTTTGTTATCATTATTTTCTTGTAGGATACTCCTACAAAATTTGTTAGATTATATCATTCTTCAATTAGATGAAATGGATTTCTACATACATATAATGATGAAAATACATTTTAGAAATGCCATCAAAATGTAAATGTTGATGGTTATTTCATGGATTGCATGAGTTTTGTTTTCACAACTTTTCTATTTCAGTTTTTGTGGAACATAGAAAAATGTTCTGCAGCAATGCACTTCTAAATTTGGTCTTTAATGAAAAGAATTATTGGAAGCACCTGAAATCTGATATAAGTTTTAGAGAAAGGTACCACAAGATGATAGCATACATAATTACAAAGCAAAGAGACTTAGAAAGAGCAATATATTTTAGGGGAAAAAAAGGGCAAGCACACCACTTGGAATGTTTTATCAAGAGAGGGATACTGAAGTGAAAAGTAATCCTTGTGCTTTATTTGGCATTATTTGCTGTATTCGATTTTGGTCTTTGCATTTGGCAAAGAGTATGGAGACTCTGGAGAAGGTCCAGCGAAGATCAGCAAAAGTGATGTAAGGAATGGGACTTGCTCCTGAGAGAGGGCTCAGTGGGATCAGAACTGTTTAACTTGGAGGAGGGAAGCCTAAGGGGTGATTTAACTGTCTTCATGTATTTGAAAGGTTATTATATGGAAGATGCAGAACAGATGTTCTTTACTTTCACAGGAGACCATATAAAAGGAAATACTTTTAAATTGTAGCAAGAGAAAAAAATTCAGTTGATCATAAAGATGAACAGAATTAAAAAGGGAGTTCAGCACTGAAACAGGTGCCCAATGACTATGAGGAAATTCATTCCTTAGTGATCCTTAAGAATAGTGGCTGTTGGCCTTGGATAATTTAAGTGTTCTCTCATCTCAGTGCAGGGAGCTACCCTATGTCTCCAGTTGAAACTCTTCCAACTCAGAGAGTCTGTGTATGTTGTTTTCACTCTCATGGAGTTATCTGGAAGGCAGAAGATAGAATTCAGCAGAGGCAGAGATCCAAGTGCTGCCTGGTGTCTCTGTGGGTGTCTGATCTTCTGTTGATTCTGCAGGTATTTTTATTTATTTATTTATTTGACAGGTAGAGTTACAGACAGTGAGAGGGAGAGACGGAGAGAAAGGTCTTCCTTTCATTGGTTCACTCCCCAAATGGCCACCACGGCTAGCGCTGTGCCGATCTGAAGCCAGGAGTCAGGTGCCTCCTCCTGGTCTCCATTGTGGGTGCAGGGGCCCAAGCACTTGGGCCATCCTCCACTGCCTTCCCAGGCCACAGCAGTGAGCTGGACTGGAAAAGGAGCAACTGGAACTAGAACCCAGCACCCATATGGGATGCCGGCATCTCAGGCAGAGGATTAACCAAGTGAGCCATGGTGCTGGCCCCAATTCTGCAGGTATTAATGATTGGACCTTGGATGAGAAGTATTTCTTTTTTTAAAATTTTATTTATTTATTTATTTATTTTTGATAGGCAGAGTTAGACAGTGAGAGAGAGAGAGAGAGAGAGAGAAAGGTCTTCCTTCCGTTGGTTCACCCCCCCCCCCCAAATGGCCGCTACGGCCAGTGCACTGTGCCAGTATGAAGCCAGGATCCAGGTGCTACCTCCTGGTCTCCCATGCGGGTGCAGGACCCAAGCACTTGGGCCATCCTCCACTTCCTTCCCGGGCCACAGCAGAGAGCTTGACTGGAAGAAGAGCAACTGGGACAGAGTCCAGTGCCCCAACCGGGACTAGAACTTGGGGTGCCAGCACCGCAGGCAGAGGATTAGCCAAGTGAGCCACGGCACTGTCTGAGAAAGTATTTCTTACCTGTCCATGTGTGGAGGTATAGTCTATATGGCCTTTCCTCTGTACATGTTGGATCTGCAATGAGAATTCAGAAAATTATAAATAGATGCTATAATATTAAAGATAAAGCATTACATTAAATTATCTCACTTTGGGGCTGGCATTGTGGAATAGCGGATTAAGCTACCACCTGTGATGACCTTCTGTATTGGAACTCTGGTTTGAGTCCTGGCTGCTCCACTTCTGATCCATCTGACTGTTAATGTGCCTGGGAAAGCAATGGAAGATAGTCCAAGTACTTGGGTCCCTGCCATCCATGTGGGAGTCCCAGATGGAGTTCCAGGCTCCTGGCTTTGGCTTAGACCAGCCCTGGCTATTACGGCCTTTTGGGCAGTGAACCAGTAGATGGAAGATACCTCTCTCTTTCTCTCTCTCCCTCTCTCTCTCCTTATCTGTCACTTTGCCTTTCAAGAAAAAATAAATCTATGAATATAACAAGCATAATTGAATTGTACTCTTCAATATGGTTAATCATATGGCATAAGAAATATATTTCAATAAAATGGTTACGAAAATAAATCTTAAAAAGAAGTTATCTCACTTATTCGTGGGGAAGTGGTATGCCTCCCCTTTCACTGGTAAGGAAACTGAAACTTACAGAAACTTAATTATTAGTTTAGGGTCCCTCAGCTGATCAAGGCAGAAATCAAACCTTGTCTTGTTTGTCTCTTCTACTCTAAGGAGAAGTTATACACATTTAGAAGTATCCTATATTGATGTTGCTAACTTTTGTTAATAGTAAGCATTATACTGTATTCCAAACAGTAATAATCTGAGTTAGGGACCATAAAGAAAAATTTGTTGAATGAATGAGTATTAAGACAGGTTTGGAGTAAAATTTGGTGATGTTTTATGACCCAGTGAGGGGGGTGGTCCCCTCTACTGGAACGGCATTGTATGTAACCAAGGACATTGGTTTTCTTTGGCTGTTTGACCCCTGATTGGGATAATTAAAAGGTGGCCTCTTGAATCATGAAAGTTTCACAATTCAGATAAGATTTGGAGTTTGGACATCTGCACTTCTGAAAACTTGAGCAGTATGAGCTACAGAAAAGTTCCACAGTACAGTTAAACCCAAAGTGAATAATACAACTATTTCAGAGGAAGTTAAAAAAGTAACAATAAATATGCGTACCTTGGTGCCTAATTCACTAATTCTTAACTGTCCTCAATCATTTCTTCATTTTATTTTATCACTGCCTAAAGTTTGTTTAGAGTTAAATTAATCAAAGCTTTTGTATTTTAAGTAAAAGATGTGACTTGAAAAAATCTAGATACATAAAAGGAATATGAATAATCTAATTAAAATGATCAATTAACATGCTATGTTACCTACCCCATTTTTTAAAAAGAGTACCATTTTCATTCAGTTTTACACTTTTGATAACATGAAGCTATATATTATGTATGTTTGATTTCTTACTTAGTGAAAAAATATAAATTTTTCACCATTTTGTGTCACTGTTCTACTGTTGTGGTATCAACTGATCCTTGGGAAGCCTGTGAGGCAAACAAGTGTTAATCCTGGAATGCTATTTTCTAGGATAAGATTACTATTTTGCATTTCATAATTTAGACTTCTTTTACTTCATAGTGCAAAGAAGGAAAGACGGTTATATATTGATATAATAATAGGTAATATGACTGCACATTCACTTTCAGTGGTCACAAAGGCCATCATCTATGGTATACTCCATGTCGTAATTTGCTTTCAGTATGACAAGCTCTGCACTGAAAGCTTTGTACGTGATATATTGTCTCTTCAAATCCTCATAATCAAGTAGTGAAGTAGGGGCTTTAATTAGGCTCCTTCATGGAGTAAGAAACTGAGTCACAGAGAGCTTAAGTACCTTAGCCAGGTCACTCTTTTAGTGAATCAAAGATTTAGGATTCGTACCCTGGCAATCTAGTGACCATGTTTTTTGTTGCTCCCTATCCATTCAAATCCACTTGCCTGACCAGGATTAGATTAAGAAGGCTTGGGAAAGCCTAAGAAAAATTAAAGCCATTGTTAAAAGACTGTGACCCTTTGAAGAAGCACAGAGTTATTAGAGATCTTTTATTTTAATGCTTGACAATGACTCAATAATTTAAGTGGTTAGTCAACTTTTTATGTTTATACATACAACGTAGCAGAAAGTAATTAGAAATTTGAGATGTTTAACTAAAGAGTTTTAAAGATTTGAATGCACCCATTCAATCTGAATAACTGATATAAATAAGACTAAATTCTTAATTTACCAAGTGTGAAGTGTGTCTCTCATACTTTCATATACAAAGTGCAGAGCCCTCATTTCTTAATTATACCCCCAAGCCCTTGCCTCTGAACACTATTACATTGGGGGTTAGGTTTCGCTGTGAATTTAGGAGGACACATTCAGTCTGTAGTAACAGGTAAGAAACTGCAACTCAGAAGGGCCCCTAAAAACAGCAGTTTGAAGTGAATGAGAAGTGGAACAGGCATAAAACTTGAAAGTGTTCCTCAAGAGTGTAGACAAGGGCTATAAACAATAATCCAATCTCAAGGTGTCAATTTCAGTCATAGACATTTTGTTTTACTTTCTACTTATAGGAATTCTTTATTTAGTGGAGAGTTAAGCTTGTGATTATAAAGAAAATTGAAAGTATGTCATTGTAAAAATTAAAAAAAAAAACTAAGGGAAGAAAGAGAAGGGAGGGTGTGAGTGAGGGAGGAAGGGAAGGTATGGTGTGAAGTATCATCATGTTTCTTAATTGTGTGTATCAAATTAAAAAAGTTATGGAAAAATTAAAGAAAGAGGAAAGGAGGGAATTTGAAGGGAAATGGGAAGCAAGTATAGAATTGCATATATGAAATATATGAAATCCTTATCTTTATTTTAATAAAAAATAAATAAGAGACTGCTTGCCTATACAAAGTCTCATACTGGCCATTTCAGTTGTTCCAAGCTTGTGTACTTTAGTTTTGATCAATAGTCTCAATCAACTTATAGTTGTTATTTTATTTTGCATATTAAACACTGAACATAAAACATTATCATTTTAATATACATGTGTATTATAAATGACTGCTAAATGAATGTTTTTCATGACATATTTTGGGATATGAAGTTTAGCAAGAAAAAGCCTCTTTCATAAAAGGGCTTACAGTTCAGAAAGTGTATTGACCCATAAAGTCCACTAAATAAACTGCTTGAAGCAGAAGTTTCTAGCTGGCATAAGAGAAACATAAAGAACATATTCCAGAAGCATAGAGAAGTGGTGGTTTTATTCTCATTTGGTAAATGTCATGCCATGCATTATGCATCAGAGAAAAGCAGCTGAATGGCTTGAGGAGAATAAGGATGATATATATAGGGATAGACAATATGCAGTATGGGATTTAGGGGTATTCTTTCCACCAGCTTTTACTCATTGAGAATTGTGAGGAATGCAACAAAATGTAGATATATGTCTTAATTTTTCAATGGATTATGAATATCAGAAAGTGGCACCTTGACTCACGTGTCTATCCATCCATCTATCTATTCATTTCTTCACCAAATACCTGATTAAACTGATCTCATACCTGCTTAAAGTGATTCATGGGGTGATGATTATCCTCCTTAATGGGTGTGTATTTTCAGCCCTAAGAAGATTTAGAATGTAGTATAAAAGAGTTTAAGACTCAGGGTTATGACATTACTATTTGTGTGTTAAGGAAGACCCTATTCACATTGAATACTTACTATATATGCTAAAAATAAGTAGGGGTTGTTGATGTATTGGAATGGTAGCCCAGTAATTTCAGATTAAAATGGGACAATGAGTAATAGGTTTCAATTGTTGGTTTTAATTATAAATGTTTATAAATGTGTCTACTGTATTGAAGCATTCAAGAGCATTTAAGATTTTAAGTAAGATTTATCAACAGAATTTAAAAGGTTGGAGAAGAACATGGTGGTTTTGATTTGAATAATCTCATTTACATCCCAAAGCCACCTGTATGATGGCATCAACATTATTGGTAAAAGTTTAATTGGAGTGGATTTAAGAGAGAATGAGAGGAGTGGAATTATATACTAAATATAGAGCAATATATAGCCCAGATATTTGTTGCACTGCATGGGCAATGGCTGTGGTACTGGTCATGGCCTTAGGTGATTGTGCCACCAGAAGGCATCCCTGAGAGGGACCAGAGTGAGAAAAGGTAAGAGAACTAAATGTGTAAGCTCAGCTGTGACACCTTTCAGAGTGGGAACCAGAGCTGGAGATGTTTGCAGCTATGTGGACAGGGACTAACACTTGCAAATGTAGCTCACAAGGCATTCTGTTTGTACCTTCAGTCTTTCAAGCTAGAGCTTACTCTTACAAAAAGATGAGGGAAAGTCCGTAACAGTCAAGGGGCCAAAAAACTGAAGAACTGTGGAGAGTGGATGAATTAGCCATTTCAGATGAAAGGGCCAGAAACCCATTTTATATATGGGTCTCATGAGGCACCAGAACCCAGGAACTCAGACCAGGAATGATGTTGACTTCATCTCTCCAGAGTCTTTCTGCATTGGTCTGCATGTCTGTGTCCTTCTTTCTGTCTTTAACTGCAAACCTGCTTCTTTGTTTCTCTGTGCCTGCTAAAGTCTTCAATGTCTTTCTGTCCAAGCACCCAGAAACCGATAAAAGTTGGGAATCATAGTGTCCATTTCATTCAACAGGTTTCCTTTTTGGTGCGCGGTTAGTTGTCACCAATCAGGGAGCACATATGATATTTGTCCCTTTGGGACTGGCTTATTTCACTCAGCATGATGTTTTCCAGATTCCTCCATTTTGTTGATGAGAAACAGTGACTTGATCAGCCCTTGTCCTGACTGTTGATGTACAACTTAATACTTTATCCCTTTTAGTATTTTTTGCTGTTGTTCTACTTAATACTATTGGTTGAACTCTGTAATTAACACACAATTATTCTTAGGTGTTGTAATTTAACTGAAAAGTCTCTGTTAAAATATAAGAGTGGGGGGGGTGGAGCCAAGATGGCGGAATAGTGAGGGTGCACACCAATAGTCCGGGAAAAGATAGTTTAATAAAAGTGGAGTTACTGTAGCCTCAGGAAAAGACTCAGGAAAAAACTGCAGAGGAAACTCTTTCGGATCTAGTGGATGTGTCACAGAGGACTTACGGGGAGAGCAAGGTCGCCCACTGCGTGAAAGCTGAGCTGCGGGAGATAAGCTGCAGAGTCTGCGCGCCAGCGCTGGAAGGGGAGGTGAGACAAAAACCTCAGTAACCCGAGACATTGGCGGGGAAAGGCAGAATGAGGCCTAAGGCCCCAATGGGGAAAGTTCATAAGGCTGACTGGAGTAGACAAAAAAACAAATAAATAAGGGGAACCAGCAAGGACACTAGCCTCTCTCTCCTCTCACCTTACAAAGCCAAGCAAGACAAAGAGCAGGCACCGTTTTACGTATGCAAAGTGGCGCTGGCAATTAGCCAAGCAGAAAAACCTGACTCTGGTGGGGAGAAATAACAGGAGGATAGGATCTAGTTAAAGTGTGAGAATGGCTCACATTCAGAAATCTACCAACAACAGATGCTGGAGAGGATGTGGGGAAAAAGGGACACTAACCCACTGTTGGTGGGAATGCAAACTGGTTAAGCCACTATGGAAGTCAGTCTGGAGATTCCTCAGAAACCTGAATATAACCCTACCATACAACCCAGCCATCCCACTCCTTGGAATTTACCCAAAGGAAATTAATTTGGCAAACAAAAAAGCCATCTGCATATTAATGTTTATTGCAGCTCAATTCACAATAGCTAAGACCTGGAACCAACCCAAATGCCCATCAACAGTAGACTTGATAAAGAAATTATGGGACATGTACTCTATAGAATACTATACAGCAGTAAGGAACAATGAAACCCAGTCATTTGCAACAAGATGGAGCAATCTGGAAAACATCATGCTGTGTGAATTAAGCCAGTCCTAAAGGGAAAAATATATGTTTTCCCTGAACAGTGACAACTAACTGAGCACCAACAGGGAAACCTCTTGGAGTGAAATGGACACTATAAGCAACAATGACCTGATCAGCTCTTGTCCTGACTGTTGATGTACAATGTAACACTTTATCCATTTTAGTATTTTTTTTTCTAGTACTAGTGGTTGAACTCTGTAATTAACACACAATTATTCTTAGGTGTTTAAATTTTAACTGAAAAGTGATCCCTGTTAAATTTAAGAGTGGAAAAAGAGAGGGAGGAGATGTACAGTGGGCATGCTCAATCGGACTTGCCCCAAATGGTGGAGTTAGAAATGTGCCAAGGGATTCCAATACAATCCCATCAAGGTGGCATGTACCAATGCCATCTCACTAGTCCAAGTGATCATCTTCAGTTCCCAATTGATCACACTGATAGGTCTAAGAGTTAAAGGGATCACACAAACAAGACTAGTGTCTGCTAATACTAACTGATCGAATCAAAAAGGGAGAGAACAATCCAACATGGGAAGCAGGAGACACAGCAGACCCATAGAATAGCAGATGTCCTAAATAGCACTCTGGCCTCAGAATCAGCCCTTAAGGCATTCGGATATGGCTGAAGAGCCCATGAGAGTATTGTAGGCATGGAAAGCCAAGACACTCTGGCAAAAAAAAAAAAATACCTAAATGAAAGATTTCTGCAAGTGAGATCCCAGTGGAAAGAATTGGGCCATCATAGAAGGAGGTACCTTTCTCTGAAGCGAGGAGAGAACTTCCACTTTGACTATGACCCTGTCGGAATAAGATCAAAGTCGGCGAACCCTAAAGGCTTCCATAGCCTTGGCAACTCATGACTAGAGCCTAGGGAGACTACTGATACCATAAACAAGAGTGTCAAATTGTTAAGTCAACAACAGGAGTCACTGTGCACTTACTCCTCATGTAGGATCTCTATCCTTAATGTGTTGTCCAATGTGAAGTAATGCTATAACTAGTACTCAAACAGTATTTTACACTTGGTGTTTCTGTGTGGGTGCAAACTGTTGAAATCTTTACTTAGTATATACAGAATTGATCTTCTGTATATAAAGAGAATTGAAAATGAATGTTGATGTGAATGGAATGGGACAGGGAGCGGGAGATGGGAGGGTTGCAGGTGGGAGTGAAGTTTGCGGGGGGAAAGCCATTATAATCCATAAGCTGTACTTTGGAAATTTATATTTATTAAATTAAAGTTTAAGAAATGTTGTGAATCATAATTATAAATTTCTCGGAGGAGAAAAACGTGACTGGCCCATGTCCTGACACTTCTGGCTAAGAGGGCAGGGCCATCTATCCTATTGTTCACTTAACAGGCATTTATATTGTCTCTCAAAGGGAGACCTGGTTTTCTTCTGAGAGTTGGGTATGAGGGGCATACAAGAAATGGATGGGCATTTCCAGTGTTGTGGGACATGGCTGCAAAATGCAACTGGAATAGAATATTATTTCATACCTTTTTTTTTTTTTTGACAGGCAGAGTGGATAGTGAGAGAGAGACAGAAAGAAAGGTCTTCCTTTTGGCCGTTGGTTCACCCTCCAATGGCCGCTGTGGCTGGTGCATCGCGCCGATCTGAAGCCAGGAGCCAGGCGCTTCTCCTGGTCTCCCATGCGGGTGCAGGGCCCAAGCACTTGGGCCATCCTCCACTGACTTCCCGGGCCATAGCAGAGAGCTGGCCTGGAAGAGGGGCAACCAGGATAGAATCCAGCGCCCTAACCGGGACTAGAACCCGGTGTGCCAGCATCGCAAGGCAGAGGATTAGCTGTTAAGCCACGGTGCTGGCCTCATACCCATTTTTTAAAAACAGAAACCTGTTTAAACTTTTTTCCCCAAACATCAGCATTTTTTAACATTGTTTGAAACTAATTTTTCATCAGTAAGGAATAAAATAGAGAGCAATAAGTAGGTCAAAGGTGTTCAAAGTTTTTTTTTTTTTTTGTATTGTTCCTGCAGCAGGATTTCATAGGAAATGAAATCTCATGTGCAACCCCAATAGATGAAGTATGTATGGGTGGAATGCTGTGGCTGAAGTATTGTCAAAAGGCCTGGACCCTCCCTGCCCATCGTCTGAAGGTTATTTTAAATCTTATTTTGCTCCATCTTTGACTTCCATTACTAATTCTGCAACACAGCATTCCATATGAAGCAACTCTTGAGTTATCTTAAGCAAATTTAGTTTTTGTTTTTAAATATTTTATTTATTTGAAAGGGGGAGAGAGAGAGAGAGAGAGAGAGAGAGAGAGAGAAAGAGAAGGAGAAAGATCTTGTTCTGTTGGTTCACTCTCCAGTGTGGTGGCAGCATCCCAGGCAGTGACCCAACCCACTGCACCACAACGTGACCTGCAATTTCATCTCTGGTGGCACAGTTACTCAATTCGACTGCTATGCACTCTTCATTTTGACACATACACTTTATGTAAGCAGTTGTAATGCTGGCTTCTCTTAAGTACCAGGAATGGTGGGACATTTTGGTTTACTAATGTACCTCTACCCATCGGAAAGAGAGAGATGTTGAAGCAATAGTTGTGTTGAATTAATGGACAAATTAATAAAATTATATAGACAGGATCATGAATTTTTAAAAAAAGCTTCTAACAAATTTGAGTTGTTGTACAATAATTATCTCCTGGATAAGTCCACTTTAAAGTGAAAATATAATTTTTATCATGAATACTACTTAGTAATATTACAATTGTGGCTGTGACAATATATCTAATGAAAATTTGATGGTCTTTTTGGATTAGCCAATGGGAGTTTCAGGCCTAAGAAATGACTTAAGAGCTTGAAAGTTGCTATATTTTTTAAAAAACGATTTTTTTAAAGATTTATTTCATTTATTCGAAAGTTACATAGAGAGGTAGAGATGAACAGAGAGAGAGGTTTTGCATCTGCTGGTTTACTCCCCAAATGGCTGCAACAGCCAGAGCTGAGCCAATCAGAAGCCAGGAGCGTTCCTCCAGGTCTGCTGTGTGGGTTCAGGGGCCCAAGGACTTGCGCCATCCTCTGCTGCTTTCCCATGTATATTAGCAGGAAGCTGGATCAGAAGTGGAGCAGTCAGGACTGGAACTGGTACCCAAATAGGATGTCACCCATATACGTGACAGTTTTACCTGCTACACCATGGTGCTGGCCCCTATTGGTTTTTTGAAAATAATATTTTCCTAGAAAACCTGTTAAAAGCAAGTATGAGTTGTCATCAAGACAAATGCTAAAAAGTCATCTGATACCCATACTTTTGGAACCCCAAAAGACAGGGTTATTAAAAAGTAGAATTATGGAGCCTGCACGTTGGTGTAGTGGGTAAAACTGCCACCTGTGATGCTGGCATCCAATATGTGCACTTGTTCAAGTCCCAGCTGCTCTACTTCCAATCCAGCTCTTAGATAATGCACCTGTGAAAGCAGAGGAAGATAGCTCAAGTGCTTGGGCCCCTGAACCCATGTGGGAGACCAATATGAAGTTAATGGCTCCTGGCTTCAGATTGGTCTAGTTCTGGCCATTGTGGCCATTTGGGATGGGAGCCAGAGAATGGAAGATTTCTCTCTCTCTCTGTCTCTCTCTCTTTCTACCTCCCTCCCTTCCTCTCGGTTTCTCCCTCTCTCTCTGCAACTATCCATTGCAAGTAAATACATCAAATTTTTTGTTAAAAAGTAGAACTATATTGAAAATACTTTCATTATTTTGGTCTGATTGATTTTGCCATTTAAAATTGTGCTTTTGTTGTGCAACAAACTTGTTATGACTCCATGTCCTGATTTTAACTTACATCATAGATTTTAAAAATTTTTACATCATTTCATTTATTTGTTGTCAGGCTTTAAAAATTTTTTTTTTTATTTTTTTGACAGAGTGAACAGTAGAGAGAGAGACAGAGAGAAAGGTCTTCCTTTACCATTGGTTCACCCTCCAATGGCCTCTGCGGCTGGCGCGCTGTGGCCAGTGCACCGCGCTGATCTGAAGCCAGGAGCCAGGTACCTCTCCTGGTCTCCCATGCAGGTGCAGGGCCCAAGGACTTGGGCCATCCTCCACTGCACTCCCTGGCCACAGCAGAGAGCTGGCCTGGAAGAGGAGCAACCGGGACAGAATCCGGCGCCTCGACTGGAACTAGAACCCGGTGTGCCGGCGCCACAGGTGGAGGATTAGCCTATTGAGCCGCGGCGCAGGCTGTCGTCAGGCTTTTTGAAGTTTGTTATTATTTATTTGAAAGGCAAAGAGTGATGGGGAAGGAGAGAAAGAGAGTGAGATTGAGAGTATCTTCCATCTGCTGGCTCATTCCCCAAATGCCTGCAACAGCAGAGGTGGGGCCAATCTTAGGTGCCAGGGACTCTTTCTGAGTCTTCCATGTTGGTGGCAGGACCCAAGTATTTGAGCTATCATGCTGCCTCCAAGGGTGCACTCTAGCAAGAAGCTGGAGAGGATGCAGAGGTGGGACTAGATTCCAGATGCTCTGATATGAGATATGGGCATCCCAAGAGGTTTTTTAACCTGCCATGGCACAGTGCCTACCCTGTGTTATTGGATTTTGACAAAAGATCTACTGCCTTTTCTTCAAAGGGTTTATGATTTAGAACACGTAGTTGAAAATGTTAAAAAGCAGATATAGCTAATGCAAAAATCTTACCATTAGTGTAAACAGCACTTATCTGACATTGTAAAACTATACATTTATTCCCAACAGAAATGAAAGAAATATATCAATTTCCCTATATTTCAAGATTTTTCCAGAGATTTTATCCTACCAATCATGATTTGAATAAAATGAGGAGAGCTCTCAAAAGGATGTTATTATAAGCAAATCAGAGTGTAGAGAGATATTTTCAATGAGTAAGTTACAACTATTGACTTAAAGATTAATTTACAATGATATCCCTGTACATAAATATTGGAGTCTGGGATTTGATAAGACACATGGCATTGAAATTCTGAAAATGAAGGCATTGTATGCAAGAGCTTACCAACAATGAGATGGTCACATTTGTGGATGTCAGGTCCAAGAGTACTCTGGCATGGTAGTGGTGGCGGCTCTTTCTTCAAAGTGGCCTCTTATCATGTTCTCAGTTTCCATTTTGATAATAAACAGCCATTTTTACTGTGTCAAGAAGGTTATCCATGAGACAACTGTTTCATAAATGGGTGTTGATTTGAAATAGAGCTATATTTCCTATTTCATTACTTTTAAGACTTTTTCTATTCCTTCCCATCCCAGATGTAGGATACTACACTGGGTTTTGGGAAGTTTTTGAGAGGGAGTATTTGCGATGTGCTCACCGTTATGTGAGCCTCTCGATTTTATAACCTGTTCTGTTCTCACTAACATAGCTCTGGTTTTTGCTCCTCTTTTGATCTAAATCCTGTAACAGCTTCCCCTCACCCTTGCTCCAGTCCACTTTTTACATCTATTTCCTTGATTCCTCTTCATATTTACTTTCACCAAAACCAATTGCTCACTATGCCTCACAAATGCCTCAGACTGCAACAGGCCCTCCAAGAACTTTAAAGACCACTGATCTGTAACACCAGTGGGTTCTCCCAATCCATATCATCTCTTGTCTTTCATGGATGTGTGTTCTTCTCGTCAAGCAAAAACCATGTCAGAAAAATGAGAGATATTCCCACTACAGTGGTACTTTTCTCTGTCTGCCTTCCTTAACCTTCCCACTGTGGTGATATGTAGACAGTGGAGTTGCAATTTCAGTACAGGAAGATACCATATTCCAAACATGCAGTGAATAAGATATAAAAAAATCAAAAAGAGGCACTGTTGAAAGATGTTTGCTCTGTTGTAAAATTCCAAAGGATAAATTTAACATAACCAGAAAAGAACTTTTTATTGGAATTTTCCTGCATGCGCTGAGTAAGACTTGTTGCTTTTGTGGTCACCAATAAAACACAATATCATCTTTTGAAAGTCACTGGCTGCCAGCATTCTTGGTGGCACTGGCATTAGGGAACTGCAGAGTCAAGAAGAGCTGTATTATTTCAATACTGACAAGTTCCAAACAGTTACAGCATTATGAACAAAAATAATGTCTTTACCTTTTCCTTTCTGAGAGAGAAAATTAACCAAGAATAACACAAGACAATAAAATCATGAATAGAGTATCTGAATCTGTTCAGGAAGTGATCATAGACACCTAGACATCAGGAAGAATCTTCACATTCATTGATGGGACAATAAAATAGTACTTAAGTACCTCTTCTCTACCCATTATACTATGTTGTTATTAAAACTAAACATGATACAGACTCATGAATTTTAAATACAATATTTCATCAACTCTAGAATTCATACATATGTCATAGATAGCCCAGAAGGAATCTCTTCTACGGACCCTGCTCAGGGCCCACCTACTTGTGAAGGGATACTATCCCTTTTTTACTTTTTATAAAACCTTTATTTATTTATTTGAAAGGCAGAGATACATAGAGAGAAGGAGAGACAGTGAGAAAGAGATCTTCCATCCACTGGTTCACTCCCCAAATGGCCACAATGGCTGGGGTTGGGAACGGCTGAAGGCAGGAACCTGGAACTTCATCCAGGTCTCTCATACAGGTGGTAGAGGCCCTAGTTCTTGGGCCATCTTCTGCTGCTTTTCTATGTGCATTGGTAGGGCAATGGATCTGAAGTAGAACAGCTGGGACTACAACTGACATCCATCTGGGATGTTGGCATTGCATGTGGTAGTTTAGTCTGCTGCACCACATTGCAGACCCAACAATATCCCTTTTAATGTACCTCACAAGCCCTCCAAGATACAGAAAGTGACTACTATTATGTTTGAAAGTGTGTTCCAGAAGAGTATTGGGAGGTAAAACCTAATGACTGGCCAGCGCCACAGCTCACTAGGCTAATCCTCCACCTGTGGCGCCGGCACACCGGGTTCTAGTCCCTGTTGGGGCGCTGGATTCTGTCCCGATTGCTCCTCTTCCAGTCCAGCTCTCTGCTGTGGCCCGGAAGTGCAGTGGAGGATGGCCCAAGTCCTTGGGCCCTGCACCCCATGGGAGACCAGGAGAAGCACCTGGCTCCTGGCTTCGGATCAGCACGGTGCGCTGGCTGCAGCACACTGGCCGTAGAGGCCATTGAGGGATGAACTGGCAGAAAAGGAAGACCTTTCTCTCTGTCTCTCTCTCTCACTGTCCACTCTGCCTGTCAAACAAAACAAAACAAAACAAAAAACCTAATGACTGGGCAGGAGGGCAGAGTGAATGGATTAATGCTGTTACTGAGGAGTGAGTTTCTCATGAAAGGCTGAGCTTCATATCCTGTTTTCTTTCTCTTGCTCTGTTCTTTGTCCTTCTGCCAATGGGATGAGGTGGCTAGAGGTCCTTGCCATATGCTGGCCCTTTGGACTTCTTAGCCTCTAGAACTATAAGCCAACAAGTTTATGTTCATTATAAATTACCAAGCCTCAGATATTCTGCCATAGTAGCACTAGCTGGACTAAAACAGACATGGACACCTAAAGAGTTAATGGAGATATGGGAAGGAATATCTTCCTTTCCTCTCTGTGGTACTAAATAAAACCAAAATAGTTCGCACTCTCTACCAAATCTGGGTCACTCTTGTCTCAATAGCCACAAATTGAAAAGTGAGCTAAATTCCATAACAAAGTACATATAGAAGATGACATTAAACTAAGTAGTTAGGGGCAAGCATTTGGCATAGCAAACAGGACACGGCTTGGGACCCCTGCATCCCATATTGAAATGCCTGGATATGAGTCCCGACTCTCTCCTAATTCCAGCTTCCTGCTATTGTGAATTCTGGGAGCCATCAATTGATGGCTCAAACACTTGGGTCCCTGCCACCCATGTGGGACACCTAGATCGAGTTTCTGGCTGCTGGTTTCAGCTTGGCTCAGTCCTTGCTGTTGCAGGCATTTGGAGACTGAACCAGTAGAATGGAAGATCTCTCTCTCTGTCATTCTGCCTTTCAAAAAATTAAAATGAATACATGCAATTTTTAAAAAGTAGCTAAAAACATCAATAAGAATACAGAATTATATGGCATAATGAGATTTATTTTAAATTGTTCTAAAACTTAAATTTATAATGATTGTCATGTGTGATTATAGAATTATGTGTGTGCATACACACTTTTATTTGACAGGCAGAGTTAGATAGTGAGAGAGAGAGACAGAGAGAAAGGTCTTCCTTCTGTTGGTTCACCCCCAAAATGGCCACTATGGCCAGTGCATTGCGCCAATCTGAAGCCAGGAGCCAGGTGCTTCCTCCTGGTCTCCCATGCGGGTGCAGGGTCCAACCACTTGGGCCATCCTCCACTGCCTTCCTAGGCCACAGCAGAGAGCTGGACTGGAAGAGGAGCAACTGGGACAGAACCTGCACCCCAACTGGGACTAGAACCCAGAGTACTGGCGCCGTAAGCAGAGAGTTAACCTAGTGAGCTGTGGCGCTGGCTAACACACATGTGTTTTAAGTCCAGATCTGTTGATGAGAAGTATGAAATGATAAGATGTGTAGAACTGCCTTCAAGATAGTCAAGGGGTGAGGAAGATAAACTAAGATTGAAAAATAATCTATAATTGTAGATGCTGGCTGATGGGTGCTTGGAGGTCTCAATATATAAATTTTCTTGGGTGTTTTAATTTTTAAATAAAAAAAGATTCAAATAAGTCAAAGCTATATTAGGCATATGGAAGACACTCTACTATTCTTTACTGAATCAATGTATCTTCTTTCATCTCCTTGGAATTCTCATAGCACCTCTACTCTTATTATTTTGGATAGATGGTGTGTAGAATGCTTTCTCATAACAACTGGATTATAAGTACTGCTTAGTATTTAGATTTATTGGTAAAATTTTAAACCTCTTCCAAGGTCTACCTCATAATCTGTCACGTGATCTTTTTCATTATCAACACAGTGTCTTACATACAGTAGGATTTCAAAAGGAACTTTTTGGCATGAATAATAGATATTAAATGTATATTTGTCAAATTGAAAGCAATCATTGCATAACATATAATACAGAAAAAATCCTTGGCTTTTCTTCTGGTAACTGTCTCTTAATTACGGGATGATTAAAAATAGTTTCCTCTTTTCTAACATGTTTATTACTACACATAGATTTCTGAGGATACAACTTGTTTTGGGGATACCTTTATTAGATCAAGGATTATTCTTACCCCTTCTTTTTCATTGGGGAAAGACTGATTCAGATTTCTGTAAGACTTTCTGTAAGAACAATGTTTAGTATTATTTTCTAGTTCTATTATCTGACCCTAGATCTTTTCTCTTATGGTCTTTGTAAGTGCAGGTGTATAAATGGAATTGTTTTCAATTAAAGGGAACCTTGCCATTAGCAAGCCTCTGAAGAGCTGTGCTCTGCACCTGCAGTAATAAAATTCGCTAGAGATAATGTACTGAATTTTAATCACATGTTGCCTTGTTACATATTCACTGTTTAAAAAACATTTCCTTTATTGTGGAGTTGTTAGTAAAAGGGTGGTGTTGCCAGTTAACCCACTGAATGACTCAGGGAGCAGTTTTACACTGGGGAATAATCATAGTCTTGAGTAAAAATAGCAGAATCTTAAGTTAACATGAAGAAGTCTAGTAAACAAGCTTGATGAAAGCTGATCTCACCGAAATGCTTCAAGTGTTTGTGTGTGTGTGTGTGTATGTATGTATGTGTATTTAAATCTGTAGATTAAGTTGGGCTTTTTCCAGGTATATAGAAGAAAGATATCAGTTTTCAGCAGATATATATGATAAAATCTTGATTACACCAAAATATTTAATAAAATTGACCATCAATAGCATTTTAGTGGAGTTCCTAGAATTTTTAACTTTTTTTTAAGCTGACTTTTTTGTTTTTTGGACAGGCAGAGTGGATAGTGAGAGAGAGAGAGAACGGTCTTCCTTTTTGCCGTTGGTTCACCCTCCAATGGCCGCTGCGGCCGGCACATTGTGCTGATCCGAAGGCAGGAGCCAGGTGCTTCTCCTGGTCTCCCATGCGGGTGCAGGGTCCAAGCACTTGGGCCATCCTCCACTGCCTTCCCGGGCCATAGCAGAGAGCTGGCCTGGAAGAGGGGCAACCGGGATAGAATCCAGCACCCCAACCGGGACTAGAACCCGGTGTGCCGGCGCCGCAAGGCGGAGGATTAGCCTGTTAAGCCACAGCGCCGGCCTTAAGCTGACTTTTCAAAAACACTAGCTTGACATTTAATATGCTGGCTCTTGCTGCATTTATTTAACTGAACATATTCAATATTTATATAATGGATATTTTTTCAGTTATTTTTTGCAGGGAATTAAGAAATGAAAACCAATGTCCTCTATTAGCAGTTTACTCTTACCATATATATTAAAATAATCATTACATTATGTTTTCTTTGTCTTCTGGAAGCCTCTGGATATATAGTCTTCATATTGGGATATGGCATTCCATAACATGTTCTGGAAACACTGAAATGAATGAGTGCCTGCTGTTCTTCATTCCCCAGAACAAAAGTGAATGTAAAAGCAAGAATGTAGTAAACTTTAGTTACATATGGGTTTGGATTTTCAGAGATTTGGCATAGTTTGAGATTTCCCAAACTTGCATGTACATAGTCTCCTAGTGGACCCCTTGTTATAATTGATTCTTGGATTTCCCAGTGCCATTGAATCAAAATGTGCAAGGAAAGGGGCCTAGCACTATGTTTAACAAACACCCCAGATGATTCCTCTCCCAAACCAATTTAACACATGTGAGATGGTCAAGAACAGCTATTTTGTATTAGAATAGCTGAGTTAGAATCTTGATTTTTACCATTTCTTTAAAGGGTAACACATAGAAAGTATGAACAGCTGTAAGCCTGAGTTTTCTCACATGAAATGGTGGCAATGACAATTGCCACCAAAAGGATTGCTGTGTTGGTTAGATGATAAACCACAAGTATTTTGCATCATGTCTGGTGCAAGGTAGACATCCAACAAATATTAGCTATTATTACTAGTAGTAGTATAAGATCTAGTATATATTTTAATAAGTTTTCTCAGAAATTATCAAATCTAATTAATTTACATATGTTGGGTGTTTAATATTGGAATTAAATGGACTTACATGTATCTTCCAGCTCTGTGATGCTAATTCAGTATTTACTGGCCTTTTTCCTAAAGAAAAAAAGCATACTTATACCATATATGCCAGGGTTTTTTTTAAAATAATTTATTTATTTATTTGAGAGGCAGAGTTACAGACAGTGAGAGGGAGAGACAGAGAGAGAGGTCGTTCTTCTGTTGGTTCACTCCTGAGATGGCTGCAATGGCTGGAGCTACGCTGATCCGAAGCCAGGAGCCAGGTGCTTCTTCCAGGTTTCCCGCGTGGGTGCAGGGGCCCAAGCACTTGGGCCATCTTCTACTGTTTTCCCAGGCCACAGCAGAGAGCTGTACTGGAAGAGGAGCAACCAGGACTAGAACCGGCGCCCATATGGGATGCCGGCACCACAGGCAGAAGATTAACCTAGTGCGCCACGGTGCTGTCCCCAAGCATTACCACTTTTTAAAAAAGTTATTTATTTGAAAGAGTGATAGAGAAAGACAGAGTTAGTTCTTCCATCCTCTTGGTTCATTCCCCAAATGGCTGCAACAGGTATGCCTTGGCAAGGCCAAAGGCAGGAATAGGGACTGCATGCTAGTCTCCTTTGGGTGGCAGGTGGCCAAGTACTTGGGCAGTCTTCTGCTGCCTTCCCAGGAACATTAGCACGAAGTGGCATAGGGACTGAAGGAGCTAGGACTCAAACCAGCACTTTTATTGGGATGCCCTTGTTGCAAGGGGCAGCTTAACCTGCTGTGCCACAACACTGGCCCCATTTTTCCTCCATCTTAATTCCCATATAAATTATTGTTGGCATTCAACTCCAGGATTTCATGCAGGTGATATTATAATCCCCTGATGGTCTCTTATTTTCATAGATGAAAATCAGAAGAGTGAGAGAGATTATGTGAGAAAACTTTAGCCATGCAGCCAAATGCCTCATGGCAAAATCCTGACCTCAGAAAACACCAGGCCCTCCCTCCTGTTCCAGTGTGGGCTGGGCTAACCTAGGTGCCCTCTTTTTCTAAGTTCAGATGTTGTCGCTATTACACAGTGAGTCTGGACTTTCCTGTCCACACTTGTGATTCTACTTCCAGAGGGAAGAAGCAGGAAGGGGCCACTAAGTAGAGGAAGGAGCAGGGCAATCCGGGAAGCCAGGAGGAAGTTTGCTTAATTCAATTATCTCCAAGTTTGTGCCAGACTCAGATATGGGGAGGAAGCCCTGTTTATTTCTAGAATCTACCATTTCCGCTCTGTTCATGTTGAGGATCGCTTTTCATCTTGGTAAGGCCTCTGGAGGCGGATCCTGGACCACTAGCCAATCAGGCGCAGGGGCGGGACTTAAGAATTAACAGCAGTTGTAGGAGGAAGCCAAATAAGGCTGTGAGCTCTTCTGTGGTGGTTTTACTTCGTGGCTGCTACTCAGTGAGTCCACTGGTGGCACAGCCAGCTCTGCTCTGTGAGCCTGTCTTGGCAAGAGAAGCTGTAGCAAGGGCCTACAGAGACATGGGAAGCCAGGAACGGTGAGTTTTCCTGCTCAGGTCCTCTGAGATGGTGTGCGGGGAGCAGGTGGGAACCAGCTGTGTCTGGACCTGGGCCTTCCGGCGGTCAGCTCTGGAGTCTGGCTTAGTTATGCTCTCTTTTGCTTCTGACCAGCGGGATTGGGGCTGGGCCACGTGAGGGACCTCGGGCATCATGTTCTGTCCCTGAACTTGGTGATCTTGGCCTGGCCCTGAGTCCTCGCTGGCGGTAGGCAGCTGGCAGCTCAGGCCCGCCACTTCCCTAGATTTTTCTGCTACAAAGCTTGCGCTACCACTTTTGCATGGCTGGGGCAGGAAAATTAGAGGCATTCGGCAGCTGAATTTATTTGGTTGATACGGATCTACAGACTTTGTTCCGTCCTTTATTCTGCCTGTGAAAGGAGGGCTTGTTCTTTGATGCAGCTAGACTCTCTGTTCAGCCAGTCCTAACCCTAGAATGCTGTGTTTTTCTCTGAATCCATCGTTTATTAAATGAAGTGCTTGAAGGAGAGCCCAAGGGCAGGTGAGGACTCCACTGAATTTAAGGAACTCAGTTTGAGCTGTAGGGGAAGAAAAATGTCTTTTCCTCCTCCATCATTAGGTTAATGGCTGAGAAACCTGTAACAGAAGACACATTAGCAAGAGAAAAGCTTATGAGTTTATTTAAAAAGTATTACTTGACACAGAGTTTAGAAATGAAGATCCAAAGAAAGAGATAAACCTGTGTTTTATGTTGTGTTTGAAGACGAGGCGGAGACGTATGATCCGATAGAGGGGTGTGAATGATGGCAGGCAGTATCCTGCCCAGGTGTCAGAACTCATTGCTAATCTAGCTTTGTTTTTTCGCATACTCTGGCAGTGAGTTGTAGAGAACACTTGTTAATAATAGTCACTGTAATAGTGGACATATAGAATCCAAAACAACTTACTGATTTCTAGTTTAATTCCTTTGTTGTGAAATGTAGTACATATCATTTTTAATTCTTTTAAATTGATTTAACTTTCAAGATTCCCAAATACAAGTGCTTGGTGTTTTACTCCTCCTCCACAAAGAGCCCAAACAACAAATAGGTGCATCTTGAGGTGAGTGCCCAGGGAAGAGTACTGGAACTCAGTAGAGGAGTAATAGGAACCTGGTAGAACACAGAGTCTTGGGACAGTGTCATGGAAAGCACATCAGAGCCAACCAGCACAACTGAGTCTCCAGCCTCATGTCTAGGGGGAGTCCCCATTGTGAGGGAGAGGGTAAATTGGAGAGCTTTAGCAGAACCCATCTGCATGATTGCCATAGGAGGCAATACTAGCTACAGGAAGAATCCAGTTATCACATATTAAGAACCCAGTAAGGTTCTTATGTGGACACCTCAATGGTCAATTGCTTCAATTTGGAGAAAGAAAGCACACTGTATTTCCCAACGAGTGTGGCACCATTCTGAGAAAAGAGTCTCTGTCAGTATCCATCCTGCCCTATGGGATAGAAGCCCCTATATATCCACGTTCTTGTGGCCCCAGAGATGTTCCACTGCATTAGCAAAACAGACTACAACCTCATGAATCTAACTAGACCCAACTGAGTAGTGGTGAACTTGGTACCATAACACAAGCAATATTCTGTGCTACAAGAGAAAAAGCACAGTAGATCTTGTCCCCAGGACTCTAGAAGTAGCAGCACCTGCTCCCTTAAACTGGGCTTGTCCTGCTCATACTCTCTTCCCTCATCTCACCACCTGATGCATTGTTCACTGCTGCTGTGACCCATATACACCAGGACTCCCAGTCAGGGTTTCTGTAATTCCAGCTCAACCTGCTCACTGCTGCTGAAAACTGTTCATGTGCTCTGGACTGTGAGCATGCCCAGTCTGCTCATAGAACCTAGTGCTGGTCCCATGACTTTAGGTTCTAGCATGAAAAGTGGCCAGGGAAGTCTCTGAACCAGCTCTCTGCTATGGGCTGGGGAAGCAGTAGAAGATGGCCCAAGTCCTTGGGCCCCTGCACCTGCACTGGAGACCCAGAGGAGGCTCCTGGCTCCTGGCTTCAGATCAGCGCAGTTCTGGCTTTTGCGGCCAATTGGGGAGTGAACCATCGGATGGAAGATTGCTCTCTCGCTTTCAAATAAATTAGTATTTATTTATTTTTTAAAGACAAGTTCTTTCAAATATTTAAGTCAGACAGAAAAAAACCAAGGGGGATTGGTTTTGTAGCACAGTGAGTTAGGCCTCCACCTGAGATGCTGGTGTCCTATATCAGAGTGATGGTTCAAGTTCTGCTGTTCCATTTCTGGTTCAGCTCCCTGGTATTGTTCCTGGGGAAGGCATCAGAAGATGACTCAAGTGCTTGGAACTCTGTCACCCACAAAACAGATCTGGATGGAGTTCTTGGGTTCTGGCTTTGGGCTGACCAAGCCCTGGATGTGACCATTTGGGCAGTAAACCTGTGGATGGAGGATGTCTTTCTCCCTCTCATTCTGCCTTTAAAATAAATAAATCTTTTTTTTTTTTTAAATGTATTTTTTATTAATTTTAGCAGCTTAAATTTATGGACAATCTTATTTATAAGCCAATTAAAATAAAACTCTTAATAACATTTTCCCATGTGTACATATAATATGTACACACATATAACATAATAGACCAGTATAGCAATTTTAATAATAGCTTTTAGAATCTTTAACTCTTTTTCTAGATTGCCAATTGATTTGAATTGCTTTTTGTTTTTAGTAACCTCAGTTAACCATGCTTTCTCTCAGTTGGTACTGTTAATACATTATTGGCTTCATCTGTTTACAGAGCCATCCCAAAGTACTGAATACAATCGAAGTGGCTGGAAAAAGTCCATAGGAACCTATAGGAGGACAGCTAAACACAGAACCAACAACACTTTAGTTTTATGAGCAGCAAATCATATATAACTGTGGATGACAAAAGACTTTACGTTGCCATATTTATTTTTTTTAATTTTTTTTTAACTTTTATTTAATGAATATAAATTTCCAGTGTACAGCTTATGGATTACAATGGCTTCCCCCCCCCCCCCCATAACTTCCCTCCCACCCGCAACCCTCCCCTCTCCCGCTCCCTCTCCCCTTCCATTTGCATCAAGATTCATTTTCTATTCTCTTTATATACAGAAGATCAATTTAGTATAAAGATTTCAACAGGTTGCACCCACATAGAAACACAAAGTGAAACATACTGTTTGAGTACTAGTTATAGCATTAAATCACAATGTACAGCACATTAAGGACAGAGATCCCACATGAGGAGCAAGTGCACAGTGGCTCCTGTTGTTGACCCAACAAATTGACACTCTAGTTTATGGCGCCAGTAACCATCCTAGGCTGTCGTCATGAGTTGCCAAGGCTATGGAAGCCTTCCAAGTTTGCCGACTCTGATCATATTTAGACAAGGTCATAAAAGACAGAGTGAGGATAGTAACCAATGATCCTAAGAGTGGCATTGACCAGGTTTGAACAATTATACAGCATTAAGTGGGGAAGAGGACCATCAGTACACACAGGTTGGGAGTAGAGCCATTGGTGGTAGAGTAGAGGTTATGATTACAAAGGAATGAGGCCCAAGTGCACTAGACAGGGCCTAGAACAAAGGACAGAGTCATTATTAGAGGAGCTAAGAAAGGTGCTGTCTAAGCTACAAGTAATTTTTCTGATTGAGAGGCAAATAGAACCTGATAGAAGGGGCTTGATAATAATCTGGTGGGCTTTAGGCCTTGTAAATTCAGAGGCCCAGACCTATCAATCTCTTCACATGGGGTATATCCTAAGGGAGGTGTGAACCTCCTAGGGGAAGGCACTCTGTTGACTTTCATTACTTGGCTGGCCTGGGAGGAGAGCTGGCCAGGTAAAGGCAGCTGGCATCTCCAACAAGAAATTTACAGTTCTGCCTGCAATGTTGCTGACCCTACTTGACCACCCCTCAGCTGCAGTGGTCCCTTTGGAAGTTGGGCTGAGTGAAGGGCTTTTCAGCTTAGAGCCAATAAGATCTGTGGCTCTGTCCTGGGCATCCTTCGACTCCAGGGCAGGTCCATTTCCAGTGATCCAACTCTTGGCAGAGCTGCCAGGGCTCTTCACAAGCTGAATAAAATAAATAAATCTTTTAACATAAAAAGATGAAATAAAGGGGTGAGTGGTGCAGTGGTTAAGTCACTGCTTGGGATTTGGACATCAGGAATTCCTGATCTAAAACCTGGCTACTTCAATTCTCATCCAGCTTATTGTTAATGTGTACCCTAGAAGGCAGCAGATGATGGCTCAAGTAGATCCTGCCACCCATCTGAGAGATGTAGATTGAGTTCTGGCTTCAGCCTGGCCCAGGCCTGGCTATTGCAGGCATTTGAAGGGGAATGAATCAGTGGATAGAAGAATGGTATCTCACTTTCAAATAAAATAAAAATAAATAAACATGAATTTAAAAAAAGTAAGAATGAAGATAGTCTCTGAGATCTTTGGGATACCATAAAATGACAATATTTGCATAGTGAGAATTCCTGAGGGGAAGAAGAATAATTCCTGAGGGGAAGAAGGATAATTATTTGATCAAAAATATCTGAAAACTTCCCTAATCTGGAGAAATATATGGATAGCCAAATATGGGAAGCCCTTAGGACCTCATAGATGTGACCAGAAAAAATCCTCACCATAAAACATTATAGTCAGATTCTCAAAAGCATAACATAAAAAGAGCATTCTAAAATTTCAAGAGAAAATTGACAGATTATTTTTAGGACATACCTCATTAGATTAGCAGCCGAGTTTTTGAGAGAAAGCTAATAGGCCAAGAGGGAATGGGACGATAAATCCAAGTTCTGAAAGAAAAGAACTGCCAGCTAAGAATACTAACCCAGCAAAACTATCCTTCATAAATGAAGAGGAAAAAAAAGACTTTCCAAGATAAGTAAAAACTGAAGGAACTCATCAATACCAGAATAGCCTTAAAAAAGATGCTTAAGGGTGTCCTATATACAAAAACAAAGACAACTACCACCATAAAAAATGTGAAAGTATAAAACTGAGTAAAACAAAGGGTATTAAAATTAATAGAGTTGTAAAGAAAAAAAATGATAGCACTAAGCCATAACTTAACATTAATAACTTTGTATATAAATTGGTTAAATTTATCAATTGAAAGATACAGACTGGATGAATGGATAAAGAAACAAAACCCAGAGATATGCAGTGTACAAGAAACAGTAAAGACTCTCACAGGCTGAAAGCAAAAGGATGGGAACAAATGTTCCATGTAAATGTGAACAAAGTGAATGGGAGAGGCTATATGGATATGACACAATGGATTTAAGACAAAACCTGTAAAAAGATAGAAAGATGGTCACTAAATAATAAAGGAATCAATTCAATAGGACGGAGTTACAATAATTTTAAATGTGTATGCAACCTAATGTCAGAGCATCCATTTTAAGCATTTTTTTAAAAATTTTAAATCAGAATTTCATTCTTTTTTTATGCTGAGTAGTATTCCATCAAGTGTATAAACCACATTTTTTAAGATTTATTATATTTATTTGAAAGGCAGAGTTGGTGAGACAGATCTGCTATCTACTGGTTCACTCCTCAGATCGCATGGCCAAAGCTGGACCAAGCTGAAGCCAAGAGCAGGAGCTTCTTCCAGGTCTCTCATGGGAGTGCAGGGGCCCAAGCACTTGAGCCATCTTTGGTGCTTTCCTAAGCATATAGCAGAGAATTGGATTGGAAGAGGAGCAGCCAGTACACGAACTGGCACCCATATGGGATGCTGGCATTGCAAGTGATGGCTTTATTCACAGTGCCACAATGCTGGCCCCATATACCACATTTTTGTCATCCATTCATCAGCAGACTGACACCAAGGTTGGTTTTGTATCTTAGCTATTGTGAATTGAACTACTATAAACATGAGAGTATAGATACCTCTTTCATATGCTGATTTCATTTCCTTTGGATATGTTACCAGGTGTGGGATAGCTGGGTCATTTAGTAGATTTAAATTTTCTTTTTTTGAGGAATTGCCATACAATCTTCTATAATAGTTGTACCAGTTTACATTCACACCAACAATGTATTGTGCCTTTTTCTCTACATCCTCACCAGAATTTGTTCTTTGATTTTGGATGATAACCATTCTTAATAGGGTGAGGTGGTACCCCATTGTGCTTTTTCATTTTCCTGATGACTTGATCCTGAGTTTTTTCATGTGTCTGTTGATCATTTGTATTTCATCTTCTGAATAAGCCTGTTCAAGTCCTTTGCTCATTTCTTGACTGGATTGTTTGTTTTGTTATTGAGTTTCTTGAGCTCCTTATATATTTTGGATATTAATCTTCTTTAAGATGCATAACTTGTAAATATTTTGTCCCATTCTGTCAGTTGCCTCTTCACTTTGTGGAGTGTTTCCTTTGCTGTTCAGAATCTTCTTAGCTTGATGCAATCCATTTGTCCACTTTTACTTTTATTGCTTGTGCTTCCTAGGTCTTGTCCAAGAAGACTTTGCCAAGGCCAATGTCTTACAGCATTTCCCACATTTTCCTCTAGTAATTTGATGGATTGAGGGCTTGGGTTTAGATCCTTGATCCATTGTGCATTGATTTTTGTATAGGGTGTGAGATACAGGTGGTCTTTCAAACTTCTGCATGTGGGAATCCAATTTTCCTAGTACTATTGTTGAAGAGTCTGTCCTTTTTCTAGGTAGTGCTTTTAGCTTGTTTGTCAAAGGTTAATTGATTGAAGATTAGTGGATTAATTTCTGGGGTTTCTACTTGTTACATTGATCTACATGTTTATTTTTGTGCTGTACCAGGCTGTTGGGGTAGTAATAGCTATGCAGTATGTCTTGAAACCTGATACTGTGATGTCTCAGGCTATTTCTGTTATTTAAGACTGATTTGGCTGATTCTGGGTCTTTTGTGTTTCTATATGAGTTTGAGGTTTGGTTTTTCTAGTTCTGTGAAGAATGCCTTTAATATTTTTATTGGGATTGCATTTGATCTGTAAATTGCTTTGTTAGTATGAAGATTTTCATGATATTAATTCTTCTAATCCATGAACATGGAAAATTTTATCATTTTTTGATGTCTTGTATTTCATTAACTGTTTTGTTTTTCATTTTATTTTCATTAATTTTTTTGTAATTTTCATTGTAGAAATATTTTACATCCTTGATTTTATTTATCCCAAGACATTTAAGTTTTTTTTTGTAACCCTTGTGAATGGGGCTGATCTTACAAGTTCTTCCTCAGCAAAAACATTGGTGTGTAAGAATGCTATTGATTTTTGATTTTTTTAGATTATTTTTATTGACAATACTTATACATATTTATGGGGTACACTTTAATATTTTAAAACATACATAGATTTTAATTATCACTTCATATATTCAAGATTTATTTGTAGTATGAACATTCAAAAGTCTTTCTTCTAACTATACTGAAAAATACAGTATGTTATTGTTACCCTTACCCTATCCTGTAACTTTGTCGAATTGTCTTATGAGTTCCAATAGTCTCTTAGTAGAATCTTTTGGTTTCCCTTTGTAAAGGATAATGTCTTCTGCAAATAGGAATAATTTGACTTCCTCCCTTCCTATTTGTATCCCTCTGGTTTGTTTTTCTTGTCTATGGCCCTTGCCTATATTTTTGCTGAACCATGATCTTCTTAGTTTTCACTTGTTGAAATGTTTTATTTAGTAGAGCATTAAGCCTTTGACTATAATGTAAATTTAAAATGTTATCTCAAAAATTAAAAAGAAGGTCCAGCATTGTAGTGTAATGGGTAAAGCTACCAACTACTACGCTAGAATCCCATATAGGAGTCAGTTTGTGTTCCTGCTCCTCTACTTCCAATCCAGTTCCCTGCTAGTGCCCTAGGAATAGCTTTAGAAGATGGTCCAAGTGTTTTGGTCCCTGCCACCCACATGGGAAATCCAGATAAAACTCGTGGCTTCAGCCTGGCCCAGCCCTGGCCATTGAGGCATCTGGGGAGTGAACCAGCAGTTGAAAGATATTTCTCTTTGTCTCTCCCTCTCTAACTCTGACTTTAACATAACTAAATCTTTTTAAAAATTATGAAAGAGAAAGAATGGTGTAGGGAAGGAAGAAGTGAGGTATCATTTTATTATTACATCTGTGGCTATGGACTACCTTTAATCTCTTCTTGTATAAATATCACATTAACATGAGAATTGATGAGAAAAAAGAAAGGCAGAGAAATACAGAGAGATGTTCCATCCACTGACTGACTCTACAAACACCTACAACAGATGGGGGTCCAACAGGCTGTAACCAGGAGCCTGGAACTCATTCTGGGTCTCCCATATGGGCGGCAGGGACCAACTACTTGATGACCCATCACAGGCTTAAGCATCTGTTGCCTTCAATGGTGTGCCTTGGTAGGAAGTTGGATTGGAAGTGTAGCGTACTTCTGGTTAGCAACCTATAGCTTATTGATTATTATCAAAATCAAAATTATCTTGGGAAATATAAATTAAAAGTAATTTCTTTAGTGCCTGCTATGTATAGGATACTGTTCGTATGTTTTGATGTCATTAGTCTTTCCTAGCCTTTTAAAAGTAATAACATATCTCTAACTTTTCATTTCCTCTATGGGAAATCTTTTGAACCTGCATCCTTGTCAGATTTCAATGAATGGTGAAAATAGTTTCAAAATTGTGTCTGAGATTTTGTGTAAGATGTGTTGATTTCTGTAGAAAGGGCTCATTTTTTTTTAAAAAAAGATTTATTTATTTATTTGAAAGTCAAAGCCACACAGAGAAAGGAGACGCAGAGAGAGAGAGAGAGGTCTTCCATCCGATGGTTCACCCCCCAATTGGCTGCAATGGCCGGAACTGCACTGGTCCAAAGGCGGGAGCCAGGAGCTTCTTCCAGGTCTCCCATGTGGGTGCAGGGGCCCAAGTACCTGGGCCATCTTTCACTCTTTCTCAGGCCATAGCAGAGAGCTGGATCGGAAGAGGAGCAGCTGGGACTAGAGCTGGCACCCATATGGGATGCTGGCACTTTAGGCCAGGGTTTTAACCCACTGAGCCACAGCACCAGCCTCAGGGCTCATTGTTTTAAAAGTAGATCCTCAAAGAGTATTTGACCCCTAAAAGATTAAGACCCACTACTGTATAGGTGACAACTGCCACCAATAATGGTGCTTTCTCTTTCCCAAACCAACTAAACTGAACTTTGTATATCTAAACGAGACAGAAAAAATATGTTATAATGCATTGGTTATGGCAGTTAGGTCATTTTATTTTTAAAAATTTATTTATTTGAAAGGCAGAGAGTTACAGAAAGGCAGAGGCAGAGGGAGGGAGGAAAGCAGGGAGGGGTCTTCCATCCACTGGTTCACTCCCCAGATGACTGCAACAGCTGGAGCTGGGCCAATCCAAAGCCAGGAGCTTCTTCCGTGTCTCCCACACAGATTCAGGGGCTCAAGGACTTGCCCATCTTCTACTGCTTTCCCAAGCCATAGCAGAGAGCTGGATCGGAAGTGGAGCAGCAGGGACTTGAACCTTGAACTGGCACCCATAAGACAATGCCAGCTCTTCAAGGGGTGGCTTTACTAACTATACCACAGCACTGGCTCCAGTTAGGGCACTTTATTTTTATTACAAACACCTAGAGTTCAAAAGCCATTCTGTATATTTATGATTTTTAATAGCAGATATAAACTTTTATTTTTCTTTATTGCTTCAAATTTCTGCTATGTTTATTATTTTTATCTGTTAATTCACAAATGGCCACTAAGAGCCATCATTTGCCACATAATACATACCATGGGAAAAAAATCCACCAGATAATTTTAAGGGATAACTTTCCATTGAATATTTTCATATCTCAGGGCACAAGTTACAAATTTTATGTGCCATATAGCAAGCCACTACACACAGCAGTGTCACAGTAAAAACAGAATTCAAAGTGGTTCATAATTGACAGTGTTTGATGAATGGTCCTTACTTTGCCCCTTTGTTCCTCCTTCTGGCGTCTATTGTGATAGTATTACTTGTTATTACTTGCCATTACTTGTATTATATATAGTTCCTGTCATTAACAACTGTCCATTTGCTTCTAGCTTAATTAGTTCTATAAGGTTTTGACATTTATTTCACTATGACCCCTATCTATACATCTTTGCATCTTATGAACAGTCTAGTTGAAATTGAAAACAGGAAGGGGCTCTTCTTTATCTGCATTCTATAAAGTGATATGGGCAGGCCTTAAATTACAGGCTATGTATTTAATATTTTATATGATATGTATGGGAATTGGGAATAGCTGATTGTGCTGAATCTGAAACTTTGACCTTAGAAGCATCATGTTTTTACCAGCCAAGTTAACTACTCTAGGAAAATAAGGCACAAACATAATAACATAAGAAGAAATTGTTACTGTGGGAGAAAAATGAGCTAATTATGGTAAAAATATTTCAGCAGGAACAACATCACATTCTTTTCAAGTGAAATCATGAATGGAGGTAAACCAATATTTCCAAAATTATTGACACTCTACATACAATGTGTGTGTTTTTCTTGGCGTTAAATGTTTTTTCCAGTAAATCAGATTCATTCTGTTTGGCAGGATTTTCAGAAAGAGCATGAGGTTATTTGTGGGATGAGTGTTTGACAAGTTCACACAATGTACAGTTCAAAGTTCAAAGTTGAAATTGCAGTACTATTTTTCTTGACGAACTCTCTTTGGCAAATTGCCTAGGAAAATTCTGGTAGGTTTCCATGCTTCCCACCCAATATTCAACTAGTATTATAAAATCAGTCATCAGCTGGATAACTAGTTGCTCTCAAGTTATTTTTCTGAACAAGATGACTCTTTACTAGCCTTGTTGAAACAATAAGGGCTCATTTAATTGAAAGACTCGACTACTCTGTTGCTAAAAATTGGAGGAAAAACATGCATGTTACACATTTATCTTCTATTACTATATTACTGGTAAGACATAGTTTTCGAAATACTTAATCTACATATATCAGTATGAAATCAAATTAGGAACCACCCAGAAATGATTTGGCTTTAACTTTATTTAATGACATGTTTCTGCTACATTTCTACGGTGCTATTGACATCCTTGGCTTGTTCATTTATTTTGGTGGCAATGGTGCTGAAATTTTATGTCATTTTGAACTATGAAATTAGTTTTATAGAAATATTATACATTTGGATAGTGTAGACTCAGATTAATCATTATCACATGAATCTAAAATTTGATTTTAAGAATGTGAATATGGTATGAGATATTGAGAAACTAATGTAATTCTAGTGGAGTTCTTTAGTGTCTTTAAATAGAATTAAGTATTACTTTTTGAAAGAAGTTGAATTGGGATTAAGAGCTTTAACTTCTAATGTTTCATTACAAGAAAAATATTGTAGAATGGCTGTATTTGTGGATGTGTGTGATTTGGGTAGAATAAATCATATGGATGATAAATATGGTATCAGAACTGCACATTTTAAAGTCCTATTTCCAAGTTTTCAATATATTATCACTCTCTGAATTTTGCATTTGAATTAGTGTCATTAAGAGCATGAAGGCTTTTAGCAATATTCTATATTAAAATAATCTAGCAATGTTCACATTTACTGTATATTTTATAGTCTAGTCCCTGAGAATTTATTAATGACCAAGAAAATGATTTCTGCAGTTAATAGGTTTACTGTAAGATTGGAGACAATAAACAATTAAATTCGGTGGCCAATTCTCAGTTCTGATGCTACTTGACTTTCCAGCAGTATTTGATGTATCTGATTCTTTCCTTTACTTTGCAATGCTTTCTTCACTTAGCTTTGGGATTTTCCCAGACTTTCTTATGTTGCTATTTATTCTCAACCTCCTTTGTGAGTCTTGCTATCTTCCAGCTTTCTTTCTGTTGAAATGCTCTAGAGCCCAGACCCTGAGTTTCTCCTCCCTACCTTCATTGTATGCTAACGATTTAGATCCCAAGGATGTATTATGGTGCATTGGTAGAGTTTTAGACAGTGAGTTAGAGAGACAGAGAGAAAGGTCTTCCTTCTGTTGGTTCACTCCCCAAATGGCCACCATGGTTGGCACTGCACTGATCCAAAGCCAGGAGCCAGGTGCTTCTTCCTGGTCTCCCATGTGGGTGCAAGGATCAAGCACCTGGGCCATCCTCCACTGCCTTCCCAGGTCACAGCAGAGAGCTGGACTGGAAGAGGAGCAACCAGGACAGAACCGGCGCCCCAACAAGGACTAGATCCCGGCACTCACATAGGGTGCCGGCGCCACAGGTGGAGGATTTGAAAATACATACTTTAAAATTGTACTTTGTCCTCGTACAACTGCCTACTTAGTGGCCTGCCATTCACTCTTGCCTGTTCTCCAGATTCATTATTGATTTCTTTACTCCATGCAATCTCCTGTCGATCGTGTGAACTCCTGCGAGTCCCTCCCAAGTTTGTTTATCCTGAATGTTTTTCCATTTCAGTAAATGGCAACTCCAACCAAACATCCAGGACTTGTCACTTCTACCTCTGTCTCTCTCCCAACACATCTTCTTATCCATCGTCTTTCCACGTTAGCCCTTGATTTCTCCACTTTAGCCATGTTAGCCTCCTTATAATTCCTCTGGTACTCCAGGTATTTTTTAGCCTCAAATCTTTTCCCTGGGAGTCTTTTTTCCCCAGATATTCTCATGGCTTACTTCCTCACACCCTTCACCAAATACACATCAGTGGATATTATCTGATCAATTTATTTAAAAACTACAATCCTTTCCCCTGTAGTAGCTACCTCTTCCTCATCTGTATCCCCCAAGTTTTTATTTTTTACATTTGTTCATGCATAACATTTTACACACACACACACACACATCTTTATACCGAGTGCTGGTTCTTCCCCACTAATGTGTACTCTGTGAGCAGGAACTTGAGTCTGTTTTGTTCAGTGTCTGGAGTTGTATCAGGTTTGCAGTAGATTCTCCATTGAATGTGGGTTCCAATAGCAGAGACACCACATCTCTGCCTTCTTCTTCTTTCCTGTCTACCTCCCTCTCTTCTTTCCTTAATTCTTCTTTTTCATTCTTTTTCCCCTTTTCTCCTTGTAATTCTCCTCCTCCTTCTCCCTTCCTCCTCTTCCTCACCTTTCTCATCCTCTTCCTCCCTTTTTACTGCCTTCACCCAGTACCCCTTCCTTCTTAACAGCCTTGGAGAAGTCACTGAGTTAAGGCCAGTTTTCTATTTCTGGTTGTCTGGTTTAGTAGTCACTTGAGAATGTGGAAAAATTCTCTAGTCTCCATAAGAGGTTGGCTGCCTCTGATGTCACAGAGAAGTCTTCGTGTTCAGGATTGTTCTTCATTAACCTTACCTCTTTTTTTTTAATTTTTATTTTATTTTATTTATTTTATTTTTTGACAGGCAGAGTGGACAGTGAGAGAGAGAGAGAGAGAGATAGAGAGAAAGGTCTTCCTTTTTGCCATTGGTTCACCCTCCAATGGCTGCCGCAGTAGACGCGCTGCTGCCGGCACACCGCGCTGATCCAATGGCAGGAGCCAGGTGCTTCTCCTGGTCTCCCATGGGGTGCAGGGCCCAGGCACTTGAGCCATCCTCCACTGCACTCCCTGGTCACAGCAGAGAGCTGGCCTGGAAGAGGGGCAACCGGGACAGGATCGGTGCCCCGACCAGGACTAGAACCCGGTATGCCGGCGCCGCAAGGCAGAGGATTAGCCTATTGAGCCGCGTCGCCAGCCAGAAGTGGTTTGTTCTTATAATGAGTCTCAGAGCTGTTACATGCTAACCCAATTTTGTATGGCTCTTCTCTACCTCCTGCCATACTGTGTTGCTGTCCATACTGGTACATTGTAAGCTCCATAAGGATAGAACCATTTTCTGAACACCAAGGTTTAAAACAGTACCTGATTCACAAAACTAACACAGTAACTCTTTTCTGAATGAATGGATGTCTGACTCTAACTTGTGAATACAGATAAGAACATCTAAAATAAAATAAAAATGGAAACTTTTATGATGGTAAAATATTTGGAGTCAGCACCTAGTTTTTCCTTTCACTTATTTTATCTAAAGTAAGTCCCTGTAGATTTTTGGCACGAAAATTTCTAGTTTCTAGTTCTTACACCACCTATGCCCTGTTTTTTCTGTATTTTTTCTGTAGTAACGGAAGTCTGGAGTTCGAGGGAGGGGAATAAGTTGCCTTGGTTTGCCATCTTTCCTAGAGTATTTTCATTAATATCTATTTTTAGTAAAAATAATTTCTTCTATTTTTCACTCATTGTATATTCTGATGAGAGTACTAGATGACCTGGTCTGAAAGGATGAATATTTACTGTCATCAAGGAGACTTTATAAAAGATGTGTTCTTGGTGTGGCATGGAGGATATCAAGCAGTTGTATTTTTGCGCCTATTGTCTTAAATTTATTCTGTTCTTCTGTTCCTAAATATATAAAAATGCAAAGGAAAAGACTCATAGAAGGCTAAAATAATAGTTTTTTTCCTAAGGTGCTATATTCTAGGAACTATGGGTGTGTTGTGTACTTGAATGAATAAAATATATACTTTATATTTGTATGTAGATGACTTATTAATGAAAATTAGCCTCCTAAAGAATACATACCAATGTCTGTAGCTATGGGTTTCTGCAAATAATCTGTGATATTAGTTAAATTCAACTAGGAGTGGAAAGATAGAAAATAGAAATGTTTGTGGAGACATAGAACATATTACCTGAAGAAAAAAATAGCTTCAACTACTGCTTTTCTAAAGTTCTAAGAATTAGTTAATTATTATTCTTCAGATAAAAGCACAAATGGCTTTGATGGTGGTAAACAAATTGTTTGCTTGTTTGTCACTGATTTAAATTATTGGGGAAAACATTCCAGTTTTAAGCAAATGGTTACTTATATCACAAATTCATGTGACATGTTACTTTTAACCAAAATTTTATGTGTGGAGTACTTGGCTATCAATTCAGTATTATATAAAAATAATATGAATATATACCAATATTTTCATTTGCTTTTGGAGTGACTTTTTCATTCAAGCAGTTTTAAAAAAGGACACTCAATTTGCATAGTTCATTTAAAGTTATTTTAACAAAAAATTAACTTGAAAAAGCTGTACTTTCTTTATAGTCATTGGGAATTATGTTGAAAATATTTCAAGTATTATATTCACAACCTTTATTAGATGGACCTCATGCTTCAGGTTGCCAGTATCATTGAATAAAGTGTTACCAACTTCTGTTCTAAGATCGTATGTCATACTTTAATCTCTTTGGTGTCAAAAACACATATATGATCTCATAGCAGATGCTCAATAAATATTTATTAATTGATCAGTTCATTTATTCTTTTATATAAAAACTATCAAATTACATGCTACATCTCATTTAATGCAAATGTAAACTATAATTTACATTTATACTTCTGAGATCAGACAAGATCAGGCGTGTTCAGGGTGGTATGACCATAGACCACATTTATACTAAAATTTTTATTTTGTATGTTATAGCTTACAAAATACTCTGTAAATATCAATAGTTACTATACTAGAGAAACTGCCCTTAAAACTATTATCTAATCAACTTATTTCTTGTTATAAATATTTGTTCACAATAAACTAAAATGCTAGATCCACATAAATATCACTGGTTTTAAATTTATAGTAAAAACTATTTTTTCCCTGACATCTGTCTCCCTTTCTTCCATAAAGGAAAAATTTTGTTCATTGTTCTCTTTTAAGGACCCTAGATACCACCTACAGACTGTAATGAGAAAGGACTAAACTTCTGTTTTCTTTATGTACTATATTTGATTCTTATTATGATTCCAAGACTACATCCAAATAAGATGGGATTTGGTGTCAGAAGTGAAGTTTAAAAAGTGCTATGTTTAGCAGTTAAGAGACAGGAGGATGAGACACAGGTGCTGGAGATGGAAAAGCTGATTGCTTCTTAAGGGTGCTAAAGCCAAACCTTAGTATCACTGTAGCTTGCAATATCCTAAAACATAGACCACATGCTAACCAAGACCATAAAACTAGGGGAAATCATAAGAAGACAGCAGAATCTTGATGTGTGTTCACTACTTCTTGTTCTTTCAGTAAATCCTATAGCAAAAATGAAATCAGCTTCGAGTTAGCTAGTATGCAAGCAGAGGGAAAGGAACCCAGTTCTAAGAAAGGCTCCTTGTGCTGGGTTACCAAAATAGTTTCACTGAGAGTCCTGTAATTTGAGGCCCTGAAAGGTTGAAAAACTCAACTCCTTCTGTACTCCAAACCAAAGTAATTATAATTGGTAACTTCAAAGGTACTGTTTTAGTAGGAGATAAACTCAGTGCTTTGGTAGATTTAGGAACCAGAGCAGAGGTAAAAACAAATTAAAGGTATTGCTTTCCCACCCAAGCAAAATGGTTCAGGTAGCCTGGATGCAGCATTCATACACAAAGTGGGTGAGAAAAGCACATGAGTCATGCGGATAAGAAAAGCGTCTTTATACTTAAAAATGACATCTAGATTAAATCTTTGGCTATAGTATTTACATAGGGAATTTATCCAAAACAAATTGCCTAGAAGCCTACTAGGTTTTTGAGGGAATTGTATGGATAAAGAACAACAACATGGCCTGCAAAAGCCCGTAACTGTTCAATCTTCAAGATAATCACTGCACTGCCAAACCTGGACCAGCAAGAAGTAGTCTACAACAACTTTGAAGTCTCCAAGAAAGAACTAAGGCTTTGCAAGGATATGAACTTTTTTTTTTTTCAAAGCAAAATCAAGGCTTCCAGATGGGTCTAAGCAAGATGCTTGTATCTGGTGGGATGCGATTATTGCCATGTCCCAGTGTCTGCTATGTGTTTCTCCCCTTTTCTCATGAGAGTTTGGATTGCTGTATCTAATTTCACCATAGGCCTAGGTACAAGCCATGAGGTTAATTTTTTTTTAAAGATTTATTTTATTTATTTGAAAGACGGAGAGAGAGTTAGGTCTTCCATTCAGTGGGTTGCTCCCCAGATGGCCTCAATGGCCGCAGCTGTGCCAATCTGAAGCCAGGAGCCAGGAGCTTCTTCCGGCTCCCTCACATGGGTGCAGGGGCCCAAGGACTCGGGCCATCTTTTACTGCTATCCTAGACCATAGCAGAGAGCTGGTTCGGAAGAGGAGCAGTTGGGACTAGAGCCGACACCCATATGGGATGCTGACGCTTCAGGCCAGGGCTTTAACCCGCGGCACCACAGTGCCAGCCCTGCCATGAGATTTCACACCCATTTTTAAATATCTCCAGAGGTGAGAGAATTTATCTGGGTGCAGTAATTGATGGGACTTTGGATATTTCTCTTTTGTAGAAGTTGATGAATTCGTTCTATATAAAAGATGTGCATGGATTTTTGGGTTGTCAAATGGGTATATTGTGGTGAAGAATGTTAGCTGTACTCAAATTTCCATTATTTCCTTCTTTCATAGCAGTACACTCCTAATTTTTGGATATTCATAGGATTCTAAAAATAAGTTTTCTTATCTCCCTTGCAGTTAGATGTGGCCATATTATTTTTATATGATCAGTTGGATGTAAGGAGACTTGGCAGGTATAAAATTTGAGATACATTTAAAAGGAAAGGGTGTTGCCTTTCTGCAGTCTTACTCTGTAATAATTTTTTTGGAATTTGCACAAGGTATTGAGCTACCTTGTAATGAGAGATAGGGATGATTTTTTAGGGGAAGGTAGAGCAACAAAATATGTATAATAATGCTGCAACACAAATTTCATCAGTTCTCATGTGATATTAATACAAAGAGAAAAGATTCAGTGTAGTTCATAGATACAATTCTAAGAATATGATATTTCTTTTCTCCTTCTTCTCTTCCTCCCTCCCTTTTCAATTTTTGAGATAATGTGTTTTTAATTTACATTACACTCCAAGGCTTAATATTCCACTAAACAGTTCAACACATAAAAAGTAAAAAGAGCGGCCGGCGCCGTGGCTCGACAGGCTAATCCTCCGCCTTGCGGTGCCGGCACACCGGGTTCTAGTCCCGGTCGGGGCACCGATCCTGTCCCGGTTGCCCCTCTTCCAGGCCAGCTCTCTGCTGTGGCCAGGGAGTGCAGTGGAGGATGGCCCAAGTGTTTGGGCTCTGCACCCCATGGGAGACCAGGAGAAGCACCTGGCTCCTGCCATCGGAACAGCGCGGTGCGCTGGCCGCAGCACGCTACCGCGGCGGCCATTAGAGGGTGAACCAACGGCAAAGGAAGACCTTTCTCTCTGTCTCTCTCTCTCTCTCACTGTCCACTCTGCCTGTCAAAAAAAAAAAAAAAAAGTAAAAAGAGCATAATTCAGCAGCAGTATAGGCCAGGGCTGTAAACAATAATCAAATGAAAAGATGTCAGTTTAGTCTGTAAGATCTGATCCATATAGCTCTCATTTTCTCTTAGGACTGTAGAGCTGGTCAGCATAAGTATATTGCTTGTAGCTCAGAGTTGTGATAGATAAATGACTGTGGTGAACTATCTTACAGTAAGTGCTACACAACTGACATCATTTGGTGGAAGAAGTTGAGGTGATGTTTCTAAAGTATTATATAATATTAAGTGGAAGTGGATGACGAGATCCTTGTCAGTGCTGGTGGTGTATATGAAATCTTGTTGTTTTTCACCTATCTTATAGAACTTTAGAATACCTGAAATTTTACCTTATGTGCGCACTGATAAATTAGCTTGGCATAGTTGAATAAATAATGACTGGAGACTATCACTTCTGAGCTGGAGATGAAAGGCAATTTATTACTCAGTAACAGAAATAGCCAAATTAAGTACAAAAGATGTTGAAATTCTCTAAAACCCATTTCCTATATGGGGACACAAGAAGGAAGAATTAGTCCTTGTACATTCAGTCAGTTACATTACAGAATAGGAATCTTGACAAATAACCTCTTTTTAAAATAAAAGGCAGTAAGCCTTCCTGCCTTTTGCTCCAGAGATGAGACGCTATCTTCATCTTCCAATGTGGTTAGCAAACCTACCTTTTAGTCTAGTGGTCAATACTACATCTTCCAAGGCTGCTCACTATCCAAACATCCTTGAAGAGTTTTTTCTGGAACAAAAAGCAGTATCTGTGTAGTAACTTGTGGAAATACAAGGAACCTCTAGAGAACTGTATTTCAAACTTCTCTTGCCAAAGTCATTAGTGACATTCTAAAGAGCATTTTTATCTAGTCATCTAACTAGGCCTCTCTGTATTTTACAGCAATTTATTTGCCATTTCATACTCATCCTCCCTCCCCCTCCCCAACTTCCTTCTGGCTTCAGTTACACCATTTTTGTTGAACTTTCTTTGTATGCCTCTGGCCTTTTATTCATTTTTCCTTTGATTAATCAAATACATGTTGAGCTTTTAGTATGTTCCATGCAGTCTTGTAGGTACTGAGAAGTGAACAAAACAGTGAAAGCATCTTTGCATTCATGAATATTGCAGTCTAGTTGGGGAAGCCGGATAATAAACAAGATAACTAAGTAAAGTGATACATAAAATATTAGGTGGAAGCAAGTTCTAAGGAGACCATGAAGGGATAAGAAAAGGGTGAACAAAGAGATTAGAGCGACTGCAGTTTGAGAGCAAAGACTTCAACCAGAAGGTAGCATTTGAACAGAAGCCTGAAGGAAGTTAGCACAACATGAAGTTATTTGGGGCAGAATGGATGAAAGAGGTCTAGGAAAGGACAACAGGAAATGCAAAGACCTTGAGCTTGGAATGGCCTAGTGTGATGTGGAGTAGTGGGAAGGTTGCTGTTGGTTCTCTGTTTTACAGAGTTCCTAGAGGTCATCCTAACTCTGACAATGTAAGCTTTCTTTCTTTTCTGCAAATTAATGTTTTTTGGGGTGTATTTACATATGAGGGTATTTCCATTTCATGGAAAAATGGAATGAAAAGGTTATTTTGGTGCAAAAATTTATTTGAAAATCATACATGGTTTTTTTTTTTTTTGTAATATGCATTTTCAGTGAACTTTTTGGAGAACCACTCATACCGAAAGATTATTTAGGTTTTTTTAAAAAGGTAATTTGCTATGTAATATTTTTCTTTCATCACAGGTTTGAAATGTTACCTTTGCTATAAAATAAATTCCCATCTGTGTCAGGTTTTATTTTTTATTTTCTTTTTCATTCATCTGTTTGTCTGTTTTTGTCTGTGTTCCTCAATATGTATTTCAACTACCATAATATCTTTTTGATTACTGGGTGTATTCTTAGGTCCTTTTTTCTTTTCAATTGAATATTAGCTGAAATTTTCTGTAATTTCTCACCAGTATTTAGAAAAGCTACCTATTTTCAGATAAGTTTATTTTATTGTTAGTGTCATATAAAACAGTCCTCTAGTCTACTCTTTTAGGTTTTCTTGCTAAAGAACTTAACTATTTACTATACTTTTAAATTCGACTTCTCCTTTTTGATATTTATTTTATTTCTTTCTCTTGACTAATTTTCTTTATTAGTACATTTTAAAAAAGATTTATTTATTTATTTAGAAGTCAGAGTCAGAGAGAGGCAGAGGCAGAGAGAGAGAGAGAGAGGTCTTCTATCTACTGGTTCACTCCTCAAATGGCTGCAATGGTTGGAGCCAGGCTGATCCTAAGCCAGGAGCCAGGAGCTTATTCTCCAGAAGCACCCATGTGGGTGTGAGGGCCCAAGGACTTGGGCCATCCTCTACTATTTTCCCAGTTCACAGCAGGGAGTTGCATGGGAAATAGAGCAGCTGGGCCTCCAACTGGTGCCCATATGGGATGCCTGCACAGTAGGCAGCGGCTTTACCCGTTATGCCACAGTGCCAGCCCTCCTTTATCAGTACATTAAGAATAGTATTAAATTATGGTAACGATCATGGAGATATTTAGTTTGTTTCTTATTCTAAAGAGAGTACATTCCATGTATCATCCTTAAGCATACTATAATTGTTTGAATCATATTTGTTATCAGACTAAGGAAACATCCAACTTCTGTGCTAATAGTTTATGAATTTAAGAATCTGATATGAATTCTGGCTACAAATACGTGTTGACATCTACTGGGATCACATGATTTTCTTTGACATAGTTATTTATTACACTGATAAAGCTCCTGTTACTGAATCACCATTTTATTAAAGAAAAAAGTGTATATGTATGGTGTTAAGTTGTCCTCTTTAAACCTTTTAGTTCTTTTCTTTTTTGCTCTGCTCTGGAGGTTGTAAATGGTATCCATCCTTTTGATGATTGTGTTGCAGGATGTGGTCACCAGATAGAAAACCTTGAGATGGACTAGAAGACCTTGAGATGGACAGTAGCATACTCAATGTGTTAGGGACTTCATCGTTTGTGGGCAGTGCAGGATTGGACAGAGGGAGAAGTGGAGGTGTTGTGCATATCATTGTAAGCCTCAGCCAAACATGTATGGAACTCTCTGAAGTTGTTCATAGCTGTGTATGGTAGGATATAGAGGAAAAAGTCAGGGGAATGTGCAGCATTCTTTATTCTTGTGTCAGGCAGTCATAGGACATAGAGATCTAATACACAAAGAGGCAAGCACACGTTCTTTTAAACCCATGGAAATCCTCCACAGGGGTCTGAGATCTGAGTGTTGCCTGCCAACAGCAGTCCCAGAAACAATCAAAATAAGTTGTTTCTGTAAAGACGATCTGAATGTCACTTAAAAGTATTCACCCCATCTAATTCTTAACTCTCTAGGTAACTCTTCTAACTATGTAATTTTGTTCTTTCATCACTCTGATTTGTGTATCATTGAGTCTCCAAGCCATCTTTACAGCTCAGACCCTACTCTTGAGTTCTAGGTCCAGAAATATAACTGCCCTCTTGCTGTTTCTTTTAGTATTACCTTTAGCATCTCAAATTTCATAATATAAGAAGGAAACGATTTTCTTTCTCAGTTTCTGCTACCAACTCTATTACTTTTCTCAAGTAATAAAATCATGATCCATTCTACCACTCAAGCTAGAAATATGGGAGAAAATAATATCAGTGATTCCTAATCTGGAAATTTAATAATGGATTCTCAGATTAGTGAACTCCTGATTGATTTGATGTTTGTAATCTATGTTTGTAGCATCTTAAGCGTGTGTTTTAATGGACCATGGCTTTTTATATTTTTGAAGTATTTTGTGATACAAAAAGAATTAAGCAGAATTTTAAGACATTTCTTTTATATAACCTCATTCTATAACATCAGTCACCAAGTTATGTTGATTTTCCCTACTGATATATTTTTATCAATAACTCAACCCTTGTCTTTAATCACTTACTCTGTCTTATGTGGGTTAGTGACCATTGTTTTATTACCCCCCAGAAGCTTTTTATTTAAGGAAAACAAACTTCATGCATTTCATAAATACAACTTCAGGAATATAGTGATTCTTCCCACCATATCTACCTTCCCACTCACACTCCCACCCCTCTTCTTCCTCCTTCTCCTATTCCTATTCTATGTTTTACTAGGATCTATTTTCAATTAACTTTATACTCATACAATTAACTCTTTACTAAGTAAAGAGCTCAACAAATTGTATGGACAAAAAAAAACTTGTTCCTTAACAGTTGAGACAAGGGCTGTTCAAAGTCATTGCATCTTGAAGAGTCAATTCCACTTCTATAGTGGTTTTTGATTTGTGTTTCCCAGATGGCTAGTGATTCTGAGCATTTTTTCATGTGTCTGTTGGGTTCTATTTTTGATTCTGACTTTGGGTCCAGTTTTCTGCTAGTGCAGACCCTAGAGTGCAGTAGTGATGACTCAAGTAATTGGATTTCTACCACTCATGTTGAAGACCTGGGTTATATTTTTAGCTCCTAGCTTAGGACCCATCAAATCCCAGGGTTTTTAGAAATATGGGGAGTGAACTAGCGGATGGGCACTCTCTCTATGTCTGTCTGTCTCTCAGATAATATTGAAAAATTAAATAAAAGTTAAACAGTGACATTGAATGTAATTGAAAAAAAAAACCACATCTTTGGGCTTTGTTTAATGTAACATACTCTATTTTCAGTTTCAAGTCATCTTTAGAGGTCAAATTGTGAATTCAGTGGTTAATAATGTTATGCTTACTATAGTTTCAATGATATCTGATTACTTTAAAGTTTACTCTATGTGGACGAAATGGTCATTTTTCCCATTCAATTATTGTTTATAGCCATGTCTATAAACCCTACAAACCATTGTCTATAAACCCTATAACACCCTAGGAAACTAAGGCTTTTGCTTTTTTACTTGTTAAATTTCTTATTCAGTGAAGTATTAAGCATTTTATTGTAATGTAAATTTAAAATGTTATCTCAAAAACAATTGGAAAAGGAAAGAGGGTAGGAGGGAGAAAGGAAATATCATTACGTTCTTAGAATTGTATCTACAAAGAACATTAAATCTGGTAAAAACTGATTAAAATTTTTTAAAAAGCCTTTAAAATGTGCATAATATGGTAAAATTTTTCTTTTAAGGCCTGTTAAACTAAAATCCATGTGTTAAATACACTTATATACACAATTTGCTCAATCCCAAATTAGCAAAAGCTATAATTCAACGCATAAATTACTCTTAAATGTGTGCTTTGCATTTTTCTTTCAAAGAAAATTAAGGAGTTAAACAAAGAAAAAGAAAAGACTCTACCTGAAGTATAATTTAAACAGAATTATCTGAATTCTGATAATTCACTAAGAAAGTCATTTCCTACAACTGCAATACAAGCAAAAAATTTCATGTGTTACCACCTACTTATGTGGACAAATTGCTATTATGAAAAATGGAAGGAGACCATAATTAAAAAGTCTTGATAAAGATTTGTGTATAGCCATTGCAAACATAAAGCCATATACTAGAACATTATGTCCACAGAAGGAATCTTATGTTTCTTATTAAATTATGGAAAAAAAACTTCAGTAATTCACGTTTACATCCAGTATTTAAAATCTTCCTTAATATAATACTTTGTTTGCAGTTTGTGATAATAAATTTTGCAAAGAAAATACAGTCTTTTCACCAAACCCCATGTTGATGTCTCAAATTAACTTTAGTGAAAAATTTTATTTTTTGAGTTATTAAATGTGGTTTTAGGGGCTGGAGCTGTGGTGTAGTGGGTTAAGCCTCTGCCTGCGGTGCCAGCATCCCATATGGGTGTTGGTTCTAGTCCCACCTGTTCCTCTTCCTATCCAGCTCTCTGCTATGGCCTGAGAAAGCAGTAGAGGATGGCCCAAGTACTTGGGCTGCCACACTCACGTGGGAGACCTGGAAGAAGCTCTTGGTTTCTGACTTCAGATTTGCCCAGCTTCGGTCATTATGGCCATTTGGGGAGTGAACCAGTGGATGGAAGACCTTTATCTCTGTCTCTCCCTCTCTCTCTGTCTCTAACTCTACCATTAAATAAATAAAATCTTAAAAATATATGATTGTTAGTAATTTCTTTTTAATTTGTCAGGAAAAGAGAGAATCAGGAATTGGAGGTATGATAAGGGCTAGGAAAAGCCACATCTTTAAATACTGACAATGAAGAAGGTAGAGGTTTCAATGGTTCTGAACTTGCTAAGCTGTTTAAATTGTATTTCAAGTATATACTGAATCTTTGATTTAAAAATTTCTTCCTTCATTTTCTGTGACAACAGTGAACATTCTTATGGTCATGCTGTTTTTGAGCTTTTAAGTATTTGAAATAACTAAAGATTTTCCTCAGACCTGCTGAACCAGTTGGACAATTAATACTTGAATGAAAAACAAGTGCAATACATTTAAAATAGGGGGCTGACATGCAGCAGTTTAAACCACCAAATATGACACAAGAATCCCATATTTGGGTGCTGGCTTGAGGCCTGGCTGCCTTGTTTCCAATCCAGCTTCTTGCTAATGTGCCTGGGAAGACAGCAGAAAATGGCCCAGTACTTGGGCCTGTGCCACTCACCTGGGAGACTAGGATGGAGCTGGCTCCTGTCTTCAGCTTCACCCAGACATGGCTCTTGCAGCCAGTTGGGTATTGAACTAGTGGATGGAAAATCAGTCTCTGTTCCTCTTTCTATTTCTCTTTCTTCTTCCTTGCTCTGTCACTTACCTTTCAAATAAATAAATCTTTACAACAATAGAAAAAGATAAATATTCTTGGTAAGACAGTGAACTTTGTTGATATTTAGATAATTGTGTAGCAATTGGGAAATACACGGCAACTGTTTGTGAGATGGACAGAGCAGCTGGAAGGGGGACTTTAAGTGTTGTACCCAATCCAGCAATGGGCACCCAGTCATTGTCGTGTAAACAGGGGTTGTGTTCCTTTGTTTGGGCTGCAGACTGGGGAGCTTAAACAACAGAAATCAAGTTTCTTACAGTTCTGGAGGCAGAAATCCAAGGTCAATGTGTTGGATCGGTTGGTTTCCTCTGAGGCCTCTCTCCTGTGCTTGCAGATGGCCATCCCCTTGCCATGTTCTTATATGATCTTTTTTTTTCTTTGAGTTTTCATTCCAGGTCTCTTTGTATATATAATTTTTCTGTTGTTTTGGGGATATCAGAGGGTTAGGGTGTGCTCATATGACCTTATTTAACTTTATTTACTTCCTCAAAGTTCCTGTCTCCAAGTATAGTCACTTTCTGGGGTTAGGATTTTAACATGGGAATTTTGGGAGGATACAATTCAGCTCATATTAGAGGTCTATCTGTGCCATTGAGTACATTAGAAGAGCTTATTAAAAAAATTAGTTGTCTTCATATTTTTCATTGTAAGAATCATTTTCACATTATTTAGTGCTGATAAATAAAATATAGTGCTTTTTTATACAGCACAGTCATATCTATCTGAAAATAACTGCTTTCATTGAAACAAAATTTTTAATGCTTGATTTAAATTTGTTTTCTGTCTTTTGATGACTTCCTAGGTTCATTTCCTTTCCTCTGTTGACTGTTTTATACAATTCAAGGGAAGGAAGTTCTTTTTTCTGTTTGACAGGCAGAGATAGACAGTGAGAGAGAGAGAGAGAGAGAGAGAGAGAGAAAGGTCTTCCTTCCGTTGGTTCACCCCCCAAATGGCTGCTACAACTCGCACGCTGCGCCAATCCGAAGCCAGGAGCCAGGTGCTTCCTCCTGGTCTCCCATGTGGGTGCAGGACCCAAGTACCTGGGCCATCCTCCACTGCCTTCCCGGACCACAGCAGAGAGCTGGACTGGAAGAGGAGCAACCGGGACAGAATCTGGTGCCCCAACTGGGACTAGAACCCGGGATGCCGGTGCCACAGGTGGAGGATTAGCCTAGTGAGCCGCGGCGCCGGCGGGGAAGAAAGTTCTAATGATAGATGGCTTATGATAGTCTCTTCTCACGTTCACCCGTTGTTCTAAAACTGTTATTGGTAAGGTTGGAGCCTAGTTAAAAACTGACCGCATTAATTATATAATTGTCCAATAAAATACCCCAACAATCTAAATCCTGTGCCTCTTACCTGGAACATTGTACCTGGGAAACTTTCATTGATTCTTACAACACTTAGACATGTGTTTGGGATGTTACCTGTTAACTTGTGTGTAGTGGTGGGGGTGTGTATAATGAGTTCAGAACAGTTGCTAAGAATAAAAAGCATAAATGCACCAGTAGAACTATAAAGGTAACTTTCATAAAGCCTGAGTAGATTTTCAACCCAACAAGACCTTATCCTGGTAGCGCATGTCTTTTGAGCCTTGAGGTGGGGAATCCTCCCTCTGCTTCAGAGTGCTGCCTTGTCTTGGTTGGTGTGTGTAGTAAGCCCTTAAGTTGCAACCTGAGTCCCTTACTTCCACTAAAGAAACATGTAGCCTTTGCCTGCCTTGGGTATCTTTCAGTAAATTACATCATCTAGTTGGGGCCAGCATGCTCTTAGCTATTCATTTCATTCCCTACTTGTTCCTCTTGATGCCCACCCAACAGAATAAATTACAGGACATGTGAATCCAAATTAGTTTTTTCTGGCTACTGCCATTTCTGGGAAAAAGAAGAGGATAAAATTACTTTTAGAATTTCTTCTGAGAATTTATTGGTCTCTTAGGTTTGTAAAGACCAGGGGTATCCTGTATGGAACTAACTAAGTTATGTTAACATGCTTCTATTTGGGTAAAGACTATTGAAAAATACATCTGATGGTTGGTTTATTTTATGTGATAGAAATTTAATGCCTTTTGGAGCTAAAGCCACTATTGTTAATATTGTTAACATTAAAGGACCGTCAAACCAAGCTGAATAAGAACAATATGGTACAACAATAAGTTTGAAAAATAATGTAATTATATTATTATATTTTTGTTGATTGCTTGTTAAGCAGTAGAAATTGTGGGGGTAGATTATGGGATTTGTTTGAAGGGATGTAACACATTTCCCCAAATGAAAACATCTGTCCACATTGATGTTTTCCATTAGTCATCTTCAGAGATGTTAATTTAACTTAAAACAATTCACACTGCTCTGTTGATGATTAATTTTTAAATGATGTTTGCATTATTAGTTGAAGTTAGAGAAGCCATGAGAAATGGGAGCTAAAACAGATGGCCACAATGATGCATGTGGTACTTTGAATGTTTACATTAAGGCAGCCCCTGGTGTTTGCTTAGGGAATGAAAGCAGAGTAGAAACTAAAATTGGCACAAGTTATTAACATGCCTGACTTGGATAGTCAACATAAATCCTGAGTAAGTCTCATAGAAACTGCACTCTTATCATGTTTCATTTGATTGGCATGACATGCCGTCACCTATTACTCTGCAGGGCTGTAGAGTAAGCACTTAGAATGTAGTCCTTTTTTATTTATATGTAAGGCAAAGGTTTAAAGTAAAATCTATTAGAAGAGATCATGTATTTGTCCAGAACAAATCTATATATGTGAATCTTACATATCACAGATAATCCAGTTTTTAATAGGCAATAGGATTTTCTCTGAGAATTCAGGCAGAAACATTTAAATCCCTTTAAAAGAACTCAAACCAAAGGTAGTTCTCATTTATCATCCCTTTAATTCATTTCCTCTCAAATTTTAGTATGTGTGTATTTTGTTCTATAAATTCTAATTCATTAGTGGTGTGGCCCAGTAATCTAAATTTTGAGAAGTTTCTGAATGCTTTAATTAGACAATAATTACTTTTTCACATACATGTACCTCAAATTTTCCCTTAAAAACAATCCTACAAACCTGATACTCATTTTTACATTCCTTTCTGTTTTGCTAGCATTTTAGCTTTAAAGATTGGGGAAGATTTTTGGTTCAAGATGGCTCATTTGTAGGCATATTATATTCCTTTACCATCTAAGACCCCTCAGAAAAAGGGATCAAAATATAAATAAACCATCACAAAGTTAAGGAGAGATTAATATTAATAGCAATGTTCTGACAGACAGAGAGTCATTTATCAAGTGGTACTGGAAGAAGCAGGATAGAGGGGCCCAGGTCCTGGGAGTGAGTTGAACTTTCTTGATGAATTCCAAAGTGACTCAAGACTCAGGGATAGCATGTATGATGAACAGCAGACATGAAAAGTGAATTGTAAAATAAGGGCATTTGAAATCTGAAGATAGAATGTCACAGTAGCCACATGGTATATAGAGCATCTACTAGTGAGCACCCCACATAGGCAAATGATGGGAGAATTTGTCCTTTCAGAAATAAGCAGTTATCTAGCTTGAATATGGACAGCTGGTATTGGAATTGGTACCCAGAAGAAAGATCACGCATATTGGGATAGAAGAGTTTTCAAGTATTGGATCAGCTCAGCACTAAAAAATTGTCATCACTACCCATGCATACATTCCCATTTGATTAGACTTTTATGGGCATGTTCCTCAATGGGAAAAGATCACTGAGGTTCAACAGACAATTGAAGAAGATTGAAACACAAGAAAGAAAAACTAAGATACACATATTTAAAATGTCCATAAATGTCCTTATGGGCACAAATCAGACAGATGGTAATTAAATTATAAGGGGATTTTTTTTTTTTTACTTGTTCAGATTCTATGGAGATTTTATGAACTTCTAAACTGCACCCACCCACTTTTACACTCTGCTCAATATTCTTTAAAACAAGAGTATGGTGTTATGTAAAATCTACACTTGGAGTCCTCATAAAGCTGAAAGAAGAGCAATAAAAATTCCAAAGGTAGGACCAGGAATGTCAAGGATAATTCCTAGAAAGCTGATAAGGAAAATACTAATGAGTAACTTATTCCAGGTTGTAGCATGAGGCCCTACTGACTAAGTCTCTGAAATGTCTAATTTTTTTAGATATAAATTTTGGCAATTACCAGTATGTAAACAGTTACACATTGGTGAATTATACTTAAGTCATTATCCGGTATGAATTGAACACCTACTGTATGTCATCATGACTCATAAATTCAAGAAATACCAGGGTGATCAAAACTTAAAAAAAATCCTGGTAACCATGGAAGTTATATTTTAGTTGGGAAATAAAGAAAACAAACAAATAACAAGAATATATAATGTGACAGATGGTCATAGGATCTGTGGAGACCAAATAGGAAAAGGAGATAAGATTGTGTTGAGGTGGGGTTATATGTTTCAAAAAGATGATCAAGAAAGGAAAAGTACTTCTATACAAGAGTATACACCCTAAGGCAGGCACTCTGTTCTTGGGACCAGGCAAGGATTCCAATGTGATCACAGGGAGTGATTTGAAGGCAAATTAGATAAGAGATGAAGTCCTGGCCATGAGTAACCTCCACTTTTGAGGTGTGAAGCCATTGCATGGCTTTATTTAGAGGAATGACATAATCTTGTAATGCTGTAATAAGAGTGGTTTGTAGGGGCAATAAGAATTGGAGGGAGGATAAAAGAGAAAGGCTATTGCAGTAGACCATGCAAGGAACAATGCCATTTGGAGCAGGATGATAGCACTGAAGGGACTTAGGAGTGTCTTTTTTTCCGGTTGTATTTTAAGGATAAAATCAATGGAACCTTTCTTATGGTTGAAATCAGGAATGAGGAAGAGATGAATTCAAGTGTTTTGCCAGATTATCTGTAACGAGGGAAGAGCCCTTCCATTACATGGAGAAGACTGTGGAGGACGCTCAGGAAGCTGGAGTCTAGAGTTTGTGTTTCAGATTTGTCAAGTTGGAGATGCCATGTGGAAATCCAGCTGGAGATGGGGACTGCAGATGGATAGCCATGTTGGAGTTCAGTTGGGAAGTTTGTCTTGGAAATACTAATTTGTGAGTCATGTTAGTATCATGGTGATTAAAATCATGCGACTGGACAAGATAGAGAAGACTTCTTAGGTATAGATCCTGCAGCATTCCAATGTAGAAGTTGAATGGTAAGGAAGAATTAGCCAGCAAAGAGATGGAACAGGGACAGCTAAAAGACCAAAGTGTATATGGTATTCCACATGCCAAGAAAAGAAACTATTATGAGGAGGAAGAGGTAATCAGTCATTCCAAATGCTTTTACATTAAAAAAAATTTTCAGATGTTTCATCTACAAATGAGAAGTGCTAATTTCCTTATTTTACGAAGCTTTGAGAACATGTAACATGGAACTACTCCACTGCACAAGTAGTTTGCATTATACCAAAACATAGCCACTTCAAATATGGCTTTGAAGTAAGCAGAGGAGAAATAAATTATTCAGTTAACCACGAAATTGAAAAGCAAGGGTCACAGTATTTGATGATCCACTGGCAGTGTTTCCCCACAACCAACAATAAATCATATGGGAAATTGAGTAACTGTTTTTGTTATTAGCCTATGTCCTAATAGCATCTCTGAAACCTTAAATCATTGTTGTTTTGGGTAATTCCTCTTGTATGGAGAATGGAGGCAAAGAGGCTGCTACACTGGTGATATTTGGAGACATGCTTCTGAGTTTTCACACTTAAAAAAAATTGAATGAGGTGACAGATGTGTTATCCACAAAATCTCTTTAGCTTGGATGAATTGGCAGAAATGCAGGAAATATATCTTTTAATATTCTTTTTTTGTTTTTTGTTTTTTTTTTTTTTTTGACAGGCAGAGTGGACAGTGAGAGACAGAGAGAAAGGTCTTCCTTTTGCCGTTGGTTCACCCTCCAATGGCCGCCGCGGTAGCACGCTGCGGCCGGCGCACCGCGCTGTTCCGATGGCAGGAGCCAGGTGCTTCTCCTGGTCTCCCATGGGGTGCAGAGCCCAAACACTTGGGCCATCCTCCACTGCACTCCCTGGCCACAGCAGAGAGCTGGCCTGGAAGAGGGGCAACCGGGACAGGATCGGTGCCCTGACCGGGACTAGAACCCGGTGTGCCGGCGCCGCAAGGCGGAGGATTAGCCTGTTGAGCCACGGCACCGGCCTCTTTTAATATTCTATTTGCATACCTAGAGTGCTGTTAGTACACTTATTTGTAATTCTATCAATGTGTGGTAAGTTAACTTGTTGAGGGATTATTTGTTAGTGTTTTCTGTTTCCCTGCATGTCAAGCAGATGAAGTTAAGCCTTTCATGATTTTTTTTTTTTTTTTTGGACAGGCAGAGTTAGACAGTGAGAGAGAGAGACAGAGAGAAAGGTCTTCCTTTCCCCTTGGTTCACCCCACAAGTGGCTGCTACAACTGGCGCGTTGCAGCCAGAGCGCTGTGTCGATCCGAAGCCAGGAGCCAGGTGCTTACTCATGGTCTCCCATGTGGATGCAGGGCCCAAGCACCTGGGCCATCCTCCACTGCACTCCTGGGCCACAGCAGAGAGCTGGACTGGAAGAGGAGCAACCGGGACAGAATCCAGCACCCCAACTGGGACTAGAACTCGGGGTGCCGACACTGCAGGCGGAGGATTAGCCTAGTGAGCTGTGGCGCTGGCCCTGTGATTCTTTACTTCTCCTGTTTTCCTTAGATTTCTTCTTGGAATCCTGAGAGTAAAGGAGTTCAGTGTTTGAAAGTCAGGAGTGATACAGGGCAGATTTTCTCTTAATTCAGTAGAATGGAGGTTTCCGATCTTGTGAGTCACAAGGAATCTGTGCCCACTGTAGAGCAATATCCTGCAGCTCTGCATGGTGGGCTTAGGGAAACTAGGCCCTAAAAATGGAGAATCTGTGCCTCAGGTACCACACAAGGGCAGCTTTCAGCTTCCAGCCCCCACATGGCTAGAGACAACAAATACTGTTCTGTGAACTTCAGGAGGCATTCGTACACCTTTTTGTGCAAAAGTTCTGCTCAGTAAGATCTCTCGCTCATGTTTACCCTTGATGTCTAAGATGTGCTCAGGAATCCAAGGTTTTGTCTCCATTGTTTCTCTTCTGAGCCAGTGCTGTCTTGCTGTTTCTTTTCTGCCCTATGTATCATTTTTCAGATGCTCTCCAGGCCTTCTGTGAGCACATTCTACTGTATCCTTCATTTTCTATAGAATGCTCCATGCAACCCCTTGGCCCTAACTGAAACTAGGTCCCTCCACAGCTGAGGACACAATGTTTCTGGCAACTATCTACAATGTACTATTTATTTGTCCCATGCTTTATAGAGATTTTAGTGCCATGTTGGTTTTCTGAGCCATTATCCTTGCATTTTCCAGGAAAAACACTTATACTTTGATGCTTTTTAAAAAAAGATTTATATATTTATTTATTCAAAAGTTACAGAGAGACAGAGGAAGAGAGAGAGAGAGAGAGAGAGAGAGAGAGAGAGGTCTTCCATCTGCTGGTTCATTCTCCAGATGGCTGCAACAGGGGCTTCTTCTGGGTCTCCCAAGTGGATGCAGGGGCCCAAGACTTAGGCCATTTTCCACTGCTTTCCTAGGCTATAGCAGAGAGCTGGATAGGAAGTGGAGCAGCCAGGACTCAAACTGGTACCCAAATGGGATGCCAGCACTGCAGGCAGCAGCTACCCACTACGCCACAATGCCAGCCCCTACTTTGATACTTATTGCTAACATCCATTTCTACCCTTCTATGGCACATTATTTTATCTCTTGTATTTATCAAGACCTTTGGCATATAGGTCACAATTTTGTCAATCTAAGGCAAATGCCAATCATTTGCCATGACTTCCTCTGACTCCCAGAGCTCTGAAAGTTCACAGTTCTTAGACCGTTAATACTTCAGTAACTTGCTTATGGCCATTTGTTGGATCCTCTCATTCCTAGGATTCCTTTCTCATTGGACTCCAGAATCCTCCTCCTCTCCAACCTTAATCTCCAGTTCTGTACTGCTTTTCTTTCTTTCTTTATTTTAATAAATCTGCTTTAATTTCATTTTCCACAGACATTTAAAAAAATATTTATTTGAAAGGCAGAGTTAGAGAGGGGAAGAGACAGAGACCTCCTCCATCTGCTGGTTCACTCTGCAAAAGGCTGCAGCAAATTGTTTTGAGCCAGGCTAAAGCCATCCAGATCGCCCACATGGGTGGGAGAGGTCCATGCCCTTGGGCCATCATCTGCTGTTTTCCCAGGTGCATGCTGAATAGGAAGTGAGAGTCAGGACTCAAACCCAGACTCTTACGGGATGCTGGTGTCACAGGTTGCAGCTTAACCTGCTGTGCCAAAATGCTGCCCTTCCCCCCTTAACTACTTTTGTGTCGTTTCTCTCCTTACCTTTCCAGCTTCACCTCCTGCTTGGTTACTGCTTAGACCTTTATTTATTCATCTCAACCTTTTAATCCTATCTCTCCCCAGATCTTTCCCCCACACTTCCTTTCCATCATTTGTCCCATGTTTTGTAGAGAATTTAGTTTCCTGTTGGTTTTCTGAGCCATTACCCTTGCATTTTCCAGGAAAAATACTTACTATATTTTTATGCTTTTTAAAAAAAAAGATTTATTTATTTGACAGAGTTAGAGAAAGAGAGGTCTTCCATCTGCTGGTTCATTCCCTAGATGTCTGCAACAGGTCTCAAATGTGGGGACAGAGGCCCAAGGACTTAGACCATTTTCCACTGCTTTCACAGGCCATGGCAGAGAACTGGATAGGAAGTAGAGCAGCCAGGACTCCATTAATAAGATGGATTTATTAATCCATTTATTCACTAATACATTTTGTTTAGTTTAACCTCTTTTAATTTGAAAGCCACACACACACAACCACACACATGGAGACAGGGAGAATTCCCATCTCTGGTTCACTCCTCACATGGCTCCAACAGTTAGGGGTGGGCAAGGCAGAAGCTGGGAAGTTCAGCCAGGTCTCCCACAAGAGTGACAGTGACCAAATTACCTGAGCAGTCACCATTGCCTCTCAGGGCTCACATTAGCGGATAGCTGGACTCAGGAGTCAGAGCCAGGACTGAAACCCAGGTACTGTGATATGCAAGGCAGGCATCTTAACCACTAGACCAAATGCCTGCCTATAACCTAACTTTTTGGAAATCTACATGTTAGGATCTGGCTAGATAATTTTCTTCTTTATTCCTGGCACATAGTTAGCCATGCTGTTAGGATTTTGCATGTGCCTGAGCTCAGGACATATTAATAATCTAATTATTCTAATCTTTACTATGGACCTTCTCCTTTACATCCTGTGTCACAGAGTAAGACAAGACGCTGAATTATGAAGTTCTTCAAACAGCTGCCCTTTCCCCTCCATAATGTTCATCATGACCACTTTACCCTTGCTCTGTTAAACAATTGATTCTCTTCCTTCTTGGGGTGAAGAACTCTTCTTCGATCCTAATATTACTTACCTCCTTGAGCCTTTGGTGAGTCTGAGAACCTCAACAGGGCAGTGACTGTACTAAAATAATCCATCCTGGGTTCCCCAAGGTAGCACAGTACATAACACATAGCAGTTCTTCAAAACAAGTTTGTTGAGCAGCAGGCATTTGGTGTAGCACTTAAAACACCCGTGTTCTATGTTGAACTACCTGGATTCAATACCTGACTCCAACTTTCAGCTAATGCAGACCCTGGGAGGTAACAATGATGGTTTAACTAAATGGGTCCCCACCACCATGTGGGGGACCTGGATTGACTTTCTGTCTGCTGGTTTCAACCCAGTACAACCCTGGGCATTTGGTGAGTAAACTAGTGAATGAATGGGAGTTCTCTTTCTCTCCTGCTCTAATAATTCATTAGGAAAGCAGACAGACAGATACCAAGTTCTTTGAGAAAATAGAAGTATTTTCTTCCTTGAATTTCAATATCTTCTTTACTGATATTTTCTCTCAGTATATAAAGTCAATCAATCTTCACTCAGTTAAACAAATGAGGTTAATCTTCCTCAACTCCAAACTCCTCCAGCTCCTGTTCTCCTGATCTTCTCTTCATGAGCGATCTGAGAGTGCAGTTGACATGCACTTTATTCCTCAGCACGCTCTAGCTAATCCTGTGGCCCCACTGTCACACTGAGTTATTCTTGGTAAGACCAGCGAAGATTGTGTAGTTCTTAAAAAGCCAAGTCAACACTGGAGGGGCCTTTCTGTGTTGCAGGTCACACTGTTTTCCTTTCCCATGCCAATCCCCTTATTTCTCTAACATAGTTTTGGTTTAATTCTTACCCCTCTCTCTCTCCCTGTCTCACCTCCAGCAATTTATCTATTAATTGTTGGTGGTTTTCATCTGCTCTCTTATCCTCCTCATAGACTCTCAGCAATCTTATCCGACCCCTGCCTTCTTAATTTACAACATCCCTAAACTCTGCCCAGTTTCAGATCCGTTCACCCAGTCATTCATTAGATCTCTTACTTGATGATCCAGAGATGCTTCAAACTGAACCTGTTCCTGTGTGCAGCCTAGAACCCAGTAAAACTTCCTCCTCTTCCTTAATTTTCCTCCCAGCAAATGTCCAGGTCCTAAGAACACCACAAATGGAAAGTTTTAGGAGATTTAAAAAAAAACTGTTTCAGTCCTAGATTATTGAAGAATGAAGTAGGCAGGGAGGGAGAAGTTGGCCCCCAGGACAAGAGGGCAAGGCTAATTGAATACCTTAGTAAAACCAAAAGAAAAATAGGAACTCCAGGGGCCAGTGCTGTGGCACAGCGCGTTAAGCTGCTTCTGCAGCACTGGTTCAAGACCTGGATGGTCTGCTTGCTTGCTTGCTTGCTTTTTTTTTTTTTTTTTTTTTTTTTTTTTTTTTTTTTTGGACAGGCAGAGTTAGACAATGAGAGAGAGAGAGAAAGGTCTTTCTTTTTCCATTGGTTCACCCCCCAAATGGCCTCCACGGCTGGCGTGCTGCGCCAATCCAAAGCCAGGAGCCAGGTGCTTCCTCCTGGTCTCCCATGCGGGTGCAGGGCCCAAGAGCCTGGGCCATCCTCCACTGCACTCCCAGGCCACGGCAGAGAGCTGGCCTGGAAGAAGAGCAACCGGGACAGAACTGGCACCCCAACCAGGACTAGGACCCGGGGTGCTGGTGCTGCAGGCGGAGGATTAGCCAAGTGAGCCGCGGCGCCGGCCATGGGTGTTCTGCTTTCAAACCCGCTCCCTGATAATGTGCCTAGGAAAGCCGCGGAGGATGGCCCAAGTCCTTGGGCCCCTGCACTGACTTGGGAGACCAGGAAGAACCTCCTGGGTTTGGCCTGGCCCAGCTCCAGCTATTGTGGCCATTTGGGGAGTGAACCAGCAGATGGAAGATCTTCTCTGTCTCCTTCTCTATAACTCTGCCTTTCAAATAAATAAATAAAACTCTTAAAAAAAAAAAAAAGGAACTCTGAAAACCACTTAGAGCCAATGACTATTTTAAAAACAGGACCATGGGAATGAGTCAAGAAAGAATGCTGCAAAAGTATTAAAAGAAAGAGCAGAAGTTATCAAAGTAACCTCTCTGTATAATTTTATGAACAAAAGAAAATGGTTTTAAAGTGACCAGATATGAATAGTTAGTTGAGGTAATCCTAAATCCTTCAGATATTTTGTGTATTTCTCTACTTGGGCTGCCATAACATAATATCATATTTTAGGGGACTCCAACAGCAGAAATTTATTTTCTATGGTTCTGGTGACTGGAAGTCCAAAATCTGCTGAGAGGTCATTTCTGGTGAGATCTGTCTTGGTTGTAGATGGCTTCCTTTTGACTATATAGTAACATGGTCCCTTCTTTTTCTAATAATGACACCAGTACTATAGGATCAGAACCCTTCCCTTGTGACCTCATTTAACCTGAATTTTTCCCTTCATGGCTGGATCTCCAAATACAGCCACACTGGGGGTTAGAGCATCAACACATGGGTTTATTAGGGGGACACAGTTCAGTCTACAACATATTAAGCAGAGTAGAGATTCATTGAAATGATGTTTTGCTAAAGAGGTAATATTATTACTCCATGCATAGCCTCCCATGCACAAACATCAGTGCCCTGCCAACTGGACCTGGTCTTCAGTACCCACAAATGTCTGCAACATTTCATTTTCAAAGTTAAAACTTAATTTAAATTAGAGATGCATAAAAGTATGTATATTCAGCCAAAATCATGTTATTTTTGGCTGTCTCTAACTAAATAACAAGAAAACTAATTTCGACTATATTTTGTAAAAGAGAAATTTGCAAACTCCAATCAAGAACTTCTATGCCAAGTCTAATCCTGGAAGAAATATTAAGGCCAAATTATAACCCCCTAAACTGTGGAAGATAGCTAGATCCTTAACATCACTGCACCACCAATGGCTGTAAGATTTATTTACATTACTAGTACTGGAGCACAAGGAATTGGAATGCAGGTACTTAAGTTAAGGAACCTGAAGCTCTGCTGTATTTTCTAGCTCTTTTGAGCAATCATTAATGGATGGTGTGTACTTGGAGGCGATAAAAAGTGACATCCTTTGGCTATTCACAACACAGTGCTCTCACAGCTGTAGTGTGTGATACAGAACAATGAGTGTCTTTCAATTTTCTAACACTTAAAACTTTGCTCCTAACTTTTCAGAGCTTCACAGATGGGGTATACCATCCAGGATTCCAACTTCAAAGATTTGAAAAATAAACTGCAAACCAGCAAACTTTTCGTTTTTGTTTTGCTTCTGTTATTTTTCTAACCTTTCCTTTAAAACACACTCTTTCTCACAGTTGCCATTTGCAGATAAAGTTAGTAGTATTAAAATAATTCATTTTTAATAAATTCTCAATGTGTTAGCCTTTCTGTGAGTTGGACCAAATGACATACAAACTGTAAAAGCCAGAAATTTTATAGCTGCTTCCACCTTGTCATAATATTTTGACATCTAGTGAACTTCATGCTAAGAAGGTACCTGGAATATTATTAATAGATAAACAAAGATTCTGTGAACTGCAGAGAATGTTTGTATCTCTTTTGCCTCTTCAGCTATTTGTTATTCTGCCCTGACAAAAATAAAACAGATAGGTATTTTTCCTCTTCTATGATGAGCACAATCTTTATTAATAATAATAAAACAATAAGTTGAAATTGCAGTTAAAATTCTCTTCCCATGTCTAAGTTGTTTTCAAGTATTGATGAAATTTTCTTTACAATTAGTAGAATTGTAATTTTGGAGTGTATGTATAATACAAGTGTTGCATGTGGAAACAAAATGATCCTAATTGTTTTGTTAAATTATTCCTCTTTTTACTGAATGTCTTTACCTTGTTTTACAGCAGACAAAAGTTAAGAAAATAGGAATTGCCATTTTCATCATGTATGTGATACCCTATTTTAGATTATGTAAATAAAAATTCTAGAAAAACCATAGTAAAAAAGAAAAAAAAATCTAACCAGAGATATAGACTAACCTGGCAGGACAGCAGGGCGATGGAAGTAGGGCTCCTCTTATCGAGGGGTCCTGGTTCCCTGAGAGAAAGGATGTGATGAGTGCTTGTACATCAGACCAGAGGACTGCAGAGGCAAAGACCTAAAATGCCCTACAGATCCTGGGGCGACAGACAGTTATGTATGCCGAGAGGAGTGACAGAACCAATTGGTCTAACTTCTGTGTTCTTCACTGGCCCGCGTTCTAAAAACTGCTGCTCTATTACGAGAAAATTAAAATAGACCATCACCCTCCACCCCCTGCCAGTGCCCATCACCCAAACCTCGCCATAATTAGGGAGGGTTAAAAGACAAGGAAGATCAAAAGGTGAAATGGAATAAACTGAACACACACACATACACAGTATAGGGAACCACAGTCTTCCAACGGATTCTGGAGCTTTCTCAATGCTTTAACCCTCTTCAAGCTGTTGTTGCCTTGAACCCACATGAGCAGGCCTTGTGAAGCAAGCAGTCCCAAAGAAAACACAAAAGGAACAGCTCAGGAATAAACACTTCATATGATTAGCGTTCACAAGCCTGGGGAGTGCAGCAGGGCGACTCCAGGCTGTATGCACACACAGGCACATGCACCTCCTTCACTCAGCAGACATCACATCTGGCAGCAAACAGATCCTGTTGGAGGTACAGGGGAGGAGAGCAGAAATGTTCAGGGTCTGAAACTCCTGAGTGGAATTTTTTTAGGTTAAATAAAGATACCTGAGAATAATTCAGGATCCTTTAAAAAAGGAATTATTTCTTCATCGTTGGAAATGAGTTAATAATCAAGGGAAAAAATAATTTCTATGTAACATCACTTCAGATCTGAATGGCCTCTACTTAAATGTCAAGGGAGGGGGGTGATGTGCATAAAGTACACATTAGAGGCTGTTCTATCAATCAGGTCCCTCTCCCTCATCCCCAGCCAGGTTTGCGTATGCTGATGGTGATTGGAGCAGGATTAACTAAAACTGTTCTGAGCCAAAACCTTGATGGTACCACTCTCTTAACTGCCTCCTAAACTTCAGACATTGCTGTCATTTTTCTCATTTTCATTCATCTTAATTTTGCTCTAGAGTTCTTTTCCAGACTAATCTACCCTCCCTCTTTCAGCTTTTCCCACCCTAACTTTCTTGTAGACTTACCTGCTGCCTGAAATTTCTCCCATGAAAACATTCTCCAAGTCCTTGCCTTTTCTCTGCCTAGAAAACTTCTAAGGCTACAGTTTCACTTGGGTCCTCCTTGTTCAACACGTAGAAGAATGTTTTCATGTGTCCTCCAGCCCTGGAGTTAGTTATTGACTAGCATAGATGTTCACGATACGTGATATGGTACAGATTTGGGGGAGAGTCAGCTTACAGAAGAAAAAATTTGATATATAACACAAATTTAGTATTACCATTTTGTTTAAGCCCTTTGCTGTAATATGGATTTTTTCATTTATAAAATAAGACTGAAGAAAGGAAATATGCCAAAAAGTGCAGTGTTCTTTTAGAAAAGAAATGTAGTGAGAACCAAGGTGAGCTTAGGTTGGTTGCTTTGTTAACCTTAGCAAACTCATTGGAAAATGTGGTTTAGGAAGGGATAATGGTTCTTTGTATCACTTGACTCCTCTTTCCCTTGTTCCCTATGTGGGGATTACATTGTCAAATAACTTGGAATGATGGGGGGGGGTGGTCAGCAAAAGTACTATACTGTGTATACATTTAGAAGTGTTAAAATTCTAGGTCAGTGCGTCTCAATATGTGAGCACTGAGCAGCAGCAACATCACCGGGAAACATGTTAGAGATGCAGATATTGGGTTATACCTCAGATCTGCGGAATCAGAAACTGATGGAGGGGCCTTCAATCTGTGTTTCCACTGGCCCTCCAAGTGACTTTGATGCCTGCTCACATTTGCAAACCTCCGTTCTTGGCCATGGTCATAAAGTTGAGTGCCAAATCTAAAAGAGAAGATAGGATTTAAAATAATAAGATGTCCATGAATATTTAGTATTTATTCTTTATGCGCTCTTAGGAAAGCAATTAAGTTTTCTTATTTGTACAAAAGCTTTCTCATCTGTAAAGTAGGGATAATAAGAACATCTAATTCCAAACCTATTTTGTGTCAAACACATAAAATTTTTTCATTAGCATATTAATAATAGTATTATACTATGATTTAACAATATGTATTTTATATGTTATAACAATATATAGAAGAATGGTAGATTGGGATGTTAAGTGAGAACATGACTTATTCATATATTATCTGTGGGTCTCCAGTCAGAGACTAGGTAAGAAATTTCCTTTAAAAGATTAATGCCAGGAAAAAGGTTTTAAGAGCTCAAGAAATAGGTGCCTTTGTTTATTTCTTGTTTTGAGAATTACATGGTATTCGTTTATGTAGACATCACTTCAAGTGGAAATGTGTTACTTTCAAATATCATATGATATATGATACATACTATTGTATGTATTATTACTGAATCACTTGATACCACTGAATGGCATATACTTGTTTTTACTTTCCTCAACTTCAATTGGGGACATAACAGTCATTTCAATTTTATGAGATTATTGGCTTGGCTTAAAACTTGTCATTTATTTTTTGAAACAAGACTTATAGCATGGCATGTTATTAATCAAATCCTAGAATACATTTTTCCAATTCTTACACAGATGCCATCTTCCATCCAGCAGATCATCACCTCAACAGAAATGTTCAAACTTGAAAAAATAGGATAGAGTAGGGGAGAGATACATTTGTGTTGAGAAATTACAGATATTTATTTGCAGATAACATAACAATATGGAAATCATATCAGATGGTGTTATATTCTAAATTTAATTTAGATGATACTAACAATGATCCTTATTTTGTATTATTAGTAGGCAGTGTACTAAGTGCTGTCTGTATATTGAGTCATTAAATCTGCAAAATAATCTTCCTCAGGAAGATACCACTATTATGTTCATTTTATAAAGGAAGATCTGAAGTTGGGAGCTCATATTATTTTTTTTTTTTGCTCAATCCCATGGTAGCAGGTTGTTCAGCTAAAATGTGAACCCAGAATATGCCGTTAGAACCTGTGTGTTCATAATCACTAGCTATCTCAGAGGTTACTAGACACTGTACACTGTTTTTGACAGCTACAGATGTTATGAGATGACTACACTGACCTCCCTCTAAAAGGAAAATCTCAAGGAATAACTACCAAAAATAAATAAATAAAAAAACAAAGCAAAATTCTAAAAATGAAAACAAATGTTATCCACACTCAAACCTGTTGGTAACTGTTATTGCTTTTGACCAGTTCCCTGGCATTGTAGGATAGTCATTATATATTACTCTTTAGAATAGACTACTATGCCGTTTAACAGACTTTGGCAGGGAAAATCCTCTAGTGGCATTAATTCCATGCAACCATAAAAAGAATCCTTGCTAAATGCCAGCAAATGAGGTGGTAATAACTTCAGACTCCTTTGCTCAGTAGGGAGACTCAGTTGGCAAAGGGGGGTGGGGCATACTTTCAAATCTCTTACATTTTCAGTATGAAATAATGCTTCAGGTGTACCTCATGAACCACTGAGGTTGAGGTGGTATTAATATGTGAAATAAGATGTATCAATTTTACAAAAATGAGATCGTTTTGGAATTTAGCATTCGGACTCCACAGCGTGACTGCCAGTGTTTCTGTAGCGGAGAGCCCTTGCGCTCCTTCCCACACACCTGTGTTTACATTGAGGCCTTGGCAGCACCTGACCCGCAGCCATCCTTCACTCACAGCTTTCGCTGTGCTTTCAGCCGTGGCTGGCCGCACTGGCCCCGTGCTTTCACTAGCTAGCACTGTTCGAATGTTGACTTAGCCATCCTGAGCTTGGAATTTAATAGAAATCGGTTTGTTGAATCTCACTCATGTTAGAATGTTACACAGACATTTCCTTACATCCTAAACTGGAATCGATTATGTCTTGTAAACACCACTGAACTTTTAAAAAAGGGTGCAGGAGAGGGAGTTGTTTTCATCTAACTTTTTGCTTTTATAGGGACTTAAGATATTTTCCCTCCTATTTGCATCCCTTGGAAAACAGGGATCATGGACTTAAAGTGAATTAGTTATTTTGTCAAGTGTAGATGTTGAGAGAGAAATAATGTATTTTTTGGGGGCTTCTTAGGTTTCGGGTACCTTAAAGCAAAAGAAATTTATAACACATTAGTAGTGTCAGCTAAAGTTTTTCGATGCTACCTTTTTCATGAAAACTTTGATGCATAGTTGATTCTATTGCTGTCGAATCTGATGGATCAGTAGCAATGCCTTGGTCTCCTGATTCCATACGAAATAATAGGTGCCGTGTCTATGCTCAGGTGCAGTGGATGAGTGCAATGATTAGCTGGTACATACTGCCTTGCGTAATGAAAGCACTATCATAAACTGTTAGTACCAGCTTTGTGACATCTGCATTGGTGAAGAGGATAATCAGCTCCTGCCCCTAAGCAGCTTAAAATTTATTATGGGTTAGAGACAAGCAAATTGACCCTTATGATTCTAGTATGTACAAGTATGACTAATGTACAGTGCCCTGCAAGCTCTTGGGAGGGATGCCTAACCCAGGTGTTATGGCCACAAAGCTTTCACAGAAGTAGACAGAACGGGGCTGAGACCTTCTGGGAGAGTAGAGTTCAGCCAAGGAAGGATCAGGGTAAAGAATATTCTAGACAAAAGCCAAAGCCTGTGTGAATTCCTGAGTTCCCCAAAAATCTGCATTTTGTGTTTTTCACAAGTCAAACTCAGTAAAATCAGTCCAATGGCTGGCTATCATTGCTCTTTCTCAAGTGGTTCTAAAGTTTAATTTTCATAGTTTTGCTGTGTTCAAAAGGTCTGTGCTGAAAAAGGAAATTCTAATGCACAATTTTTTTTTTAGGGACATGAGTTGTACCTCATGGGATATCCCTTTCACCTAGAGATTCTGTGCCGTTTTTTGAGGAAACTAACAAAAGCCCAATTTGATTGTAACCTACATTAAAACCAAAAATTTGGTTTTAATTGTCTACTATTAAAAACTTTTACTATCAATTCCTTTTACTATTTAAGATACACTTTAACTATTCAAAGCTATGCTTTTAAATGAAATTTAAATCAGTTTATTTTTTTTTCACCATGTAATGGCTGTTTCTCCAATTCCTTTAATTTCACATTGCCAGCGTTTTCATGAAGCAGAGGAACATGTTGAGAGACAAGAGTAAGAAGAATAATGTTCCTGAGCACTAATGTTTAAGCACATATTTTGTCTGATAAGTATTATTTTGCATATATTTTCACATTGAAATATGGATGTTTTCAAAGAGCTGAGAAGTGAGAAAAATGGCATAAAAATAATATTCCTTACTTTAAAATCCAAATCAAGTGATTAGAATCTGACTTTTCTCCCTGAAAAATTCCTGAATGGGGAAATACATAAAGGGTATTTTAAGTTATTAAATAGCTGTCATGTTCATGTATGGAAAAATTAAGATGACTTCAGATTTCTTCTATGGCATTGCAGGGTGGAATAAGGAATACCAATTCAAATTTGGCTTTAAAACAACTTCTCACAACTCACCATCTACTTATTATGGCTTTATATAATAGTATATAGGAGGTGGGTATTGTTAGAAATAGCTTGCTGTACATAGAGAAGCCAAACTGAGTTGTGTAAGTCAGTGCAAGTTGTGATGTAGTTACTTAGTATGTGCGATGATAAAATGGACAATATAAAGAATGTGTTTTCACATTGGTTATTGCTGAATTCATTCAGCAATATTACTTGTTGATGGAACTAGTCAAGGTTCCAGGGATGCAGGGATGACAAGGATAGACCTGGGTTTCATGTCGCTGACATTCTAGCCAGGGCAACAGATGATCAGCAGTGAATCCAAAATGGAGTCTCAAGTGGTATCTGGTGCCTTGCAGACAGTGAGGCGGAATAAGGTAACTGGGCAATAGGAGGTGCTATGGGTTATTTGGTAGAGTGTGCTCAGGAAAATTCTGAGCAGAAGATTGATGGCTGAGAAAGAGTGAGCATCATTGAGCTGGGAGAGTCCAGGAGGAGGAGGAGACAGGAACCTTGCAGTGAAAGGGAGAGTAGTGAGGAAGCCTGTGTGGGTAGGGCAGAGGGAGGGGTGTGGAAACTGGACAGGTGTGAAGGTTCCTGAGTACAAACCAAGGCTTGAGGATCACATAAAGATGCTGGGAAACATTGATTGCAGAGTGCTGGAAACCTGGTAGTAGATTTGAGCAGATCTGCATTTGAAAAGATCACTTTTGGTTGTTAATGTGGACTACAGATTATGGGGGCCAGGGAGTTGAAGCAGGCAAGAAGTTAAGGGGAACTGCAGTGGCACAGGCAAAAAATGCTAACAGCTTGGTTCAGGGAGGTGGTGGAGTAGTGATGGGATGGGGTTAGGAATGAATTTTTGGAAGTGGAGACTAAGACATCCTGATGGATTTGCTATGCAGAGTGCTAGAGAGGGATCAGCTGAGACATCCAAGTTATTTTTGGCCTGACCACTAACTTGAGCTGCCATTAACTGAGATGGGAAGGGGAGGATAATTGAGAGGCAGATGGGGTACTCTGGGGGCTTGGAAAAAGGAGAGTAAAAATGCTTTTGAGCATGTCAAAATTGAGACATCTCTGTTATCTAAGTGAATGTTTGGTCAGCTGTTGGTATATGAATTTGGAACTCAAGATAAAGTCGGAGCTAAATGTACAACATTTAGAAATAGATAACCACCGCTGAAGAGCATTTGGTGTTTAAAGCCATTAGATTGCGACAGCAAAAGGCAGATATCCAAGTAAAGAGAGCCAAGGACAGAGCCCTAGAACATTCTAGAATTTAGGTATTAGGAGAGGAGGGAGATGTAACAAAGGGACTGAGAAAGTGAATCCCTGAGGCAGCAGTGATAGCCCAGAGAGTGTAACGCCCAGAGGCCAGTGAAGATGTCCCTAAACCAATACCTCCCTCCTAGTGAAGCTAGTATTCTGTTCTCTAAATGGGATTGCTTACATGAAAGAAGATCTATGTGGTGCTCCAACATGCTGTCCCTTCTCCAATCTCATCAGCATCATTTGCAGGAATGAAGGAGTTCTTGAATTCTTCAAGCTCCTGGGAAGATTTCCCAACTCCCTGTCCTTCTATCTTTTCTAGGCTTAGCACTCACTGTTGCACCTCTACTATCTCCTTTAATAGTGTTAGAAGACTTTTCCACTTTGAATTTGGTTTTCAGTGCCCTGGGGACCTGCAGAGTAAAAACAGGTTTATTTATGCATGCACAGGTTAGACTAGAGAACACTCAGTGATTAAGTAACTCAGTAGCTAGAGATGAAAGGTTTTTTTACCAACTTTAAGAGGGGTGGGGGAAGAGGGGAGGTTTAGGGCTTCAATGGGAATAGATCACTGTTCTGTTGGACATTTTTATGCTAATGGGAACAGGCAGTCTCTCTCCATCACAGCTAAATTGTCAGGAAGCCCCCTCGTCCCTGGGAGAGGAGTGAAGGGCAGTTGTGTCTTCTGGAGCCCCTGCTTTAGTAAGACAAGGGAAATTCTCAATTTCTTTGTACATCTTCTTTAGCTCAGAAATTGACACTTCAAATAATCTTTATACTAACTCTGGAGGTCTCCATGTAGCATCAGAATTGACCTCAGTGTCTTCCTTCTCACTGTTCCTCTCAGTTGTACAGAAACTCAGAATTTCCAGAATTTCATTTGATTTCTGTGTCTGCTGTTCTGACTCTGTTTTTCATTTCTTTCCAATTTCCGTATCCCCTCTGCTGTGCTCTCAGGAGCTCTTTGCTGTTCACTTCCACAGGCTACTGGCTCTTTCCAAAGGAACCTGTCTCCCCAGCAACCCTCTCCAGGGGTGGTGCATTTCACACCTTCATACTCATTAACCTGCTTTTACCAGCAATTTTTATCTTCCTCAGCCTCTCAGCTGTGAAATTCATGTCTTCATACTATGCCACTTTTGCTTCTTGGTCCTATCCATAGCCTCTAAGTCTAGGTGTCTGGGTCTCCATTATTCTGTATTTATCCCTGTGCCTTTCAGGACTTTTGGTGGTTCAGGTAAGCCGTTCCATGAGGCCCCTGACTCCTAGACCTTCTCTCCTCCAATGACCCTGTCCACCTGTAAGTCTCATCCATCTCATGCCATGAATAGAACCCTTAGAACCTCAGTTGCTAATATTTGTGATCCCTCCATAAGCTCAACTCCAAGCTCCCTACTTTCTCATCACTACCACTGAACACCCCACAGTTCTCTCCTTAGTTGTCAAGATGTATTATCTACCCCCATGACACCTGTCGCCCATTATTTTTAGCACCTTTTAAAACTATTTCTCACAGTCTCCCTATCCCTATTTGCCTTTTTGTGTCTAAATTCCATGGTCTAATATTATAATTGCCCTCTTGCAGACATTATCCACTCACTTGCTCTTATTTTTGCTTTATTGTTGCCTGGCAAAACTCCAACTCTCCTTTCTCCACACCTGCCCTTGCAGTGCTGAACATGGCTTGAGGAAAACCTGCAAAAGTAACTGGTTTCATTTGAATTCATATTCAGTAACCTACATGGACATTTAGTGCCTCTGCAGTCTTGATGCATTTTCCGGGTGCTTTTATTTACTTTCCCCCCCGTCCTAAGCCAATGGTCTTCAAACATTCTTTTCATTTAACCCATAAAAGAATTTAAAAAAAAAGTAAACCACCATTATTTATCTTTTAAGTTTATCTCCAATATTTTCACCATAATTTAAATTGTTATTAAGGTTGTTATACTTGTGAATTGTATGCCACTATTTAAAAGGTATCCAGTAGAATCTAACTATCTCAGGTGGTATCCACCATTTCCCATTTAAAAATACAAACAAGCTATCTATTTTGTAGCCCTTGAAAATGCTCACTACTTGGGGCCAGTGCAGTGGTGCAGCGGTTTAAAGCCCTGTCCTGAAGCGCCAGCATCCCATATGGGCACCGGTTCTAGTCTCGGCTTCTCCTCTTCTGATCCAGCTCTCTGCTATGGCCTGGGAAAGCAGTAGAGGATGGCCCAAGTCCTTGGGCCCCTGCACCCACATGGGAGACCCGGAAGAAGCTCTTGGCTCCTGGCTTCGGATTGGCGCAGCTCCGGCTATTGTGGCCATCTGGGGAGTGAACTAGCAGATGGAAGACCTCTCTCTCTGTGTCTACTTCTCTTTCTAACTCTGTCTTTCAAATAAATAAAATACATCTTTAACGAAAAAAAAAAAAAGAAAATGTTCATTACTCATGTTTCTTGACTCCATTTTCATTTAATTCACCCACAGAATTTAACTTTATCTACTGCAAAAAATTACACTAAAATAGCCTTTCACTTATGACCCTATGATACTTATCTGCAGTGCAACTGCATATAAGTTGAAATACAAAACTTCTTTTTTGAGGACAAGTATTTGGCAGAGCAGTTAAGATGCTCATGTCCCTCATTGGAGTACCTTGGTTTCATTCTTCGTTCCTGCTCCTGACTTCAACTTCCTGCAGACACTGAGAGGCAGTGGTGATGGCTCAAGTAATAGGGTTTCTGCCATGTACATGGGATATCTGGATTGAGTTCTCAGCTCTTGGCTTCTGCCTAACCCAGCCCTGGGCTTGGTGGGTTTTGAGGAGAGTGAAAGAAAAGATAGGAGCATGATTTCTCTCTCTTTCTCTTGCTCCCCCCTCCTCTTCCTCCTTATCTTCCTTCTCCTCCCCTTCTCTCTCTCCCCCCTTCCCCTCTCTCTCTCCCTCCTTCCTTCCTCTCTCCCTCTTGAATGAAAAAATAAGAATAAAGATCTCTGTAATCATAACCCTGTAGCAGTAAAAGCATTACATTATTTTTCATAAGCAATTTACCAAATAAAAAACATGTTACATGTTCTGGAAAACAAAATTCTAAAAAAAATTTTACAGGAAATTCAAAATATAAAAGAGCATGACTTAATTTTTCAGCTTAAGCTAATGTATGTACCAATTAAACTATATTGTTTCTTACTGCAATAAGATTTAGGAGTGAGTTGACTCTATTTCATTACACGTTCCTTAAAGGAAAGTGATCTTAACAAGAAAATTAATTTAAAGTGCTGTGCTTTGAAACACATTGTTGAAAAGGAATGTCATGGCAAAAATGGCATGGGAGTGAGGGAAGGCAGGATCGACATGGTAGAGTCACACAGATGTCATAAGAGTTCCATCTTTTTAAAATATTTTTTCAAGATTTATTTATTTATCAGAAAGGCAGAGTTACAGAGAGGCAGAGGCAGAGAGAGAAAGAGATCTTCCACTCCCTGGTTCACTCCCCAAATGGCCACAACGGCTAGAGTTGGGCTGATCCAAAGCCAGGATGCAGGAGCTTCTTCCATGAGTGTAGGGGCCCAAGTACTTGTGCCATCCTCCACTGCTTTCCCAGGCCATAGCAGAGAGCTGAATCGGAAGTGGAGTAGCTGGGACTCAAACTAGTGCCCGTATGAGATGCCAGCACTGCAGTGGTGACTTTACCTGCTACACCGCAGTGCTGGCCCCAAGAATTCTATCTTAATAAGGCAACATGAAACAAGTCAAAGTGCTTTAAAGGGGCTTCTCACTTGTGGGACTTCTACATTCACTAGACTGATAGACTTAGTATTGACTATCGCAAGCAAATATCATTGTTTGTATTTTTAAAAAAATGAAGGTCCAAAATAAATGAGGTAAATATAAATTGTAATTTATAAGAAAAATAGTAGGATTTTAGTATAAGAAGTGAAATCTAAGAGATGATCTAACAGTGTTTTTAGTGCTCAGCACGGTCTCTTAGTGACTATTCACTACATCAAGTTGTATTACATAAAAGCTGAGGTATTATGACTTCTATTAAGGAAGAGAAAAAGGAGATATAAGGGGTTTAACATTGCAAAATATATAGATTTGAAGATTTTGGATGCAAATTATTTAAGAATTAGAAATGAAGTATACAAAACTCGAGGAGTTATCTTTTCTACCCCAAGGTTTTTAAATTATTTTCTACGTGAGTTTAATAGCTTCAGTGAGATACAAATGGGTTACATACTCAGATAGCTTTGGGGAATGCTGGGTTAAAGAAAATCACACTGATGTTTTTGTTGTTGCAAGATTCCTCAGATAATTTAATATGCTGACATACATAAGAGAAAGAGATAAAATAGTTTCATATTCTGTGAAATACAGTAAAGGAAAACACTAAATTTGACTTTAAATATTTCTACGAGTCTTTGGTTGTTAAGAAGATGAGGATAAATTTCCATTGAGTATAAACATTTTCAACAGACTGATAAAGTAATGAATTATGTATTATAAAAATGATTTTACTTTGAAAATTAAACTAGTAATTATAAAGCAAATTTGATATTTTAATTTTAAGTAATTGCACAGAACCCTTTTTGCAACATTATGGAGCACTACATCACTTTAGTCCAATAAACTCGTTTAGTTCAATAAGTTAGCCTAAATCTTGGAATTTTAGACAGGAAAAAAAACTTTATATTGGTACTAAGTGACTTCAGTGGACACCTGGAACATTAACACATTGTGGGGAGCCTTAAGAGACTAAGTGGCAAAAAGCTCACAGCCTATTGCCATAAAGTTAAAACACATGTTCTTATTTACACAGGCCAAGTATCTGCTAATGGTTGTATCCAGGTTTTTTTCTTAACAGTTATATCTAACTATAGCAATTTCATGTAGGACTGGGCAATACCTAGTTAATAACTCTCTTCCTCAAGTCCCAGGTACTTTTCCTTAAAAAAAAAAAAAAAGTTAATGCATGACTTTTAACTGTGTTCTTTCTTTAGAAGAATGAATCTTGATGAAGAATGGGATGGGAGAGGGAATGATTTATATTTATTAAAAAAAGAAATAGCTTCTTTTATGAAACTTCTAGGATTTTACATAAATGTGTCTCAGTGGAAATTGTGAAGATGCTGCTGGTTGCTTATTAAAAGGTAAACTGAGGCAATAATATTTAAAAGAGTTTATTTTAGCAGTGATTTGTGAATCAGCTCCAAATCAGAGGTGGTTGAGGAGCTCCACCAAGGGTATACAAAGGTGAGGCTTTTATAGGGTAAACAGAGAAGTAAAGCAAAGACAATATTTGATAGGTTTCCTTTATACCATTGTCTTATTTTGTCCCACTGGGAAGTACCTAGTTATATAAATGTCATTTCATTGGCTGCTTCTGATTGGTTGAGCTTAAGTTCTATTTTTCACTAATATAAGCACTTACAAGAAATGGGCCAAGTTAAGTTTCACTATGTTTGCAGTTTAAGCAAGGTGGAGATTATTTTCGAGCCTAACTGACTTTGACTGATCAGGGATTTTTCAGACCTGGTCTCCATTTTAATTTACTTTAACAATTGGATAAATTGTTTCAAAAGATTAGATTTTCAGAATACTATATTTCTTTTAAAAATGTGAATTTCCAGCAATAATATATATATAAAACATTTGAAGTGTTCTGATACTGGCTTTCTTCAGATCATTTATAGCTCAGCTTGAACTACAGAGTTGCAATATAAACTATACTTGCCAATAAAACTAAAAAAATCACTCTATAGGCCGGCGCCGCAGCTCACCAGGCTAATCCTCCGCCTTGCGGCGCCGGCATACCGGGTTCTAGTCCCAGTCGGGGTGCCGGATTCTGCCCCGGTTGCCCCTATTCCAGCTCTCTGCTATGGCCCAGGAGTGCAGTGGAGGATGGCCCAAATGCTTGGGCCCTGCACCCCATGGGAGACCAGGATAAGCACCTGGCTCCTGCCATCAGATCAGTGCGATGCGCTGGCCGCAGTGTGCCGGCCGCGGCGGCCAATGGAGGGTGAACCAACGGCAAAAAGGAAGACCTTTCTCTCTGTCTCTCTCTCACTGTCCACTCTGCCTGTCAAAAAAAAAAAAAATCACTCTATTAATTTATCTTATATTATCTAAATAAGTAGTCAGTGTTATTCTCAAAGATCAACTGATGCCCAAAATTTTGCTCGTTCTTCCTGGAAAGATATCAAAAAGCTCAGTGTACATATTTGCAGTCTGCTATTTTTTAATTTTTTAAGCCAATGACATCATCCTGTGTGGCAACTAGGGAATCACAGTCATAGATACTTTGAAGAACAGACAAATTTTCACTGAAAATGCTTAGTGTCACTAAAGGTAGGCATATTCTGAGGATTTTAGGTCTCCTTGGTAAAGAACAGTAGTCCTGACAAGGATGATAGTATTTTATAAAAAATGAAGATGCTGCTGTGAAGTTTGTGACTGATTGATTCTGAAGCATTTCTCTGTATGTTTCAAAAACAAAATAATGTGCTAAAATGATCACCATCCTCAGTGAAATCTCCTCCAAACTCATAAAGCTAGTAAGGTTGAAAATTGAGTTGAAAAATTAAATTCATCTATTTTACTAGCTTTTCAGAGCAGTTATGAAGTGACTTTAATGTGAATTTGTTTTTTCTTGAGAATTTGGATTACTGACTATGGCCTCTAAATGCTGATACAATTTTTAAACTGGTTGGGAGCTTGGAGATAGTCTATTTCTTTGCTTTATAGATTGAGGAAACTATGCATGACCTTGAGGGCTTAAAAATGACTTGTTTAAAATTACATGTTAATTAGTGGCAGAGCTGGCACTAAAATATAGGCATTCCTGCTTCTATACCTGAAAGTAGAAGATTTGTTTGAACCATTCTATTTTTATTGTTACCAGTCAATATATGATGATAGCACTACTACCAAATGTTTCCCCCTATTTGTCCATTTTAAGAATTTTCTGGTATAGCTTAGCTTATCTTTAGGAGCTGTGATGTGGCTAATACTCAGTTTAAAACATTTAATTTAGAGAGCTCATTCCAAGTGAAGCTACTGAATATTTTTGGTTCTTGTATATATGGTATTTTAAAATATGGAAATACACGTGTTATGGGTGATTATATGAGAAAGGATTACTATCTAAAACTGGGTGGTAAAAAAGAAGTACATGGAATAATTAGAAAATCTTATAAAATGGCTCTGTAACTGCATAGTGGCAACTCTAGGAATATGGAATGTGAGAAAAAGATTCTATTATTCTTGAAATTCTTTACCAGAAATGTATACTAGATCAACAAGGAAGTACATACTAGCTTCTTTGCAGTAATATCAGTACTAGCTGTAGTTGCCTTTTCTAAATAGGTATTGAAGGATGATGTGAAATTCAAGTGAAATATTATGGACTAGTACTCTTGTCTAATGATAATTATATCATTTATTAGTAACATCACCCATAAAATATTCTTTTGAAAAGATTAAAATACAATTCGGGATTATAATTATCTTCAGTCATCCAAGAAATGAGAAAGTTTTAGCAAATACAGGTAAAAAAAAATGTTGGCATGTAGCCTATAGTGACATGCATGTTGGAATTGTTCACCTTACAACATAAAGAACAAAGTTCTAGAGAAAACTAGATGAAGAGAAACAGTCTCCTCTGGGCAGAGGTTAGAAGATTATGCTCAATCATAAAGAAATGATAAGAAAATGAAAATGCTAACTACTCTGATTTGATCAGCACCTATTGTATACCTATTTTGAAATATCATACTGTACACCATAAATATGTACCATCACTACATGTTAATCAAAAAGAAATGTATGTTGGTGTTTCTTCTTCTTTTTTTTTAAAAGATCTATTTATTTGAAAAGCAGAGTACAGAGAGAAAAAACAGAGAGATTCACTTCCCAAAATGGCTACAACAACCAAAACTGGGCCAGGCTGAAACCAGGAGCCAGGTGCTTCTTCCAGGTCTCCCACATGGGGGCAGGCGCCCAAGCACTTGAGCCATCCTCCACTGCTTTCCCAGGCTCATTTGCAGAGAGCTGGATGGGAAATGGAGCAGCCTGGACTTAAACCAGTGCTCATATGGAATGCCAGCTCTGAAGGCCATGGCTTTAACCTGCTGAGCCACAGTGCCAACCCCAGTGTTTCTTACATTTGAAACAAAATAGCCACCTTCTACCTGAGGAAAGAAATTATATGCTCAGTCCTTAGGAAATGCTGAAGCTAAAAATTGAATCAAGACTCTTGGTGAATACCAGGAATTAATTAATGATAATTATACCACAACCTTTGCCTTTTAATTATTTAATAGTATATGACTAAATAGTAAACAGTTAATAATATATGACTAAATTTCCAAGCAGGGGCCTCAAAGAGATCTGAGATGTCAGCAGAACAATGTCCTTCCCCATCCCCTCCAAAAAGATGTCCAGGTCCTAATGCCTGGAACTTGTGAATAAATTACCTTTCCCTGCAAAGGAGAAATACGGCTGCAGATGGAAGTAACATTGCTGATCAGCTGACCTGGGATATCCAGGTATGCCCAACGTAGTCATCAGGACATGGAGGCAGAAGAGAAGGTCAAGCTGATGTGATGTGAGAGGACTTGATCTGCTCATTGCTGCCTCTGTGGATTGAAAGCGCTGCTGAGCTCTGGAAGGTGAGAAAGGCAAGAAAACTGATTCTCTTCTGCAGCCTTAATCTACAGGATTGTAAGAAAATAAATTCATGCTGTATTGACCTACTAGGCTGGTGATATTTCTTAGAGTAGCAATAGAAAATAACACCAGATGGAATTTTGGCACTTTCTTGCTTTGTAATTACATTTTAAATGACTTGCATTGGTTTTTATTATTTTTCATTCCTATTGAACTCGTTATACAATACTAAAAATATTTTCACATTGTCAGTTTTGGCTGCCCATAATCTTTTATATTGTATGTTTAAGGCAAAAATAAAGCATAAGTTGCAACCAAATGAATTATAAGATTTTTTTAAAAAAATAACGTTTTTAATAAAGCCTTCAGGAGTCATTTAGAATGGCCAATCTTAAAGAGTATACATCAAATACTAAAAATATTTCGAAAGTAGTTGAAAATATTTTAAAAATAGTATTTTTACTACTTCCCCATATCTCCTCCTTTTTGTATATGTGCACATACATTTGGGAATCAAAAATTCAGACCCTTTGATTCTTGTTGTGGTTGTTATTAATTATTTAAGGAAGTTTGGATCTCTTATAAAAATGTTTTCTTTTACACTTAAATAATTAGTCACTTGAATGTTCAAATTGCTTTTTTTTAAGTGTCGACTGCAACATTTGTTTTTTGGCAGTATTTTTGAAAACAATGTTTTGAACAATAACCCCAAAACATACCATTAAACTTGTAGTATGTACTTGAACAAACTCTTAAGCTTAAGCATATTAAAGGGGCACTTTATTCAAATCTAGAAGAAGCATGAAAACAGTGGTTTTTTCTTCCTACTTGAGTTTTCCTTATTCATTTCCCACTTTCCTCCCTAAAAAGTACAGTGGAGAGTGAAGCCATTATACCAATTTGATATATTTCTATTAAGTTAGCATACAATAATACATGATCAATGGATAATGAGAGTACTTTTAGGTTTTTTTTTGGCTGGTTAGTCTATAACTTAAAAATTATGTCATAAATGTGTCTTCTTGAATTTTATCAGAATGCTTTCCTGGCAATATAAAAAATTCAAAGATTATTTTTCTAATGACCTTGTGTAAGATGGAGGTCAGCAATTGAGATTCCAGATTTTATATTCCTGAAATTTAATTTCTAAAGAAAAGGAAGGGGGATGGAGGAGAGTGGGGAGGAGAAAGAGAGAAGTGAGGAAAGGAATATTGTGTTCTTAGAATTCTATCTATGAACTATATTGAATCTGTTAAAAACTAATTAAAAACAAAAAATTAAAAAAAGCAATGTCTTGTCTATCCCTTGCTGAGGACATTGTTCCTGCTTAAATAAACGCTGCTAAATATATTACCTTCAGTTTTGCTGTGACTATACTGTTCCCCAATTTTGAGTAATCAGAGAGGTCATATATTAAAAAATAATCTCACTATAAACACTTGAGTTATTTTCACTGAAGATACTCAGTAAGATGTAATGTTATGTTAATGTATTTTATAAATGAAATTTAAGAACAGTACATTTATCTGAGTGAATCTAAGTGAATATTGATGACACAAAATTATTTAAAGTACAGAGTTACAAGTTGAATATTTCCCCTATAATATTTGTCTTCCTTTCTCAAAAAAATTTCTGTAGCAAGTTTTATTTTTAATTTTCTATTGCAAATGTAATTTTATTATAGAAAAAATAAGAACTATTATAAAACTCAGCATCTACTAGCATAACTACTGTAAGAATCCCTGTTCTCAATATTATATAGCTTTGATAGAGGAAAAGGAATGTTTGTTATGTCTTTGTATGCTATGTGAACTATAGTTGGGGGTAGCAATGACCCCAAAGTGTTAGGAGCACATTCTTTTTTTTTTTTTTTTTTTTTTTTGGACAGGCAGAGTTAGAGAGAGAGACAGAGAGAAAGGTCTTCCTTCCGTTGGCTCACCTCACCTCCCCTCCCCCCCACCCCCCCCAAATGGCTACTACGGAGCACTGTGCCGATCCAAAGCCAGGAGCCAGGTGCTTCCTCCTGGTCTCCTATGCAGGTGCAGGGCCCAAGCACTTGGGCCATCCTCCACTGCCTTCCCGGAGTACATTCTTTAGAGAAAAGTACGAGTTAAAAAATATAGTCAAAATGATAGCCCTAGCAAGTTGCATTCTTCAATCCAGTGGAATAATTGAGTGAATCATTAGCCTCAATGAGTGCTGAAGCCATTAGGAGCAAGATTTATTATGGGTGGATCGGATGTCATCACCTAGGCTTGGTGTCACTACATGGAGACAGCTAGGCATTATGTTTTGCCCGAAATGATGATGTACGTGTTTCAAAGCATTACCTGTGAAGTGTTCCTCTTAGAGTGACCCTCATAGAGCTATGAGCTCTACCTACAGTTTTCATGATGTATTAGAGACAAAAGAGCAAATCAGATTATAAAAGAGGAAGCAGAAGAATTCAGAATGTAGTTTATTCTCAAGACAGTCAATACCATTTCTCCATCAAGTCAGTGGTTAAGTGAGTGGGATGAGACTTGTCCTTAATTAAAAGAGAATTTTAAGAAGTTAAATGTGTGAACTTTGTTATGATGCCAACTTTAATAAACCAGCTGTAAAGACATTTTTGAAGATAATTGGAGGAAATTGGAAAATAAACTCAGTGTTAATTGATGTTAATTGATTTCTATTTTGTTAGGTGTGGTCTTCATAATTATATAACAAAATGTCTTTGTGTTACAGATGGAAATATTTAAAAGAAAAATAATATTTGAGGAATTTTCTCTATAATGGGGAGAACAAGAAAGAAAAAAGATGGATAAAGCAAATATGGCAGAATGTTGAACTTTTTTTTCAGTTCACGTTTCTAAATAATTGTCCTCTTGATTTCATTTCTCATAATTCATTTTTGCTCTCTGCTATAGTGCTGTAGATACTAATACTTTAAATTTGATTTTCAAGATAAAGCATTATAGCTTCGTTATTTGAACCGAGTGACTAAGTTCTAATGTAAGAAAATTAGTGAACATTATGTTCTATTTCCTTAGTAATAAATAATATTTAGATACTCAGCGTCCATAAGCCATGAGTAATGGAACCTGGGGATAGTGTGTGAAGTTCTCTTTTCAGAAAGAACTGAGTTTCCCCTACCTACCTTTAGAGGAGGCCTCAAAACTCAAGGTATTCTGTCCCCATGACTGCCTACGTGTCATATTCTAGCTGCATGTCTGGATGGAGGTGCTGAGAACCCAGTTATCAAGAAGCAGGGTTACTCCTTCAGCCTTACTCTCCGAACCAGGATACTGGGAAGGTCCTGTCCAGCTTTGACTGCTGAAGAAAGAAGTCCTAACTCTCTGGTTGAGTTTTAGGGCCTGTAGGTTGACTTGACTTTGGTTTCAAACATGAAAGGGATAGCCCCAACATTCTTCTTTTTGGGAAATGGCAGTGATTCAGTTGACCTCTAAAGATACAGTGCAAAAGGAAGCAAAAATATATCTGTGTCAATCTGCCGTGCTTTCTGTACTTCTCTGAAGGCAAACATCCCAGACTTCAGTTACTATGTCCCTGGGAACACACCCATCCTAGGGCTTGCCAAGTCCTGGCTGCCAAATTGCATATCTGCCGACCAGTGGTGCCTCTGCCTGGGTGCTCTAATAGTTTGTTTGTTTCTGTAACCTCTGTAAGGGCCTGTTGGTTCATTAAGAACCCATTGCATTTAATCTATTGGCCTGCATATGACTGATGACCTCATTGTTGAATTGGAATTTTTGGAACAGTGTCCTAAGTGTATTTGAGATGTCAGCCATGCACAGAGGCAGAATTCAAAGTGGAAGGAGGATTTGTGCTGGCAGTTGCCCAGTTTCCCTGAGAGTAATGCTTGCATCATTGTCTTGAGTTCACGGCCTCTCCAAGTTCTGGAGACTTCTATGAATTCAGTAGGAATCAAGGCCTGCATGTTATATTTAAAATACCTTGACAAGTAAGTACATTTTATTAAAACTGATTGAACTCTCCTTTAGTCTTTTCAGAAACTTGAAACTATGCAGGCAAGCATTAGCCTAATGGTTAAGATACCCACATTTTGGCCGGCGCCACAGCTCACTAGGCTAATCCTCTGCCTACGGCCCCTGCATACTGGGTTCTAGTCCCAGTTGGGGTGCCGGATTCTGTCCTGGTTGCTCCTCTTCCAGCCCAGCTCTCTGCTGTGGCCCGGGGAAGGCAGTGGAGGATGGCCCAAGTCCGTGGGCTCTGCACCCACATGGGAGACCAGGAGGAAGCACCTGGCTCCTGGCTTTGGATCAGTGCGGTGCTGCGGCCACTTGGGGGGTGAACCAACGGAAAAAGGAAGACCTTTCTCTCTCTTTCTCACTCACTCACTGTCTGACTCTGCCTGTCAAAATAATATATATATATATATATATATATATATATATATATATTTTAGAAAAAGATACCCACATCTTTTATCAGAGTACCTGGGTTTGATTCCGAGCTCTAGCTCCTGACTCCAGCTTGTCGCCCAGACCCTGTGGGTAGCAGTTGAGTTCCTGCCATTCATGTGGAAGACTTGGATGGCCCTGGCCCAGCCCCAGCTTTTGTGAGTTTGTGGGAAGTGAACCAGCAGATGGAGCTATGTCTGTCTCTTTTCCCCTGCCCCTGTCTCTGCCTCTCAAATAAATACACATTTTTGAAGAAATGCCCAGTAAAGTAACTTAGTACTCCGTAATGAGAATTCCCATGAGAGAGTTTTATGTACCTTTTCCTCATGAGAATTATTCTTTAAGTCTTTGAAATTGTTGTCCTTATTTTTTTCTTTTTTAACAATTATTTAAGGGAAAAAATCATTTATTTCATATATACAGATTTAGAAACATAGTGATACTTCCCACACCACCTCCCCACCCAGGCTACCACCCTTTCTTCTCCTTCCTCTCTTATTCCCTCCTAATTCATTTAAAAAAGTTTTTTGAAAGATTTTATTTATTTAAGAGGTAGTTACAGAGAGAGGGAGAGATAGAAAGACCTTCTATCTGCTGGTTTACTCCCCAGATGACCACAACTGCCAGAGTTGGGCTGATCCAAAGCCAGGAGCTAGGGGCTTTTTCCAGGTCACCCATGTGGATGCAGGGGCCCAGGCACTTAGGCCATCTGCTACTGCTTTCCCAGGCCATAGCAGACAGCTGGATAAGAAAAGAAACAGCTCTGACATGAACCGGCACCCATGGGGGATGCCGTCGCTTAGCCAAGTAGACCACAGTGCCAGTCCCCTCCCTCTTAATTTTTACAGTGATCTTCTTTCAGTTTACTTTATACTCGTAAGATTAACCCTACACTAAGTATAGAGTTCATCATATAATAAGATGAAAAAAAAAAAAAAAAACACTGTTCCTCAATGGTAGAAACAAGGGCTGTACATAATCATCGAATCTCAAAATGTCAATTTCACTCCTATACATTATATTTAAATGGTCTTCTTTAATTTGCTGTAGAATATAAAAATGCAGAATTGGTCTATCTCAAATATGTAAGCCTATCTTATAAGCGATTGAAACAGGGTTAGAGATTTAGGGGGGATCAAGTTGATTAAATCAGTTTGTATACAGGAATGAAAATGGGGACTAGACTGGAGGCTTAGGGCATCAAATGCAAAAATTTCCTGTTAACATTTATAAATGATACACATATGTTTTTATCTACATTGCATTGTTATATAGATATTTGTCTTACATCAAGACCAGTAAGTTATCACATCCTTACAGCTTATAAATATATATTGACCAAGAGGCCATAGCCAGTTAGGAGCCATTTGTTCATGATGAGTACCTCTCTTGTATTTTTCTGGTATCACTTCATCCTCAGGAAAATGTAATAGAAGGTACAGTAATAATGATTCAATGTGTTTTCTCTGTAGCCCTGTTTGGAAATGGTATGGCAAATAACACTACAAAACACTTATGTGTGCTAAATTTTTAAATGTCATGACCATAAATAATACCTGCCTACTCTTCTCTCTCTTATCAAGCCTCTTGACTTTGATTTATAAAACTTTCCACGTTGCCTTCTAGTTTACAACTCCCAAGCCAAGGAGTATAATATTTATGTGTGCAAAAAGCTCTTCTGTCTTGTGCACTGTGAATCTCTCAGACTAAGAAGAGTTCCTAGATTTTAGTAGATGTTGGTTGTTGAATAGATGCTGAACCACTTGGATCCAATTTTTGTTCTTATTCTTCTAGAGATAATATAATTTCTACATCCTGGAAATTCTCGATTAATATTCTTTACATTTACCAAACTTTTCTGGATATCATTTTTGGTTTAAATTAGCACTTTAAAAGCTCAAATATATTTATTTAAGTGTTTGTTTTGTAATCTCATATTTTGAAGTCTACTGCATTAACTAGTGATCATGTATAAGATTTAAACTGGCATAGACACCTAATAATTCAGTAAAATATTTGTAGAGACAGCATTGCTGGCTTTTCAGAAACATAATTATATCCATAACTTTATAATATAAACCTTATTTTATGTATTATTTCACTGAAGATATTTATCTTGGTCAGTCCATCTTGTTTCTCTCTCCATTTTAGAAAAGGCAAATTGTTAGTTTTAGTAGTACTCAAGTAGCTTGTCATTCTCCCAACAAAAAATTAATCTGGTGTTTTACAGTGCTTTTTAAAAGTAAAAATATTTGGACACATCTTTGTTTAATATGATTAATTTTGTCAAATATGAAAATCAGCTATAAATAAAACTTTTTAACTTTGATACAAATAATTGTAATATGCTTTTCAGGGAAGATTACATGTTTTATTTCATGCTTTTTTTTTATACAGAAAATCAGTTTAGTATATATAAGGATTTCAGCAGTTTGCCCTCACATAGCAACACAAAGTGAAAAAACACTGTTGGAGTACTAGTTATAGCATTAAATAACAGTGTACATCACATTAATGACAGAGATCCTGCATGATATTTTTTAAAAAAGATTGATTACTTTTCTATGTAATTTCCAATTTAACACCAAGGTTTTTTTTTTTTGTTGTTGTTGTTGTTTTCATTTTCAATTATATTTATATACAGAAGATCACTTCAGTATATACTAAGTAAAGATTTCATCAGTTTGCACCCACACAAAACCACAAAGTGTAAAAATACTGTTTCAGTACTAGCTATATCATTACTTCACATTGGACAACCTATTAAGGACAGATCCCACATGGGACGTAAGTACACAGTGACTCCTGATGTTGATTTAACAATTTGACACTCCTGTTCATGGCGTCAGTAATCTCCCTAGGCTCTAGCCATGAGTTGCCGAGGCTATGGAAGCCTTTAGGATTCGCCGACTTCGATCCTATTCCGACAGGGCCATAGTCAAAGTGGAAGTTCTCTCCTCCCTTCAGAGAAAGGTACCTCCTACCTTGATGGCCCCGTTCTTTCCACTGGGATCACACTCATTGAGATCCTTCATTTAGGTCTTCTTCTTCTTCTTCTTTTTTTTTTTTTCCAGAGTGTCTTGGCTTTCCATGCCTAAAATACTCTCATAGGCTCTTCAGCCAGATCCAAATGCCTTAAGGGCTGATTCTGAGGCCAGAGTGCTATTTAGGACATCTGCCATTCTATGAGTCTGCTGTGTCTCCCCCTTCCCATGTTGGATCCTTTTCTCCCTTTTTTTGGTTCTATCAGTTAGTATTACCAGACATTTATCTTGTTTGTGTGATCCCTTTGACTCTTAGATCTATCAGTGTGATCAATTGTGAACTGAAATTGATCACCTGGACTGGTGAGATGGCATTGGTACATGCCACTTTGATGGGATTGTATTGGAATCCCTTGGCACATTTCTAACTCCATCATTTGGGGCAAGTCCGATTGACCATGTCCCCAATTGTACATCTCCTCCCTCTTTTTTTCTCATTCTTATATTTAACTGGGATCACTTTTCAGTTAAGATTTAGACACCTAAGAATAATTGTTAATTACAGAGTTCACAAAAAAAAATACTAAAATGGATAAAGTATTACATTGTACATCAACAGTCAGCACAAGAGCTGATCAAGTCACTGTTTCTCATAGTGTCCATTTCCCTTCAACAGGTTTCCCCTTTGGTGCTCAGTTAGTTGTCGCCGATCAGGGAAAACAAATGATGTTTGTCTCTTTGGGACTGGCTTAATTCACTCAGCATGATGTTTTCCAGATTCCTCCATCTTGTTGCAAATGACCGGATTTCATTGTTTCTTACTGCTGTATAGTATGCCATAGAGTACCTGTCCCATAGTTTCTTTATCCAGTCTACTGTTGATGGGCATTTGGGTTGGTTCCAGGTCTTAGCTATTGTGAATTGAGCTGCAATAAGCATTAATGTGCAGATGGCTTTTTTGCTTGCCAATATAATTTCCTTTGGGTAAATTCCAAGGAGTGGGATGGCTGGGTTGAATGGTAGGGTTATATTCAGGTTTCTGAGGAATCTCCAGACTGACTTCCATAGTGGCTTAACCAGTTTGCATTCCCACCAACAGTGGGTTAATGTCCCTTTTTCCCCACATCCTCTCCAGCATCTATTGTTGGTTGATTTCTGAATGTGGTCCATTCTGACCGGGGTGAGGTGAAACCTTATTGCGGTTTTGATTTGCACTTCCCTGATGACTCGTGATCTTGAACATTTTTTTCATGTGTCTGTTAGCCATTTGGATTTCCTCTTTGGAAAGATGTCTGTTGAGGTCTTTGGCCCATCTCTTAAGTGGGTTGTTTGTTTTGATGTTGTGGAGTTTCTTGACCTCTTTGTAGATTCTGGTTATCAACCCTTTATCTGTTGCATAGTTTGCAAATATTTTTTCCCTTTCTGTCAGTTTCCTATTCACTTTCCTGACTGTTTCTTTTGAAGTACAGAAACTTCTCAGTTTGATGCAATCCCAATAGTTAATTTTGGCTTTGACTGCCTGTGCTCCTGGGGTATTTTCCAAGCAGTCTTTACCTGTGCCTATATCTTGCAGGGTTTCTCCAATGCTCTGTAATAATTTGATGGTGTCGGGTCGTAGACTTAAGTTTTTGATCCATGTTGAGTGGATTTTTGTGTAAGGTGAAAGGTAGGGATCTTGCTTCATGATTCTGCACGTGGAAATCCAGTTTTCCGAGCACCATTTATTGAATAGGCTGTCCTTACTCCAGAGATTGGTTTTGGATCCTATATCAAATATGAGTTGGCTGTAGATGTTTGGGTTGATTTCTGGTATTTCTATTCTGTTCCATTGGTCTATCCACCTGTTTCTGTACCAGTACCATGCTGTTTTGATAACTACTGCCCTGTAGTATGTCCTGAAATCTGGTATTGTGATGCCTCCAGCTTTGTTTTTGTTGTACAAGATTGTTTTAGCTATTCGAGGTATCCTCTTCTATTTCTTTCTTTAAGGTTTTGTAGTTTTCTTTTTAGAGATCTTTAATGTCCTTGGTTAAGTTTATTCCAAGGTATTTGATTGTTTTTGTAGCTATTGTGAATGGGATTGATCTTAGAAGTTCTTCCTCAGCCGTGGAATTGCCTGTGCATACAAAGGCTGTTGATTTTTGTGCATTGATTTTATATCCTGCTACTTTGTGAAACTCTTCTATGAGTTCCAATAGTCTCTTAGAAGAGTTCTTTGGGTCCCCTAAATAAAGAATCATATCATCTGCAAAGAGGGATAGTTTGAGTTCTTCCTTCCCAATTTGTATCCCTTTCATTTCTTTTTCTTGCCTAATAGCTCTGGCCAAAACTTCCAGAACTATATTGAAGAGCAGTGGTGAGAGTGGGCATCCCTGTCTGGTACCAGATCTCAGTGGAAATGCTTCTAGCTTTTCCCCATTCAATAGGATACTGGCCATAGGTTTTTCATAAATTGCTTTGATTGTATTGAGGAATGTTTCTTTTATACCCATTTTTCTTAGGGTTTTCATCATGAAAGGGTGTTGTATTTTATCAAATGCTTTCTCTGCATCTATTGAGAGAATCATATGGTTTTTCTTCTGCAGTCTGTTAATGTGGTGTATCACGTTGATTGTTTTGCGAACATTAACCATCCCTGCATACCAGGGATAAATCCCACTTGGTCTGGGTGGATGATCTTTCTGATGTGTTGTTGCATTCTATTGGCCAGAATTTTATTGAGTATTTTTGCATCTATGTTCATCAGGGATATTGGTCTGTAATTCTCTTTCAATGTTGCATCTTTTTCCGGCTTAGGAATTAAGGTGATGGTGGCTTCATAGAAAGAATTTGGGAGGATTCCCTCTTTTTCGATTGCTCTGAATAGTTTGAGGAGAATTGGGGTTAATTCTTCTCTAAATGTCTGGTAGAACTCAGCAGTGAATCCATCTGGTCCTGGGCTTTTCTTTGTTGGGAGGGCCTTTATTACTGTTTCAATTTCTGTGTCAGTTATGGGTGTGTTTATGTTTTCTATATCTTCCTGGCTCATTTAAGTAGGTTGTATGTGTCCAGGAGTCTATCCATTTCTGATAGATTTCCCTGTTTATTGGCATACAAGTCCTTCTAGTAATTTCTGATGATTCTTTTTATTTCTGTGGTGTCTGTTGTTACGTTTCCTTTTTCATCTCTGATCCTATTGATTTGAGTCTTTTCTTTTTTTAGTTAGTTGGGCCAATGGGGTGTCAATTTTGTTTATTTTTCAAAAAACCAGCTCCTTGTTTGGCTGATTTTTTGTAATGCTTTTTTTGGATTCAATCCTGTTGATTTCTTCTCTGATTTTAATTATTTCTCTTCTCCTACTAGCTTTGGGTCTGGTTTGCTGCTGATTTTCTAGATCCTTGAGATGACTTGAAAGCTCATCTATTTGGTGCCTTTCCAATTTCTTGATGTAGGCACCTATTGATATAAACTTTCCTCTTAACACTGCTTTTGCTGTATCCCATAGGTTTTGGTATGATGTGCTGTTATCCTCATTTACTTCCAGAAAATTTTTGATTTCTCTTTTAATTTCTTCTATGACCCATTGTTCATTCAGGAGCATGTTATTCAGTCTCCATGTGTTTGCACATGCTCTAGGGATTCCCGAGTTGCTAATTTCCAACTTCATTCCTTTATGGTCTGAGAAGCTGCATGGTATGATTCTAATTCTTTTGAATTTGCTGAGACTTGCTTTATGGCCTAGTATGTGGTCAATCCTAGAGAAGGTTCCATGTACTGCTGAGAAGAATGTAAATGCTTTCTGTGTAGGATAAAAAGTTCTGTAGATATCTGTTAGGTCCATTTGGGCTATAGTGTCATTTAAATCTACTGTCTCCTTGTTGGTCTTCTGTCCTGATGATCTGTCTATCTCTGAGTGTGGAGTATTGAAGTCCCCCAGTGTTATTGTATTGGTGTCTAAGTCTCCCTTTAAGTCCCTTAACAAGTCTTTTAAATAAACCGGTGCCCTGTAATTAGGTGCATATACATTGATAATCGTTATATCTTCCTGTTGAATGGATCCCTTAATCATTATATAGTGCCCCTCTTTGTCTCTCCTAACAGTTTTTGTGGTAAAATTTATATTATCTGATATTAAGATGGCTACACCCGCTCTTTTTTCATTTCTGTTGGCATGGTACATATTTTTCCAGCCTTTCACTTTCAGTCTGCATGCATCTTTGTTAGAAAGATGTGTTTCTTGTAAGCAGCAGATAGATGGGTTTTGTTCCTTAACCCAATCAGCCAATCGGTGCCTTTTAACTGGATTGTTCAGGCCTTTAACGTTTAATGTGACTATCGATAAGTAGTAACTTTGCCCTATCATTTTTGGGTTTCCTGTGATCTTTTGCTGTGAGGTTTCCTTCCTTTACCTTCTTTCATATTGGTGACCATGTTTCTGTGTTTCTGCGTGTATCACATCCTTAAGCATCTTTTGCAGGGCTGGACGAGTGGCAACGAATTCTTTCAATTTCTGTTTGCTGTGAAAGGTCTTTCTTTCACCTTCATTCACAAATGAGAGCTTTGCAGGATATGATATTCTGGGCTGGCAGTTTTTCTCTCTTAGTACCTGGGCTATATGTCGCCATTCCCTCCTCGCTTGTAGGGTTTCTGATGAGAAGTCTGCTGTGAGTCTAATTGGGGATCCTCTGAGAGTGGTCTGATGTTTCTTGCACATTTTAAGATCTTTTCTTTGTGTTTCACTGTGGTGAGTTTAATTACAACGTGTCGTGTTGAGGATCTCTTTTGGTCATGTTTATTAGTGGTTCTATGAGCTTCCTGTACTAAGATGTCTCTGTCCTTCTCCAAACCTAGGAAATTTTCTGCTAGTATCTCACTAAAAAGGCCTTCTAATCCTTTCTCCCTCTTCTTGCCTTCAGGAACTCCTAGGACCCGAATGTTTGTTTTTTTAATAGTATCTTGTAGATTCCCGACAATATTTTTTAGATTTCTAATTTCCTCTTCTTTTCTTTGGTTTGCCTGTTTCCTTTCCTGTTCTCTGTCTTCTAAGTCCGATATTCTCTCTTCTGCTTCACCCATTCTTTTTGTTTGTTTGTTTGTTTTTAATTTTTAACAGGCAGAGTGGACAGTGAGAGAGAGAGACAGAGAGAAAGTTCTTCCTTTTGCCATTGGTTCACCCTCCAATGGCAGCCGCGGTAGGTGTGCTGCGGCCGGCGCACCGCGCTGATCCGATGGCAGGAGCCAGGTGCTTCTCCTGGTCTCCCATGGGGTGCAGGACCCAAGGACTTGGGCCATCCTCCACTGCACTCCCTGGCCACAGAAGAGAGCTGGCCTGGAAGAGGGGCAACCGGGACAGGATCGGTGCCCCGACCGGGACTAGAACCCAGTGTGCCGGCGCCGCAAGGCGGAGCATTAGCCTAGTGAGCTGCAGCGCCAGCCCTCACCCATTCTGTTTTTAAGGCTCTCTAATGTGTTTGTCATTTGATCTATTGAATTCTTTATTTCATTATGGTTTCTCATCACCATCACTCTTTCTTGTTCTACTAGTTGTTTCATTTCATTTTGATTCCTCCTTAATATTTCATTTTCATGAGAGAGATTTTTTATCTTGTCCATTAAGGATTTCTGTAGTTGAATAATTTGTTTTTGAGAGATTCTTAATGATCTTATCAATTTTTTGAGATCCACTTCTTGCATTTCTGCTATCTCATCATCTTCATAATCTTGAATTGTGGTGTCTTTTTCATTTGGGGGCATCATAGTGTCTTCCTTGCTCTTGTTACCTTGGTTTCTACATTTGTTTGGCATCTTGGAGGTGTGGCCAAAGAGCTCTGTTTGGTTTTTCAGGGTTAAGGCCCAGGATAACTCATCCAGATTGTTCTCTGGTTTGCTCTCTTACTCTCTCTCTCTCTCTCTCTCTTTTTTTGACTCAGTTGGAAAGAAATTCCACACAGCTCACTGGGTTGCCTAGGCTAAGGAGTTTGTTTTACATATGTAAAGCGGTCCCTGCTCTTTGTCTTGCTGGGCTTTGTAAGGAGGAGAGTGCAGAGAGAGGCTAGTGTCCCTGCTGGTTCCCCTTATTTCTTTGCTTTTTTTTTTCTCTCCTTCAGTCTGCCTGGTCCCCCCCCCTCCCCCGTGTGAGCTCAGTCCACACTCTAACCTTCCTGGCCAATGTCTCGGGTTACCTTTCCTTCCAGAGCTGAGGCTCAAATTCTGCGGCTGGGCTTCTGTGGCTGGGCTCGCTGATTTCCCAACTCTCACGGCTCCCGTGTCTGTGGCGTGGCTCGGTGCGGCTTGGTGTGACTCAGCGTGGCTCAGCGCGGCAGTGGGCCACCTTGCTCTCCCCGTAGGTCCTCCGTGTCACATCCACTAGATCCGGAAGAGTTTCCTCTGCAGTTTTTTTCTGAGTCTCTTCCTGAGGGTACAGTAACTCCACTTTTGTTAAACTTTTTTTTCCCGAACTGTTGATGTGCGCCCTCACTCTTCCGCCATCTTGGCTCCACTATTTCATGCTTTTTTAATGTGCAGTATTTTAAAGGAACCTAAGGTTAATTTCAAAGTTTAAAAATAGGACTAATAGGTATTATTTATACTTTATAATTTCAAAATTTAAAAGTAAGACACCAGGTTTTATTATTACTATTACTCAGGTATAGTGAGGCCAGCAAGTCAGGAGATAATTACCATTGAAAAGATAGTTTGACACTAAGAGAACCAATGTCTTGAGGGAGCCAGAGTGAGCGGAAAACTTGGACAAAAGCTTTGATAGTTCTTACCATAGGAAAACAAGGCAGGATAAGCAGGTTCAATATTGATTGGATTGAATGCTTTCCTCTGGCCCTATGGTGATTAGGACAGAGGGATACAGGCAAAAGGAAGCAGATTCCTTGAGAGACTAATATAGAGGTGATTGAAAGATTGAAAGGCTAATAGACTTTGAATTGGTTGGTTTGTATATGAAAGGTATACTTGCAGGTGAGGTGTTTTTTTTTTTTTTTTAAGGATCTCTGAAATTGTTCAGTCCTAGGGAAAGTAGCCTTTCCAGACTTAGCATGGCTCCAGATGCCAAAGAATCAGGAAAAAAAAAAAACAACAACAAAGCAACAAAAACCCATGTTTAATACCATGTTTAACCAGCCCTTAAAGTGGATAAAATATTTATAATCATCTTCTCTAGCTGGACACATTATGCATTCTTGTGACTGCAAAACTACTTATATGTTGATAACTTGGATTTATATTCAGCTTGAGCCAGATGTATCTGTCTCTTATAGGGAGCCTCTTCAAAGAGTTCATGGAAAGTGTGTATTTTGAAAAAAATAGATTTCAAATTTTTGCACCAAAATTTTTTTTATTTGTTGGGTAGAACATCACCCCCCACCCCCACCCCAATCTGCTGGCTCACTCCCAAAATATCTGCAGTGGCTGGGGTCAGAATGAAGATGGAAATTCAGTCCAGGCCTCCCATGTGGGTGTCAGGGATCCAACAGGTTGAGCCATTGCTTGCTGCATCCCAGAGTCTGTATTGGTGGGAAGCTGGAATCAGGCACAGAGTGGGACTCAAAGCTAGGCATTCTGGTGTGGGGTGTGGGCATCTTAATTGGTGTCTTCACGGCTAGCCCAAGTGCCTACCCCTAGACTTATTTTTTAATTTCATTTTCCATGAAACTTTTGAACTCCCCTTGTGCATATTATACCTGAATTTATCATATTCTTGAAGATAAGGGTTTGAGTCCCACCCCCAGTCTTCATCGACATCTGCTAAGCTTCCTGTTTTCTTCAGATTGAATGGCATCAGCATTTCTTTATCAGCTGGTTCTTGTGCAAAACAGGCCATTGATCCATCCCTCCCTTTATCACATCCCCCATATCCAACATAGCAGCAAATCCTGTTGGTTCTACCTTAAAATATCTTTCAAGTTTTCTCATTATTTCCAACTGTACTCTCCTAGATCAAGTCCCCATGGAAATGCTCAGTCTGTCCCCAATTTTGCTCCTCTACAGTACTGCAAATAAAAGGCATTACACAAACACACACCCATACATGCACACACACAAACATATACAATGTTAGGAAAATGGCGCAGTCTTATCTATGGCTCGATCTGCACCTTAATTTACATCCTATGCCCTGGCTCCTGCCACCATTGCTGAAAGCCAGGTAGCCACATGGCCCAACTGCCTGTGCCAAGCTCCTTCCCCAACCTAATGGGATTGGCTAATTCCTACTTCCCTGCCCACCCCCTGGAAAAGGTATATTAGATCCCCTTCCCAGACACATGGCTCTTTTTTCCCTTCATCGCCCCACCCCTCCAGTCTGCTGGGTTTTCCCCAATGAACCTTTTCCCTTATTCCTGTGTTTGGTGTGTTTTGTGATGGCATAACATTGGTGCATGGGCCGGGAAAACCTTACATTAGTGATCCAGCATCCCCCAGTGACATTGCTCTCCCTTTGGGGACATCTGAGCTGCTCTCGGGTCCTGGATTTCTGCCAGTTGCAAAACACACCCCCAGAACTCCTTCCATGCCACCGAATGCTCTGCGATGTCCATCCACACATTGGCCTTCCAAATTCTGAGGTAAGACGTGGAACAGGAAATTCTCATGGCGACTCCTCCTTTGAGTTGTGGTCTACTGTCGTCTGCTTGTCTGAGGCTGTTTGAAGTCATAGCACTAGGCACTAACCACAACTCCTACTTTAGTCTCTACGGACACTATCTGGGCAACAGTGGGTGTGAGTGACAACTCAACCTCTGTTCCCCTTTTATAGGATAGGCCCTGGGCTCCAGTGGGCACTTGGGTGACGACCCCACCTTCTGCTCGAATTCCTCTGTTAGTCAGATGGCCAGGACTTCAAGGACACTTGCTGTCCACCGATCTGACCTATTGAGTCATCATGGGAAATTTCTCCTCCCGCATTCCATCTGATTCTCCTCTTGGTTGCTTTTTAAGTAATATGGTCCCTCTCAAATTGGCCCCAGCCCTCAAGCAGCAACACCTCATCTTTCTCTGTAACCGAGTGTGGCCCAAGTATGACCTTGGCAGTCAGCTGGAATGGCCACTCCATGGTACCTTTGACTCTGATGTCATTCAAGACCTTTATCACTTCTGTGAGTGTTTGGGAAAATGGAAGGAGATGCCATACGTTCAAGCTTTTTCCTATCTTCAAACTAAACCTTCTCTGTATACTTCTTGCTCTCTAGCTCAGGTCCTTCTGGTCTCCAAGACTTGCACTAGGGGTCAAAGGCCTGTGCAGAAAACCCTTTCTTCTACCTCCTATTCTGTTACCGCCACTACCACAGCCTCCTTAGATCCGGCAGATGAACCTCCCCCTTATCGCTCCAATCCACAGGCACTGGCTCAGCCACCTCCCGAGGCCCCAGCAGCTGAGGTCCTGGCACCATTATCTCCCACGGGGCAGCTGCAGAATCCACCATTGGCTCTGGCCCTGGCTCTGTCATCACCTCCTCCTCCTGCCAAATTCCAGGAGGCGGTGTCAACTTGTGCTCCCACTCTCACTGCAACCTCTTCTGTCTTATCTTAAGCCCCTTGCTCATCCATTCCTCAAAACCATTCTCTACCCATGTGTACTCCCTCTCTACCTTCCACACCTACTCTCACTGTACCTTCCTCTGCCTTACTGCAAGTACCTTGCTCATCTCATCCTCAGAACATTCCTGCTCCCGCCACGCCTGCCACACCCTTGACCTTGTCTCAAATCCAATCTACACTTCAACTTTCACCCTTGCCTGTGCCTTTCCCTGTTCCACATTCCATCCCCATCCTGCCTCTCCCTCAAGCCCCTCCCCCACCTCCCCCTGTGTCCAGTCACTGAGTCACTTGCTTCTGAGCAGCAGCCAGGGAGCCCGCTTCCATGCTACCCCTACGGGAGGTGGCAGGGGTGGAAGGCATCCTAAGGGTCCATGTTCCTTTCTCACTTGCTGATCTTTCACAGATCGAACAAAAATTGGGTAAATTCCAAGGAGTGGGATGGCTGGGTTGTATGGTAGGGTTATATTCAGGTTTCTGAGGAATCTCCAGACTGACTTCTATAGTGGCTTAACCAGTTTGCATTCCCACCAACAGTGGGTTAGTGTCCCTTTCTCTGCACATCCTCTTCAGCATCTATTGTTGGTAGATTTCTGAATGTGAGCCATTCTAACCGGGGTGAGGTGAAACCTCATTGTGGTTTTGATTTGCATTCCCCAGATTGCTAGTGATCTTGAACATTTTTTCATGTGTCTGTTGGCCATTTGGATTTCCTCTTTGGAAAAATATCTATTGAGGTCCTTGGCCTATCTCTTAAGTGGGTTGTTTGTTTTGGTGTTGTGGAGTTTCTTGATTTCTTTATAGATTCTGGTTATCAACCATTTATCTGTAGCATAGTTTGCAATTATTTTTCCCATTCTGTCGGTTTCCTATTCACTTTCCTCACTGTTTCTTTTGAAGTACAGAAACTTCTCAATTTGATGCAATCCCAAATGTTAACTTTGGCTTTGATGGCTGTGCTTCTGGGGTCTTTTCCAAGAAGTCTTTGCCTGTACCTATATCTTGCAGGGTTTCTCCAATGCTCTCTAATAATTTGATGGTTTTGGGTCATAGATTTAAGTCTCTAATCCATGTTGAGTGAATTTTTGTGTAAGGTGAAAGGTAGGTGTCTTGCTTCATGCTTCGGCACGTGGAAATCCAATTTTCCCAGCACCATTTATTGAATAGGCTGTCCTTATTCGAGGGATTGGTTTTGGATCTTTGATCAAATATAAGTTTGCTGTAGATGTTTGGATTGATTTCTGGTATTTCTATTCTGTTCCATTGGTCCATCCACCTGTTTCTGTACCAGTACCATGCTGTTTTGATAACAACTGCCCTATAGTATGCCCTGAAATCTGGTATTGTGATGCCTCCAGCTTTGTTTTTGTTGTACAAGATTGCTTTGGCTATTCGAGGTCTTCTGTTTCTCCATATGAATTTCAGCATCATTTTTTTCCAGATCTGAGAAGAATGTCTTTAGTATTTTGATTGGTATAGCATTGAATCTGTAAATTGCTTTTGGGAGAATGGACATTTTGATGATATTGATTCTTTCAAATTCTGTTTGCTGTGAAAGGTCTTTGTTTCACCTTCATTCACAAATGAGAGCTTTGCAGGATATAATATTCTGGGCTGGCAGTTTTTCTCTCTTAGTACCTGGGCTATATCTCGCCATTCCCTCTTAGCTTGTAGGGTTTTTGCTGAGAATTCTGCTGTGAGTCTAATTGGATATCCTCTGAGAGTAATCTGACATTTCTCTCTTGCACATTTTAGGATCTTTTCTTTATGTTTCACTGTGGTGAGTTTGATTACGATGTGTCGTGGTGAAGATCTCTTTTGGTCATGTTTATTGGGGGTTCTATGAGCTTCCTGTACTAAGATGTCTCTGTCCTTCTCCAAACCTGGGAAATTTTCTGCTAGTATCTCACTAAAAAGGCCTTCTAATCCTTTCTCCCTCTCCATGCCTTCAGGAACTCCTAGAACCCGAGTGTTGGGTTTTTTAATAGTATCCTATAGATTCCCGACAATATTTTTTAGATTTCTAATTTCTTCTTCTTTTCCTTGGTTTGCCTGTTTCCTTTCCTGTTCTCTGTCTTCTAAGTCTGATATTCTCTCTTCTGCTTCGCCCATTCTGTTTTTAAGGCTCTCTAATGTGTTTGTCATTTGATCTATTGAGTTCTTCTTTTTATTATGGTTTCTCTTCACTATCACAGTTTCATGTTCTACTAGTTGTTTCATTTCATTTTGATTCCTCCTTAATATTTCATTTTCACGAGAGAGATTTTCTATCTTGTCCATTAAGGATTTCTGTAGTTCAAGAATTTGTTTTTGAGAACTTCTTAATGTTCTTATCAACTTTTTGAGATCTGCTTCTTGCATTTACTCTATCTTCATCTTCATAATCTTGAATTGTGGTGTCTTTTTCATTTGGGGGCATCATAGTGTCTTCCTTGCTCTTGTTACCTCAGCTTCTACGTTTGTTGTTTGGCATATTGGAGATAATTTACGGTTTTTTTGCGGTGGTGTTTTTTTCTTGTTATACTATGCCTCTAGATTAAGTGAACTGTCTGCTTTAATGGATCCTTAGAGGCTGTGATGGGTGTGGCCAGAGAGCTCTGTTTGATTCTTCAGGTTTAAGGGTGTGCCAAAGGTGACTCACCCAGATTGTTCTCTCCCTCACTCGCTCACTTGCTCAATTTTTGTTTTCTTTTTCTCAGTTGGGAAGTAATTCCACACAGATGAGTGGAATTGAGGGTAGTTGAAATCTGGCCTCTTTGGATATTTGTTTGATCTACCCCTGGGACCACACAAAGAGTTTATGCAGACCTCAATGTGTTCTCAAATTTCTCCACAGTACCAAGGTTACCGAGTTTGTGTACTTGGTGAGTTCTCTTGCCCCCCCTCTCAGATTTTCACAGTCTCAGATCGTTAGCTCCACCTACTTTCAGTATATTCTAACCTCCTGTTATTTCTCCCGACCAGAGTCAAGTTTTTCTGCTTGGCTACTCGCGGTTGCTGCTTTACATATGTAAAATGGCGCCTGCTCTTTGTCTTGCTTGGCTTTGTAAGGTGAGTGGAGACAGAGGCTAGTGTCCGTGCAGGTTACCCTTATTTATTCATTTTTTTCTCTCCTCCAGTCACCCTGGTGAACTTTCCCCAGTGGGGCCTCAGGCCTCGTTCTGCCTTTCCCTGCCAATGTGTCGGGTTTCTGAGGTTTTTTTCTTACCTCCCCTTTCTGTGCTGGTGAGATTCTGCGGCTCAGCTCCTGCGGCTGGGCTTCCACGTGGTGGGCTCCCTGTAGGTCCTCTGTGTCACATCCACTAGATCTGGAAGCGTTTCCTCTGCAGTTTTTTTCTTGAGTCTTTTCCTGAGGCTACAGTAACTCCACTTTTATTAAACTATCTTTTCCTGGACTATTGGTGCGTTCCCTCACTATCTGCCATCTTGGCTCTGCCCCCTACACTTTTTAAAAAAACAAAAACAAAACTATCACTGTCTATTCTAACTCAAAATATGCCTTCCATATTCTCCTGTCCCACTTGGCAATTTGGAAGAAAAGAGGCCTTCTTACTACTAAGGGGACAGCCATCTCCAACACTACTTTCATAACCCCTCTCCTAGAGGCAGCCTGTCTTCTGACAAAAATTGGACTTGTCCACTGTAAGGCCCATCAGACTGATAATTCTGCCATCACTGCCGGTAATAATAGGGCAGATCAGGCAGCTTGTTGGTGGCACTGTCCTCTTTTCCTTCCAGTGCATCTTTCACTCCACCTGCTATACTAGGAATCTGCCCTCAGGACCAGCTGTCTCAATAGCCCTCCACTCAGGCTGTCTTATTCTATCTCCACCACTTGTTTCATCCCAATGTCTCTTCTCTATTATCGTTTGTCAAACAGTCCCTTCCTCTCTCACCAGAAGATGCCAAATATCTTCAACAACTCACCTGTTCTTGTTCTGTGTGTCAAAGGAGAAAGCCTAACTCTAACCTCTGTCCTCCACCCTTCCCTTCTCATCCGGCCAGAGGATACCTGTCGGCCTCTGACTGGCAGGTTGACTTCACCCATATGCCCAGAGTGAGGCATTTTCAATATCTCTTGGTATTAGTAGATACTTTCTCTGGGTGGGTCAAGGCTTTCCCTACTACTAACAAACAGGCACTAACAGTTTCCAACATACTACTTCAGGAGATTATCCCCTGTTTCAGGGTTCCTAGCTCTCTGCAGTCAGATAATGGTCCTGAATTTACATCTCTGGTAACTCAGCTGCTGACTAAGGCGCTTACCATCCCCTGGCATTTCCATATCCCTTACCACCCTCAGTCTTCAGGAAAAGTGGAAAGGGCAAATCATACACTGAAAAATACTCTGACTAAACTTTCCCTTGAGCTTCACCTGGACTGGACTAAACTATTTCCATTCTCCCTGCTCTGTGTAAAGGCCCTTCCAAGAAAACCTCTCAATATTTCACCTTTCGAACTGATATATGGATGCCCCTTAATCCCTCCAACTGTACACTCTCAATTTCCACTCCTACCATCCCATCTACTCTCTCGTCACCTCAGGCATCTCCAATCAGAGTTATGGAAATATACAGACACCTACTGCCCAGCTCCAAGTTCAACTACCTCAGACAGCTCTCCTCCCATCACAGTGGGAGACAAGGTCTTCCTATCCTCTTCACACCCCTCCTTACCCTCCACTCCCACTAAACTACAGGGTAAATGGACCAGACCTACCAGATTATTCTCACTACTCCTACAGCAGCAAAGTGACAGGGAATCCCCCAATGGATCCACTTCACCCACCTTAAGCATTCCCCTACCCTTCATTATACAGTTACTCCCACAGGGCCACTCAAAGCCAAGTTCACCCAGACTCAAGCTCCATTACCAATGGTACCTGAAAACTCAGACCCTCCTGTGCTTAATGAACCCACCTCGGAGAAGCAGTAACCATCCAGCCATCTGCCATTTCCGATACAGGATGAGTACTGATCCCCTCTAATATCACTACCAACTCTTCCTACAACTCCTGTGGGAAGAGTATCAGACGCACTCCTTACCCATCGACCCCTCTCGGCTCCTTTTAGATATTGAAGACTTACACTTCCAGCGAACCTTCTCAGACTTCACTCCCTCCAAGATATACACTTTCCCATACCTTCTCCTATTATCTCACACCCTCTTTTATACACCACGATGAATCTCACAATAATCTCATTCCTTCTGCTCTTCTGTGCCTGTCATACGTTTACAACAGCCCCCGGAACACATTATGCATGGCAATTTCAGATATACGCCACTTCCACCCCATCCAAACTACTCAATGTGACCTTTTGCTCCACCACAGGCTGTGTAGGCCCGATCACTCTGTACTTCAATTTTGCTCATGCCTACACACATAACAGTTATGGGTTAGGGTTAGGGTTAGGTTAGGTTATAACCCATAAGTATTATGACTCGGCTAGATATAGTTTATCTTACTTCATAGCAAATCCGTATTATTTGTGCCTAACTAAGGATAACACAGGCTCATGTAATGATGACTATTGGAAAGGGTGCTAATCATGGTCCTGTAACTATTACCATACTTATCAAGGACAGGGCCTCCCTGGAAAACAATTTTATAAGGTCCTCCCCCAGGAAAAAACCCTCGCTAAATAGGAGGCCACAGATAGGCTCCGACTACTGGACCCAACCCCTCTTAGCCTTCACCATAATTGACCCCCACTTTCAGGTCTGGCAAGATGGGGTTGAGAGATCTGTCACTTTGTATAGAGGAAATAACCTGCGAGATCCCCATGGGACCATAAAAATTATCAGGATCTATACTCAACTCCCGACAACTCCCATGGATGTGGTGGTTGATATGGTAAAGAAATCCTCTGAACATATGTCCCAGCTAATTAAGCCAGCCAAATCTCCCTTAACGTGGCTACAACTCATCAATCTGTCTCTTGCCTTACTTTATCAACTACCCAACTCTACTCTACCCCTGGCCCTTTACCAACAATAATGCTTTATAGGTGCTCCTCTTCAGGAAACTTCTATTGTGGCTACCGTAATACCAATGTTGCCACTTCTATGAACTCCTGTACCCCCAATCCTCAGAGAATCATCAGTCATCTTCCTTTGCATTCCGGAGGCCAGGATGCAATGTGTTGGATTACCACCATAACAGTACAATCTAACAGGATTTGGCCAGCTAACATTCCTTGTGTTATTAACATAACAGTTACTCCCACAGCTTCCTTCTCTAGCCTTTTCTTCTCTCTCACTCCCCTCTCTCTTCTCCTTTCTCCTCTTTCTCTCTTACTCTCCTTTTCCTTCTTTGCCCCTTCCCTCCAGTCTGCTATGTTTTTCCCAATAAACTCTTTATCTTACTCTGGTGTTTGGTGTGTTTTGTGATGGCATAACATACAAGGTTTTCAAAAAAGTTCATGTGTGATAATGCCTATCAAAAAATGCCATATATGGAGATTCCAAAATGGGGGAATGCAGACTGAAAATAAAGGATGGAAAAAGATATTCCATGGTAACAAACCAAAAAGGGCTGATATAGACATTATACTATCAGACAAAATATAATTTAACATAACAACTGTTAAAAGAGACAAAAAAGGGCACTATGTAATGTTTAAGGGATCATTTCAGCAGGAATATGTGAGTGTAGTAAATGTATATGCACCAACTACAAGGTGCCTGCTATTTAAAAGGATCTAAAGGGAGACATAGACTCCCATACAATAGTAGGTGGGGACTTCAATACCCCAGTTTCAGCAGTGGACAGATCAACCATACAGATCAGCAAGGAAACAACAGAGTTAATTGATACTATAGACCAAATGGACCTAATGGATATCTACAGAACTTTTCACCCCAAAGTGGCAGAATACACATTCTTCTCATCAATGCATGGAACTTTCTCTAGGATAGACTTATGCTGGGCCATAAAGCAAGTCTCAGCAATTTCAAAAAGTAGAGATCATACCATGCATCTTCTCTGACCACAATGGAATGAAGCTGGATATCAAGAACTCAAGAATCTCTAGATCATATGCAAACACATGAAGAATGAACAACATGATCTTGGATGAATAGTGGGTCATAAAAGAAATCAAAATAGAAACTAAAAAAATCTTCCTGGAAACAAATGATGATGACAGAGCATCAGATAAAAACTTACGGAATCCAGCAAAAATAGTTTAAAGCTTGAAGTTTATAGTAGTTGGTGCCTATATGAAGAAATTGGAGAAGTACCAAATAAATGAACTATCATTGCATCTCAAGGAACTAGAAAGACAACAATAAACCAAATACAAAATTAGTAGGCAGAAATAGTTAAGAGATAAGCCAAATTGAAACCAAAAAATACAAAAAATTCAGTGAAGTGGAGAGCTAGTTTTTTGAAAAAATAAAATTGATACACCATTGGGGCAACTAATACAAAAAAAATCAAATCACTAAAATCTGAGATGAAAAAGTATATGTAACAACAGATACCACAGAAAAAAATGAATCATCAGAAATTACTACAAAGAGCTGTGTGCCAACAAATTGGGAAACCTAGAAGAAATGGTAGCTTCCTAGACACATACAGTCTACCAAAATCGAGTCATTAAGACATAGAAAACCTAAACCAATAACCAAGATAGTAATTGAAATAGTAATAAAGACCCTCCTAACAGAGAAAAGCCTAGGACCAGGCTGGTATGCCTTCTTCTCCTTCCCCTCCCTCCCTTCTTCCCTAGAAACCTTTTATTTAAGCTATACAAACTCCATGCATTTTGTAAATGCAGCTTTAGGACATACTGATTCTTCCCAATGTACCCACCTTCCCACCTTCACTCCACCCTTCTTCCTCCTCCCTCTCTTATTCCCATTCTTACTTTTTACTAAGATCTCTTTTCAATTAACTTTGTACACATGAGATTAATCCTACACTAAGTAAAATCTTCAACCCTCCTTCATTTCCAGCTTCAATACATAATCTTTATTGCTAGTAGAGCTAACTGGTCAACCTCTGCTCTTTAACACTCAGTTATGTTTATTTCCTTTTTAAAAAAGGTTGTAATTTATAATTGTTCATTTATTCATGTATTATTATGTGCCACTTTGTTGGAATAAAACTCTTCAGGAGGTTCAGAATTTAGTTGGTGAGTCTCTATCACTCTCATTTTTTGATACAACCCATGTTTCAGTGTCTAGAACATAAATATTATATGTGGAATAAATGAATATATTTAATGTTGAGATAGAGATGCAGAAAAGTCAAAGTGATCACTTACAGGAATAAAGGGTCTTAATTCCAGTATTTCTGACTCTAAGTCTGGCACTTTCTCCATAATAGTCTAAAGAGAGATGTATATCCATTGCATTCTTTGTGTTTTAAAGGAAAGCCATCATAGTTTATATACCAATTTTTATTTCATTTTGGTAAGGCATACATAGATAGACTACATTTTATGGATTTGGTTTTCTCTCACAACTCTAAAATTCAGTATTAACTTACATTTTATGATGAAAGTAGCAAGAGGAAGGGGAAGGAAAGTAGTGTTTAATTTGGCTGAAATTCTAATTTCCTTCCTGAAATATATATCTTTATAGCTTACTTTCCTATACCAAAAAAATCTTTCGCATATATTTAAAATAACATTTTAAGAAATCATGTAAAACAACATTAACATTTAGCGGCTGATTCTTTTGTGAAATTTTTAATATGGGTAGGAATGAATGATTTGCAGTTATCCATTTTCATTTAGAGAAAAATTAATTTTCTAGTTGAGTAATTTTATAATTCATATAAAATTTCCTTTTATTAAAAGATGGCTTTGTCTTTTTTTTTTTTTTTTTTTTGACAGGCAGAGTGGACAGTGAGAGAGAGACAGAGATAAAGGTCTTCCTTTACTGTTGGTTCGCCCCCCAATGGCGGCTGCGGCCGGCACACCGTGTTGATCCAAAGCCAGGAGCCAGGTGCTTTTCCTGGTTTCCCGCACGGTGCAGGGCCCAAGGACTTGGGCCATCCTCCCCTGCATTCCCGGTCCACAGCAGAGAGCTGGACTGGAAGAGGAATAACCGGGACAGAATCCGGTGTGCCGGCACCACAGGCGGAGGATTAGCCTATTGAGCTTAACCTGTCAATTAACAGGTTACTTTTGTCATTTCTCTTGGTGTAGCTTTTCTTCCTTGTCCTTAGTATATGAAACACTTAAAATAGAAATATATGAATATTAAAGTTAAAAGTAGGTTATAAAGGAAGATAATACTATCCTAAAAGCAATGTTTTATAACATTGTTATATGTTCACTATAGACAAGAAAATATTAGCTAAAGTAACAATGTTTCTCTGTAATTTTGCCAACATTTTTTGTATTAGAATATAATTTTCTCCCAAACATCTGAATCTATACTTTCTATGCTATTTAAATTTTGTGTCTTACCATGCATTCTAGTTTAAAGTTTGTTTTTTAACCTAACAATATATTATAGGTAATATTAAGTCATTTTATATTTTTCTATAGCATAATTTTAATTGTACCATTAGTGTGAATATATAATTTTTAGATTTTTTTATTGCACTTTATATTTCACTTGGTATATTTTCTTTATGAGTGATGTAATATTGATAATATGCATATGCTTCAAATTGATTTTGCTTTCTCTAACTCTGATATTTTTTTACCATGTAATAACAACCTTGAATCGAGTCTTTGACTATCATGTCTATATTGCTGTGCAATGTTACTTAATATTTGTCCCTGGGTACCTTTTTCATCCCTTTACTTACCTTTTTTATGTTAACAATATATACTTAGATTCCCTTTCCCCCATATTTTCCTAAGTGGAAAATATCTCTTACAGTTGGGAGAGGTGAATTTAACCTATTTTCAAAAACAAATGTAATTTCTCTGATTTTAGGTGGTTGACCACTGCAGTATGGGATGAACTCTCATCTCAACTAAAATTCATTTGCCAGCATCCCCAGTGCTGTCTAGTTAATCAATCCATTGGGCATTTAATCCTGCTGTCTTAATGAGGCTCTCTGAAGGGTTTGACATCACTAAGAAGGGACTCTTAAGAACAGGCTGGGAAATCATATGGTATTCTAACGAGCCGTGTCCTTTGGGTGGTCTCTTCTACTTTATGGAAAGCAGTTTCATTCAGTGTCCAGTCTTTGGCTCTGCTTTCTTCTGACTTATTAACTTCTCCTTGGAGAGCTCATTTAAAAGCTGTTTCCTAATTTTTTACACACAAGTGCCTGATGCATTTTATTAAAATAAAATCCTTAACTTTAAATCTGTATAAGTTGTACTGTGTTAATAAAATTGAGCTATACCAACCTACCATATTTTAAATTGCAGTAGTTCTACCAGTTCAAATACTCTGTCTTTTCATTTGTTGGAATAACCTGCCTTTTTGTTGAAACTGCTGTCAAAGCACTAGTAAATTTATTCTAAAATGGTTTAATACTTGTGGTATCTGGTGGTGTACTCAATAAGTCTTTAATTGCATGTGATAGAAATACTGGTTCCATCTGCCTCACACGTGCATCCTACTCAAAGCATGGCAACAGCACAAGTCTGTTTCCGATGCTCATAAATAAGATACCAGCAAACCCACAATATTGGTACAGACTGTTCTGCACTAGGTTCTAAAACGTTAACCACAGGAAGTGATTTTAGTTCTTTTTTTAAAACCCTTTTTTCCCTCCATCAGCCGCCTACGTGCTCAATGTGGCACTTTAGATTTCCTGGATCTGCAAAGTACTCAAAATTACTGGAATTACCAAGCAGAAGGTGATTTTATTTACAAAACAAGATGTAGACAAGAAACTGCTAAAAAACAAATGTGTCAGCCTAAGATTATTGTGATATTTTATTAAAACTGAGGACTTTAATAAAGTCCACTGAAGCTTGTAAAATGTGGGCTCACAGTAAATGCTCTCACAGATCAATGGATTGATGATTACCATTTCTGATAATTTGTAAGGGAACCTGAGCACTAATAATTTTTGCTTACCTTATCAAAGCTATTGGTTATTTGGATTTACAATGTGTATAGGGTAATAGACAAAATGAAACATAAAATATATTACTTTGGAGAATTTTGCTTTTTTTTCATTTTTCATTATGGTTTTTAATTCTGATAATTTTGCTAAGGTTTTAATTTGGGTTCTTGGTTCTGCCTACTTTTGCCCTGTGGCCCAATATTTTGTGACATGGAAAATAATCTGAAATTCTTTTATTCTTTGGGTGATCCATGGTCAATTTTGCTCAGCTACATCTTGATCAAGATGACCACTTTTATAACATGTTGTGCTATAGTGCCTCCCCCATTTCCATTATGAAATACATAGTCCTAGATGAGGAAGTTAACTTTGTGCTGTGCCATCAAGCTATAATAACTGAGGATATTGTTTGTCAACATCTAATTTGGAACTTGTTTTGTGGTTTATCAAGTGATTTGCTAAATAAAGTCAGAGTAAAATAAAATATTAAGCATTTTAAAATTAAATATATATCTATTTGAAAAGCAGAGTGACAGAGAAAGAAGGGGGAGAGTAAGGGAGAGATCTATCTACTGATTCAGTTATTAAATAGCTACAACAGCTGGTGGCCAGGGCTTTGCCAGGCTGAAGCCAGGAGCCAGGAACTCCATCTTGGTCTCCCACATGGGTGGCAGGGCATAAGCATCCAGGCCAGCTTCTGATGCCTTCACAGGCACATTAGTAGGGAACTGGATAGGAAGCAGAAGAGCTAGGACTTGAGCTGGTGCCCTGGTATGGGGTGCTGGTATTGCAAGGAGTGGCTTAACCTGCTGTGCCACCATGCCAGCCCTGAGTATTATGCATTTCACTTTGATAATATGAAACAAAAATCACCAGCCTCAGTGATTTTTCTATCATATTGGAAAACAAAGACTTGGACAGGGCTATCTTATCCATCAAATAAATCATTTACATTAGTGCCAGAAGGAACAAGTTAATCTTAAAATTGGTAATTTTAAGTTTTCCATCATATACCAACTTATCCAGCAACTTAAATTTGCAAAATTTCTTTATTCAGATGGTCCTTTTTGTTTTCCAGATAGCAATGGGCAAATAAACGCCAAATAAGTGCTCTTCATTTACTGAGAATGTAGTTTGATGCACAATTGACAGAACTTTAGTGAGAAACATAAACTTGGGTGGCGAATTAGATGCTGGAGGTAAAAGCTTCATAGATAAGTGTTGTTAACTTCATAAAGCGCTGTGTGAAACAAACTGGGAGGTAAGTCACAGATCTTTCTATGGGATTTTGAAGGATCATTAAACTGAGTTACCACAGAAAACCTGAGGAGTTAGGTGGACATGGAAAACTGAATCTGTTCCCCTTCAGTGTCTGAGCTTACTTTCCATGTTGGCCTCATCAAGACATCCTTTATTTCCTCCAGAGATTTTCTTTAAAAATTTAAGCACTGCTTGCTGCTTCTACTTTGCAGTCCTTTCATAGCTGCCACCATTTTATTGGTGTTCTGGTAAAAGCCGCATGCCCTGCTGTTTCTGTCTTCATCTTGCCTGATCTCTGTACACAGTTCATATTTTGTTACTGGAGACTGACATCTCCTTGATGTTGTCTCAGCTTCTGCCAATCGTGTCTCATGTCTCTCTTGGATTTCCTTCTGCCTCTTGAGCTCTTTTGGGCTATTTAACTTGTGTTTATTTCTTCTACCTAGTCCTACTATGATGGTATTTGTCTTATGCCTCCCATCTACTTCTTTGTTTTTCATTTGACATGTTTCTCTGGGTTTATATCATTTATTCTTTTTTATTTTTTGATTTTATTTAATAGATATAAATTTCCAAAGTACAACTTTCGAATTATAGCGGCTTTTTCCCCCATAACCACCCTCCCACCCGTGACCATCCCATCTCTCACTCCCTCTCCCATCACATTCTTCATCAAGATTTTTTCAATTATCTTTATCTACATAAGATCAATTTAGTATATATTAAGTAAAGATTTCAACAGTTTGCACCCACACAGAAACACGAAGTGAAAGGACTGTTTGAGTACTAGTTATACCATTAATTCACATAGTACAACACCTGAAGGACAGAGATCCTACATGGGGAGTAAGTGCACTCCTGTTGTTGATTTAACAATTGACACTCTTGTTTATGGCATCAATAATCACCCAAGGCTCTTGTCATGAGTTGCCAAGGATAGCCATGGCTTAACAGGCTAATCCTCCGCCTTGCGGTGCCGGCACACCAGGTTCTAGTCCCTGTTGGGGCGCTGGATTCTATCCCGGTTGCCCCTCTTCCAGGCCAGCTCTCTGCTATGGCCCGGGAAGGCAGTGAAGGATGGCCCAAGTGCTTGGGCCCTGCACCCGTATGGGAGACCAGGAGACGCACCTGGCTCCTGGCTTCGGATCAGCGCGATGCGCTGGCTGCAGAGGCCATTGGAGGGTGAACCAACGGCAAAAAGGAAGACCTTTCTCTCTGTCTCTCTCTCTCACTATCCACTCTGTCTTTCAAAAATAAAAAATAAAAAAGAAAAAAAAATGAGTTGCCTAGGCTATGGAAGCCTCTTGAGTTCGCTGACTCTGATCTTATTTAGAAAAGGTCATAGTCAAAGTGGAAGTTCTCTCCTCCCTTTGGAGAAGGGTACCTCCTTCTTTGATGGCCCGTTCTTTCTGCTGGGATCTCACTCACAGAGATCTTTCATTTAGGTCTTTTTTTTTTTTTTTTTTCCACAGTGTCTTGGCTTTCCATGCCTGAAATTCTCTCATGGGCTCTTCAGCCAGATCCGAATGCCCTAAGGGCTGATTCTGAGGCCACAGTGCTGTTTAGGACATCTGCCATTCTATGAGTCTGCTGTGTATCCTGCTTCCCAAGCTGGATTGTTCTCTGCTTTTTACTTCTATCAGTTAGTATTAGCAGACACTAGTCTTGTTTATGTGATCCCTTTGACACTTAATCCTATCATTATGATCAATTATGAACTGCAACTGATCACTTTGACTAGGGAGATGGCATTGGTACATGCTACCTTGATGGGATTGAATTGGAATCCCCTGGCACGTTTCTAACTCTACCATTAGGGGTAAGTCTGAGTGAGCATGTGCCGAACAGTATATCTCCTCCCTCTCTTATTCCCACTCTTATATTTAACAGGGATCACTTTTCAGTTAAATTTAAACACCTAAGAATAATTGTGTGTTAATTAAAGTGTTCAACCAATGGTGTTAAGTAGAACAAAAAAATACTAAAAGGAATATAAAGTAGTAAGTTGTTCCTCTACATCATGCTGAGTGAAATAAGCCAGTCCCAAAGGGACAAATATCATATGTTTTCCCTGATCCTTGACAACTAACCAAGCATCAAAAAAGAAACCTGTTCAAATGAAATGGACAGTATGAGAAACAATGACTTGATCAGCTCTTGTCCTGACTGTATAAGAACAACCTAATACTTTATCCCTTTTAGTATTTTTTTGTTGTTCAACTTAATATGTTATAGTTTTTTTTTTTTTCCCTTTGGATGAATGGATTGGATTTGCTTTGAAAATCGCTTGGCAGAATTAAATAAAACTCCCCATTTTAGAATACAGACCCTGCCACATAGGCAAGATTTCGGTTTTGAAGATGTAGAGGAGACTGTCAAGAATGGGGGATAGGAAGCCACTGTACTCATAGAAGTCAGGGCTCTAGTGGCATTTTTTAGAGAAGTCTGGGGTACGTTGGTAAAGAAAGGGTAGCATTGGGTTGTCAAGACCTAAAACGAACTGGAGTGAGGAAGAATATGAAGAAGGAATATATAACAAGAGAATGAAATCCATTCTGCCTTGTTCACAGTTTGTTCTAGGGCAGTAAAAGATTAAATATCTAAAATTTGCAGCTTTTCTTTTATGCTATTTGTGAAATATTGAACTTTCCTCCTAAATTATATGAATAGTGACATATTTAATCTAGTTCTTTCCTGAGTGGAGGAGGAACTTAGTACATTTTAAAGTAATATTCCTTTCTGCATTAATTTACATGTGTAGGTGCTAACTGATGTATGAAATAGTATCCTATTAGGACAAGGCAGTCATATAATGTCATCAGTTTCTGTCTTGTTCAGTTGTATTTGTTTTGATAGAGATGAAGAATGATAAAACAAAGCTTTTAAAATTAATAATTGGAAAAATGACTTTTACTATAAAAATTTAAAAGTAGAATTCATTTTATTACAGAGTACTGACTGAAGTCCCAGCTTTCTGCTTCTGATCCAGATCCCTGATAACATGCCTGGGAAAGCAACAGATGATGGACCAAGTACTTGGGTCCCTGCCGCTCATATGGGAGTTCTGGGTCGAGTTATAGGCTCCTGGCTTTTTCCTGGACCAACCTTGACCTTTGTGGCCATTTGGGAAGTGAACCAGCAGATGGAAAATTCTCTTTATTTTTTTCTCTCTTTCAAACAAATAAAATAAGTCAAAGATAATAAAAAGTGAAAATTGTTAGGAATAATGAGCAAAATATATTTTTTTTTCAAACATGACATTTGGATACTAGGTGATGCCAAGGGTGGCTGTAAAAACTAATGCATGTATAGTTATAAATGTGAGCTGAAAATAACCCCCATGTCATGTGAAATCTTAGAGAAATTATCCAAAAAGTTAAAGCATGAATAAAAATAATGCTTTTTATACCTTAAAAAAAATCCTTTGGGCCATACCTTTGTGTACTTGATTTAAAAATGTCTGGTTGGTAATTTTTGGGTGTAGATGAATTTGATTATGCTTGTCTTATGCTTTTTTTCCTTGAATCAAGTGGGAGATGACAAGTAATGCAAGTAATGTAAGATATAACTAATGAGAATGGCATTTTAATCTCTTCCAACTTAAAATGAAAAACACTGCCCTTCACAAATTTCCATATTTAGTTATGATGGATAGGTATGATTTAACACTGGTTCTGATTTTAAGAAGTTTTATTTATAGTAAATTCAGGTAACACTCTTTGAGACAGGTATGTAATATAAAGAAAAGTGTAAATGTGAGAAAACCTAATTTTTGAAAAATTATTTATTTTTATCTACTTGAAAATCATAGTCACAGAAAGACAAAATTATATATATGTGTGTGTGTCATCTATGTATATGTATATATATATATATATGACACACACACAGAGACATACAGAGATACATAGAGATATTTTCACCTGCCAGTTCACTCTTCAAATATCCTCAACAGCCAGAATTGGGCCAGGCCAAAACCAGGAACCAGGAACTCTTTCTGGGTCTTCTGGGTCTTCTACATGAGTGTCAGAGACCCAAATACTTGAGCCATTATCTGTTGCCTCCCTGGAAGCATTAGCAGGTTTCTGGATTAGAAGCAGATTAGCTAGAAATTGAACCAGCACTCTAATACAGAATGCAGGTATTCCAATATGCTTATTATTTGCATTAGTGGGAGTTGTATATACATGAAAGTAATTGTTCATACACAAAGACATTGAGACTGTGTTTGTCAGACAGAAAAATCTCACTGAAGTTAAATAGGCCAAATGAAAGTCTGGAATGTAGTATTTCTATCAACGCTTGGATGGATTTTGTACTGCCCTTCTTGTTTTAATATCTTGTCATGACTTTGCAGGAAAAAAATTTGAGGAATGAACTTTAAACTTTAATTGCTCTGTATATTTGAATTACTTATTAATATATTGATTTGATATATTGTTTAAGTATCCAGGAAACCCTTTTATGAATTGTGAGGTAGACAAATGTGTCTTTGATCTACTTTTCATTTATTGTATTTCAAAAGCTCTTCTCCTAATCTTAGCTAACTATTTTTTATACCAGTCTGGTAAACTTCAGTGCTCAGTTATCTGCAAAGCAAATTAAGGGTGACTGGATAAGAGAATAACACATAGATAGGTGTAATTTCCATGTTTAATCCATGGAGGTTCAGTGCAATATAAATAAAGGAGGAAAACAAAAAACAAAACTGGTTATGTGTGACCCCTGGTAATTTCTAATTTTATGAATCAAAGTATATTTAACAATTTTAATTTTTAAATGATAAAAGCATTATACTTTACGGTGTTACTTGTATTTTAATTAGAAAATGAATTTACTTCAAGCTAAAAATGCTAATCATTTTAAACCCAATTTCAGATTGCTCTATTATTTATGGCTCCAGAGAGGTTGATTTTTCTATTCTTGCTTCTGCTCACCTCATGGAGGTTTATTTCCTCATGTCTGTAGAAAGCATGTGTGCATTTGTATGTGAGTGGTTGAGGAAGGGAGTTGTCCATGTCAGGCTAGTTTTTCCTATTACTATAGTTACTTGAAGAAGGTATTAGTAACGGATTAACTTCAGAGTGAGAGGGCTGTGGAATGATAGGGACATTCTTGAGGGCATCACATGGACTTCTTACTCCATCTATACCCATGGCAGGTCCTGATACTTATTTTAAAATATTGTTTGTACGTTTGGAGTCTTTAGAACTGTGTTTTTAATTTTTCATTATAATGAAAGGCTTAATGCTCCACCAAAGATTTCAACAAATATAAAGTAAAAAGACCATAGTTCAGAAGGTATATAGTTAAAAAGTATGAACAATGATCAAATAAAAAGATGTTGAAGGTTGTTCATGGAGATTTTAAAATAGTCCCTTATAAAAAGGCAACTTTTCAGTGTAGTAAATTCAAAGTGTTGCATCAAAATTTTATAATGCTAGTTTTAGAAGCATTGTTTTCTTGAATGTTTTACAAGTCTCTTGGAAGATTCAGTTTCAATTGAAATCTAATCCATTACCAAATCCTGTTTATTCCACATCTGAAAAAAGATGTTCAATCCATTGACATCTGCTTGTTTTCACTGCTGCTGCTCTAGGCTAATCAGATTTCCTCCTGTGACCACTAGATCAATCCCTGCCCAGTCTGAGTGCCTTCACTTTTGCCTTTATTTTCCATCAAGTGCCAACTGAGCTCTTACAATGAAACCTCATTATGGCAGCCAAACATCAAGCATCAGGAATGGCGTCAATGGACATATTGCAGAAGCTCCACTCATTGGAAATTTATATTGTATTTCCTCCACTTAAAAACAATAAATTCTAACTTATTTTCTTATAAAGACAGATGGTACTCGAAATAACAGTTTTATCCTCATACCATAGACTATAATTAGACTCAAAATAGCTTTAATTATACCAGCTAGATACATTTTTTAAACTTAGTCTCAGCTGGTATACAAGAATAATCCATAATTGAGACTTTAAAAATTATGTCATGTCTACTGTATCCTAACCAAAAAACAAAATAAAAACTATATTTAGATTTTACTGAAAAGGTGTTATTTCTCTAAAGGGAAGCAGTTAGTATACACTTGATTTTTTTCCTACTAATTTATTTTTCTTCTGGAATTTGCTACAGATCTTCTATACAACTTTAGAATCCAAATAAACTGACTATTGTACATGAAATTGCTTCACGGAGAAAGGCTGAGAAATGACACTAATTCTGTGACTTTCTGTAAAATTGAATTATTTTTTTTCTGTAAAGAAGTAGAATGATAATTATCTTTTTTTTTTTTGTATTCAAGATCCGTTTTTAGTCACTAATTAACTCAACATCCATCAAATAGGAGTTGAATGCTTACTTTGCAAGCAATCTTCTAGTTTGGGGGATAAAATGCCTACCCTTATAGAACTTATTTTTTTTTAAACTTTTATTCAGCAAATATAAACCTCCAAAGCATAGTTCATGGACTACAATGGCTTTCCCCCCACACACCTCCCCACAACCCCCTGACCCCCTACCCCACTCCACCCATACCAAGACTCACCTTCAATCATCTCTATATTCAGAAGATCAATCCAGTACGTACCAAGTAAAGATTTCATCAGCTTGTACCCACACAGAAACACAAAGTGTAAAATACTGTTTCAGTACTAGTTATAGCATTACTTCACATTGGACAACACATTAAGGACAGAGATCCCACATAAGGAGTAAGTACACAGTGACTCCTGTTGTTGACTTAACAATTTAACACTTTTGTTTATGGCGTCAGTAATCTCCCTAGGCTCTAGTCATGAGTTGCCAAGGCTATGGAAGCCTTTAGGGTTCGCCGACTCTGATCTTATTTAGACAAGGTAATAGTCAAAGTGGAAGTTCTCTCCTCCTTTCAGAGAAAGGTACCTCCTCCTTTGATGGCCCCATTCTTTCCACTGGGATCTCACTCGCAGAAATCTTTCACTTAGGTCCTCTTTTTTTTCCATAGTGTCTTGGATTCCCATGCCTAAAATTCTCTCATGGGCTCTTCAGCCAGATCCGAATGTCTTAAGGGCTGATTCTGAGGCCAGAGTGCTCTTTAGGACATCTGCCATTCTATGATTCTACTGTGTGTCCCGCTTCCCATGTTGGGTCGTTCTCTCTCCCTTTTTTATTCTATCAGTTAGTATTAGCAGACACTAGCCTTGTTTGTGTGATCCCTTTGACTCTTAGACCTATCAGTGTGATCAATTGTGAACTGAAATTGATCACTTGGACTAGAGAGATGGCATTGGTACATGCCACCTTGATGGGATTGTATTGGAAATCCCCTGGCACATTTCTAACTCTACCATTAGGGGCAAGTCTGATTGAGCATGTCCCAAATTGTAGGTAGAATGATAATTATCTTTTTGTAATTTGACCAATTCTATTGAATATATGGTCCTATAAAAATAATTTTCTGTTTGACTCATTTTCTCTGTAATGAAATAAACAAGATGAGAAATTCATAATAAGAATTGACTTGTATTAACCCTGTAATGCCTCTATCATGGTATCAAATTGTTTTACCTTTATAAACAATTTAATGGTAGTTAATAACTGAAATCACCATCTAAAGTGTTTTACTAGAAAACCAGTATTCTGACATAGATTTTATGTAAGCAGTGATACATACACATAGAAGGAGTATAAAAAATAAGAAAAGCCAGGGAGATAAGACTAAGTTTGATGTGGAGTAGGTAACTCCTCTATTATTTCTTTTATCATTAGATTTCAAGCTTTCTCCTATCATGAAATTTAATTCACCAATACAGTAGTTGAACATTATTTATACTTTGATAGTTGAGTATTGCAGTTTTTGTAAAATATTTTCAGGTGATTTCAATATCTTCCATGGTCCTAGTCTATGAAATCCTTGTCCTCCTCTCCTGTCTGACTCATTCCTTCACTTTTTTTTTTAAGATTTACTTTATTTATTTGAAAGACAGAGTTATAGTGAGAGGTAGAGACAGAGAGAGAGGTCTTTCATCTGCTGGTTCACTTCCCAGATGGCCACAACGGCCGGAGCTGTGTCGATCTGAAGCTACGATCCAGGAGCTTCTTCCAGGTCACCCATGTGGTTGCAGGGGCCCAAGGACTTGGGCCATCCTCTACTGCTGTCCCAGGCCATAGCAGAGAGCTGGATCGGAAGAGGAGAAGCCAGGACATGAACCTGTGCCCATATGGGATGTCGGCGCTTCAGGCCAGGGCTTTAACCCCCTGTGCCACAGCGCCAGCCCCAGTCCTTTTCTTCTAATGTCACAACTCTGAGCTTATCATCAGTAGCTTCAGCCCATCTTGGATCTCAATTTTAAGGATAAAATTCTATAACTACTATATATTTTTAGCTCATTTCCTCCACCATATCAGTTTCCAAAATTTTCTAACTCATAAGGATCTGCAGTCGCCTTATTTTTATGACAACTGTTTTCTCACATTTCTCTCTTGTGCTCCATTTTCAGTTATCCAATTTAGATTTTATGTTTCAACTGCTCATTTGTAGATTCTACTGCTTACTTCCTTGTCCATTTCTCACTCTTCTCATGTTCAGTTGGTAAAAATCCCAGACTTGATGAAATTCCATGCTCAAGTTACCATCTGTGTGTACCTATGCAAATGAATATGTCCCAAAAACATGAAAGCTATCAAAACTCATTCTGAATTCACAATTACTAACCTGAATGTATCCTTAGTGTTAGTAGGTAATCCTATTCCATGGATATAGTCCATTTGCCCTGACAATCTTGTAGATGACTTCTAAACTGCTCCGGACACTACCACCCTATCATCCTCACTCTCGACTGACAACTTCTCTTCACATCTTATTGAGGAAATTGAAACAATCAGAATAAAAATTACAAAAACTATCACCATGACAATAACTCATCACATAGATTTTTATGCATATACTTTGTTATCCTGTTTTCCTTAGTGCTGATTGTGCTCTGATTAAAGGCTAATCTCTCTGCTGTGCACTAGATTTTGTCTTTTGTTGCCAACTCAAGGGCGTTGCTCAGACACTCTCTCTACTTTCAACATAAACTTTTCTATTGCTATTAGGTCATTCACACCAAAAGTTAAATATGCTATAAATTTTCTCATCATATACCACTGTGTTGGGACCAAACATCTAATTTTCTGTTCTCCTTTACAGTAAAGCTCTTTAAGATATTTATGCATCCTGTGTCTAAGTTCTTTTCTCACTTAAAACTTATATTCAAATTTATTGATCAATAATGTATAAATATATTTTTATTTCTTGAACTAGTTAATTTTTATCTAATTTTACAATTTAATAGATTGAAAATATTTTTGCTTTCTGTTGTCTTAAAAACATTGCTACTGGGGCCAGCGATGTGGCACAGTGGGTTAACCCCTGGCCTGAAGCGCCAGCATTCCTTATGGGTGCCGGTTCTAGTCCCGGCTACTCCTCTTCCGATCCAGCTCTCTGCTTAGGCCTGGGATAGCAGTAGAATATGGCCTAAATGCTTGGGCCCCTGCATCTGCATGGGAGATCCGGAAGAAGCTCCTGGCTCCTGGCTTCAGATCAGCACAGCTCTGGCTGTTGCGGCCAATTGGGGAGTAAACCAGCAGATGGAAGACCTCTCTCTCTCTCTCTCTCTGCCTCTCCTCTCTCTGTGTAACTCTTTCAAAATAAATAAATAAATAAATAAATAAGTAAATAAATAAAACCATTGATACTAAATAAAGTTGCCCTTTACTAAATTATCAATAAAAACATAGTTAAATGTGTTATTTCACCTTTTTAAAATTTATGAGCTTTTTTGGAGCTTATTTTGTAACTATCTTTGTGACCAGGAATATTACCATTTTATCTCAGAGTTGATGATATTTAATAAGCCAAGCTATTAGAAATACTTTCTGGAGTGGCTTAAGATAAGTTGTTTTAAGTAGAATCATACCCAATTGTTTTTCCTATCAGAAAATTGCAGTGCTTTTCTTTCTTGATCTGTCACTAACCAGGCTTCCTTTTAAATTCCCCTCTCCAGTGAAAGTCTTGTTGTTGAGGTCTCCATGTTGCTAAATCCATGTTGATTCTCAGATCTAGAGATTATCACTTTATTCTTGAAACAACATCCCACTGACTCCCAAGACTCTTGCACAGAAATCACACAGTTTGGTCCTTCTTCACTGGTCATTCCTTCTCATTCTCACTAAGTGATTAGTTTTCATATTCCACACTTAGAAATGCTGGTGTACCTTGGAGTTAAGGCCTTTGCCTGTTAACACCTAAAAATTTGTATCTTCAATGCAGATTGCTCTCCTAAACTCTGAATTCAAATGCTTACTGGGCATTTCCACTTAGATGTCTGCTAGGCATCTCAAACTTACCGTTTCCAAAACTAAACCTTTTTCCCCCTAAGTTTATTTGGAGAGAGAGAGAGAGAGAGAGAGAGAGAGAGAGAGAGAGAGAGAGAGAAATTTCTCCCACCTGCTGGTTAATTCTATGAATGGCCCTAAAAGCTGAGGTCAGGCCCAGTTGAAGCTACAGGCTGTCAGCATTATCTGGGTTTACCATGTGGGTGGTGGGGACCTAACTAGGTTGAGCTATCACCTTCTGCCTCCTTGTGTGTACATAGACAGGAAGCTGTAATTGGAAGTGGAGGTTGAACTTGAATCCAGGCGCTACAATATAGGGCGCAGCATTCTTTGTATTGTCCTGTTGTGCCCAATGCCCACCCTCAATACTGAACCTCTAACATCTCACCTCTAAACATTCTGCAAAGGCTTTCCAATATTAGTAAATGGAAAATCCTTCTGTCTAGTTTTTCAGACAAAAAGTGCTAGAGATATATTGATTTCTCTAAATATCATCCCGCAATTAGATCTGTCAGCAAATCATGTAAGATGTACATTGCATTGTGGCATCACAGGTAAAGCTGCCACCTATGCTGGCATTCCTTATGGGTGCTGATTAAAGTCCTAACAGCTCCACTGCTGATCCATCTCTCTGCTAATGTGCTTGGAAAAGCAGAGATAGTATGAGTCCTTGGGACCTGCCACTCATAGGAGACACTCTGAAGAAGCTCCTGGATCCTGGCTCTGGCCTGGCTCAGCCCTGGCTGTTGTAGCCATTTTTGGGGTTGGACCAGCAAATGGAAGATCTCTCTTCCTCTTTGTATCCCTCTCTCTCTCTCTGTAACTCTGCTTTCAAATAAGAAATCTTTTATTTATTTTTTAAAACATGAACCTCACATCTTCATTGTTCTCTCCCTGTTCAAGGTAATATCATTGCTGGCCTGTGATACTATGTATCATATTCTCTAGTCTTCTAATTGGTTGCTTTGCTTTGTGCCCTCTGCTCTTGACTATATTCTTTTCTCATCACAACATCAAGTACTCATAATGGCTTCTCATCAGCTCTCTGACATTACCTCTTTTTAACCTCCCCATCCCTCACTTAACTGCAGCTACACTGACTTGGAACATCTCAGGCAAGCTTCCTCCTCATGAATGTTGTTCTTGCTATTCCTTCTACCCAAAATACTCTTCCTCCACATCATGCTTTGCCTTAGCAGTTTTACCCATAGCTTCATCTCTGCTGATATGTCACTTTCTCAGTGAGGCTAATCTTGGCCACCTGCCCTCCCCGCAGTGCTGTAAAGAACACTCATTATAGAAGGAATAAAATACATATTTTAGGAAGAGTTTCTTAAAATTGTGAAAATAAACTTGATTTTTTTAATGTTTGTGATCACTGGCTATCTGAAAAAATGTGCTTATAAATGGAGCTATTGTTTCTCAGTACAGTTGGATAGAGGAAATGTCATGCTTTTATTCTACTTATACAATGCATGCAAATACATTAATGCAAAAGTAGTTGATTACAGTATATTAATAAACAAGTTATATCAATTTAAGGACCAATTTTGGACTTAACCACTTCATTAAAGATCTGCGTAAATGTGTTTGTATAATGTTGGCAGACCAGCCCATAAACATTTCATCAATATAGATAGTTTTTTAAAAATATAATCTGCTTTATTTTTCAAGATCTCTTTTTAAAAATATTTTTATTAGAGAGAGATAGACAGACAAGGAGGAAGATATCTTTTATTCATTGGTTCACTCTTCAAATACTCAACAGCCATCACAGAGCCAGGTTGTAGCCAAGAACCCAGAACTCAATCTTGGTCTCCCACATGGGTGGCAGGGACCCAAAAATTTGAGTCATCTCCTGTTACTTCCTAGATTATACATTAGCAGGAAGATGGAATCCAAAGTGGAGCCAGGACTTGAAGCCAGGAATGTGGACATTCCAAGTGGGATCTTAACCTCTGCTCCAAAGGTTTAGACTCTAAAAACTTCAAGACTTCTTTATAGCCTGTGTCTCATACACTGTTTAGTACACCAGGGGATCTTTGTTCATTGCTCTAGATAAGAGAGTACTGAGGAAGATGATGGGAAAAAGGAAAAACTGGGGGATATTTTTGATTTGGCAAGAAAGTCAAAGGAAACGTGATGAAGTCTTTGACTAAGTCTGGGGGATCCTGAGGAAGGAGCCACACTGACTGCCTTCTTCCACTAAATGAATCCCAGGTAAGGAGCAATAGAAACCTCAAGTAGAAAAGAATTAGAGCTTATGTCCATGGAAAGGCTCAGGACACTGGCTTTTAAGGACCTTTTAGCAGACTGCCCTCATGCTGACTCTAAAACCTTCCTGTGGCTCAGTATGAGCTGCTGTGACTGAGTAAGTCCTCAGACACTGGAGAAGGTTGCTGGACAGGACTTTGTGATGAGAGTCATATTTTACAGAATTGTATCCTTAGTAGACTTTCAAGGATCAGACCAGATATCATGGGTACTAACCTGGACACCAAGGAGCACCCTTGAACCTTGTGCTTTAACACTGCATTGGACCCTTGACATTTAGACTCAAACCTGAGTAAAAATAGCTGGAGATGGAAGGAATTTAAAAATTAAATTTTCATAGAAAAATAAAGGATTATTTTCTCACATGACTATATTTGTGAATGAAACTTTATAGTTGCTTCACATGTATCTTTCTTGACATACTGAAAGTTTTAGCTACTAAAATCACATGAAATAATTGCCTATTTAGGTGAATTCCAGGGGTCACTTGGTTGTAATATGGCTGGACTTTATGAAGCTCTGATTGGCAGAAGTATTTTCTGCAGGTACTCCAGAAGTGAGATTGCCTTAAGCTTGGGGATCTTTGAGATCTACACAAAAGAAGAATCTAGATACTCTCCATTATATTAAAAATATCATAAGTAAATAAGTTCCCATCTGTTGAACCTAGTAATTAATAAATAAAATCCACACTCAGAGATTTTCAGACTTCCAGACCCAACACTGAGTAATTCCCAAGTTCGTGGTGAATTGCCTCCTCCCCTCAAAGTTTATGGGTTTATTCTGGAACACAGCTCTCCAGACACCAGAACAGGCCAGATGTCAGGCTGCCAACAAAGCAATATGGGGCGTGATTGAGAGCACTTTTTAGACTCAGAACCACAGATTTCTAGAGCTGAAGGTTAGTTTTTCCTGCATCTAAATACTGTTTCCCTGCTGATCTTGGTGATTAATGAAAGAGAAGAGGAAAGGTGATGTTTAAACTCCTGGACAAAGTGTGGTTGGACATAGATGCCCAAATGTGGGTGCCATAAATCTAATACAGAATTGGAACATAAACTCTAAATATGTGAATTATTTAATTTTAGTCTTAAACACCCTATAAAAATAACAGCATGGTATTCTATATTTTATTAGCTTATAGTCTGTGAAATATATATTAAATCTCTAAGTTGTGTGGAAGTATTTTAGAACAAATTTCAGTAAAGAAGGTAGAATTTAATATGAGCATTTATAGACAGACTGCATATAGAAGGAACAAAATTTTAAGATTCATTTGCTTTTAAGTGTAGAAGGCTGAAAGTTAAAACTGAATAAATATCAAAATGTTTTATCAAGTGTGAACGTGGACTGTGGTAGAAAATATATTGTCATATGTATTCAGAATAGTTTTTCCTACTCAAGTCTGAATTTTGACCTCTGAGTGTGAATATTGGAACTCTGTGTTATGCTCTTATTTCTGAAACATTGTAACTAGCAACAGAATTTATCAGACCATAAATAACTTGAAGAACATTATTCATTAGGGATACATAATTATTTCTTCGCATAGAACTGAATACTACAGATGTTATTTTTAACTAGTTAGCAACAGAAAATGATCATATGAGGAGTCTTCAAAAAGTTCAAGGAAAATACACATTCTGAGCAGCCTATGTATGTGATTTCAAATTTTTGCACCAAAATACTTATATTTTAATTCCATTTTCACAAAAATTTTGGAGTATCATTTTATTTTTTGAAGAAAGAACATTTTGCTTCATTGATATGAGTGATAAGGCATCTAAATTGCCTGGAAAAAACTTGGAATCTGTCATAGAATGTTTTCTCTGATCATCCTCTGCCCAGAAATTTCCCCATAAAATACAGAATGGAGCTTTAAATTCATCTTCACAATCTTGTATGCTTCTCGTTATTCACAGACTTCTCTCCATCAAGGTCAGCCTCATGGGTGAGTTACTATGCAGTTGTGTTGAGTCCTACACTTAGAAGGGCCTCTTCCTTGGCTTAATGCTCTTTCACCGTCATGAATGTTTTAATAATTTTGAATAAAATGCTCCATATTTTCATTTTGTAGTGGGTCCTGCAAATTATATGGTAAGCCTTACTCATCTGTCCCAGGAAGATTTTGTTCTTTCTTCCTGTTATGCTTTTTTTCCCCCCAAGCTTTGTGAATTATGATACTGGATTATACTCTGTGTTGACTCTCATCTACCTAGTTTACTAGATGGCTTTAATTGGTACACAAATTTCTTTTTTTAAAGATTTATTTATTTATTTGAAAGAGTTACACAGATAGAGGAGAGGAAGAGAGAGAGAGGGAGAGAGAGAGGGAGAGAGAGAGAGAAAGAAGTCTTCCATCTGATGGTTCACTCCCCAACTGGCCGCAACGGCCAGAGCTGTGCCGATACAAAGCCAGGAGTCAGGAGTTTCTTCCGGGTCTCCCACATGGGTACAAATCCTTGGGCCATTTTCTACTGCTTTCCGTGGCCACAGCAGAGAGCTGGATCGGAAATGGAGCAGCCGGGCCTAGAACCGGCACCCATATGGGATGCCGGTGCTTCAGGCCAGGGTGTTAACCTGCTGTGCCACAGCACCGGCCCCACAAACAAATTTCTTTTCCCAACCAGTTAACCCATCTCCTAGCTGATGTGAGTGTTGGCTGCTCATGGCCTACAGTTGATATTCTCCAGAGAATTATTTTCTTACAGAGACAGAAACAACAGATCCCTTGCCTCAAATTGGGACCACTTTGTGGCACTATGCCTGTTCCTAAATACCTTGTGGGTCTCCTTTGGGATCAGACGAAGTCTGAGTTCACACTCTTGCCATACTTATCCTCTGACTTACCCCACTCCTCTCACTGCTTTTCCCTTTTAAGTATCCCAGTCGACTCCCAGGCTCTGTTTCTGGTTTGTCCTATGTAAGCCAACCATGAATTAGCATAGGGTCCGTGTTTTACTCATCTCTGCGCCTCTACTATTGCCAATGGCCTGAATCCTTGAGCCCCCTTAAAAATCCTATGTTGAAATCCTAAACCCCAAGGAGGTGGTATTAGGAAGTAGGATCTTTGGAAATTGATTAGGAGTTGAAGGCTCTTACTTCCAGGATGGAATTACTGCCCTTGTTAAAGAGACCTCAAGAGATCTCTGCCACTTCCATCATGGGAGGTCATTGTAAAAAAGGCACCAGTTATGAATTAGAGAGTGGGCCTTCATCGGGCACCAAATCTGCTGACACCTAGATCTTGGACTTCTCATTCTCCAGACCCATGAGAAATAAGTGACTTTGTTGTAAGTTACTCAGTTTATGGAAAGGATTGGTGGAATAAAAGGAAATTAAAAACCAGAAGCAAAACTGAACTAAAAATGAAAATCCAGCATTAAAATATGTGGAATACTATGAAAAAAAGCAAAAGAGGCAATTTAGAAAACTAAATGCTTCCACTGGAAATAAGGTGAGATATTAAGTAAATAACATAAGCTTCTACTTCAGAATGCAGAAAAATAACAGCAAGAGAAACCCAAAGCAAGATAAGGGAATAATAATGCTATGAGCAGAAATTAAAGAAATAGAAATCAAGAAAATAAATTATGAAATAAATAAGTTAATACGATCATAAATTATGAAAATAAAAAGCAATAGAGAAAAATAATCAAAAATCCATAAAAATAAGCTTATAGCAAGATTAACAAAAATTAAAATATAGAAAACACAAATAGATGATATCAGGAATGAAATAAGGGATATCACTCCAGATCCTATAACTAATAAATGTTAAGTAAACCAGTATTATAATTTTATATTCAAATTTCATGATGCAGAATAAAGGGACCAATTCCTTGAAAGCCACAAACTACAAAACTCAGGATAAACTAGATAATCTGAATAACCCTATAATTATTAAGGAAATTGAATTCATAATTTAGTACTTCTGTGAAAGACATCTCCAGATCCAGAAAGTTACAGTGGAAAATTGTAATATACATTACACTTGATCTTAGCCAAAAGGCCAAGAAGCAATGAATTATAATATATGTTTAAAGAAAAGTTAATGTAAATTTCACACAATCTCATTCAGGAAATAAATGTGGTAGGAATACTTCTCAACGTATTTTAAAATACCAATTTTACCCTAACACCAAAATCAGACAAAAATAGTACAAATAAAGAAGACTACAGACCAATCTCTTTCATGAACTTAGACACAAAGTTCTTCAACAAAAGATTAGTAAACTAAAGGCCGGTGTTATGGCACAGTGACTTGGGCTACTGCCTGGGACACTTTCATCCGGTATGTGTTGCAGTTCAAGTCCTGGCAGCTCCACTTCTCATCCAACTCCCAGCTATGGTGCCTGGGAAAGCAGTGGAAGATGGTCCAAGTGCACGGGCCTCTTGCACCCATGTGGGAGGCTTGGATGGAGTTTCAGACTCCAGGCTTCAACGAACCACTCTTGGCTGTTGGTAGCCATTGGGGAATGAACCAGCAAATGGAAGCTCTGTCTCCCCCTGCCTGTGTAATTCTGCCTTTCAAATAAATAAATAAACTTCAAAAAGATTAGTAAAATAAATGAAATAGTATATGAAATGAGTTATATACCTTGATCAAGTAGTATTTATTGTAGGTATGCAAAGTCTCATTCAGTACTCAAAATCAGTCAGTGTAATCAACCATATCAACAAGCTAAAAAAGAAAATATCATTGCCAAAGAAAAAGCATTTGACAAAACTCAGTGCCTTTCTATGTTAAAAATTCGCAGCAAGTTAAGAATAGAGGAGAATCATCTCAGCTTGAAGAAGAGAACCTACCAAAAATAATTAGCAAAACTCATACATAATGGTGGAATAATGAAGGCTTTTCCCGTGAGTGGGGAGGGAGGGAGCATTTTTGAATCAAAGGAAACAAGATAAGGATGTCCACTTTCTTTTTTTATTTTTATTTTTAAAATTTTATTTAGGATATATAAGTTTTATGTATTTCCTATATACAAATTTAGGAACATAGTGATACTTCCCGACCCATCCTCCCTTCTGCCCATTCTCCTACCCTTCTTCCTCCTTCCCCTCCTATTCCCATTATTAATTTTTACAAAGATTTATTGTCAGTATACTTTAGACTCATAAGGACAACCCTAGACCAAGAGTTCATCAAATAGTATGAAGAAAAAAAAGCACTGTTCCTCAACAGTAGAGACAAGGGTTGTAAATAATCATCAAATCTCAAAATGTCCATTTCACTCCAGTATGTTACATTGTACTCTATTAGTTACTCCAGCTGAGGGAAGATACGATATCTGCCTTTTTGGGACTGGCTTTTTTTCACTAAGTACAATGGTTTCCAGTTGCATCCATTTTTTTTGTTAAACATTCCATTTTTTTTTTTTACAGCTGAATAGTTCTCTCTAGTGCAAATATCCACTCTAATTTCTTTATCTAGTCATCATTTGATGGCATCTGGGTTGATTCCATACCTTAGCTGTTGTGAATTGAGCTGCATTGAACATAGGGGGTAGAGATCACTCTTCCATATGTTGATGTCTTCTCCTTTGGGTAAATTCCCAGGAGGGGGATGGCTGGGTCATATGGTAGGTCTATATTCAGATTTCTGAGGTATGTCCATGCTGTCTTTCACAGTGGCTGCAACATTCCCACCAGCAGTGGATTAGGGTATGTTTTCCCCACATCCTTGCCAGCATTTTCCATTTGTTGATTGCTGTATGAAAGCCATTCTAACTAAACCTCATTGTGGTTTTGATTTGCTTTTTCCTGATGGTTAGTGATTCTGAGCATTTTTTCAAGTGTCTGTTGACCATTCGAATTTCCTCTCCTGAGAAATGCCTGTTGAAGCCTTTGCCCATTTCTTAACTAGATTTTTGTTTTGTTGTTGTTGTTGTTGAGTTTCTCGAGTTTTTTATAGAATCTGTATATTAATTCTTTATCTGTTACATAGTTTACAGATATTTTCTCCCATTTTGTCAGTTACCTCTTCACTTTGCTGAGTGTTTTTTTTTTTAATATTTTTATTTGAAAGGCAGAGTTACACAGCCAGATCTTCCATCAACTGATTCACTTCCCAAATGGATGCAAAGGCTGGAGCTGGGCCAATCCGCAGCCAGGAGTCGGGAATTTCCTCCTGGTCTGCCATGTAGGTGCTGGACCCAAGCACTTGGACCATTTTCTACTGCTTTCCCAGGCCATAGCGGAGAGCTGGATAAGAAGTGGAGCAGCCAGGTCTTGAACCGGTGCCCATATGGGATGCCAGCACTGCAGGAGGCAGCTTTACCTGCTACACCACAGCACTGGCGCCCTGAATGTTTCTTTTGCAGTGCAGAAGCTTCTCAGTTTGATGTAATCCCATTTGTTAATTTTGGCTTTGATTGCCTGTGCTTCAGGGATCTTTTCCAAGAAGTCTTTGCCTTTGCCAATGTCTTGTAGAGTTCTCGTACTGTTTTCTAGTAACTTGGTGGTATCAGGTTGTAGATTTAGATCCTTGATCCATTTTGAGTGGATTTTTGTGTAAGCTGTAAGGTGGGGGCCATTATTTTATACTTCTGCATGTGGAGATTCAGTTTTCCCAGCACTATTTGTTGAAGAGACTATCCTTGCTCCAGGGATTGATTTTAGCTCCTTTGTCAAATATAAGTTGGTTTTTCCTGTGTGGATTGATTTCTGGAGTTTATACTGTTCCATTGGTCTACAAGTCTGTTTTTCTACCATTACAAGGCTATTTGATTATAACTGTCCTGTAGTATGACTTGAAATATGGTATTATGATGTCTCCAACTTTGTTTTTGTTGTATAAGATTGCTTTAGCTATTCAGGATCACTTGTGTTTTCATATGAATTTTGGCACCTTTTTTCCTAGATCTACATAGAATGTCATTGGTATTTTAATTGGAATTGTATTGAAACTGTAAATTGCTTTTGGTAGTGTGGACATTTTGATGATACTGATTCTTCCAATCTATGAACATGGAAGATTTTTCTGTTCTTTTTTTTTTGTCTTCTATTTTTCTTTAATGCTTTGTAATTTTCATCATAGAGATCTTTCACATCTTTGGTTAAATTTATTCCAGGGTATTTAATTTTTTGCAGCTTTTGTGAATGGGATTGATCTTAAAAATTCTTTCTCAGTGTTGGCATTTTCTGTGTATACAAAGGCTATTGATTTTTGTGTGTTAATTTTATATCCTGCCACTGTACCAAACTGCCCTGCAGCCAGCATATTATTGAAATAGGGAAAGTTGGAAGCATTCACAGTAAGATCTGGAACAAGACAAGAAAGCACACTCTTATCATTGCTTCTCAGTCCTGGAAGTTTTAGCCAGAGCCATTAGGCAAGAAAAGGAAATCAAAGGGATACAAATTGGAAAGGAAGAAGTCAGACTATTCCTGTTTGCACATGACATCATTCTATATATAGGAGATCCAAAAGACTTCACTGAGAGACTATTGGAACTCATAAAAAAGATGTCCACTTTCATTACTCTTATTCAATATAGTACTACAAGTTTTAGTCTCTGCAATAAGACAAGACAAAGAAATAAAAGAAGCTTAGATTGAAATGGAAAAAATATTTGCAGGTGTTATGATACTCTCCATAGAAAATTCCAAGAAATCTACCCAGTATTCCTCCTCAAACTAACAAATGAATTAAAACTTTTAAAAAAGATTTATTTATTTATTTGAAAGGCAGAGTTAGAGCAAGAAGCGAAGAGAGAGAGAGAGAGAGAGAGAGAGAGAGAGATTGAGAGATTGAGATTCTTCATCCACTGGTTTACTCCACAAATGGCCACGTTGGCTGTGGCTGGACCAGACTGAAGCTAGGAGCCAGGAGCTTCACCCTGGTCTTCCACATGGGTGGCAGGTGCCCAAGGATTTGGCCCACCTTTTCCTGCTTTCCCCGGGGCATTTACAGAGATAGACCAGAAGTAGAGCAGCTGGGACTGGAACCCTGGTGCATATAGGATGCTGGCACTTCAGGCAGTGGTTTAACCTGCTGCACCACAATTATGGCCCCGAATTCAAACTTCTAAGTGATACTAATTAGTGTATTCTTAAACTAATAAGGTTGCATGATACACTCTCAACACACACACACACAAAATAATTCCACTTCGTATCCTAACATTAGGCATGTGGAAATGAACAAATTAGAAGCATAATACCACTTATTATATATATCCCCGCCTCCTTAAAAAAAGAAATATTTGGTTTACACTTAGCAAGCATGTAGGAATTTTATGCCAGGAAATTAAAACAATCTCAATGAAATAAATCAAACATATAAATAAAATGAAAAATATGATTGTCTTCATGGACTGAGAAGCTCAACAGAACAAAGATGACAGCTTTTCCAAATGAGCTATTGGTTTATTGAAATGTCTATCAAAATCCCACCAAGATCTTTTGTAGATACAGACAAACTTATTCTAAAAGTTGAATGTAAGGTATTAACTGAAGAGAAAACTAAACCAACCTTGACAAAGAAAAAAAACATGGAAGGAATCACTCTGCCCCTCTTCCCACTATTTTTTTTTTTTTTGACAGGCAGAGTGGACAGAGAGAGAGACAGAGAGAAAGGTTTTCCTTTTGCCGTTGGTTCACCCTCCAATGGCCGCCGCGGTAGGCGCGCTGCGGCCAGCGCACCACGCTGATCCGATGGCAGGAGCCAGGTGCTTATCCTGGTCTCCCACGGGGTGCAGGACCCAAGCACTTGGGCCATTCTCCACTGCACTCCCTGGCCACAGCAGAGAGCTGGCCTGGAAGAGGGGCAACCGGGACAGAATCGGTGCCCCGACCGGGACTAGAACCTGGTGTGCCGGCGCCGCAAGGCGGAGGATTAGCCTAGTGAGCCGCGGCGCCGGCCCTCTTCCCACTATTAAGCTTTGCAGTACTACATAGAAACACTAATTTAGTGTTAGTAGAGCAACATACTGATAAGTGGAACAGAAATAACCGAGAAATAGACTCATACAAATATGCTCAACTAACTTTTGATGCAGGTGCAAAAACAGTTCAATGGTGAATTGATAGCTGTTTCAACAAGTGGTGTTGGGGCAATTGGACATCCACAGGCCAAAATAATAAAAATCTCAACCTGAATAAACCTCATAACTTTACCCAAATGTGAAATCAAAATGAGTAATAGAGTTAAATGTAAAACTAACATTTTTAGGTAAAAATTTTGGGAAAGTTTTAATCTAGAAGTAATAAAAAAAAGTTCTTAGATATGACAGTAAAAGCTTTATCCATAAAATGGAAGTTGATAAATTGAACTTCATAAAAGTTAAAAACTTATGCCATGTGAATGCCGGTGAGTAGAAGACTGGAGGGAAATATTTGCAAACTACATATCCAACAAAACATTGGTATGTAAATCGTATGAAGAACTCTCAAAAGTTAAAAATGAAAACATGTTTAAAGAAAATTAAATAAAACATAGAAGATATGAAAACAGATTTCAACAAATAGGATAGATAGGTGGAAAACAAGCACAAGGAAATATATTCTTCATTGGCCTTTAGAGAAATGTAAATTGAAATCACAATGAATTATCAATCTTTAACTGTCACAATGGCAAATACAAAAGATGGTGAGAACACCAAATGCAGGCAAGGATGTGAAGAAATTTGATCACTCAGATATTGTTGGTGAGAATGTAAAATGGTACAGCTATCCTAGGACACAGTTGGGCATTTTCTTATAAAACTTAATATGCAATTATCATACACCCTAAGAATTATACTTTGGCATTTATCCCAGAGAAGTAAAAATTTATGTTCATGTAAACACCTGTAGAATAATATGCATAGAAAATTTTTTCGTATTAGCCAAAAACTGAAATTTGCATAGTTGTGCTGAAACGGAGTTAAACAAATTTTATATATATATATATATATATATATATATATACACTCTATATATATTTATATATACATATGTATATATATGTATATAGGTGTGTGTATATATACAGACACACATTATGTATATATACATGTATATGTATATATAATGAAATACTTATCAAGTATAAAGCAATGGCCTATTGAGACACTCAGGTTGGATGAATCTTCTGGAGATTTTCTTAAGAAATTTCAACAATGGAAGTTGTTTACATACTTTGTCAATTATAAAGCATTTCTGAAATGACAAACTTTTGGAAACAGTACTCATTAATGGACTCTGGGGGATAGAGACAAAGGAAGAGTTGGAGGTGAGAGGAAGGTAAGTGTGGTTTCAGAAGGGCAACAGGAACACTTTCAATGATGATGATGAAAATATTTAGTGTCATGAGGGTGGTGCATAGAGGAACCTACGTAGCTAGTAAAATTGTGTTGAATTAAATAAGCACATGAATGACTACAAGTAAGACTAGTGGAACCTGAATACTATTGGTTGATTTTACCAATGTTAATATTCTGCTTTGATATTTTATTACAGTTATATACAATTTACTACCACTGAGGGAATCTGGATGGAAGTGTACACGAGATCTCTATTTTTTTAAACTTCATGTTAATCCATAATTTTCCCAATGAATAGCTTAATAGGAAGTTGTCTCATTTATAGCCAGAAGAAATTCACTGAATAATACGTCTAAATTTAAATATTTTAAATAATTTTTGTCTAGTTTTATTTGATTATAAGAAATTACTAACATACAATTTAATAATTGTCCCCAAAGTTTATTTTCTCATTTGAGAATTGTATGCTGATACCTCATTATAAGATATTACTTGATGTACATCTGGCTCTAAGATATAGAATATATTGATAGTTTAATAATCATAAATTTATGTGAAGATATGGAGCTGGTGAATGGAGGGGTGGGAGGGAGAGAGAGAGCAAGAGAGAGATAGACAGGTGGGCATCCATCTTGTATCTTCTGGTTCACACCTTCCCCCCAGATGCCCCCAACATCCATGGTTGGGCTAGTTGAAAACTGGTAGCTGCAATCTGTATCTCTTAACATTGGTGGCAGGGACCCAAATAACATGATCCATTGCTTATTGTCTCTCTAAGTGTACATTAGCATGAAGCTGGAATTCAAAGTGGAGCCAGGATTTGAGGCAGGTATTCTAGCAAACACCAAACGTTCATCCCTGAATAATTCTTATGAGTATGATTGTCTAACTTTTAAAGTTCCTGTTTTTTTTTGTAGAAGCAATATTATATGGTGCTTAAAAGCATGGATACCCATTTTACAAGGAGATTTAAAAAATGTCATGGTAGAATAGTATTAAATTATATGCTTATTTTGGTGTGCAAAGTTTTTTGAAACCTGTATATTGTTTTTCCCTGATATACATTTTCATGATCTTCAAGCCCCCTCATGTATATAGGTAACTATAAAAAGAGAGAAGGAAGGAGGGTGGGAAGGAGGGAAACAGGGAGGGATGTTAGATCATTATGTTCTTAGAATTGTATCTACAAATCACACTGAATTTGTTAAAAACTAATTACAAGGTTTTTTTTTTTAACTTTTATTTAATGAATATAAATTTCCAGTGTACAGCTTATGGATTACAATGGCTTCCCCCTCCCATAACTTTCTTCCCACCTGCAACCCTCCCCTCTCCCGCTCCCTCTCCCCTTCCATTTGCATCAAGATTCATTTTCAATTCTCTTTATATACAAAAGATCAATTTAGTATAAAGATTTCAACAGTTTGCACCCATATAGAAACACAAAGTGAAACATACTGTTTGAGTACTAGTTATAGCATTAAATCACAATGTACAGCACATTAAGGACAGAGATCCCGCATGAGGAGCAAGTGCACAGTGGCTCCTGTTGTTGACCCAACAAATTGACACTCTAGTTTATGGCGCCAGTAACCATCCTAGGCTGTCGTCATGAGTTACCAAGGCTATGGAAGCCTTCCAAGTTTACCGACTCTGATCATATTTAGACAAGGTCATAAAAGACAGAGTGAGGATAGTAACCAATGATCCTAAGAGTGGCATTTACCAGGTTTGAACAATTATACAGCATTAAGTGGGGAAGAGGACCATCAGTACACACATGTTGGGAGTAGAGCTATTGGTGGTAGAGTAGAGGTTATGATTACAAAGGAATGAGGCCCAAGTGCATAGACAGGGTCTAGAACAAAGGACAGAGTCATTATTAGAGGAGCTAAGAAAGGTGCTGTCTAAGCTACAATTAAGTTTTCTGATTGAGAGGCAAATAGAACCTGATAGAAGGGGCTTGATAATAATCTGTTGGGCTTTAGGCCTTGTAAATTCAGAGGCCCAGACCTATCTATCTCTTCACATGGGGTATATCCTAAGGGAGGTGTGAACCTCCTAGGGGAAGGCACTCTGTTGACTTTCATTACTTGGCTGGCCTGGGAGGAGAGCTGGCCAGGTAAAGGCAAGGGGCATCTCTAACAAGAAATTTACAGTTCTGCCTGCAATGTTGCTGACCCTACTTGGCTGTCCCCTCAGCTGCAGTGGTCACTTTGGAAGTTGGGCTGAGTGAAGGGCTTTTCAGCTTAGAGCCAATAAGATCTGTGGCTCTGACCTGGGCATCCTTCGACTCCAGGGCAGGTCCATTTCCAGTGATCCAACTCTTGGCAGAGCTGCCAGGGCTCTTCACAAGCTGACTTCTGCTGAAGCCCAGGCTTACCACATTGAAAGCCACTGCAGTGGACTGGCCTGTTGGGTCTCCTTGAGGGCAGATCACTGTACAGATCAGCCATTAATAGGCCTGCCACCCATTGCTTCTGATGCCGAGCTTTCTTTTCCTCCTGGTTTGTGTTAAAGCAGACCAGAGGATGCAAGTCAAGGGAGTGCCCGTTTCCCATCTCTAATCTTCGGTGGCCTGAACTACAAGGTTTTTTTTTAAATCACAATTTTTCTTCATCAAAATAAATGTACCATTCAGTCTTTGAACAAACTTTTTAAATTTTTTTTCTTTCTTTCTTTTCTTTCTTTCTTTTTTTTTTGACAGGCAGAGTGGATAGTGAGAGAGAGAGACAGAGAGAAAGGTCTTCCTTTTTGCTGTTGGTTCACCCTCCAATGGCTGCTGCAGCCGGCGCATCTCATTGATCTGAAGCCAGGAGCCAGGTGCTTCTCCTGGTCTCCCATACGGGTGCAGGGCCCAAGCACTTGGGCCGTCCTCCACTGCCTTCCAGGGCCATAGCAAAGAGCTGGCCTGGAAGAGGGGCAACTGGGATAGAATCTGGCGCCCCAACTGGGACTAGAACCCGGTATGCCAGCACCGCAAGGCGGAGGATTAGCCTGTTAAGCCACGGCGCCGGCCTGAACAAACTTTTGAAAGCACCCTTGTGTGTATGAAAAGGTGAGACTGAAGATACATAGGAAACATGGATGTTGGTGAATGTTGCTACTGATGTGTTTGCTACTTTTCCTCCAGTGTTATTATCTTCAAACAAACCACATGGTGGCATTTTATTAAGCTACTGACCTAAAGCTCATCACATGAACTAAAGGTTGACTAAAGAGAATCCTTGGAACTTTGAATGGGATGTCCAATAACTATAGTCAAATCACGAATAAAATAACAGGTGTTCTTGTCTTTAAAGTTATATTAACTTGTGATTTACTGTAATGTTAATTTCTCCTAGAATCATTATAGAAATCACTATGCTATGAATAAAAATCTGTGAAATTCATGGAGACCTAGAAATTAATTTTAAAACTCTAGGGTTCTGGACTTACCCAATAGGTTGAATAAAATGGGAGAAGGCTTCAAAACATGGTATATTAAGAATGTGTCCTGCCAAAAAAGAAAAAAATTGTAGCAAACTTAAAAACAATAGCTCATGCAGCAATATGCTTATGGAGCACATGTGGAAAACAGACCTTAAAGGAAGTGCTCAATGTAGAGTCATATTTTGGATCTGACTGGCTATGTGGCTTTCAGGGCTTTTGGTGAATAGTATGACCATAATAGCTATGAGTTGCCTAATAAGACATCTAAAGCCATTTAGTTGTGAGACATTATAGGAAAGGAACTATATGTGACACTCAAGAAGTCACGTGCTGGAGTTACAATCCCTGCACCCCATTTCCCAACTGTGGGGCATTATATAAATTGCTTAACTTCTCATTGCCTCTATATTCTCATCTCAAATATAGGGATAATAATCACCACATTATAGGGATGTTATATTAGTTAAGTGAACTGTTAAGAATGCTTGGTACTTAGTAACCATTCAATCATTTAATCTTTATTTTGTTACTTGTTAATTTAGTGATAATTTCTTTTTGTACAGAATTCAAGGAAAAAACTTATGATTTCTACTTTGGAGTGACTACTGTTGTAAAAACATTTCAGAATTACTTTCCCTTTAGTACCTGTTTTCTACACTTATCACATTATTTAAAAATATGGTACTATTTTTAGACATGGTCATGTTCAGTGACATCAGGCAGAATGTCTATTAATAAAACTAACTGTAAACATCTGATTCACCTCATTATGTTTCTCATAAATGTAGCTTGGAAGACTGAAATTGTAAACAGGACCCAGATGCTATGAATCCTTAACATATAGCTTCAAAGTCATAATACAAGAACAACAGATTTTTCTAAGCTAAATACAATCACAAATATTTAGTTTCTAGAACTACTGTAATGGCAAGATACATGATGTAGGAGGATCAGAAAAAAGGCCAAAATCACATTCTAACACAAGCCTAGGATTATTTAAATCCAACCCAAAAGCTATGTAGGAAAAATAAAATGAAATATTGGATATTTGCACTGTATGCTTTTGTTTAAAAAGTGGAATACTTAATTAAAATATTGAGTTTAATTAAAAATTTGAATAGGTTCAATCAGGAAGCATATGAAGTTACAGCCTACAAAGTATTTTAAGAGTCATTTTAAGTTGATCTGTAAAATTTAAATAAAGAAACAGCTTCAAGCATGTGTTGTAGCTGTAACATTTTGATAAGTACCTTCAGTCAACTCTCAACAAATACATTAATAACTCTCTATTACCTAGCACAGAGAAGCTACATTAGAGCTCTTGTGCAAAAAGTTTCTCTGGATGTCAAGACTAAGAAAATTTAATAAAATGTATTTGATGATTAAGTGATAATAATATCAAGGAAAACAATGCTTTTTGTTTTTCTTTACAAGATTAACTTTCATTAAATATAGTCCTGTGTTGACGTTTGTATAATTTCTCTCACCCTTTCTCTGCATCCATCTATCTTTACATATATAATGATAATGATTAAAATGAATTATATAATATGCTTTTAAAGTTTGGTTGGAAGCATAAAATAGATAGTAGGTCAAGAATATTTCTAATAAAACCTAAACTGAGTTCACATTTTAACTTTGTTGAATTTCCAGCTAAAAAAAAATTATGGAAGTGTTACACATTCTTACACTCCCCATATTAAGGAGACCACATGTATGTGACATCATTTGAATATTTACAATTTGTCAGTTGTCCCAGTACAATAATCTTTTAGTCTTTTTTTTTAATAAATATTTTTGGTTTATTTTAAGCATTATCCTTTTCTTTTCTTTCTTTCTTTCTTTTTTTTTTTAATAAAAGACTTATTAGGCCAGCATTGTGGCATAGCAGCTTAAGCCACCACCCACAATGCTAATATCTCACATGGCTACCAGTTCAAATCTCGGATATTCCACTTCCAGTCTAGCTCCCTACTATGCACCTGGGAAAGCAGCAGAAGATGGCCCAGGTCTTTGGTCCCATGCAGCCATGTGGGAGACCTGTGAGTGTTCCTTCCTCCTGGCTTGGGTCTGACCCAGACCTGGCCATTTTGGCCATCTGGGGAGTGAATGAGCAGATGGAAGAGTCTCTCTCTGTCTTTATCTGTAACAGCAGAGCAATAGAGGAAGAGATCTTCCATCTGCTGTTTTACAAGCACTTGGACCATCATCAGTTGCATTTCTAGGTGCATAAGCAGGGAGCTGGGTTGTAGCAGATCAGCAGGGGCTTCAGCTGGCATTCTGATACAGGATACCCTTTTCACAAGCAGTGTATTTTTTTTTTTATTTTGGACTGGCAGATTTAGACACACAGAGAGACAGAGAGAAAGGTCTTTCCGTTGGTTCACCCTCCGATGGCCACCACAGCCGGTGCACTGTGCCGATCCGAAGCCAGGAGCCAGGTGCTTCTTCCTTGTCTTCCACACTGGTGCAGGGCCCAAGCAATTGGGCCATCCTCCACTGCCTTCCCGGGCCACAGCAGAGAGCTGGACTGGAAGAGGAGCAACTGAGACAGAATCTGGCGCCCCAACCGGGACTAGAACCCAGGGTGCCAGCACCGCAGGTGAAGGATTAGCCAAGTGAGCCGTGGCACCGGCAAGCAGTGGTTTAATCTGTGCCACAACAGTAGGCACATAATAGATGTGTGTTCATTGAGTGCAGGTGGAGTGTGATAGTTTTCTTAAAAAATTACTTCTAATTTTTCTATTTTTCCCTAGTAATCCAAGCTACAATATGAATAATAAATTCCTACTTCAGGAATTTCCCATAGCTACTAGTTGCCATCTATTAGGTTAAATACAATACATATATACATTAAAGAAAATTAATTAAATCTCTTCATAAAAGATGCCAAGTGAGAACCCTTAACCAATATATGTTTAAATATGAAAGTGATAGTGAGAAATTATTGAAGGGAAACTACCAGGAGAAAATTGAATTTCTTGTCTGGATGAATGGTATTCTAGTGGCTTCCTACTGTAGAATAAGTTACTTTTTTGTAGCCTATCAAAAATAACTGTAGAGTCACTTAAACATATACTTTCCATGTTATGTGACAAATTCTTTTCATGTTCAGGAAAATGGCTTATGATTTCAGCCTAACATCAATTCAAAAAGTGTACTGTATTGTAGAGGAGGAGAGTTTGGGACAATAGTGGACCTTGAGCTTTCCAATAGTAATTTAAAACCAAATTTTGAGAATTGCGTTTTGAGAGATGGGTTTTTCTCTTTGATCCTGTTATTAATCTTTCAGGAATTTAATAACACCTTAACCAATTTTATTATTTAACTAACAGATAACCAGTAATTACAATAAACTTTAAGTATCTATAATAGCATAATGGGAAAATGGAAGACCAACAATCCTGTGAGTCAGTTTTAAAAGTCTTTAATCCTTCAAGTCAATAAAAAGAGAATTATTGGCATAAAAATGGTCTGATTCACGTGAGTTAACCCACAGGTGAGCAAGACATTACTTAATGAAAATGATTATAAAGCCCATTACTCCCTTTGTGCTTCAATTGTGTCACATCAAAGACACTAAGCTTTATACTTAAGGACATCTTTGCATAGCTGGTGATTCTTTACCTACCTTTCTTACTCGCCATCTCTTTCACCTAACTTTAAATAAACCTCATAGTTAAGAAAGAGTATCATTTCAACTCTGAAAATAAAGAAAAATGTGTGTTGGAATTGCTGGAATAAATAAAAATAACTGGAATAACTATTAAATAATAGCTAAAATTGTATTAAAGACTGACTTGTTTCTAAATTTATTTTGATGATAACCATTTTCTTAATATAAAAACCATAAAATATTACTGAATTACCTAAACCCACCCAGGCTTGTGTCTATTCTAATAGAAAGGAGCAAATTACTGGCAACACAAATTCTTTTGCTTAATTTTTTTTTCTTTTCATGTAACAAACATCTAAAGTTGTCTATACCTGTGCTTAAATTTCTTCTCTGAAGTAACAAACATCTAAAACTATCTATAGAAATTTTAATATGTTTAGAGAAATAAGAATCTAAACTATTTACTTTAGAACATTTGCTTTTTTTTTGAAAAAATGTATTTATTTGAGAGGCAGAGTTACAGAAAGAGGGAGGGAGGGAGAGAGGGAGAGAAAAAGAGATCTTTGATCCTCTGTTTCACTTTGGAAATGGCCACAATAGCCAGGACTGGGCCAGGCTGAAGTCAGGAGCTTTATCTGGGTCTCCGAGGTTGGTGGCAGGGGCCTGAGAAGTTGCGCCACTTTCCACTGCTTTTCCCAGACTGTTATCTGGGAACTGGATAGGAAGTGGAACAGTCAGGCTTAGAAACTTGTGCCCACGTGGGATGATGGCATTGCAGGCGGTAGCTTTATCCACTATGGCACAGCACTGGACCCAGTGCTTCTCCTTCTCCTCTTCCTCCCCACCTCCCCTCCACTCCTCCCTTCAAAGATTTATTTATTTGAGAGACAAAGTGATAAGGAAGGGGAAAGAGCTCTTCCGTTGGCTAGTTCACTCCCCAAATGGCTGCAATGGCCAGGGTTGAGTCAGAACGAAGCCGAGAGCTTGCTTCATCTGGGTCTCCTACATGGGTTCAGGGTACCAAGCACTTGGGCCATTTCCACTGCTTTCCCTGACATGTTAGCTGCATTGGAAGTGGAGCAGCCTGGACTCAAACGGGGATCACGTGAAATGCCAGCATTGCAGACGGCTGCTTACCTGCTATGCCACAACATGAGCCCCAAGAACTATTTGCTTTAATGTTAAATCCAGGCTGGCACCCGGGCTCACTTGGCTAATCCTCTGCCTGCAGCGCTGGCACCCTGGGTTCTAGTCCCGGTTGGGGTGCCGGATTCTGTCCTGGTTGCTCCTCTTCCAGTCCAGCTCTCTGCTGTGGCCCAGGAAGGCAGTGGAGGATGACTTAAGTGCTTGGGCCCTGCACCCGCATGGGAGACCAGGAGGAAGCACCTTGCTCCTGGCTTCAGATCGGCATAGCGCGCCGGCCATAGTGGCCACTTGGGGGGTGAACCAATGGAAGGAAGACCTTTCTCTCTGTCTCTCTCTCTGTCTAACTCTGCCTGTCAAAAAATAATGTTAATATCCAAAGAACTTTTTTGTAAAACAAGCATAAACTTGTGATGCCGACAATAAGTGCTTTCCCACTGAAGTTGTTTTATTGAAACATGCAAGTGACTGCTTGAGAAAAAAATTTAGAAATGTATGAGTATTATTCAAGTCATTTGTCTTATTGGTCAAATTCCCAAGACCATTTTCTTGCACTTTCCATTTCATTCAGTTTCTATATGGATGGCCTTGCTATTAAAAAAAAAAAAAATTGGGAAAAACTTCACAAGACTCAGAATACTCTAGGACTGAAAAGTTTGCAATATTAGGACACTTACAAAAGTATGTCTATGTGCCAACAATGAAGAGATGGAATTTTTTTTTTTTTGACAGGCAGAGTGGACAGTGAGAGAGAGACAGAGAGAAAGGTCTTCCTTTTGCCGTTGGTTCACCCTCCAATGGCCGCTGCGGTAGCGTGCTGCGGCCAGCGCACCGCACTGATCCGATGGCAGGAGCCAGGTGCTTCTCCTGGTCTCCCATGGGGTGCAGGGCCCAAGGACTTGGGCCATCCTCCACTGCACTCCCTGGCCACAGCAGAGAGCTGGCCTGGAAGAGGGGCAACCGGGACAGGATCGGTGCCCTGACCGGGACTAGAACCCGGTGTGCCAGCGCCGCAAGGTGGAGGATTAGCCTAGTGAGCCGCGGCGCCGGCTTTTTTTTTTTTTTTTTTGAAGAGATGGAATTTAAAATTTCTTTCTTTGGGGTTGGTGTGTGTGTGTGTGTGTGTACACATGCATGCATGCGTACATGTAATGGTCTAATGGTCTAAATGTTTGTGTGCTTCAGAAATTCATATGTTGATACGTAATCACAATCTGCTAATATAAAGAGGTAGGGTCCTTGCTGGTGATTAAGTTATGTGAGCAGAGACCTCACAAATAGGATTGGTATCCTTATGAAAGGGTCTCAGAGTCAGGTGTTTGTAAAAGCAGTTAAGCCACCACTTGGGATGCTTGCATCCACTTGGGAATGTTTGAATTCCAGCTCTACTCTCCATTCCAGCTTGTTGTGAATGTGTATCCTGGGAAACAGCAGATGATGGCTCCTGGCTTTCACCTGGTCCAGCACTAGATGTTGCAGGCATTTGAATAGTGAGCCAGCACATGGGAGATTCATTCTCTCTCTCTCCCTCTTTCATTATGCCTTTTAAATAAGTCATAAAAATAAATATTTTTAATGAAGAGGCTCACGGGAGCTTGTTTTTTCCTTCTACTATTTGAGGACACTGTCTTTATCCTTATCAGACACCTAATCTGCAGGTACCTTGAACTTGGACTTCCCAGCCTCCATAACTGTCAGCAGTAACAGTTGTTTATAAAATACCCAGTATGAGGTATTTTGTTACAGTAATCTCAACATACTAAGGTGGTAGTGAGTGGTAATTAATTCTAAATCATTTTTTAATAATTATATGTGTATCCATTATGTGTTCAGTTCCTTTAAGAATATGTTGTCAATCTGGTATGTTTAAGGCTTTGGGATATAGTGGTATGGCAAAAGAAGCATCTAATGTAAAGTCTGTGTTGAAGGAATGTTCCATGAAGTGTGAGTGACAGATGATTTACATGATCATAATTCATAAAAGAAGTAAAACGATGCATTCCTGTTGGGAATAGAAAATGTGGTTATCTCTGGCTTTCAGGAAAGTAGTTAATATCTTGAAACTTGTAAGAAGCTCTGGTTACCAGGTTTAAAGTCAGTTTAGATTGTAACATAAAGATATTTCTCCCAGAAAGTTGGGCTACATATTCAGGAAACAAACATTTTAGTGCAGAGTTAGCTTATTATCACAGTAAGCCATCAGAATTCAAGTTCACAAGGGCAGCAATCATGCTCGTATTTTTACAACTCTATCTTCAGCACCTAACTCAGGGCCTTGCTGTAATAAAGGTTCAGTAAATATTTATTGAACAAATCAGTGGATTATGATAAGGACAGATGAACTTCAATAAAGAGTTCATTTGTAAGAGATCAGATTTTTCTATCAAATGTCTAGTTTCGCAATCTGTTGAGAAGTAAATAGTAAATGTTTAAATATAAGCCTGTGTGCAGCAATGCTTTCAAAATTTTGATCATGGACTAGGAAGAAAAGGAATAGGAAATTAAAAGTAAGGTACAGTGGTATGAGCAATGTTTTGTTTTTTTCAGATCAGGTAGATTAGAGCATACTGAAATGATGGTTAGAGATCTTACAAATAGAATGTAGTTAATGAAGCTTGTCCCATGAGAAACTTTCAAAAATATGATTCAGACCACAAGCAGAGAATTTACTTTTTTGGGGGGAGGCCAGACCCTTTTCTCACAGGAGAGAAGAGAAAAAGCCTGTCCATTAATGCAGCTCAGCTTGTAGTTCAGCTGGCAGAGAACAGAGGGCATTCTGTTGGCTTAATTTTTACTGTGTAGCACTAATATCATTTTGAAAAGTTCATTTATTTGAAAGAATGACTTGAGGAGTGTGGAAGGGGAGAGAAAGAGAGTGTTTACATCTTGGTCCACTTCGCAAGTGCCCACAACAACCAGAACTCGGTCAGTCCCTATACAGGAGCCCGAAGCTCCATCTGGCTCTCCTGCGTGGGTGGTGGGGGCTCACATTCTTGGGCCATCTTCTACTGCCTCTCAGGGGCATTTGCAGGAAGCTAGATTGGAAACAAGCTTGGAAAGCAAGCTTCCCAAGTGGCAACTTAATTCCCTGTGCCACAATTTTGGCCCACCCAAATGGTCATTCTTATATTTAAAAAGGATGCAACCAGAGCTTTGAAATGGTTGTTGATATTTTGATATGGTTGGTGATGGAAGAGGGAAGAGCGAGCTCACTTATGGGACCTGCAGATATTCCTAGATGGCACTGAGTGAGCTGCTGATTTTGAAAGCCTTGGCTTTCCAGTGGCATTTATGTGTACTACCTACCTTCTCAAGTTTCAGCTTCCCAGGTATAGAGCATGTGCACATAGGGTTAAAGTCAGTGAAAGTATAGTATATGGATAAGCAAGGGATTTGAATGTATGGTGAAATGGTGATTAACAGATTGTGCTATTCTGTTGAATTATGAGAGAAAATAAGTAGGGACATGAATAGACTATTTCATAAAAAGTGGACACCTTAAATATTTGGGCCCCTTGCTGAGTTCTAAGAGCAGGTTCAACATGGAGAAACTGAATGATAAAGCTAGGATGGTGGACAGCTGAGTAGCTTAAGAGTGGACCAGTTAGTTATAGGTGATGACAAAGTTGAGGGTGTGGATGTGAGCATTGCTTTGCAAACTGCAATAAAAGGTTCACTAATGAGGGGGAGGCAGAGGAACTCATAGATTAAGAACTATCTATTTGGATTTTGAAGACACTCAAGATGATATAAGCCATCAGAGTAGAAGAAATGATGTTGAGAGCACAAGCCTTCAATAAATGTTTATGGATGACTAGAGATTGATAAACGAACAATAGGGTGGGATGGGTGGAAAACTGATACTATAGAAGCCATTAAAGATAAAGGAAAATCAAATGAAATTCTATACGCATGAAGAGGTGAAGGCATCATTGAGGATTTAGAGTATTAATCACCACTTATCCTGATTCAAAACAAAACCAAAACCTAAAACAGTATGCTGGCTTTGCATGATCATCAGGTTTTCCCATCTGGTAAGAGTTGGGAGCTCTCAGGTTGCTTGGAACTAGTCAACCATGACCAGAAATGGGATTTATGCTAAGACTTGAAGATGTAATACTTGGCTTAAAGAAGAAGCATGGGTAGGTATAACAGGCAGAAAGAAGAGACATAAAAGAATCAAAGTGTGAGAGTACTTATAAAAGTTCATGCAAAATGGAATAAAAGGCAAGTTTATTGTATAAAAAGTTGAAATACATGTAAATGAGGGATCTTTAAAAAGTTTATGTAAAGTGGGTGTTATGAAAAAGCTGCATGATTTCCAGAAGATTTTGGGAAATGAAATTAAAAGATAACTTTTTGTATAGATTTTTTTGTGATATATATTTTTCCATGAACTATCTGAATACCTCCTCTAAGTGGCAGGTAAAGTAAATGCTGAAAAGTTAAGTTTGAGTAGAGCAATAGGATATATGTGCTTGAGTTTTAGACCATAAGGCTTAACTGTAGTGGAGTAAAAGATTTCACTGATGCTGATGATTAAACAGAAAACAGTTTTGTGCTCTTTATCTCTGTGACTGCAATAGTTTCTAGCACATAGAAAGCACTGTTATTATTTACTGAGCAAATGCATTTGCAGTGACTTAAAACTTTCAAGATTAATTAATTTGAGTTGGAATTAAAAAATATGACGACAATCTTGAAGGAGCCAAAACCAATGAGAAACAATTTAATATAGAGGCCAATATAAATTCTTAAATGCAGAATGCAGGAATGGAGGGAACAAGCTGGTGGTGAGCCAAACTTAAGAGCAGTTCAGTACTGAAAAGTGTAGGGATTTTCATTGATCATAGCCAAATATACGTCAGCACTATCACCAAACTGCCTCTAAATCTTGGGTACATAACTATACATCATATATCATAAGTTACAAGAGCAAAGTGAGTAGGAACTTCGTGGCCTATTCAAGTCAGTCTTCACCTGGAGTCTCGTAATTTTATGAGTCATGTGGTGTCAGAACTTTAGATAGCTAGTGTGAGGATGGACCAGGACAGAGGGCTACCAAAGAAAGGCTCACTACAGCAAGCCAACCTTCTCTATCTTCATTCTGGGAAAATACTAATTTGAAGTCTTACGGGAGGGTCTAAAACACCCAATATTTGGAGACTACGTGAACAAGCAGGTATTGACTTTTAAGGCTATTTAGTTTCCTAATAGTACTGCATTAATTTAAAAACCTCATTTGAGTACTTGATAAATTGTTTCATTGTAGAATATAGCACAATGAAATAGAAATAAACCTGATAGAACAGTATTCTGAGAGGGGCATTCTTGAACTCATTTTATTTCCTAAGAGCACCAAAATCTTGATGTTTCTAGCCCGGTGGGATATATCCAGTATGTTAGTGCACACCTAGTGCTATGCTCTATCATGATAACCTTCACAGACACAATAGTTAGTTATGTTTTACTTTCATTCCTGAAAGAATATACTTCGTATTTAAGAATCTTTTTCTTCTTAAAGTCTTCTATTATCTTCAGCATGGAAATGCCAATGTATTTCCCAGGTATCATTGTTAAATTTCCAACAGACAATAGGTTAACTGTAACAGAGCTTCGTCAATCAGGCCCCAATAGTATGCAAGTTCATAAGGTACTAAGGTCACTTTTGCATGTTAGTAGATAGAATTGACTCTGTTCAGGCACAGGTGGTGAGGTGAGAATAAATTCTCCAATTATCATTATACACACCTTATAATGTCACTTAAAAGATAGTGTAATCAATGACAAATTTTTTTAAAAAGCCTAGTGATTCATGTAGGACCTCTGTCCTCAATGAGTTGTACTATGAGAATTGATGATAAAACTTGTCTTCAAACAGAAAAAAAAAAAAAAAGCCTAGTGATTAAGATACCTGTGTCTGTTATCAGAGTGCCTGTGTTCCATGTTTATCTCTGGCTCTGGACTCCAGCTTCCTGCACATCATAGAATAGGCAGCAATGGTTGCTCAAGTAATTGGGTTTCTGCCATTTGTGGGGGAGACCTGGATTGAGCTGATAGCTCTTAGCTTCAGCCCTGGTCCAGTGCTGGCCCTTGTGAGCTTTTGGGTAATGATCTGTTGAGGGGACTCCCTTCCACCCTCTCCTTCTCAAAAAAATAAAATATTAATACCACAGCTATACTTATGTACAATTACAGAGACTTTGTGCTGGATTTTTAAAATTATGAATTAATTAGATTCTAACTTATTCCATAAATGATTTAAGGCAATTTATAACAAATAAATGTAAATTAGAAGCAGGAAATACAAGAGATGAAACATAGAACTGATATGCTGTAGCTAGGAACATTACTCCCATGAAAATGCATCCCAAGGGTACTATATATTTGAATAGGTGGCTACAAATTTGACTTTTAAGGAATTATTTAAGTAGAAAAGAGAAATAGAGGACTCTTGCTATTAAGGCAATGTGGATAAATGTGCAGGTAAAATAAAGATAGAGAAGTATGTAGATAAGTATAAAAAATGTGGATAAAATATCAGGATCACTTGAAAGCCTACACATTAGCATGATGAAAGTTACATAGTAAGTACTGAAATGGTAGAGATTTTAAATTCATTCCTGGCTGATTAAACTGACAAAAAACAGTCATTCATATATTTTTTTTTTCTAATTAAAGATGGCTTCAGTGATATCAGATTAGGCCTGATACTTCCATAGGCCTATTTCCATAGGCACAACAAATGGGTAATTTTATTCTTATATGGCTAATACAATATTTATGCTGATTTTAATATTTTACTAATTGATTTAAACAGTAGTGGTTTCTGTTTCTGCTATATGAAACTAGTATTGTTTTTTTTTTAATTTTTTTTTTTTGACAGGCAGAGTGGACAGTGAGAGAGAGAGAGAGAAAGGTCTTCTTTTTGCCGTTGGTTCACCCTCCAATGGCCGCCGCGGTTGGCGCGCTGTGGCCGGCGCACCACGCTGATCCGATGGCAGGAGCCAGGGTCTTATCCTGGTCTCCCATGGGGTGCAGGACCCAAGCACTTGGGCCACCCTCCACTGCACTCCCTGGCCACAGCAGAGAGCTGGCCTGGAAGAGGGGCAACCGGGACAGAATCCGGCGCCCCGACCGGGACTAGAACCCGGTGTGCCGGTGCCGCAAGGCGGAGGATTAGCCTAGTGAGCCGCGGTGCCTGCCAGAAACTAGTATTTTTATGTTTTGATTTTATGACATATATATATATATATATATATATATATATATATATATAGTCTTTGGCTATGAAAAAAGTATCTGAATGATTTTAATTTATTTTTAATTGTATCAGAAACACATACATGAAATGTATATGCTGAAATTTTTTAAAAAATTAATGGGGCCAACGCTGTAGCACAGCAGGTTAAAGCCCTGTCTGCAGTGCTGGCATCCTAAATGGGCGCCGATTTGAGACCCGGCTGCTCCTCTTTGATCCAGCTCTTTGCTATGGCCTGGGAAAGCAGTAGCAGATGGCCCAAGTCCTTGGGCCCCTGAAGCCATGTGGGAGATCCAGAGGAGGCTTCTGACTTCGGATTGGTGCAGTTCCTGCTGTTGGGGCCATCTGGGGAGTGAACCAGCAGATGGAAGACCTCTCTCTGTCTCTACCTCTCTCTGTAACTCTTTCAAATAAATAAAATAGATCTTAATTAAAAAGTACCTTTAAAAAATTAAAACATTTATTTTTACTTAATGGAAAATTAGAGAGGGAGAGTGGCAGAGAGAGAGAAAGAAAGTTAAAAATAAAGAGGAAGACACCAAGAGACAGAAATATTTTCATTCACTGATTCATTTCCCAAATGCCTAGTACAGCTAGGGCTAGGCCAGGATGGAGCTAGGAGCTGGGAACTTAATCTGGTCTCCCACATGGGTGGCAGGAACCTAACTACTGGAGCCATCATGTCCCAGTTTGTACATTAGTAGGAAGCTGGAATCTGAAGTGGAGTTGGTACATGAACCCAGGCCCCTTAATTTGAGTGTCACAAGTAATTTCTTCTGTGCAAATGCCTGTCCCTGCCCATACCTGCTTAAGTTTTTAAGGGCACAGTACATTATTGTTAATAATGTTATATAGCAGATCTCTAGAACTTTTTGAAAGATTTTAAAGATTTATTTATCTATTTGAAAGTCAGCATTAGTGAGAGGAAGAGACAAATATCTTCCATCCACTGTTCATTCCTCAAATGGCCACAATGGTCAGAGTTGGGTTAGGCCAAAGTAAGGAACCAGGAGCTTAATCAGGGTCTCCCACATGAATGGCAATGGCCCAAATACTTGGACCATCTTCTGCTGCCCTTCTTGGGTCATTAGCAGGGAGCTGGAGCTGAAGTGTAGCAGCTGGAGTCACATCTCAGATGCTGATGTCACAGATAGCAGCTTTACCTGCTAGGCCACAATACCTACCCCCAAATAGTTATTTATTTACTCATTGGAAATGCAGAGAGAGGGAGAAGGTGGGGTGGGGGAGTGGAAGAGAGAGAGAGAGAGAGAGAGAGAATGAATGAATCTCCTATCCTCTGATTCTCTCCCCAAATGTCCACAACAGCCAGGGCTGGGCTGGGCAAAAACCAGTAGCCAAGATCAGTCTCCCACACATGTGGCAGAAACCCAAGTACTTGCGCTGTTATCTGCTGCATCATAGGGTATCCATTAGTGGGAAACTGGTTTTTAAGTGAAGTAGCCAGGACTCAGATACTCAAACTATATTAGAATGTGGCCATCCCAGGCAGCAACTTTGTGCCAATGTCTGCCCCTGGGTCTTATATTTAAATTCTTAATCCACCTTCAGGTTTTTTTGTGTGTGTGATGTAAGATAAGGGTCCAGTCCAGTTTCATTCTTTTGCATGTGAATATCCAGTTTTCCCATCACCATTTGTTGAAGAGACTTTCTTCTCCCAATTGTATTATTTTATCATTCTTGTTGAAGATCATTTGGCCATATATGTGTGGGTTTATTTCTCAGCTTTCAATTTCTTTGTTTTACATGTTTTTCTTTATGCTAATACTGTATTACTTTAATGACTATAGTATTGCAATATTTTGAAGTCAGGAGGAGTCTACAGATTTTGTGTTCTTTCTTAAGATTATTTAGGTTATTCAGGGTCATTTGTGATTCCATATGAATCTTAAGATTACTATTTCTATCTTTACAAAAAATGGAATGGGATTTTGATATGATTGCTTTGAATCTATACATTACTTTGGAGAGTACTAGCATTTTAACAATATCAGGTTTCTCAGTTATAGATGCAAGATTTATTTCTATTCACTGGTATTTATCTCAGCAACTTTTTTTGATTAATATACAATATAATAAAGCACAATATGCTTTTCTTTTCCTTCTTATTCAATAATATTGTGGTATTATCATTTTTTTAAACTTTTATTTAATGAATATAAATTTCCAAAGTACAGCTTATGGATTACAATGGCTTCCCCCCTCCCATAACTTCCCTACCACCCACAACCCTCCCCTTTCCCGCTCCCTCTCCCCTTCCATTCACATCAAGATTCATTTTCAATTCTCTTTATATACAGAAGATCAGTTTAGTATATATTAAGTAAAGATTTCAACAGTTTGCCCCCATATAGCAACACAAAGTGAAAAAATACTGTTGGAGTACTAGTTATAGCATTAAATCACAATGTACAGCACATTAAAGACAGAGATCCTACATGATATTTTTAAAAAATTAATTAATTTTCTATGCCATTTCCATTTTAACACCAGGTTTTTTTTTTCATTTCCAATTATCTTTATATACAGAAGATTGATTCTGTATATACTTAGTAAATATTTCATCAGTTTGCATCCACACAGAAACACAAAGTGTAAAAATACTGTTTCAGTACTAGTTATAGCATCACTTCACATTGGACAACACATTAAGGACAGATCCCACATGAGAGGTAAGTACACAGTGACTCTTGTTACTGACTTGACAATTTGACACTCTTGTTTATGGCGTCAGTAATCTCCCTAGGCTCTAGTCATGGGTTGCCAAGGCTATGGAAGCCTTTAGAGTTCGCCGACTTTGATCTTATTCCGATAGGGTCATAGTCAAAGTGGAAGTTCTCTCCTCCCTTCGGAGAAAGGTACCTCCATCTTTGATGGCCCGTTCTTTCCACTGGGATCTCACTCGCAGAGATCTTTCAAGTAGGTCGTCTTCTTCTTCTTCTTCTTTTTTTTTTTTCTTTTCCATGGTTTCTTGGCTTTCCATGCCTACAATACTCTCATGGGGTCTTCAGCCAGATCCGAATGCCTTAAGGGTATCTCAGAAATGTTTTATAGTTTTCAATGTACAGGGATTTGCCTACTTAGTGAAGCTTAGTCCTAAGTATCTCATTCTTTTCTGTAGCAAAGCAAAGTTTGTTAAAGCACATTCCAAAGGAGTCAAGAGAGACAGTGGCCCCCTTCTCATCAAGTATTGAGGCTTTTATCCCTGAAGTTTCAGGCATGTTGGGTTTGTGATGTGGCTGTGATGTATTTGATATCTAGGAGTTGTATGCCTTTGGATTCTGCATAGGTGGCTTACCAGCGTGCACTGGCAAACCCCTTTGGTGGGGTGGGCAAAATAGCAATGCTAATTATATAACAATGACCATATACAGAGGCAGGATCATCCTTAGTTTCTAGCTGAGGTCTCATAGTGCTTGTGCCAGGAACTGGATTTTTCTGGTTTGGCTGAGTTCGCATTTTATCAGAATATATTAATCATGAGCTACTGCAAAGTGGTTGGCTTGGGCAGCCCTTATGGTAAGATCTGAAGTTCTTGGCTCCACTGCTGGAAGAGGTCTTGTGGCTGTCTCCAAGTTGCTCATGTCTAACTTCCTGCCTAATATTCCCAGTTAAAAATACTGACCTTCTCAGACTTCTAACTAGGTGTGGCATGGGACTCAATTATGACTGATAAGATGTGGGAGGAATTTGCTCTGGGGAAGAGTTTGTAAGACATATAGATGGCATGATACTTCTTCCTAATGCCTTTCCCTTTTCTTTCTACTTGGTCCACGCAGTGGCAGAGTCCATCCTAAAATGTCAAGGACACAATGAATGTTTTGGAGATCTGGCTGTTTTGATAATGCCTTATCACAGCTTAAAATTTTTTTTCCAATTTTTAAAATAAAATCTAGCATAAGGAAGAATTTAGTTCTTTCTGAATATTTTAATGTTACCTATTAGGAGGAATTATCAGAAAGGAACATATTAAAAATGAGAATTAGTCCATTATAAATTTTTGAGTTTTAAAAATTTCTTTGCAGCATTCTAGGATGTAGAAAATGAAAGCCACTTTTCTTTTGTTCACTTCTCTGTAATTTTAGGTAGGGTTTGAATTGCCTGATGCTATTCCTAAATCATTTTGTAGCCTTAAGGCATTTGGCTAATCTTGTGAAACCTGTTTCCTTATTTGTGAAGTCAGATTAATACGAGGTTCTTCATTAATTTGTGAGGGTTAAATAACTTGCAATAGGTAGGTTATACAAATTCTATAGCCTATGCCAGGCACATGATAAAAGACAACTAATGTTAATGGTTATTATTTCCACTGATATTCATAGATCCATATGTTATTTATTTTTACATTTATTATTTAAAAATTATTTTAAAGTCAAAGAGACAATAGACAGGGAGTTTGGAGCTCCTATCTGGTGGTTCACTCCTTAGATGCTCTCATTGGTCATGGACTAGGGACTGGAACTTGGAATTAGGAACTCAATCTAGGTCTCCCACATGGGACTAGGTACTCAATTCTTTGAACTGTCATTGCTACCTCTTAGGATCTCCACTGGCAGGAAGTTTGAGTCAGGAGCTAGAGACAGGCATGGAACCCAGACACCCGATCACTTGATCACTTGCCCTTCAGTGTTAGAGTACCACAGCGAGATGTTTTGCAAATAAAGTTTGAATTGTGCACAATGTTTTTAAAAGCAAGAAGAAAACTTCAAGGAGCTAAAAACTACCATATATCTGATAGTGCTTTGTGGAGGGTGACGGCCAGAGAGTGTGAAAGACCTCCCACAAGGAGAAAGCTTTTGTACAGCTCAAAATCCTTCTTACCTTTTGCTCTCATTACTTTAATGTCACCAGGCCAAGTATCTCAATACTAACACACATCATAATAATGTGTCTTAGTTTTGTTGTGTCTACTTTTGCATCCCACAATGTCTAAAGCTTACCTCTACTTTTCCTTTTTTGAAGTCCTGGAGAGCATTGTCTCCATTTGAAAAGCTTTTCACCTGCCCTACTGTAATCTGAGTTGAGAAATCTCACATGCATGTCTGTAGAACAGGATTTGGGAGCTCATTAGAAATATTAAATCCAGAGACAAGCGCAGGTGCAAGACTTCTGTCTTCAATTTCATTTGCATAATAGCAGCTGAGTAACTGAAGCTGTTCAGTGGTTAGCTGACTAAACACAATAGATAAAAACACTGTATTCAAGCATCCTTTCCATAATCTATCTACTTTTTACTCTTGAAAAACCAGAGCAAGTTGTTAACATTTATTAGTATGCACAGGTGTGGAATTCTAGGGTTCCTATTTATAAATAACTTTACTGGAATGTCCCAGACTCTTTAAGCCTTATTTTTGACATCTCTGGTCAGAAAGGAAGTTTTTGCCACTAAATCCCTTTTTCTTTTCGGGGTGGGTACATTTTGCAATTTTAATTATAGAAGAGCCTTAACTGTTGGCTAAACAAAGCTACTTCATTTCCTGCCTCAGGGAAAGTTTTTAAAAAATGACTGGAGAAATTTCTGCAGACTAAATATCTGAGATCCACTCATTTCCCAGGGACTTTTAGCATTTGAAACAAAGAAGCTTAATAAGCCCATAACAGGAATTTATCAAAACACGTAAGAAGCCTCTTAATACAAATGCACGCACTATTCAAGCTGTTTCAGTACAGAGCTATTTAATACACAACAACCCGAGAAACTTTCTATTGTAAAATGTGGAACCTACATACAGTAGAATACTAATGTATCATTTGACATGGAGGTAGTGTGTTCTGGATTTCACATGTAAGAAATCAAACAAATAGTATGCACAGTATAATGTACAAATAATAGGAATATATATCTATACACATATCCATATACATTGTGAACATCAAATATTTTGGCAAACAACTAAAATTTCTTAATTGTACTTCTGTGAAATTTATCAGATAGATGTTGTTTACTTAATAACTATTGTGGCGAGCTTCCCACAAATAGCTTAGGTTAAGCTACTTTAAAACTTGTTGCATAAATAATAAAGTTCATAATTCTGCTTTGTGAAAGGAGGTTTTGAGTTAGTTTCTGACCTCTAAAGATATCTTTAAACTCATGGGCCAATATGTAGGGCACATTTGTGGTTCTTCCAATTTATCAATTAGAATTTGTAATGCATCCAACTAAAGTTAATTAATTTTTAAATTTTCCTGTACTAAAATGTTCACATTTGTCTATTATTTCTGTTTCGTATTTTTTGGCTAAACAACATTTGGAATACCTGCCTTATATTTGGGTAGTTTCTCGTGTTATTTGTCTTCACTTCCTGTTCAAAGATTGTACCCGGGACTTTGTTTTGTTCATGTGTGTTAAAGTGACAGACATGGGGACTATTGTCTTTGAAAAAAGAATTTATTTCATCCATTTCCAACTCCTGCAGAAACTGAATCACAGGGGAGACATAAACAGCTTTGATTGTTAGTTTTGTGCCAAGTAGACAAACACAGAATCTAAGGTAACAATTTGAATATCCCCCCAAGTAGAAAACGGAGATCATTCTTGCTTATAGGGTATAAACATGTGACTGAGGCTTCAAGAATCACTGAGTTTGCCGAAGACGAATTGGAGATGTTCCAGGTAAGGGTAGCAAGCACATTGGGAGCGCTTCTTTTGGTGAATAGAGTATCTAGTTCTTGGGACCAGCAGTGAAGAATCTTCTGAAATCTAATTTTAGTATTTTTGGTATAAACTGTGGGGTCTATAAAAGCTTCAGTGTCTTGGCCCAGTGCAAAGGCAATAATGTTTGTGCCAAATCAATTAATTCAGCGTGATTGAGTATTTTCCAAAAGCTGTAGCTTCTAAATCTGGCTTGTTGGCCTTCTTGGAAGTTCTGTAAGTTCCTTAAAATCTTTCAATATATTCCATTTATATTTAACCTAAACAGGGTAGATTCTGTTGTTGGCAACTAAAGAACATTGAGGTATACATGAATTTCTAAGAGTCTATTTTTTCTGAATTTTATTTTAGTAAACTTAAGAAACAAAACCAAATAGCTAGAAATGTTTTTAAACTTTTTTAGGTGTGACTATCAGTGAAATTTTCCTGATTTGAAACACAAATTGCTATTGTATTATGTGATGGAATGGAGAAATTGTAAGCAGGGTAAATAAAATGCTGCAAGACTACAAAATTCCAGTATTTCAAACAAAGAAAACAGTAGGTAGATTATTTTGTAAAATATTATTATAAATGTAGTTTTATGATTATTTGGATGACACAAAGAAGTTTTGAGGAAAATAATAATGACATTTTTAGATAGACACCAAATAGGGTATGTGTGTAGAGAGGAAAGATATAATTGGTATCATCAGGGTATCTGGCAAATCTCTAAACACACATTGCAAGTTAAAGACCCTCACTCAAACAAGAAGGCAGAAGTATTAGTTTTCTCCATATGTACGTTTTATTGTCATAATTTAAAAAATAAATATTGTGTACACTGAGGTATAGAAATAATGAAGAACTCTTACAATGTCACAGATGGCACCAAGCAGTATTTTTCTCATGCCATATAATAAACCTTAGTAGTGACTGTCAGTGAAGTATCTAATTTTTTTTCAGCTTTTGCAAAACTTTCTTCTGTTCCTTCGATGAAGATTTTTCTTATTGATAGTTATCAGAGCTTGTGATCATATGGAAGGATCAGAGAAGCAGATGACTCAATTCTTGCTCTGATCTGTGTTTCTTAGTCAAATTAAAACCTTTCCAAAAATACAGAATTTGGTTTTTTTATGACATTTATAGTAATATAGTTTTCTGGCCGGCGCCGTGGCTCAACAGGCTAATCCTCCACCTTGCGGCGCCGGCACACCGGGTTCTAGTCCCGGTCGGGGCACTGATCCTGTCCCGGTTGCCCCTCTTCCAGGCCAGCTCTCTGCTGTGGCCAGGGAGTGCAGTGGAGGATGGCCCAAGTGTTTGGGCTCTGCACCCCATGGGAGACCAGGATAAGCACCTGGCTCCTGCCATTGGATCAGCGTGGTGCACCGGCCGCAGTGCGCTACCGCGGCGGCCATTAGAGGGTGAACCAACGGCAAAGGAAGACTTTTCTCTCTGTCTCTCTCTCTCTCTCACTGTCGACTCTGCCTGTCAAAAATAAAAAAAATATATATATATATAGTTTTCTTTCCCAAGAAACATTTCTTTCCCAATAAAACACATTTTATTTAGACATAATAGGAATAGAAAATCAGTATGTCATACACCAGGAAAGATAATTGTTGAGAAATACTACACATATAATTTTTCCTAACTTTCCCTTGGCATTGCAGAAATATAATTTATCTGTTCACGTGTATGCCATAGTAACATAGTTAAAAGCATTTGAACTCTTTATTTCCATGTTGCATCATTGTGCCAAATGCCCACTTTGTACCAAACTCTCTTCTAACGATCTATTTAACATTCTGTCTTCCCTCATTGCATTTGTAACTCTTTCAGAGGAGGAGCTACATAGTATCATATTTGTATCTTTATTATTATAGTAACTGATACAGTAGATATTTTATATAATAATTCTTTTCATTAATAAAAATGTATTGAAGCACTCTGCTGTTCATTGGAAATGCATAGTTAGGCTAAATAAATTAGAATCTTGGTATCACTAGATTTAGCCTAGAGAGGATAACAGATGTTTAATATTTAAACATCAACTTATTTATTAACTTACATAAGTTATAAAACTTACAAATACTATAAAGAAATAGAAAAAGAACTATTGTAACATATGAGAGCCCAAAAATAGTAGGGTAGAAATTCCAGTTGTTTACCTGTTATGCCCAATACTGAGTCATTCATTGCCAATAGAGAAACAAAATATTGCAAAATGCAATAATGAGATCAAACAATATCCATCCATATATCTAATTATGGAAACTCTCGACTATAAGAAGCTCAGATTCTATGAATATAATGTGTTTTTGTATTACTTCATTAAGACTTGCTGGGATTTTACTATCTCCTGTCTCTCCCTGTGTTTGTTTGTTAGCGTTAGGACTCTGATAATTTGCTTGACTTTTTTCCTCTGTAATGTCACTATCTCCTGTATTAAAAGTTTAGTTTGAATTTGCTATATTGTCTGTCACTCTAGTTGTCTTTTGCTGATTGTATAATGATATAGTGTGCAACCTAAATTAGAGGGAAGGTCATTAAGAACTATGCGAGGATATGACATGTAAGAAGGAAAAGCAGATAAGCAGGAATTAGGGGGACACACACATATACACACACACATGCACAAATGTACATAGGTTCCAGGTAGCATTTTTGGCAAAGGAAACTGTTTGTAGGGAAACACAAGGTGGCAAAATGGATTAGCTTTTTTATACATGTTCAGTATGGTGGGAGATTAGAGAGTGGAAGAGAATGGCAATAAAAGTTTTGCAAGTCTTTTAAACAGAATTGTGAATTACATATTTTATTTTAAGTACAATGGGAAGCCATTGATTAAAGGGTTTAATCAAGAAAGCACATTTTTACTGTACTCTGGCATCAATGAGAACAGTGGATTTGAGGGTACAATCTGAGCCATGAGCAAAGAGCGATTATAATTTTTACCATAAATCTTGATAGAGGTATGATTTAGGATCATGGCAAAAGTGATAGAGGAAATTAAATGGATTCTAGAAATATTATAGAGATGGATTTTGAAAGACTTTGTGAATAGTGAGAGAGAAGACTACAAGAATTGAATTATTGAAATGTTTGTGATAATGTATTCAGAAACAATATGGTACACTTGTTACATATATGTTAATAAATATTCATTGAAATGAAAAAAAGTGCTTCTGTGATCAAATAAACTTTAGAACCAGTAGGTTTAGGCATAGTTAGAGTTTCTTTAAGGTTTTTTTCAGTACTTTATTTAAACTTTAAAAATTTTTTATTAATATAAAGAATACAGAATTGAAATATTCTATATATACAATTATAGGAAGATAACTATACTTCCCTCTGTCCCTCCCATAACCCCATCTCCTTCCTTCCTTTTTTTCCTTTAATATTTGCAATACCATAATTTCAACTTTATAATCACAGGCTTAATGCACCACCAGCCATAATGTTTAACAGGCAAACAGTAGAAAGACCACTGTTCCACAAGAATATAAACAGGCACAATAAGCAATAAACAAAAAACAAGATGTCAGTTTCATTCTTACATATTTTCTGTATTCTATATTAACTCCACATAACAATGAGACTATATGATATTTGTCTTTTGGGATTGGCTTATTTCACTAAGTGTAATGGTCTCCAGGATTTCATTCTTTTTTATGGCTGGATGGTATTCCATAGTGTATATATACCACATTTTCTTTATCCTGTCATCTGTTGATGGACAGCTGGGTTGATTCCATATCAAGTATGGTGAATTGAGCGAGCTGCTGTAATCATGGGAGTGCAAATAACTCCTTTATATGTTAATTTAATTTCCTTTGGATAAATTCCCAGGAGTGAGATGACTGGGTCATATGGTAGATCTATTTTCAGATTTCTGAGGAATCTTCATAATGTTTTCCATAATGGTTGTAATAGTTTACATTACCACCAAAAACATATTAGGGTGCCTTTTTCTCTACATCTTTACCAGAGTTTTTTATGTTTTGATTTTTGGATGATAGCCATTCTAACTGGAGTAAAGTGAAAACTCATTGTGGATTTTATTTGGATTTCACTGATGGCCAGTGATCCTGAGCAGTTTTTTGTATTACTGTTCATTTCCTTTCCCCATTTTCTAACTGGATTGTTTATTTTATTTCTATTGAGTTTCTTGAGCTCTTTGTAGACTGTGGATATTAATCCTTTTTAAGTTTGCACATATTTTCTCCCATTCTGTTGGTTGCCTCTTCAGTTTGTTGAATGTTTCCTTTGCTGTGCAGAAGCTTCTTGGCTTGATGCAAGCCATTTATCTATTTTTTTCCCTTTATTCCCTGTAATTTTGGGATCTTATCCAAGAATTCTTTGCTTATGATAATGTCTTGCAGAGTTTCCCCAATGTTTTCTTAGTAACTTGATGGAATAAAAATGTAGATTTAGATCCTTGATCTGTCATGAGTTGATTATTGTATAAATTGAAAGCTAGGGTCTTGTTTCATTCTACTGCATGCAGAGATTGGGTTTTAGCAACATAATTTGTTGATAGAGACTGTCCTTTCCTCAGTGAGTGATTTTAGCTCCTTTGTCAAAAATTAGTTGGCTGTAGATGCATGGATACATGGATGAATTTCTGCAGTTTCTATCATGTTCCATTGGTCTACATGTCTATTTTTTTTGCCAGTATCAGGCTGTTTTGATAATTACTTTGTAATATGTCTTGAAATCTTTTATAGTGATGACTCTGGTTTTGATTTAGGTGTTTAAAATTGCTTTATCTATTTGGGGTTTCTTACGTTTCCCTATGAATTTTAGGATCATTTGCCCTAAATCTTAGAAAAATGTCATTGGTATTTTATTGGCATAGCATTGAATTTGTAAATTGCTTTGGGTACTATGGAAATTTTGATGATATTCTTCAAGAAATTGGAAGATATTTTCCATTTTGTTGAGTGTCTTCTATTTCTTTCCTTAATGTTTTGTAGTTTTCATTGCAGAGATCTTTCACCTCCTTGGTTGAATTCATTCCCAGATATTTAAATGTTTTTTATAGTTATTGTGAATGGTACTCACCTTACAAGTTCTTTCTCAGCTATGGCATTGTTTGTCTATACAAATGCTATTGATTTTGTATGTTGGTTTTATATCCTGCAACTTTATGAAACTCATGAGTTCCAATAGTCTTAGTAGTGTCTTTTGGTTCCTCTCCATATAATATCGTGTCATCTGCAAATAGGAAAAATTCACTTCATTCTTTTCCAATTTGTATTCCTTTGATTTCTTTTTCTTGCCTAATTGTTCTATCTAAAACATGAAGAACTATGTTGAATAGCAATGGTGAAAGTGGTCATCCTTGCCTGTTTCAGGATCTTATTGGAAGTGCTTCCAGATTTTCCCCACTCAGTATGAAGCTGCCTGTTGGTTTGCCATGTATTGTCCTGCTTGTATTTGATACGTTCCTTCTCTACCCAATATGCTTAAGGTTTTTGTCATTAGAGCATGTTGTATTTTATCAAATGGTTTCTCTGAATGTATTGAGATAATCATGCAGTTTTTATTTGTCAGTCTGTTAATGTGATGTAATGTTTGCTGATTTGCATATGTTGATCCATCCAAATATCCCTGGGATACATCTCGCTTTGTTCAGTTGGATGATATTTTTGACATGTTGTTGAATTCAATTACCTATTATTTTGTTGATATTTTTGCATTGATGTTCATTAGGGATATTGGTCAATAGTTATATTTCTTTGTTGTTTCTTTTTCTGGTTTTGGAATTAAGTAGATCCTGGACTCATATCAGGAGTTTGAGAAGGTTCCCTTCCTTGGAATTGTTTTGAAAAGTTGAGAGTCTGGTAGAATTCAGCAGTAAAGCCACTCCTGGGGTTTTCTGTTTTGGGAAGGTTTTATTACTGATTAATTTCAATCTTAGATTTTGCTTTATTTTGGTTTTCTAGATCTTCATACCTCAATTTTAGAAGATTGTATATGTCCAGAAATCTACAGACTTCTGTAGACCCCTCTCACCTTACTCTGGGAAGAGGGCCTCCCCATCAGCTCCCAGCCGTGGGAGTTGCTGGTGGTGTCCCATGAACTGCTTCATGGAGTCATTTTTCTGTAGACTTTTTGCTGAAAACTTCTCCCCAACTTTCTCTCAGGAATATAGATCCTCCACTGTTTTTTTCTGGTATTTTCCTCTGATTCAAATCTGCCTATCTTTCCTCTACTCAGCCATCTTGAAATCTCAGTACCTTCCATATATCTATATGTGTGTGTGTGTGTGTATGTGCATATGTATATATGCATATATATGCTTTGTGAATTTTCAGAGGGGCAACTATAGAAACCTTTTTGTTTTTGATGAAATTACAGGCACAGTGTTTCACTGATTGCTTTTGGTGATTCGTTGCTTAAAAGAAAGAGTGAGCTCTTTTAGAGAAGTGATTGTACATTTTAAATTCTGTTTGAATGAATTTATTTTTTAGTTGATCAAGAGTATTGATATGCTTTAGAATTTGAGAGGAGAAAAGATTTTGAAAACACTAAATACAGACTACATTGTTTTATAAACATCTTAAAAATGTTTATTGGTATATGATAAAATCTACATTTTTATTGTTGCAGTGTGAGAGGTAAAATATAAAAATGTTCCTACATTAATTACTTTGTTTACTCTCAGTTCTTAAATGCTACCAGTTCATTAAATATTAACTTCACAACATGTAGAATTTACATATGAATTTCCAATAATTTTAACATTATACTTATTACATGTAATTGTACAAATAAAAATACAGCTAGTTAAAATTGCATAAAATAAAGTTATAATCTGCAAATCACTGCAAATTTTTTGTCTATTCAATAATCATTTATTGAGCTCAAGCCCATAGTAGGAATAGTTGGCATGTGAAATTATATATAAGACATAGTGATTTTTTCCTGTGTATTAAACATTTAGTCAATATTAATATTTGTTGATGGTGCAGGTTAACCATTTTCTGACTGAATTGGAAGAATCCTTAGTTATCCAACTCTTCAATCTGTGTTTCCTACATTTAAGCAAACTAATATCTGTATATATATTTTATCTTATAAAAGCAGATTATATAGTTTAGAACCAACTTTCAAACTAATGCTCAAATATTTTTAAATATCTAGATGGGTAATTTCATCTCCTTGTTTAAATGGTTTAAAAATAAGTTCTATTTTAATATTTACTTATTCATGTAGAAAATTATGTTAGAGTTGAACCCTCTTTCCCTTTCTTTCAGGGTACTACAATTCTTATGATAATGTTTATATTTTTCTTAACTGACCATCTGCTTCATGGAATAATTATATATATAATTTAGAATATTTTCTTAATATTTAAGGATGCAACTCAACATACACAATTCTACATATGAAATGTGAAGGCTAAAAATTACCCCTTCATATGTTGTAACTTTATTTTTTGCTTTTATGGAAGAATGGTGGGTTTTACAAACTGAGCAGAAAGTTGATAAAGGAACATTTAAACATATATTGTTAATGCTGGATAAATGACATAGGCTATGCTACTGATAGCCCTGTTAATTGTTTGAAATATTCATTCCAATATTTGGTCAGGTGTGGATTTCCTGTGTAAGTCAAATTCCCAGTAACCATGGAAACTGTCCAACTGAAATATATGAGCAACAATAGTATTTTTAAAAAATCATTTAGTATAGAGTTTCAAATATCATATAGTAAGTGTAGTTTTTACAATTGTTCATTTTATTAATATGAAGTATTAAGATTCTTACAAAGGCATTTCTTGTAAATTAGATTAGGAAAGTAGAAATCAAATTTATATGGATTTTAAGGAAATACCATGTCAACAATGTCCAAAAGACTAACAACCTAAACTTAAGAGGGAAAAAAAAAATGAATTTCTAATCTAATTACTTCCTGTAAAGGATTTCACATTTTCAAAATTCTTTAACTTAGAAATGAAATGATACATGATAGAAAGATAGTAGACATAAAATGTATTCTGATAACATACTGTTATTTCTAATGCATATACATATATTTTAAGTTCAGATACCAACTAACTATACTATAAGTTATACCATGTGTATTAGTACAAGGGTACTATAAAATAATTAGCTTTTTTCCCTTAGATTGGATTTTTGATTTCTACATGTATATCCTCTGGTACTAAAGATTATATTTCTTCATATGATTAATATGTGAAATTTTGTGTATAAAATTTCCATGTAGTATATCTTTTAATAATTTTAAAGGAGCTTAAAAGAATCATTGATTCGTTTAACACAAATATTCTCGGACCGGTGTTGTGGCGTAACAATAAAGCCACAGCCTGTAACACTGGCATCCCATATGGGTGGTAGCTCATGTCCCAGATGCTCCACTTGCAATCAAGCTCCCTGCTAATGGCCTGGGAAAAGCAGCAGAAGATGGCCTAAGAGGATGGGCCCCTGCCACCCACATGGAGACCCAATGAAGTTTCTGGCTTCAGCCTGGCTTATCCCTAGCTGATGCAGCCATCTGGAGTATGAAAAAGGGATGGAAAATATCTCTTTCTTTTCTCTCTCTCTCTTGCTCTCTTTTTCTCTCTTTCACATAAATAAATCTTCAAAAAATCCCCACATTCTGTGCCTTTCAAGGAAGTATTTATATGCAAATATTGAAATCTATTTTGCCTTCTTTATAGGGGCAGTGTAACAAATCAATGCTTCCTGGGCCATTAATTAATAAATGCTATTAAAATATCACTGGTTTCTTTGAGAATATGGTGCTTATTAATTCAGATTACCCAATACAATTTCTTGTGTCATTGGGAAAATGTAAATAGATCCTTAGTTTTACACATATTGAAGTAGAGAGTTCTTTCAAATGGAAATGAAAATGAAAAATATCCATTCCCTCATCCTGACCTTTTATATATTTTCAGATGTAATTATACCAGCGACCTTGTGGCAGACAGGTGAAATTTCTAATGAGAATATATCAGCCATGATGCTTACTGTTGGAAATGATTGATTTATTTTATTATCTAGACTTCCATGTCTTCTAGTATGTCTCCAGTTGTTTGCATAGTTCTCTTTCATAGTTCAATTAAAAAGGAAACTGGAAAAGTGAAAGGATTTTTGGAGAAAGGTGTGTATTTTGATTTAAATATGCTTTGAACATATTTTTATAGATGTAGTTTTTTATATATGTAGTTTATGCAGAACTTTTATACTCCAAGCTAGTTTTGAATGATGGACACATTATGTAATGAAAGAAATTAAAATGTTGCTTTCCCTTTTGTATTCATTGCATATGAAAATATTTGTGTCATAAAGAAGGTGATTGTATTCTCTTTCAGAGGAAAGAAATTTCACTGTACATCCTCTAAACAAATATTTGTTCTGGTTCTTATACAGCATGCATCACAATTTTAAATATTTAATTATTTTACTCACCAATGTGTGCATCAGGACTTGGTGCTTCATTGCTTTTACTGCTGGTTGTCCCCTTTCCTCCTCTTCCTTCTTCCCTCCCCCACCTTCCCCTTCCCTCCAGTGAATGTGGGCTTTTAACACAGTGGTGGTCTCAGTGTAGTTGATTGTTGCACATGACTGTTGACTCTCAAGATAGTGCATTCCAAGAGGAACTGGCATGACATTATTTTCATGTATTCTGTACAAAACTGTCAGATCTGAGGAGGAGACTGCCTTTTTGCTAGATAGTCCCTTCCCCAATCCTGCATTCCCCGCTGCTCTGAGCACCCAAGTGCCCACCCTTCCTGATGATCCTTGTCACCCTGTTCAGTTGTTGAGAAGTACAGTATGGATTCAGGTTGACCGTCTTTGGTCTTTGGTGTGGAGTTGTCCCCTGGAATTTCCTTGTATCAAATACTTTCTAATGTAGTAGGTTTCAGAAATTAGACAAGCCTACTTATGGAGATTGCACATCTATAGCCCATGGATGTCAAACCTGAAGATCTGCAGTTTTTGAATGCCTCCTTTGATCAAGGTGCTATAAATGACCAGCTGCAAGCAATATATAGAATGTTAGGGCTGACTCTTCTGAGGTGGGAGGACAGAGAGAGAGAGAGAGAGAGAGAGAGAGAGAGAAATAAAGGGTCCACTGCTATGGTGTAGCAGGTAAAGCTGCCGCCTGCAGTGCTGGGATCCTAAATGAGTGCTGGTTCAAGTTCCGGCTGCTCCACTTTTGATCCAACTCTCTGCTGTGGTCTGGGAAAGCAGTAGAAGATGGCCTAAGTCCTTGGGCCCCTGAACCCATGAGGGAGACCTGGAAGAAGCTCCAGGCTTTGGATTGGCCCAGCTCCAGCCATTGTGGCCATTTGGGGAGTGAACCAAAGGATGAAAGACACACACTCTCTCACTTTCTCTCGCTCTCCCCCCCTCAACTCCCCCACTCTCCCACTCCCCGACTCTCCTCTGCCTCTGCCTCTCTGTAACTCTGCCTTTCAAATAAATAATCTTAAAAAAAAAAAAAAGTCCAGGGGTAGACACAGCAAAGAAAAGTTTCTTTCCTTGCTTTCTGTTGTTTCATTTCATTGTATAAGTGTAACAGAAGATATGATCTAAGTCAGAATAAAAGATATAGTTGCCTCCCAGAGGAGAATAAAAGTAAAGTTATATTTTAATGTGTTTTTGGAATAAAATCAAACACATTCAGAGATTAAGAACATTTATTTTGTCTCCAAGCAACTCCTTTCCCTGAAAATCTGAGTACATCTTAAGCTGCATTTAAGAACTAACAAGAGAGAAACTTGCCAAATGTACAAACAAGGAATTCAGAGACACTTTTCATATGGAACACAAGCTGTTTTGTCCTGTCAAAGAAAAGCAAAGTTATTCACCCAAAGAAGTATAGTTTGATTTAAAACACTGTGTATCATAGGACACCCACTTGAGTTTTCCTCAATAAAGAAAATGAGCAGGTACAGCTGTTTAGTGTCAATGTTTATACTTCTTATCTTTCCTTTGTGTTCTTCTGATGGTTGATTTTTTTCTGAGAGATTCTGATAGCTTTTGTATACAATTGATAATTTAAAAATTCCTTCAAATATAAGAGGATAGGGAAAGTTGTGCCATACTTATTTTCAGTGGAAAATGATCCTCATTCCTCCTCACCAATAAGTGACATCTCATTTCTCAAGTAATATTTTCTGAAAGATATTAGAATATGAAATAGAAAGAGAGGGAGGGAGGGAGGGGGAATATCTTCCATTTGCTGGTTTATTCCCCAAGTACTTAAAATAGCAAGGGCAGTCAAGGCTGAAGCCAGGATCCAGGAATTCCTTTCAGATCTCCCACAAGAGTATCAGGGACTCAAGTACTTGGGCCATCATCTGCTGCTTCCCAGGCACATCAGTAGGGACTTGGATTGGAAGCAGAGTAGCCAGGACTTGAATTAGCACTCCACTGAGGAATGCAGGTGTTCCAAGCAGCAGCTTAGTTTACTGTACCGCAATCCCCACCTCAACATCATATATATAATAGATCCAAGTAAGAAGTTTAAAATCAAGGATAAATACTTCTATACTCATATAAGAGAATATGGTGAAAATAAGGTATAGGTACATGCATCAGCATCTATGGAACATAAACATATTCATGAAAGAAATATATTACACATATACTTTGTGATTCCATTTATAGGGAGTTCAAAAGCAGGAAAAAATGAAATATATTTTCTAGTACATACTTAGATGATAAAAGGGAATGATAATTGTGGAAGTTAGAGATGAAGACAAAGAAAACACAACAGGAGTAAATGCTGTAAATCCGAAGAATGTTTGCCTGTAGTGCAGGAGGTGAGAAGGTGGATTTGTGAGCAAGCGCCTGTAAGGTGTGGCTATTTTTCAGTATCTATTTGTTGACCCAGGTGATGAATTCCAAGGATGGCCTTGTAATAGTTTATTGACTCTATACTTAAGTATTAAACTGTTGTTATGTATGCTTGTTATATTTCACACTTAGATAAAAATTAAAATTATCATTTTTTTTTTAAGATTTATTTACTTGAAAGAGTTACCAGAGAGGCAGAGGCAATGAGAGGGAGAGAGAGACACAGACAGTTCTTCCATCTGATAGTTCCATTCCCAGATGGCTGCAATGGCTGAAACTGCCCATCCGAACTCAGGAGCTTTTTCTGGGTCTCCCACGTGGGTACAGGGGCCCAAGGACTTGGGCCATCTTCTAATGTTTTTCCAGGCCATAGCAGAGAGCTGGATTAGAAGTAGAGCAGCTGGGACTCCAACTGGTGCCCATGTGGGATGCCAGCACTCCAGGTGGTGGCGGCTTTTCCCACTATGCCACAGCACCTATTTCAATATAAATGTATTGACATAAATTCATAGTCAAGGAACAGGAATTCTCTCCATGCTGTTTGAGGCAAATCTCTACCATCTAATACATTTGGGTATTTTTGTGGTGGTCTGGCTTAAAATTGTTTACATGTTGCCAAGGAGAGCTGGGAAGGAACAAATAGCAATACTTGCATGTTAGGAGCTGAAAATGTGACTACCTCTCAAGAGGGATGAAAGGAAACTTGTCATAGTTCAAAGTTGTGCCTAAGAGGTGATAAGGCAAGTGAGAAAAAATGTAGAAAGAAAAAAATATAGAATATGTATTCTGAAATGAGAAAGCACACACTAAAGGCTGATGTGTGCCTCCTGCCAATTCATATATTGAAAACCTAACCCCCCCAACATTATGTTATGTGAAGTGATCAGGCTTAGATCAGTTGTGAAACTGAGGCACTTAACTTGCTAATTCAGGATGGAATTAGTGCCATTGTTAAAAGAGGCACCACAGAGTTTTTCTTGTTTTTTTCTACCACTTGAGAACACAGTAAGAAGGTAGCACCCTAAAAGCTGGGAGGAGAGCCGTCATTGATCGGAACTTGTCCACAATGTCATGGTGATCTCAGATGTCCAGCCTCTGGCACTTGGGCAGGATACATTTTACATTTGTAACACTCAATGGATGGTATTTTGTGATTGGAGCTCAAACTCACTAATAAGAAGCAAACATACAATAATATCCTGAGAGAAACAATGTAAAGATTTACCAGTATTAGAGAAACTAATGAAATACTTTATTTGAGGAAAAGTAGGAAAATTTTCCCCTCCTAATTTTTGTAAAGAACAAAGAAAATTGTATCTGTTTTCCTGGAGGCAATGTCCAAAAAGTTCATCTCTTTCAGAGTTAACAGAGGTATTTTATATCAACATATACTGAAACATCACCTATATTTAATTCTCAAATGAGTTATCAAAAATATACACATTGGGATAAATAAAATCATGTTTTATCAAATCTGCAAATATTTTCCTTTTAGACTCTAAAAATTACAATTTATATCAGGTAATAGAAACACAAATCACCCTTTCAATAAACTTATATACATGGGATATAAAGATATTTCTAAACATTATTTTTTCATAGGTAAATGTGCTTATTTCTTAAGATAGTATAGATTTTTGTAATACACTGTTATTAATCTTTTTTTTTAAACTTTTTGTTCTGTATTAAATTTTTCCAAATTGAGTATGCAAGGAACTAAGGAACAGAGATTGAATTACATATTCAAACCAGTGTTAATGAGTTGAATATGAATTCTAGAAATACAAAATGTAGGCTATGTTGGAGTTCATTGACTTTAAAAGAAATGATGACCACCTCAGAACAGAACAGTGGATCAGAACTTCAGTCTATGCTGGAAGATGATTGTGACTAATTAGCTTTTGTCAAGATCCTAGGATTACTGAACTCTGATAACTACCCAGAGCATCTACCTATCCCCCTCCCTGGTGTCCTCCTGATACTTTAAGTTTCTTCTATCTTGTGAATTCTCATTGTTTTCATAATGTAAAAACATTGTATGTAGTTATGGTGCTTTGTATATTGTAAAGCTTTAGTTAAGTAGAATAAAGACTTAGAATCAGTGAGATCTAGATTAAAAGCTGAATACCAGTTGATTAAAAGTTATTTAATCTCACTAAGTTTCACTTCAACTTTGAAGGGAAATAGATCACCTTTTAGAGCTTCATTTGCTCTACTTGGAAGTTTCGTAAAGTGCCTAGCATAGAGACTAGTACAAAGACAATACTCAATGGGGACAAAATGTTGCCATTAAAACAAATTTAGGTGCTGACTTGATTTAGTTATACAAAAACCACTTATTAGATCACATCTTAATAATTGATCCTTGCTTATTAGAACATTCCCAATTAAACATTTAAAATTATACAATGATTAAAGTCACAAATTATGAAAAGAATTTATCTTTAAAATAAGTAGGGTAGGGGGTAGGCATTTGGCTCAGCAATTTAAGATACCACTGGACATGTTAGAATACCCTGTTTGAGTCCTGGCTACACTTCTGATTCAGTTTATTGTTAATGCACACCCTGGGAGGCAGCAAATGATGGCACAAGTACTAGGGTCTCTATCTCTCATGTGTGGATATGGGCTCTCAGCATTGAGCTGGCTCAGCCTGCTGGCTTGATGCAGCTGCTTGGGAGAGTGAGTCAGTGAATGGAAGATGTGTATGTTTCTTTTGAATAAAATGATTCTAGAAAATGTAAAAATAAGCGAGTGTTAAAAAATTTCTTGAAAATATTTCTCCTTTAATAGATTTTCAATTTTTATGTTTTCCTTTTGTTTTTTTCTTTGTTAATATAAGTATGGGAATATGTATGATAGAATACACAAATAATATACTTAAATCATAAAACCAGTAGCCTAAATTGTTAAGGATTAAGAATATGTTGAGAGTCATTCATGTAGGATTATATAAATACCTTTTGCTAAGGGTTAAACATGGTAAAAATAACTTATCCATATGACTTTTACCACATTTTGAAAGTGTAGTGGAATATAAACAAAAAAGATGGAGTATTTGCATTTATAAAACTTATAACCCAAAGTTTTTGTAACAGACCTACTTCACTTCTTGAGGAAGTAAGTCCTTTTGTAATATTTACTTAAGCGAGGTTTTTCAGGTCACTGTTAAATAAACCTACTTAAAAAGAGAATAATGCGTGTTAAAGATTTAAGAATTCCTTACCACATACTGCATTGACATTCCTCTTTTTCTAATGTTTTATCTACTGAGAAGTTCAGGTTTTCAGATGTAAGGGTAATTATTTATTTATTTTTCTTCTTCTGTAAGTAGCTGATGGGGTACAGACACTTACTCTTTCAGTTCCCAATTTATATAACAAAACTTCTGTCTTCCTTTTACAGTTTATGGGAAATGTGTGTGTATATAAGACCTGAATAATCAGACAAAAGGAACAATTTTATCTTTTTTAAGATTTATCTATTTATATAAAAGGCAGAGCTACAAAGGCAGAGGCAGAGAGAGAGGTAAAAAGAGAGGGGGGGAGAGAGAGAGAGAGAGAGGCCTTCTATTCGATGGCTCACTCCCTAGATGAATGCAATGACCAGAGATGTACCGATCCGAAGGCAGGAGCCTGGAGCTTCCTCTGGGTCTCCTATGCAGGTACAGGGGCCCAAGGAGTTGGGGCATCTTCCATTGTTTTACCAGGCCATAGCAGAGAGCTGGATCAGAAGTGGAGCAGCCAGACTTGAACCAGTGTCCATATAGGTGACTACTTTACCCACTACGCCACACCACCGGCCCCACAATTTTATCTTAATGTATTTCAGTATAGTAGACACATTTCTTAGAATTATTATACATTAATAACATTTGGTGGTTGATGTTGCACTATGCCACTTTAAATGGGGTGGGCATTGTTTTGTAGTGGGTTAAGCTGAAACCTGCATCCCACATCACAGTGCATGGAGTCAAAGTCGTGCCTCTGTTTTCTACTCTGATTTTAGCTCCTTTGTCAAAGGTAAGTTGGAGAGAGGCACCAAGAAGGTGTAATAGGGAGGGAGCTTACTGCTCTGGTCTAGGAGAAGACAGTTAAAAACAAACAAACAAAACAAAACAAAACAAAGCTTGAAGCTTGCTATCTCAGGAAAGAGTTAGAAAAAGGCCGAGGAAAATCCATGCAAATTAGACGGACACTGTGGATCTATGTGAAGAGTGTGGACATGCACAACTCAGGACACCAACAGCTGAGAGCATCGGCACCAGCTTTGAAGAGTGATGTGATACCAGATGTAGCAGCCCAAGCCACTAGTGATAAAGCTGCTGGAAGTGCCATGTGTGAGTCAGGCTTGGAGCCCTGTGGGGGAACAGTATACCTGATAACCTACAGGGAAAAAAAAGAGGACATATTTCTCCCTGATCACCCAGCATCAGTGTACTGTAACTGGCTGAGAGCAGGCAGGCACCATTTGGACATATCTCTTCTCATGCAGCAACCAGCTGAGAGGAGATGCCTGAGTCTGGCTGGGAGAATTGACAGGACACTGTGTGCTCTTGACTATGGAAGCCTTGTGTGCTGGGACTGTGGAAATACTGTGGCTGTGGTAGAGGGTGCAGGAATTGGCTGGGTCTTTGGGCAGTCACTGTGGGCAGCTCTACTTGCTCAGGGCTCCCTGATTCCCTGGTGAGGGTCATTGCTGCAGGATCCATACTCACACGGAGGACTGCACAGATCCTTTGTGTCGTTCTTGTTGCAGCACAGATGAATAACGTATCCACTGGGGCTAGTGCCTATGCATTGGTCTCCTTGGAGGAGAGGAGGTTAGTGTGAGACTATGCTAACAGAGCTGAACAAACCTACTCTCTGATTAAAAAAATAAATATTTACAACACCTAATTTGGGAGTCAACTTGGCCACTCCCCTTACCCTGGAGCACTGAAGAGAGCTGCCTGGCCACACCCAGCACATGCCTCAGGGTATTCATTGAAAGAGCAGACACTCCACTAATCCACAGAGGCATAGACCAAAGATAAAAGCCATCACTGGGGAAAAAAATAAATAAACCAACAAGTCTCCCCACAAATGCCTAAAAATAAATTGAGCAATTCAAGAGACAAGACAACATGAAACCCCCAAAGGAACACAATAGCACCTCAGTACTAGAATCTGAAAATGAAGAGATTGAAGAAATGCCAGGAACAGAATTCAAAAAAAAAAATGATCATAGGATTACTTAGGCATAATCAGAAGCAAAACCACGAACTAAAGAAATCTATACCTGACATGAAAGGAAATTTTTCTTGAGGCCAGCGCTGTGATGTAGCAGATAAAGTAGCTGCCTGCAGTGCCGGCATTTCATATGGGTGCAGGTGCAAGACCCAGCTGCTCCTCTTCTGCTCCAGCTCTCTGCTGTGGCCTGGGAAAGCAGTAGAAGATGGCTGAAGTCCTTGGGCCTCTGCACCTGTGTGAATGAACTGGAAGAAGCTCCTAGCTCCTAGTTTTGGATTGGCCCAGCTCTGGCTGTTGAGGCCATTTGGAGAGTGAACCAAAAGATGGAAAATCTCCCTCTCCCTCTGCCTCCCTATAACTCTGCCTTTCAAATAAAGAAATAAATCTTTTTTTAAAAGAATATTTTACTCATTAAATTCAGATTTTAAAGATAAAGCAAAATTTTGGAAATTAGGAATTCAATAGAACAAATAAAACATGTAGTGGAAAGCCTTAAGAACAGATTCAGTGAGGCAAAAAAAAAAACAAAAAACCTGCGCTAGAAGATAAAATCTGAAAATTTTACAGTCAGACCAAAAGCAAGACGAAATTCAAAACCTGAATAATAATGTTGGAGATCTCTGGGATACCATTAAACAACCCAAAATACTGGTCTTAGGAGTTCCTAAAGACATGGAAAGAGAGAATTGATTAGAAAGCCTTTTTAGGGATGGGGGCTGAGAGGGTGGGTACAGTTGGAAGAATCACTGCCATTATGTTTCTAAAGTTGTATTTATGAAATGCATGAAGGTTGTATATCTTAAAAAAAAAGGTTTCTGGGGAAAAAAGATGGTTGTAGATGCATGAATTGATTTCCAGGGTTTCTATTCTCTTCCATTGGTCTACATGTCTTTTTATGTGCAAGTACAAGGTTGTTTTGATTATAACTGTCCTGTAGTATGTCTTGAATTCTGCTATTATTATGATGTCTCCAGTTTTGTTTTTGTTGTTTAAGAATGCTATAGCTATTTGAAATGTCTAATGTTTCCATATGCATTTTAGCATCATTTTTTGTCTGGATCTGAGAAGATCATTGGTATTTTGAGTGGAATCATGTTGAATCTATTAATTGCTTTTGATAGTGTGGACATTTTGGTGGTATTAATTCTTCCAATCCATGAACATGTAAGATTTATCCATTTTTTGTGTCTTCTTATATATCTTTTATTTATTTATTTGAAAGTCAGAGTTACACATACACAGAGAGAGAGAGAGAGAGAAAGAGACAGAGAGACAGAGAGACAGAGAGACAGAGAGAGGGGTCCTCTATTTGTTGGTTCACTCCCCAGATGTCCTCAGTGGCCAGAGCTGCACTGATCTGAAGCCAGGAGCCAGGAGCTTCTTCTGAGTCTCCCACGTGGGTACAAGGGCCCAAGGACCTGGACCATCTTGTACTGCTTTCCCAGGCCATAGTAGAGAGCTGGATTGGAAGTGGAGCAGCCGGGATTAGAACTGGTGCCCATATGGGATGCTGGCGCTTCAGGCCAGGGCATTAACCCACTGTGCCACAGTGCTGGCAATATATATCTTCTTTAATGTTTTGTAATTCTCACTGTAGAGATTTTTCAACTCCTTGCTTAAATTTATTCCAAGGTATTTACATTTTTTATAACTATTGTGAATGGGACTGATCTTATAAGTTCTTTCTCGGGCATGGTATTCACTCTCTCTCTCTCTCTCTCTCTATATATATATATATATACACACACACATATACATACACACACACACACAAAGGCTATTGATTTTTCTGTATTGGTTTTATATCCTGCAACTTTACCAAACTCTCTTAGATATTCAAATAGTTCTTAGTGGAGTCTTTTGTTCCCCTTGCATAACCTAAGCAAGTCCTTACTGCTGCAGTTAGAAAATTAACTTTTTTTTTAAATTTATCACAAAGAATTTCCACAATATTGTGATTTTCAAAAGAGAATTTAAGAAGACATTAGGTGAGAATTGACCAAGTAAAAAAAAAATTGTCCTGTTAGAAATAGAAAAATGGTATGTTTCTTTTGAGCAAATGCCTGAGAAAATGAGTTTTATATTTTAGAAATTTAAGATTAGAGCAATGCATCAGATATATAGTAATATAGAATTTTTACTTTGGACAGATAAATTGTTTTAAAAATCTCAAATATCTGATTCTCTCCTTTGGTACTGACTAGTAGTTATTTTTCATGTTTATTTAGGTATCTGAATTATTAGTTGATATTGATACGACAAGCCAAAGTACATCAAGCTAGAAAAGAAAAAAAACAACTTTTGATAAGTTAAAGGATTTTACCTCTAGATGAACACAATGATCATTAGGTTGCATATTATTCATAGCTTTATTGATTTAATGAAACATAGTGGGGATGGCACCTTAATTCTTCACAAGGAAAAACCACTAGGTCCATTTTACTTCTTAAATACTTACCTAACATATCCTTTCCTTCCTGAATTTAGCACTACTGATTTGAATCAGATATTTAGTCTTGCAAAGGCTTTGGAATAGTTCCTAATTAATTTCTTCAGTGTTAATTTCCTTCACTTTTATTTCTCCAAGCTGAACAATATTGCTTCTAACACACAAGTTTGACCATCCTATATCTTCTTTTTTCATAAAATGTATTTATCAGATACAGTCAGACAGAGAGAGAGGTCTTCCCTCCGTTGCCTCATCCCCCAAATGGCTGCCACGGTCGGAGCTAGCCGATAGGAAGCCAGGAGCCAGGTGCCTCCTCCTGGTCTCCCATGCAGGTGCAGGAGCCTAAGCACTCGGGCCATTCTGCACTGGCATCCCTGGGGCCACAGCAGAGAGCTGGACTGGAAGAGGAGCAACCAGGACTAGAACCCGGCGCCCATATTGGATGCCGGCTCCGCAGGCAGAAAATTAACCAAGTGAACCACAGCGCAGGCCTCAACCATCCTATTTCTTTACACAAGACTTTTGTGGTTCAACACATTCTGTGTAGACAGATTGCAAACGCTTAAAGTAGCATCCAGACCTGAGCTGAGATGTATCGCAGTTTAGTGGTTATATGAATGACTTCTAGGACCAGACTTCCTGAGTTTAAAGTTAGGCTCTGTTCCTATTACCTGTGTGGCCTTATTAAATATTTATAACAATGTATCTGTTAAAGTGTTAAATTTTATTAAAATATTTGGTCTGCCTCAATTCCTGCATTTACTTTCTGCCATCTCTGCTATAACCTAAGATTTTCTTGCAATTTTATGTCTGAATTTTTTTGTTTGTTTCTTTGTAGTTACTCACAGTGCTCTCTCTCCTACCCTCCAAACCAGGGAGTACTGTCTCATTTTTTAACATTTGGTTTGATAATAATTGCTTTCAAATTAATATTAAGTAACTTTTTATTAAAATGTTAGAATCTCTCTCTTATAAACTCTTTCAATACTCTGTTTATGTCTGTTGAATCAGTTACCAAATAGTATGCTGTTGTATTTATATAGCAATTTATTTTCTCTGAGATCTCAGGCAATATGAGAGCAAGAATTACATATTATTAATCATCATGCCCTGGCACAGTACCTGGTACATAGCAGACACATAATGAAAAAGATTATGGAATAAATAGGAAATTGTTGTATAAAAATTATTTCACAAATAACTCTTGAAATCATTCCTCACTATGTTGTGTACTAGTTATTGAGAGCTTTGTGATATGCTTCCTTTTAAGTTTATTTTTATATAAAATAATTTGGTTCTTAGGTCCTTAGCATTTTCTTTTATTTGACTAAGTCATCCTGGTTTCCATTCTTGTCCTGATTCTTCACTGAAAAGCTAAAATCACCTTTCTGATCTAGTAATTATATTGGCTTAGGCATCTAGCATTTGAATTTCTTTAAATTAATAAATGTTATACTTCAAATATAGGCAATTTAAATTTGTGGCAAGTGGGGAGTATAAATATGTTAACTTTTCATGATATAAAAAGAACAAAATGGCCATTCAAATGAAATTAATTCTATATAGCTTAATATGGAATGTATGTTGTTTATTGCTCGATCCCAATTATTTATTAATAAAGAGTATACCTGCATGAAATTAAATTGAAGCTGGTAGATCATTAATGATTGTTCAAGCATACTTCACAAAGTTTGTGGAAAAATAGAATTAAATGATGAGTTAATACTGATGCAAGAGAATTTTGAACTCCATGAATAATTTTTTCACAATACACATTTTCATATTATGTTTATGGCTTTCATATCATAAGCAAAGTGTCACTCCTACTAAAGAAGCATGACTGTTGCCACAGAGTGTTTTAAGGAGTATCAGTTACCTAACATGTTATAACTGAAGACTTATTTTTTAAAGGACACTGACGAGTGCTGGTAAAACTCTGCAAGATAATTTTCTGAAGGCCCTGGCAGTGAGAGAAGAAGACAACCTTAATGGGAAAATCAGTGTGAGTACACCCAATTTAAAACATACACGTTAAAGGTACCGTTAACATGAATAATGCAGTTTTTAATATCTTTCCCGAAAAGTGATTCATGAGGAATAAATGACTATTATGTATATATTATGGAAATATATGTACAAAGTTTTAATATTCCTGTTTAAATTCATAGATTGAGCCAAATAATTAAAAAAATACTTAGGATTCAAACATTTGTGGCAGAGAAAATGCCTGTAGTGGAAGACTGGTTTTCATCTCCAAATTTGCATTAGGCCTGAATTGAAATATCGAGCTGCTTTTCAGCCCAATTCTATGTTACACTTCCTAAGTTGCAGCCCCTTCTCCCTCAACCATTAAGTTTGGTCCTTTGGGTACTTGATTTTTTTACAACTTCTGGAAATAGCATGATGGTCTGCTTTATAGACCTACCTTGGGAGATATAATGGAAACCGCATAATAGAAAGTCTTGATTTTAAATCACGCAAGGTGAACTTGCTTTTGCTTTTTAAAAATGTATTCTGGATCAAATATGTAAAGGTTAGTAATATTATTTGGCATCAGGATTTACTTCCACCATTTGTTAATATAATATTAGTAAAAATAGTGTTTGTAAGTCTTAAAATGTTCAAAATGAATTTTAATAATAAGGGGGACATGCTCATGCTGAAACTGTAGTAAGTGATTGATTCTCAGGAAAACAACTGGAAGTAGTGTGATGAAAAATTTAGTACAGTAGAAAAATGTGTGAATAAGAGGCATTTCACCAACAAAAAGTTGTAATTTTCCTCACTATAAGGTCAATTGATAATTTCCCATGCAGATAAAACCTTCAGTGCACTCCAAAAAGAGGGAAAAAAATCGTACCTTTGTTAAGTAATTGAGTGGAATTATCCTATTTGAAATAGGGAGAAATATCTTGTAGTTAGGAGGCTGAGAGTGGTCTTCAAAGGTAAGAAGGGAGGTATGTGTAAAGTCTCGGCTTTGGAGGGCCTTCTGAATCACAATAAGATTTGGAATTTATCTGAGTCTTAACAGAAAGCGCACCTCAGAGAGCAGGAAAAGGCAGAAAAATGTATAATAGGAATCTACATTAAGGGTTTTCAAGAAGGAGTAAATGATCATCAGTGATAAAGCAAGGTAAAACCTGAAAAAACACCTAATGGGTTTGACTACATGTAGACTTTAAAAATTAATATTTAACAAACAAATTCCACCCTCTAGAGGGTAGAAATCAGATTCCACAGGATCCCGTACAGTTAGTCTGTAGAGCCAAAAAGCATAAACATCTTAAGAGACCCTAAGACACCCACATTTTAACCATAATTGTATATTTCTTCTAAAAATATCTGCTTTACTGCTCTGCCATTGGTATCTACTTTGATAATATATCATCTCCTCATTTACTCAGATCACAAGTATATTAATTGTTAGACTTCATTATCTCACACTCATGCTAAATGAATTCCCAACTCTCTTACATACAAGTGAAGTCAATATACTTTATACCATTAGAGCTATCATTTACTTTTGTTAAAACCACCATTATAACTTAAATAAATTGCAGTAGCCTCTGAATGGTAAGCCTGTGTATTTTCTCGCCTGACTCCCATTCATTTTTCAATCACTCAGCATGTAATTTTTTATCTATTCAAGTCTGGAATAGTTCTAATCACTGACACATTGGGGCAATGTGGAATCCATGACATTTTAGACACTGTAAATACAAATAAAATAAATACAGTAAATGAATTCAGCTCTGGATAGATACCATGCAGAGCATAACATTAGAAAAGTAAACATATACAGAGATATTTCACAGAGAGTGATTAATCGTTTTTAATTGCTGTGCAGAGGAAGATGACATTTGTTAGAACTTGAATGAAATGAAGACCTGGTTACAGAGTTAGGAAGGAGCAATATCCCAAGAAGGAACAAGCAAATTAACAGCAATCATGGCATATTTAATAGGTGATGAGATGTCCAGAATTCTTGGAATATAGTTGTTGAAGATACTTAAAGACAAATGAGGTCAGAGAGAAAGTCAGAAACTAGATCATGTAGATTTTAAGAAATTTTGTTTTCACTTTTTATATTTATTCTTTTAATGTAATAGAAAATCACTGGATGATTTGAATCATAGAAGTAACTTGATCTGATTTTCCCTTTAGAAAGAATGATCTCATTGTTATATAGGGTGGGAAATATGGGGAGGATAAGAACAGAGCAAAAAGAAACTAGTGAGCTCCTGTGATAAGCCAATGGGAGATGAAACTCTCAGAGCAGAGGGGAGCAGTTGAAGTGGAGTGAAGTCCGTGAATCATATCTGTGTTTTGGAAGTAGAGCAGACAGGACTCATAGGTGGAGCAGATGTGGAATATTGAAGAAAGAAGAAATTAGGATGACTTCTAGGTTGTGGACTTGAGCAAACAGGTGGATCATGGTGCTATTTACTGTATTAGGGGAAATCTTGAGGAATGCATATTTCAGTAATCAATCATGAAATAGTTCTGTTCTGATTGTATTAATTTTGTGATGCTTGTTGGATATCCAAGATAGAAAAGTTGATTTTTCATTTACATATAAATGTTGGTTTGAAACTTTGGGGAAAATTTGTGGCTGGAATTATAAATATGAAAATGAAAAAAATCTAAATGGTAAGTAAAATTATGTACAGATCTTTAGGATATGCCAGCATTTGGAGGTCCAGAATGAATCAGTTCTGATAACTACAAACCTGAGGAGAAGGAAAAATTTCCAAGAAATTTTTTCACCCTGTCAAATACTGGTGACAGGTTAAATGAAATGATGTGCTTGTATCTCGTGGCTGCTACCATACACCATGTCACTTAAAGCTTCAGAAATCTATTCTTTCACATTTCTAGAGGCCAGAAGTCTGAAACCCAGATGTCAGTAGAACTATCCTCTCTCTGAAGGATCTTAGAGAGAAACTGTTCCATATCCTTTTCTTAGCTGCTAGTGTTGCTGGCAATCCCTTGCATTGTTCAGTTTGTTAGATGCATCGTGCTAATCTCTGCCTCTATCATCATATGTTGTTCTGCCTATATGTTTGTGATTGCACCTCTGTTTTCTGTTTTTATAAAGACACCAGTCGTATTGGATTAATGCCCACCCTAATTGTGTGTGTGTGTGTGTGTGTGTTTATATATATGTATCCTATTTCCAAATGAGGCCACGTTCGTAGGTACTAGAAATTTAAAACTCATAATATCTTTTTGAGGGACATACTTCAAACCATAGCAGATGATTAAAAATGGTGAGATACATTGATTTTTTTTTTTGTGAGGGTTGTTTCACTGGAGGGGTGTATGTAAGTGGCTTATTGAAGCAGATTAAGAAAAGGAAAGGTGTGTTAGTGAAGATAACTTTTAAAAGGATTTTTGCAGTGACATCATCATAGACACTTAGTGAGGAGTTGGTTTGTGACCAGGAGTGAAGAGCATTTATTTTGTCTTAAGATAGTTAATATTCACTTATATTATATGTCAGTTAGTGTCATCAGTTAAAAAGGGGTTATTGATGGTGTAGAGGAGAAAGAAAAATCACTGCAGAGGACTTCTTTTGAAAGATAAAATCCAGAGTAAAGATTTGCCTTTAATAGAGGCAGAAACTACTTATTCTACTGTAGGAGAAAGGAAGGTGAATGGGTACATGGAATTTGATTGATTTGGGTGGGGAAGGTGGTTAGCCGCACATTATTTTGCATGTTGCTCCAACTAATCTTTATTATATAATTATGAGATTTTTGCCCTAGGAAAGCTTGTTGCCCTTTAACTTTTACTAAGTATACTAAATAGGTAACATTTAATGTTGGTTGGGTGGTCACTGACTTGGAACCTGGAATGTTCTTGGAATCATAACTTACTCTGAGAAAAATCTTTGGTTTTTTTATTTGGGCTTTTGAACTTTGTTACTTCATGGAGTATGTAGTATAAATCATGGATCCATTTTAGTTTTATCTTTCAATTTTCTTGTCTTATGTTTGAATGATCCCGAATGGTATTTTAGCAAACTATTGATAACAGAGGACAGCTTATGTTAGATAGATCTAGTGATTAGGACCATACACTTACTTAAAAGCCATTTACTGAATGGATAGGCATTTAAGGTTGTTGTATAAAATATGTGATATTCAGGATCTTTTTAAATTCAACATTCGAAAATATCATACATGAGTTGTATGACATCTATGAATACATATAACCAAATAGCCTGAACTCTCCAAGGGAAATGACTATTTCCCAATCATTAAGATTTTTCTGCATAATGTGTGAGTACAAAATAAATGGAGGATTTCAACTTGAGGGCACATTTGCTACTCTTTTTATTTCTTCTTGCTGAAAACACATAATGAAAAAAAAATTGTGACATTGTTTTAGAGTCAATAGTAATTTCATAGAAATTTTATGGGGTAATTTAAATGTAGCTAGAAAATTAGGAGACTAGATTTTCTGTTCCACACTTACAACTTTTTGCTTTATGTGGTGATCCCATGTTTCAAAAACCATTTAGTATAACTTGATTTTTGTTTTGAGTGTTTTGTTTCACCCTCTGGTCAAAGCGCTGCAAAAGTCATTGTTAGTTTTCTCTATTTAGGCCTTGAATTTACTCTCCTATGGAGACTAGAGCTCTGGAAAACAGCATTCTTCTTTGTCCCCATCCCCATGGGTCACCACCCCAGAGCTTTCAATACTCAAGTAGTAGTGTTTGCTTAGTATATGCATTCACACTTCTGAGGCCTACTGCTTTGATATCCGATCTCAAGGCTGTGTCCTGGGAGGGAATATGGTTTAGATAAATTGAAACTTTATGTAACTGCTACTCAAAGAATAAAAATTCCTGAAAATTTTACTTCCTTTAAACGTTTTGATAGTCAGTGGTTCACATGCTGTTGGCATAGTTACTGTTTAGATAAACCATTTTCTAACAGAGCTTATATTAAGCATGAGGTAATGTGATTTAATTCAAGTCAATGTAATTTCACAAATGCCTTCTAATTTCTTATGTGTGTGTTTGCATAATGTATTTGTATATATTCTGTATGCATCATATATAAACACACACATTACTTTAAATATTTTTCAAAATACTATTTTAAATTACTATTCCATGTATTTAGTTTAGATAAAACTTTGAACTTTAGGTACAATTCATTTACAACTATGTTTAAAAGGATTTTTATTACCTATGTAATATTTCAGATGACAAGCATAGTATGTATTTTTGTTAGTATTATGACAAATTTATTTTAACTGAGCCATTCATGTTTGAAAATATTTCAACTTCATGCCTCATTTATTTAAGTTTTTAAAATTCTTAACAGGTTAAGATTGATTTACTATTTCCTTCTCATTTGTAAGTAGATTTATTGTTTCCTGAGAAAGTAGTTAAGCAGGTTTGAATCTAGATATTCAGAAACTCATATTTGTAATACATGGATGCAGGTGATCACGAAAGATTCAGAGTTCCAAACACATCGTGTCAATATGTAAGATACTATAGAATATGTGATAGAAAATTAATGAATTATACAGCTTAGATATTCAAATTGGACTAAGACTGGGAATTTTTTTCATTTTAATTTCCTGAAGTATTTTAATAGAAATAGTTAAATTGCAGAAATGCTTGAATAAAGACTTGTTATCTTGAGAGCATTTCATGGATATGATAAAGACTAAGGAAAATCTTAGAAGTCCAAATGTGATGACTGTGCAGAGAAAAAGCTAGGTGGAAATGAAAGTACAGCTGCAAAGTAAGTTATTATTCTGAGGTAAAAATTTCCATTTCCTTATCAACTACTCTGAGTGAGATATTTACATAATTGACCAATCTGTTTTCTCTTCTACTTTGGTGTCTCTGACATAATTACCTTAGTGTGAAAAAAAATCTTTCATTGTTTATTTACTATCTCAGTGTCTTTCTTGTGCTGATCTTGTACATACACTTTACTTGCTTCTATTCTGCAATACATATATTCCTTTAGTGACTCATTCAACCCATGACTTCACTGGCTATATGTGTATTACCGCTAAACCAGTGGCCTAGATCTTTGCTGTCCATTTGATCATTAATTAATTAGACATGGAAGAAATGGTGGTAATTGGCTTTTTACCAGTCATTGCACTAGCTACTTGGGATATACTGGGTGATGTATACCTATGGAGTTTAGAGATGTTTTTGGAAGAAAGAGAATAATTAAGCATGCAAACAAAGGGAAATTTCTGCTTAGACTGGTGTTATGAAAGGAAAACACAAAACCTCCGTGTAAAAGTTGGTTGAGGGATGATATATTCAGACATAGGTGTGTCCTCAGAAATGAAGGCATTAGTATGCCTTTAGTATAGAGAGTAACCGTGAATGTCTTATAGATGTATGAAACAGATGCCAGTAGTTGCATTGCAAGGTCACATAAGAGGAGATGGCTGCTTGAATCAGGAAGATGACAGGATAGATGAAGAGAAGACAATTTGAGAACTATTGTGAAGATAAGCTTGGCATTGTGTGGTAGTAGAATGTGACCATGGAGGTTGTTGGAGGCAAAGCGAGTGGCTAAAGGGATGGTGCTGCCAGTCTTTGAGATGTGGCATGCTCAAAGGTTAGGAGTTGAGCATAGATGTGTTTGATTGTGGACATGTTGAGTTTGAACTGTCTGTGGACAAAAGAAGGTGTTGTAAATATTTAAGGTGGTAGATACATTAATTAGCCTAATTTGATCATTCCCAATGGATACATGATTCAAAATATCACATATTTTGCATATAAATGTATGCAATTCCTGTTTGTCAATTAAAAAATGAAACTTGAAATTTTGAAAGGATGTTGAGATGTTAAGTAGGGAACTAATTTAAAAGACCTGAACTCTAAGGTTAATCTCCATTTTCCTCTACCTTAGTTACTTAAATTTAACCTATAACTAAACCAATTTTCTTACCTTCTTTCAGCCCTCAGATCTCATGCCATGTTAGTCACCAAGCCTAGGTCAATTATACCCTATAAATATCTCTCAAATAAATATGTTGTAGGAGGCAAGGAAGCCAAAGCATTCAGCAACAGCCACAATGGAAGGGATCTGTTGCTATGCTCAGTTGCATGGACAAAGCCGTGAATATGACGGGTATCCTTGAAGGAATTTATACAAATGGTTAATGTGATCAATCATGCACTATAAGAATTTACTAGATTGGGCCAGCCCTATGTCAACTAAGTCTCCACCGGTGGCAACCACATCACCTATAGGCACCAACCCGGGTCCCAGCTGCTCCTCTTCTGATCCAGCCCCCTGCTTATGGCCTGGGAAAGCAGTGGAAGATGGCCCAAGTGCTTGGGCCCCTGAATGCACCTGAGAGACCCAGGAGAAAGTCCTGGCTCCTGGCTTCAGCTCCAACCATTGCAGTCATGTGGGGAGTAAACCAGCAGATGAAAGATCTTTCTGTCCCTCTCTCTGTCTGTAACTCTACCTCTCAAAGAAATAAATAAAATCTAAACAAAAAATCTAGGTGTGGGCCTTTTGCCTAATGGTTAAGACTCTGGCTAGGATGTGTTTCCCATGTCAGAGTCCCTGTGTTTGATACCTGGCTTTCTCTAGTTTCCTGCTAATGTAAACCTTGGAATGCAGAAGTGATAGTTCAAATACATGGGTCCCTGTTTGGGAAACCTGGCTCAGGTTCTTAGTTTTGGTCTGGCCCAGTCCTGGCTGTTGTAGGTATTTGAGGAGTGAACCAGAAGATGGGAGCTATTCTTACCTGTCTTTTTCTCTCTATTTTTCTGCTTCTCAAATAAATCAGTAATGCACTGGACATAGTACGTGGAGATAAGTAATCTGTGCGGCAGGAAAATGAAATAGGAAATAGGGAGGTCAGTGGAAGAGGCCATGGAAAAAGTTCAAGCAGTAGATTATGAAAGAAATGATAGAATTAATGGTGAGAAAAAGATGTATTTCACTGATAATAGATAAAATATGCAAAGCAAGTACTTTGTTTTGATGTGGAAATGGAGTTATGGAGAACTAATCACATGTTTCTACTGGGGGCATTAAATGGAGCAACTGGAGTAGCTAGACTCAGGTTCCAGATTCTTCATTAAAGAATGATACATTTTCTATTTATATTCAATTTTTTTTTTGACAGGCAGAGTGGACAGTGAGAGAGAGAGAGATAGAGAGAAAGGTCTTCCTTTTTGCCGTTGGTTCACTCTCCAATGGCCGCCGCGGTAGGCGCGCTGCGGCCGGCGCACCGCACTGATCCGATGGCAGGAGCCAGGTGCTTCTCCTGGTCTCCCATGGGGTGCAGGGCCCAAGCACGTGGGCCATCCTCCACTGCACTCCCTGGCCACAGCAGAGAGCTGGCCTGGAAGAGGGGCAACCGGGACAGGATCGGTGCCCCGACCGGGACTAGAACCCGGTGTGCTGGCGCCGCAAGGCGGAGGATTAGCCTAGTGAGCCGCAGCACCGGCCAAAGAATGATACATTTTCTAAGCCACAGTGTCTTGCTCCGTAATGGGGAATTAATAGAGCTCCCTTATCTTAATATTGATTATTAAAATAGTTTCCAAATAATTTTTATCTACTTTCACTTGATGTGAAAGAGAAACAAAGACAAAGACACAGACAGAACCATCCACTGGTTCACTCTCCAAGTGCCAGCAACATCCAGGGTTGGAGAAGGCTGAATCCATGAGTCTGGCAGTCAATCTGGGTCTCTCATGTAGATGAAAGGGACCAAAGTACTTGAGCAATCATCTGCCTCCCAGGGTGCACATGAGCAGGAAGCTGGATTGGAAGTGAAAGGAGCCAGGACCTGATCTAGCCACTCACATATGGGATGAGGGTGTCACCCGCAACATCCCAACCACTCTACTGTATGTCCTCTCCTCTCAACAAAAACTTTTTAAATGCTTGGTGTGCTTCATGATATATGATGAATACTTAATAGGTAATATAGTTTTTGCTAATCAAGTTATAAACTGCTAAAACTGTATTTGTAAATAAAATAGATATAGAAAATATGTAATATTTCTGTTGATAGTTTTTAATGGAAATATGAAGTAGGATTGAATTTTTCATTAGAAAGGATGGTTGAAAGGGCTCTTTGAGATAATCAGTTGCCTGTGGATTTTATTATGGATCTAACAATTGTGATCAATGGCAAGGAATCAGAATATCAGAAACTGCAGTCTGTTTTATTAATGTTCTACTCTGTGTAATATTTTGCCACAAAGATGTGTAAGACATGGACTCTCCCTACAGTCTAACATAACAGGATTATGTAACTTTTTTAAGTGGCTAAGTAGCAGAGAGGGAGGGGTCTTATTTTTCAGCATGGTAGTAATGAATCTTTGATTTGGTGAATGGAAAAAAACAAAAATAAAATTCCTTTCCTAATCAGAGACTCATGAGGATTATAATGAAAGGTCACATGCTGTTCTGGGTGGGGCCTATTGACACTTATTTTCCTTCTGAGTGTAGACTATGTAAACAGGCTGAGTAGTTTTGGCTTTGAAATATGCATTATTGAAGCTGGTATAAAAACACTGCTTACAGCTTTTCCTTGAGAGTCATTCAAAGGAACCACTGTACCAAGGTCAGGAAAACCTATGAATTAGGCCATTCCTAATATACCCATTTCCTGTGTTGAAATCTCCATGAAACCTAAGATTGCGTTGTATATGACCAATAACATTGTGCTGACATGATCTTTTCCCTCCTTGCTATTTTCCAACTTCTATAAAATGTTCCCTTTCAAGAAAATGAAGGCATTATACAGATGTTTATTTCCTTTTTAGTGGAATCCATGCTGTCCACTAATAAACCCTTATGGAAATTATATGACTCATACAATCTTACCTTCATTTTAAACAAATTACATCAGTGTTTGGAAAAATAAAATGTCAATCAACTTCCATTTCACTAGAAAAAGTATAGTTGAATAGATACTTAATTTTTTTTTTCAATTTTCAGGATAATAATACAGTACAGAGTGAGTGAGAAGTACAGGAAAAATAGAGGTATTAGAACTATATTATCCAACTTGGATTGTTGGATTTATCTCTAATTACTAAATTGCAGATTTTCAACACTAAACAGCCTGGGTTTTCCCACTCCATAATATGAGGATAATAATTTTCCCACTGATAAGGTATTTGTAGAATAAAATAACACATTGTGTAAAGCATACATATTCTTAATACTTAGTAGGTGTTTAATAAATTATAAATAATATGTACTGTTTTAAGTCAGGTTTCCTAAAACAGACCCTAAGATGTAGTTTTCAATGCAAGGTATTTGTTGGGAAGGTTGTGTCACAGGAAACCTATGAAGGTAGGTGGGAAGAAGCATGATACACAAAAAGAAGCAGCTAGGGAGAGCTGTGGTTTCAATGGAAATGCAATCTCATCTTGATCACACAGAGAGCTCTGCGGTATAAATTGTGTCACAGTTGGTAGAAATGTACACTAGTACAGCTGTTGTGGAAGATCGTATGGAGATACCTCAGAGATCTGTTTACAGCCCTCATCGCTACTGTTGCAGAACAGTGTTTTTTTTCTTACTATTTTTAAATTATTTATTTTATGTACAGTTAATATTTGAATAAAGTAACCTGAAATTAGATTATTGAAAGAATTAAGGGAGGGAATATGAGAGGAAAGAGGAGGAATGTTGGGAGAGTGGGCAGGAAGAATCACTATGTTTCTAAATTTGTATATATGAAATACATGAAATTTCTATACATTAAATAAAATAAAAAGATAAGCAATTTAAGTCCAAAGTTTTTAAAGATTTGCACTTACTGCAAATATTTGAAGTATTAGTGGTATTAAGCCAATCTTGATGCTTTGATAAAAATTGATTATTCTCTCACTTGATCCACAGTTGTTTTTCTATGTTAAAGCCACTATAGGACTTTTTCTATTTTGTGTCCTCATTCAGAGCTCTAGACTAACACATAAGCTCTATTATTTTCATTGTGCAGCTTCAGAAAGTGCACTGCACAGTGAACATTAGTTCAAGGAAGAAAAAGAGAAGAATTATGCAGAAGGTTGTTTATGAGTTAGGCTTGGGGGTATGTTTTTACAATATTCTGTCCAATTCTATTGCGTAGTACCCAATGATACAGCCATATCTAATTGGAAAGTCTGGAAGATAGTGTCCAGCTGATTGTCAGAAGGAAAGAAACATGTGATTAATCTACTAGTACTTGGTATTAGTATCTGCCATATGTGTACATACAGGTTATATCATTGATAGTTATATTCCCAAAACAAAATATTTACAGATAAATTATTTCTTAAGCCTGTTAATGCCCACTAGTAAATAGATATGTCTAAATACTGAAATAATAGAAAAACTGAAAAAAAGAAGTAATTGTATGTAAGAACCAATCCTCTTTTCAGATAGTAACGTATTTTAAAAAGCCACCACTATTAAGGCAACATGATACCAGAGCAGGGATAGACAGATCAGAAACCCTAAGACTAGAACAAAAAATATGTAAATGTATGATTCAGTAGTGTCATCACCTCATATCAGTGGTGAAATAGTGGAAATTTACTTTAAATATTTATTTACTTATTTGAAAGGCAGAGAGAGACAGAGTCAGAGAGAGGTTACACACACACACACACACACACACACATATATATATATATATATATGAAAAAACATGAAAAAATTAATGAGTGGAAAAGAGGAAAAGATATATCTCATAAGTATCCAAAAATAAAGTTAATCCAGTGATATTAACCTGAAACAAAGTAGAATTTAAGACAAAGTACATCCATGGAGATAAAATTGAAATGGAAATACACCAAGCCAAGAAGTCACTGGAGCTAACTGCTTTAGGGAGATTGTTTCTAACTGTTGCTGAGGCACTGATCTTTCTGGGTATCCATCTCTGTCTTGAAAAATCATTATGGGGTTTTCCTGAGAAATACTGCAGGACTCTTCCAATAAGTCTTCCATTTTGTTTAGATTCTAATTATTGCTTAAAAGTTAAGGGAGCATAATTAAAACATTATGTTAGTAAAGTTTATCTATAACAGAGAGGATAATCATTTAACAGAATCCTTTAGTGAGGGATATTTATTACCACATCCATCCAGAAGAAGTTTCCAAAAGAATTGGTAAGTTAGTGTCTATGGATTCAGGTACTGTGTGCATCTAGAAAGCTATTATTTTCACTAAGCCTAATTTCATGTATTTTTCTTTTCATATGTCAACTGAAATATTAAGAGCCATTGATGAATTATTACACATTTGTGGGAAATGAACAATACAAATAGGTTGGGTCTAGTAAAATGAAAAACTAGAGGATGTACTGTTTTCATTGATATACACAGGGTTGCTCCTCTTCCAGTCCAGGTCTCTGCTGTGGCCCGGGAAGGCAGTGGAGGATGACTCAAGTGCTTGGGCCCTGCACCCGCATGGGAGACCAGGAGGAAGCTCCTGGCTCCTGGCTTCAGATCAGCGCAGTGCACCGGCCGTAGCACCGGCCATTTGGGGGTGAACCAAAGGAAAAAGGAAGACCTTTCTCTCTCTCTCTCTCTCTCTCTCTCTCTCTCTCTGTCTAACTCAGCCTGTCCAAAAAAAAAAGTATGCTAATAAAATTATAAAACTCCTTCAGAAACTTTTGCCAGTTGTTTTGGATTTGGACATGTTTATGTGAGCCAAATACATCCATGAAGCAGGTAGACCCTTGATGCAACATAATGGACATTTCTTTCTCCAAACCGATAAATTATAAGAAACAAATTCTGGCTGCCTAATGCTAAGAAACACAATGGCTTTTCTTTGTGAATAATGCAAAACAAGCAATGGCAAAAAAATTGTTGATACATGAAATATGTTTTTAGAAATGAATGGATTACATGGCTATTGTATCAACAAATTGCTTTACTTCCTAAAATAAAAACAGAGTCCCTGAAGAAGATTGTAGAGAAAACCAGTTGTCAAAAAGTTGTTCTGTGAACTATAATAAATAATAGAGCTGACAGAACAATAAGAGAGCTTAACAATGATTAATTTTTGAAATTTTGAAAATTATTGCTGAGACTAATTTGCAAAACATGGTGATGAATTTAGCAGAAAAAACTAAAGTTCTAATACAGAATACTTTTTTTTTTTGCAACTAAGAGAAAATTATAGTGTGTCATATCCTGTGTCTCTCTCCCCATACATATACACACATTATTTCAAAAGATTGATGTATATACTCACAGAACAATGTACATCACAAATACAAATAGAAATTCAGCGTTCACTGATAACTATTTTCCTCCTAAAGTCCAGTATGTGGTGAATTAAGTCTCTTTATAGTTCAGCTTGTGAAAAGCAGTATTCAGTTTTTTTTAGATTCAATCACTAAAAAGGAAACACTATTGGTCCTTCCCATTCCTTCTCCACTACTCTGGAGTCTCAGAAGGGTGTATTTTACAGATGGATATTCACAGGGTTCTGATCCTTTATATGAGAAAACCATTGCACATGTTGGCAGAGTCTCTACTTCAGATCAGTTCTGGATATGTGTCCATTGCCAGTCTCTTTACTCACCTGCTCACCCTGGGTAGTGAGGTTAAAAGAAAGAGACTAGATCTAAATCAATGTCTTCAACATAATCAAGATAGCAAGATGAACTGCTTGAGTTGGCAGAAGGACTTTTTGTACTTTGATACTCTGTTTTTGTTCTTGAGATGTGAAGGGTATTTCTCAGAAGGATCAGTTTATTTGTCATTCTTTTTTCAGAAATCTCTTCTCCTCTTAATATTTGACCAATATAGGGCCTTAGCAATATCAACACTTACAATTATAATTAAGGTACTTATAATGTATTAAATCCCCTTTTCAGCTTCTCGGAGATAACCACACATCCTCTACTTAAGTAGTTTAAGTATTTTCACTGACAGGCAGCTCGTTTCTTCATAGGTTATTTCTATTTCGGCAAGTTCTAATAATTAGAACTGTAGCAGGCACTATCTACCTTATTTTAATTACTGGTCTTCTGGAGCCATGTAAAATAATGCTGTTGCTTTACTTATTTTTGAAGGTAGCTTTCACTTAGAAAAAATTCTGGACCTTTTTAGGCTCAATTTTTTAAATTCCTTCTATCACTAAAGCTTTTTGCATTCTGGTTAACTTCTTCTTAATACTTCCTAATTATCAACATCCTTTAAAAGCTTTCTCTTCAAAACTGAAGTTTAGTATACATACAAAAGTTCATAATCCATAAATATGTAGTTACTAGATAACCACACAGTGAACAAGCCGTTTGCATATTAACTGGAGGAAGAAAAAGTACATTGCTGATACCAACTGAGCATCCAATGTGCTCATTTTGTTTCTTCTTTTCTACTCATACAGATAAACCTGTTCTGAGATCTAACTCCATACAATGGTTTTGTCTTTTTAAGAAGGTTTAGTAATTAAAACCATATTGTATGACTTCATCCAACAAATGTTTGTGATATCAGTCCTGTTGAGTGTGGTTGCCATACATACTATTTCATCTCCATTGTTTTCCATTACATGATCATATTATTTCTTCTTCTGTTTTACTGTCTATAGACAGTGGATTATCTCTTCACTGTTCATAAATAGTTAAAATGTTTAATTTTTTTGCTGTTCTGAATAATGATGCTGTGAATATTCTTGCACATGTCTTCATGGAGTTAAGTATGTAGGTTGCTGTTGAGCATTTACCTACAAGTCAAGTAAGTTCACAGAGAAATATGTGCATATTCAGTTTTGTTTAGTAATAATGCCACTTTTCCTAGTGATTGAGATAATTTGTGTTCCAATCAACTATGTGTATCTACTATTTCACAATTTTGCCAACACTTGGTATCTTAATTTCTAATTTTAGATTTTGCAGTAAGTATGTGGTATTATGTCATTGTTGCTTAAATTTGTACTTCTGTGATTACTGATGAACTCTTTCATATGTTTACTGTTTATTTGGATACCCTCTTCCAGCATGTGTCTACTCAAGTCTTTTGTTCATTTTTCCACTGTGTTTTTGGCCTTGTTTTTTTGATTTAAGGCATTTTCCATATATTCTGGATAAAATTACTTTGTTATCTAAATGCGCTGAGAATGTTTTCTCCCTTTCTTATAGTTCTTGTTTTTCTCTTTTAGTGAAATTTCCTAATTTTAAATATGAATCCCTTTATTAATCTTTTCATTTATGGCTAGAGATTTTTCTCTCCTGTTTAGCATGTTTTTTTAATCTAGGGTTACATTCATTTATGGTCATGTTATCTCCTCTAGGTTTTAATGAGATAAATTTCACCTATTATTACTGATGTGCATGTGGTGTAAAGCAAGAATCAATTTATATCATGATACCTATTGCACATCTTAGGAAAGATGTCAAGCAAACAAAAATATGGAAAAAAGAGATTTCTAGTAGAGGTCTGGGTTGAAAGTAAAAATTTGAAAGTTTTAAGTATATGAATTATTTTAAAGTTATTAGATTGATTGCTTTGCTAAAGCAAAGTGAGTACAAATCCCAGAGACACTACAACTTTTTACCCCAAACTAGACTTAGTACAACAAATGCTAGTGTACTCTTCTAGAGCACAGTGTGTTAAAGATTCACAAAATCTGGATATTATTTTAGTAGTGTATTCTCTGGCCATATTGACTAGCTTATGCCACAGCTAAGTCACAATATACACTCAATTGTTAGAGCAAACCAGATTGTGAAATCTAAAATATGAATTGCCATTGTCATGTCCTTCATTTTTCATTAATAGTGTTGATTAGTTTGAATATATATATGTATATATATATATATAAATTTATGTTTTTCCTTAAATATGTTAAGACATTTCTTGTTATTCAGGTAATGTGCCCCAACCTCTCAGGTTATTTTGGAATATAAATTAATTATGCCCACCTAATAACTGTCTCTCATCCATTCAGTCAACATTGTGATGTTTGGTAAGTAAGTGACTGATGACATATATTGGATATCCTCAGATCATATTATAAAATCTTTGACAGGTTTGTCAAAGACTTTCCTCTTCCAGCTGATTATGCTGTTAGTTTCAAATCTTGTATCAGCAAAGCTATTATTCAACTGAATATAAGCTACTGTCATTCAGGTCATATTTCTTCAGATTTGCTAGCAAGGAAATCATGAGGGAAGTTGTATCTCTTAGAATCTCTGCTTCACATAATCTTGAGGTAGAGAATCCAACATTAGAAACTTGACTGTGTTAAGGTCTGAGGTAATCACTTTCACTATAGGTTTATATCAACTCTGAGAGAAACAACACCCACAGATGGCATGGACATATCCAAAGTCATAGTTTGGCTTCTTAGCCACATCCAATAGTGTCAAAGCAAAAAATAAAAAGTAAAAGCTTTATACAGAATTTTATTCAGTCATATGCAGGAAGAAAGTCCCAAGTATACATTCACTTCAGTTAGTAACATTTATGAGTTGCCTAATTTATGCACTATACTATTCTAGACACAAAAGGCATGGCACGGATTATGGATCTTGTATTAGTTTGTTTCCATTGGTGTAACAAAATACCTGAGGTTAGATGATATCTAAAGAGAAGAGTTTCATTTGGCTCAGTTTCAGAAGTAGAAAGTACAAGTAGCATAGCATTAGCTCTGGCAAGGGGCCCCTTGGATGCCACATCCTGGCAGGTGGTATCATGGCAGGAGCACATGTGAAATCAGGAGATCACATGACTAGACAGAGCAGATAGAGTTGCTTTTGTAATAGCTCCCTCTTGTGAAAACTAACAGGGGTCCCACAAAAAGTACCTTAATCTTTTCATACTTTCGGAGGGCAGCAGCACCTCTAATGACCTAACTACTTCCTTTTAGGTCCTACTTCTTACAAGCTCTATCACCTCAACACCACTACACTGGGGATGATGTCTCCAACACTTGAGATACAACCCACATCCAAACTAGAGTAATTCCCTTCCTTCATACTTATGTCTAATCCCAAATCTCTCTCTCTTTTTTTTTTTGGACAGGAAGAGTGGAAAGTGAGAGAGAGAGACAGAGAGAAAGGTCTTCCTTTGCCGTTGGTTCACCTTCCAATGGCCGCTGTGGCCAGCGCGCTGCAGCTGGCGCACCGTGCTGATCCCAAGCCAGGAGCCAGGTGCCTCTCCTGGTCTCCCATGGGGTGCAGGGCCCAAGCACTTGGTCCATCCTCCACTGCCTTCCTGGGCCACAGCAGAGAGCTGGCCTGGAAGAGGGGCAACCAGGACAGAATCTGGTACCCCGACCGGGACAAGAACCTGGTGTGCCAGCGCCACAGGCGGAGGATCAGCCTATTGAGCTGCAGCGCCGGCCCCAAATCTCTTCTAACATTGCTGTTGAATCCACAGCTTTATAGTCTCCTTCATTTTCTTCATAATTTGTTCTCAAATCATACCATATGATTTCATTGTTTCTTACAACACCTCAATCAGTTGTTGTAAGGTTCTTCCAAAAGTTTTTCCATACTAGCAATGGCAACCTTTGACTCTTTACCATTATGTGCATAACACTTATAGCCTGTGGACCATGTCTGATTCTCTGCTGTCGTACATAGGGTTAGTAATAGAAGATAAGAGTACTGAGTCTTGTAGAGGTTAAGCCATGCAGTTACTGACTCAATGATTCTAAAAAACAAATTTCCTATCTCTACGGTTATTATTTTTTAGTAGTTCACAAAGTGTGTCTTCAAATCACAGAGGTATTGAATTTAAGGACCCATGTTGACAATGAGTACAATTTCAAAATGTTTTTAGGTATAGCTTAAGATTATGTTATGAATTTTATGCAGAATGGGGTCCCTACTTCCCCTGACCTTGCTGGCTACCACTATTAGACTCCCAGGAAATCTTTAAGTTTTGAAACTTGTATTTAGATTGCAAGGGATCAATTATTCCTGAAATATTTACAGCAGTGCTTTCATAAGGCATGTGACCAAATCATAATGTGTGCTTTTAGCAATGAGGCAATGAAGGTTGTTGATTATCAGTGGGAAACCTGGATGTTACACATTTGAAATTGGGATATAAAAGAAAACAAAAAGCTAAACACTAATAGATCTCAAAAAGAAAACATAGTAATCCATGAATAATAAATAAAAGACAGGGTATTTGAATACCTCTGAGATCCGTTTAACAGACATGATCTGCACTTATGTTGAGCAGATTACAAAATTCAAACTGACCTTGGCCACTGAATAAGTGCAATATTTTTGGAAGAATGAGCTGTAGTGAGGCAGTTTCTGCAATATATTAGGTACAGATATGCTTTCCTTCCATGTTAGGCATGCGGGACTTTTCCCCACCTGTTTATTTTTCCTTAAACAAACATATTATCAGATATAAGTAGTCCAAAGAAAATTTTCTCTTCCTTTACGTGAATGAACTACCCTCTTAGCTGTTCCCTAAATCCTAGAGTTCTGATGTAGTTCAGGATCTTACATTATACCCAAGTCTCTTTTTGGAATCACTTCAATGGTATAGTGCCTTCACTTATTTTCAAGTATTTAATCAGCTTCTGTTTAAGTCAGTTTTCTTATTTGAAACTGTAACTTTATTTTCTAAATGATAAACATTTATTTATTTATTTGAAAGTCAGAGTTACACAGAGAAGGAGTGACAGTGAGATAGAGAAAGAGAGGTCCTCCACCCGCTGGTTCACTCCCCACGTGGCCACAATGGCCAAAGATGTGCCGATCCAAAGCCAGGAGCCAGGAGCTTCCTCTGGGTCTTCCATGCGGCTGCAGGAGCCCAAGCACTTGGGCCATCCTCTACTGCTTTCCCAGGCCACAACAGAGAGCTGGATTAAAAGTGGAGCAGCCAGGACTCAAACCAGTGCCCTATGGGTTGCTGGCACTGCAGGTTGCAGGTTTACCCACTACGCCACAGCGCAAGCCCCAAAATAAATGTATGGAAATGCATGGAAAGCCAAGACACTGTGGCAAGAAAAATGACCTAAATGCAGGATCTCTGTGAGTGAGAGCCCAGTGGAAAGAATGGGCCATCAAAGAATGTACCTTTCTCTGAAGGGAGGAGAGAACTTCCACTTTGACTATGGCTTTGTCTAAATAAGATTGGAGTTGGTGAACTCAAGAGGCTTCCATAGCCTTGGCAGCTCATGACAAGAGCCTCAGGTGATCACTGACATCATAAATAAGAGTGTCAATTGTTAAATCAACAACAGGAGTCACTGTGCACCTACTCCCCTTGTAGGATCTCTGTCCTTAATGTGTTGTACTATTCGAATTAATGGTAAAACTACTCAAACAGTACTCTATACTTTGTGTTTCTGTGTGGATTCAAACTGTTGAAATCTTTACTTAGTATATACTAAATCGATCTTCTGTATATAAAGATAATTGAAAATGAATCTTGATGAAGAATGGGATGGGAGAGAGGGAGTGGGAGATGGGATGGTTGCGGGTAGGAGGGAGGTTATGAGGGGAAAAGCCACAATAATCCAAAAGTTGTACTTTGGAAATTTATATTTATTAAATAAAAGTTGAAAAAAATTTAAAAAATGTATTATAATTCAGACTATGTTGTTGTGAGGTTTTAAACACACACAAAAGCTTTTTCTCAAAATCATTTGTAGTTGAAAAACGAAGCAAAAATATGAATATTTCATAATAGTTTATACTGTTGCTCTTTTAGCAATTATTGGCTACTGTGCCTGTTTACTTTCTTTTCATCTTCAGAAATGTTAGATTTCATTTTTGAATGGACAGCTCCTGAGGGAATGGTTCTTGGTGTGCAAAATAGAAGAAGGGAGGTTTCTCATGGATGGATTTAGGCATATGCTGTGGGAATGATAGAAGCCTCAGATGTTAGAATTTTAGAGCCAAAGCTGAGTCCTGATCCTTACTACTTGGAACACTTCTGGAAAACTACATTCCTCTTCTGTGCCTCAGTTTCTTCAATTTTAAAATGAGGGTGACAATGGAATCCACTCATTGGATTCTAGAATTCTTTGAGACAGAATAGATGACATGCCTAGTATGGTGTCTACTTACCAAATGCCTCAAAAATATTAGCTGTAATTAAGATTTCAAACTTCTGAAGATTATTATATAAAATAGCGACTTTCTCAAATGGTTAAAGAGAAGAATCACTAGAAAAGAGTTCAGGTATTTTTAGTTTATAGGCGATGAACTTGAGGATCAAAGAGATGATGGCTCTTTACATAAATCCTAATTATTTGAGAAGATAAGTTGGAGAGTTTAAACTTCTAATCTCACACTTTTATCATATGGCATTATTAAAGTAGAAAATTTGTGCTACTGTAACTTATTTTTATTTAAATTTAGAATTTATCTGACTTTGAAACTTCTTAGTTTATTTTCATCTGGGGAGTGAACCAGTTGTTGGAAGACCCCTCTCTCTCTCTCTGCCTCTCTGTAACTCTGCCTTTCAAATAAATAAATAAATCATTTAAAAAAAAGTTTGCCATGGGGGAAAGAGGATCCATATCCAATGAAAATTTTTCAGCCCCGAAACAGAACACAGTATAAAAAGACTTTATAGTTTAAAAGATGGGTTTGGGAGGCAGGAAATATCTTGATTGTCATAGGCTGAAAGCTTGAGGGACTTAGGTCATATATAGAAGATAACAGAGCAGAAAGAAATGCAAACTGATACACCTCTTTTGTCTGCCTTTTACTACAACAAAGGTTTGACCAGCTGGCAGGAAGACAATTAGCAGTGTATCTGACTGAACTTTAGATACTGTTGGGCCCCTCAGAGAGGGGCCGATGTCCTACTATCTAGGCATGTCTTCACATGTAGTAGCAAGTCAAAACAATTTAAACTCAAGATGTGTTATAGGGAAACAGAGTGAAAGGATCTTTTTACCTGGCTCCAAAGATATGCTCTGTGTTTAACATGGTACCTGGGTGGCATCCCCTACCATGAATAAATAAGGTTCTTGTGCAGGTGGCCCAAGTGTAGACTCACAAAGTCAAGTTCACCTAGGTAGAAATAAAGAGGTCTTGAGTTGGAGTATTACGATGAACTGGTTGGGACCACAACCCAAAAAACAAACTGAGGCATCTCTGTTTCAAAGTGAATGCAGAAATAGCAGTCAAACACAAAGTACAAATTGCACAAAATCTGAGAGTGTACATTACATGAGAAAGGCAGAATTCATAGGTATCAGTGGCCTTGGATTGCACACTTTTCCCAGAGACCAGTGTGATATCAGAAAGACAAATTTAACCCTAGGACGGTGAAAAAAGAAGATGGGAAAGAGGGGAATTCTGAACTGACTGAATGTTTTCCTCAAAGAAAGTGTGTTTAGACAAGAAAAAAACAGTCGGTGAGTTTATTTTATGTTGGCATGAACACATGTTTTGCCACCAGAGAAAATGGGAGCTCACAAGGTGAGTTAAGTTCTGTTATAGAGAAAAAATTTGAAAGGTACAGTTTTCATGCCTGAGTTATGTAAAATGCATACCTCCTTGAAAAGAGGGATGATTATTTGTAGTTCCACTTGAGGTCATATTGAAATAATTTATTCATATTTCAGAAAGTGGGAGTTGGATGATTTTTATTGAAGAGATACTTCTGTGTAGATACATTTTCCTTTGAGCAACACTTACCTTCAACTAAATGCTCTATAAGAATATCTGATTTGATTTTCCAATGCCAAAAAGTGGCCGAATGAAAGGAAAAAGAAAATATCAAAATGATTTTCCTAAAGTGTTTTCATAATAATCATTTTTCCTTAAATATAAAAAGAAATTGCACTAACATATCTTACTATGAATACAGATTTGAAAATTGAAAACTAGATTATATTGCCAAGAGGAAATGACATTATGAAATGCTCTTACTGATTTTACTACATCCTTTCAAATAAAATAAATAGAATCAACTTCAGGAATATGTTTTTAAGTATGAGCTTTTTGCTTGTGATATTTCATTCTAGCTCTAAGCATAACCTGCGAATAAAATTTAAATATTTATTTTTATAAGTTAAAAACAGTTTGTCTAATCTTTAAAAACAACTAAACTGTTGTAATACCATCTTTGCTTCCTTTAAATCTTCCAGTTTTCAAGTAATTTTAAACTATAGAAAACATGCAAAAATAATGGCAAAGAACACCTGTTTATACCCTTACTCAGAATCATTGAATATTGGCTATCATTTTAAATGATACCCAAAAACATGTTATCTTTGTAGCTTTATTTGTGTTACAAACATGTTATCTTTGTAGCTTTATTTGTGTTACATTATTTTGTGTGTGTTTGTGGGCAACGTCTCTGTCTCTCCACGGGTTCTGAGGAGGCATAACTTTCACCAAGCCACATAAGTCCCACTCTACTCAATAGGACCCAGATTGTCTTTATTTGTATTCACTTGGGGAGAGAAAAGTCAAGGAAGCACCCAACTATCCTAGCTAATAAATAAATTTGGAAACAATAAATAAATGGCATGTATGCATACAAATCTTAATTTTTAAAATTTATTTGAAAGAGTGACAGAGAAAGAGAGCAAGCAAACACACATGCATGCATGTGCAGGAGAGAAGCAGAGATCTTTCACTTTCATCCACTGGTCACTCCTCAAGTGGCCACAGCAGCCAATTCTGGACCAGGCTGAGGCCAGGAGCCAGGAACTCCATCTAGGTCTCCCATGTGGGTGATAGTATCTCGAGCAGTTGAGCTATCACCTCTGCTCCCCAGATGCATTATCAGGGAGCTGGATTGGAAGTGGAGTAGTTGGGACTCCAGAGGGCACTGTGATGGGGGATGTGGCCATCCCAAGTGGTGGCTTACATCAGTGTACCACAATGCTTTAGATACAAACAAATCTTTATTTTATTTTTTAATTTACTTATTTGAAAGACAGAGACAGAGATCTTAGATTTGCCAGTTCACTCCCCAAATGGACATAACAGCCAGTGCTAGGCCAGGCTAAAGCCAAGATCCGGGAACTCCATCCAGACTGACCATGTGGATGAGAGGGGCCCAAACACTTGAACCATCATCTGCTGCCTTTCCAATAACGTTAGGAATGCTGGATTGGAAGCTGAGCAGCAGGGACTCGAACCAGCACTCTGATATGGGATACTGGTGGTGTAAACAGTAGCTTAATGCACAGTGCTACAATGCTAGCCCCAATACAAATCTAAACTCATATAAATTTTATAAGTTAAAGTCTCATTACACAACCTCATCACTTCTCTCTGTAACTAACAGCATCTTACAAAGCTTTCAGGAAATATAAGGGTGTACAAAGATACACAGCCATAGCTACAGTAACAGGCATGGTATCAGTTGTGGACAGATACAGAATTAGAAATACATCTGTAACCTGTATACAGATATGAATTTAGAAATCATTTTCCATAGTTCACCTAACGGTAATATATTCTGTGTATATAAACTCTTTGTTTCCATGTCACAATACACTTGATTTACCTTGTGACATTCATTCATATAGCTTTGCCTCCATCTTTTTAATGGTTGCATAATACTTCACTGATGGATTTCCATAACTTTTTAGATTTATTTATTTATTTGAAAGACAGAGTGGAGGAGAGGGAGAGTGTGGGGGATAGGGAGAGACCCATATCTTCATCTGCTGATTCACTCCCTAAATGCCCACAAAGTTCTGGGCTGCTCCAGGCCAAAGACAGGTGCCTGGAATTCCATCCAGGTCTACCACATGGGTGGCAGGGACCCAAGTACTTTGGCCATCATCTGCTGCTTTCCCAGATGCATTACCTAGAAGTTAGACTGGAAGCAGGGAAGCTGAGTCTTGAACTGGCACTCTGATATTGATGTCACAAGCAGCAGCTTACCCTGCTGTACTACAATGCCATCCCTGTGCCATAATATTTTAGTCCATACCTTAAATGACAAGCACATTTTTTTCTTTTTCTTTTTTCACATTTGTCCAAAAACATATTTTTGTTTCTTTTCCCCCAGAAACCTTTTGTTTAAGGCATACAAACTTCATGCATTTCATAAATACAACTTCAGGAACATAGTAATTCTTCCAACTCTACCTGCCCTCCCACCCACACTCTCAAAACTAAGGGATTTTCTAAGTCAGATTTTTTAAAAAATAATTTCTAGTAGATTATTTTTGCATTTAGATTGTGGTAATTTTTAAATTTGAATAAGCATTGTTTGAAATTTCTTTGGTGCATTTTGTAAATGTTTGTGGGAGAAACTAGTTTTGGGAGGGGACAGTGGTTCTTTTTCACAAGTGAAAGAGACAAAGGACCTTCTAGTCAAGAGAAAGATTGTGTTGACTTTCCAATTTTATATTGTGAACATTTTATGTCTTTCAGAGGCCAGTTCAAATATCACTTCCTTGGGAAGAGGATAACAAAAACATTATTAAATGTTTATTGCATGATCCCATGATACCTTAAACGTCATCACATTTGAACTGTTGTTCAAAAATCTCCTTAGATAGACAAGAAGCAGGAAACTGTATAGACCTTATATGTCTCAATTGTGAAGGAATTTTTTATTTCATAAGAGTGTCTAGGAATTCAGAATTTTAGAGCAAAAAAGACTAGGAAGAGAGAGGATTGACAAAAATAGGGACAAGAACTCTGTTTCTCTCTCTCTCACACACACACACACACACAGACACACACACTCATATTCTCAGTGGTGGGAGAGAGGCAGAGATAGAGATGGAAAGAGGAAGAGAGAGAAAGTAGTGATCAGAGGGAGAATAGAAGGAGGAAATGGGAAAGACAAGGATGATGATGCCAGAGCTTAGAGCTATAGCCAGCCATTGGGGAAATAAATAACAAGGGGTGATGCTGATATAGAAAAAAAAGTATAGAAAACACCCAGGCATAAGAATTTCAGTATTTTCTGATTTCAGAACCAAGTAAACATTGTGTTGTTATCTAGAAAATAAAAGGAGTTGATGATGACAGCTTGACTTCTAGCCTACTGCATAGAAAATATGAGCATTAGAAGGGTGTGGTTCAGAACAGGAAGTCTTATTTTGAAGCCTTGTCTTATACTTTAAGTGCAAGGAAAACTGAGAGATGTGTCACTTTAAAGATGAACTGCCTCATTTATAGTCACTAGTGCTGTGTGAATAGAGATTTAATTATGGTCATGAATCTTCTATAATGAGCCAGCTTGGAAATGGCATTGAACTAGAAGGCTATGTAATATTACAATGTAATGTGTACATGAAGTAGTTTTGCTTATTTTTATTTTAAATTACAATGTAATATGATGAAGGCATTCACACAGTGTTTCTTAGCTAAATTTTCTTTTTAATTCTATATTTTAATTCTGTATATATATATTGAGATTTATGCATTATATAATGTATGTAGACATATACAATTGTAATGTATAAAATATTCACATTAAATATGTATGCTGTTTTAATTTTTATACCATACATAAGTATCGTTACATCTAAATTATTAGAAAATAGATTAGTAGTTCATAAGCTTTTCATTTCTTGTGTCTCATACTCTCCTTTTTATGACTATGTATCTCTTATTTTCACCAACATTGGAAAATGAGTTCATGAAAGAATAATAAATGGAATTCACATAGTCCTTCAGTTTGCATAATTTCTTTCATCTTACTTACAGATAGTCTCAGATGTATTAATATGCTGGACTGGAAACTGATTCCAGTAGTAACAGAGCATGGAATTAAAAATGTGCATTATATAGGAGGATTTGTTAACACGGGGAATATACCTCACTTGGATTTCCTCTCAACTTATTGAAGCTTAATTAACAGGCAGCTGATGCTGCTCATGCTTTAAAGAAGCAGCTTGCAGAAAGATCTGCTCATAGAAAAGTTTCCTTTCCAAGTTAGAATAACATTTTGGCTTTATCCTACATGCATTCTCCACTCCAAGGTCTGTTGCTACTGTTTTCCAAATTACTCACTGGTTTAGTGAATGGCAATTACAAGTAGTACTTTTATTGTGATGTACAGATGGCAACATTTTCCATGATTTTTTTGGAGTAAATGGAGGGTTTTCATATTGGCAAAACTCACTTTCAATGTAATAAAATAACTGTAATTTCCACTTTTTAAAGATCCGTGCAACTTTACATTTTTATTCTTTTTTTTTTTTTGAGAAAGTTTGTTTAGAGATCCTGTCCTCCTTGACATTGATAGAAAGCAGATGTTACCAATGGGATGAAACCAGGAGGCATAATGAGTTATAATAAAATAATCCTAATGAGGGTCAGAAATTGGTTAGAATCTTAATATAAAACCAGGGTAAAGAGGTAAAGATCACAGTGTATGCATGTGTGTGGTATATGATCATGCACATAGAGAGGGAATGAGAAAGTGATGAGAAGGAAAAGGAAATATTAAATTAAAATGTTTAAGGGTAAAATCCAGTTCTTCAAATGTTTCATGATTACCCATATTTAAATTTATTGTAATTCAGTGTTTGGGATTTACATAGTGTGTATGACTATTAAATCAGAGCTTATAACTCAATACAAAGACTGTATCCTTGGAAAAACTTACCAGGCAAACATATATTTGCTATTTGAGCATCTTAAGGCTGACTCTAAAAAATGTTTACGTTTGTTAAATAATGTGACTAAACAAATAGGACTCTTGGTCTTGTGTGTGTTTGTTATACTAGCAAAACTTTATGTGAAATTTGAATATTATAGTTATTAAAATGTTTTCTGTGATATCATTTACCTATATTAGGGAATGTTGATAACTATGTAAGGCTGTTCATGCATATTATTTCCAAAGTTTGAAAATTTTAAATGAGAAGAGGAAGCTATTTGGGGTGTGTGTGTGTGTGTGTGTGTGTTTTGGCACAGGGGAGGGGGATCCTTTCAGAAATGTTTCAAGGTTTGGTTTATAAGGTTTATTCATTACAGTGTAAGAATTAATTAGACAATTTTATTGACGTTGGATTCTTTCAGCAGGAAGGACATTTTTAATATTGCATAAATTTTAAGCAATCAAGGGTAGGAAGTTCGAATGTTGTTTTTATTCTTATTTACCTTCTAAAAAGCCAAATCATAGAATATATAATGATTCTTATAGTATGTTTTGATTTTTGAAACTTTTCTCTATTTTGTTTATATGACATTTATAGAATTTCTTATAAATGCTATTTTATGAATAACCATATATTTTGAGTGATAACTTTCCAGTAATATTTAGCCTGTCTATATATTTGCGTATTTGTACACAAAATTCTGTAAGATTTGTGCTGTTATACCTGTGCCTACTTGATAGATTTTGGCTACTAAAATAGTAACTTTGCCTGAACACCATAAGTAATCCTCAAAATGATAGAGTGAAAAGAACTGAGATTTCAGAACTGTCTTAAAAACAAACCAGATGTATTTTAGTAGGTCTATCCTACTGTAAAGTCTCCATGAACACCATTTAACCCATGGGAAGTTTCCTAACACAGAAACAGGCTAAATAATGCTCATTAGTCTGTATCGATTCTCACAAAATTTTCCCATTTATACTTTATAAAGTAGTTCTAAGACCAGTTCTCCTTTGTGTTTCCTCTTTCCAGTTACATTAACCATTTTTTGAATATTGTGTTAAAAACTAAATGACAATTGGAAATGAAAAAAAAACCTGGTATTAAATCGGAAATGGCATAGAAAATTAATTAATTTTTTTAAAAAATATTATGTAGGATCTCTGTCTTTAATGTGCTGTACACTGTTATTTAATGCTATAACTAGTACTCCAACAGTATTTTTTTCACTTTGTGTTGCTATATGGGGGCAAACTGTTGAAAGCTTTACCTAATATATACTAAATTGATCTTCTATATATAAAGAGAATTGAAAATGAATCTTGATGTGAATGGAAGGGGAGAGGGAGCGGGAAAGGGGAGGGTTGGGGGTGGGAGGGAAGTTATGGGAGGGGGGAAGCCATTGTAACCCATAAGCTGTACTTTGGAAATTTATATTCCTTAAATAAAAGTTTAATAAATGAAAAAAAATAGAAAAAAACAAAACTAAATGACAACCAGTGAGGGTCAGAAGGATATCAGTCTGCTCCCTATTCATATATGACTTGACATCAATTTCACTGAAGTATCACTGAGCTCAACAGCACACCCTGGGCTGCCATGACCCTTAAGCCAGACTTAGTAATAAGTGGAGAAAAGATTCACATTTAAGGAAAAGAAAGCAAATTCTAACAGAATGGTGTGCAGATTTATTGCTGCTAGAAACATAGCTACTTCCTGATTTATCTCATTCTATCTATGTCTTTCCTATAACACTCATCATATTCTTTGTCATGTTATGGTATTTCACATTTACATCTTCTCTTTTACACTTTCAATTTTCTTAAACTCAATTTCTTACCCCAACCCTCTAAAAATAATAGTGTAAAATGTAGTCCTTTAGGACATTAGTTTCAATACTGTAAAAGCTACAAATGCCCCTTTCTAACTTCAAATCTATGGTAATAAAGCTTATCATACCTAGATTGCTGTCTCTATCTTGTTGTTAGTCCAGAAACTTGCTGGCAGGAGGATTTCATCAGTTATGGTTAAATTGCTCTGGGTGGCCTGTAACCATTATGTCATTAGCAGTGGGGAGATGAGCTGGCCACATTGTTTGTAGTTTCGTTAAGCTGTCCTATCAGCTCTCCAGAAGTAAATGCAAATAAACGCGTCCCCAACCCCTTCAGAGCACACTGTAAATCTTTGTAACTTCATGGCCAAATGGTAAACCGCGGGACCACATGACTCGATTCCCTTGAGACAGTTGTGTTACTGCTGTCAGACTTTTCTTCCCTCATCCATCAGTTGGCAGCTTTCATCTCCTTTTAAAGTCATGGCCTTTCAAGTAGGGGTGAAATTACACCTGTCAGTAATAAATGTTCCCAGTGCTCTCTGTCATTCTGTCATTTCGCACACGAAATTAAAAGGAAGCATGGTCTATTTTGTACCAGTTAGCAACATTTCTTCTTTCTCCATAGAATTTTAAATGTCTTGGTAATGTAACCTGTTGAACAAATTTTTAAAATATTGACTTGATTAGGAGAAATATGGGAATGTAGGGAAAATTAGCTTCCATGTGAGCTATATGTTATATTCAGCATCTGCGTTAAACTTTTTTTTGGCAGATTTAACTGTATACACAATCTACAACGGCAGTCTAAATGTGCCCCTTGGCACATTTGTTCTGTTTATTTTTTCTGTATTACACTCTGATAACTTTGCGGTTGCCTATAATACTATACAGCAGGTGCACCTGTGCAGCCACCATTTTATTTACATAGAGAGGAAAGTTAATGGTTTATCAAACAGAGGTCACACCTGGGTTGAGACATTAGTAGGAAGTAGGGTTGAAATCAAAATTGCAACTTGCTTTTAGCCTGATATTTGAACTACATTGAGCAAATTCTCCTGAGTACTCTTCAGAGTTTTGAGGACTTGGTCTCTCAGCTCCCCATTAACTGCAGGATTAAAGGGGAGCTGGCAGGCTGAATACCTATAGATCCTGCCACTCATCATCATAGGTCTTGCCTTAAGAAATGAGAACAACTGAATTCTATCATTACTGCTGTTATTATACACTGTACCAAGCAGAGAGCTCTTTAAATACAAATACAATTATTTTGATGTATTTGAGTGTGAGGGCAAAAGTTTTGATCAATGTCTTTTTTAAAAATTTTTATTTATTTATTTGAAAGGCAGAGTTACAGAGAGGCAGAGGCAGAGGCAGAGGCAGAGAGAGAAATCTTCCATTCACTAGTTCACTCCCCAAATGGTCACAATGGCCAGAGCTGTGCTGATCCAAAGCTAGGAGGCGGGAGCTTCTTCCAGGTCTCCCACATGGGTGCAGGGGCCTGAGCATGTGGGTCATCTTCCACTGCCTTCCCAGGCCATAGCAGAGAGCTGGGTCAGAAGTGGAGCATCCAGGACTTGAACTGGTGCTCATATGGGATGCCGGCACTGCAGGCAGAAGCTTTACTCTCTGCCACAGTGCTGGCCATTTGATCAATGTTCTTAAAACTGAACTAAATCAATATATATTGAGGAAACTTCATGAATCACTGATGATGGTCATTCCTAAAACATTGTTTTGTTTTTTCCCTCAAAAAAAGTATGTGCTTATTGTTTTCAGGTTAGTAATAGAGCAAAACATTCCATTTTATTTTTTCAGAACTTAAAGTAATTATATAATACCTCTGTGTCTATACCTGATTTCTTTGTTGCTTTCTTCCCTTTCCTATTTCCCCTTGAGGAGAAAACTAGCATTGTAAATTGAAAAACAAAATATAACATTTGGTGAAAGGAATGAGATAACTCTGAGTTTTACTAGTATAAACATGTATCTCAAAGGCATGGTACAGATTTCTCTATAAATTATTATGGGTACTATCATTCAAGGGTTTTTTGTTGTTGTTTTTTCTCCCAGAGACCTTTTACTTAATGTATGCAAACTTGATGCATTTCCTATATATAATTTTAGGAACACAGTGATTCTTGCCACCATATCCTCCCTCCTGCCTGTACTCTTGTTCTTTTTCTACCTCCCTTTCTTATTCCCATTCATAGTTTTTACAAACATCTGTTTTCAGTTAACGCTATACTCATACGATTAACTCTACACTAAGTAAAGAGTCCAACAACAGTATGAAAAAGGAAAAAAAAAAAAACACTGTTCCTCAAAGTCAAGACAAGGGCTGTACAACATCATATCTCAAAGTGTGAATTTCGCGTCTATAGATTACCTTTTAGGTACTCTATTAGTCATCACAGAGAACATATAGTATTTGTTTGGGACTGGCTTATTTCACTAAGTATAATGGTTTTAGTTGCATCCATTTTTGTTGCAATTGACAGTATTTCATTTTTTTTTTTTACTGCTGTATTCCATACTGTATGTAGACCAGAATTTCTTTATCCAGTCAACAGTTGATGGACATCTGGGTTCATTGCATATCTTAGCTATTGTGAATTGAGCTGAAATGAACATAGGGGTATAAATCACTCTTTCTTGCTGATTTATTTTTGGGTAAATTCCCAGGAGTAGGATGGCTGGATCATATGGTAGGCCTATATTGAGATTTCTGAGGTATCTCCATTCTGTCTTCCACAGTGACTGGACCAGTTTTCATTCCCACTAACAGTGGATTAGGGTACCCTTTTCCCTACATCCTTGCCAGCATCTGTTGTTTGTTGATTTCTGTATGATAACCATTCTTCCTACCTGGGGTGAGGTGAAACCTCATCATGGTTTTGATTTGCATTTTCCTGATGGCTAGTGATCCTGATATTTTCAAGTGTCCGCAGGCCATTTGAATTTCCTCTTTTGAAAAATGTATGTTCAAACCCTTTGCCTGTTTCTTAACTGGATTGTGTTTTTGTTGTTGAATTTCTTGAGCTCTTTATAGATTCTGGATATTAATCCTTCATCATTTGCATGGTTTGCAAGTATTTTCTCCCATTCTGTCAATTACCTTTTCATATTACTGAGTACTTCTTTTGCAGTGCTGAAGCTTCTCAGCTTGATGTCAATTTTGGCTTTGATTGCCTGTGTTTCTGGGGTCTTTTCCAAGAAGTCTTTGTCTGTGCCAATGGCTTTATCATTAGAGTTTGATAATAAAAAAACAAACAGTATCTATTTCATTTCAATTCTAATCAACTAGTATCTGTATGGAAGTACCCTCAACTAACTCTCTCTCTCTCTCTCTCTCTCTCTCTCTCTCTCTCTATATATATATATATATATATATATATATAGTGTTTTCTGAAATTTCTCTTTTTCCATGTGTTTATTATATCAATAAATAATTTGAGAAATTAAATTATCCCTAAATGTGTACTCAAATTATCTACTAAATAATTTTGTGCTGTTTAAAGTGTTCCAATAATATTTCCGCTTAAATAGAGGTTAAACTTAAAACTCTAAAGTCTCAGAATTAAGTACAAATGCCTTTGAAAATCTTAAACTCTTAGCATTATGTCCTTGAACTCTCACAAATCTTCTATATTTATCACATTGTTACTAACAAGTTGGTTATCTGTTTTATTCACCTTCAAAAAATAAGTCTCATCAAACCAATTTAATACAACAATAGGAAGAGAAAGACTAATTTTCTAAGGGAGAAAGGAAAAGTAGCAATGATGTGCTGGACATTTTATCAGGCTGTTTCACTCACATCTCACTCCCTACAAGCCTAGATGAGAGAGATCACTTATTTCAAAGATAAGATAAGGCAAAAGGAGCTTTAAAATTTCCCCAAGGCTAGGAAGTGGCAGAATAAGGATATCAACCAAACATATTTATCTTAAATCGTGGGGGGAGGTGTGTAGGTACCATACCAGTTATTTGTCCTACTTTAAGTGTTATCTGGTATTTCTGTTGAAGCAAGAACTGGGCAATTCACTTTAGAAAGATTTCTATAGAATGTGAAGCTATGTACAAATGATGACGCCTGAAATTGCTGGCATCTCATCTTTTCTGGAATTTCTCATTTTCTAAAGATAATTAATATATTATTTTAATTTTTTGTTATTGTTGCCTAAATCATCTACTTCTGAACCAATATAGTATCCATAGTATCTTAAATAATTTTAAATTTATGTAACTTAATTCATTCAACTCAATTAATTATAAGTAAAAAGCTCACTATTTCTTTCACCTAAAATACATCACAGACAAGGAGCCTTCAGAAAACTTCATACAAAATACAAATCATTTAAAAGCTATTCCCCTAAAGATCTTCCAGCAATTGCTAAGTGAAATAGGGAAGATATAATTACTTCTAAGTTAGTACTACCCTATCAAGAGGAGTGAAATAAGCCAGACACAGAAAGACAAATATCATATGTTCTCCCTTATATGTGGAAGCTAAAATTGAAGGTCAGGAAATAGAAACAAAAAGAAATGTCTGTGTCTATCAGTATTGCTGCAAATATAGCTTTGTCAAACTTTGGTTTAAAAAAAAAAAGAGAAGATGCAAGCCTACCGTGGCACTATCAGTGGTGCCAGGCTTCTAATCCAATGTAGACATACTGTAGCTAGCCAGTACAATACTTTTTATGCTTCACTTTGTAGGTTTGACTGCTACTCTAACACTTTGCTATAAATAGATAAAAATATTAGAAAAGTAATTGCTATTTATTTTGTACTTGGGCAAGTTTGTTTCCCTATCACTGCTTACCTTGCCCATGAATAATGTCTGACCTGTCTAAATTCTGAACTCTGCTTTCAATTCCCTAAACTCAAATTAGATTGCCCAAAGTCCTTTGTACTAATTTGTTTAGATGAGTAAATATTAGCAATTTCAGTTTTCGGTATTTTTCAAAATTAATTGGCTGCAGAGGGCAAGAAAGAATGCAGTAAAGATTTTCAAATAAAATATTTTATTATAATGAGTGTCATTTTAATGTTATTTATCATTGAGGAAATCCATAATATGGTATTTAAATATAATTATATGATTAATATTTAAATTCTCAATGATAAATGGGAAATCAGGGGCTATAATTACATATAACAATTTACAATGTTCTGGTACAAGTACAGCCAAAGGTGTCCCACATATTGCCACAATATTCATGTTTTTCTTTTCTGATCACATACCACTAGAGAACATTCCAATTTCAAACAGCATTTTAACAGCATTTTTAAACAGTGTTTTCACAAACTTTTTAATAAATGGGTCTAACTCATTGAAATACAAGACTTATAAATCACATTAAGAACCACATTACCAGCAATTTTCAACATTCAATCTTTCAAGTGTAAAAAAAAAAAAGGAATAGAAAGAAAAAACATTGGCCAAAATATTCTAATTTCTCTGTCAACCAAAAACCTGTTAACTTTGCCTCCTACCTTTTAGTAGGCCCTAGGATTCCCATCTACACACGCAACACATACTACCCAAGCAGTGTTTCAGGCTCATTTTTCCCTACTACCGACATCACATCAGAGTCATCTTCGCTAAGAATTGTATCTGTGATGTCTAAGAGATCAGCTGCTCTTCAATAGAAGTTCCTTAATTTAGAGTCAGGGCCTCAGCACTAGCAAGGACTGTCTGTCATCTCTATTAAATATAGAGCAAAGGAGATCAGGTTATTTTTAGTCAAACAAAGGCACCTCTTAGGACACTCTCTGTCAGGGACTCATTTTTCAATCTGTTCATAATCATTCCTTGAAGACTGGAGATATTCTAAGCAGTAATTAATTTTAATCAAAACTCTTTCTATAATGATAGAAAAGAAAGCTTAATTTCAGAGGAAACCAGCACCAAAATACTGTCGGAGTAAATTTAATCTGAAAAATGGATGAACTATTATATAGAGAATAGGAAGACAGAATGGAAATCAACCAGTGTCCTTAACTGACAAGGTGGAGACATGGAAACTACAGCTTCAAATAACAAACCCTCACCCCAAATTAATTTAGAGATCATAGTTTCACATAAAATTAAGTGGAGAGAGTGAACATACACACGCCTGCCTGTTTTTCTATAGCTTTCCTTACCATTCTTCTCTCAGTCAACAGTGTACTGGTCAAGTCTTTAGTTTTTGGAAGTACAAATGAACTGTGAATGCAGCTGAAGAGCAGTTTCATCTTCAAGTGCAAAGGGAAGTGACATTGAACTGAAAGCCCTCTGAGTCTCAAACTTTGATGACTCTAAGTCCCAATTCTAGATGACCTAATTCAGTGGACAACTACCTAAAAAAATAACACCAGTGAGACTGTTGCAGATGATAAATGCACTACATTCTATCAAATGCTGCTTTGTGGTATGTATATCAGCAAAATTTAAAGTTGGTTGACATTTTTATATAGGACAGAAATGGGAGAGGAACAAATGTTTCAAATTTTTGTCTGTCTTGAATGGCATTAGACACAGGGATATTTAAAAAATAATGACTAATGGTCATTAGTTCTAATTATCCACTGCTTTACTTCTAACTCACTCCAGGAATTTGGAACTATTTCCCTTGACAGACAGATGCAAACACTGATGTCCAAGAATTGACTTCAGGTAAACTGATAACAAATATTACACTGCAGTATATTATATCCTATTTCTGTGCAAGTTTTTACTTGTGTATCTTCCCAAATAATCTGTGTCATTTCACCTGTGTACTTCTAGTACCTATGACTGTAACCAGGCCAAAGTGGCTCTTTTTTATGACCGCAGGCCTTCTGTATTTTAATAGGTGTAGCTGAAATGTCCATAAAGGTAATCTAGCGCCAACTTATATAGGAGAAAACCTCAAGCTGAATTAATAGGGTGATTTTTTTCATGGCCTCAATGCAAGTTAATAGTAAAGGTGAAGCATACAGAATTCCTAACACTCAGACAATGCTTTCCAATCTCTTTAGGATTAATATTCATGATACTTCTCAGATTTGTGATGTATTTGTGATTCTAGCATAGTAGCCAATTTGGAGATGCAAGTATTTCACTGAAAAAGTGCATACAATTCTAATCAGAAAATTAGTAAAAAAAAAAAAAGAAGAAGAAGAACATTCTTACAGGGACATAATTAGGCATACAAGCATACATATATCTATATATTATGTGTAATACACTTTAAAATTCTAAATATTACCTGTTTGATGAGAGCAATGCTAGTGAAGATGCTGAGATGCATTGAGGATGAAAGCATACCTTGACACAACATTTTGGAAAGTTTTCTATACAAACTGAAATGTGCATAGCCTTTGATCTGACAATTCCTACATTTGAAGCTATCTATAGAAATAGAATTGTAAACATAGCGGAAACTGTTAAGCCACTCTTGTAGTGGCAAAGATTTAAAATAAAGATAATTGGTTTTGAGGGAGCAGCAAGATGGCGGAATAGGAAGGGAGCACATTGATAGTTCAGCAAGACACACAGGTTAATAAAAGTGGAGATACTGCAGGGTCAAGGAAGAGTAGGGGAAGAAACAGCAGACGAAACTCTTCCGGAACTAGTGATTCACAGTGGACCTGCGTGGAGAGCGTGGAAGCCCAAGTTCGGGACACCAGCGGCAGACTCAACACACCAGCGCTGGAACGCGAGGTGAGCCGAACCTCAATAGCCCGAGACACAGGCGGGCAAGCTGAAAGAGGAGACTAGAGGGAACGAGGCTTGAAACTCCGTGGGGAAAAATTCACCAGGCTAACTAGAAGAGAGAGAGGAAAAAAATAAAAAAAGTGAACGATACGGACACGAGTTTCTCTCTCTCCACTCACCCCTCCAAGGCGAGCAAGACAAAGAGCAGGCGCCATTTTGGACATACGTCATAAGCAGGGCGACCTCAGGTCTGCACCGGCCCTGAGCCTAGCAGAAAAACCTGACTCTGGGGGGAGGGGTGAAATAACCAGAGATTAGGATCTAACTTGGCAACCCAGTGGAAGACTGCAGGAGAATTGGAGCCCACACTGAGGGCAGCAGAGATTCCCTGTATGGTCCTTGGGAAAGAGCTTCCTATCTCTGGCTCCTGTGGGTATATCATTTGCCTGCTAACTACCTCCAATTACGTTCAGCTGTGCGGAATTACTTCCCTTTTGAATCAAAAAAAAAAAAAAAAAGAGAGAGAGATTTACCACCCCTAACCTGGGAGTGTCATCTTTGACACACCCTCAACCCTGAGGAACCAAACACAGCTCTCAGTCCACACTTATCTCAAGCCTCTAAGGCTCCACCAAAAGCAGACAGTCCACTTAATATAGAGCCATAGTGTAACAAGAAAAAACACCACAGTGAAGAAACCAAATATCTCCAACATGCCAAACAACAAACGCAAAAACCAAGCTAACAAGAACAAGGAAGACACTATGACGCCCCCAAATGAAAAAGACACCCCAATTCAAGATTATGAAGATGAGGAGATAGAAGAAATCCAAGAAGCAGATCTCAAAAATTTGATAAGAACATTAAGCAGTTCTCAAAAACAAATTCTTGAACTACAGAAATCCTTAATGGACAAGATAGAAAATCTCTCTCATGAAAATGAAATATTAAGGAGGAATCAAAATGAAATGAAACAACTAGTAGAACAGGAAACTTTGATAGTGACAAAAAAACCACAATGAAATGAAGAACTCAATAGATCAAATGACAAACACATTAGAGAGCCTTAAAAACAGAATGGGCAAAGCAGAAGAGAGAATATCGGAATTAGAAGATAGAGAAGAGGAAAGGAAACAGGCAAACCAAAGAAAAGAAGAAGAAATTAGAAATCTAAAAAAATATTGTCGGGAATCTACAGGATACTATTAAAAAACCTAATATTCGGGTTCTAGGAGTTCCTGAAGGCATGGAGAGGAAGAAAGGATTAGAAGACATTTTCAGTGAGATACTAGCAGAAAATTTCCCAGGTTTGGAGAAGGACAGAGGCATCTTAGTACAGGAAGCTTATAGAACCCCTAATAAACATGACCAAAAGAGATCCTCACCACGACACATTGTAATCAAACTCACCACAGTGAAACATAAAGAAAAGATTCTAAAAGGTGCAAGAGAGAAACGTCAGATTACTCTCAGAGGATCTCCAATTAGACTCACAGCAGACTTCTCATCAGAAACCCTACAAGCTAGAAGGGAATGGCGAGATATAGCCCAGGTACTAAGAGAGAAAAACTGCCAGCCCAGAATATTATATCCTGCAAAGCTCTCATTTGTGAATGAAGGTGAAATTAAGACTTTTCATAGCAAACAGAAACTGAAAGAATTTGTTGCCACTCATCCTGCCCTGCAAAAGATGCTTAAAGATGTGTTACACACAGAAACACAGAAACATGGTCACCAATATGAAAGAAGGTAAAGGAAGGAAACCTCACAGCAAAAGATCACAGGAAGCTCAATTTCTCTTTGACATAGAATTAAACTCTGATGCTCTGTTAAAGCAATGTGTTAAAGTAATCTAAAAACAAAAAGCAATTCAAATCAATTGGCAATCTACAAAAAGAGTTAAAGATTTTAAAAGCTATTATTAAAATTGCTATATTGGTCTATTATGCTATGTTATATGTGTGTACATATTGTATGTCCACATAGGAAATTTTATTAAGAGTTTTATTTTAAATGGCTTATAGATAAGATTGTCCATAAATTTAAGCTGCTAAAATCTATCAAAGATACATTTTAATTTGTGTGACCTGAATCTGTGTATCATATGGTTTAAACTTGTTGGTAGAAAGAAACTAAAAACATTTTATATGGTTGTGCTTAAGTTTACTGGTTAAACAAACTACACCATGTTAGATATTTAAGAGGTGTTTTCAAATACATGATTCTTAAAATTGATAGAAGGCATTGGACCTTCTGGTAAATGTTTTCTTAAGTTGTTATCTAATGGTTGAAATGGTTAGCTAAGTATTCATGTAATATTGCTATTGTCAGCAAGCGATCTAGGACTTGCTCCCTCATTTCTCTATTCTAAGCCCAACTTATTCTTTCATTTCTCTATTCTCTTCAAGGTAGGGAACTAATTCTATTATGAAGGAATCTGTAGGACGCACAATTCAATCTTTAGACCTTATAAAAGAGATGGCTAACATTTTTCTGGAATAGCATAGCCAAAATAAGAACTTAAATAATAATCTCATAGCTAGATTCACTTCGCCATCAGCGAAGTAAGCAGTAAGTAGAAAAAACCTCCCTTTCAGACCAAAGGGAAAGAAAGTTTTAAAGTGAGAATATAATTTTCCTCATGGGCATTGTCTACCTTAGAAAAACTACTACAGAACATGCCTGTGACTATAGACTTGTAGTTCAGGTCACTGAAGATTAGAGATGGGACACGGGCACTCCCTTGACTTGCATCGTCTGGTCTGCTTTAACACAAAGCAGGAGGAAAAGAAAGCTAGGCATCAGAAGCAATGGGTGGCAGGCCTATTAATGGCTGATCTGTACAGTGATCTGCCCTCAAGGAGACCCAACAGGCCAGTCCACTGCAGTGGCTTTCAATGTGGTAAGCCTGGGCTTCAGCAGAAGTCAGCTTGTGAAGAGCCCTGGCAGCTCTGCCAAGAGTTGGATCACTGGAAATGGACCTGCCCTGGAGTCGAAGGATGCCCAGGTCAGAGCCACAGATCTTATTGGCTCTAAGCTGAAAAGCCCTTCACTCAGCCCAACTTCCAAAGTGACCACTGCAGCTGAGGGGACAGCCAAGTAGGGTCAGCAACATTGCCGAACTGTAAATTTCTTGTTAGAGATGCCCCCTGCCTTTACCTGGCCAGCTCTCCTCCCAGGCCAGCTAAGTAATGAAAGTCAACAGAGTGCCTTCCCCTAGGAGGTTCACACCTCCCTTAGGATATACCCCATGTGAAGAGATAGATAGGTCTGGGCCTCTTAACTTACAAGGCCTAAAGCCCACCAGATTATTATCAAGCCCCTTCTATCAGGTTCTATTTGCCTCTCAATCAGAATACTTAATTGTAGCTTAGACAACAGCTTTCTTAGCTCCTCTAATAATGACTCTGTCCTTTCTTCTAGACCCTGTCTAGCACACTTGGGCCTCATTCCTTTGTAATCATAACCTCTACTCTACCACCAATGGCTCTATTCCCAACCTGTGTATACTGATGGTCCTCTTCCCCACTTAATGCTGTATAATTGTTCAAACCTGGTAAATGCCACTCTTAGGATCATTGGTTACTATCCTCACTCTGTCTTTTATGACCTTGTCTAAATATGATCAGAGTCGGCAAACTTGGAAGGCTTCCATAGCCTTGGCAACTCATGACAAGAGCCTAGGATGGTTACTGGCGCCATAAACAAGAGTGTCAATTTGTTGGGTCAACAACAAGAGCCACTGTGCACTTGCTCCTCATGTGGGATCTCTGTCCTTAATGTGCTGTACATTTTGACTTAATGCTATAACTAGTACTCAAACAGTATGTTTCACTTTGTGTTTGTATGTGGGTGCAAACTGTTGAAATCTTTATACTAAATTGATCTTCTGTATATAAAGAGAATTGAAAATGAATCTTGATGTGAATGGAAAGGGAAAGGGAGCGGGAGAGGGGAGGGTTGTGGGTGGGAGGGAAGTTATGGGAGGGGGAAGCCATTGTAATCCATAAGTTGTACACTGGAAATTTATATTCATTAAATAAAAGTTAAAAAAAAAGATAATTGGTTTATCATTAGTGAAATTGAATTTTCCTAAACAATGGAATTATGAGTATCAATTAAGCCCTTGGCAATATATAACTACAAGTTAGTTCTGAATGGAACTAATGTCTTTTAGTGACCATATAGTTTTTATGAAATGTCTCATCTTTGCTTGGAGTTGTTCAAAATTATGATAGATATTTTCATTAACTGGAAATGAATTCCTGATTCCCTCTTTCAGAGCCTGACTTCTCCATGGTTATGACCGCCAGTCCCATCTTCCTGTCTTTAAGATGGCGTCATGCCCCACTGTCAGTTTAGCTGTTTGTTCTCTTACAAAGCAACATTGGATGACTTGCTGAGTATGCACGAAATGATCAGTGAGGTTCGTGATAAATTTAGATAGCTCAAGACGTCTATGGTCCAAAGGGAGGGCATGTTCTTCTCCAGGTTTATCATTAATACTTTGTGGTAAAATTACCTCGAACATCCCTTAAAACTGGCAGTCATAAATTCCCATCTAATGTTAAGAGAAATCTCCTACATAAAAGACCCAGTCATGATGATGATCTGTGGGAATGAAGCAGTTTAATTGAGGAAGAGCATGAATGGAAGAACTGAGAGATAATAATTATGTCTTTTATATGATATGAAACTGTAAAGATAAATGCTTTGAAGTGTTCTTTACTTATATGACCAGAGCATTTAAACAGATGAAGGAGTGATTGGAAATTGTTTTCGCTGCCTTTCTTGAGTGACGTGAATCTTTGTAGTAACTGCGTTTCTAAATAAAAAGTGTTTGTTTATTTTTTGAGAGAGAGAGAGAGACAGAGAGAAAGGTCTTCCATCCGTTGGTTCACCCCTCAAATGGCCACTACTGCCGGCGCTGCGCTGATCCGAAGCCAGGAGCCAGGTGCCTCCTCCTGGTCTCCCATGCGGGTGCAGGGCCCAAGCACTTGGGCCATCCTCCACTGCACTCCTGGGCCACAGCAGAGAGCTGGACTGGAAGAGGAGCACCCAGGACATGTGGCACCCAAACCGGAACTAGAACCCAGGGTGCTGGCGCCACAGGGTGAGGATTAGCCAAGTGAGCCATGGCGCCGGCCTAAAAAGTGTTTATTTTATTTGGACAGCAGAGCAACACACACACACACACACACACATAGAGGGAGAGAGGGAGGGAGGGAGGGAGGGAAGGAGGGGGAAAGGGAAGGAAGGAGAGAGAGAGAGAGAGGGAGGGAGGGAGGGAGGGAGGCAGAGAGAGAGAGAGAGAGAGAGAGAGAGAGAGGGAGGGAGGGAGGGAGAGAAAGATATTAACAATATGAACAGGAATAGATCTTCCATCCAATGTATCACTCCTCAAATGGCCAGGCTGAAGCCAGGAAACAGGAAATCATCCTGGTCTTCCATATAGGTGACAGGGGCCCAAGTTCTTGGGCCATCTTCCACTGCCTTCCCAGGTCATTAGCAGGAAGCTGAATCTAGCATCCAGGACTAGAACTGCTAGACCACAATGCCAGCCTCTAGTAATTTTATTTTGAAGATTTGTTCAAATAAGTAAAAAACACATAGGCTCCCCTTTTCTTACTGAAAATGGATGCAACTGGAAACCATTATGATAGTGAAATAAATCAATTCAAGAAAGACAAATAACGTATGCTTTCTCTGATATGTAGTAGTTAATATACAATACAAATATTGTAGGAGTAAAATAGACATCTGATAATTTGGTTGCTGTTTTTGGTCCTTGTTTATATCCTAAGGATCTGTGGACATTCTACTTTTTACTTGGTGAATATTACAGTTAGTTGTGCATTAAGCCTGTCATTATAGAGTACACTGAAATTAGTTTTTTGAAAAAATAAGGAAAAAGAAGGAAGGGGGAGAGTTGAAGGAGGAAATTTGGGGAGGGAAGTATAATTATCTTCTTAGAATTGTATCTATGAAATACATAAAATCTGTTCATTTTATATTATCAAAAATTAAAAAGTAAAGAGGGAACATATAGCTATTAACCATAAGAAAATATAGCAAAAAAAAGAAAATCAGACTGAAATTTAGAGGAATTAAGAAAAAATAAGATATACAGTAGTCTGCATATTGCATAAGGGGTCTTTAAAGATGACCCATCAAAATGAAGTGGTAAGAAACCCTGATACTATATGAAGTATTCCATGGTTACAGCACAAGTTAAGTCTGGAAGAATATGCTTTTAACTCTCTCAAGGACTTGAGGGAAAAAAAAAAAAAGAGCAAGGTATACTTCTTGGAATAAAGAGGTAGGTGTTGTAGAATGATGTCAAACTATTTTTTAAAGAAAATAGTTGCTATCTGCAACACGTCAAAATATTTAAGATTTATTAATTTATTTTGAAAGGCAGAGCTACAGGGAGGTAAGACACACACACACACATACACACACATACGCACACATGCACACGGTGGGGGGGGAGAAAAGGAGGGGGGAAAGAGGGAAGGAGGGAGGGAGAATCTTCCGCCTACTAGTTCATTATCTAAATTGCCACAACAACCAGGTCTGGGCCAGGCTAAAGCCTGGAACCAGAAACTATTCCCACAAGGATGGCAGGGACCCAAGTACTTGGGTCACATTCTGCTTCCCTTTCCAGGCTCATTAGCATCAAGTTGGATCTGAAGCAAAGCAACCAGAACTCAAACTGGCACTCTAATGTGGTTTACTGGTGTCCCAACTGTTGGATTACCCAACATATAAAAACTTTATGTCATGGTCATGTGAATAAAGGGAGCTAACAGATTTTCTCAAACAGTAACAAAGTACTGATTGGCAACCAAGCACTTTGATAATAATTCTATAAAATCCTTTCAAGTATATGATCAAATATTCTTAAAATTCAGAAATATGTCATAGATACAAAAAAGTTGATTATCTGTACTGTTAGAAACAAATTGATGAAATATGTAAGAATAATTTAGAAGTGAATTAAAATGAATTGAACATCCATGAATTCTTAGAAGAAAAACTTGAATCAAAATAATATAAAGTGTATGTGAACACACTTGAGGCAGAGTAAAGGGAGTTCTCTCTGAAGGATTTTGTGGCCTAATCAGTCATGTGAATTCTGATTATTTTGTGGTTCTTAGTACTACTAAGCTAAAACATGTATTCATTAATTTCTTTCTGATACATTTGAGGATTAGATAGCTAATGACAAGTGGATTTTTGCTTAGTGTGGTAAGTGTAGGGTATACTACATTGTAAAAAAATAAACAGTTATAAGTGATAAAATAACTTCCAATAGTAATAATGAAATTACAAAAATGTTATTTTTACCCAATGTGAAAATCATACTAAAATTATTCACAAATAAAATGTGCATATTTTGGTTGTTAAACAGCTTAGTGTTCCATCACTTTTTGAAGCTGTTTAGAATTGTGGGACAATTCTAAGTAGTTATATTTTATTGTATGATAATTATGAATATGTGAAAATGCAAACAAGATATGAAAAAGAATTACCTTTGCAGCATTAAAATCCAGCTAGAAATAGTTTTTTTTTCCAAAGTAAATATTTGGGAATGATTACAGTTTTTTTCTTTTAAAAAATTCTACAATGTAACTTTTTATTTGGAAATATATTTAGATTTATAGAAAAGTTGCAGAAACAATATGGGGAATTCCCACAAAGTTCCATTTAGCTTCTGCTATTATTAATCCCTTAAATAACCACAAAATGCCCAAACTAAGAGTTAACCTTGGGATAATTGCATTTACTAAGTTATAGAATTTATTTAAATTATATTGTTTCCCCGACAGTGCATGTGTCTCCTCTGTGAATGTTCCTTAGTCTCTCATGGCTTTAAAGCTTGAAGAGGATTGGGAAGTGGCTTTGTAGAATGTCCCTCAATGTCTTTTCTTCTGATATGGTTGAAAGGATGTATATTATTGAAACGACTTCTGGAGTATGGTCAGTGTATCTTATCAGGGATACCTGATATATATTTACTGATGATGTTGACCTTGATTACTTGGATAGACACTAAATGCCAGGATTCTTCACTGGAAAGTTACTGTTTTCCCTTTCATTAAGTTTAAACTTCCTTTTGTGATATGTTAGGAATTAATCACCTATCAAAACTTACTGAATTAAAATGCCACAAGGTGGCAGTGGCCTTCTCAAGGTAGAATCATGATAGAGAGCAAGAAGGGCCATCTGTTACCATTCTGTTTCCTTGTGTTTATGGATAAACTTCTCTCTCAAGAAACAGAATTTTTGAGTGTTGAAAAATGTTTATGTATTTACCTCCATGATTTTTATAATTATCTTCAATAATAAAAGAAAGAAAGAAATTGACATAAGAAGAAAACATTTATTATATATCTTTCTTTTTGAGACTGCTTATTTCACTAAGCATAATGGTTTCCAATTGTATCCATTTTACTGCAAAATACAGGATTTCATTCTTTTTTATGGCTAATTGTATTCCACAGTGCTTGTGTGTGTGTGTGTGTATTTAAGGAATACAAATGTCATGTATTTCATGTATACAGATTTAGGAACATAGAGATACTTCTCACCCTACCTTCCATTCTGCCCACACTCTCAGCCTTCCTCATCCTGCCTCTCTTAATCCCTCTCTTAATTTTTATAATGATTTCCTTTCAGTTTACTTCATACTCGTAAGGATAACTTTACACTAAGAGTTCAACAAAAGATAAGAAGAAAGAAAAATGTTCAAAGAATCAAAAAAAAAAGGTCAATTTCACTGCTATACATGGCATGTTTTATAGTCTATTGGTTGCCATGGTTCAGAGAAAACATATGGCATAAGACAGGATTTCATTCTTTTTTATTGCTGAGTAGTATTCCATAGTGTAGATACACCTTAATTTCTTAATCCAGTCACCAGTAAATGGCCATTTGGGTTGATTCCCTATCTTTGCTATTTTGAATTGAGCTGTAATAAACATGATTGTACAGATCACTCTGATTTCATTTTTCTTGGTAAATTCTGAGGAGTGGTATGGCTAGGTCATATGGCATATAAATTTTCAGCTTTCTAAGGTATCTCCATAGTGTCTTCCAGAATGGCTATACTGATTTACACTCCCACCAACAGTGGATGAGTGTAACTTTTCCTCACATCTGCACCAGCATTTATTTTTTGTTGATCTGTATGAGAGCCATTCTAACTGGCTTGAAGTAAAACCTCATTATGGTTTTGATTCGCATTTCCCTGATGGCTAGTGATACTGAGCATTTTCCATGTGTCTTTTGGTCATTTGAATTTCCTTTCTGAAAAATACATGTTCAGGGCCTTTTATCAATTATTAACTGAATTATTTGTTTTGTTGTTGTAGAGTTTCTTGAGGTCTTTATAGATTCTGGATATTTATCCTTTATCAGTTGCATAGTTTGCAGATATTTTCTCCCATTCTGTTGGTTGCCTGTTCACTTTGCTGAGTGTATTCTTTGCAATGTTTTTCAGGTTTAGGAATTAAGGTAACGGCCTCATAGAAAGGGTTTGGGAGGATTCTCTCTCTTTCAATTGTTTTGAGTAGTTTGAGAAGAATTGGAGTTAGTTTAACTCTTTAACTTTTAAATTTAAAGTTAACATTTAACTTCTTTAGATGTCTGGTAGAATTCAGCTTGAAGCTATCTAGTCCTGAGCTTTTCTTTATTGGGAGAGTCTTTATTACTAATTCAATTTCCATCTTGATTATTGGTCTGTTTAGGATGTCTGTCATTACAGCTCAATTTAGGTAGATTGTACGTGTCCAGGAATCTACCCATTTCTTCTAGGTTTCCTAATTTGTTGGCATATAGTCCTTTGTAGTAATTTCTGATGATTCTTTTTATTTATGTGATTTCTGTTCTTACATTTCCTTTTTCATCTCTAATTTTATTGATTTGGGTTTTCTCCATGTTTTATTTTTTTGGTTATTTGGGCCAAGGGTATGTCCATTTTGTTTATTTCTTTCAAAAAACCAGCTCTTCATTTTGCTGATCTTTTGTATTTTTTTGGTTTCAATTTTGTTTATTTCTCTCTATTTTAATTATTTGTTTTCTCCTACAAATTTTGAGTTTGTTTTACTGTTTTTCTAGTTCCTTGAGATGCATTGATAGTTCATTTATTCGATGACTTTCAAATTTTTTGATGTAGGCACCAATTGCTATAAACTTTCCTCTTAACACTTCTTTTCCTGTATCTATAAGTTTGATATGTTCTATTGTCATCTTCATTCATTTCCAGAATTTTTTTTTGGTTTCTCTTTTAATATCTTCTATTACCACTGTTCATTTAGGAGCATGTTGTTCAGTCTCCATGTGTTTGCATATGTTCTAGAGATTCCTGAGTTTATTTCTAGCTTCATTCCATTGTGATCAGAGAAGATGCATGGTATGATTTTGATTATTTTGAATTTGCTGAGAATTGCTTTACGGCCTAGCAAATGGTCTATCCTAGAGAATGTTCCTTGCGTTGATGAAAAGAATGTGTGTTTTGCATCTGTAGGATGAAGAGTTCTGTAGATATCAATTAAATGCATTTGGTCTATAGTATAGTTTTGCTGTGTTGTTTCTTTGTTGATTTTCTGTTAGGGTAAATTGTGCATTGATGGAAAATGGATATTTAAGTCCCCAATTACTATCATATTGGAGTATATATTGGAGTATATCTCGCTTTAGATCCATTGATGTTTGTTTTAAATAGCCAGACTGAGCTCAAAGCTTTGTACTCGCCAGGCTGTTCCTCCAGCTGTATCACAGTGGCATGGGCTGCTACAGTTTGCTCTCATCTTGTTCTCCAAAGCTGTTCCTTCCTCTGGTTCTTAGCTGTGAGGACCACTTGTTGTGTCCTTGAGCATTGCTGCATGTCTACACCTTACATGCCGATCTGTTGTGTCCCTTTTCCTTCTGTATATATCCACAGCATAGTTCTCTCCATGTCTCCCCTGGGAATGCACTTTCTCCATTTTTCTGTTAATATTTTCCTCAGCCTAAAGCAGTACTTCTTTTCCCTGTTCCACCATCTTGGAATCTTTTTAGCCCATTTCTTGATTTTTGTTGTTGTTTTTGTTGTTTTGAGGCTTGCAGTCCTTATGTACCCTGGATATTAATTCATATTTTTAAAGTTTGGTACATGGACTTTATTTATTTTAAAGATTTATTTAATACATATTTAAAAGGCAGAGTTATAGAGAGAGGTAGAGGTAGTGAGAGAGAGTCTTCCATTCACTGGTTCACTCCCCAAATGGCCGCAACAGCTGGAGCTGGGCCAGTTTGAAGCCAGGAACCAGGACATTCTTCCAGGTCTCCCACACAGGTGCAGTGACCCAAGCACTTGGGCCATCTTCTACTGCTTTCCCAGGCCATAGCCGAGAGCTGGATCAGAAGTGAAGCAGCTGGGTATTGAACCAGCACCCATATGGGATTGCCAGCACTGCAGGAAGTGGCCCCACCCACTAGTTACAGGACCAGCCCCTGGATATTAATTCTTTATCAACTGTACAATTTGCATTTTATATATTTTCTTTCATTCTCTCAGTTGCCTCTTTGTTGAAAGTTTCCTCTGTTGTACAGAGCTTCTTATCTTGCTATAATCCCATTTTTCTGATTTTGCCTTTATTGCCAATGCTTCTGAGATCTCATCTAACAATTCTTGGCCTATGCCATGTCTCGAGGGGTCTCCCCTATATTTTCTTCCAGTAACTTGATGCTTTCAGATCTTAAATTTAGAGCCTGAATCCCTTGTGAGTTGATTTTTGTGTAGGATGTAAAGTAGACATCTTGTTTCATACTTCTGCATGCAGAGATCCAATTTTCCTAACACAATTTTTTGAAGAGACTCTCCTTTCTCCAGGGAGTGGGTTTAGCTCATTTGTGAAAGATTGGTTGTAGATGCATGGATTCGTTTCTGGGTCTCTTATCTGTTCCATTGTTCTGCATGTCTACTTTTTGTCAGTTCCAAGCTGTTTTGATTGCCACTACCCTATAATATGTCTTGAAATCAGATATTGTGATGGCTATTATTTATTTTAATTGGTTAGGTTTGCTTTAGCTGTTTGGAGTCTTTTGTGATTCCGTATGAATTTTATCATCATTTTTCTTTTCCAGATCTGAGAAAACATCTTTGCTGTTTCAATTGTGATCACACTGAATCTGTAAATTGCTATGGGGAGTATGGACATTTTAATTATATTAATTCTCCCAATCTAGAATATGGAAGATTTATCCATTTTTTGGTCTTCTGTTCCTTTCCTTAGTGTTTGTTTTTATCATTGTAGAGATTTTTGATACCCTTTGTTAAATTTATCCCAAGATATTTAGGTTTTTTTGTAGTTGTTGTGAATGGTACAATATTACAAGTTCTTTCATAATCAAGATATTGCATATAAAAAGACTATTGATTTTTATGTATTGATTTTATATCCTGCAACTTTACCAAACAAACTCTCTTATGTTTTCTAGTAATCTCTTAGTGGAGTGTTTGGTTCCCCTCTATATGGAATTGTATCATCTGCAAATAGGGATAATTTGGCTTTCTCCTTTGCAATTTGTATCCCTTTGATTTATTTTTATTGTTAAATGCTCTGGCTAAAATTTCCAGAACTATATTGAATAACTGGTGAGAATGACATCTTTGTGTGTTTTGGGTTCTTAGTGGAATGCTTCCAGCTTTTCTCCATTCAATAACATGCTAGCTGAGATTGTAATAAATTGCTTTGGTTGTGTTGAGGTATGTTCCTTCTGTACCCAATTTGCTTAAGTTTTTTTTTTTTTTTATCATGAAAGGATTTGTATTTTATCAAATGCTTTCTTTGTACTCTTGGGATATTATATGATTTTTATTTCTCAGTTTGTTAATGTGATGTATCACATTAATTGATTTGCAAATGTTGAACCATCCCTTTATCCCAGGGATAAATCACACTTGGTCTGTGTGAATGATCTTTCTGACGTGTTATTGGGTTCAATTAGCTAGTATTTTGTTGTGGATTTTGCATCTATGTTCATCAGGAATATTGGTCTATAGTTCTCTTTCTTTGTTGTATCCTTTTCTGGCTTAGGAATTAAGGTGATGCTGGCTTCATAGAAGGAGTTTGGGAGGATTCCCTCCCTTTCAGTTGTTTTGAATAACTTGAGAATTTACAAAAATCAACTCGAGATGGAGCAAAGACCTAACTTTAAAACCTGAGACTGAAGTTGCTGGAAGTAAACATATGGGAAACACTCCAAGACATTGGTGTTAAGGGTGACTTCTTGGACAAGACCCCCAAAACAGACAACAAAAGCAAAAATGAATAAATTGTATTATGTCAAACTCAGAAGCATCTGCATAGCAAAGGAAATGATCAAGAGTGAAGAGACAAGCAACAGAATGGGAAACAAATATTTGAGAGCTACCTGATGAAGGATTAATATACAGAATATATCAGCAATTTAAAAAGCTCAACAAGAAAACAACCAATCCACTTAAGAATGGGTAGAAGACCTCAATAGACAGTTCTAAAAAACAGAAATGCAAATGGCCAAAAAATTTATGAAAAATGTTAAACATCACTAGCCAGAAGGTAAATGCAAATCAAAAGTATAATGAGATGTCACCTCATACGTCAGAAATCACTAAAATACAAAAGACAATAACAAATGCTGGCAAGAAAGTGAAGAAATAGGAACACTTACACACTGTGGGAATGTACAGTAGTGCAGCCATTGTGGAAAATGGTATGGAGAGTTCCAAAAAAAAAAAAAAAGCTAGAATTATATGGTTGAAATCATCATCTTGCCATTTGATTATTATAGCCTTTGCCTGTATTCCTGCTAAACTATGATCTTTTTACTAGTTGAACTCTTTATTTGCAAGAGTACTAAGCCCTTGAGTATAATGTAAATTATATACATATTTAAAATATGTTGTCTTAAAAATTCAATAAAGCAAGGGAGCAAGGGAGGTTGGGAAGAAGGGAGTATCATTATATTAGAATTGTATCTGAACTGTGTTGAATTTGTTAAAAACTAAACAAAAACAAAAATAAACAAATAGAAATGTATTTCAAAATACTTGAAATATTCAAAATATAAAATAGAAATTATTTGCAATTAAAACGAATGAACAGCTTCACTTCTGAAGTGACACATTTTCTCTACTTACCCCCACCATTCCCTTTGTTTCCATGTAAATATTATGAATCTTAATAAAAAAACTAGTTTCTTGTTGTATCCATTTTGTTGCAAAAGTCAGGATTTCATTGTTTATTGATCATTTAAGTTGATTACTTAATGTAAATTACTTATATAAATTACTTATATAAATTTTCTCAAGAATTATTTTAGCAAATTATGATGTTTGAGAAATTCATTAGGTTTCAAATGAGAACACACCATCACCAATAGTGACAGGAATATACCATTAGAATTAAAATTAGAAAGCATAAAGTACGTATGATCAATTGCGAGATTATTCATAAAATATAGTTGCTTTCTTTTTGAGTACTGTTGTTTAAATTAATATAAAATAACAGCATGTTCATATCAACTAGCTAGTCTTTAGTATGTCAAACTATCATATTGATTAGCAGTTTTTTTCTTTAATATTGAAGTACAATAGAAGTGTTTGTGATTATTAAAAAATTCCAGAAGTTGATAGCAAATGTTTAATGTTTTATAATTATTTTTATAATAAATGTTTTGGTATAGCTTTTTGTAATTGATATTTTGTTAATTTCATTCTCATGTATTATTGGCCTATCTAAAAATTACATGAAATTCAGTACCAGTATTTTAAACAGTTTTCTACATAATATCAAACACAAATCATTAATTAAAGAATTAGGCTACAAATGAGTAGTTTATAAAACTAAATGTTAAAAGAAAAAAATATTGTGGGATTCCAGGCCCCAATGATTTATTTCTGTTTAACAATTTGCTGTTAAGCAAGAATCTTCCTTTGTGCTTTTTATATAACCCAGTCAACACTGACATTCAGAGATATCTTCTAATTTGAAAGTAAACAGATACTTTTTCCCCCTCTTGCAATATTGAAAGTCATAATTCTGTCATATGACTACATCATTTTTAGGTTTCATTATTGCATGGACATTTTCTTTCAAACATTCTTTTTATTCATATCATCTTGGATTATGATTATTTTAGCTATGTTAACAAAGGTTAAAATATTTTGGAAAAATGGAGTTATTCAGATCATTTTTTCAATAGTTTCATTTTATAGGTTTTTTAATTGGTTTGTGCTATTGAGCTGGATGTTCTTATTTCCCTAAAATACATATGTTGAAATCCTTTCCCTTTGGGAGGTAAGTAGATCATGAAAGTTCTGTCCACAAGAATGAGGTTAGTGCCCTTAGAAGAGGGACCAAAGAAAGTGGCTTTTATGTTTCAAACATGATTCTGGACTTTCTAATATTCAGAAATAGGAGGAAAAATTTTTATTGTCTATAAGTCATATGGTATAGCATATTTTTATTAACAGCCTGAATAGCCTAAAGTTGTTACACTAACAAATATTTTGTGACAAAAATCAATTTCTCGTATCAGAATGATTTAAAAAACAATTTGGTTTTCTCTTCACAAAGACCAAGTGTGTTTTAATTTATTCTTAAACAGATTCATTCCTCCATTTCTTAATAATAGTTTATTTGCCTATTTATTCAGTGTATCTAAATTTATTTAGCTTGTGTTATACACCAGGCAAATTTGCTAACTTGCTGTCCAGAAAAGTTGAAGAGAATCAAAAAGGCACTTGACAGCATGGAATTATTGTTCCATGAGAAAGACCAACAATAATAAACAAATGAGTAAAAATTCATGATGTTTACAAGTGAAGGAAAAAAAGTCAATAATAATCATGTTTGTGAGCCCTGTATGAGCATATGTACATTTCTTTCTTCAAATTTATGTAAAAAAGAAATAAAATCATCTTTTGCTGATAGGTGTCTTTTTCAAAGTCTTATTGCATACATATCACACTCTAAGATAATAGATCAAGAGAAAATGTATTCTTAAATTGAAATTTAATTTATAAAATGCTGGTGTTCTACTAATCATATTTCCAGGAAAAAAGTAGAGAGAGTAGCTTAAAAATTAACTTCCGTATAAATAGTGCAATTTAATAAGTACAAGTCCATGTCAAGTTGAAAACTTGCAACATGAAGGATATTATGTAAATGACTTATTTGATATAATAATGAACACATTATAAAGCTTTACTAAAAGGGCATATATTAAAATAATCAATTCTCTTTTCTAAAAATACCTATTGGGGAAAATTTTAAGTTCCTATCTTGACAATATAATTTCTTCTTAAAATTGAGACACATTTAAAGCATGTAGTCTCCAACTTAGAATGGTCTGAATTATTTTTTGACTTGATGGTGCAAAATGAGTACAATTGAATAGAAATTATAGTTTAATTTTGATGTTTTTCTTGACTGATAATATATGCTGTGATACTGTCTCAACGTGCTGGGCAGGGCCAGTAAACCACAGCACCTAGTCAGCCCTTCAAACACAAAGGTATACATCTCCTGTCTACCAGAGAGAAGTGTGCTGTACTGTGAGGCTTTGATGTCAGTTGTTCAGTATATTCAATGACTTTGTACCTTCTAATATTTTCAATTTATAAGGGTTTGTGTAATACCCTATCATAATTCAAGGAACATCTGTACGTTTTGTTAGTACCTTTGTATTTTCTGTTTAAAATGTGAAAATGATTACTTTTAAAATTATCATTTAAAAATTACCATTGAAATTTTAATAGGCTTCGTTTAAATTTCCATTCTTAAGAGATGTTTAACCAGAAGGAAGACATTGCATAATTATGCTATGGCTTTAGGGTTTTCTGCGTGGCAAGATGCTATCAGACATGTTGATACTTTCCTTTTCATATAATTAAGGTTATAAGTAAACTGGCCAATTAAAAAAGAAAGAATATTGCTCCTTTGCTTGCTTCTAAATTTCATGGCAGAAAAATTCATTTTTAATTGTACAGTTTATATACTTTGCTTAGACAACATTTATATAACATCAATATATTAAGATCTAAAAAGCAATGTTTGCTGAAAATGTTAGTCTTAATTAGTTTTTTTCCTACATAGCTAATATATTTCCTCTTCAAACTTTTTTAATTCTGTGAAGAAGATAATGAAAGCTCTTGCAACTTATAGTATAAAAAATGAAAAATATACTTGTGCTTTCTAAGAGGAAAGCTCTTGAGATAGCACAACGTAGGGTTTAAGAATACGTGTGCTAAAGCCACAACTACATTTCAGGTCAGCTCTGTTGCCATCTTCTTGGGGAGTTCACTATGAATATCTACTATCATTTAATGGTAGTTGCTTTATGGTTCTGGTTGACAGAGTTCCATTTAGCAAATGCCAGCTAAAATAGAATTTGCTAAAATTTAAAACATGTGGATACTCTTTGTCTAACCCAAAATGAACAAAATGTGAATAATGAAACATTTAACATTATGTATTCCACTGAGGTCACTATAAATCATTTCTTACTATGCTACCTCCCAGAGGAATTTAATATGTGACATGATTAATTATCCCGAAAACTGTACTGTTCTAATTATGGGCATCCTTAATCTAGCTTTATAAACTCATCTAGCTCTACAAGTAATCTAATTTTATAAGTTCTGTTACTATTTTTTTAATTTTATTTGAGTTATACAAGTTTCATGTATTTCCTATATACGGATTTAGGAACATAGTAACAATTCCCCCCCTCTCCATGCTCCATCACTTCCTCTTCCTCCCTTTCACATTCCCACTCTTAATTTTTACAAAGATCTATTTTCATTTTACTTAATGATCATATAGTTAACCCTACAGTAAGTAAAGAGTTCAACAAATAGTATGAAGAAAAATAAAGAAAACAAACAAAAACCCACTGTTCCTCAACAGAGGAGACAAGGACGTAAAGAATCATCATTTCTCGAAATGTCTGTTTCACTTCAATATATTACATTCCAGGTACTCTATTAGCTACTCCAGATCAGGGAAAATATATCTGTCTTTTTGGGACTGGCTTATTTCACTAAGTATGATGATTTCCAGTTGCATCCATCTTTTTGCAAAAGACAGGATTTCTTTTTTTTTTTTTTGTTACATACCATAATTTCTTTATCTAGTCAACAGGTGATGGATATCTGGGTTGATTCCATATCTGAGCTATTGTGAATTATGCTGTGCTGAACATGGGGGTATGGATAACTTTCATGTGTATAATTCTTTTGGTTTGGGTAAATTCCCAGGAATGGGATGGCTGGACCATATGGTAGGTCTGTATTCAGATTTTTGAGGTATCACCATAATGTCCTCCACAGTGGCTGCCCCAGTTTACATTCCCATCAACAGTGGACCAGGGTACCTTTTCCCTCATCTGTTTGCCAGCATTTGTCCTTTGTTGATTCTGTGTGTGAGCCATTCTAACTGCAGTGAGGTGAAACCTGAACCTGGTTATGATTTGCATTTCCCTGACGACTAGTGATCATGAGCATTTTCTCACCCATCTGTTCGTCATTTGAATTTCCTCTCTTTGCTCGGCGCCGTCCTCGTCCAGCAAGAGACAGAGACCGAACACTTTGCACGGGGTTCCTTTATTGCTCGGCAAGCAGGAGATCCAGCTTCGATCTCTTCTGGGCAGGAACTTCCCTTACACCCGCGTAGCAAGGGTTTATATGCACAATACACGTCACAAATCAGGTGATAGGCTAGAAGCGCGGGGATAGGACAATCTCGTGGCAAGGCGGGAAGGAGCGAGCTAGAGCGGGAAATCTAAGGCGGGAAGGAGCGAGCAAGAGCGGGAACTCCCTGAGATGAGGAAGAACCCGGAAGCAGGGAGTCGGCGCCATCTTAGGGGCACGGTTCCTCCGGTCTGGTTCCCTACATCTCCCTCCTTTTGTTTTTGCACAAATCACATCCCCGACGGCCCTGGCTCATGAGGGCCGGGAGAATATTTACTAGGCAGAGAGTAGAGGTGCATACCCAGCGTGCTTGTGATCCGTTAGTTACGGAACTTCAAGGGCCTGGCCACAACCCCTGATGTCTCCGTTAGGGATCAGTTTTTATTCCCTTTTGCTGGGGCAGGCTGGGAATTGAACCTGCATGCATATGCATATGCTCTCCCAGGACCCCCGGAACCCCCGGGTGGACTCCTGCTGCAGTACCTTTGGTCTCGCATACCCAGTTTTCGCTCCCCGTCAGGGATGGGTGATACAGCCCAATGAATGAGAGGGGGAACAAGACAACTCGAGGAAGGTGTGTGCCTGATGGAGGCATTGTCCATATGTGAGGCGTGAGTAGGGATGGGGGGACGAGGGTTTTAATCGCTGGTATGGACCCGGTCATAAGTCATGCGAGCCAGCATGGCATATGCATCCGGATCACGGTGATGGAGAGCAGCATACGCTGCCGCGCGGAACTGATGTCTGACGCTCTCCAACTTGTTGTTGATGAAGGAGCTCACCCAGCGAAGTACACAGGGACGTCTCGTTGTTTTGTTGCAATTTGTCGTCCTGTGAGAGCGTGGTAATCTCGGTTATCTCGGGGGAGATGTCGTCCGTAGGTGATAGAGGTGTATCTTGTGGCGGCGGGGCTGTTTTTCTGACCAATCTTTCCGGTATCCAGAGAGGTTCTCTTCCAGATTCCTGTGGGAAGACACAGACCGCGCCTCGGTTCCAGCATAATACCGGATCCGGGCCGTACCACTTTCCCGTGAGGACATCTTTCCAACGGACATAGCCTCGTGAAGATGGCTCCTTTAACATGTGTCTCTCAGCGGGGGACATAGAATGATCTGTCAAATTCAAAAAGTTTATAGTAAACAGTGCAAGGGAGAGGCGCATTCGAGGGGTTTTGCCCGTGGCAATTCCCTCCTTTTGTTTTAAGAGAAAAGCCTTGAGGGTTCGATGAGCCCTTTCAATTATGGCCTGTCCCTGAGGGTTATAAGGGATTCCAGTTTTATGTTGTACCTGCATACGGGTGCAGAAATCTTGGAATGATTTACTTGTGTATGCAGGACCATTATCTGTTTTTAAAGTTTTTGGTTTGCCCCAGGCTGCCCATGCAGCAAGGCAGTGATTAATGACATGGGTGGTACGCTCACCCGTCTCCAGAGAAGCAAAAATTACTTGGGAACAGGTGTCAACTGACACATGAACATACTTTAAGGTCCCAAACTCGGATATGTGGGTGACATCCATCTGCCAGATATGTCCTGGTAGTAATCCTCGGGGATTAACCCCCACCGAAGGCACAGGGGTTAAAGTAGGGCATGCGGCACAATGGCGAACAATATCGCGAGCGGCAGCACGAGAAAGACCGAATTTGGCGGCAAGGGTTTTTGCGTTTACATGGAACTCTGAATGAAACTGGATAGCCTGCTCTTCTGGGGAAGAAAATTGGAGTATCCAAATGGGGCGTGTGGCTTGATCAGCTATAGCATTGCCTGTGGTCATGGGTCCAGGTAAGGAAGAATGAGCTCTAATATGAGTAATAAAGAAAGGAGCAGACCGATTCCAAATAGATTTTTGCAGGGTGAGGAAAACTGTCGCTACGGAGGATGAAGAATTGACTAGTCCTGCGGCCTCAAGGATAGACACAGAATTAACCACATAGCGTGAATCAGACACAATATTGACAGGTCCGGGGAAATCAGAGAAGACTTGGTTAACTATAAGAAGTTCAGTTACCTGGGGGGAGTTAGTAGCGAATTGGAATGTTTTTGGCACAGATCCTGAAACAACATATGCACCGACTCCTGTTTTAGAACCGTCGGTATACACTACTGGGGCTCCCTGTAAGGGCTTTTGGGATGTGGACTTTGGAAAAATAACTGGGTGAGACTGAACAAAGGTTAGCAAAGGATCAGAGGGTGTTCTGTTTGTAATAGTTGCGGAAGTGGAGCAGACTAAAACCGCCCAAGCATCAGTACAAGCGATTAGCACACGTACCTGTTCCATGGAATAGGGGACAACAATGGTGGATGGTTCGCGTCCAAAATGTTGGATAGCCCTCTGAATGGCTAGGAGAGTTATCTCCGCCACTGCCACGGGATAGTAACTAATAGATCTAGTAGATGACATTGAGGGATGGATCCAGAGGAGAGGCCCATCCTGCCATAGGACCGCGGTGGGCTGTTTAAGGGTGTCGAGGACCCAAAGAGTAAGGTCTCCCGCAGGGTCCCAACGTTTTAGGGCGGCTTTACTAAGGGCATCGTTGACAATTGACAGTGCTTGTTTGGCCTCAGAGGTGAAGGTTCGGGGGGAAGCAAGATCCGGGTCTCCTTTAAGTATCTTAAAGAGGGGCTGCAATGCAGCATTAGGAATGTTAAGGTAGGGCCTAATCCAATTGATATCCCCTAAAAGTTTTTGTAAGTCATTTAGAGTGGAGATAGCATTGATTTTTATTTGAATTTTTTGAGGTCTAATTTGAGTAGGGGCGACTATAGCCCCAAGATAAGAAACTACAGACGACAATTGCACCTTATTAGGTGCAATATGCAGCCCTGCCCCTTCCAGCACTTGTTGGAGTGTACTGTATAAGGCCAGGAGCCTCTCTGTTGTGGGGGCTGCACACAGTAGGTCGTCCATATAATGTAGGCACCTGCAGTCGGAATATCGGTCTCTAAGAGGTTTTAGTACTTGGGCTACATAGACTTGACACATGGTGGGGCTATTAGTCATACCCTGAGGCAAGACTGTCCACTCCCAACGCTTGTCCGGTTGTTCCTGGTTTTGGGTGGGGACAGTAAAAGCAAAACGTGGGGTATCCTTTTTGTCCAATGGAATGGAAAAGAAACAATCCTTAAGATCTATTACAATAACAGGCCATTGGTTGGGAAGTGCCGAAAGCAGAGGAAGACCACGTTGCACAGGGCCCATAGGCTGCATCTGTGCGTTGACTGCCCTAAGATCATGTAAGAGTCTCCATTGACCTAATTTTTTGCGGATGGCAAAAATAGGCGTATTCCATGGAGAGGTGGATGGGATCAAATGACCAGCGTTGACCTGCTCCAAGACCAGAGTGTTGACTGCCTCCAGTTTCTCCTGAGATAGGGGCCACTGTGGAACCCAGACGGGTACGTCCGTTAGCCACGAGATGGGTAAAGGCTCCACTGGTTTAGGAGGCGAAACAGTGACCCCTAGGAAAAACCCAGGCCAACTTTACTTGGTCTTTGTTTTGGTTCAATGGGGGAAGGGTGGCCCTGGAGCTGGACACCGAGTCCCTTGCCTGGGACGTAACCCATATTTTGTAGCATAGATCGTACTGCAGGGGAAGTGGTGACCAAAGCAACATCCATTTCGGCCAGGACGTCTCTCCCCCAAAGGGAAATGGGTAGAGGTAAAATGAATGGAGAAAACTGTCCTCTATGACCCTCGCTATCCTGCCATGACAACAAGGCTGCACTGATTTTTGGGAAATGAGCAAAACCAAGTCCTTGCAAGGTTTGTTCCGCCACATTTGTAGGCCATGTACTAGGCCAGTCCTTTGTTGCTATAATGGATTTGTCGGCTCCTGTGTCTAAAAGTCCCTTAATGTCCTTGCCATTAATCTGCAACACTAAAGTGGGACGTTCATTTAAAAGCATATGTAAGCCGGTAAAATTAATGCCAGAGGACCCAAAGTTACCAGCGCCGCGAACGTGGTTTTTAGCTGGGATTAAAGAGTGAAGACTGGGCAGTAATAACATTTGTGCGATACGGTCTCCAGGATTGATTACTAAAGGTCCCTGAGGGGCCTGAACCATGATCTTTACTTTACCAGTGAAATCAGAGTCAACTACCCCGGGGATCACAGCTAGCCCTCGGAGGGCGGCGGAGGACCGACCCAACACTAATCCAACCGAATCCGGGGGCAGAGGACCGGAGCAGTCGCTCTCCACTAATTGTACCCCCATCTCCGGAGTTAAGAGGAGAGGGGAGGTGGCGCGGAGGTCCAGGCCTGCGGACCCGTGAGTGGCACGGGCTGAGGGTGCACTGGGTGTAGCGCAGACACGGGAGGTGGAACCTGAGAGTAGATTTGATTTTGGGGGCTCCTCGCTGGGTTGGGGAGCCCCCTCTGGCCGTTTTTTGGCCCCTGGGCGCTACCTGTAAGTGGGTTGCCATCGATATCGAAAGCAGAACGGCATACCTCTGCCCTATGAGGGCCCTTGCGGCAACGGCGACAAGGCTCTATGCCTGAAGGCTGTGCCGTGGAATACCCATGGCTGAGATTGGGGCAATCGCGTTTTCTGTGACCCGGTTGATGACATTGGAAGCAAAGTCCTGAAGATATGGGGGGTCGGGTCGATTTAGATTTTGGACTGTTTTCTTTGACTTTTGCCAGCATTGCAGCTAGGCCCGCATTAGTAAGTGGCCCACCGGTATCTCTGCAGTATTTTAACCAGGAGTCCAGAGATTTATGTCTATATTGTTGAAGAATGTTTTTGCACTCTTTATTAGCCTGCTCAAAAATAATTTGTTTGACCAGTGGCTGAACGTCAACCTTGGAAGGGAAAATACGCGACGCAGCCTCAAGTATGCGAGCGACAAAATCAGCGAAGGGTTCGGCCGTGCCCTGAACGATCTTGGTGAGGTGGCTAGCTGAGTCACTTGGATTGGACGCCTGCCTCCACGCACGTTGGGCACAGTTGGAAATTTGCCTGTATACTTGTCTAGGGAATTGGGTCTGGTCAGCCTGATAAGGTCCACGCCCTAAAAGCATATCAGCATTCCACGTAGGGTGGCCGTCCTCAGCATTTTCATCTGCCTGGTCATGACAGCACTCTGTATTCATAGATTGCCACAAAAGAAAGCCGCCTGGACTTAAACAGGCCCGAGCCAATTGGGTCCAGTCGCTAGGTGTTAAAATGGACTGGCCGACTGATTCAAGGAGTGACAATGTGAATGGGGCTGTGGGTCCATAGTCATGGACCGCAGCCTTAAGTTGTTTTAATACTGTCATGTCCAATGGTTCGTGCCGGGCCTCTCGCGTGCCCAAAGCCAAAACAGGGTAAGCCTGAGCGGGGGCAGCGGGAGCGCCAGTTTGCAACTGTTTCCAGGCTTGTTGATGAAACTGTCTGCCTGAAAAAGGTGGCACATTTGGGACGTTTAATGGCCATGGCGGCACGGGTGTTAGATGGGGCTGAGGCACGCCTACATGACCGCCAGTAGGAGGCGCTGCGTCTTTAATCTGATGGGCGGGCACGACATCGATAGGAGGAGCCGTAGGCACTAGAGGGCGTAAACAGGCATCTTTTAACTTTTGCCGCAGCTGCGCATACGTAGGAGGCGGGGATTTAGGATCGCCGTCCCCTTCCCCCTCAGACTCAGAGGAGGCGGAGCCACATTCGGAGCCTGAGGCCAGTGAGGAAGTCTGGCATCCCGTGTCCTTAAATTGTATGAGGTCCCGGGCGCCGTCCGAGCTCTGAGAACGAACTTCCTCGAGAGCCTCGCGAACCGCCGTAAGAGTCGGGCGGTCCGCTCCCACCGACCTCTCCTCTTGGAGGCACGCCCGCAGTAGTTCCCATAAGGGGAGAACAACGGGGTCGATATCGGGTTCCTGGGGATCGTTAACTGTGCGCCGGAGATCCTTTCCTAATTTCTCCCAAGACTCAAGAGTTATTTGGCCCTCGTGGGTGAGCCACGGCGCAAAGAAATCAACACTTCCAAGGAACCTGACAAGTGTGGTCTTAGAAACCTTAATCCCTTTGCTACGCAATAATGCTTTTAACGGATTAAGCAACATTGAATGGCTAGATGAATTTCCCATTTTCAGTTTAAAGCGGGAAGACACGTCCGCTATCTTATTTTCAGTTTAAAGCGGGGGAACAAGTCTGCTATTCTTTCAGTTTAAAGCGGGGAAACACGTCCGCTATCTTAGGGTGCGTCCACCCTCCAACCACGAGATATACCTCACTCGCGGGGCCCAGACGGTAAGACTGACCTCGCTTACCTTCTACTTACCGGGCAACGTAGAGGAAGCTCCCCGTACGGGCCACCAGCTGCTCGGCGCCGTCCTCGTCCAGCAAGAGACAGAGACCGAACACTTTGCACGGGGTTCCTTTATTGCTCGGCAAGCAGGAGATCCAGCTTCGATCTCTTCTGGGCAGGAACTTCCCTTACACCCGCGTAGCAAGGGTTTATATGCACAATACACGTCACAAATCAGGTGATAGGCTAGAAGCGCGGGGATAGGACAATCTCGTGGCAAGGCGGGAAGGAGCGAGCTAGAGCGGGAAATCTAAGGCGGGAAGGAGCGAGCAAGAGCGGGAACTCCCTGAGATGAGGAAGAACCCGGAAGCAGGGAGTCGGCGCCATCTTAGGGGCACGGTTCCTCCGGTCTGGTTCCCTACACAGATTTTTGAGGTATCACCATAATGTCCTCCACAGTGGCTGCCCCAGTTTACATTCCCATCAACAGTGGACCAGGGTACCTTTTCCCTCATCTGTTTGCCAGCATTTGTCCTTTGTTGATTCTGTGTGTGAGCCATTCTAACTGCAGTGAGGTGAAACCTGAACCTGGTTATGATTTGCATTTCCCTGACGACTAGTGATCATGAGCATTTTCTCACCCATCTGTTCGTCATTTGAATTTCCTCTCTTGAAAAATGCCTGTTCAAATCTTTTGCCCATTTTTAACTATGTTGTGTGTTTTGTTGTTGTTGAATTTCTTGAACTCTTTATAGATTCTGAATGCTAAGCCTTTATCAGTTGCAAGGTTTGCAAGTATTTTCTCTCATTCTGTTGGTTGCCTCTTCAATGTGTTGAGATCTTCTGCAGTGCAGAAGCTTTTCTGCTTGATGCAATCCCATTTGTCAGTTTTGGGTTTGATTGTGCTTCTGCAGTCTTATCCAAGATGTCTTTGCCTATGCTAATGTCTTTTTTTTTTTTTTGACAGGTAGAGTGGATAGTGAGAGAGAGAGAGAGAGAGAGAGAGAGAGAAAGGTCTTCCTTTACCGTTTGTTCACCCTCCAATGGCTGCTGTGGCCAGTGCGCTGTGGCCGGTGCACCGTGCTGCTTGAAAGCAGGAGCCAGGTGCTTCTCCTGGTCTCCCATGGGGTGCAGGGCCCAAGCACTTGGGCCATCCTCCATTGCACTCCTGGGCCACAGCAGAGAGCTGGCCTGGAAGAGGGGCAACCGGGACAGAATCCGGCGCCCTGACCGGGACTAGAACCCGGTGTGCCGGCGCCACAGGTGGAGGATTAGCCTATTGAGCCGTGGTGCCGGCCGCCTATGCTAATGTCTTACAGAGTCTCCCTCAATGTTCTCTAATAATTTGAGGGTATCAGGTCATAGATTTAGGTCTTTGATCCATTTTGAGTAGATTTTTTTTGTAAGGTGTAATGTATGAGTTTAATTTCATCCTTCTGCAGATGTATCAGATGGAAGCTTAGTTTCCCAAGCACCATTCATTAAAGAGACTGTCCTTGCTCCAGGGATTGACTTTAGCTCCTTTGTCAAAGATAATTTGGTTGTAAATGCATGGATTGATTTCTGGAGTTTCTATTCTATTCCACTGGTCTTCAAGTCTATTTTTGTGCCAGTACCAGGCTGTTTGGATTATAATTGCCATGTAATATGTACTGAAATCAGGTATTGTGATGCCTCCACCTTTGTTGTATAAGATTGCTTTAGCTATTCAGGGTTTCTTGTGTTTCCATATTAATGTTAGCATCATTTTTTTCTAGATATGAGAAGAATGTCATTAATATTTCTATTGGGATTGCATTGAATCTGTAAATTGCTTCTGGTAGTGTGGATATTTTGATGATATTGCTTCTTATACTCATGAGCATGGAAGATTTTTCCATTTTTTTTAATGTCTTCTTTTATTTCATTCTTTAGTGTTTTGTAATTTTTATTGTAGAGATCCTTCACATCCTGGGTTAGATTTATTCCAAGGTATTTATTTTTAGAGCTATAGTGAATGGGATTGATCTTGAAAGTTTTTTCTTAGCCATGACATTGTGTATACAAAGGCTGTTGATTTCTCCATGTCGATTTTATATCCTTTCACTTTACCAAACTGCTTTTTGGATTCCAAAAGTTTCTTAATGAAGTATTTTCGATCCCTTATAAATAGGATCAGTCATCTGCAAATAGGGATAGTCTTATTTCCTCCTTTAAAATTTGTATTACTTTGATTTCTTTTTATTGCCTAATGGCTCTGGCTAAAACTTCCAGGACTATATTAAATAGAAATGGTGAGAGTTGACATCCTTGTGCAGTTCTGGATCTTAGTGAGAATGCTTATGGCTTTGCCCTATTAAATATGACGTTGGCCATGGGTTTGTCATAAATTGGTTTGATTGTGTTGAGGAAAAATTGCTTCTATACTAATTTTGCTTAATGTTTTAATCATGAAAGGATGTTGTATTTATAAAATGCATTCTCTGCATCTATTGAGATTACTGTATTTTTTTTCTTTAGTTAGATAATGTGATGTATGACATTTTATGCTTTGTGAATGTTGAACCATCCCTGCATACCAGGGATAAATCCCATTTTGTCTGGATGAATGGTCTTTCTGATGTGCTGTTGGATTCTATTAGCTAATATATTGTTGGGGATTTTTGCATCTATATTCATTGGGTATTTTGTTCTATAGTTCTCTTTCTCCTGGATTTTTTCTGCTTAGGAATGAATGTGATGCAGACTTCATAGAAAGAGTTTGGGAGGATTACCCCCATTTCAAAACTGAGAAGAATTGGAAATAGTTTTTCTTTAAATTTCTGGTGGAGTTCAGCAGTGAAGCCACCTGGTCTTGGATCTTTCTTTGTTGAGAAGGTCTTTATTACTGTTTCAATATCCATCCTGGTTATTGGTCTGTTTATGTTTTCTATGTCTTTTTAACTCAATTTTGGTAGATTGTATGTGTCTAGGAATCTATCCATTTATTCTAGGTTTTCCAATTTGTTGTCATACATCTCTTCATAGTAATTTCTGATGATTTTTTTTATTTCTGTGGTGTCTGTTTTTACATTTTTTTCATATCTGATTTGAGTGTTCTCACTCTTTTTTGGTTAGTTGGGCAATGATGTATAAATTTTATTTTTTCAAAAGACCAGCTCTTCATTTTACTGATCTTTTTAATTTTTTTTCAATTTTGTTTATTCTCTAATTTTAATTATTTCTTTCCTCCTAATTTTAGGTTTAGATTGTTGTTGTTTTTCTAGGATCTTGACATGCATTGATAGCTCCTTTATTTGGTACCTTTCTGATTTCTTCATGTAGGCACTGATTGCTATAAACTTTCGTCTTAACACTACTTTTGCTGTAACCCATATGTTTTGACATGATCTATTGTCATCTTCATTTGTGTCCAGAATTTTTTGATTTCTCTTTTGATTTTTTCTATGACCCACTGTTCATTCAGAAACATGTTGTTCATTCTCCATTTGTTTGCTTATGTTCTAGAGATTCTTGAGTTGTTGATTTCCAGCTTCATTCCATTGTTGTCAGAGAAGATACATGGTATGATTTTGATTTTTGTTTTTTTTTTTGGAATTTGCTAAGACTTGCTTTATGGCCTAGCATATGTTCTATCTTAGAGAAAGTTCCGTGCACTGATGAGAAGAATGTGTTCTGCAACTGTGGGGTGAAAAGTTCTGTAGATATCACTTAGGTCCATTCGGTCCATAGTGTCAATTGGCTCCATTGATTCTTTGTTAATTTTTTGTCAAGTTGATATGTCAGTTGATGTAAGTAGGGTACTGAATTCCCCTATTATTATTATATTGCAGCCTATGTCTCTCCTTAGATCCGTTAACATTTCTTTTAAATAGTCAGGCACCCTGTAATAGCGTATGTATACATTTATTATAGTCACGTCTTCCTGTTGAATTGATCCCTTAATCATTACATAGGGCCCTTTTTCATCTCTTTTAACAGTTTTTACATTAAAGTCTATTTTGTCTGATATTAGGATGGCAACAACTGCCCTTTTTGCTTTCCATTATCATGGAATATCTTTTTCCATCCTTTCACTTTCATTCTGCATGTATCTTGTTGGTGAGATGTGTTTCTTGTAGGCAGCAAATAGGTGGGTCTTTTTTTTTTTTAATCCATTCAGCAAATCTGTATCTTTTAACTAGAGAGTTGAGGCCATTTATATTCAAGATGACTATTGATAAGTAACAACTTGGCCTTGCCATTTATCCACAAATATTCCTATTTTAATTTGGATTTCTTTTGTACTTTTACTCAAAGGTTTTCTGCCTTCACATTCCTGCATAATAATGGCTCTCTCTTTCTATGTTTCTGTGTGTAGCATATCTTAAAATATCTTTTGTAAGGCTGGAGGAGTGGCGACAGATTCTTTCAATTTCTGTTTGCTATGGAAGGTCTTTATTTCACCCTCATTAATAAATGAGAGCTTTGCAGGGTAGAGCAGTCTGCATTGATAGTTTTTTTCTCTTAAGACTTGTACTATTTCTCAGCATTCTCTCGTAGCTTGTAGGGTTTCTGATGAGAAGTCGTCTGTGAATCTAATTGGAGATCCTCTCAAAGTAATATATCATTTCTCTGGTGCCTATTTTAGAATCTTTATATTTTACTTTGGTGAGCTTGACTACAATGTCGTGGTAAAGATCTTTTCTGGTCACGTCTGTTAGGAGTTCTATGTGCTTCCTCTACTTTGGCTTCCCCTTCTTTCTCAAAATTAGGATAGTTTTCTGTACTTATTTCACTAAATAGGCCTACTAGTCCATTCTCTCTTTCCACACTTTCAGGGACTCCTAAGACCCGTATGTTGGGTCATTTGATAGTATCCAATCTTTGAAGCCCTGCAAAATATTCACTCCCGACTGAAGTCTTCCAGTTGTCATTCCCAATGTTATAGGACAGAAGCCTGGGTCTCCTACAATGGGATCCACAGGGCGGTGAAGTCTCAACATAGTTGTTCCATCTGGTTTTCTTCTTTCAAATTCACACTGTTCATCAGCTACCTGGTCTGCTTTCCTCTAGACTCCTTAATGATGCGGTGGATTTGTTCCTTCTTTCTAAATTATTGCTTTTAAACTTATCTTCAAGCATATCTTTGTCTTTCTTTTTATTGTCCTTATTGGGACTCCTGAAGGCTTTTGCTTCAGCCTCTCCACAGCCCTCCCTCTGTCGCAGCCAGCAGCTGCTGTCCTCCCCACTCTGTGATGTATCTGTCCTATCTTTTTGCTTCTGAGTTTTTTTTTTTTTTTTGCAAGTTTACCATGAAGTCTGTGCTTTGCTTCAGGCTCTGAATTGTTTCCTGGCTAAGAATTTTCATCCCTGAGTGTAATAGCTTCTTTGCAGCTTTATAATACATGGTCTGTGGTTTGTTGAACATCATGGCATTAGTACACATCAGTTTGAAGTTATCCTTCACTTCTTCTGTAGAGTGGTAGTCACTGTTGTTGATTTTTTCTTTCATGGTACTAGGATCCATGGGGTGCTGAATGATCATGTGGTAGCCAGGAGCAATAAAATCAGGAAATTAAAAGAAAGCTCTTGGGTCTTTTCTCTGCAGTTGTCTCACCAGTTGATTCAAAGCTTCTTGAAGGGGCGTCTGTTCTATTTCTTCCTGCTTGGCTAAGGAGCTTGCAAGAAGCTTCTCAAGAGGTTGGTGTAATCTCACAGGGCTGTGACTCTGGAGGTCGTCTTCTGCCTCATTCTCCACATGGTCTTGATCTCGCTGCTTTTTATCCTCTTTTGCCCTTGTGCATTTGCTCCCCTTCTCTTCCCCGGGAACCTGCTCCTCTCCCTTCTTCCTCCTTTTCCGCTTCCTGTTTGTGCTTGTTGTGGTCATTTTTGACTTTGAAGAGTTTGGAGTGGTACCCCTAGCTGCCCATTGAGAGCTTGGTGACTTTGTTCCCTCCCTCTTTGAGGGCCAGTTTCAAGGGTCTCTTGACATACACCTCGTGGAGGTGTTTGTCTGACTTGTGCTTTTTATGCTTCTTGCCCATGTCTGACTGTGCCCTGGTACCCACCCTCTGCATCAGGCCCAGGCCATGTGTTTCTGTTTCTGGTGCAGACCAGGCAAGCAGAGGACAGGAGTGGAGCCTGAAAGACCCCGCACCACAAGGCAGGAGGCCTCTCATGAGAAGAAGGTGCGGGAGACCTGGCCAGAGCCCGAGAGCAGTGGCGGGGCATTTATTGAATTTCTGCATTGTTTTTAGTCATTTGTGGAACTGATTTTTGTTTTTCCCCTCTGATGGCATTTATCTTTGAGCTCTGACTCTGTGGCTTAATGGAAATGTCTGTACTTTCAGAAAATACCAAGCAGTGTGTAGTGGGTTTGGCCAGGGAGCTCTGGTCAGTGTGTGGGGGTGTGGTGAGTATCCAGAGTTACACCCAAATTGGGTGTGGTAGATCTCAATGCCTGGGTGTTAGCCCCTGGTGTGTTTCATGCCACATTTGCACCATATAAATGATCTGCACAGTCCTCACTATGGACACAGTTCCTACTGAATGACCTGCTGTAGACAACCAAGGAGCTCCAAGCATGTGGAGCTGCACCTAGGATTGCCTAGAGACCCCACTACACCTTATACCTTCTCATGTAACTATAAAATCTCCTTGATCTCAGCACACAAGGCTCTCCCACTCTCTGAGTGCACAGGTTTCTGCTCTGCCAGCTTGTCCAGTCTATAGGGAAGCAAATGTTCCCTGAGACATCTCCACCTAGGTGTCTAGTTCCTGGGAGGCCATGGGCCCCTCACCATCCTACATGAGGTGCCCAGCTACCTCCCAGCAAGGTTCAAAGTCACTGGGGACTGTGAATTGTTCCCTCTGCTAGAATCTCTGGGTTGCACGTGTGTACACAAGAGCCATTGGCTGCAAGTTGCTGTCTCCCTTCCACTACTGCCAGTACTGCCAAGAAGATGCCATCCTGTCTCAGCCAGTTGCTGTGGGTGTGCACAGTCTCCTGCAGCTCCTGCCCATACCCAAAATGGTGCCTGCCCTTTCTCAGTTGGGCAGCAGGCACTGTTGTGGGGAAGCTGGGGTGAGATAAACATGCCCTCTCTACTTCCACTGGGTCTGCAGCAACTGCTAGCAACTGCTAGTCTCCAGGGCTCTAGTCAAGACTTGCCATGCTCTCCCTCTGGCTATAGCACCATGGGTTGCTACCATCTGGTCTACCTCTGTCTCCAAGCTGCCTCCCACTCTGGCTCTTGGCTGCTTCAACTGTGCTTCTGATTGTGTTCCTGCTGTTTGTCCATACCTTTCACTCAGGTACATGGAGTTCTTCCTCTTATAGGATTTCAGTATGGTTTTCTCTCCAATTCTCCCCTGAGAGGGCACTTTCTACACTTTTTTTTTTTTTTTTTTTTTTTTTTTTTTTTTTTTTTTTTTACTATTCATCCGTAGGCTAATGTAGTATGTCGTTCCCTAATCCACCATCTTAGAATCCCAAGTTCTGTAACTCTTAAAATTATCAGATAGGAAATGAATTTTGTACATGTTTTCAGCAATCTTTCATTTATGATATAGCAGATCATTTAGTTCTAGCTCACAGAAGGTGTGTTACATCAAGAAAGATATCCCTCCATGAAATATTGAATACGGAATTAAAACTTCCTACCATCAAATATTGGATCTGCTTTTTACCTTTCTCCTTTTTCTTCATAACTGGCAACCACTTTCCCTGTCCTAATTTACTTCCTTTACTGTTAGGCAAAATAAATAATTAAGGAAAGAGACAAATTTGGAAATGTTATTAAAATAAGATTCTTTATGAAATTTGAAGGTAAATCTTCCCTAAAAACTGATCACAAGTTTAATCTGTGTTACTGATTTGTATGTCCTCTTTATTTCCTGTGACTTATTCTTGGAATTGGAATTAGTAATAAATGTCAGGATAAAATTAACAGTTGATTTCACTGTTTTACGTGATCACATACCATTCCACAGCTGCTTTCAGATTTCTCCCTGATAATACAGCAGTAAATTCCTAGAAAGCAGATTTTTATGACCTGTGTTAGTAGTGAAAGTAACAGCAGGTGTTCATTTGTCAGTTAGTACTCTAAAAACCATAGGCCCTTACTTACTCAATTTAATGAGTGTTGCCTTAGGCAGTTCTATGTACATCATAGAATTTATAGGTGTTAGATCTTTTGTTAAGCGTGGCCCACTGCTAATTGAGTAGTTTCACATTCTGATAGGAATAGAAATTATGTATTTCCTGAAAGAAATTTCACATGCATTCACTAATTTTCCAAGGAAATATACTATGAAAAACAAATTTTATCAGATTTCTGCCAAGTTCATAAATGTTACATATTACTATCAAAATAATAAACCTTTGAGTACAATTGTTATATACCCATAGTGACTAAAATGTCTCAGAAGGTTTGACTAGTATGGATCAGTCTTTCTTCCAAAAATTCACTTCTCTCTTCAGCAGTGCAGACCGAATTAGAGGCGGAAAGGAACCATCTGCCCAGTTGGACACATGAACAGCCTTATCCTGCCTGGTTGGTTTACGTGATATTAGATGTTATAGTAAGGTAGTCCTAGCCCTCCCTTTCTAATACTAAAAGGTCATTTATGAGTCAGTTAACCATTTCATTTGTAGTCATTCAGAAATTCTATTGAGTGGTTCTAAAAGTTTTTTTTTTTTTAAAGGAAAGCAAACATTTTTGCAAATAAGATTTTTTAAGATTAAAAACAACTGTTCCCAAGAATTAGTTAACCTTTGCTTTCTTAACATTTATTTATGAATAGTCAAAGGACATGTTTAAGTCAGTGTAAAAATGTTAGGATTTGATAACAATAGCTGGACCAAACAAACCCCTTCAAATTATGATTGAGGAACTCAGATAGGTTTGGAGACATACCTAAAGTGACACATTTGGTAGAAGTTGGTAGAAAAGTTATTCTAAATCATCATACCATAGCATCTCTAAAAGTCATTTGCCCCATAATGATGATTAGCTCCATGATAGACACATAAATGATGGTGAACCTGATAAGAGTATAATGGAGTGGAATTGAAAAATTCCTCTCTCCTTCTGACGCCATAACTGTCATAGCATCATGGTGTGTTTATGATAATGCTTTGTTAACAAGTCTGTGCTGTCGTTCCAGATATGTATCATACATAATACTTGAGAGCTATAATAAAAAAGCTTATGTTAATGGTTTGTGTGTTTATCTTTTTACCATATTACATACTTTTTACCAATATTTTGGCATATACTTCAATTTGTAAAAAAAATGGTTTACTGTAAAACGCTATGCTACATAATACTGGCAGTAACCCCATAACTTATACATCATGTTTACCTTATCTCTTGATTGCATCAAAAGGCCATATCAACTGACTGATTTGTGTAAGTCATCTATGATGCTTGAACAACACATTTCCTAACAAATTTCTCAGTATTGTTAGGTTGCACATGACTATATTCATGATTTCTGCAATACATTTAACATAAAGGGATAGAGGAAAAGTTGGTAAACTGCTGTCCTTGGACAATATCTAACTTGCTATATGGTTATGTAGATAATATTATATTTTTAAAATATTTATTTATTTGAAAGTCATATTTACACAGAGGAAGAAAGAGAGAGAGAGAGAGAGGTCTTCCATCTGCTGGTTCACTCCTTAATTGGCAGCAATGGCTGAAGCTGTGCCAATCTGAAGCTAGGAGCCAGGAGCTTCTTCAGGTCTCTCATGCAGGTGCAGCGGCCCAGGGACTTGAGCCATCTTCTGCTGCTTTCCCAGGCTGAAGTAGAGAGCTGGATGGGAAGTGGAGCAACTGGGACTCGAACCATCATCCATATGGGATGTCGGCACTGCAAGTGGTGGCTTTACCTACTACTCCACAAGCCAGCCCTGATAATATTAAATTGAAGCACAGCTATGTTCTTTCATTTTTATATTGTTTCTGGCTACTTTTGTGCTGGATGAAAAATAACAATATGTTTGGCTCACCAAGGCTAAAATATGAGGGAATTTCAAAAAGTTAGTGGAAATGGAATTAATAGAATTAAAAGTGTGTTTTGGTGCAGATTTTCAAATTTCTACATTGTTATTTTTATAGCACATATTTTCCATGAATTTTTGAAATATCCTCATATTCATGTATTTCAGTATTTATATAAGAAATTTTTATTTAAACTTTCCATGAAGCTTCCTCATATTTTTGGCCTATTGTAGAAAATATTGTTCCCAGTATCAATAACTATAATATAAGAATATTTTAGAAAATAGACCAGTTGAAGCTTTAGTTCAATGTATTTATCAAAAATAGTTTGATAGGTGCACTCTGAATCTCCAAACAAAAATAAAGGCTAAGATCACCTATGAATGCTAAAAATGATTCTTTCATAAATTAATTTTGTTCATTGTAAAAAAATTAGCATCTAAAATTCATGGTATTATACTTATTAAAGATAAAAATATTGGTACGGAAGTTCTCTATATAGAGCTATGGATCATATCCCTAAATTTGATTCTGACAAAGCAGAAGAAAAATGTAAAAAAAAAAATACCATTGACAGCAAGGAGTAATAGCTACAATATAATGTACAGTAAAAAAGAAAAGTGATAGACATGCATTTTTTTCTCATGAAATGCCCTTACTTTGGAAAAAAATTAGTTGTCAGTGCCTTTACATTTCCTTGACAGATTATACCATACTGCACAATGGCAGCATTTGTCTTTGGTCTGTGGACCTAAGACATTCACTATCGATGGGACTTTTTCAGTACAGGTAATAATAAGGTGGTCAGTCATGCAACTGAAAGATCAAGTTTAAAGTTAAAATTAAGGAAGAATTCCCAGCACTATAGCATTTCATTTTATGTAAAGCTCTTCACAAGATAAACTCGTTTACTTGTCATAGGTACTCAGATGAGAATACAAGGTTGACCTGAAAGATGCAAACAAGTAAGGTAGTCTGATTCCATAGAAAAGGAGCTAATAGAAATACTAGAACAAGCCTATTAGATGACTTAAAAGAATAGCAAAAAGAGTAATTGATAAAAGTGTATGACCTCCATCATGTCCTCCAAAAAACAATATATCAAAGCAGTAGTTCAACTGGAGGTCATGGCTCCTTACTCCCAAATCCTCACTGGAGAAGCCATATTTCAAGCCAGCACAATCTTTGTAACTCTTTGTCATATAAAGTGGACTACCCTAAGATATTTAAAATATCATGGTGAATTTCTAGTAACAAGGACAATTATTTTTAGATTAACTTACTATGAGTACTTAGTATTTTACCAAAATGAAAAATACATAAACCATGTGTGGGGCCTTTCCAAGTTCAGGATGCTGTGTGATTACCCAGGAGTTATATCGAAGAAGCCTCCTCTAATGTGCAGTAGGCTGGATCGGTGGTTAAGCCATTAGATGTGGCTAAAATCCTGTAGCCCTGAAAAGGTAGGTATGTCTAAGCTGGCAGGAGATGAGCACTGAAGAATAGACAGAGACAAAGTTGATTTAGCAGATAATATTGCTTCCCTAGCCAATCAGGTTTACCATTATTTCCTCTTAATAAACTACCTATTTTGTTCATATATTTATTCCTCAGGGAAAGTAATCCTATTCCAAGAAAAAAAAGTTTAATATTATTTAGCCTATGAAAACAGCAATATTTAGAGTGTTCCGATTGCCAGTGGTTGTTTTAGCAGCAGCCTCAAATTCTTCATTTATATTCTTCATAAAATTCTGGGAAATACACATAATGCTTTAATTAGTCCTGGGGATTTTGCAGTTCTCCCAAAGTGAACTTCAGTAGTGACATTAGACAGCACCTACAATATTGACTGTATTTATTTAAATGTAATTTTTTTAATCTGTATATTTTATCGTGCATTTTCGTTTTCTTCCTGTGTGCACATTGCTTATATTGTGTTTCTCAGGGGTTATTCAAGATTAACTAATGACCCCACTGTGTATAAAAAGTGACAACTTCTGCAGTTTATCATGGGAGAAATCATCTATTATTTACAAAGTGCAGATGAAAATATTTTACATTTCGGTGTAAGTATTAAAGTAAGTGCAAACACATTTGCCATGACCGTTAATTAAACTTGTGTGGATAATTGTGTCATTAGAGATGTGAAGTCTCAATATTTGCTAGATATGTAATCATGAATTCATTACATGAGTTTGAATAATTTTATTAGGCAGAGTAATATATTTTACTACTGGTTTTTGTTGGATCATCCAAGCCTGTTTTTATAAATTAACCTTTGTTTCTATGCAGATATAATATATCTGTATTTTAAAAGTCATTTTTGTTAAATTAACATATTTATCCTAGAATAATTTGGTACATAAATCAGGGTTTTTTTAAATCCAAACTAAGATTGTTTTTAGTGGATATTGTAACATTTTACCCAATTTTTCAAAGTAGGATAATAATTTTTAAAATTAAGTCTGTATTATGCCAAAAGTACTGACTTAGCAGTCATGCAGAATTTAATCACAAAAATAATTCTGCATACAACTTTTACAACAGAATAATATCTGTAGGCAGTGGCATCTAGCACACATAATGGAGTGCTTGGTCTTGAGTAGAGAGAAGGATGGTTCAGAATGCTGATGACAAATGGGAAGTGTATATGAGTCCAAATGCAGGGACTGAGTGATTTGATCATGGGAATGTTGATATTTTTTCCTTCTTGTTTTGGCATTCCCTTGATTTTCGAGGAATAAGAATCTAGTTGTTTAGTTGAGAATGAGGCTTTTTTTTCCATCTTACATTAATAATCAGAAATATATTATTTCATTATGGACTTAAAAGAAAAAAATTAGAATAAACTCATGTGATTTTATATTCTCATTTGACAGATATGTGCAACCCTAGATGGTATATGATGATTTAGTACTTACATGATACTGATTTATGCATTATCTGATTTTTAAGATTAAAGTTTCTTTATTTCTAATGTACATCAATGGAAAATAATTGAATGTATCATAGTGTATTCACACTAGAGAATATCATGTGGTTAGAAAGTAAATGGGGGCTGATAATGGGACAAAGTGGGTAAAGCTACCACCTAGAGCACTGGCATTCCATATGGATACCAGTTCAAGTCCCGGCTGCTCCACTTCCAATCCAGTTCCCTGCTGTTGTGTCTAGGAAGGCAACAAAAGAAGGCCCAAGTGCTTGGGCCCCTGCACCCATGGCAGAGACCTGGAAGAGGCTTCTGTATTCAGTCTGGCCCAGCACCAGCCGTTGCCACCATTTGAAGAGTGAACAAGTGGAATGGAAGATCTTTCTTTCTCTGTCTCTCCCTCTCTGTAACTCTATCTTTCAAAAATAAATAAATAAGTATTTTTTGAAAATGAAGCTTATATGGTGACTTATAACAATAAATGGAAGTTAGATTTAGACCATATCTATTGTAATTGAATTGATTTCCAAAATGACTCTGCCTACTGAGAAAAAAAGCTATTACAAACTAATGTGCTTATTGTGATGCTTAATTTTGTAAAATCAGACAGAATACTTTTTGTGAATTTTTTTGTATCTCGTTATTACTGTGACAAACAATATAAAGTGATATATACTAGCCTACTAGCATTGTTTATTTTTTTGGAGAATGAGAAAAAATATTGATGACAGGATTAAAAGCTTTATTTTCATGTGTCTTAAAGCTTTGTCATAGTTTTTTTTTCAATTTCTCAGGTATTAATGAATAAATATTATGTATCTGATTGAAAACAGAAGATCAAATGGTTTTAAAGACTTTGTGAACCAACTCAAAATAATCATTTAGTAACACACCTGAAACCTAAGTTCACATATAAACTTCCATTTGGAGGTTATTTCATTGAAAATAAAAAAAAAAAATCTTACCAACTCTTGGCATAGTGTGGATTTTTGAAGATTGGAAAAATCTTATTTGCTTCTTCCTACCTCATGGAATTACAGATCAATTGTAATTGGGGTGGAGACAGTAATAACTGCTTGTCTAAGTATTCTATGAAAGCTCATTCAGATGAACCAAGTGTTTAGGGGATCCTGACTGTGTAGATTTTACACTCTGCAAGAATTTTATGCCAAGACAGCTGCTGTCTCTGTAGTGATCATATGTGTGACTCTGGGCTCATTGCCTAATCTCACAGGGCAACATTTCTCAGGCTTCAATGTGACATGGATTTTTTAAAATGCCTAATTCATAGCAAAAATGTGAGGTGGAGGATGATGTTAGATACAAACTGTTTTTCAACTTTACTCTAGTGATATTTAGCCATGTGGGTCACTTAATTATATTCTCCTTCTTATAAGTTTGTGTTAACTTAGTTTATGTGATGCCCCCATGCTCCTTCAAAGATCTTACCCTTACCCATATCTTTCAGTCCAGGATTCCTGAGTTTCAGAGATTGTCTTTGCCAGATCAAAACATTTCAAACTTGACATTTCTCAAGCTAACCTTTGATGTTTTCCATCACTATACCCCGATATTTGCCTCTGAATGAATAGTACTGTCATCCACCCACTGAACTTTAGGCTTTGCAGCTCCCTCTCCCTCTTGCTCAGTCCACCATCAGTTCTTGTTGACTTCCATTTGCATGGCACAACTCAGCGTCCTAACCAATCTACATTCCTTCTCTTCTGTACCCATCTCTCACTACCCTCCTCAAATCTGCCACCACCCATTGATTTTTTGCTGTAGTCAGATTAGCCTTGACACTATTTTGCTTTAAATTTGTGAAGGATTTCTCATGGATTTTAAGATACTACTCAACTGTAAAAAAAAAAAAAATGAAATCCTGTCTTGCAACAAAGTGGATCCAAATGGAAACCATTGTACTTAGTGAAACAAACCAGAACAAACCAGTTTCAAAAAGACAAAACTCATATGTAACTCATAGAGTACCAAAAATGTAATGTATAGGAGTGAAATTGACATTTTGAAATTGGATGATTGTTTACAGCCCTTGTCTCTATTGTTGAGGAACAGTGTTGCATTTTTTCTTCTTCTTAGTATTTGTTGGAAATTTTACTTAGGGTAGGATTAATCTTATGAGTACAAAATAGACTGAAACAGATCATTGTAAAAATTAAGAGAGGGAATAAGAGAAGGAGAGGAAGAATGGGAGTGTGGGGGGAAGGGAGGATAAGGTAGGAAGTATCACCATCTTCCTAAATCTGTATAATATAAAATATATGAAATTAATTTTTTTTAATTTTAAAAAAAGAAAATGCAGTATATATATATATATATACACACACACACATACATACAATGGAATATTATTCAGCTACAAAAAAGACATGTTCTATGATTTGCAGCAAAATGGACTCAACTGGAGAACATTATATTGAGTGAAATAAACTGGACCCAGAAAGACAATTTCCACATGTTCTCCCTTATATGTGGGAGCTAAAATAAAACACAAACACACACACACACACACACACAGAGAGAGAAAGCAATGTATATGCGTGTAAGTATTGACTTTTGTAAAATTTTGTTTTATACCTTTGTCAAACCATTGGTTAAGAATGCTATACTAATTTAGGTTTTGTTTTTTTTGTTTTTTTGTTTGTTTGTTTGTTTGTTTGTTTGTTTTTTTTGACAGGCAGAGTGGACAGTGAGAGAGAGAGACAGAGAGAAAGATCTTCCTTTTGCCGTTGGTTCACCCTCCAATGGCCGCTGTGGCCGGCGCCCTGTGGCCGGCGCACCACGCTGATCCAATGGCAGGAGCCAGGTGCTTCTCCTGGTCTCCCATGCGGGTGCAGGGCCCAAGGACTTGGGCCATCCTCCATCTGCACTCCCTGGCCACAGCAGAGAGCTGGCCTGGAAGAGGGGCAACCGGGACAGAATCCGGTGCCCCGACTGGGACTAGAACCTGGTGTGCTGGTGCTGCAAGGCGGAGGATTAGCCTGTTGAGCCACGGCGCTGGCCACTAATTTAGTTTTAATAATCAATAATCTCTTTAAATTTACTGTTTTCTGGTGAAATGGTCATTTTTCCATTCAATTACTGTTTATAGCTGCTGTCTTTGTTCACATTAAACTAGTGTCTTTTTGCATTTTAATTGTTAAACTTCCTATTCGGTGAAGTATTAAGCTCTTTTACTGAAATATAAATTTAAAATATGTTATCTCAAAAACTATAAAAAAAGGGAGAAGGAAGGAGACTGGGAGGGAGAGAAAGTGAGGGAGGAGAGGAATATCATTATGTTCTTAGAATTGTATCTACAAATCACATTGACTCTTAAAAGCTAATTAAAATTAAAATTAATTGCAGGAGGGCCCCCCTCCTGGTTTGAGAATGGCTAGTTTCCTGAGGTGTCTGTATGTGACACAGAGAGAAAGGGCTAGCTCTCATCCTCTTCTCACGAAGACTTCAAACCCATCTTGAGGACTCCACTATCATGATATACTTTTCTTCCATAGATCTCACTTCCAGATACTATCATACTGAGACTTCAACCTATGAATTTTGGAGAGCACAAATATTTCATCCATTGCATATAAGGAACATACCATGGGGCTGGTGCTGTGGCATAGTAGGTTAATCCAGCGCCAGCGGCTCTGGCATCCTACATGGGTGCTAGTTCTAGTCCTGGCTGCTCCTCTTCCAATTCAGCTCTTTTCTATGGCCTGTAAAAGCAGTATAAGCTGGCCCAAGTGCCTGGACCCCTGCACCCACGTGTTTGACCCAGAAGAAGCTCCTGGCTCCTGGATTCAGATCTGGCCAGCTCTGGCAGTTGCAGCCATTTGGGAATGAACCAGTGGATGGGAGACCTTCCTCTCTGTCTCTCCCTCTCACTGTCTGTAACTCTACCTCTCAAATCAAGAAATAAGTTTTGTTTTAAAAAAAGAAGATATGACACACAGTATTCTTTTTACATATAGGCTGTGTTTACTACATTACAAAAATATTCCATATTTCTATCTGTTGAGTAGTTTCATTTATTTTCATGGCTGCAAAGTAGTCCATTTTATGGAAATTCCATAATTTACTCAACCATCTACTGGTTCTGACATGACTTTTCTTGTATATATGTCATTTATATGTGTGAGAGAATATATCTTTGGATACATTTCTAAAGGCAGGATTTTTAGAATGAAAGATTTTAGCATATTTTCAGTATTGTGTCTACAAAAAGTCTCTTGGTAAGGTTTATTCTAACTTTAAAAAAACACATTTATTTATTTGAATGATAGAGTGACAGAGAGAGAGACAACGAGTGCACACCAGAGAGAGAGCAAGTGAACTCTTCCATCTGCTTGTTCACTCCCCACCCCCAAATAGCCAGGAGCCAGAAATTCCATCCAGCCTTACTTGAGTGAAAGGAATTCCAGTACTTGAGACATCATCAGCTGCTTTCCAGGTACATTAGCAGGAAACTTGATCAGAAGCAGAGTAGCCAGGACTACTCTTGTGGACATCCCAAGTGGCAGCTTAGCCTGCTGAGCCAAGATAGCCACCCCAGTCGTTTTTTCTATATTCTTGCCAACAGTATGGCAGTTCTATTTTTCCCCTCACCCTTACTAACATAAAGGGTTTGCCACTTTTGGATCTTGACCAATCTGATAAAAAAAAACTATTTCCTATAAGTTTTCTAATTTTTTTTATCTCCTATGAGTTTTTTAAAGACTTTATTTTGAAGGATAATATACACACAGAGAAGTCCATGTAATTATAGTCAGTGTCCAAAGGAGGAAGCACAGCTCTCCCAGCGTTTTCAGAAGCCCACTTTGTGCTCCGTCTTCCTGTGCTCCTCCCCAAAGCAAAGGGAAACACTGACTTGACTGCTAACATAGATTAATTATGCCTCTTTTATCTAGAATCATAATGCATGTGTGCAGTTTTATGCCCTGTTTTTCTCTCTAAACATTTTCCTGTAAGATTTATCAACACTATTGAAAATAGTTGTAGATTATTCATTCTCATTCATGGATAGTGTTCCATTAGGTGAATATGCCTCATTTTATCTATTTTATTTTGGTAGACACTAGGTAAATTTAATTGTGAGTCATTAAGAATACTTTGGCTACAGAAATTCTAGTAGGTATCTTCTTTTGTGAATTTTTGAAGTATTTCTTTGGGGTATATATCTAGGAGCAAAATATAAATTTAATGCATTTTTAATTTAACATTTTAAAATACTTCAATGGAAAGTTGAGGAAGGGAGACTATTTTAAAGTTATAGTAGTATGGTTTTAACATAAATGATTGAATGTAGTTTAATACTTTTTCCTTAAATTTAATTTCTTTAAAATAAATAATTATGTGTGAAAAAGGAGCAATTGACCTACCACTCTGTCCTTTTCATGTAGTAGAAATTTTCCTTACACTAATAAGCATATTGCAACTATAAATGTTGCATTTTACACTGAGCATTATTGACTAATGAATTTCTATTAGTGACTTAAACAGTATTGAATATAAATGTAAAGACTTCAAAATTAAAATATTAGTTCTTGGTATATCAAACACTGTGAAGAACATTAGATGCAAATGTTTGGGATCTCTTCTATTTTGTTTTTTTCTTTGACAAGGCATGGTTTTGGGATTGAAAGTGAAGGCTGGAGGAATCACTCTTAATCTGAAGTCATTTTATGCTGACATTAAGCACAGAAAGAGTAAATATGCTGTTTGTAATAATATTATGTAAGAAATAAAGCCAGCTGAAATAGCAAAGCATTTGACACATTTTGATCTTGTGTCTATATCCTTATTTTAGTTAAACCTTGTATAGAGGTTAGAGTTGCTTTTGAGGATCGTGGGTTTTAGAACTATGAAGAAACAGCCTTGTCTATCTAGATTCTATTAGCCCTAGTTTTTTGTCTTTTTTTTTTTAATGTACAACATGGTATTACTTTTGGATAATATGGGAGCATCAAAAGAAAAAAAAATGGATGTATCTGTCAATAGTCTATAATCTAGTGTCTGTATTCACAGATCTATCTGACTACCTATCTATACATATACATACATTCATATACAATGGTGCTTCAAAAAGTTCTTAGAAAATGAAATGGGAGAAGTTGCTGTGGCAGAGTGGGTAAAGCCACTGCCAGCAGTACCAGTATCTCATATGGGCACTGGTTTGAGTCTCAGCTTCTCCATTTCCAATCCAGCTCTCTGCTATAGTCTGGGAAAGCAGTAGAAGATGGCCCAAGTCCTTGGGCCCCTGCACCCACATGGGAGGCCAGGGAAAATCTCCTGGCTCCTGGCTCCTGGCTTTGGATTGGCCCAACTCCAGCCGTTGAGGCAATTTGGGGAATAAACAAGCAGATGGAAGACCTCTCTCTCTCTCTAACTCTATTTCAATTTTTTTTAAAATTAAATTTTTTTAAAAAGGAATTGAAAAATGAAAAAAAAAAACTTATTTTGGTGCAAAAAATTGAGTTCCATACAGTTTTTTCATAATTATTATCTTTTTGAAGACCTCCCTTTGTATCTGTATCAGATTTTTCAAATATACATGTAATTCTCAAAAATGTACACACTCACCCTAGGTTACTAATTGACACAGCTAATACTAAAGAAAAAGTTATCATAATTATTATTATTATATGTCCTTCATTGTTGATAGACTTTGATTTTGCCCAAGTTTCTTTATAGAACATGTTAGTTCTATTGCTGCTGTTAATGAAATAGTACTAATTTGGTGACTCAAAGCAACACAAATTCATTATGTTACCATGCGGAATGTCAGAACCCTGAATTGAGTCTCACTGAAGTAGAACAAGGCTGTTGGCTAGGCTGTGATCCTTCTGCAGGCCTCTAAGGGAATCTGGCTTATTGACTTTCCCTTTTTCTCTAGACCACCTGCATTCCAGGATTTGCAACCACTCTAACAATTGTTGGGCTGTATCTTTTCCATGCTTCCATCTCTCTGGTTCCCCTCTTTTGCCATTGTCTTTCATTTATTGAGGACCTTCATGATTACATAGGCTCCACCTGGAAAATCTTCCCATCTCAAAGTCAGCTATTTAGCAAACATAATTCCATAGGCAGTTTTAATTCCCATTTACCATACCTCCTAGGCTAAGAATGTGGATATCTTTGTGGGGCCTTTATTCCCAATATGCATTTTCACAAGGGAAAAATGCTATATTCAGAAAGTGAAATTTTTTAATACCTTAACAGCAATGGGTTTGGAGAATAGGCACAAAACTTAGAATTTAGGATGTTTGAGTCACATGCCCTCGAATTTATGGGATGTGAAATAACTAGAGAAAATGGAAGCACTAACTGCAATCTAAGTAAGTAGTTGAAATGTTTTCCCATCATTTTGATTGTTTTTGGGGTTGGGAAGAGATGTTTGCTGCTGTGGTGCCTTTTTTCTTTCTCTCTTTTTTTTTACATGGTGTGTTTTCTAGGGTCTTTATGACTAGAAGGTCAAGTGCTGTTTGTTCCTTTTCTCCCAAACGACAGTAAGTTAAATTGGAGCAAGTGCTCAGTAGATGAATCTGCAAAGAATTTTTGTTGAAAACCTTTGCTTTTTCTATGACTGAATTTCTCTCATGTAAAAATTGAGCATGATCTTGAAAACTCTTCAGCTCTTAGGAATTAGCTTTTCATACATTGCTCACTAAAAAGGCAGAATCCTTTCCTCAATGTGGTGTAGTATCTTTGAAACACAAGTTAATGAAAATGGACAATTTTAACTTCCAAACCACAACAATGCCTCCAGACTCTGTAGTTTTGCTTTAAATTGGTGCAAATGCATGTGTTTTACATATGTATTACAAAGTTTAGACTTGACATTCCTTTGTCCCATGCAATATTTGTTAAGTAAAAGAAAGGAGTAGACATGCTTCACCCAGATGTGATATTTAGTCATCCTAGAAATTCTTTCCCCATGGCTTTACTGTCACCAAACAGTACTCACCAATGCTGGCCTCCTGTAACCAGTTTAAATTGATGATTGCTGGTGACTTATTACCCTGATTTTTAATCAGGTAATTACAATACACCTACTGTGCAGAACAAGAGTACTGTAATTTATTCTAATAGAAACAATTTTATTTTCAGTTTCACGGTTACAAAGACTATGTTTAATTATTTCTGTTGGATAAGCTACTTTAAAATGTTTGAACAAAAGAAATCCAAATAATTTTTCAAGTTTTATCAGAAAACAAGATCATATATACCAGCCTTCTCATATGCAATTCTGGAAAACATTGCACAATGATTCTCTTTGATAACATTCACTGTTTCCTCTCAATTCCAGATGCCAGGCAACATGGGAAATCTTGATGTTGTTTTGTTCTTCCCATCTTCCGTTTCTTCTTTTCTCCTTCTGTTTCCTCTGATCTTATTCCTTCAACTTGTAAAACATAAATCATTTTTATTTGTGTTAACAAGATGTGTTTATTTAAAAATGGATTAAAAATTCGTTCTATGATTCTCTAATCTGACAGTATGATTTTCAAGTATATGTATTTGAAAAGATTTGTATTTAGATTTAAAATAGATTGTTTTTCTCTCTCTACATATATATATATATATTTCTAAAGCACAGAAAGATGAAATGTAAGAATGTAGATCATTATCAAAGAATGTTTTTCTCCTTAAAAACAACATTTTTCTTTTTTTTTTAATTTCTCTTTTGCCATTTTTATTGAATCTAGAAAAGTTAGGGATATTTGACTTCAAAGGATAGCCTAAAATCATTAATAATCATCAGAGCAAGAAATCAAGGAGGTAAATAAACAGAACTAAAAAGTACCCATAGCTTGAACAGAAGGCAGTAGGATTTCTGGAAGAATTGAATTCTGTGTTTTTTAGCAGTGCAATTAAAGTGACTGGGTCAGGATTAAATGTCTACAGTGTAATTTCTTTATTTATTTTTTTTAATTAAACTTTTATTTAATGAATATAAATTTCCAAAGTACAGCTTATGGGTTACAATGGCTTCCCCCTCCCAAAACTTCCCTCCCACCCACAACCCTCCCCTTTCCCACTCCCTCTCCCCTTCCAATCACATCATGATTCATTTTCAATTCTCTTTATATACAAAAGATCAGTTTAGTATATATTAGGTAACGATTTCAACAGTTTGCCCCCATATAGCAACACAAAGTGAAAAAATACTGTTGGAGTACTAGTTATAGCATTAAATAAGAGTGTACAGCACATTAAAGACAGAGATCCTACATAATATTTTTTTAAAAATTAATTAATTTTCTATGCCATTTCCAATTTAACACCAGGTTTTGTTTTTGTTTTTTTTTTTCATTTCCAATTATCTTTATATACAGAAGATCAATTCAGTATATAATTAGTAAAGATCTCATCAGTTTGTACCCACACAGAAACACAAAGTGTAGAAATACTGTTTCAGTACTAGTTATAGCATCACTGCACATTAGACAACACATTAAGGACAGTTCCCACATGGGATGTAAGTACACAGTGACTTCTGTTGCTGACTTAACAATTTGACACTCCTGTTCATGGCGTCAGTAATCTCCCTAGGCTCTAGTCATGAGTTGCCAGGGCTATGGAAGCCTTTAGAGTTCGCTGACTTTGATCTTATTCCGATAGGGTCATAGTCAAAGTGGAAGTTCTCTCCTCCCTTCAGAGAAAGGTACCTCCTTCTTTAATGGCCCCGTTCTTTCCACTGGGATCTCACTCACAGAGATCTTTCATTTAGGTCGTCTTCTTTTTTTCTTTTCCATGGTATCTTGGCTTTCCATGCCTACAATACTCTCATGGGCTCTTCAGCCAGATCCGAATGCCTTAAGGGCTGATTCTGAGGCCAGAGAAAAACAACATTTTTCATATAATAGAGTATAGAGTGCTTCAGCAAGATGCTGCACTTGATTCTCCAGAAATGTGATATTTATTATTTTTTAAAATATTTTTTATTCGAAAGAGTTGTAGAGAGAGAGGGAGAGACAGGACAGTCTTCTATGTGCTGGTTCACTTCCTAAATGTTCGCAGCAGCTAGGGCTGGGCCAAACTGACCAGGAGCCAGGAACTTCATCCAGGTGTACCATATGGTTACAGGAGTCCAAGCACTCAGGCCATCATCAGCTGCATTCCCAGGTATACCAGCAGGGAGCTGGATCAGAAGTGGAGTAGTCAGGACTCAAACATCCTATACGGGATGCCGGCACTGCCGGTGGCTGCTTAGCCCACTATGCCACAATGCCAGCCCTTGTCTTTATTTATTGTAATTTTATTTAAATGGTAGAGAGGAAGCAAGAGAGATAGTGGAGAGCATGTTCCTATCTGCTGTTTATTCCCCAAATGCTGCATCGGCCTGCGTAACTTACCCCAAAGCTATTGTTAGGTTGCTGGGTCAAGATACATTGAATGACTGGGTCCAGACTCTTGTCTCCAAAGAAAAAAATTTAGGATGAGATGTAGATAAAGGTTAGTAAAGGAATAAGATATATTTGCCTGTAAAGCAAAAGTACACATTTGAGAGGAAGTACATTGAGGGTGAACTGCACTCAATTTCAGAATGCAAGTGGGTGGTATCTGGGGTGGAGTTTGAATGCCACTCATTTCCTTGCTCTTTTTTTTGGAAATCTTGGAGGTATCATGGCATCAGGTGCAGAATGGGAATAGACGTGTCAGGCATGATACTTTTATTACAATGATATTGTAATTAGCCAAAGGTCATTGCAGTTGACAGCTATGTTAATAACAGACTTGGTTTTATAGATTTATAAGATTTATAATTTATAAGATTTATAGATATCTGTAAGACATCTTATAAATATCTATAAGTATCTACAATCCAGATTCTGATTCATGGGAGTTCAGGTTTCCATTGCCAATTTCTATTGTTTCCTCTGAGTATCTGAGGCTAACTGATAAAATGTGTACCGTGTAAGACCGACCTCTCCTTTGGGGTGCTAGGGTCTATGTTAACAAATCCTTTTAAGGCCTTTACCAGCCATCCCTGGAATAAGGGAAGGGTCTCTTCCTTACCTTGTGTAACTTCCCTGATTATGTCATATTTTTGGGTTTGATAATTCATTTTTTCATCCCAGCCATTACACAGGTAAGCATATGGTTTTGACGCCCTTTATTCTCATGAGCTCTTTGATGGTTCCAGTTAGGATCTGTTTGTGGCAGTGCTATAGTTCCCACAGCATATTGTTTGATTTGTTGAGCCATCAAGCCAACAAGGAGTCAGATCTTTGGCTCAGATGTGTTGTTTTGCTGCAGGGGTGTGAAAAGTGGATAAAGTGGATAGGACAATATGTTGGTCACTCCAGGTCAGATTAACAGCCAGAGATAGGGCCTGAAGTTCCACAGTGAATTTTGTGAAGTGTTCTGTAAACCTTCCTACCTTCTGTATACTTTAAGTCAGTCATTGAAAAAGGGCATGTGCTTTGCTTGTTTCAAAATCCCTATTAGCCACCTCTGTCAGATGACAAAGTTTACTTGTACTTTGATGATTTCAGGCCCTACTGTGAGTGATTCTGGTCAGGCTATCTTCTGGTGAAAATCTGTCACCCCCTCTGGATGATCCTTGTGATGAGAAAAGATGAATTTGAGGTAGTTAACCCCTGGGTGGTGGAGCACCACTCAATAGTGGGTCATCCGCCATATCTGTCTGCTATTCTTTTGACTCTGATATTTTCAGGCGGGTTTGAGCCTACAACTGTCTGTTAAGTGTGGGATTTAACAAAATATTTATTTATTTATTTTGAAAGAGGAGAGAGCGAGGCCAGCGCCGGGGCTCACTAAGCTAATCCTCCGCCTGTGGCGTGGGCACCAGGGTTCTAGTTCTGGTTGGGGCGCCAGATTCTGTCCTGGTTGCTCCTCTTCCAGTCCAGCTCTCTGTTGTGGCCTGGGAAGGCAGTGGAGGATGGCCCAAGTGCTTGGGCCCTGCACTCGCATGGGAGACCAGGAGAAGCACCTAGTTCCTGGCTTCGGATCAGCGTGGTGTGCCGGCCATAGCAGCCATTTAGGGGTGAACCAAAAGGAAGACCTTTCTCTTTCTTTCTCTCTCTCTCTCTCGCTCGCACTCTCTCACTGTCTAACTCTGCCTGTCAAAAAAAAAAAAAAAAGAGAGAGAGAATCTTCTATCTGCTGATATCTTCCATCATTCCACAGATGGCCACAACTGCCTGCGCTAGACCAGGCCAAAGCCAGGAGCTAGGAGCTTCTCCTAGGTCTCCCATGTGGGTGTAAGGGGCCCAGGTACTTGGGCTGTTACCTTCTACATTTGCCAAGGCGTTAGCAGGGAACTGGATCGAGAGTGGAGCAGTCAGGACATGAACTGGCACCCATATGAGATGCCTGTGTTGCAAGGTGGTAGCTTACCCACTATACCACAATGCCAGCTGCTAAGTGTGAGATTTTTAAAGAGTACCAAGAAGGCCTAGGTATAAGGAATTTTTGCTCATTTTGTTTGTCTCAAGTTGGAGAATAGTATTGTAACAGAGGGTCTCATTTGGTAGCCAAGGTTTTCCATTTCTAGCTTATATTGTGGCTAGACAGTGTTGCAAAATAATTCAGACTTTTTGTTTAGAAACCATGTTAAAAAGTTTCCCAATTTTTAAGGAGGAGACCCAGGGATAAGTCCATGGGGATGGACAGGTTTGTTACTTATGATTGAAAAGAACCTCTTTGTGACCTAGGGAGAAATTTAAGAAAATAGGGAAAAGAGTGGACTGGTTCTCTATATAAGTGCTGTGACAGTGGACTGAGTCAGATATAGCATCCCAGTATCTCAAATTTGTCCTCCAATTCCCTGAGTATCCCCAGGAGGCCCCTTGTAGACCAATCTGGACCTGGAATTCCAGGATCTCAAATACAATTCCTAGTGCTTATGGCTTTCTGTGAGGGGAAGGAGTAAAAAGTGTTGGTCATAAGAGAACTCAGGTCTCATTTTTAGCAATCGATCAAAGATAGTAGCCTGGTTCTGTTCTGGCCTTCTGAGGTTCGATCTGACTTTTAGAATAATCCTGAGCATTATCAATTCAAAGGAAGATAGTTTGTCTTTTAAGGAACATGGAGAAACTTTCAAATGGAGCATTCCTTAGAGAGCTTGTCAGTCATATCCTGGGAACAAGGTGCACCTTGTTCTTTAGTGTTGCCATGAATATGGGAGATGACAACGCTGTAAAAAGTGATGAAGAAAACAGAATCCCAAAATAAATAGAGGTGTCAAAGTCTTCTAGGTATTGGAGCCTGGAATGTGAAGGTGGACATTAACCAAAGTTTTGTCCACAGGGACAAAAAGAGTTTTTGGGGACCAGAGGAAGACATAATTTATTTGCCCTATGTAAGTGGAGGCTTACTGCATTGGGACAAAACATCTCACTGGTAAGGGTGATAAAATATTTGCTGGTGCACTCATCCTGAAGGCGTAAATGAAAGCGAGGTCAAGCAATATAAAAATGTCCAGGGCCAGATGGCATAGAAACAGTGAGTCCCTGCTGACACTTTATAGTCAGATAGCAAGTCCCAGCTGCTCTTATATATCTTCTTCACGAACGACCCAAAGGTGTCCAATCTGGGTGGTATAAGCTCTTGGACTTAACACATTCAGTACTTGCTGGAGGGACCAGACATGATTGGCTTTATAGGAATTTGACCATAGCAGGTTGGAATGGAGTGAAGAGGGAGAGAAAGACAGAACAAAGCCAAGGCTTTTGAGCATAGGGGAGGTGAGAGTCAAGACAAAGATTGACCAGTATTGGGGTTGGCTTCCAACTTTCTCCTGAATGGCTAACCACAGATGTTATGGGGTTACTTGGTTAAGATATAATTAGATGGCTAAGTCCAAGTTGTTGTTTCCAATGCAAGAAAGAAATCAAGGATGAAACAAGTAAAGGTTATGGGAATAAGAATAATTTACATGCACAATTAATATGCATACTTGATTGAGAGTGTTGGGATGCTGGAGGGTAAGCTATACCCAGTGACACTTGGGGCCATTCTTTTATTTGATGTGGAGGCATACAGTGGGTGATGCCTAGGGTGGGGTTTGAGTGCTGCCTATTTTCTTGCCTTTTTGTTTTCTTTTGGAAATCTCAGAAGTGTCAGGGTAACAGGTTCTTTATGGGAGGAAGAGTGTCATGTATGATCATTTTATTATAATGATATCATAATTAGCTAACAATCATTGCAGGGACACAGTTGGCAGCTCTGTTGGGTTTTGTTGACCAGTGCCAGTTCTACATAGTAATTTTTGCAGAAGCTGCAGTTTTCCACAGCACAAAATAGAGGGTTGAGGGAGAACAGGTGGCACTGCAAGAAGGAACAGGTGAACTCAGCTTTTCCTTGGCAGCTCCCTCCATACCTGTACCAAAATCTTGAACTCCATCCAGGTCTTCCATGTGGGTGCAGGGACTCAAGTACTTGGGCCATCACCTGCTGCCTCCCAGGGTGTGCATTAACAGGAAATTGGAATCAGAAGCAGATGCAGGACTCAAACCCTGGCACTCCAGTATGGGACCTAGGCATCCCGAGTGGTGCGTTAACTATTACACCAAATGCTTACCCCAAGAGAAATAGTCTTTAGACCATAGCTGGCAAATGCCAGCAATTTGCAAAAGCTTACAGACATTCCTAAAGATATAAGTTTAATAATATTAAAATTTGTATCCTGAAACTTTCTGTATCTGCAATTGGTTAACTTATGAAGACAGCTGTATGAAATAATCTTTCTCCTTTAATCACTATACATATGATGGATTGTCACATACATCTTTAAAATAATCAGATGGATAATTATCTTTGTATTGATCATTTGAAAAAAACATACTTTAGTGCCTGTTTCCTTCAGTAAAATGGTAGCAATGAAAAATAATTTTTCCACACTTAGAATTGGGGAATTTAAAGTTGGAAAATGTGTTTCATGAAACATAATCCATAGATATTTCCATGTATCTAATTTGTAAATATATATTTTTGTAAATGTGGGTATATGTGTATTTACATACATGTGGATACTTTAATTTATAAATAAATGGATTTGGATATTGATATACAGGTAAAGATAAAGTTTATTTTTAGTGTGAGATGTATGTGACCAAAATTTTGTGGAGTGAGAGTCTAGAATAGGAGTTCTATTAAGGAATGGGTATTTTTGTCATTATATTTCCAGAACCTAGAACAGTTTGTTGCATGTTTTGGGGGTCAATAAATATTTATAAATTAGTAAATAGATGACTTCAGCACTTTTGCATAGAGCTCAAACATGTAGTCTCAGACACATCCATTTGGTGTGTGCTCTTGTCATTATAGACAGTGAAAGATTATCAGTTAACTTTTAACATAAGTTTTAAAAATTATTTTGAAATTCAGAGGGAGGGAGGTATGGAAGGAGGGAGAGAGAGAGAGAAAGAGAGAGAGAGAGAGAGAGACAGAATGAATGAGTATGAGAGAGAACAAAAGATGTCCCATCTGCTTGTTCACTCCCCAAATACCTACAACCAGGCCAAGTAGAGCTGAGAATTTCATCTTGTCTCTCACGTGGATCACAGGGACTTAACCATTTGAACCATCATCTGCTTCCTTCCCGGGTACATGTTAGTAGGAAGCTGCTACTGGGGGCAGATCTGAGGCTTGAACCCAGGCACTCCAAAAGAGGATGTTGGCATTTGAAGTGATTTCTTAATCTCTGAGACAAATCTCACCCCTCAAATAATGATTTAATAGCAAGTCATAAGATGATGTTCTAGACAGATTTAACAAATATTACTTATTTATAATGGGGAGGCCAGGTGTCATTAAATAATTAGTATACTGGCAGCACTAAGTATTCACTGAATGACTCCCTTTTTAAGAAAATGACCACTTTTCTCCAAAACCCCCTGACTGATGGCCACTGCAGGGTGAATACTTGCTCTTAGTGGAGTCCTCATCTGCTGCTCCTTTTAGTCATGCTGTGTGCTAACTCAGAGCCATTTTTCTTTGTTTTCAAACTTGTCTATGCTGGTTGTTCTTGTTAGTTACTATTACATTTGATTTAAATTATAATTATTCATGTAATTGAATCAAATGTAATGTAAGAAGATGAAGTATGAGAGCAAAAGGAAATATTATTTCTAAGGAAAACAAGTTAAATGCTTTGGAAAATATTAGTGGAATTGTGGTAAGTTAGATGTGGGAATACAATTGTAAATAATTAGAGAAACAACTAATAAAAATCTAGATGATTGTCATGAACTGTAGCAAACATTTGATTTCCTGCTGTGTTTTAAAGAAACCAATATTACAATTTGTAGTTGATGTACTTAAGTGGAGTTTTTTTTTTAAAGATTTATTTATTTATTTGAAAGTTAGAGTTACACCAAGAGAGGAGAGGCAGAGAGAGAGAGAGAGAGAGAGAGAGAGAGGTCTTCTGTCCAGTGGTTCACTTTCCAGATGGCTGAAACGGCCGGAGCTGCACCAATCCGAAGCCATGAGCCAGGAGCTTCTTCCAGGTCTCCCATCAGGCGCAGGGGCCCAAGGACTTGGGCCATCTTCTACTGCTTTCCCAGGCCATAACAGAGAGCTGGATTGCAAGAGGAGCAGCCGGGACTAGACCAGCGCCCATATGGGATTCCAGCACTTCAGGCCAGGGCGTTAACCTGCTGCACCACAGCGACAGCCCCTTAAGTGGAGTTTTAATAAGAAAGATTTAAAAAACACCGAGGAACAGCCACTTGCATAGAAGCCTGATTCAGAATTTAAAAATTGCAATCACATGAACATTGGAATGTGTTATATAAATAAACTAAGTTTGTTTCCTTTTCACAATCCTCTACTTAACCTATCATTAGACCACTTGGGGATTACTATCCAATTGTATCAGGTTGAAAAGACTTCTACCATTACTCAGTCTTGACTCCTCTTACGTGCATCTGGGACAGTGTTAACTAAAGAAAAATCTTGAGATTGAAAGACAAGAAGTTAAATGCTTAAGAAAATTTTCAACTTCATTGTACATATCATGAATGTCTTGCTAGGGTACAACTTGAAGAAAATTTGAGAAAAAAGTGAAATGTTTCGGCTGATCTGAGGACAAATGTTGCTCAGATTGCTTCATTTGAAATGTTTCTGCAGTTTTAATGTTTTCTTGGATATACTACAAATTAAATAAAATTTATGAATGCAAACCTAACCAAGAAATTCTAAAGCATATTTTACTGAATTGAGGGGCTATATAATTTTTCATTTAAAAATGTTTGTCAAAAATATTGCAAACACACTATTTTAAAGTACACCTATGATTAAGACACTCTGCCTGGACTTTCAAGAGAGCACAGCAAGGACTACGTAGCATTGACACAAAGGAGATTTGCCCATGGTGAGCTTACATCCCACTAAGGAGTTAAGGGAGGGTTCTTCTAGAAAGTATGGCTTGAACTGTACTTTAAAACATACGTAATCATCTGGAAGATAGCAGTTACCTAGTGGGTCAGATAATGTCAGAGGGCAGATTAGATGAACTAAAGGAGAGTGTTACGGAGGAGCAAAGAACAAGGAAGGGATCAGACTGCAGGCCAAGGCAATGGAAATTTTAACCAGTTTGGTGTTTTTAAAGGCAGTTATGATGCCTGGTCTACAAATGACATCAGTCATGGATTAATATAACATCCTTTATGATAAGTATACAATGTTATGGGAGAATTCGTGAAATAGTACATAATTCTGCCTATCAGGAAGCTTCTTTGTAGAGGAGACAGCACTTTATTTTGATACATGGTTTGGGGTTACTTACAGGACTTTCTTTGAAGCAGGAGGTCTTGAGGCAGTGTATAGTACATATAAAATTGGGGGAACATCCATTTTGCTTTTGGAAATTTTTTTTTTTTGACAGGCAGAGTGGACAGTGAGAGAGAGAGACAGAGAGAAAGGTCTTCCTTTTGCCGTTGGTTCACCCTCCAATGGCCACCGCGGTTGGCGCGCTGCGGCCGGCGCACCGCGCTGATCCGATGGCAGGAGCCAGGGGCTTATCCTGGTCTCCCATGGGGTGCAGGACCCAAGCACTTGGGCCATCCTCCACTGCACTCCCTGGCCACAGCAGAGGGCTGGCCTGGAAGAGGGGCAACCGGGACAGAATCCGGTGCCCCGACCGGGACTAGAACCCGGTGTGCCGGTGCCGCAAGGCGGAGGATTAGCCTAGTGAGCGGCGGCGCCGGCCTCTTTTGGAAATTTTTTAAAGATTTATTTACTTATTTGAGAGGTAGAGTTACAGACAGAGATAAATAGAGAGAAAGGTCTTTAACTCCCTGGTTCACCCCCCAAATGGCTGCAATGGCCAGACCTGGACCCATCAGGATCCAGGAGCCAGAAGTTTCGTCCAAGTCTTCTGACCCATGGGCACAGGGGCCCCACTTGAGCTGTCTTCCACTGCTTTCCCAGACTATAGCAGAGAACTGAATTGGAAGAGGAGCAGCTGGGACACGAACCGTGTCCCATATGGGATGCTAGCACTGCAGGCAGATGCTTAGCCTACTACACCACAGCGCTGGCCCTGGAACTTATTTTTAAGTAAGGTGTTTTTGATTGCATGTTGACTTTAAAGTTTAAGTCCTGCATCTCAAAAAATAGATGGGGACTCAGAAAAACATGGGAACTCATATCTGCATATCCTAACAGGACTTGGAAAATAACTTACACCTTAGGAAATGCAATTTAAGAAAAGCATATCTAAAGAGGAACAGTCTTGGATGACAATACAGACCTCTTCACCCTGTCTCATGAACTTCTGTGTGGCCACTGCTGCAAAGCTCCTTGAGTCCTTTATCTGAGACCATACCGGAGTTCTGTGGATGCTTGAGCTGAATACAAATGAAGATCTTGATTCAGTTGTAGGAACCTTCAGCCTCCACATCGAGACCTGCTCAACTGGATCATTCTGCATTCTTTTTCCACTCAAACATTTGGACCGGTTCGTTAACTTACTCTTATTACTCCTCAGTCCATTAGCTGTCCTTTATATTATTACAAATGATTGTTAACTTAGATTGTTTTATCTACAATTCTTACAAGACAGGTTGTGAATTCAATGTTGTGTTTGATTGCTTGGATTGTATGATCATTTAGTCTACTGAATTAACATTTGATTAAAAACTTTCCGTTTGCCTTGCATAAGTTTGTCTCTTTGCTGTGACTAACAGAAGGCTGTCATCCCTTGGTACCTTGGACCTCCAGGCCTGGGATTCCTGTAGCTGATTTGGTTGGAATGATCACTAAAGCATGATACTGTAGAAAGACAACCATGGGCTGAGTGATCAGTTCAGTTATCCCTTCTGTTCATGACAATTGGTGTAGCTAGCATCCCAAATCAATGTCTCTCAAATTTATAAACAATATCTGTGTCTCTACAATCATTTTTATAGATTATTAGAATAGTGCAATTGAGAGTAAAATACCAAGGATTGGATAATGAAACAGTAAATGATTAAAAGCTGGGAAAATATATTATTTGAATATAAAGAAAGGCAAAAGGCAAAATTAATAAATGGCATTTGTAAATACTTGTATCTTCACTGGTCAGTGGTATATAAGGAAATAGTATGTAATCACTACTAAACTTGCATAACGTGAGAAAAATTGTATAGGCATGCAAAGAAAGAGATGTCTTAATACAGACCTTTCTGTGAAGACCTCTGGTGTAATACTGAACTTCAAATTAGAAAATGATTACCTAGTTGTACCTGGAAGACATTATGACAGATTTAGGGGATCCTAGGAATGAAAAACTCTAAGAGTACCCAAAGAGGAAGTCCCAGCATTATTAATGTAGTCTATTTCTCAGTACATAGGGTTAAATTCAAGGGACAATTAGTATGTATGTATGTATGTATGTATTGGAAAGGCAGAAATACAGAGAGAGAAGGTGAAGAGAAGAGAAGAGAAGAGAAGAGAAGAGAAGAGAAGAGAAGAGAAGAAAGACCTATCTGTTGGTCTACTCCCCAAATGGCCACAACAGCCATGGCTGGGCCATGCTGAAGCCCGGAGCTTCCTCCAGCTCTCCGATGTGGGGGCAGGGACCAAGTGGGCCATCTTCCACTACTTCCCCAGGTGCATTAGCAGGGAGTTGGATTGGAAGTAGAGCAACTGGGTCTCAACTGGCAGCCATATGGGATGCTGTCACTGCAGACAGAGGCTTAACCTTCTACGCCACAGTGCTGGCTACAAACAATGAGTATTTGAAATGCTAGGAATGGTTAAATCCACTGAGAATATAATTAATGATGAAGATGACCTAAAGCCAAAGGACAGCCAGCCCAAGGACCCAGGGCACTATGATGATTCCTTTTTTTTTTTTTTTTTCAAGGTTTATTTTATTCGATTGAAAGTATTACACAGAGAGGTAGAGACACAGAGAGGTCTTCTATCCACTGGTTCACTCCCCAAATGGCCAAAATAGTCATTACTGAGCCAATCCAAAGCCAGGAGCCAGGAGCTTCTCTAGGTTTCCCAAGTGTGTGCAGAGGCTCAAGAAGTTGGCCCATGCTCCAGTGCTTTCCCAGGTACATCAGCAGGGAGCTGGATCAGAAATGGAGCAACGAGGACTTAAACTGGCCCCCATTTGGGATGCCAGCTCTGTAGGCTGGGACTTTAACCCACTGTGCCATACATAGCACCAGCCCCCAACCATGATTATTCTTAAGGAAGTGTTTTCTAAGCCAGATAATCATTATGAGGAATAGAAACATAACTAGAACCATGTTGTAGGACAACTATAAGACATAAATGAAAACATAGAGTATAATAGAGCAGAATAGACTGCTTCCAAAGACAAATTACAGACATAGAATGGCTCTTATACTTTTGGAACTAAGGTGCTTCCCCTGCTAGGAAAGGAAATGAATCAAATTCTCACTTGCAGAGAATCCAGTGCTTAACCACAATCTCATAGAATTAATTACCTACTGACCCAACAAAGAGCTATCCCTCTGGGGATGGATAGTAGTAGCATGGAGAGAAGTTGAGCAAAATTTGAGGACAAATTGAAATAGAATTATGTAAGAATATTAGCAATTTTGCAATGGTATGACAGCCAACAACATCAAATTTCTTTTGATGTACTAGCAACAAATGACATTAAGCATATAACCCCTTTTGGGAGCTGCTTCAGATCTTAAAATTTCATATGTAAATGCCTTTTCAGTTTGCAGAACTATGTAAGATCTGTTGGAAATGATAAAATTATGTACAGAATTTTCAGGCACACACAGGTAACATTCATGACAAAATTCCTAAAATGCCAAGCTGGACCTAGGCAAACACTTAAACATTTTAATTACATTCTGCATTTTCCAAACAGAAAAAAAAAAAACCAACATGAACCACAATCCATACAAAACACATACAGAAACTTTGAACAAAACTCATTTAAGCCTTTATGGTATAGACAATAGAATCCTAAGGGCCAAAATCCTTGGCAAAATAGAAAGGATTAAATACAACAAAGATATGCACCAAATGGACAGTACAGCAAAATCAACAAAGGATTTCACAGCTTTTTTTTCCTTGCAAAAAGTGGTAAACTTTGGCAGCAAATGATAAGCTGAAGGAAACCTGGTATAACAGACCATGTATACAGCCAGCATTACAACATGGCAATCAAACACAAACATAAACATTTTTGATCAACATAGCATACCAAGTAAGCCTTAAAACTACCACACATTTTATGCCAGAAGATCTTGGTGGTAATGTGGTAACTGCTTTATTCCATCCTGTGCTAAGATTGTAATGGATAACTCTGATCCTTATTTCTCTCATATTTTTCTGTTCAACCCAAGTTGCGAATATAGATATGGGCTTATTACCAAAACTATGGAAAATACTGCTATCTCTAAAAATAATAAAACTTATGTAAATTCAACTAGCTCAGGTAAACATTTAACCTGAATAGTTGCCAACACCAACTAATACATCACGCACCCAACAATGCCTTCTAAAAAGAGGCCATAAGGAAGTCAATGACAAAATTATGGAATTCCTAAGAGATATAATATCTCCCAATGGTTGATTAACTTTCATAGCCCCATATGGCCAGTGTTGCAACCTAATGGCCCCTATAGATTGATTGTTGATTACAAAAATCATAATGGAGTTTCTCCTAAATGAACAGGCATGTTAACAGATAAGAAAGCAATGATTAAAAAAAATCACTAACTACAGTGATAAATACTATGTTACCATAACTGTTACACACATCCTTTGTTATACCTATTGATAAAACCAGTCAAGAATATACTGTCTTCCTTGAAAAGTCAAACAATATCAGTATGATAGGCTACCATCAGGACTACATGAATAATCCAGCCATCACTTTTTCTTTTTGATCATCACTAATTAACCATTCTGAATATTCTTTTATGATAATATCTTATATAGATGATATTATTATGGTTAATAGTGACAAAGTGGAATTATAAAAAGAAATCTTATACTTAAAAGAACAAGGATGGACAATTAACAATGACAAAACTATAGGCTATGTTCCAAAATTTGTAATATTTGAAATGCATGAAGTTTATATTCCTTAAATAAAATTAAAAAGATTAAAAAAAGGCAAACACACATTTTAAATTCTTGGGAGTATTACAGTCATCAGAAGAAAGACAAATCCCTAACAGAGTCATATATAAAATTCAGAACCTAGAAATGAATAGGCACTACTGAGATTCATAGGTATTTTTGGATAGTAGAATTCACACATACTTTACCTTAATATGGCATTAAAACTGATTTACAAAATAACATGAAAATCATAAGACTGAATCACAAAAACAAAAAGCAGCCTTTGAAACTTAAAAAGATTCTATCTATACTTTCTTTTTCTTTTCTTTTCTTTTTTTATTTGACAGGTAGAGTTATAGATAGTGAGAGAGAGAGAGAGAGAGACAAAGGTCTTCCTTCCGTTGGATCACTCCCCAAATGGCTGCTACAGCTGGCACTGTGCCAATCCAAAGCCAGGAGCCAGGTGCTTCTTCCTGGTCTCCCATGCAGGTGCAGGGCCCAAGCACTTGGGCCATCCTCCACTGCCCTCCCGGGCCACAGCAAAGAGCTGGAGTGGAAGAGGAGCAACCGGTACTAGAACCCGGCACCCATATGAGATGCCGGCGCTGCAGGCAGAGGATTAGCCAAGTGAGCCATGATGCCAGCCCCTCTATCTATACTTTCTAAACCTTATATTATCCTACAAAGAGTTCACAGCTGAGGTTAGAAGTTACCATGAACAATGACTATGGTTCCTAGTCCTTGTGGACAAAGTTGGAACCCCCAGTTTTTTTATTCATACAATTCTGGACCATCAAATTCCCATATTCAGGAATAAATATTCACCATTTGAAAAATATTTATCTGGCTAGCGTATGAAGTCTTCAAAAATACAGAGCCTCTGACTAGCATAGCTAGGAGTACAATTTGTGGCTGTATGCTGATCTCTCACTGGAAAAAATTGAGTCCTGAAAAATTGACAGGTCTTCAAAGTGATCCCAAACTTCTAACATAAAGCAGTACTTCTGATGTGGAATCAGTCAAAGCAATCAACTGCCAGGAACAACCAGGTCTCCTCACTGAGGAGGTACACAAAAGCTGAAATAGACCTACTGACCAAAGGGTCGAGGGGTGGTACAATCCATGCCCAAAATATTGGGAAATGGGGAGGGTCCTGGTCTGAAACTCTTACCAATACCTGGTTATTAGACAGATGGCCTCTATGTCCCCTGGAAAAATGATATGTACAGCCGCTGCCTTCCGAACCCAGGACCAAGCAGTCCTTCAGGACTAGGGTAGCAGCAGATCTGTAAAGAAGGCAGAGCTCATGGCTGTGGTCAGAGGTTCAGAGGCTCAGGAGAGGAAAGCTGAACAAAAATGTATTCATAGGTTTGTGGGCTAATGGCATTGCCCCACATTTACATAAATGAATACATAATGACTTCAAAATTTACAGGTACATACCTTTTAATCTAAAGAATATTGGAAAGAGTTTTATGAAGCTTCCAAAAAGATTAAAAAATTTTTACACATATATTAAGACATTGAAGAGGCCATCACAGCTACTAAATTTAAAATCATGCAGATTGCACACAAATGAAACGTAGAAAAACAGCAAGATTAAACATTTATGAGATAATCGAGGACAATGATGACACTCCCACCAATTGCATTGTGAAAATATCCAAATGACACTTGGGAAACAGTACAGGTGCCATTAGTTAGTATAAAAGACACATGTAAAATCATTAAAAACCTTGTGATATTATATGGAACACTATCCTCCAATTACACATGCAATAAGGATAGTAGTGATCCATGAAGTATACATATGGCTTGCAAATAGAAACCAAAATGTCACAATGCAAAAAAAAAAAAAAAACAAAAAACAAACAAACAAAAAAAAAACATTCCTGCTTGCTAATAGTATACCCTATATTTGACTATGTACAGATATATAAAACCCATTGCTGCTGATAAACCAGAAGTTTTAAATTTAATGTGTGAGATATTTCATAGGACTCATCTACTCTAGCCAAAGAAATATGCAGTTATTATGATGGACATATATATTCAGGGCTAAGAATCTTCTGCAAAATTTGTCATATGAATATTTCATGATTGGACAGCTCACTTTGCTGTACTGAAGATAATTGAAAGTGATCAGGGTTCACATTTTCTTCCAAAAACTACTAAAAGTTAGCAGAAGCATGGGATAGTCAATGGGATTTTCATTTAGCTATAATTCCAGCAGAAGCTGGCTATATAGAAAGATTTTGTGGATTAATGAAAACTGAATTAAGATTTATTGTTAAATAGCCTACCTTCCAACAAGTTTTGTCCACTGCCTGTTTTAAATTGGTCCAGACAAACCAGAAACCAGAGCCTCATATCAGGAATATGATGAATACGAAGAAGAGTAATGGGGGGAAGTGATAATGGTGGTGCTAGTAACTCCTTTTCAAACAGTCATCCAAATTTTAGACCACTAAAAGAAAATTTCCTAATTCTATATGGCTATCCAATAGATTATAATAGAACTAATAGTACTATAACCTGTTATGATAGAAATATCACATAGTATTATTATTTAACAGGTTTTCCAAATTTCCTTGTAGGGGACTCCCTGGTGGAAAATATAACTAGTATACTAAAGTTACACATTATCTTATACCAGCTGCATACTATGTTACAATTTTTTTAAAAAAAATTTCCCCTGCAGAGTTAGATTGGAAACAAAAATTATATCATGGAACCCTTACCAACCTTGATTGCTGTTTTACTCACACAACTATGAATATGGAAAAAATAATTCTTGCCTGTTATGTAGATCAGGTGTGTAACAGATATAAATATACATGCTTCATGGGATTCCAGAGTGAATTCAAAGAAGCAGCAATGACAGAGATATGCAAAACATCACAGTGTAACAAAGAACGTTGTGTCTTGTTAACCCCCTCCCCTTTTAGTTTGTTTGGAGTTAAACATTACCAATCCTGCACACTCATATATCTTTACTGATGTACTGGCAACTACTAAATGGATTCTGTCTAAATTTACCTTATTTAAATGGCTCAGAAAATTAACATATCTCTTAAAAATCTATTTGGTGCTTAACTGCAAGAATTATTGTGCAAACTTTTTTACATGCAAATAAAATATGAATTCCAATAGATGAAATCTGATAACCTCTGAGTGTCATAATATAATAAAGCAGCTTGGTACAAAAGTAAAAAGACATATTATCATGGAATCTACCACCAAATGGTGGAACATATTTGGAACCCTTACCATTACAGCATATTTTACTTATTCCTGGAAACTTCACTGGTTTTCCCTCATTCTAAAAGCTGCACAAACATTTGGTTTAAAATACAATTTGACTTGGTGCTGGAATGAGAGGGTAACTCCCATGTGCAATCTATTGAAACATTTTTCCTGAGATAAAATTCAATGTAAAAGATTGGAAATTTTTTTGTATGTTTAATGATGTATTTGAAATGTAAAAAAAATATTGCATGTTCTCCCTTGAGAATGTTTTGCATGTTAAAGAAGTATTTGAAATTTGAAAAAAATTTCATATTCTCCATCAATATTATAATTTATTAAAACCTTAATTTTAAGCCTTTTGCCCATATATAACACAGGGCTGTTTAGGGTAACTGTGAGGACATGGATTAAAACATCATTATTCAATTTGCAGATGCAAATTGGTGAGATATTTTAGAGATCAATTTTACTATGGACAAATTATACCAAACTGACCCAGGCTAAACTACGTATTTTCCGTCCTAACATAACCTTTGGAAATCCAGTGGACTAAAACCATTTGGTCTGTACAATACCCAATCTATAAAAACATTACCAGTATAAACTCATATTTACCTGTCTTTATGGTAAAGCATCTCCTTTGACAAAAGTTTCGTAAGAATAAATAATCCAGGATCCTATATTATTGACAGATGATACTGGAATAAGTACTCAACACCTGAGATCTTTCTGTTGGAAATCAGTGGACTAATGAAATCAGAAGACTCCCACACCCTTTCTCAGACCTAATCTTTTTGAACAAACACTGTTAAACCCATAAGCAAAGGAGTTAAGATTATGTTTTCTAGACAACAATTCCTGGCTTTCTACATTCAACCACAGTGGTCACACACAATTTCCATATAACACACTCTTAACATTATCAGGTCAACTCTTTTGGATTAACACCCTTTAAGAAAACTCCTACAGCTCTTTGCAGCTATAGGCATAATAAGCAATCTACTTTTTCAGGCATTCATGAAGCAGAAATTCAAGACATAAAATAGGACTTGCTTAATTTTAAAGGCAAAGTTAACACCTGTGTGAAAATGACTTATGTTACCAACAAGCTTCCTCTGCATGACAAATACATTTATTTTTATAAATGCTAATAATTGTGAAAAATGTCAAAGGGAATTTTACTACAACATGCAGTGTGAGATTGAGTACCTATACACTAACTTGTGGACTATGAGACAGTACATGCTTTATATAGTGCTAAAAATCAATGTGTGGGAATTCAAAATATATTAGAATAAACCTAGATATTAGAAATGCAACTATTCAAGATAAACTATATACCAGTATATGGAATACCAGTTTCTGGATGGAACCAAACATTTAGTATGTAGTCTAAGAAGAGACTGTGAACTTAGCATTTTAGAATGAAAAAGAGGACAGTCTTTTCTAGGATGCAATACCAATGCCATTCTATAAACAGAGAAAATAAAAGTAGCTATTGCAACCTTAGAAAGCCCCATTTAAATCGATGGATATAAGTGCTTAGACAGGAAATGTCATTTCAGTGATCTAACATTATATATTATACTTCAACTGAAATGAAACCCCATATTGACTATTTCCATATTTACCATACTAAAATTCCCAACCTACTCATTGATTTAGGAAACTTTAATTGTGTTTTATGCTTGTCTATCCAGAACAATTTGATCTATTTTAGTCATACTGCATAAAGAAATAATAGTATCATGACTGTGAATGTCTCAAAATTACCAGTTTAACTAGTAACATTTACAAGTACATCTAAACTTGGCATCTATATGAGCCACAGAAACTTTTCCACTATATTGCATATTCTGTACTCATGATTCCTTGGATAAAAATAGAACACCTAGATAATATGATAAAAGACAATCTAGAATCTCTCACTAACATATCCATAGAGCACAACATAAGGAACTTACTCATTATAAGAAAATTATACATAAAGTACTTGAGGCAGCAGTCAAATTAAATATTAAGCAACTGGATTCTGGAACAGAGTCAAATATCTACAATGAAAATGTACTTTTTGGCAATTATTTGGAAAATATATTATAAAAACCACCATTTGTGATGGAAACTGGACACAATAGAACTCTATCAAGTGGTTAAAAATGGGATGGGACTCTACTACCAGCTGCATTTTGTCATCTTCTCAAGATCTTGTCATTTTTGTTTTAGTAATATCTTTCTGCTGTTACTTCCTGGAAACCTGCTTCATAAGCCTTTGTAATTCAAAAGCTGGAAACCAATTGCCTAGAGGTGTTGTGGACTGGGGGCCTGCCAGCTAGTCTTGTTGTGGATTCTTCCCTCCACACGTGAAATAACTGAAAGGTGAAGGCATAAAGATGTACAGGAGAGCAGGATTTATTCACAGTAAAACACATTGCAAATTCAAAAACCAAGTAGCACTCGAATAAGCAGCTAAAAATGCAAAAGTCCCCAGAGAACAACCCCTCACCAAGGAAAGCAACCCAGAAATGAAAAGGCCCTCTCAAAGAAAAGTCCCCAATAAAGAAAAAACCCACTTAGCAAGGTTAGGCTATCCCTTCATGACTTCCACAGATATTGGGGTTGATATCGAGAGTGGAGTCCAACTGAATATTCAAAAGGGGTTGAAATTTGGGATGGAGTTGGAGCACCACACTTTTCTGTGCACTCTTTAGGTAATATCAGAAGTGTCATGGCATCAGGTGCATGATGTGAGTGGGTATGCACCCTCATGATAATTTTATTATAATGACTACAAGTTTGCAACATTGTTGAACTTGTGGTTTCCGCAACTGGAAAAGGGGTGAGACTTTGCAAGTGCACGCGAGTTGGGTCTGCACAATGAACAGTTAAGGCAGGCTTAGGTTGTGCACAAAAATGTGAGAGTAGTTTGGATAGTACACAGAAGGGGACTGGTCATGCCAGCCAGGCCGGGCTATCAAACGTGGGCCAGCTGTAGCTGTTTGCCCTTAGGTTGGCCCTGCTGTCAAATCGAGAACCACCTGGAGTTGTCTATCACTGACTCACATGTCAATGGGGAACTGTTAACAGTCCTTTGGCTGGAGCCATCAATCACCAACCAGAGCTGTGTTGCAGCTTAGCAAGGAACTGTCAGACCTCAGCTCCTCGCCTAGCTACCTATATTCGCAAGACAGAGGTAGATGATTTACATCCTTGCAATCTTTTTCTGCATATTGGTGATTGCTAGGATCATGGGCAGATTGTATAGTGCATAAGAAAAATTGACAAAACCTATACCATTTTGCTTTTGGAACTTAAGTAAGATATTTTGAACTGCTTGATGACTTGACGTTAAAAAATAGGAAAACATGTTGACTTTCAAATTTAAGATCAGCATATGCATATATAGATATAATAACATGATTTATGTAGACTTATGTCTGCATATCCTGATAAGACTGGGAATTAGCTAACAACTTGAAAGAAGCAACTACGAAAAGCATGTAAAACCTTGATATTATAATTGATTATTAACAAATTGTGTAACCTACTATTCTTATAAGATAGGTTGTATATTAATTATATTTCTTAGTTGCTTGGATTACATGATTTAGTCAATTGCACTATAGATTAATAATTTATTAGTTACCTTATGTAAGCATGCACTCACTTATGACTAACCATGCATGCACATTTGGATGTGTGTATTTGTGTGTGTGTGTATGGTATAAGTGTGTACTGGATCTACAATAAATGGGCAGAGAAAATAGTAAATTAGTCTACTATATGCATAGTTTGTTTCAGGCAGGCCTAAAGAGCTTACAGGAACAGTCCCCATGGTTATGAATTTGAGATTCACTTAAGTTGCAAGGATGACACCTTGAAAATGTTGTGAGGCTTGTGAATTGTCCCCGACAGGAAAAAACTACTTTTACAATCATAATCCAGAATATACTCCACTGAAATCTATATCCTTAGATGGTTTTGAAAATATAGAAAATAGAATTTATAAGAAGAATGAAATCTACATTTAAGTTAAAAATCAGTACTCTAAGTCTTTTAAAATACTCACGACAATGTGGGATGTGATTGTCACAGTAAAATTTTTATCTGATGAGAACCTGAAGCTGACTACATGGGTGCCAATAAATATTTCCCATTGGAAATCACACTGTACATTTTAGGTGATGAAATACTGTTGTTAATGGATGGAGAACTTCAGTGCCAAAAGTGTTTCAGCATGTGGATTCTCTGCATGAGGTCAAATTTCACCAAGGTTATTAATTTTATGAGCAATATTCCATGAATAGTTATTTATACATTTGACAAAACTATAGAAGAAATCTAGAAACAAGCAACAAAACCCATATATTTCAGGATAGTGAATAACTTTGGGAGTAAAGGAAGTGGATATATTAGAGAGGATAAATAAGGGGTGACAGCAGTACTAGGGATGTTTTAGTTGGTAGTTAAATATGGGCTTTTATATTGTTCCTTTCATTTTGTTTTATATTATACAAAGTGGTGTTTGAATCAGATATTAATATAAATACCTAATTTTAGGAATCACTAAAATTGGGTGTAGTGTTTAAGATGCCACTTAAGATACTTATATTCCATGTTGGAGTGCCTGGGTTTGAATCTCAGCTCTGCTTCTGATTTCTGCTTCCTGCTAATGTGCACCCTACGATGGAGCCAGTGATAGCTCACATACTTGGGTCCCTTAGACTCATATGGGAAACCTGGATTGAATTCTTGGCTTCTGGTATAGATCTGGAAAGCCTGGATTGTTGTGGGCATTTGGGATTGAACGAGGAACCAGTGGGTTAGAGGTCTCTGTCTGTGTCTCTCAGCCCATCAAATGAGTGAATGAATTAATAAATTTAAAAATCACAAAAATATTTACATGAATGCAATAATAGTCAATATGTAGTGGTACTGAATGTATCACATGAACCAGTCACTTTCCTTAATTCCTGGTCTCCCTGTGCCACCACATTCCTACATTGAGTTAATATCCTGTCCTTGTATCTCCCCTTCCCTGGTGCTCCCTCACTCCTCTCTGGTGGCCAGCTCCCCTTATTTTGCTGTCCAGAACTGTCTCTCTAGAAATTGCCCATGTAAGATTCCTCTAAGAAGCATACACAAGAATTTTTTTATTTATTTATTTGAAAGGTGGAGATACAGAGGGAGAGGCAGAGAGAGACACACACACACACACACACACAGAGAGAGAGAGAGAGAGAGAGAGAGAGAGAGAGAGAGATATTCCATATGCTGGTTCACTCCCCAAATGGCCGCCATGGCTGGAGCTATGCCTGTCCAAAGCCAGGCGCTTCTTCCGGGTCTCCCACATAGGTGAAGGAGCCCAAGAAGTTGGGACATCTTCCACTGCTTTCCCAGGCCATAACAGAGAGCTGGATTGGAAGTAGAGTAGCCAGGACTGGAACTGGCACCCATATGAGATGTCACAGTGCCAGTACATGAACTTGAGCATCTATATCTGACTCATATCCATAGCAGAACTGACTTACTTGTGCCTTGCTGCCACAAAGTTTAGATTCATGCCCCTGTTTTTCCAAGTGAAGAACCAGTGAGTCCAATCAGCTAATCTGTGAAGGATGTTAATAGAAACAAAGACCTCTTTTCTCCCTTGTCTAATTGTCAGAGATAATCCCCCCTGCCATTGCTACCTAATGTATACCGAAATGATACTGAATTTCTATTCCTAGTCTCTTTAGTCAGCTCTGTGTTTCTATATTCAGCTGAATGTGCACTTGTATATCAAACATATATGAAATGGAATATGTAACTGCTCATGATTATTCCAAACTTTCTAATCCTACCCCACATCTAAAAAGGGCTGTAGCACAGTGGTACAAGGAGGATGAATAAGAGCCATTCTGTCCTCATGTCTCCATTTTTACTTACAGAACCTTGCCATCTGTTTCTTTTTCTTTGTTGTAGTTTAGGGTCTCATTTTTACTTAGCTAGATACTATGCATGTGGTCAAAATATTAAAATGACAGTGGTCTCTTTATTGGTATGTCACCTACCAAAATTTATTGTCGACACACAGTGATATTTGTAGCAAGTTATTCTTTTGCTGCCATCCTCCTTTTTAAAGTCGTAATGTATCCAAGCACGTACCTCAGAGAGTGGGCTTGATGAACATCAGAAAGCGTGAAGAAGATATGAGCACTTCTATTGATATTTATTTTGAAAGTCACTCAGTTGTGGAGTACCTTGCATAACACAAGAATGGATATTCATGATAGTGTTAAGAAATAATTCATTTTCATATTAGAGTGGTTTGAAAAATATTTTCACTAAAATTATTCAAAGTTCGATGTTAATCTCCAACACAGACAGAAAAAGGATAACCTAAGATAATATTCTTTTTCTTTTTTTCATTTATTAAACTTTTATTTAATGAATATAAATTTCCAAAGTACAGCTTATGGGTTACAATGGCTTTCCCCCTCCCATAACTTCCCTCCCACCCTCAACCCTCCCCTTTCCCACTCCCTCTCCCCTTCCATTCACATCAAGATTCATTTTCAATTCTCTTTATATACAGAAGATCAGTTTAGTATATATTAGGTAAACATTTCAACAGTTTGCCCCCACATAGCAACACAAAGTGAAAAAAATACTGTTGGAGTACTAGTTATAGCATTAAATAACAGTGTACAGCACATTAAAGACAGAGATCCTACAGAATAGTTTTTTTTTAATTAATTAATTTTCTATGCCATTTCCAATTTAACACCAGGTTTTGTTTTTTTTTTCATTTCCAATTATCTTTATATACAGAAGATCGAGTCAGTCTATAATTAGTAAAGATCTCATCAGTTTGTACCCACACAGAAACACAAAGTGTAAAAATACTGTTTCAGTACTAGTTATAGCATCACTGCACATTAGACAACACATTAAGGACAGATCCCACATGGGGTGTAAGTACACAGTGACTCCTGTTGCTGACTTAACAATTTGACACTCCTGTTCATGGCATCAGTAATCTCCCTAGGCTCTAGTCATGAGTTGCCAGGGCTATGGAAGCCTTTAGAGTTCGCTGACTTTGATCTTATTCTGATAGGGTCATAGTCAAAGTGGAAGTTCTCTCCTCCCTTCAGAGAAAGGTACCTCCTTCTTTGATGGCCCCGTTCTTTCCACTGGGATCTCACTCACAGAGATCTTTCATTTAGGTCTTCTTCTTTTTTTTTTCTTTTCCAAGGCTTTCCATGCCTACAATTCTCTCATGGGCTCCTCAGCCAGATCCGAATGCCTTAAGGGCTGATTCTGAGGCCAGAGTGTTGTTTAGGACATCTGCCATTCTATGAGTCTGCTGTGTATCCCGCTTCCCACGTTGGATCGTTCTCTCCCTTTTTGATTCTATCAGTTAGTATTAGCAGACACTTGTCTTGTTTGTGTGATCCCTTTGACTCTTAGACCTATCAGAGTCATCAATTGTGAACTGAAATTGATCACCAGGACTAGTGAGATGGCATTGGTACATGCCACCTTGATGGGATTGTGTTGGAATCCCCTGGCACATTTCTAACTCCACCATTTGGGGCAAGTCCGATTGAGCATGTCCCAAATTGTACATCTCCTCCCTCTCTTTTTCCACTTTTATATTTTACAGGGATCACTTTTCAGTTAAAATTTAAACACCCAAGAATAATTGTGTGTTAATTACAGAGTTCAACCACTAGTACTAGAACAACAACAACAACAACAAATACTAAAATGATAAAGTATTACATTTTACATCTAGAGTCAGGACAAGAGCTGATCAGGTCATTGTTTCTTATAGTGTCCATTTCACTTCAACAGGTTTCCCCTTTGGTGCTCAGTTGTCGCCGATCAGGGAAAACAAATGATATTTGTCTCTTTGGACTGGCTTAATTCACTCAGCATGATGTTTTCCAGATTCCTCCATCTTGTTGCAAATGACTGGGTTTCATTGTTCCTTACTGCTGTATAGTATTCTATGGAGTACATGTCCCATAATTTCTTTATCCAGTCTACTGTTGATGGGCATTTGGGTTGGTTCCAGGTCTTAGCTATTGTGAATTGAGCTGCAATAAACATTAATGTGCAGATGGCTTTTTTATTAGCCAAATTAATTTCCTTTGGGTAAATTCCAAGGAGTGGGATGGCTGGGTTGTATGGTAGGGTTATGTTCAGGTTTCTGAGGAATCTCCAGACTGACTTCCATAGTGGCTTAACCAGTTTACCTAAGATAATATTCTTTTTAAAATCCTCAGTAGTTATATAGTAGTATTCTTTTCTTGCTGCTTATTTCTTATATTTTTATAAGGTTTTTACTTCCGTCAACATTGTATGTGTTCATATCTTCCATGTGATTTTATTTTTAGTATGTGAGTATGCATATTGTGCTAATTAAGAATTTATTTTACTTATGAGTGTGCTGGGCAGAGCCCCTGTGGTGAGCTGTTAAGCTGATCTTGATCAGATGCCCACTCCTTGCAGTTGCTACATTTGAGTTATAAAATTTGCTTTAAATTATGGCTAAACTGATTAAAAATCTCCATGACATTCACTTACTGGAAAGTGATGTGAGTCTTCTCAAAACTGATAAGATAAACAATATCTATATGTAGTTGTATTCATGTTTTATCTTCATGTGTCTTATTTAATTGCCTATATTCAAAGAAGATAAAGTACATTTAGAAGTTGATTATATACTGACAAATTTAAAACAGGCACAGGGGTTTTTACTAAGTTAGTTATACAAGATAGTTAGGTAGTATTTATTGGCCAATGTAGATTGCTCAGGGAATTTCCTTAAACTTTGTGTCTCTCAAATATCGTGATAATTTTTCTCATGTATGTTCCAAAGGATGTGCTTATCATTCCTGGATTATTTTCCTTTCTTCAGCATTTAGGTATGTCTATGATTTAAGTCTGATTAATTTGTTGTAATTTTTTTTAGTATAAAAGAATGATTATTTAAAGGTAAAATATCAGTTGGAAATTAAGTACACAACTATAAACATTCCCACAGATACATACATCTTATATATTATAATTTATTAATTTATTTAATTTTATCTTCATTGTTTTTCTATTATTTTTTAAAGAATAATAAAATTTCCATTTATTTAAATAAGAAGCATTCTAAATCATCCCTTTCCTAGTCCCTAATACTCTCAAAAGAATATTTTTATGAGTCTTATTAAGTGTGAATTCAAGGATGATGCCAGCTAACTAATATTTAATTTATAATCTATTTAAACTAATGCTTCAGGACTATGTATATTGTACAGAATTAATGAAAGGCAGTCAAGGATTTCAATCAATGAGACTGGCTTGGTAGGATGGATACTATCCATTAACTTGTTGGTAATTTATTGGTTACGCATTTATCGTTTCCATTATTCTAACTTTTTTCTAAGCAGTTTGTCTGATATCATGGACAGGAAAGATTTTCTATTAAGGAAGAATACTATGATAAACCATATTTCATTGGATCTTGATACAGTATTATTGAAATTCTGATTTCAAAAACAAATATTCAGAAATCACAGCAGGAAATATATTTCCTGTGTATTAAACTTGAATCTGTAAAAGCTAGGAGACTGAGTAGACAAAATTGCTATGGTAAGTGTGTGCTGCAGCTGTGTTGGATTCATAAATGTGTTGTTCTTGAAGAGCAAATAAAAAAGCAATATCATCATCTTCCAAAGGCAGTGGATACATTTTTCCTTTTAATAATGGTACCAGATAGGAATCTCATTTTGTTTCCTTAAAATGTTTGAAACAGTGAGTAGACACTTCAACTTGACACAGCTGTTCAGACGATCAGGCACAAAAGAAGCCAACAATATTCTCAAAGTGAAATTGAATTTGTAATTATGTGAATGTTAGCTACTGGAATTATAAACGTGGGGCCCCTGGAGGAAAACTGGGAAGCTGCCAACTTCATTTTATAAAACCGTTCATATAAATCATAAGAAAACTTAGATGTTGTCACCCTCTTTTGCTTATTGGCATGCAAACTATCTTCCTGATCTCTATTTGAAGAGCTTCCTCTAGTTGGAGTACAAGTCGCGTGGCTACAAGCTGCCATAATGATTTCCTCTCATCTGCTCATAGTGAACAGCTGCACTAAATTGCTCAACATCATCTTAATATGCATGGATTCATGCTCTTCTCAAATTTTAAAAAATGTAACTTTATGTTGGCTATGCCAGTTATTTTGTGTCAACATAAATTTCATTTCTTGGTGTAAATGCCCTAGAGTGTGAATCCCATGTAATATGGTAAGTACATCTTTCATTTTGTAAAACAAATGTCAAGCTGTTTTCCAGTGTGGTGGAATTATTTGTCATTGCTACCAATAATGTGTGAGATATACATAATTCTACATCCTTCCCAGCATTGTATATTATCACTTTTTAAAGACTTATTTATTTATTTGAAAGGCAGAGCTAAGAGGGAGAAAGAGAGAGAGAAAGAGAGAGAGAAAGAGAGAGAGAGAGAGAGAGAGAGAGAGAGAGAGAGAAATATCTTCCATCCACTGGTTTACTTCCTAAATGGCTGCAATGGCTGGGGCTGGGCCAGGCCAAAGCCAGGAGCCAGGAGCTTCTTCCAGCTTCCCTACATGGATGCACTGGCCAAAGTACTTGGGCCGTCTTCTGCTGCTTTTTCCAGGCACATTAGCAGAGAGCTGAATTGGAAGTGGAGCAGCTGGGACTGGAACCAATGCCAATATGGGATGCTGGCATCTGCCCGTTTACCCTACTATGCCACTGTGAAGGCCTCCTTATTGTGGTTATAATTTGCACTTGTCTAATGGCCAAGGTGCTTAAAATGTTTCCATGTGCTTGTTTGCTATCTGTGTCTCTTCTGTGGTGAAATGTCCATTCATTTGTCCTTTCAATTTTTGTCTTTTTACTGTTGATTTTGAGAGTTCTTTATATATTATAGAAACAAGACCATTGTTAGATATGATTCGCAAGTATTTTTCCCAGATTGTAATTTGTCTTTAATTCTCTTAACCTGATCTTTGATAAAGGTACATTTTTGAATTGTGATGAAGTCTGCTTAATGGACCCTCACATATATGCCATTTCTCTCAAGTCCTGAGACCTTAGCCAATCTGCCCTCTTTCCAACTATCAAAAATTAAAATGTTCAAATATTTTCTAAGGGATTTCAGTTGCAAGTTGGAGACATACAGATAATTAGATCTACTCCATGTTGTCCGGAGCCAGAAGTCAATCCTCAGTTTAAAAATTTGCCTGTGATGGTTTTTGAGACATTGTATTTTAGGAGCTTTCCTACAACACTTGAGGACACTACTCCTAAGTGACTTTTATTTATTTTATTTTTCTATAAAATCTCTAATTATACATCCTACAAAGATCTATTCTAATATTTCTTCAAACACCATCATTGTCTATAGTTTCTTAACAGATAGAGTCAACTTCTAAACCAAATCTTTTTTTTTCAAGATTTATTTATTTGAAAGTAAGAGTTACCCAGAGAGAGGAGAGGCAGAGACAGAGAGATAGAGAGACAGAGAGAGGTCTTCCATCCACTGATTCACTCCCCAAATGGCTGCAATGGCTGGAGCTGCACTGATCTGAAGCCAGGAGCCAAGAGCTTCTTCCAGGTATCCCAGCTGAGTATAGGGCCCCAAGGACTAGTGCCACCTTCTACTGCTTTCCCAGGCCATAGCAGAGAGCTAGATCAGAAGTGGAACAGCTGAGACTCGAACGGACACCCGTATGGGATGCCGGCACTGCAGGTGGCAGCTTTACCCACTATGCCACAGCACCAGCCCCTAAACCAAATCTTAATTTCCAGTAAAAATGACTTCTAATTGATATTTCCAGCTCCTAACTCAGAGCTTTGTTTTATGATTTCCATCTGGTATCTTCTTCATCAAGGGCCAAGGCCAGATCAGATTTGATTAATCTGTAACCAGGATAGTATCTTGAAAATAATAATAATTTCTTTCTGCCTTTCTGAATAAGAGAGACCCATTTTCCATTTGACAAAGGTGATGCCAGGGAGGATGAGACAAGAATTAGAGAAAGTGACACTGTCTTATTTCATGTGAGATTTCTATAGTAAAAACTTGAATCCCAAAGTTAGAGGAGAGTTTTCTAACTTCTATAAACTTCCATTTAGCATCACTAAGACTCAGTCCTGGAAAACCTCACAGTACATTTTTTTTTTCCATAGTGAACTCACTCAGTTTTCACTATTAGCCATGAAGTAAAATTTGTGGATAAGGTTATTTTATAAAGGATGCATACGAAGAGGCTGCCCCTTCTGGTTCCAGAGAATGGTTGAAGAGGAATGCAGACAGCAGATGGGAATGGAGACCTCAGAGTCAGGGATCACATTGTTTTCACCTCTCTCCTTCCCTGGAGAGCTTCAGACAGCTTCGGAAGTATCCATGGAGTGAATAGAAGAATGGCAAGAGAAGGCCTATGGAGTACTTTCTTTTTTTTTTTTTTTTTTTCTTTTTTTGACAGGCAGAGTGGACAGTGAGAGACAGAGAGACTGAGAGAAAGGTCTTCCTTTTCCCATTGGTTCACCCCCCAATGGCTGCTGCCGGTGCACTGCACTGATCCAAAGCCAGGAGCCAGGTGCTTCTCCTGGTCTCCCATGTGGGTGCAGGACCCAAGGACTTGGGCCATCCTCCACTGCACTCCCGGGCCACAGCAGAGAGCTGGACTGGAAGAGGAGCTACCAGGACAGAATCCAGCGCCCCGAACCAGGACTAGAACCCGGGGTGCCAGCGCCGCAGGTGGAGAACTAGCCTATTGAGCCATGGCGCCGGCCATGGAGTACTTTCAAAGGATTTAGTTTTGGGACTGTCCCTGCCCCAGTCAGGAAGAAGACATTGAAGGAAATGTGTTTTGAACTTGATGAGTTAGATTCCCAGATTTCCTGGATTAAATTCCATTGTGTTGCCAGCGCCGCGGCTCACTAGGCTAATCCTCCGCCTTGCGGCGCCGGCACACCGGGTTCTAGTCCCGGTCGGGGCACCGATCCTGTCCCGGTTGCCCCTCTTCCAGGCCAGCTCTCTGCTGTGGCCAGGGAGTGCAGTGGAGGATGGCCCAAGTCCTTGGGCCCTGCACCCCATGGGAGACCAGGAGAAGCACCTGGCTCCTGCCATTGGATCAGCGCGGTGCGCCGGCCGCAGCGCGCTACCGCGGCAGCCATTGGAGGGTGAACCAACGGCAAAAGGAAGACCTTTCTCTCTGTCTCTCTCTCACTGTCCACTCTGCCTGTCAAAAAAAATAAAAAAAAAAAAATTAAAAAAAAAATTCCATTGTGTTGAGTGGTCAGTCTTCAAACCTGACCAGGCAGCTAGACAGAGGTTGGAGCTGGGTGAACAGTAAAAGACTACCAAGGGCTTATGAGACAAAGAATACCTGCAAGCCCTGGGGATGGGAGTGTATCCATAGAAACCAATGGAGTCAGAGTACACTAGCATTTCTGAGGCCCTTCTCCCCCATGGGCACAAAGTCATAAAATTTTCTCTTCCCTAGTATACCCAGAGACAACCTTGGAAAGGTGTGGCAGGGATGTGGGCAGAGAGCTGGAACATTAACTTAAAAAGGGATTAAGTTATAGCATGTGACCAAAATGTAGAGATTAGATTTAAATTCAAAATTCTGAGCCTTGCCTTTTGCCGTTTTTGGCTCTAAGCTAGATAGGCAAAGACAGTAATGGAAGCCCATTTTCTCTGCTCACCTGGTCTTTACTGGAGTGAATGCCATCCCCTCTGAATATATTTCTCCTCTCATTGGGTAACTCATTATTTGGCTTTAATCCTCTCTGTCACCTAGATAATCAACTATTTCTTTGTTACTATATTTATTTACTTCATATGACTTCTTAAAATTCTCCTGGTTCTATTCCCTGTACACTAAATTTCTTTCTTTGCCTGAGTTTGAATTCTTCCTGCCTCCCAAATTTATATGCTCCAAATCCCTCTCCAGTGTTTGATCAATCATGTAGAAACATATCTCTGCTGAGCCTCTCTCCCCCTGAAACAATGATAATATTTTAACCATTAACAAAATAATCCTATGTGCCGAAAGTCATATAATTTAATCAAATATTTCCTCAGGAAAAACCTGTATGTCATATTTTAAAATCCTTACTAATTCTTTCACATTAGAGAATATTCTCGATTTCTTACCTTGAACTAATAGTACTGTTTAGGGAAAAAGTTATTAACAAAAAATATCCTCAGGCAATACTAATTTGTAGAGGTGAACAGATGGAATTAATTTTTAGAAGTTAATCAGCTAAACTTAAAACAAATTTGGCATTAAGCCTTCATAAATGCTTTCAGAATTACAATAATTTTCTGTTCGTGGCAACAAGATCTTTAAAAATCATTCATTGTAAGTGGTTCCACTGTGGAGATGATAACCAGCACATGGGTCTAGGTGCTACATTATACATAGGATTCAGAAAGTAGCATATCATGAAAGGAAAGAGAGATAATGCTTTCTACAAAAGTGCTAGTTACAGCAAAAGTCACTCTATTGATTAATATAAAGTCACAACTAAAGTAGTTTCAACAAATCTCGACACATATATAGAAAAAAGATACTTATAGCATTATGTCAAATGCCAAGACTTGTATGTGTGTGTGTGTGTGTGTGTGTATATATATATATATATAACAAAATAAGTACATGTGTTTGAGTGTCATTCATTCTGTGGTTAAAAGCTGGTTGGCCACTCTTTATTCCCCTTGCCCTTATTAACAGAACTCTGCTTTTGATTGAGATGGCACTGTATCTTCCTAAAATTACTTATTGTTCATATTCATTTATAGAAAATGGTAGCCTTATTACCTTGCTCTGCCCCAGTAGTATAGAGTGTACATCTGCTAGGAATTTCTGGGGAAACCTCTGCTTTCTTGATATAGATACCACTTCTTCCTTCCTGCCCACTCTTTCTTTCCACCTGGAATTAGGATCAGTGCCTGGAAATGAAGCAGCCATCTGTAACCACCAAAATGAAAATGACAGGCTAAGGAAAAGTGGAGCTGAAAGTTAGAAGAGTTAGAAGGAAGTGGCATCCTTGATGACATCTTTGAACATTTGTACTTGTTTGGGCTGCAACCACTGACTGGGTTTTATGAAATAAAATAAACACTTACATATATAAGGCATTCTAATTAATCTTTGTTCCTTAAAGCTGAATGCTCTCCTAATAGATATGATATAATTTTTAAATTGGGCAACTTTTTAAAAATTTATTTTTAATTTTTATCATTATAAAAATAACAGATTTCATGTACTGCATAGGTACAGTTCTAACAAGATAACTATAATTCCCCTCCTTCACCCTCTCCATTCCCCAATCTCCCTCCTTTCTTCTCTTGTTTTCATTAATTTTTTCAAAGATATAATTTTAATCCACTCTATAATCATAGGTTTAATTCACCATTAGCTATAATATTCAGCAAGTAAAAGGTAGGAAGACCACAGTTCCACAGAAGTATAAACAAGAGCTAACAACAACAGTCATATCATAGGTTGTCAATTTCATTCTTCTACTTTTTTTGCAACTTTTTAAAGAAATGTTTCTATTTTACTTATGGTAATTCCAATTCCCTTAGTTTAACACTCTAGGTTCACTATAATGAACTCTTGTAGCTTTATTTTCTTTTCCTACTTCCCTTGTTCTCTAGTAAAGAAAAACAGAGCTGCTTTTGCAGTTCGTCCTAAACCATCACTTCTTGTGGCCTTGCCTTTACTGAGCAACTTTTCTTCCATGTAATTCCTTAGCCTCATCCCTACAACACCAGTCTTACTGTTCCTAGACCACTCAAATTCTACCTCATATATGAAGAACTTACCAACTAGCTTGACTGGAAATAACCCCAACCCTTACCTGTTTATGAAGATTGATTGATTGATTTGAAAGGCATTGGAGGTGGGGAGAGTTAATCTGTCTGCTGTTTCCATCCCCAAATGGCTGCAATAGCTGAGACTGGCCAGGCCAAAGCCAAGAACCTGGAACTCCATCTGGTTCCTGCACGTGGATGGCCTGGTCTAAGTACTTGAGTCATCTTCTGCTGCTTTTTCAGTCACAGTAACTGGGAGCCTCATAGGAAGTGGAGCAGCTGGTACTCAAACTTGTGCTCATAAGGGATGCCTGTATTACAGAAGGTGGCTTAACACACTGTACTCCAACACTGGCCCCATTTCCTCTCTTTTAATAATGCTTGGCTTTTATTGATACTACATCTCTTACCTTTTTATTTATTTACATTGATTGTTCTGTTCTACATTTCATAATTTAAGGAATAAATAGTCTTTATTTAGCTTTTAGCATGATTTGGGGACATTGAATGTTTAAATATTTGAATGAGTAAATGATTTCCATTAAGGCTATTGGAATATGAATGTAATTGTCAACCAGTTTTTTTTTAATTTTAGTATAATCTGCATAATCCAAACTTTATCATTTGAAACATTTTTGAAAAAAAAATGAGAGAGAGCAAGTGACAGAAAACTGCCACTGCTGTGTCCGTCTCCCAGGACATGGCTTCACTGCTGAATTCTATAAAACTTTTAAGGAAGAACTAATCCCAATTTTATCAAACTATTCAAAATAATTGAAAGGGAGGGAATCCTCCAAAACTCCTTCTAGGTGGCCAGAATCAGTTTAATTCCAAAACCAGGTAAAGACACAACAAAGAAAGAGAACGACATGCAGACATACCCAGTGAAATATATGCAAAAATCCTGAACAAAATATGACCTAATTGAATCCAAATATACGTAAGAAAGATAATTCACCAGGACGAAGTGGGATTTATCCCTGGGATTCAGGAATGGCTCAACACATAGAAATTCATAAATATGGTACAATACATGAGCAAGTTGAAGAATAAAGACTATGTGATTATCTCAAGAGAGGCAGAGAAAGCATTTGATAAGTTGTAATCTTCTTTAATGATAAAAACCTTAAGCAAATTGAGTATAGAAGGAACATTCCTCAACACAATTAAAGCAATATATGACAAATCCATAGCCAACATCATCTTGAATGGGAAAAATCTGGAAGAATTTCTGCTAAGACACCAAAGCACACAAGGGTGCCCACTCTCACCATTACTATTCAATATAGTTGTGAAAATTTTAGCCAGAGCTATTAGGCAAGAAAAATAAATCAAAGGGATACAAATTGGGAAGGAGGATGTAAAATTGCCCCTGTTTGCAGATTATATGATTCTCTATCTATAGAGAAACCAAAAATCTCTGCTAAGAGACTATTGGAACTCATAAGAAAGTTTGGTAAATTTGTAGTATATAAAATAAACACAGAAAATTCAATAGCCTTTAAATACACAAAATCATGCTGTGGCTGAGAAAGAACTTGTAAGATAAGCACCAGTCACAATAGCTACAAAAAACTTAAATACCTTGGAATAAATTTAATCAAGGATGTGAACATCTCTACAATGAAAACTACAAAATATTAAAGAAACACATAGAAGATAGAAAAAAATTTTAAAATGTTCATGGATTGGAAAAATTAATATCATCAAAATGTCTGTAATACTGAAAGCAATTTACAGATTCAATATGATCCCAATCAAAATACCAACATTTTTCTCAGATCCAGAAAAAAAAAAAACTATGCTTAAATTCACATGGAAACATAAGAGACTGCAATTAGCTAAAGCAATCTCAAACAACAAAAAACTGGAGGCATCACAATATGAGGCTTCAAGACATACCATAGGGTAGTTTTAATCAAAAAAGTCTGATACTGGCACAAAACTAGACATGTAGACCAATGGAACAGAGTAGAAACACCAGAAATTAATCCACACATCCACAAGCAAGTAATCTTTCACAAAGAAGCTGAAATCAATCCATGGATAAAGGACAGTCCCTTCAACAAATCATGCTTGGGAAATTGGATCTACACATGCAGAAGGATGAAACAAGACCCTACCTTATACCTTATAGAAAAGTCAACCCAAATAGGAGCAAGGACCTAAATATAAGACCTAGTACCATCAAATTTCTAGATGAGAACACCAGGGAAACTCTTAGACATTGGAGTAGGCCAATACTTCTTGGAAAAGACCATTTAAGCACAGGCAGTAAGACATAAATGGACAAATGGGATTACATCATCCTAAGAAGCTTCTGTACTGCAATGGAAATACTCAAAAAAGTGAAGAGGCAACTGACAGAATGGGCAAAAATATTTTCAAACTATGCAACTAATAAAGGATTAATATCCAGAATCTAAAAAGAGTTTGGAAAAAGTAAATAAATCTATAAATTAGATCTAATATAACCTAATCATCTCACTCCTGGGAATTTACCCAAAGGAAATAATATCAGTATATGAAAGTTATTTGTACCCCCATGTTTATTGCAGCTCAGTTCTCAATAGCTAAAGTATGGAATCAACCCAGATGTCAACTGATAACTGGATAAAGAAAATGTGGTATGTATGCACTATGGAATATTACTAAGGCATTAAAAGTTGAAATCTGTCTTTTGCAACAATATGGATGAAAATGAAAACCATTAATCTTAGTGAAATAAGCCAGTCTCAAAAGCACAAATGTCATATGTTTTCTCTGATATGTGGCATCTAACAGAATACAAAAAAAGTATAGGAATGAAATTTTCCCTTTGGAATATGGTTGTCATTTTTAGCTTCTATTTATACTTTTGTGTAACTGTGGTCTCTCTACATTTTTCTTGTTGAATATTATGGTTGGTGGTGAGTTAAGTCTGTGGATATATACTGTATTAAAATTATGTCCTTACAAAAACTGATGAAGAGAGGGGAGGAAAGAAGAGGATTGAGGAAGAGTAGAAGAGTGAGGGAAGTGTGGTTGTCTTCTTGGAACTGTATCTATGGAATGCATAAAATCTGTTCTCTTTACATTAATAAAATTAAATGAAAATCAACTTTTGGCATGACTTATGGGCTTTCAATACTTAAATGTTCAAATATTTTGAATGAGAAAATGATTTTCATTAAGACTGCTGAAATATGGATGTAATTATGAACCAGAGTTTTTTACTTTAGTAAAATATTGTATAACATAAACTTTTTCCTTTTAAACATTTTGAAAAAAAAATTGAGAGAAAGAGAGAGCCTGGAAGCCACAAAAACTGCCATCTACTGGTTCACTTTCCTAATGTTTGCAAAGGCTGGGTTTGAGGTGGGCTGAAACCTAGAGTCAGTAACTCAAGCCAGGTCTCCTCTATGGCTGTTAGGGACCTAAATATTTCAGTTATCACCTGCTGCCTCCCACAGTATGCATTAGCAGGAATTGGAATTGGGAATGGAACTGTAACTGAAACCTGGATACTCTGCCTTATATGAGATGCAGATGTACCAATCCCCTTCACTTTTTTGCCAAATGTATGTCCATTCTTGGGGTTTTGATTTACATTTTTCAAGATTTAATGATGAACATATTGTCATATCCCCATTTACCATTTCATATTGTCTTCGGAAAAGTTTCTATTCAAACCTTCTGCTCATTTCTCAAATCAGGTTTTTTTGTTGTTGTTGAGTTGTGGGAATTTGCTTATATATTCTAGATATCACCTTTTATCAGATATATGATCCGCAAGTATTTTCTCCTATCCCATGAATTACCCTTTTATTCTGTTGGTAATATTCCTTAATACCCCTAAATTTTTAATTTTGATGAAGTCCATTTTATCTGGTTTTCTTTTTTCTGCTTTGCTTTTAGTATAGTGTTTAAGAAATCATTGCCAAATTCAATGTTCTGGAGCCTTTGCTGCTTACTTTCCTCTAAGAGATTTATAATTTTAGTTGTTATGTTTAGATCTTTGATCCAATTTGAATTCATTTGTTTGCATTCTCTTTAAAGTAAGGGCCCCACTTTATTCTGTTGCATATGGATATAGTCAGTTTTCCCAGTATCATTTATTAAAAAGATTGTCCTTTACCCCATTGAATAATCTTGGACTCCTAGTCAGAAATCATTTGAGCAGGGGCCAGCACTGTAGTGTAGCAGGTAGTCTCCGGTGTAAGATCCAGATGATCCAGTTGTGATCCAACTCCCTGCCAATGTGCCTGGTAAAGCAGCAGAAGATGACCAGAGTGCTTGGGCTCCTGCACACATATGGGAGACCAGGAGGAAGCTCTGTGGTCTGGTCCAGCCCTGGCTGTTGAGGCATTTGGGGAGTGAACCAGTAGATGGAAAATTCTCTCTCTCTCTCTCTCTCTCTCTCTCTCTCTCTCTCTCTCTCTTTCTCTTTTCTGTAAAACTCTGCCCATCAAGTAAATAAATCTTTAAACCAAGCAAAACTCCTTTGAGTAAATATGCAAGGTATTATTTCCAGGGTCTCTCTTTCATTCTATTCGTCTACATATCTGCATTTAGTCACATTTTGATTACTGCATAATTTTAGCAAGTTTTAAAATAAGGAAATGTGAAATCTCTAACCTTTTTATCTTTCAACATTATTTTTGCTGTTTTGGATCCCTTGTGGGTTTTACAGGAATCTTAGTTATTGACCATATTCTTGCTCTGTCCTGCATAGGATCGTTAGAATAAAATAAATTAGTATTTCAACACCTTTTTAAAGCACAGGAGAATACTGCATATGTTTTTATATTAATAGCACAAAAACCATTAAACACAAAGAAAAAGTTATGCAATGGATACAATGTGAAATAGCAGTAGAGAAGCTGAGAATCAGCCAGCTGTTTAATTCTTCAGGGTCTTAGTTTCCCTATTCTTATGCTAAAGGGATTAAAATGGAATATCTCTCAAATATGTTCCACCTCTAATATTTTATGAAATACATCATTGGTGATGACTCAATGTGATAGTGTTTTAATCCCTCTTCTTACATTCTCCTAGCTAATGTTATAATGGTTAAATCTAGCCCCCTTCTCAAAAGTGTATTGTATGTATCCATTTCCATGGCAGAGAAATCTCACCTGTGGATTTTTTACATGCACATGTTTATTAATATTCTGTTCATCAGGAGATTAATGAGGTGGAAGTTTAATGAAGGATGGGAGAAAACGTTTGCCCCAGGTGTGCAAAGAAAAGAAATAAGTCAGGTACCAGGAGTTGGTGCCAGAGCCAAAACACTGTTGAGAGGCCAGTGAAGAAAAGAAGGTGGAAAGCCTGTGCAAGTGGAAAGTTTGGGGCAGGAGTGCTGGAGACTGAGAAGCCAAGGACATTTCTACTTAGGTATAAGAACCAGACTGGGGACTACCTATGTGTTTAGTAGCCCAGGAATGTAGGAAGATAGAGACAGAGCAAAATAGATATTTGTGAAGTGTTGAAAGGGAAGGGAGAAACAACAACAACAACAACAACAACAGGATGGAATATAAAGAGAATGAGATGTAGAATAGGAGTAGCCAATAATAATAACAGATGGCAAAATGAGTACAATGCATAACATGATCCTGACCACTGACTACCAAATATCCCGTAAAGTCCCCAAAGCTCATGCAGCCTGTGTGGGAAATATTTTCAGTATGGAAACTGAAGAAGGGCTACTTTTCATGTCTGCATCATGTAACATAAGGCAAAGGCAGCTCTCAAGATTTCAAGAGCCTGGAGAATATTTACTCACCAGAAATTTTCAGAACTTTGGAAAGTTACAACTTTAGCAAACAAAAAGAGAACAGTGATGTAAAGTGGTATTAAAATACATATGAAAGAGGAAAAAGCAGTTGGCTTACCAAATGGGAAGAAATAAGTGGTATGTGCAGAGAATATTAATTATTCTCCAACACGTCCTTTCAAATTTATTTTTCAGGATCTGCCTTGTTTTTCTCTGTGCAATAGCATAAGCAGTTTTCTAATGTTTTCACCTGTACAGATGATCTTATGGTAACTCAAGTTAGCTTTTCGCTGTTAAATATCCTGTGTATTCTAATTCAAATCATTAGTGTAATGTGCATGTACCATTATCAGTTATGTTTTCATTGAGATTTGAAGAAAGGAGCTCTGCTGTATATTTTATTTCTTATTCTTTTGAATTACCTTTCCTGCCACCTTATTTCTCATGTTGAGTAAAGAGAAGAGAGATTAATGGAAGAGAGGGGGATAGTCTTATGTGATTAATGATATTGTATTCAGCTTTGATTTCAACAAGCTTCTTTGGTTATAATGGTGTCCAAAAGATGATCTCCCTCATGAAGATGTCAGTGTACTCTTGTAAGCAACTCCCCCACACCAACCATGAGAATACCTACTCTGTAGTGCCCTGCTACATGTGATAATACTTATACTCCATTCTTGAATTTGTTTTGTTTAGAGGGTAAAAATGGAACTTTAGAGGGTAAAAATGGAACTTATTTCAAAGGATGAAATTCAAATGGCCGACAGACACATGAGAAGATGCTCAAGATCACTAGCCATCAGGGGAATGCAAATAGAAACCACAATGAGGTTTTTCCTGACCCCCAGTTAGAATGGCTGCCATCCAAAAATCAAATAATAATAATAATAATAATAAATGTTTACAAGGATGTGGGTGAAAAGGTACCCTAATCCACTGTTGGTGGGATCTAAACTAGTACAATCATTATGGAAGACAGTATGGAGATTCCTGAGAGATCTGAAAATGGATCTACCATGTGATCCAGCCATCCCACTCCTGGGAATTTACCCAAATGAAATGAAATCAGCACATGAAAGAGTCATCTGTATCCCATGTTTATTGAAGCCCAATTCACAATAGCTAAGATATAGAATCAAAGATGTCTATCAACTGATGACTGGATAAAGAAAATATGGTATACATACATACAGGAATATTAGCCATAAAAATGAATGAAATCCTGTCTTTTGCAACAAAATGTATGCAACTGGAAATGATTATGCTTAGTGAAATAAGCCATTCTCAAGATGTGTCAGTTAATATAGAATACAAAAAATATAGGGATGAAAAATACATCTTATAATATATTTGTTACTTTTAGTCCTCATTTATACTCCTGTGGAACTGTGGACTTCTTTTTACTTGTTAAATATTATGGTTAGCGGTGAACTAAACCTGTGCTTATATAGTGGATTGAAAGACAGACCTTGCAAGAATTAAAAAGAAAAAAAGCAAGGAAAGAGGTGGCCGAGGAAGGGGGAGGAGCGACTAAGGGAAGGAGAGGTGGAGAGAAGGAAGTATGCTAATTTTTTTAGTATTATACCTATGAAATACGTGAAATTTCTTCCCTTTATATCAGTAAAGATTTTAAAAATTGGCACTAAAAATTAAAATGAAAATGGAGCTTGTTTCCTTGATATTTCCCAACAGCATTCTAACAGTCACCAGAGAAATTCTTATAATATGATTTAATCATTTTACGTGGATTTTAAATATGTGTGGAAGATTCATAAGCACAATCATTTTATTTTTATTTGAAACAGCACTTTAAAAGTAGAAGCAAATCATCCATATGAGAAAGGTGATTTTTCAAATTGTTAATCTTCTTGGTCTACTCCATATGTATATAGTTTAAAGTTTTTAAGGATAGTTTAGGATTATAGATATACTCCATCTATTAAGGCAGTTTTTCTCTCCAGCTCCTGACTTCAGGAAAAATGAGGGGAAGTGAGTATTATCAATGCTAATGTGTAATATTCCTCAGGTGCCTTTAACCACTCTCAAATTTCTTGGCTACACTTATACTTTATTTTTCTTTGATTTATGAACTTAGTGAGTATCTCAATTTGAAAATGTGCTGGTCTTGATTTCCTTCTACTAATGTCTTTTTGTGTGTTTCGTGGGTAAAAAAGGTACAATTATAAATTTTTGGATTTGAAGTTATTTTTGCAGTTCTGAACAGATAACTGAAAATAGATCAATTCTTTGATTTAAGATTTCTTTTCTTGAGGAAAAAAGGCATGAGAAAATCAATCAGTCTTATAAGGTATTAACAATTTAGCAGGTATAACTTTTTATTTCAAATAAAAATGTGTGAGATACAAGAGGGTGGAATGAAAAGGAGTATCAGTAATGTCCAATTCTGTAGAAATGTCACATTCTTTCCAACTTGCTGGGCCTAATCTTTACATGAAGTTAGTTTTAATGAAGGGCTCCGCTACAAGATTTTGTGTAAAATAAGTCCTCAATGAATAGTAAGTATTATTAAGATAATTCAAATGTGAAACTTATCCAATCCATTTTCAGCAAAATGTCCAATATTAGCTTTAAACATTGGAATAAATAATTCCAATTCCTTTCATATTATAAATAATGAAAGTGTAGCTCAATTAAATTGCTTTACAAATGCATATTATTTCACCTACTTCTTGCTTATTGTAAAGTCATACAAAGTATTGTCAAAGGCATTTTTAACTCTTTCTCAGTTATTTAATTTAAATGATAAACATACATTGTTAAAAATACTGTATTTTTATGAGTGAGACTTTTGCTAAGTGATTTCCCCACTTTATCTCTATAATCCTCCCAATAACCCTGTGGTCTGTCACCAGATTACCATCATAATTTTACAGATGAGAAAACTGGAACACAGAGATCCCAATATGCCGGAAATCAAACTGAAATATAGTGTCAGAGCTGATCACCGTCATTTTAAAGTTCATATTTTCCCTCTAAAAAGTGTGGCTCTTTTGGTTTTTTTTGAAAGGATCCAACTTATTACCTAAATTCTTTTCTTAATAATAATGCAATTTTGGGGTCGGTACAGTGGCATAGCCAGTAAAGCCGCAACCTGCTTTCCCATATGGGTGCCAATTCGAGTCCCGGCGGCTCCACTTCCAATCCAACACTCTGCTATGGCCTGGGAAAGCAGTAGAAAGTGGCCCAGACTCTTGGGCCTCTGCACTTGGGTGGGAGACCCGGAAGAAGTTCTTGGAGCCTGGCTTCAGATCAGTGCAGCTCTGGCCGTTGCAGCTATCTGGGGAATGAACCAGCAGATGAAAAACTGACTCTCTCTCTCTCTCTCTCTCTCTCTCTCTCTCTCTCCTGCCTCTCTGTAACTCTGCCTTTCAAATAAATAAATCTTTTAAAAAATTTAGAGCAATACAATTTTAGGGCTGGTGCTATGATGTAGCAGGTGAAAGCCATAGCCTGCAGCACTGGCATCCCATATAGGCACTGGTTTAAATCCCAGTTGCTCCACTTCCAATTCAGCTCCCTGCTAATGCACCTGAGAAAGCAGCTAATCATGGCTAAAGGCCTTGGGCCCCAACACCAATGTGGGAGATAAAGAGAAACTCCTGGCTCCTGGCTTCTGCCTGGCCCAGCCCAGCTATTATGGCCATTTGGGGAGTGAACCAGAAGGTGGAAGATTTTTGTCTGTCTCTGTCTCTCTCTCCCCCACTCCCTTTCTGTAACTCTGCCTTTCATATGAATAAATAAATCTAAAAAAATAGTTATACAATTTCAGTGATTAAAAGAAAAATAGTGTGTTCTACTGAACAGAATCTGGCATTATTTTGTGTTTTATTTTAATAGTTTTTCCTGGAGTCACAATAAGACATTTGATAGATACTTATTACCATCCATAAGACATATAACTAAAAAGAGTAGCTAAAATTTATGCAGACCTCATTAAATGTTAAGCATTGTGTATTCTATATGCAGAGTGCATTTATTCTTTGTACAAACATCACTGTTACCTCCATCACATAGATGAGGACACAGAGACTTTGAAGTTTAAATCCATTTCCCACAGGTCGAATTCTCACTGCTTCTCGTAGGCTAGATATTCCCACCCTTTATTTCAAGAATAAAGACATTTATGCCTGTCTCTCTTAGATTTCATTTTCCAACTTTTACCCCATAATTCTGACCCATTGGGATCCTTCTGGTCTTGTCACCCCACACATTAAACCTTCTTCCTAGCACTTGAAGCCTGCCTTTGGATATCTCTGATATCATCACCCCAGCTATTGTTAACAATGTTGAATTGATTGGCAGCAAGCACAGAGCCTTGAGATCCTCTCCCAGAAATCTTTCTGTAGGTTATATCAATTCATCATTCAATAAAAGGCACATTGATTTATAAATATGAAGTATCCCCTATGCAGCCCATTTTTATTTGTCTCACCTACAGATTTTGTCAGTTTTTTCTCTCTCTCCTATTGCACCTGAATTTCACAGATAAGATGAGAAGGAATTTGCTATTCTGTTGACTGATGTGGTGATGGTTGTAGGAAAGGGAAGACTGTACAGAGTGAATGAATGAAGAATAAATGTGAAGCCTCTATGGCATTTATAGTTTCAAAAGGCTAGAAAATATCTAAAACTGTATCTAAATACATTCTCCTCTGTACAGACATATTGACAATGTTATTTAATTCATAGATCTATATAGGTCCTCATGCTTCTTAGTAACAAAATCTAGTGCATGATATTTAAATTTTCAGGAAGTTAAAATCCCTGTACAAGATATCCTTGATTAAATCTAATATTTTCTTACAATGTCATTTTCCAAGGAATGTATAATAGGGGAAATTGCTGTTTATTCTCAAATATAAAACTTATACAGGTATATCTGAAAAATCTCTGCATTCTTTTGCTAACCTATTACGTGTCTATCAATATTGAATTTAATGAAATAACTCTGCATATGTTTATCTTTTTAGCTTAACTTTTAAAAAATATTCATTTATTTATTTAAAAGGCAGATTTGCAGAGAGAGAGAGAGAGAGAGAGAGAGAAAGTCTTCCATCAACTGGTTCACTCCCCAAAATGACCACAATGGCTGGAGCTGAGCTGATCCGGAGCCAGAAACTAGTAGCTCTTTCCCAGTCTCCCACATAGGTGCAGAGACCCAAGGACTTAGGCCATCTTATACTGCTTTCCAAGGCCATAGCAGAGAGCTGGATTGAAAGTGAAGCAGTCAGGATTTGAACAGGCACCCATATGGGGTACCAGCACTGCAGGTGGCGGCTTTACCTGCTATGCCACAGAGCTGGCCCCTATCTTTTTTTATTTTAAAGATTTTAATTTTTCATTTTTCATAGGTACATTTTTCATAGGTACAGCTTTAGGAATATAGTGGTTCTTTCCCCCATACCTGCCCTCCCACACCAACTCCCATCCCACTTCCTACACCCTCTCCCATCCCCTTCTTCATTATGGTTCTTTTTTAGTTTGTATACAGAGGACCAACTCTATGCTAAGTACAGATTTCAATAATTTGCACTCACATACACACACAACATATATTGTACAGTTTGAGGACAAGTTTTGCAGTTAATTCTCATAGTATAACTCATTAAGAACAGAGATCATACATGGGGAGTAAGAGCACAATGACTTCTGTTGTTCATTTAACGATTACCACTCTTGTTTATAACGTCAATGATCACCTGAGGCTCTTGCCATGAGCTGCCAAGGCTATGGAAGCCTTTTGTGACCACAAACTCCATTAGTATTTGGACATGGCCATAAGCAAAGTGGAAGTTCTCTCCTCCTTTCAGAGAAAAGTACATCCTTCTTTGATGGCTGGCCCCTATCTTAACATTTAAAGTTAATGAGTTCCATGTGTTTACCACTTAACTGCTTAAAGTAAGTATTTTGGAGCATTTTTGGAATTCTACTTTTGGAAAATAGGAATAGCACCTGCCTTGGCAGCCAGTAGCATTGTATCATGCTTTAATTGGGTATGTGTTTTATTTTTATGACAATAAGATTATATTTGAAATGTAATAAAATTTATGAGATACTTATTGAGATGTATTATATGCATGTACCTTATCCACAGCCAATACTCAATGAATATTTATTTTAAAAAGAGTTGTGGAAATGTAGTGCATTTTCTTTTCTATGTTATGAAACTTCTTTTTATGAGTTTCAAGGAGTACCCATTCATTCTAGTATCTTATTATTTGCCAAATAAGATCATTTTTGTAACTTAATGAGTTCATAGACTTCAATCCTATCAATTTTTAAGTTTCATCTTATAAACTGAAGTCCCAATGTTTTAAACATAGTCAGCTGTCATTTCTGAATCTTTCCCAGATTGATTATATCCTTTCTGTTCTACAACTGTTCTTACAAATCTAAGTTTACAGGTGTATATGAACATTGTTCCTTGTTTGAGGACATTTCAAGGACTTTTCTGTTATTTATACAATTAAAATAATCTTTTTGCCTATTACAAACAAATATAATTCATTAAAATCAGGACATCACATTTTATTTAACTTTTTTTTAAATTTAACTTCTTTTATTCCAATGGAAGTGCATTTTCTTGTCCTTTATCCAGTGGATAGATTTAGCTGCTATTTTCCAGGGTTACTAGCCTTTTTACATCATCTAACGTTCTTATTACAACTACCAGCACCCTTTTCTTTTTCTGAGTAAATGTACATCTTTCTGTATATTCTATTCTTTCTGTTTACATGGTGTCAAAACTGTTTTCCTCCATCTGTAAAGCCTAGGCATTTCAGATATATGTTTATATTATGTTTATCTCATATCAAAGACTAGTAAACAATTTAAAAGTTCAAATGGTAAAATAGTAGTTTATATAAACAGTATAATAATATTGATGTACATTACTTTGTATGATTAAATGAAGTTTAAAATGTACTAGAAAATAATTTAAAATTTATATCTGTATGTTAGTTTACCAAGACAACAGGCAGGAAACTTACTCTCAAAGCCAGAATTGCTGTATGCAATCCTATCATCCTTAAGAATTTTGTAGATAAAAGAGACTGTTGGTCTGGCCCCATACATTCACCTAAATTTCTCTGGAGTTTTCATCACTTACTCTAAGAAGCTCTTGTTCAGTAAATAAATTTTCAGACTGTTATTAAATTTAACTTACTAGTTTCTCAGATTTGGTTTGAGATCTCTAAGGGAAAAAAAAAATCCAGGGCTTCAACATTAGCTACCCAACATATAATGTCTGCTTTCAAAACAATGAGCAGGGAAATGCGACCCTTTTTTTGGGAATTGAAATCTTTCCAATTGTACTGAAGTGTGACATTCATTATGTCATACCACACACATCTGATAAGGGAAGACATAATGCTGTTGGATGGGTTCTTGTATACAAAAACTCTATAGGTCAAGTAAAGAGCTGTTTTTCATTTAATAACTGAACTATGCAGGTGCTAATTTGGACCATATGCAGGACAATGCAGAAATATGTTACTCCACAGTGGAATGGTAGTGTGTGTGTATGTGTGTGTGCATGTGCGCACGCATACACACACTTATTGGTATTAAGGGAAATTTTTGATTAATTAAGGTACCTATGTTCTGGTTAATTTAAACCACAGAATTCAATTGACATAACTTTGTAAAAAAATAAAGCTTGCAGAAAAACTGTCATAATGCTGAGTTTTTCCCTGTTCCTTCTCTTCACACACCCTGACTTTTTGAAGCTCCCTATGGACCAGTTCATTTGAGAGAAACATATTGGACACTGGGAAAAACCAAATTAGAGCTGCGGCAGCAATTGACTCCCTCATTAAATATGCCTGCCATGGGATCTACATAGTGTATCTGGCACAAGTAATACTGAGTGATTCAGGTTCTTAATATTTTTCATCTTCTTGTGGGAACTAGGTTAAAAAAAGACCCCAGAGGTAACATGCTAAGAACTATTTTCACAATTTAATTGCAAATTTGCAGTAATGAACCAAGTATAGCCAACATGTTCAAGATTAAATAAATCCATGGGAATTTTGATGAACATTTTGTTTTAATGCTATTAAAATTAAACCCCAAGAGAACATTTTAGATTGTTGCCCTATCTAGAGAAATGTCCCTTTAACATCTTTCTACCTCTAGTTCCCATATGCTTCTCAGCTATATGTGCTTTTCTTTGGCCTCTATTTGTGGCTGTGTTATAAAAATGCCTTTATTTGTGTTGCAAATATTATTCTTTGACTTGTTTTAAAAAGTCATGAGAATTAGACGATTCTTCAGTTCATCATAAGCATGCAAATGCATTTGAAGAAAAAAATACTGTCATTGTATGGGACATAGCCCCCACTATCACTATTCTGTAGGTATTACTGTTATTGAACAACTGCCCAGTTAATGATACAGTGACAGCACATGGCTGTAATCCATTCCCAATTCCAAGGAGTAAGAAGATTTCAATAGTGTATAACTATTGATTGTATCTGTGGCACTAAACCAGGAAAAGACTTTTACTGAGCCTTTTTTTTTTCTTATTATTGAAAAATATATTAGAGGGAGGGAGGGAGGGAGGAAGAGAGAGAGAGAGAGAGAGAGGGAGGGAGGGAGAGAGGGAGGGAGAAGGAAGGAAGAGGGAGAAGAAAGAAAAAGAAAAAAAAAGGTAGGTAGGTCCCATCTGTTGGTTCACGCCGCAGATATACACAATGGCAGGGGCAGGTCCAGAGTCAGTGCTGGGAAGTTGGAACATAATCCAGGTCTCCCACATGGGTGGCAGGAACCAAATTACTTGAGCCTTTACTGCTGTTTCCAAGTATGTGCTTTTGTAGGAAGCTAGAAGAGAAACTGTAGCTAGAATATGAACCAGGAACCTTGATATGCAACAGGGGTGTCTTAATTGACATCTTAAGCAATAGGATAAATGCTTGCTCCCTGATCCCAGATTTGTACAGTGATACGAAGCATTTTTCCTAAAAAATAAAAATTATACTAATTCCTCCTGAAGATGCCTGTAAATTGATCTCCAATCTACAGTGCAGATATTTGGAAACTACATGCGTAGTATACCAATCTATCCTTTTCCTAGCAGTTCAAACTGAAATTGCATGGATGAAGCTCTTTATATACCTATTCCTATATCTACCTTTATATACCTATTCCTATGTTGTTATAACTTTATAATTTGACATCCCCCCTAACACACCCATATTTATCAGTGTTAGAAATTCCAATGAAACATTCTTTGTAAAAGTTTCTGTGTTCTTTAGAAAACCTTTTGGTTTCTAGTGTAAAACCCAAACTTTCAGCTGGAAAATTGAGTCATTCCACTACCTGGCCCAACCAATGTCAACTTTTTGTCTCACTACTCTTCAATGTGAGTCTCTACTCAGGCAAACCCATCCTAACACAAGACTTCTGGTAGCACTACATGATCTTGCTTGTAGCCTGAGCTCACCCAATTCCATTTCTCTGGAATGTACTCCTCCCTCCCTCTGTTTATTAAAGCCCCATATTTCACATTCCCATGTCAAACCTCAGCTCTGCCACCCAGCATCTCCTCAGCTTTAGAACACTTGAAGTTATTTATTGTAGAATCTCAGAACTTCATACCTAAAAGGAGCCTTGTAAATTATCTTAATAGCCTCATTTTATAATTAATACTGAGACCCGTGGAAGATAAAATTGCAAACTTGCTATTGCAGCAATTTCCAAAGAGATACAGAAGGGGGGATTTATACTGCAGAGGGGCATTGCTATTGTAAATTCTTTGAGATCAGGGATTGAGTCATATTTTATCAATCACCAAAAAGCATGTAATGTATACTTCACAAAAAATTGGATATTGACATCCTGATCCAGATTGACATAGTAGAATATGGAGACCAAGTTTAGTCATCTGAAGGCTATTCAAGGCAGAGGGCATTGGCTTCTACCATTAGAAACTTTGCAACAAAAATAATTTGTAAAAGTCATTCAACTCAGTAGATTATTGCCCATATGACTGCCATAAAAGGCTAACCTGAGTCATTGAGAAACTTATTCTTACTATTTCCCTATTACTTATATATGAAAATTCTAAAAGTTATCTATTTGAAAAATTTTTATGGGCAAAATTGCCAAATCTCTGAAGTCATTGGTGTTTCTGATTCACCACTTACTATTGGAAATACAACAGTTGGTTTCTGAAAGTCACACATGCATAACATTCTTTGGAATCTTCTTTGTTTGATTACTGTTGAACAACATGCAAAGCTTTGTATTTTTTCACCTGAATAAATAGTGCCCTGCATTTCACCCTTTGAGGTCAACGCATATGTCTCACAAGGCAGGCATTCTCAAGCTCTTTTTTTTCCCCTGATTTTAATGAAAAACAAAAGGCCCAGTACCCATGCCACATGACCGAATGTGGAAAAGTCTATGTTTCTTATTTTATTTTGCAAGGCTGAATAATGCCAGTAGTTTTATATATGGTAACATTTTATAATTAAGAAAGAGCAGTCTATTTCTATTTTCTGCTCCCAAATCTGATGACCAACATAATTTCAAAGCAAAAGACTTGCCAAATGCTCTTAATATTTAAATTTTATTGTTAATATGTAACAACAGATGTGCAGAAGAATTGCGAATACCTGCATAGGGTTTAAGAATTCAATTAGTATTTGAAACAATAAAGTGGTATTTAGTTGATATCTTGAATTCCAGGTTGGCAGTAGCTCTCTTGCAAAGGTTTTGGCTGTCACTAGAAAGTATTGTATGTAATTATCTTTAAATGTGAATTGTAAGTAGAAGTCTTGCTTACTATTCTTAATGTATCTTAGGTTATTTACAACGTGACTCAAGGTGGGATTGTTTGATTTGGCTATATTTTGAATTTAATATTTTGTAAAAATTCATGATTTAATTGTTCATAACAAGTGCATTATAAATTTGAGAGTCAAAGCAGAAATAAAAGCTTCGTTGTGTAACTTAGATAAGTCTATGCAATCTGACTTTTTATTAAAGGCTAAAATGAGTTTTTTGAGGACTAAATGTGTTACAGCAGTGACCAGATAATTAGGATTTTCTAGCAAGCTCTATACACTCTGTAATATCTAGAAATGTCTCATAGTAGCATTATTAAGACAACTCAGTGTGTTTGAAAGCCAAGACAACATAAATGTGCAGAAGGCTTCCCATATTTGGGCATTGGATGATATTTCTATACCAAGTCCGTACCTCATTACCCATTTAGTAGAAGATTTAATATGTTGTTTAATAATAGCTAGTATGGACTATTTTGAATCATTCTGGAAAATCAGTTCCATTAGCATCTCTTCCTGGCAAACTCTAATTATTAACTATGGACTGTGGTGCCTTTTGTTACATTTTGTTGTTTAATACCTAGCTTCTTTCCAATCATCTTATTACAGGAAGAGCATCTTCATGTACAATTCAGGGTGAGGTCACATTGCCATCTTCTCCAAACACCTTCATTACCCAGATGAGACAAAGCTGTTTTCTATCCATTTACAGGTTTTTTTTAGAATGATAATGTGGTGCAAAAGGATGTAGGCAGCTGTATAAATATTGTTTGTATTCCACCCCCCCAACCACATTTCCAAATGATTCTTTCCTTTTGTATTACTAGAATTGACTTTATCAGAAAGCAACAAGTATAAACCACATATGCTCTATAATGTTCTATTTTTGATGTAAATGTAAAAGGGAATAAAAAGAGGGAATGCGATAGAGCAAGGGGAATTTAAAAGGATAGTCGTGGTGCTGACATCTGAGAAGCAATTTGACTCTTGGGAAGAACTAAAGATAGTGGTCTAGACAGAAGGAACAGTCAGCATTAAAGGCTTTGAGGCATAAACAAGCTTAGTGCATGCGTGCAATACTAAGAAGTCCAATGTGTTTGGCTATATTTTGAATTTAGTATTTTGAAAAATATTAAGTGAGTGCTAGGAAGAATAGTAGGAAATGAGGTTGAGTTTGTGGCCAGAGACAAGTCATACATTATCCTTATATACTATTAAATATAAATAAATTTGGATTATTTCATTATCAATGGAAAAGATAAAAGGAAGTTCATATAAAAGTTGAGTATGTTTATAAAAATCAAAGAAATTAAATGTTTAAAAATATTCATTCCTTAAAGTGCTTATTTATATAGTTGACAGAAAAAACAATCCATGTTAAGGAACTCAGATGGAGATCCTAGTTAAACAATGCCTTGAAGAAGATGGATCCTTTAAGATTTGAGGATAATTTTGAAAGGAATATGTTCACATAGTCACTGTTTTGGTGTCTATTTAAATATTTATTTATTTGAAATGGAGAGAGGGAATGAGAATGACAATATGAATATGAACATCTTCCAACCACTGGTTCATTGTCCAAATGGCTTTAGTGGCTGAGGCTGGGCCAGATTGAAACCAGGAGCCTGGAACTTCATCTGAGTTTCCACATGGGTGGCAGCAGCCAAAGCACAAAAAAAAAAGCTTTCCGAGATGCAATTGCGGGAGCTGAATCAGAAGTTGAGCAGCCAAGACTCTAACCAGTACTTTAGTGTGGGATGCCCGCATTGCAGGTTGTGGCTTAAGCCACTGCACCACAATGCCTACCAGTGGGTATATTTTTAATCTCTGATACTCTTACAATAAAAATGTAATGCCTCACCTTTCCCATTGTATTCATTCAAATTCTAGAACTACTAATACTCTCTTGAAACAGACTGAAAACAAACAAACAAAAAACAGTAACAAAATACAGAACAAAGTGGGAGTCAATCAGTTCATGTCCTTTTAAACATGGTGTCGTGGACCTACAGTGTCTAGGCTAAGTCTCAGCAGGTAATGGTAGTAAGGACCATTGCCTGGGAGAGATCATGGCCATCTTTTAGTTTTTTTGAACAGTGGGTTTGGACCATGATAGAAGGTCAGAATGATTTAAAAAGTTAGATTTATCACAATGGAAATAGTCAAAACCTAAATTTATGACTGTAACCACCCAGGTTTTATTGATTTTCCAATTTCGTGTGAGCTAACATGGCATAAGACAGTACTCATACTGATATATCCCAAGATGTGTCCAAAGTGACAGACAAACTAGTTTGGGTGGTATGAATCAAACTTCCAATTTTGATAAATATATATTAATTTTAATGTATTTTGTAAAAATAAGAAACAAAAAAATATATAAGTATTTCATAGTCCCTTGAACTCTGGAGAAGTCCAAGCCACTCTATTTATTTGAGATACTATCAGATATGACAAAAAATTATCAGTGTCACAGCTGAAAAATGGAACATAGAGGAATGCTGGCATTGACCTAACAATGACTCCCTAATTGAAATTCTGCCCCACTGGGGCCCACACTGTGGCATAGCAGGTTTAGCCACTTCCTGTGTCACCTGCCAGTTTTAGTCCCAGCCCTCCACTTCTGATCCAGCTCCCTGAAAATGCACATGCGAAAGCGGTGGAAGATGGCCCAGATGCTTGAATCCCTGCACCCACATGGGAGACCCAGATGAAGCTCCTGTCTTCAGTCTGGCGAAGCCCTGGCCATTGAGACCATTTAGGGAGTGAGCCAGCAGATGGAAGACTTCTCTCTCTGCCTTTGCCTCTGCTTCTCCTTCTCTGTAACTCTGCCTTTCAAACAAATAAGTAAATCTTTAAATATATATATATATATATATATATATATATATATATATATATATACTATCCTCTAGTACCTCAAAATAGTCATTGAAATTATTGTTCTCAATTACAGTGGACTCCTTGAGGACAATGATTGTGTCTTCTTCACTGTTACAGCCCCAGAATCTAGCCCGGTGGCTAACCTGAATGTTTTTGAGTGACTAAAAGAATGGATGAATAATGTGTCTACTAGATTTGAACTTAATTTAATTTGTTTTTTTTTTAAGATTTATTTATTTTATATGAAAGGCAGAGTTGACAGAAAGAGAGAGGAAGTGAGAGAATCTTCTGTATGCTGGCTCTGCCTTCCAGGCACATCGGCAGGAAGCTGCATCTGAAGTGGAATATCCAGGACTCGAAGTGGCACTTTCTAATATGGGATACGGGCATCCGAAGCAGTGGCTCAGCACACTGCACCAAAACACCCACCCTCGTTTTCCTTGTTATTTAATCTATTCATTTAATATTTTAGGTGTTTACTGTGCACTGACTACTGTTTATGTTATATGATCATTGCCTTCAAATCACAGCATAAGCTGCAGTAACTGCTGGCAAGGATGTGGGGAAAAAGCTGCCCTAATTTGCTGATGGTGGGGAGGCAAAGTAGTACAGCCATTGCAGAAGACAGTATGGAGATTCCTCAAAAATCTGAAAGTAGATCTACCATATGACCTAGCTATCCCACCTCTAAGAATTTACCCAAATGAAATTAAAGCAGCATATGAAGTAGTTATCTCTACCCCCATGTTTATCACAGCCCAATTCATGATAGCTGAGATATGGAATCAACTCAGATGTCCTTCAAATGATGACTGGATAAAGAAAATGTTTATATACACAAAGAAGTACCTCTCAGCTATAAAAAAGAATGAAATCCTATCTTTTGCAGCAAGATGGATGCAACTGGAAGCTATCATACTTTTAGTGCAATAAGCCAATCCCAAAAAGACAAAATGTCATATGTTTCCCCTGATCCATGGTAACCAAGAGAGTACAAAAAAATGTAACTTATATGAGTGAAATTGACATTTTGAGATTTGGTTATTTTTCTACCCTTTGTCTTTACTGTGGAGGAACAGTATTTGTGGTTTTTTTTTTTCTTCTTACTATGTGTTGAATTCTTTATTTAGTGTAGGATTAAGCTTGTGATTATGAAATAAACTGAAAGCATATTATTTGTAAAAATTAAAAGAATGAATTAGAAGGGAAGGCGGGGGTGGGGGGAGCATGGGCAGGAGGGAGGGTAGGGTGGGAAGTTTCACTATGCTCCTAAGTCTGTATATATGACATATATGAAATTTGTTCACCTTATATAAGTAAAACCTTATTATTATAAAAAAAATTTCAAACTTAGATGTTAACAAATCAGTAAGCAGGTCAGGTGTATTTGGAAAATTACTAAATGTTCAATATTTCTGGCATTATTTGAATTTTCTCTGTCTCCCTAAGCTTGTTGGTACCAAAGAGTCACTTAACAGTGATTTTAAAGTTCTGCTGCCTCTTTTTCCTTTGCATGTTAGGCCTCTATAATCTATAACTGATGGACCTCCATGGTTACTTAGTTCAGAGACCAGTCAAGTATTGTATGAATGTGTTTATAACAAATTCTGTTACAAACAAATCCTGTATTTGCTTTACTGGGCATTGGTGGCTGCTCTGCTGGGTCATTGGTGGCCTGTCAACACCTTTCTTAACACTACTTCATTCTTGCTCCAGCAGATACCATGCTGGCTGTTGCTACTCCTCCATTCTCCACAATTCTCTGTCAACTCTCACATTTCTTCCTGATGCAGAAAGCACAATTACTGTTTCTCCAGGCAGTATCAGAGATGCCTTAAACCCTTAAGATTTCACAATTTCTTCAAAAATTCAGGTGTTCCAGATTAAGAGAACAGTAGAAGAGATTATATATGTGCTAAATGTGGAATAGCTTCTCAACTTTGGTCATTAGGGTTTTGTTACTACATTAAGTCCATTTGTATTGTTCGTGTGCTCATTGACTCCTCAGATTCGTTATTTCCAAAATTTAACTCATCATTACCTTGCCAGTTAATCTATATCAGCTTTGAGAGTTGTTAATTGTATGTGATCCTAGGTTAGCATTATCTTAAAAGAAATGTATGTCTTCTGCTTAAGATGCCTATTAAGTTATTACACATGTCTGAACTTCAGCCCTGGATAAAGCCTTGATGTGGAATCAGTGTCCTCCTGAAGCATTGTGTGTGTGGAGAAGAGTAACAAGAGCTGGTTTTGTTGAGGTAGGCAGTGTCTGTATTGTGCCATCTAAGTTTGTAATCTCCTTTTTTTTTTTTTTTTTTTTTGGTTTGTTTGCTTTTTGTTTTTAGTGGGAGGTAAAATAGCAAGGTTTATTAGGGAAGGGACGGGACCTGGGAGAGAGTGCCCAGTCGCTCGGACTTGGGGTGGGGGAGCAGGTTACATGGTTGAGTAGAGAGATTACACCTGGGCAGGCCAGGCGGGTGGCTCAGCAGAGAGGCAGAGGGCTGAGCACGCAGTCTGGTTGAGGCTGGGGGTTTTTAAGGAGATGGGTCTTGCTTCCCTACCTCTGCTCCTCTTGGAACAAAGGGCTTTTTGGATGTAAATAGAAAAACTTCTCCCTTGAAGGTCTAAAACAAAGGACTTTATGGATGCAAATGTTATCAGACAGGAGGAAGGGAGCAGGGTGTTTGAGATGCAGATACTAGGCTGCACCTGGGATATTGTTGAAGATTGTCAGGCAGAAGGGGTGGGGACCACCACCTGGAGGGTTATAAGGTAGAAGGGGGCAGGGCAGGGCAGGATGTGAATACCAGGCTGCCCCTGAAACATCTTCGGGATGACCTTGAGATGCAGCATATGCTGGACATAGATTGTCTTCTCTTTAGGCCTGTTACACACACATAAGCTCATAACTGACTTCCTACCTAACATTCCCCCCTCAAGAGGTAATACCCAAAATTCTTCTTTGGAGTTATGGATGGAGTTCCGTTTTCTGTAACTTCTTCAAAGCTGGCATGTGGGAGCCGAGGGGGATTTGGGTATTTCCTCTTGCTACCTGTCTTATGGTGTGCAACAGTGGCCTTGGAAAGACTGTCCTGCTCGGTCCAGAGGGCTGCCCAGGTCATCCATTGGAATGGGCTGGAAGCCTTGTCTGGTGACCATTTGGAGTTCGACAGCTTTTAGTCTGTTAGAGACAAAATGAACAAGGGCATTAAAAACACTCGGTGCAAAGAGAAGCATTAAGATTACAGAAGTTATTGGGTCAAGGAGAGGAAATAGCCAGGATTTCCATGACCCAGATGTCAGGCCAGAAGTCCCAGACCTGCTTGGCCTGGTCCTGGAGATGCTCAGCTTTGTCCAGGAAAAGTACAAATTTGGATTTGTACCTGTCCAGTCTGATTGACCCAGAGACAACATTTTTCCTGGAACATGGCACAGATACCTCTCGGAAAAGCAGTTAGCATGTCCGATATTTTTTTCTTTCATAACCTTGTGACTTCCGCACACCCTCTTTAACTTACTTAAAACATTGGCTCACTAGGCTAATCCTCCACCTGTGGCACCGGCACACTGGGTTCTAGTCCCGGTCGGCGTGCCGGATTCTGTCCCGGTTGCCCCTCTTCCAGGCCAGCTCTCTGCTGTGGCCCGGGAGTGCAGTGGAGGATGGCCCAAGTCCTTGGGCCCTGCACCCCATGGGAGACCAGGAGAAGCACCTGGGTCCTGCCTTCGGATCAGTGTGGTGCGCCTGCCACAGTGCGCTGGCCGCGGCGGCCATTGGGGGTGAACCAACGGCAAAAGGAAGACCTTTCTCTCTGTCTCTCTCTCTCATACTGTCCACTCTGCATGCCAAAAACAAAAACAAAACAAAAACAAACAAACAAAAAAACTAAGTTTGTATTCTTAAAGTCACTGAGAACTATTGAAGCAGGGAAATAACTCTTCAAAATTTAATATTAGATCCTTTTGGAAGGATTTAGGTAGGATTTGTTGGAAAGAACTAGAAGCAAAGAGTATAGTAGTTGAGATAATGAGAATTTGTAGAGATCTATTAGGTAAATAAGAGTTATAATTTACTCACAGAGTTTGGTTTTAATCCAACAAAGGAAGAAAGGAAAATTAAAAGTTTATGTTGACATCCATTTTTCTGGCACCATAGCCAAATCAATATAGTAATTTTAAAGGCCTTGGCTGCATAGGCAGAATATATAACTTTAGAATTTACTAGCTGTATGATCTTGGGAAAGTTGGTTAAGCTTGTTCTTCATTATAAAACAAGTGTTTAGGAGCCATGGCACAGCGGGTTTGAGTCCCACCTATTCTACTTCCATTCTAGCTCTCCACTGATGTGCCTGTGCCTGGGAAAGCAATAAAAAATGGCCTAGTTTCTTGGGCCTTTGCACCTATGTGGGAAACCTGGATGTAATCCTAGACTCCTGGCTCAGCCTTGGACCATTGTGGCCATTTGGGGAGTGAACCAGCAGATGGAAAATCTCTTTCTCTCCTTCTCTTCCTCTTTCTCAGTAACTATGCCTTTCAAATGAATAGAATAAAAAAAAGCAATTAATTCATAGGACTTTTGTGAATATTGAGTTAATATTTGTGCTTTGAAGAATGTCTGACATAATAATCATTCTGTTAGTATTAGTTATGGTTTTAATTTTTAATATCAAAATATGTATTTATTATTTTAAAATATTAATACGCTAATAATGGTGCCTTAATTTAGAATAGGAAATAGAAGAGGCAACACAAGTTTAGAAGCCAAGATGGCGTTTTAAATTCAGACTTAGTGAGTCTGAAATGTCAGTGATGGCAGCACATAGCATGAAAATATGTCTGGGACTCCTGTGAGGCTCTGGCTGGAAGAAAGTTAGTGGCTAAGATCATCTTCTTCTTTTTTTTTTTTTTTTTTTTTTTTTTAGTTTTTGACAGGCAGAGTGGACAGTGAGAGAGAGAGAGACAGAGAGAAAGTTTTTCCTTTTTGCCATTGGTTCACCCTTCAATGGCCACCGTGGCTGGCGCGCTGTGGCCGGCGCACCGCGCTGATCCGATGGCAGGAGCCAGGTGCTTCTCCTGGTCTCCCATGGGGTGCAGGGCCCAAGCACTTGGGCCATCCTCCACTGCACTCCCTGGCCACAGAAGAGAGCTGGTCTGGAGAGGGGCAACCGGGACAGGATTGGCACCCCAACCGGGACTAGAACCTGGTATGCCAGCACCGTAAGGCGGAGGATTAGCCTATTGAGCCGCGGCACCGGCTAAGATCATCTTCTAAAAGGGCTGAGTACTAAGCAGAAACAGGTGAATTCAGGAGCATATTACATGAGAATGCAGTGATAAGATATATAACCTATAATCTTTTTTTTTTTTTCAAGAAATTATAGAGAAGGCCAACGGGCATGACAATAACCAAAGAGATTTTTTTTTTTTTTTTTTTTGGACAGGCAGAGTGGACACTGAGAGAGACAGAGGGAAAGGTCTTCCTTTACCGTTGGTTCACCCTCCAATGGCTGCTGCAGCTGGCACACCGCACTGATCCGAAGCCAGGAGTCAGGTGCTTCTCCTGGTCTCCCATGCGGGTGCAGGGCCCAAGCACTTGGGCCATCCTCCACTGCATTCCTGGGCCACAGCAGAGAGCTGGACAGGAAGAGGAGCGACTGGGACAGAATCCAGCATCCCGACTGGGACTAGATCCCAGTGTGCTGGCACCACAGGTGGAGGATTAGCCTATTGAGCCATGGCACCAACCCAAAGAGATTTTTTTTAAAGATTTATTTTATTTATTTGAAAGAGAGAGTTACAGAGGTAGAGACAGAGAGAGAGGTCTTCCACCCACTGGTTCACTCCCTAGATGGCCACAACGGCCGCAGCTGTGCCGATCCGAAGCCAGGAGCCAGGAGTTTCTCCCAGGTCTCCCACACAGGTGCAGGGGCCCAAGGACTTGGGTCATCCTCTACTGCTATCCCAGACCATAGCAGAGAGCTGGATCGGAAGAGGAGCAGCCGGGACTTGATCAGTGCCCATATGGGATGCTGGCACTTCAGTCCAGGGCATTAATCTGCTGTGCCACATCGCTGTCCCAAAGAGGTTTTTTTTTTTAAAGATTTAATTCAAGTAGGATGATTTAATATTTATAAACTGAGTATAAACCCAGAAAGCGTGGGGTATGGAAAACTAAATAGAAATATTAATGAAAACTACTAAATATTAATTCATTATAGAAAGACATTTATTTTGTGTCAATTGCTTTCTAAGCACTTACATGCATTATCTTTCCGGAACCCTAGAACTAGACAAGATGGGTACTGGATGGAAAAATCAGAGATTTGAAAGTCTCTGCAGGAGCACATGACCTTCAACTCAGTGCTGACTGGTGCTCAAGTTCATCATTTTAAGCTCTGTATTATTTTGCCTCTCATAATGGATAAGGATTCTGAAAAAATTAGTAAGCATTAGAATTAAGAACATAAATAGAATAATCAAGAGTTGAGACGATGGTTTAAGAACTTTAGGTCTGATTAAATACTTAATGTGTAAGAAGATTTAGAAAATAGATTTCTCATAGCTCTGGCCTTCTGAGAATAGAAATGTTATTATTTATATTAAAAGCCTGAATTCAAATATTCATTTGTCAAATACCAATCATCAAACAAATTTAATTAATTTTACTGCTTTTCCAGGTACCTAAATGTGTTGGTTCTTTTAAGAAAGTGCTAAGATTCCTTTGGCAACAAAGACTTGAAAGTGAAACTTAAAATTAATAATCCTAGATGTGAGTCCATTTATCCACCCTGATTTTAGACAGGAAATACAGTAAGATTTACTGGTGTCTGTATTCTTTCCACAGTGTGGTTAATGGTGTAATCATTAGCAGAAATCTTACAGCAATGTTGGTGGGCTTTACAATCCTGTGCACTTATCTTTCCCCCTCTATTTTTTAGCTATGCAGTATTTGCTTGGAAAAAAAAAAAACTCTATTGATTCATACTGGGCTTATAAAACAAAATGTGAGTTTCTACTTTTTATAGGCAAATGAAATAGAATGATTATAAACAATGGACTTGCCAACGTGATACTGCTAATCAGCTTGTTTAAACAAAACCCAGCTCATGTGCCAAATACCTGCCATCTCATGAAGCAACAGTTTATGTTCTTTGTATGTGGCCAGATTGTATTCCCCAGAGACCTGATGCTATGAGGCTGGAATTCAATTTGTATGTGGTTAGGAATGATATTAATTCCTAGACATGCTGCCAGAACATATCTTTCCAAACAGGTGGGAAAATGAGGTGGGGTGGAAAAACTCTACAATGACACTGCAGAGATGCATAAATATATTTATACTTATAATATCCCTTCAAAAATATTCTCCACCTTTTTTTCAATTACTCAACTGAATCACAAGGTTGGGAAATTCTGATTACCTACTTTGTGTTTTCTTTGGCTTAACACAATACAAAGGATATACAAGAAGTCTTATAAGTTCATGGAAATGAGTATTATGAGGAAACTATGCATGGATTTCAAAAAAGTTTGCACCAAAATAAATTCCTCTCCTAATTCCACTTCCACTTTTATTAAATACTCTTATAATTTGCTGTTTGCAAATATTATTTTGTTTTATTACAAAATTTTTATGTGTATTTCCTGAATCCATTCTTGGTTTAGTCTTTTTTTTTTCTTTCCTCTTCTTTCAAAAAGACATTTGTCATTTAAAGAATCTTGTGGCACACAAAATTTCTCTTGGAAATGTTGCAGAAATAAATTATTTCTCTGCTCTTATATATAGCACTGAACTGTTTCTTAAGTGGAATGGAGATAAATACCTTACCAAATGTCTGGGATGTTGGCATCGGTGCAGATTAGGTCACTCTAGAAAACTTTGCTTAGATAAGACCATACAACTATTTCTGTTTATCCCTTTTAAAGTTATTGCTATTCGGTTAAATTCTGGAATTTTATTGAATATTTATTTTCCTGACCATTTTGTTTCATGGCAGCTGCTAAGCAAAAGAATATATCCTGTGACTATTTTACATTTTGTATTGTTTAAAGCATATGGGGTCTCAGTAAAGTTTGCTTGTGTCAAGCATTTCATGCTATTTAATTGCTAGTAAGGTTAAAAATCTTGTATAATATAAGTCTCATTAGAAAAATTCTGAACTATTTCCAGTTGAGTCTGTATTCTGATTCATGGAGTATCTCTGTAGAAACCTTGGAAAAGGTGACACAGTGGAAGAAAAAATGCTTAACTTTCTGGAGAGACATCATGGAAATAAACTGCTAATGCCGTCCTTCAGTCAGATCAACATCTAACTCTACTTACACCCAGCTGTCTCTTTTCTACTTGAATCTATTTCACCTTTCTATGACCCTATCTTGGCTTAGTGAGACCAGAGGGAAATCTCCACCTGCCCTTAACATAAACATTGCATATGTCTTTTTAATAAAGAAGTTAATGAGATGTTGCTTGCTAAACGTTAACCTCAGTTAACTTCTATAGTGTTCTTGTTCATTAAACTGAAATCTTTCTGACCAGCAGACTTTGTTTGGACCTAGATCTGATAGCCTGGTCTCTGTGACTAACTTGTTATTACCTCACATGAAGCACCGGAGTCTGAAAGACCTATGAAAAGAATAATTCAGCTTGCCCCGTGTGTTTCTTTAAAGACAAGGACATGATAATACAGTCTTTAGATTACTATTTTTAATTAAAATTTTTAATCTCTTATCTGCTGATTCACTTTCCAAATGCCTTCAGTAGTGAGGGTGGCACCAGGCGAAAGCTATAGGCTGGGAGTTCAGTCTGGGTGTCCCACATTGGTAGCAGTGACCCAACTACTTGAGCCATCACGTGTGCCCGCCAGAGTATACATTAGCAAGAAGCTGGAATCAGGTCCATAGCTGGGGCTCAATCTTAGGCACTCTGAAGGGGAAGTGGGCTTCTCAAGTGCTGTCTTAACTTCTATAAAAAATGATCCCCTCAGCCTGTAGATTATTAAAATGGCATTGGTAATCAGCATGTCATTCATCCTTCTGTGTAGAATAATAGCATCTTTCTTGTAACCAAGAATGAAAATATTAAGAAATATGATAGGGCTTAAATTAAACTCTGAGAAAATGAGGTGTATGAACAATATTGAAATGACTAGAAATTTATGGAAAAAAGTGTTATAGATATCTGGAATTAGCTCTCATCTCTGCCCCATTCTTCTCTGTTCTCTTATTCTCTTCAGGTCTCAGATACCTTTGGAGAGACTATTAATTATCTGTTGCAGCTCTTTAATTCTCTGTTTCCTCTCATGCACAAATAATCTTGGCCTGTCCTTACCATGCATAAAAATAATCTGTTGCTGTTTTATTTATTCCAGAGAAGTGTCGTTGCTCTCTAATCTGGAACTGGGTAAACTAATCAAAGAAAGTTTGTTACTAGAGAAGAGTTTAACATCTCTTTTCTTTTTCTTCTGCAAATTTCTCTAATTTGACAGCGTTTTAATGAACATACTCCTTTTTTTTGTTATCTGCACAAAGAGGCTTTTCTGGATTTAACGTAGTATTTTACTGGACTGGTTGCATTTATATGTGGCAGCTTTTGGTGCCCGAAGAATGTCATGGACCAGCATGGATCTGGCTCCCACTTGCCTGGGCAGATCCTAACTCTTCCTCTTAGGATTATGTGGCCTTTTGTCCAAAACCTTGACGTTGAGTAACCTTTCTTACTATAGGGACTAAATAAGTTTAAAGACATGAATCCTGTAAGCAATGTCTGGAACATGGTAAGCAATCATCAAGTGTCATCTTTTCAGTGACAGTGATAGTGAGCAGTTATTTCTGGTGTTTTTAACCAGAATATCCTTTATGACTGGCTTATCTACACATTCAGATTTCATTATCTTTCATATTTATATGAAATATAATTTTTTAACTATTTTGGAATAGTTTATATTTCCAAACCAGAAACTGTAAAGTAGTATAAAGTGTTACCATGCATCCCATCCCCAGCTTCCCCATTAGCTTCCACTATTTTTAAAAATAATCCCTCTCTCTCTGTCTCTCTCTCCTTCCCCCACCACAACCATCTTGAAGTTTTGGTTCTGATAATGAGAAATAAAGCTATAAAGTACAATATAATGTGATAAGGATATTGAAATATTGAAAATTCAACACGAGTACAATAACACAACGTGGCAAAGTAAAGCAAAAGGCTAGGGACTGGGACAGAGAAGAGTAGCTGAGGTCCCTCATGTGCACATTTTCCAAATTTAAATGGTATTCTGCTCATATTTTGGTGTGTTTTGAGATAGTGAATTGTGAAGATATTTCACAAAGATCAGGGAAAATGGTCTTAAAGCCAATTTATATTGGTGCAAGAAATTTTCAAAACCATGCATACGTATTTTTTTCAGTATACATTTTCCAAGAACTTTTTGAAGCCTCTTCTGTGTGTTTGCTTAAACATAATTACAGTGGATCCACAGAATATGCTACATAAGTCATAGATTCAGGGCCTTCCTTTCTTCCAGCCCTTTCTCCCACTCCTCCCCTCTCAGCAAGGATATTTCCCTACACACATGTCATTTTACACAGTCTCACCTGTGCTTTTCTACTTTTGAAACCATCTAGACCATCTTCAGTTGACAGCATGCAGTCCACGCCATCATAAATATAGATTAAGACCAATTAAGAACTAAGTGGGGAACAAAGAAAGAAGAAAATGTTAATAATTATTTTAAGCATTTGTTAGCTAAAAAAAAAAAAATAAAAGAGTGATGGGATGGCATTGAAAAGCCATGTGGAAGGCAGTATTCATCTTTTTTTTTTTTTTTGTCCTCATGGATATGTAGAATTTTGCTATAGACTGAGAAAGAGAACATTAATAGAAAGGAAGAAAAGACTTTGAGTCCTGTGTGAAAGAGCAGGTGGATAGCGGAAACCTGGAGGAGATGGAAATACATGGAATTAAGAATGAGGATGGGTAGATAGCCAGAGTCCAGGTAGTAGAAGATAAGGCTTGAAAGGCCTACTGGATGGTGATTCATGTGCCGTGGGACATGAGGAGGAACATACCAATGAGGATGAAGGCAGATGAAAGGTGAAGAATTTAAGCAAACTTACGTATAGTGGTCTGCATCTTCTCAGAACTATTAACTGTTGAAAATGAGAAATGCAGGGTTGGCAGTGGACACTTAGGAAGGCTAGAGAGTTCTGGAAGAGCTATCATAGGACATTGGCTGTCAGCTAAATATTAAGGAATGCAGGATTAAATTGAAAACGTACTTGAGATTAGATTCTTACAGAGATGATGCAAGTTGCCTTTAAGGAACCTTATATTTTGTTCATTTTTAAGAACAAGATGTGATGCTGTGCAGTTGCGTTTTATGGTTAGTTTCATGATAGATATAGCAGATAATGGGCATAATTATATGTCAGAGTTATTGTTGGCAAAAGATCAAACATTCCTGAAATTGCAGAAGCAGTTTTCCTTTCTTCAAGACTTTAATTATAATAAAATGGATAAATATAGTTGCCAAAACAGTCTAAGGTGATATCAACTCTGACTATTCCAGATCAAACTATATCTGCAGATGTAGCACACATTTTGAGAGGTTTTAATCAATTATAATTCATTCAGTTTTATAAAATGTTGAGATACATGGTTTTGCATTAAAGGAGTTGTCAGTGATGAATGACTAAGCATACAGGATTAAATTGTCATTTTAACCATTTTAGATGTGATGATAGACACAATATATCCACTTTTTGTGTTACTGCAGAGCACAGAGCTATAGGCTTTATAGCTTTAAGCTCTGTTGAAGGCTCAAGTAGAAACTGGCAATGACAATTAAAGCATGCTGCACACAGGAATGGGAAGAATAAGAACATTAACAGTATTGTCTTAAAAAGAAGAGAGAGAAAATATAACATCTTCTTTGCCTATGTTACTAATCACATTAAAAAGATAATACTAACAACTGCTGAAACAAACTGGTCCCAACATCTGTAATTATCTAATCAACTAGAAGTTTGTTTATTATTCATGAAACAGCCTCGAGCAATTCCAGATTAGTGGAACGAAGTGGAAAGTCTGCTCCAGTTAGTCTCTCAAGGCCCCAGGGAAATAGAATCTTTATCAGCTTTATCATACAGCTTTCAATGTTGTGTAGTTGTCTCCTTCCCATGAGGGAATATAAAATATAGCAGACATAGACATATGGGGAGCTGGATGGGCTAGCCTGAAAGTATTACTTAAATATTGCTTATGCAAATGTTCCATTACCTGGAACTATGTCACATAGCCAAATCTAATTATAAAAAACTGGAAATGAAATCTAGTTCTGTGCCCAGAAAAGAGAAAAAGTGGTTTGGATCAACTCTGTCCATAATTGATACTGTACTGACCACTGAGTAAGAGGTGTGGCAATAGCAACCAATATATTAATGGCAAAAGGAAAGCCACTTTCTGTGTAACCACAATTCCTACCTAACAGTTGGGAATACTTCGTTGGTTTCCTTCTGGTTAGTTCTTGCTTGAATATGACTTTAAAATTAAGAAATATGCAATTAACTTAATTTTCACAACATTTGAGATTATTAAGTATAATCAAAATTCAGTGCCTGTACTATGAATGACCCTGAGTATGATTATGAAGCAACATGGAAAATTCTTGTGATTACTTTGGGACATAAAATTTTAGCCTCATTGTGCTTGGCAAAAGTGAAAGCAATGTATACATTTTGGCTAAGAAGCATGAATATATTGATTGCTTGAGGTAGTGATTTTTTTGCATGTGTAGTTTCATTAAAACATTTATATTACTGTTGCAATGATTATGCAATAAATAAAACCTTGCTTTCTAAATGAGTACAAGATTCTCAAATGTGGTTAAATGCATATGTTAATGTATGGTAGCTTATATGTTATCTTTATATGACTATAGAATGTTAAAAAGGCAGATTTTACTTCCCTTACAATCTTGAATTAATTCAAATGTAGGCTCTCTTAAGAAAGAATATCCTTGGCCAGCACCGCGCCTCAATAGGCTAATCCTCCAACTGCAGTGCCGGCACACCGGGTTCTAGTCCCGGTCGGGGTGCTGGATTCTGTCCTGGTCGCTCCTCTTCCAGTCCAGCTCTCTGCTGTGGCCCGGGAGTGCAGTGGAGGATGGTCCAAGTCCTTGGGCCCTGCACCCACATGGGAGACCAGGATAAGCACCTGGCTCCTGGCTTCGGATCAGCGCAGTGTGCCTGCTGCAGCGCGCTGGCCGCAGCAGACATTGAGGGGTGAACCAACGGCAAAGGAAGACCTTTCTCTCTGTCTCTCTCTCTCATTGTCCACTCTTTCTGTCAAAAAAAAAAAAAAAAAAAGAATACCCTGATGTGTTCTTTAAAAAAAAAATTGTGATTATTATTGGCCTTTGTGGACTATACTTCATTTTAAGCAACTAATGTTTATTTTTCTCATATTTGAAAGTTATTCTGGCCAGTGCCGTGGTTCACTTGGCTAATCCTCCGCCTGCAGTACCAGCACCCTGGATTCTAGTCCCTGTTGGGGTGCTGGATTCTGTCTCAGTTTCTCCTCTTCCAGTCCAGCTCTCTACTGTGGCCCAGGAAGGCAGTGGAGGATGGCCCAAGTCCTTGGGCCCTGCACCCGCATGGCAGACCAGGAGGAAGCACCTGGCTCCTGTCTTCAGATCAGATCCGCGCGGCATGCCGGCAACAGGGGCCATTTGGGGGGTGAAACAATGGAAGGAAGACCTTTCTCTCTCTCTCTCTCACTGCCTAACTCTGCCTGTCCAAAAAAAAAAAAAAAAAACAGTTATTCTTACTAGTATGACAAACTTGTTTATTTTGGTAATCAATCCCAAATGTAAAGTAGCTGAAGGGTCAGTCCTTATAAATAGTATTCACTTACAACCACAAACAAGAAATTTTTTTTTAAAAAAGAAGTTGTGAAAACAGTATAACCTGGAGTGGAATCAGCTAAGATGTTAAAACTGATGCTGGAAAAATTATGTACACAGAAGAGAAAGGATTACTTGTACAAATTTACAAAGTTTGTGAAAATAAAGTGATGTTTAGTTATTCATCATTAGGAGTTTTGTGAAATGCATTTGAGTCTATTGTATTGTTGATCCAGTACTGTCAATGGTAAATTTCATTGACTTTTATGGCCCTAACCATTGTCAGTTCTAAGAATTTTAGTCATAAATAAAAAGTAGAAAAACCCGAGTTACCCTACCATTTAGTAGTTCTATATATTAATGGTAGTCAGATTTTATTATGTATTTTTTTCAACTCAAGAATGAGATTGAAAAAAATTAAACAGGAAGAACAACATTTAAGCACTATTTCCAAAAATACAGTTATTTTGGAATCAACTCGGCTTCAGGAGTGACATTATTTCTTAATGGGTACAATCTCAACTTACAAGCAAAAAAAGTACTTACATGTGAAATTTTTACAGCAGTAAAGTAATTTTCAACAATGTCTTACACTGTTTGAATCAAATCTATTTACTTTTCTCTTACTGTATAACAAATTATCAGAAGTGTGGCGACTTCAATGAATCCTATTAGCTCACAGCTCTATAGGCTGAAATCAAGGCTCTGGGGGAAATGTCTCTTCCAAGTTCATTCTTGTTGGCAGAATTCAGTTTCCTTTCACTTGTAGAGCAGAAGATGAAGTTTTCTCTTGCTAGCTGTGGGACAGAGGTAACTCTCAGCATCTAAAATATATCCTCCTTTCTTCCACATTTGTCTCTTTATCTTTAAGCCAGAGAGGTGTATCATATTCTTCTCATAGTTAGAATCTCTGATTTCCACCATCTCCCCAACTCTAGACCAAGATTAAAGGGCTGCTCATGTGAGAGTAAAAATCCATTTTATGGGTACTAATCCTAGAATTCTGCTTACCACACACAAGTAATGTCAAGGTACTTCCAAGCCATCAATAGGCTCAATTAATATTATATTCTTGTAGATTGATTTAAATATTTGTCAATATCTTCTTGTGTGAAAAAAACATTTTCAAACATGAAGTGTGAAAGCCAATCCCAGGCCAGAATGAAATTAACATTTGATTTGGATAGAAAAGAATAATATATTTGAACCCTAATAAATTAAAATATATTTTTAGGGGCTGGAATCCCATATGGGTGCTTTGTTTGATTCCCGGCTGCTCCACTTCTGATCCAGCTCTCTGCTATGGCCTGGGAGAGCAGTGGAGAATGGCCCAAGTCCTTGTGTTCTTGCATCCATATGGGAGACCCAAAAAAAGCGCCATTCTCCTCCTGGCTTTGGATCAGTGCAGCTCGAGCCATCGTGGCCATTTGGGGAGTGAACCAGAAGATGGAAAATGTTTTCCCCTCTCTGCCTCTCTGTAACTCTGCCTTTCAAATAAATAAGTAAATCTTTGAAAGTGTATGTGTTTGTGTGTGTGTGTATTTGTAAAAACTCAAAGGATTTCATTCTTAGCCTGACTTACAAAAAATAAACTCTATAATTATTATTACTACTTGAATTTCATCAATAACTTTTAAAAGATGTGCATTAGCCTAGTGCTTAAGACACCTTGGTCCTACATAAGAGGACATGGGTTTGATACCTGACTCCAGCTTTCTGCTATGGAAATGAGTGGTGATGACTCAAATTGTTGAGTTTCTGACAACTACAGGGGATACTTGGATTCTATTTTCAGCTGCTTTCTCTAACACTTGCCAGTTACTAGCCATTGCCAGCATTGTGTAACAAGCGAGTGGATGGAAACTCACTTTCTCTGTCCCTTTGCCAGTCAAATTAATTATTAAATTGTTTGTCTTTTGTCACCTACAGAATATCTTTATTTTTTCCCTCTTGATGCACAAAACAAATATTTACTCTCTCTCTATAGGGAAATTTTGCCATCTTTCCACACCAACCCAGCCCTTATGTTTGAGTTATACAAATTTCTATGGGGCTGTGACACTGATATTGTATATAAGCAAGTGTTAAAAGCATCATGGAGAGGGACAGCATTGTGGTGCAGTGAGCTAAGCTGCTGTTTCCAACACTGCCAGTTTGAATCCCAGGTATTCCACATCTGCTCCAACTTCCTGTGGAAGACAACACAAGGTGTCCCAAGTACTTGGGCCCCTGATACCCATCTGAGAGACCAGGCTGGAATTCCTGCCTCCTGGCTTTAGCTTGGTCCAGACCTGGGTTGTGGCCATTTGGGGAGGGAACCAGCAGATAGAAGTTCTCTCTCTCTTTCTGTCACTCTGCCTTTCAAATAAATAAATTAGTGGAAGAATGGAATTAAAAGATAATGCAAAATTTCCATGAATCTTTTGATGACCTCTCATATATTTTGGTGTTTGTTTCTGTGTAAAATCAGATACAAAGTTGGGTACATAGCACCCTCCACAAGAATGTCCCTGCCATTCTCTTTGACTACTCTTTATCTATGCATCTTTAGAACTCAGTTTAATTAAACTTAGCTACAAACGTAATGCTCTAGAAATTCATCACATATAGAATTTTCTATTCATTTCACTGTAATAGTCTTTACATTGTTTGATGGTGCATTTATGTGCTATATAATAGTAAATGTATATACGCATATGTATAGGTCATCTGTAGGCCTGTAGGGTGAAATAAAGAGTTTATTAATGAGAGTTTTAAGGGGTTGAAAACAGAAGTTGTGGAGTAAATGTGCTGCTGTTCTATCTTCTGAAATCATCAGACTAATCACTTCCCTAAGATAAAAGAGCATCGTATCAAGAGACAGGTGTCCTTCTTTAAAATAAACCAAGCTCCCTTTGTGCATTTGCAGTTCTGACCTCCATGTTGAGAAGGGAGTGCTTCATGATTTCCCAGACAGCTTTAGTTATTCACATGATTTCAACTTACAAACACTGAAAAATTCATATCTATTCTTAAGGTTTTCCAAACTCTGTAATTTCACATTCTAAACAGATATACAACAGGACTGTCAAACGTTACATGACCTAACCAAACTCATTTTTTCACTAACTTCCAGAGTGAAACAACATCAGCCAAATGATCGCACCCTTCTATGTGAATTTTCCCTTTTGGAATGACTTTTTTCTCTTCCCAATATCCTCAACTTCTCCATTTATTCCCATTCACTAATTCAATAAATACTTAGCGAGTAGCATGTGCCAACCACTGAGTTAGTAATTCTGGAAAACATAGGGTGAACAAAAAGGATTAGTTCCTCCTCTCATGGTTTATGTTCTAGTTTTGGAGGTAGAACAAAAGTACAATGGGATCAAGTAAAATAAATAAATATGTAAAATATCTGTAATTTATGGTTCATGACACTCATTCAAAACTGTGAGTTCCCATCTCTGAACCAGGTGCTGTTCTAAATATCTTAGATATGACTGTGAGTGAAATAAGGCAAAAATTCTTTTCCTCATGAAACTTACATTCTAGTGGAAGAAACAAGCAAAGAATTGGAAGACATAAGTTCTCCCTTATAGCAAACACGTAGAGAATCTTTTCCTGTGGTGAACATGCAAGCTGAGATCCAAATGAGAAGAGTTACTCATGCAAAGAGTAGAAAGAAGCAACTCCCCCCCCCCAAAAAAAAAGAGGAAATAATGTGTGCAAAGATCCTGACGCAAGGCCAATTTTATTAACTGCTGTATCTACAGAACCTCATAAATATTTGTTAAATTTGCTTAGCATTTTTTAATTTCTTTGGCATATAGCATACTGTCTAAGAAAAAGTGTCACAAGATAAAAAGTGAAAGATCATTCAAGGTGTTGCATATTTCAAAAGGAAGTTAAAACTATTCTATATATAAAGACAAGTCATTAAATAATCTTAAGGAAGAGATAATATCAAGACTTATGCTTTAAGACCACATTGTTGTCTTACCACATGATCCAGTCCTTTTCCTAGCGGACTAGCCAAACTGTGCCTTTTCCATTGCCTAAACAGTCCACACCCATCAGCATTCTGTGCCAGCACATACATGTATGTATATATTCTCTGTAGCTGAAAGATTCCCACAGCCCTACCCCCCTTCTTACAGTCTTCCACCAACACCCTTCAACTTTCAGCTCCATTAATCTCCTAACCTATGTATTAGCTCCTTCTCTCACAGTTTAGAGTTTTATAGCTATGTTCCATTTTAGTCCACATTCCGTTTGTATTTCTCTCCAACGACTTGAATATGAGCTTTCTGAACACAGACCCTAAGTATTGTTACACACTCTACCTTTTGCACTGTGTCTGGAACATAGTAGATATTCAGAAAATGTTGAATGAATAAAGAAAATCATGGAAGATTGCCTTCCCGATATCAGATTAACTTATTATTACATTTAATAGTAACCATGATTGCCAGAAGGCTCTCTAGTGGATTTACAAAAATTAATCACTTTCATTGTTGTCAGCACAATAACTTGGATTAATATTTTTGGCTAGAAAAAGATTTAAGAGTTTATATACCAATTACTATTTCCAATTCAGATTATTTTAAAAGAAATTTTAGATCAGTCCTCTACTTGTGCTGTAAATGAGATACTTCATAAAAGGTAATGGCTGTAGTGATAGATATGATATGACTGTTTAAAAATAAAAACATTAGGAAAATGGGTGAAATTATCCAATTAAATTTTCTATTAAACTGAGAGTTCTAAAAATCAACTTCTTGTGAGTTCTTCTAGTGCCCATATTATCCTCATATAATATTGGTTCCTGCCTTTATCTCTAAAAATCTTGTATATTTCCAGCACTTTATGATGTTTAAAAGTAGAAGGGACTAAATAATGTTAGATAATTGAAGAAAAAAATGGATGAATCACTCTTAAATATTTAAAAACTCATGCAGTTTTCTCTTCACTTATCAGTTATGTTTACTATAAAGTAACTTCAACATTCATATTAATAACAATGTTCTGATCACATAATTTATTGTTCTCAGTTCATACATTCCTGTATCATACTGTCACTCACCCATTATATAATTCCTTATATAATTTAAAGTGCCTCATCTTCAATAATACTCAAATTTATAAAACAACTCCTGTATTTTCAATTTCCCCCTGTTGTTTGTTGTTAACTGATTGCCTTTGGCATTTGGGCCTCCATTTTTCCCCCTACTGTGTCTTGCCTTCAACCCAATTCCTATCTAACTTGCTTTCTTATTTTAGCCACAATGATTAGTCAGTCATTTTAGCAGTGTGCTCCTCTAGCACACCAGGTGTCCTTCATCATGCATTTCTATCTTGGCAGTCTATGTATAATCACTAATCTATTTTAATCACTTTGATCTTTAAATTGTGTGCTAGACAATGCCCTAATTATCATGGGCTTTGACTCTTAAAATTATCTATCATTGAGGGCATATACAAACTCACCATTACTATGAATCAATAACTTACCTGCCTGCTATTTATTTCATAATACTCCAGTATTCTAATTCCTTTAGACCTGAGCATAAAAATAAATTCTAGGGTACCAAATATTTCATACGACTTTATTTCTGAATTTATATGGGTAGTAATCACATCGTTTCCAATTGTGAATATTTCAAAACTTCAATTAGTGATTCATAGACTTAGATAAATTATAATTTTCTATTTAGTAAGGATGAAATTAGAGTAAATTAGTATTCTCCTCAAGTTCAATTAAGTAACTTTGTGTCTGTAGCAGTTGCCACAATCCCAACTGTGATGAGGTAGCTGATAGGGTCTTTGGATTCCTAACATTGAGGACTCTGATGACAAATTTTCTGAAGGCACAGGTGACACAAATTAGGAACTTTGAATTATCCTCCATGAGGGGCAGGTAGATAGTTTAAGCTTGAAACTACTGTCGTGGTTGTAAATCAGGAAATCTACAGGTCTTAACAATAGCAGCTAGGAATATGATCACTTCACTAGTAAATCCAGGTCGTGACATCTCACCAGCAAACTCGAAGTGTTGGTTTGTTTTTCATGTAAGCTGCTTCATTAATTGTGATTTTCATAATTTGACCATTTGACAAATACACAAATTTTGTAGGATAGCTTTCATTCAGTTTTTCCTTTTAAGCTGGTTAGAAGGGGTGGATCAAACCATGTTTTGTACATTATTTTTCCATTTTTATTTCCTTATAGACTACTTAGATAGGAGTCGAATCTAATCTGAGCTATTGCATATAAGTCTAAGTGAATATATTTCTCATGATCCCTGGCATTTTCTCTATTAGGTGCTATGTACTCATTACAAGTTTTTTTTTTTTTTTAATTATTTATTTATTTGAAAGGGAGACTTACAGAGAGGCAGAGGCAAAGAAAGAGATCTTTTATCTGCTGGTTCACTCCCTAGATGGCAGCAACAGCTAGAGCTGTGCCGATCAGAAGCTAGGAGCCAGGAGCTTCTTCCAGGTCTCTCATGTGGGTTCAGGGGCCCAAGGACTTGGGCCATCTTCTACTGCTTTCCCAGGACATAGAAGAGAGATATGAAAGTGGAGTAGCTGGGACACGAACCCATGCCCATATGGGATGCTGGCACTAATGCACAGTGACCTTAATAGTTACAGTTTAAATTGTATTCTTCACAAACAAATGCAATTGGTAAAGCTTGTCAGCTGATATTTTTATATGGTATGCTAGATTCTATTTAAAATTATTTTTAAAATCTTTATGAAAATCCCTTTTTTTTTTTAAACCAAGGCATTGTCCCCACAGTCTTTTTTTTTTTTTTTTTTTAAACAGGCAGAGTGGACAGTGAGAGAGAGAGACAGAAAGTTCTTCCTTTGCCGTTGGTTCACCCCTTAATGGCTGCTGCGGCCAGCATGCTGCGGCCGGTGCACCGCGCTGATCCGAAGCCAGGAGCCAGGTGCTTATCCTGGTCTCCCATGCAGGTGCAGGGCCCAAGGACTTGGGCCATCCTCCACCGCACTCCTGGGCCACAGCAGAGAGCTGGACTGGAAGAGGGGCAAACGGGACAGAATCTGGTGCCCCGACCAGGACTAGAACCCAGTGTGCTGGCACCACAGGCAGAGGATTAGCCTATTGATCCACAGTGCCGGCCTATGAAAATCCTTTTGATTTTAATATTTTTAGCATACTGAAAATAAGTACACTGAAAATTTGTATGTATGCACAGCTTTCTTTCAATTGAGAGAATCAATGATTTTCAATTATTTTACTGTAATCTCTCTCTGTATGGCCACTTCCACATAAAAAATACAGGTAATAATGCAGTTAAAAATGAAACTTTAAGCTTATACATCATAACAATGCCATTGAATATAAACTTTCAGTTACCAGTCACAAAAGCACAACATGAATCATTAAAAGAGATGATCATATGCAATGTTTACAAATGTAAAGAAAAAAAAAACGTATTTAAAGATTTAATATAGGGAACCACGGTGTGGTTACTTTATCATCAAATCTATAGATTATAAGCTCTGAAACTTCACACAAAATAAACGCCAACTCTTTTTATTATTATAACTGTATGTCTATTAATGTTTTTACTTTTTTTTAATAGTTGGAAAAGATGTGTTAAATCAGAATGAGTTTGATAAAGTTTATAACTCAGGGCTGGTGCCACAGCTCACTTGGCTAATCCTCCGCCTGCAGCACCAGCACCTGAGGTTCTGGTCCCTGTTGCATCGCCGGATTCTGTCCTGGTTGCTCTTCTTCCAGTCCAGCTCTCTGCTGTGGCCCAGGAAGGCAGTGGAGGATGGTCCAAGTCCTTGGGCCCTGCACTCCCACGGGAGACCAGGAGGAAGCACCTGGCTCCTGGCTTTGCCGGCCGCAGTGGCCATTTGGGGGTGAACCAATGGAAAAAGGAAGACCTTTCTCTCTCTCTTACTGTCTAAATCTGCCTCTCAAAAAAAAAAAAAAAGTTGAAAATTCAGACAATTATATTCCTAAAACCAAAACTTTTGTATTTAAACATCAGTCAGCAGCTAGAAAACTCATTTTTCTTTTCAGAATTCAGTCATTTTGTTCTTCCACATGTTTTGCATTTGTGAGAGGATATGGCTCCTCTGAAAGACATTTTGGCTTCCATCCTCTCTGTTGTGTGAGTGAATGAAAGCAAATGATACGGCTGTAAAATATAAAGACAAAAGGAAATTTTGCCAAGGTTGCAAACAAGTATGAGCCTGTAACACAGATAAATAATCTGGATTAAATATCAGGGTTGTCAGAAGCACTTTTACATAGTGTTGCACTACTCTTGATATAAATTTCTAGTCTGCTAAGAACCTTTACTGAGCAAGTTTCTACCAAACTTTAATTTACTTCTTCAACCTCCAGTAGTTCAGTTGCTGGGCAATCTGATTCAGCAAAGGCCCGTAGTTTTCTGTCATCCATGAGGTAGATAAATAAAATGTGATACAAACATAGATACAGCACCTGGGGTCATTAGGCAGAGAGCTGAACAGACAGGTAAAACAAGAACTTTGTTTTGTTAATTCAGTGCCCTGTTTCATGATTCAGATTTCACTCACGTTGGTTGCAAAGTGCAAAGATCTGTGTACCTTGCCTAAACATCATAAGAAGGTAGAGAGGGAGTTTTGGACAATGTATAATGGGGATGAATGTTTGCTTTAGAATTCTATTAACTTAATCCAACTTCTGCTTAAATGATGTGAACATATTTTTTTTTTTTTTTTGACAGGCAGAGTGGACAGTGAGAGAGAGACAGAGAGAAAGGTCTTCCTTTTGCCGTTGGTTCACCCTCCAATGGCCGCTGCGGCCAGCGCATCGTGCTGATCTGAAGCCAGGAGCCAGGTGCTTATCCTGGTCTCCCATGGGGTGCAGGGCCCAAGCACCTGGGCCATCCTCCACTGCACTCCCTGGCCACAGCAGAGAGCTGGCCTGGAAGAGGGGCAACCGGGACAGGATCAGTGCCCCGACCGGGATTAGAACCCGGTGTGCCGGCGCCGCAAGGCAGAGGATTAGCCTAGTGAGCCGCAGCGCCGGCCGATGTGAACATATTTTAAGAGTCAATAGAATGTAATAGCCAAGAGCAAGGCTTGTGGACGAGTTCCAAGTCTTCTAGCTCTGTGACCTTGGGCAAGCTGCTTCATGTTTGCATGCCTCGGTGTCTTCATTAATACATGTAAGGTTCCTGTAATGATTATAAAGGCCTTAATGAGTATTAGCAACTATCACAGCTATTGATCTGCCAGGGCACACACTAGAACTGTTACACTTGCTGTTTATGGCTACATACATACAATAATTAGTGTACAATTGATTGACTTCTCATTGTATTTCCAGTAAGTAGTACAAATCAATGATAATTAGGCATCTGTCAAATTTATCTGACTGCCAACTGCAAATGCTGATGGCAGATGATTAGAGCCATAAGCCGAGATTGAATTAGATAAAGCAATGGTGATAATAATATAGTTGCCAAAAGAAAATTGGTGGGATTAGAAATGGGAGTTTAAAGAGAGAGAAAAGATCTATACTCAGCTGTCTTCATGCTTGAAAATCAGAAATAGGCTAGGAGAGCATTTTGTCAGAGCCTCATTATTTGAGGCCCAAAGTGCAATAGGTGAAAGCATTTGTTTTTTCATTGGCCAGAATGGTTGAGGCAAATAAGTTCAACGTGGTCCAAGGAAAGCAGCATGCAGAAATCAAACAAGAAAGTTAGGTTTCTTAGGGATTCCAGAAAGAGACAAATTTAAGATTGAAAGAAGCAAACTCAAGTAAACATATTAGATGAGCAGAATCTAATTTCAGCTATGTCAGTAGGCTGCTGTTTGATTGAACAAGTGTCTCTGAAGGTTGACTTTCTTGCTTTAAAAATAAATAAGTTGGAATATAACAAATTATAGATTGACCACCTGGGACAAGTTCAAATAACCCAAGTAAGACTTTTTTTGTCTATCGTATTTTAAAAGCTTTTGATTCTGAAGGCCTTAAAGGAGAACATGTACCCCATGTTTCCCTACTGTCCCTTTTGTCCCCCTCACTCACTCACTTTGACTCTAACAGCATTTGAATTTTAGACCTCTTTACCTCACTTTGTTTTGCCCTTTTTAATTTTTACTTTCAAATCCTATCAGCGTGTGCCATTAATGATAGAATAAATAATACTAATGGTTAATTATTTGTATCCTTTTAAGTATGTAATATTTTACAAACATATCTCTAACCCCCAGAACAACCATACTGGGTTAGTGACATTATATTTATTTTAAAGATGAGAGAACTGGGACTGAGGGATGGTTAAGTGACTTGGCTAACACCACATAGCTTATAAGGAGCAGGACCAACATCCTAACTCCCACCTAACTGCAATGAAGGCTGAAATTCTTCCCATTATTCCATACTTTCTTGCACTATTGTTTACTATTGCTGATTTTTGAAATTATGACTATTATATAAAAATATATATCTTGGAGATGTTCTCAGAGTGCCATATTTTCTTTCATCAAGATCAATCAATTTCAAGATTCAACTCTCCATGTAGACCTAAAAGATGTTTCACCCAAACACATTGTTGAATATAAGTTCTATAAATTCATTCTGCTCTTTTAAACTAAAATGGGCACATTGGAGTTATCATCCCATGGTTTAAAATGAAAACATTTGCTTGCATTTCTAAAATGAGGCATTCTTCTTGGTTAAATTCTAATGTCAGTGATAAGTTACATAGTTCTTCAAAATGTACTACCAAGTACATATTTCTTTTCCAAAATTTGATTACATGAAGATTCTGTTGGGTTTACACATGATGAGGCTGAAGTTATAAGGCAAACTTCTTCAAAGATATTGGTACAAATCCCAGGCAACATGCTTTATTATGTGATTAAGGCATTTGGTTAATCCCATGCAGACATTACTCTCTTTAGATCCATTCCTTCCAATATATGCTTGTTGAGTATTGTCTAAATTATGATGATTTAGCACACTGAGACAAAAGATTATACTACTGTTCATATTGCCAAGTCCATACAGCTGAAACAAAGTAGATGAGTTTCGTTTTATCTAAAGTATCTATATAAACCTCAGATAGGTACTAATTCCATAATCTGGGTTACATGTAGTAGCACAAAGTATGACTACAACAAACTCCAATGGCAAACATTTCTTAATTACCACTTTGAGCTTGTAGTACTGCCTGGATGAAAAATCTTGCTTTGACTTGAACAAATGAAATGTGTAATTCAATAATGATGGCTAATTGATCTATACTTAACAATTTTCAGTTACATTCTTCACTAAAATGGGAAAACCAAAGTTTCTCATCATCAACTAAGTATATTATAATAGGCTCTTTAAAAAAATCAAATATGATAGGGTGATAGTACTTCGAATAATCAGTGAATGGTGTTTTCTAAAAGCACTCTGTTGACTTTTAAATGTAAGAAAAATTATACTTCAAGTCCTGCCGTATTTTATAAATATATGAGACTGTTACTTGAAAGCTGGTGGATGGAAAGTTTCTTATGTCCCCATTTCCTCATTTCTCTGCAGTAGGCTTTCCTGTCATTGCTGTATGCATTTGTCCTTCAGGAGTCTAGGTGTCAGGCAGCATGCTGGGTGTTGTGGATAGTATTGAGCAAATCATCGAGCAGCTTGAAGAGTGTGAGAACTGATTACTCAAGGATATGTGGGTGTTAACCAGACAGAAGATGAGGGTACAGCCCATCAGAGAAGAGAGATGGGAGCAAATGCAGGGAGGCAAATGCACAGTCCATAAAGGTCTGAAAATGGATTGATGTTAATGGCTCCTAAAGTAAAAAGAGAAACGGGGGAAAGAAGAGGCTGGAGAGTTGGCAAAAGCTTGGTTACAACATTATCTTCATTGAACCTTGAAGGGGATCATTGAATAGTTGCAGTTCAGAGAATTGCACTGTATAAGAGGCAACTGTGTAGTTTTGAGAACTATCAAATTTTAAGGCAAGAGGCAAGGTAAGAGATGATGATAGCCTGAACTAAGCTGGTCTTAAGCCATCTGATTCTGTAGAAAAACATTTTTTTTACAATGTGGGGAAAATTTGAGCATATTAAAAGAATCCGACAAAGGCATCACCACTAGCCATAGTGGTAACATCCATGGTAACATCAGTAGCAACCAGAATTTATGGTGCGCTTAATTATGCACCAGGCATTCAGCCAAGTACTTCACATGCTCCAGTGCTATCATTACTCTGACCTTGCAAGTTAGGTTCTCTTACTACCCCTGTGTTTATTAAAGGTTGTACAACTAAGCAGTGGGTGATCTGAGACACAAAATAAAATCATTTTTAGCGATTTAGCCTTGACAACCATTCTACCCAATCAAGCTTATTTAATTTACAATTTTAAGTTTATATAAATTAATAATCTAATGCCCTTCAGCCTAAGAATTCAATGAATTTGTCTCCTAAAGGAATCAAAGTGAATGGACTTTGTCACTGCTTTTTCCTTTGCTTATTAGAGGCATCTAATTTACTAGTGTACTCACATTTAAAAAAAGAGAGATAGAGAAATAAGGAGGGAGGGAGAGAGAGAAGGGAAGAGAGAAAATACTCTCATTCACTGATTCACTCCCCAGCTGCCAGCATCCAGGAAATGAATACAGCATTCCACGTGGGTAACAGGGACTCAACTACTTGAGCAATGACCTGCTGCCACCCAGGCTTGTATTTGCAGGACACTGGAACCAGAAGCAGAGCTGGGATTTGAACCCAGGTACTTTGATAACAGGTATTGCAGCTCTATCAAATATCTTCCCCTACAGTCATTTTGATGGGCACTTGAACTCTAGAGAAGGAGATTTCTCATACCCAACTACAAGTAAAGCACAAAACAGAGCCTATGAAACTCATGAAGCAGTAGAGTGTATCTTCGCTTTTTGCCTTATTTCTTGGTGAATTTTATACTTCTCATTGTCTGTGATCTAATACTACCTTCCTCATCTCTTGGTGTAAAAATTATTGGAGAAACTGATTTTAGTATCAATGTTTGTTAGTGACTGAATGGATACTCCTCTGAAAGGATTTGTTTTCTCTGAAGACTGGGCTATTGCAAGTAAAAATGTGGGGGCGGTGCAGGGAACTTCCAAAGTACTTAGAGTTGCCTCCTGAAAGAACTAACCCTAATTTTTGAATTATTTTCTGGTGTAACGAATTTTAGCATTCAAATCATGTTGCAAATAATTTTTGTTCAGAGTCCATCCTTCCAAACAAACTTCTGGGTATGATTTGACTTTTGCTATGCTTGGACTACCTGGATGGAATGCTCTGGGATACAGTTGGAGATACATGGGGAATTCTTCTTCTTAATAGTACTACTTGAAGTTTCTTCTGCTTTTATTCATTTTCTCTCTCTCTCTCTTTCTCTCTGAGTTTTAGGTAATATGAGTCAATTCCTGTGACAAAAATTAACTTCCAAAATGCTCACACATAAAATTCAAAGCCTGAAACATTGAAGATAGACCTGGAATCATGGTGAATCCATGAAGGAAGATACTGTATTTCACACTGTTTGGTAGTAATCCAGTTTATTTCTTACATTATACTCTGACTTTGCTATGTTCTCCTTCCCCATGGAAATCTAAAAGACTTGTTTAGAAAGTAAAATTATAAGCATCTCAGAACTTGGAAGGGACACGGAGTTTTGAGAAATCAGGCTTTCTCATTACTTCCAGACCATACCATGTAGGAACATACTGCCAATTTTGGAAATCTACCAATGATACTTCCTACATGGACCAGTTTGAACATTATACCAAGGATCGTTATACCAAGGAAATACATCAATAGTGACAGATGACAATTTCTTATACTTGCATTTAATCAGAGTTTACTTTAAAGCTGCCTAGAGTTCTTACTACATTCCACAGAGCTGACTCCTGGCAAATTTAGGAGTAGTGATAGTCTTACTAAAACCTCATAATTTTCCAGGTAGTTCCCTGTCTTACCCAATAAATCTCAGTTTCTCTTCTCAAAAGTTATTAGACTTCCTGGGCAGTGTACCAGTTGGGCAGATGTTTTGAAGATGTTCTGATCAATCCAAATTAGGAAATAAATGTTTGAAGTTCACTATATAAACATAATGATTCTGAAACTTGGCCATGTGATTTGGGTGGAACACAGTAAAGAGATATAAAGCATTTTACTGCCTCTGTATGAACCATTCTTGTGTAAGAAAGGGGAAATCATTGGGAAGTTGGCTTACCTCAGATATTTTGATCTCCTGAAAATCCCTGCAATACTTAGGCCTGTTTGGTGCTGATAATAACAAATCAAGAAATATTTTCCACAAAATGGTTTGCTTTGTGTTTTTGTGATGGATGGCACAAACTATTTTTCTTGTTTCTTAAGTGGACATAAAATAATTTTGATTTATTGGGGTCATCATGAATATTTTACTACTAAAAAACAAAAATGAGCCTAGGATTTGTGTTGTAAAATATTTGCTATCAGTTTGCCTATCAGTTTAATGAATGTTTAATTTGCCTATCAGCTTAAATAATGTTATGGTGTGTGCTTTTCAGAAATTAAAAAAGGCTATTTAAAAAAAACAAAGTTTTAAATATGTAGCATACCTATTTTTATTTTAAATGCATATTTTTCTTAAATACTAATGGTATGAATATAGCATAAACTCTGTAACCATTTGAGTCCAAGATTCTTGTTTTTTAGACAGGAGTTTCAAACTAAAATTGCAAAGCTAATAAGTGTCGAATTGTGTGTAAAAGTGTAGTCTAATATTGGTATCATAAAATTTTCTTGATTGCACCCATTTTAATGGAAAACATGTCACTGCAAACTTTCAGCATAAGAAAGTGTTACTTTCCTGAAAAAATTATTTGACTTTAATTTTTTCTAAATCTGAAAATAATCCTCTGAACTTACCAGGATAATGTTAATAGGTCTGAAATAATTCAGGAGTAGTTACCTAATGGATAGTAATCCCCAAATGAAAACAAAGAAGATAACAAACTTACCCAGTAAAACAGAACTAGGGCAAGAAAATAGAGATAACTGTGTTAATAATCCCTTTAAACTTTGACATGTTACACTAATGCAATGCAACGTGATTTCCATGTGGGTCTCTAATGTGCTTCTCTAAAAGACCCCAAGAGAGAAACAAGGCATATAGTATTTTTACTTTGCAAATGAGGAAAATAAGATTTTAAAAAATCTATATATTTGACAGCAAGAGAATGTCAATAAGAATAGCACTGACTCCTAATACATGCCTCATGAAAGTCAATTTGGATTTCAGTTGAGTTCCTTTATGACAAACGCAGACCTGATTATATCCACGCAAAAACACTTGGAATACAATCAAATTTCTATGTCTTTTTTTTTTTAAACAACATTTAACTCCTATATGCAAACTTATGTACTTTACTTGTATATTTGTCCTGGTTCTCCTACTGAAAAGCTAGCTGTCTTTTCTCTAGTTATTACTTCTTTTTAAGCCTATTTCCTTATTTGTAAAAAATAATGAGCATTCCAGTTTGTGTCGTCCAGTGAAATGACATGATAAAGAACTTAGCTCTCTGCCTGATACGTAGCTAGCTCTCCACAAACCAGTTTAGCTAAAATTAATATATATATATGTATATATATATACATATACATATACATATATATATATATATATATATATACACATTAAGTGTGTAGCTGTAGATTAGGAAATTTAACTGGTTCCAAAGCAGTGCTCATTTGGAAGTTCTCTGAGGATCCATGGTAACAGTCAATGAGAGATATTTTCTTTCCTTACCCAAAACCTCTGGAGGAATATGTGTGCATGTACTCTGTTGTCTTCATTAGACTCATAGTCTAGGGCTGTATTTGGCTCTAAGTTTATGCACATCTATTCAGGAGTTTATTTACTCATTTATTCAATATTTATTGAGTAAACAATGTATCAAACAATGTGCTCAGTGCTGAGTCTATGGAAAAGACTAAGACAGTGATACCGCCTCTTTTTATGGAGTTTGCAGTATCTGGAAAAAAGTACAATGAAAGATAATTCTGAAAAAATGTGAAATATACTATGTTAGGGGAAATTGGGATGAGGTGTGAAGAGTCTTATCCGGTCTAAAGGTGATGGGCTTGCTTTAGAAGTTAGCATGTTTAAGTAAAAAAACTAAAGAATGAGTTGAGTTAAACTCTTTTTAAATAAGAGAATCAGAACGTCTGGCAGTGATTTCATCCTGTATAGTACCAGCTTTTCTCATGATATTTGAGATACACAAAGTCATATTTGAATGCTTTGTTGTGACCGCTGTGTGTTATTGCAAATAAACTCAGGTCAGCAGAAATCACATATGACTACTACTCTTTCTTTCCAACAACTGGTAGACAAAACATCTGAAGCCCTGAATTCCCTCCAAATGTATACTAGAAAGGCCTTAGGTTATTTATATCTCATGATCATTTTTTTAAAAGCCTACATAAGAGAGAACTAATAATCATGAACACAAGTACTACCATATATGCAGTGCTCCTGTACATCAGGAAAATTATTTGGTGTTCACTTGCTTTAATTTTATCATCAACCCAATAAGGTTGATACTTTTATCAGTGTTTGATAAAAGAAGCAACTTAGGTGAAATTATCCAAATTCCTTTTTATTATTTAAATCATAATTATACTTTAAAATATATGTGCAAATGTGTGCTAGCTGAAACATCAGACTTTCCCTGTTTTACAAATACCCTTTGACTATTAATCATTATAATTTTACAATTTTACAATAATTTTCAGTTTGAGTCATAATTTTTTTTAAACTTTTATTTAATGAATATAAATTTCCAAAGTACAGCTTATGGGTTACAATGGCTTCCCCCCTCCCATAACTTCCCTCCCACCCGCAACCCTCCCCTTTCCCGCTCCCTTTCCCCTTCCATTCACATAAAGATTCATTTTCAATTCTCTTTATATACAGAAGATCAGTTTAGTACATATTAGGTAAAGATTTCAACAGTCATAATTTTTACACTAACTTTCTGGTATATACTATTTTTCTCTGGCTTCTCGTGTAATATTACATTTATTAATAGTATTGACCTATTAATTGGTGAAACCAGTGTGTTTGTGGTTCATAGAAAGGTAAGAAAGAACAAAGAGAGTTCAAGATGTTGTGCCATCTGCTTATTAGTGACCCTCAGTATAGTCTTTCTAGGTATATTATACAAGAAGTTTGAGTAACACCACGTGGCAGTTGTAAGTGTTTGGAACATTTGAAATATGGAAACAGAACCATGAAGGATTCTAGAAAAAGTCAAAGAAGTAAAAACAGGAGATTATCATGCTTCCACTGAGGCAGGGCCCAAGTCTTCAACATGGTATCTCTTGTATCTAATTATGTTCAAAAAACTTTGATAAAATTGAGAATAGATGGATTAGGAGTGATATCTTCAATAAGGAATATGTTTAACATTTATTTTTATCGGTGCAAGCATGTAGAAGTCACCTCCATGGTATTTTGAAACAGTTGTCAAGAGTTAACAGTAGTGATAATTTTTTCAATTTCTGTTTGTTATGGAAGGTCTGTATTTCACCTTCATTCATAAATGAGAGCTTTGCAGGATACAGTATTCTGGGTTGCCATTATTTTTCCCTTAAGACTTGGACTATATCTTGCCATTCTCATCTGGCCTGTAGGGTTTCTGATGAGAAGTCAGCTGTGAGTCTAATTGGAGATCCTCCAAAAGTAATCTGGCATTTCTCTCATGCACATTTTAGAATCTTTTCTTTACATTTGCCTGTGGAAAGTTTGACTACAATGTGTTGTGGTGAAGATCTATTCTGGTCATGCCTGGTAGGAGTTCTATGTTCTTCCTGTACGTGGATGTCCCTTTCTTTCTCCAAATTGGGAAAGTTTTTTAAAAATTATTTCAATAAAAAGGACTTCTAATCCATTCTCTTTTTCCATGCCTTCAAGAACTCCTAAGACCTGTGAGTTGTGTCATTTGATAGTATGGCATAAATCTCAAACACTGTTCTTAATTTTTCTAATTTCTTTTCTTTTTGGTCTGATTATAAAATTCCCAGAGATTTTTCTTCTGACTCAGATATTCTTTCTTCTGCCTCACCAAGACTTTTGTTAAGGCTTTCCACCACATTTTTATTTGATCTATCAAATTCTTCATTTCTAACATTTCATTTTGATTTTGCTTTAAAATCTCAGGGAATTTTAGGGAGTTCAATGGAAGTAGATAGGAGGTTTGAAAAACATTAAAGACGTATAAAAGAATAATATTTAAAACATGAGGATTAAAAGATCAATTATCAGTTAGATCACAAATAAAACATCAGTACATTTTATGAAGTAAAGATGTAACAAATACATACTGTCCAGTTTCAAGGCATTAAAATTAAAAATTGTTGACAATTAAAAAAAATCCTTCTAAAATTAAAAATAAAATAATTAATCTATTAACTTTCACCTAAAAAGGGGAAAAATAAACTAAGCATACAGAATTTATAAATGAAATCATAATAAAATACTATGCATCAAGATCAGTGGCATATATTTAAAATAGTAATCAGAGAAAAATTCAAAGCACTAAATGCTTATCAATCAAAATGAAAGAATAAAAATAATGAATTAAGATCCATGCTACTGCTATCTTACAGCATAGATGGAGAAGAGGGAGAACAGGAAAACAAGAGACTCTGATGATTTCAAAATAGAGAATTTTAGCATTTGACCAAGGTGAAGTAACAAAGACCAAATATATCTTCCCTAATGAAACAACTAAAGAACTGGACAAAACATCTGAAGGAACATTTGTGGAGACATTGCAAGATAGGAAGCAAAGGGCAGTGGTCCCTGAGGGATGAGAAACTAGGATTTCTCAGATTATTACTTCCTAGAGAAGGTTTCTAGGATACAGTGAGTAGGGGATAACCAGGGAGAGCCAAGAAACCTCTATGAATGGAGGAGGTGGCACTGGTAGTCTGAAGAGGCCAAAGCAGCTGTGAACACTTGTCAGTAGACAATAGAAGAGTGAACTACCCAGACAAAGAACACCAGAGCACTTTCTCAAGAATTGATCTCAGTATCAGTGATGTGTATGAAAAAGTACTCTGGTGCAAGGGAAACGAATAACCTTAGAAAGGTGAGAAGGACTAATTCTGAAAGCCCACACAGAACCATTATGAGATTGAATTGACAATCTCATAATGCACAGTGCATCAAGGAGAGTACTTACTGGAGTTTCACCTCTCTACTGAAGAAAATTAACTTTAGACTAAATGTTGCTCTCATACCAGCTAACAGACCTTAAAAAGCAAAACCTGAGTGGATAAAAAGTAATTCCAAAAAATGTGACCATGAGCAGAAATTAATCTCTCAAGATTGTTTATCAGAATATAAAATATCCAAAGTATCAAAAGGTAAAATTCATTAAAAAATGACCACAAACACAAAGAAATAGGAGAATACCATACATAATAGATTCTGCTAAATGAAGTAAAAATTAAACAAGTAAAAGCAACTCAATAACAGATGATAGCATAAATGGACAATGATGTTTAAAAAGTAGTCATATGTGTATTCCATATGTTCAAGAAGTTAAACAAAAGAATGAACATGGAAGTAAAGAGTTGAAAGATATTTTTGTAAATGACCTACACTGAAATCCTAGAGACAAAATTTGATGTTTGAAATGAAAAATATACCAGATAGGATTAACAATAGAGTGGGCATTAAGGAAGGGTCATTAGTTAAGTTGAAGGATTAGCAATATAACCCTTCAAAAATTAGACATAGAAGGAAGAAGGAAGAAAATGTACAGAGTATCACTGAGCTAGGGAATAACTTTAAGCAGACTAATATACATGAAATTTAAGTCCACAAAGAAGAGGCAGGAAAATTCCAAATTTGAAGGAAAGTACAAACCCACAAATCCAAAAACCTCAATGACCCCTTAAGTGTTAGAAACATCAAATGACACCAATGAGCACTGCTTTAGTTTTCTAGGGATGTTATAACAAAATACCTCAGAATAAGTAGCTTAAACAACAGAAATATATTCTCTCACAGTTGTGGAACTTGAATGTTAAAGGGTAAGCTGTCAGCTAGTTGATTTTTTCTGATACTTCCCTCCTTGGTTTGTAGATGGAAGTTTTCTCTGTGTGTTTTAACATACTCTGTAACTGTTTGTGTCCTAATTTCCTTATCTCATAAGATGCCAGTCATATTGGATCAGAGTCCATCATAATGTCTTCATTTTTATCTAATTACCCTTTTAAAGATTGCATCTCTAAATATAGTGGTACTCTATGGGTACAGGGTTTAGGACATAAGAATATGAATTTTGGAGGAAGCACACGTTCAACCTTAACATGCATAATGATCAAATTACCTAAAACCAGTGATAACTGTAAAATCTTAAAAGAAACCAGAGTGGGAAGGGAACATGCATATATACATTATATAGAGGCACAAAAATAAGGAAGATAGTAAATTCCTGAAAGGAAACAGTACAAGTCAGAAGACGGTAGAGAGAACATCGTTAAAGAACTGAAAGAAAAAACTTGTCAACTTAGAATTCTTTAATCAACAATACTATCTTTCAAGAAACAAAGACAGGGCCAGTACTGTGGCTCAGTGGGTTAAGCCACTGCCTGAAATGCAAGCATCTCATTTGAGTTTCAGTTTTGGCTGCTCTGTTTTGCATCCAACTCACTGTTGGTGTGATTGTGAAGGTGGAAGAAGATGGTCCAAGTGCTTGGGCCCCCGTCACCCACATGGTGGATCTGGATGGAATTTAAGGCTCCTGACTTCAACTTGGCACAGCTTTGACTATTGCTGCCATTTGGAGTATGAACCAGTGGATGGAATACTTCCTCTCTCTCTCCCTCTGTCTCTCCCTCTGTCTCTCTCTCTCTCTCTCTCTGCCCCCCTTCATCCCTCCCTTCCTCCCTTCCTTACTCCCTCCTTATCTCTCGCTTTCCCTTTCTCTCTCTAACTCTGCATTTCAAATAGATAAATAGATACATATTTTAAAGAGAAAAGAAACAAATATTTTGGCAAACAAATGAAAACTAAACCAATCACTGGCACATCTGCACTATAGGAAATGCTGAAGACATCATTCAAGAAAGAAGAAAAACTACACTGTACAAAGGAATGAGGAACACCAAAAATGATGAGCACATAGGTGAATAGAAGACTTTTTAGAAAATTACTTAAATATCTTTCAAATGTAAGTGGCAATTTAAAGCAAAAAGAATGACTTACTGACATCCATAGAAGAAAATTGATAGAGTGGGCTTACTCTAAATAAAGAATATGTATTCTTTAAAAGACACCATGAGTAAAATGAAAAGGGAACCCACAAAATAGGAAGAAATATTTTCAAAGCATAAATCTGATAAAATACTGGTGTCCAGGATATATTTTAAAAATCCAAAACTCAATAATTTGAAAATAAACAATTATACACTAGGCAAATGATTGGAACACTTTACCAAAAATACATATGCATGGCCAGTAAACACTAGAAAAGGTACTCAACATCACTAGGTAAATGCCACTTTACAACCATTAATATATCTGAAATGAACAAGTCTTACCAGACAACTGTTGGTAATGGCATAGAAGACCTTGGGCTCTCATATACTGTTAGTGGGAATGTAAAATGGTACAATTATTTTGGTGAGCTTTCTTGACAGTTTCTTGAAAGTTTAGATATACTCCTGTTGTATCACCTCATGATTTTGTTTCTTTGTGAATTACTCTAAGATAAATTATACTGATATACAAAGGCTTGAGCATGAATGAGTATTGGAGCATTATTCCTAAGAGCCCCAACTGAAAACAACTCAAATGTCCATCAACACGCTAACAGGAATGAACTGCTGATATATATTTTTTAAAGATTTATTTATTTATTTATTTGAAAGAGTTACACACAGAGAGAAGGAGAGGGAGGGAGGAAGAGAGAGAGAAGTCTTTCATCCGCTGGTTCGCTCCCCAATTGGCTACAATGGCTGCATCTGCGCCTATCTGAAGCCAGGAGTCAGGAGCTTCTTCCAGGTCTCCAGTGTTGGTGCAGGGCCCCAAGGATTTGGTCCATTTTCTACTGCTTTCCCAAGCCATAGCAAATAGCTGGATAGGAAGTAGAGCAGTTGGGACTCGAACTGGTGCCCATATGGGATGCCAGCACTGGAGGCAGTGGCTTTACCTGCTACACCAGAGCACTAGCCCCTGATATATGTTATAACATTAACAAATTGCAAAATAATTATGCTAAGTAACAGCAGCTAGTTAAGAGTCCATAAATGAATTTGTATATACAAAGCTCTAAAATACTGTACAATTTAAATATGTACATGTTTCATTAATGTATGCCAAATATATGTTTTAAAATAAATGAATTGAACACTTAGACCAAAAATGAAACCAAATAGAAAATATATTAAACCAGCTCAAGGGAAAATGAAATGTAAAAGTAGAGATCACTACGACAGACAATAGGAACACAGTCCAGGTAGTTAATAATTCAAAATCCATTGTTACAAAAAATAGACAAACTACCACTTAAATTCATCATGAAAAAGGGAATGGGATAAAAAATTGTTCAAAGTAATAAATGATAGGAGGGAAATAACCACTAAAACATAAAATTTCATTTTACAAAAAATTTCAAAAAATATATTATTATCCTTGTTTTTATTGTCTTGGATCGAACTCTATTAGTTTTCAAATATTTCTATTTGAAATATGACAACAAAAATGTCACCAGGGACTGGTGTTTGGCATAGTGGTTAATACACTGCTTATGACGCCCGCATCCCATATGGGAGTACCTAGGATCAAGTCCCAGCTCCACTTCCAAATCCAGATTTCTGCTAATGCCCAACCTGGGAGACAGCAGATGACAGCTCACATACTTGGGCCTCTGCCACTCATGTGGAAGAGCTGAATCAAGTCCAAGGCTCCTGGCTTCAGTCAGGCCCAGCTCTGTAAGTTGTGGCCATTTGGGGAATGAACCAATGGATAGAAGATCTCTTTATATCTGCATCCGTGTCTCTCCTGTCTTTCTGCCTATCAAATAAATGCAAATAAGTAATTAATTGTGTTAAAGTCACCAGATAACTTCAGAAAATTCACTATAAATTTGTTCTACATTTGCTGAAAATCTCAGAATATTCTTGGAGCTAATCATAAATTTAGAGTGTGTTGGGAGGAGGTACAGAAGCCAACTGTAAAACTGGAATTTCTTCAAATTAGCTTCCAAGTTGAATTCAATGTTTATTAAAGGAAAAATGATTTTTAAACTATACTGATTTGAAACGAGTATGTTTGTTATTAAAACTCACCAGCGATTGCAGCAACTGTTTAGAGTTAGATGTACCAAAGCTTTTTATGGGTAAGAATATTTTATCATTGTCATTGTTTAGAATTGTTGGCTCATGATAAAAACAAAAAGACTATTTTTGGTAGGTTTTATGATTTTTAATCTATTTATTGCCTACACCCAGAGAAAACCACCTCCATTGCCCCATCCTTGATGTACTACATACTACCTCCAATCACTTCCTAAATATTTATTCTTGAATATTTGTGTATGCTGTTATTAAAGTTTTGCCTTGCTCTCTGGGTGCTTTTTTATATCTTGGATATAAGCACTTGAGGCATCTTCTACTGCTTTCCCAGGCCATAGCAGAGAGCTGGATTGGAAGAGGAACAGCCCGAACATGAACTAGCCTCCATATGGAATGCTGGCGCCACAGGTGGAGGTTTAACCTAGCATGCCATAGTAAGGGCCTCTCAACAATCTGTTTTTTTGATCTCTTTAGTTTGGGGATCCTCTTTTTATTTATTTTTCTTTTTTTAAAAATTCAAGTTCTGAATTCTTTTTCTTTTTTTTAAGTTTTTTAAAAGATTTTTTATTTATTTGAAAGAGTTACAGAGGGAGGAGTAAAGACCAAGAAAGAGATCTCCCATCTGCTAGTTCACTCCCCTTATGTCTGCAGCAACAAGGAAGGGTCAGGCTGAACCAAAGAGCCAGGAGCTTCTTTTGGACCTCCGAGGTGGGAGCAGGGACCCAAGCACTTGGGCCATCCTCTTCTGTTTTCCCAAGTGCATTAGCAGGGAGCTGGATTGGTAGTGCAGCAGTCAGTACTTAGCAGGCGGGTGTATTGTCCCCAGGGATCCTCTTTTCTTATTTGAATTCCTCCTTATGAGTTTATGTTGTTTTTATTGCTTTACTCTTTCTCCATTAGACATTTCAGAGGGAGTAGAGTCAAATAGGTCTTTTGATCTGTCAAATTTAACCAGAAGCATGCACTCTTCCTAGATGACACACTTACAACAATAACTTAACAATTTATATATTATAGCTTCCTATGGGGCAGGCATTTGGTACAGCCGTTAAATCACAGCTTAGGACATATGCATCCCATATTGGAGTGCTTCGGTTCAAGTCCCAACTCCTCTACTTCTCATCCAACCTCTTGGACATGTGCATCCTAGAGACAGCAGATGATGGTTCAAGTAGTTGGATAACTACTTGACATTGGAATTGAATTCCTGACTCTGGGCCTCAGCTTGGCCAGGATGAGGCTGTGGCAAGCATTTGAAGAATGAATTAGCAGATTAAAGATCTCTCTCCCTCTCTGTGTCTGTCTCTCTCTTTCATCCTCTTTCTCTCTCTCTCTCAAATAAAAGGAAAATAAATAAATTTTAAATATCACATATAATTTCCAAGTACTTGGGATTTTTCCCAACTTTTAAATAGGTGATAACTAATATTCAGTAAATTTTACCTGTTGTAGAAGAGAGAATATGTCTCTTAAAAAGCCTTCACAGGGGAATTCCAAGATGGCAGAATAACAACAGGAGGGTCTGATTTAGGCTGTGTAAAATTAATATAAAAAAGTGGAGGAAGTTCACTCTAAGGATAAAGCTGTAGGGAAAACTGCAGTGGGAGATCCTGCATAAGTAGCATAAATGTTTTTGAGTCTGGCCCAGATCCCTCAGGACAGCAGGGCAACTGCTCACAAATTGGGGAGGGGGATAGTGGCACATCTCTCTCTCCCCTCTTTTTCCTGCTACAACAGTTACTTGCAGCCAGCCATGGGAGGGGTTGCACTTTTTTTTATACAGGTAGGTAACAGCTACTCCAGCTCATGTGCCCACACATAGCAATTATTGGGCTCACCATCCACCAAGTCACTGGTGCAAATACAGCAGTTCAAGAGCAACTGATGGAAACAGTCTCCACCATGACAATTGTACCCTTCTGGCAACAGGAGGGGAGCGAGAGCCATCTCTATGGAAGAGAAGTGACACCTGTTGGATTCTCCTATGGGCCCAGCACAATTGTAAAGTGAGCAGGGCTGTGGCTGGCAAGTATTTTGCATGTGCATATAATCCAGAGATCTTATCAGAGAGAAAAACCTGCATTCCCCACTGACATTGAATCTGGTTAGGAGGACCAGACTCTGTCCAGTGGGCTGGGGGACACATGTAGAGTGGGTCTGGGAACACCTCAGACTCCTTGTGGAAGGGATGAGCTAGCGGGTTGGAGTGGTGCCACTGGTACACCTTGACTCAGAGAGCCCTAGGAGCTGAGACTGAAAAAACACAGGAACTGTGTGAGAGGAGGCAGGGTAGAGCTGTGTTCTGGGCAATCATAGAAGGCCGCTGCATACTTTCAGAACTCCTTGGTTGCCTAGAGCAGCTCATAGCAGAGGACACATGAAGGACTGCACAGATCATATGTGAAAGTTCATACAAGCCGGCGCCACGGCTCAATAGGCTAATCCTCCGCCTGTGGCACTGGCACACGGGGATCTAGTCCCGGTCGGGGCGCTGGGGTCCCGGTTGCTCCTCTTCCAGGCCAGCTCTCTTCTATGGCCCGGGAGTGCAGTTGAGGATGGCCCAAGTCCTTGGGCCCTGCACCCGCATGGGAGACCAGGAGAAGCACCTGACTCCTGGCTTCAGATCAGTGCAGTGCGCCAGCTGCAGCGCACTGGCCACAGTGGCCATTGGAGGGTGAGCCAACGGCAAAAGGGAGACCTTTCTGTCTGTCTCTCTCTCTCACTGTCCACTCTGCCTGTCGAAAGAAAGAAAGAAAGAGAAAAAGGAAAGGAAAGGAAAGGAAAGGAGAGGAGAGGAGAGGAGAGGAGAGGAGAGGAGAGGAGGAAAGAAAGAAAGAAAGAAAGAGAGAGAGAGAGAGAGAGAGAGAGAGAGAGAGAGAGAAAGAGAAAGGAAGAAAGGAAGAAAGGAAGAAAGGAAGAAAGGAAGAAAGGAAGAAAGGAAGAAAGAAAGTTCATACAACAGTGCAGATGAGTGTTGAACACACTAGGACCTAACATATGGGCTTTCCCCAGCCTAGAGGAGAAGAGATGGTCACACCAACAGAACTGACCATTCTTCTCCATCCAGTTAACCACAGCTATCATACCCAAGTTGGATACTCACCCCATCCTGGAGCACCAACCAGAGCTCCCTGGCTATACCCAGCATATACCTTTTGGTATCCACTGCAAGTAGACATTCCTTTATGCTATAGAGCAATGGTTCAAAGATAAAAGCCATCAAAGAAAACAAAAACATTCTACAAATGCATAGAAATAAATACAAAATTCAAAAAAACAAGAATAAAGAAAATACTATGAGCATCTCAAAGGGGTACAACAACATCTCAATATTAGCATGTGAAAATGAAGAAATTTATGAAATGCCAGAAATGGATTTTAAAAAATTAATCATAGTATTATTCAAGAGCAGTCAGTAGCAAATCCACTAACAAAAGAAAACTATGTATGATTTGAATAAAACTTTTCCCATAAAATTGAGATTTTAAAGAGAAATCAAAATGAAATATTAGAAATGAAGAATTCAATAGATCAAATTTAAAAATCCAGTGGAAAATCTTAATAGATTTGGTGAGACAGAAGAAAGATTATCTGAGTGAAAAGACAAACCTCTGGAAATTTTACAGTCAGGCCAAACAATGTAGGAAATTAGAAAAATTAAAAGCAGTGTTGGAGATTTATGTGATATTATCAAATGACACAACTTACAGGTCTTAGAAGAGTTCCTGAAGGCATGGAAAGAATGGATTAGAAGGCCTTTTTGTGAAATAATTACAGAAAACTCCCCCAATTTGCAGAAAGAAAGGGACATCCAGGTAGAGGAAGCACGTAGAACTCCTCATAAACATGACCAGAAAAGATCTTCACCACAACACATTGTAATCAAACTTTCCACAGAAAAAAATGTAAAGATTCAAAAATGTGCACAAAATGCCAGATTATTTCAGAGGATCTCCAATTAAACTCACACAATTAAACTCATACAACCTAAATAAATTGAGTCATAAAGACACAGAATACCTAAACAGACTAAAATAAGATGGAGATTTAATCAGTAATAAAGACATTTCCAACAAAGAAAAGCTCAGGTCCTGACGGCTTCACTGCTGAATTCTAACAGATATTTAAAGTAGAACTAATTCCAATTCTTCTCAAGCTATTCAAAACAAATGAAAAGGAGGAAATCCTCCCAAACTCCATCTATGAAGCCAGCATGACCTTAATTCCTAAACCTGGAAAAGATATGATTGAGAAAAAAACTAAAGACCAATATCCCTGACGAACATAGATGTAAAAATCCTCAATGAAATACTAGCCAATCAAATCCAACAACACCTCAGAAAGATCATAAACCCAGACCAAGTGGGATTTATCCCTGGTATGCAAGGATGGTTCAACATCCAAAAATAAATAAATGTAATAAACCACATGAACAAACTAAAGACCAAAGCCATATGATTATCTCAATAGATGCAGAGAAAAAATTTGATAAATTCAACATTTTTTTCTGATGAAAACCTTAAGCAAATTGGGTATAGAAAGAACATTCCTCAACATAATCACAGCAATTCTTAACAGACCCACAGCCTGCATCATACACATGTATGCGTGTGCGTGTGTGTGTGTGTGTGTGTATATATATATATATATATATATATATATATATATATAACCTAAAAGACTCCACAAAGAGACTATTGGAACTTATAAGGGAGATAAAGGAGTAAAGGAGTTTGGTAAATTAGCGGCATACAAATTCAACACACAAAAATCAATAACCTTTGTATACACAGAAAAAACCATAGCTGAGAAAGAACTTTTTTTCAAAAAAAGGGCTTGGGCCATCTTCTACTGCTTTTCCAGGCCATAGCAGAGAGCTGGATCAGAAGAGGAATAGCCGGTACTAGAACCAGCACCCATATGGGATGCTGGCACTTCAGGCCAGGGATTTAACCCACTGTGCCACAATACTGACCCCAAGAGAAAGAACTTCTAAGATCCATCCCATTCACATTATCTACAAAAAATTTAATACCTTGGAATACATTTAACCAAGGATGTCAAAGATCTCTAGGATGAAAATTACAAAACATTAAAGAAAGAAATAGAAGAAGACATAAAAAGTGGAAAATCTTCCATGTTTATGAATACAAAGAATCAAGATCTTCAAAATGTCCATACTACTGAAAGCAATTTATAGATTCAATCTGATCCCAATCAAAATACCACCACAGGGGCTGGTGATGTGACTCAATGGGTTAAAGCACTGACCTGAAGCACCGGCATCCCATAGGGGTGCCGCTTCAAGTCCTGGCTGCTCCTGTTCTGATCCAGCTCTCTGCTATGGCCTAGGATAGCAGTGGAAGATGGCCTAGGTCCTTGGGCCCCTGTACCTGCGTCAGAAACCTGGAAGAAGTTCCTGCTCCTGGCTTCAGATTGGCACAGCTCTGGCTGTTGTGACCATCTGGGGAGTGAACCAGAGGATGGAAGACCTCTCTCTCTCTCTCTCTCTCTCTGTACCTCTCTCTGCAGCTCTGTCTTTCAAATAAATAAAATAAATCTTTAAAAAAATACCACCAAAATTCTTCTCAGATCTAGAAAAAATACTGCTAACGTTTGAATTGAAACACTAGAGCCTCTGAATAGCTAAAGCAATCTTAATAAGCAATAAATTTTGGAGGCATCCCAATACCAGACCTCAAGACATACTACAGGGCAGTCATAATCAAAAGAACCTGGTACTGAGACAAATACCAATCTGTAGACCAAAGGAGCAGAATAGAAAACTCCAGAAATTAATCCATTAATCTACAATTTATCTTTGACAAAAGAGCAAAAATCAACCCCTTGGAGCAAAGACAATCTCTTCAACAAATGATGCTGGGAAAACTGGATCTCTGCCTGCAGAAGTATGAACAAGACCACTACCATACAATGTACACAAAAAACCACTGAAAATGGATCAGATACCTAAATCTATGACGTGATACAATCTAAGTACTAGAGAACACTGGGAAAATTCTACAAGACATTAGCATAGGGAGACTTCTTGGAAAACTCCCCAGAAGCACAGGCAATCAAAATCAAGATTAACGAGTGGGATTATAACAAACTGAGAAACTTCTGCGCTGCAAAAGAAACACTAAACAAACTAAAAAGACAGCTGACAGAATGGGAGAAAATATTTGAAAACTATGAAACTGACAAAGGATTAGCTTCCAGAATCTATAAAGAGCTTAAGCAACTAGTACTCAAACAGTACTTTATACTTTGTGTTTCTGTGTGGGTGCAGTCTGTTGACATCTTTACTTAGTATATACTGAATTGATCTTATGTATATAAAGATATTTGTAAATGAATCTTGATGAAGAATGGTATAGGAGAGGGAGTGGGAGATGGGATGGTTGTGGGTGGGAGGGAGGTTATGGGGGGAAAAAGCCACTATAATCCAAAAAATTATACTTTGGAAATTTATATTTATTAAATAAAAGTTTTAAAAAACTCAAAAAAAATAAAATAGAGCTTATGCAACTCAAAAGCCACAAAACAAACAACCTATTCAAGAAATGGGCAAAGGACCTGAACAGACGTTTTTCAAGAGAGGATATTCAGATGTCAATAGATTCATGAAAAAATGCTCGGGATTGCAAGCCATGAGGGAAATGCAAATTGAAACCACAATGGGGTTCACCTCACCCCTCTCAGACAGAAATAAATAAACAACAAATTCTGGCATGAATTTGGGGAGAAGCGTATCTTAATCCGCTGTTGATAGGAATGTAAATTGGTACAGCCACTGTGGAAGATAGTATAGATATATCTCAGAAAGCTGAATATAGACCTACCATATCACCCAGCCATCCCACTACTGGGAATTTATCCAAAGGAAATGAAATCAGCATATGAAAGAGTGATCTGTAACCCCATGTTCATTTCAACTCAATTTACAATAGCTTATATGGAATCAACCCAGATGTCCATTTACTGAAGACTGGATGAAGAAATTATGGTATATATAACTATGGAATACTACATAGAGCTTAAAAAAAAAAAAGAAGAAATCCTGTCATTTGCAACAAAATAGATGCAACTGGAAATCATTATAGCTGGTGAAATAAGCCAGTCACAAAAACACACATGGTCTGTTTGATCTGTGGTAACTAATAGAGTAGTTAACATGTAGTTTATAGGAGCAAAACTGACACTTTGAGATGCTATGATTTTCAACAGCCCTTGCCTTGACTGTTAAAGAACAGTGTTTTTCTTTTTTGTTTGGTTTTATTCTTTTTTTTTCTTCATGATAATGAGTGAATTATTTAATTAGTGTAGGGTTAATCTCATGAGTATAAATATTAATCGAAAATTGATCCTTGTATAAAATAAGAATGGGAAAGGAAGAGGGAGGAGGAAAAAGGCAGATGTTCGGGGGTGGGATATGTGGGTGGGAAGAATCAACAGGTTCCCAAATCTGTATATATTAAATTCATGTATTCCTTAAAAAAATAAAAAAGAAAGCCTTCACATGCATTTATTTTGTCATTATTCAAACTATACTTTAAAATAAAATGTATGTTTTTACAAATTTTGTACAAAATAGAATTACTAACCATTAAATAATAATGGAGAAGAAAGGAAAAACAAATTGTATCAAAAATGTGAACTTTTTTCCCACACTTCACTAGTGCTGAAATGTGTTATGAGCTATCATTTTTTGTAATGCTTTTGGCATTTCACATACATAGCAGATCATCACTAGCATATGTACTTTCCTTGATTTTTCCATTTCTTCACTAACTTAAACATTGTGGGGACTGGCTGTATTACTCACCGGTGGTGGAATAAAGTAGTTGGCTTGCAATTGATTTAAATTAAATCTGATATTTCAAAGATACATAGCATGTTTTTACAGTATTACCACAGTACCCAGAGGTATTATATAATCAGTTGGATATAGGTATGTGTTTATCAATTGGTCTTTCTCATCTAGTAGCTCTTTTTATGATTCATATTATTTTTCTTTCAGTTCACTGATTTAGTTCAGAAAAAAAAAATCTGTGTTTTCTTTCCACACCCCACCTCCAGCCTTCCAGAAAAAATAAAGTAAAAAATAAATAAAATAGATCATCATGAGTTGTAGCAGTGTCCCATATGTTCCAAGATAACATTTAAATATTTCTAAAAACATTTCCTTTCAATGTCAAGGAGCATCTATGTATCCTTTTTAGAGAAAAATTTTATTTCAATTCACTAGTAAAATATGACGTACCCAAAGCCCAGATGATTTAATGAAGGTACCCATAATTTAATGAATGTTCCTATTTTCCTGCTGGAGCGTATCATTTACTACTTTAGTAAAATATTTTTAAATAGCTAGAATACCTTCGTAAGAGTACTTAAATAAATTGTACTTTACTCTTCGGTAAGCCTAAAAGTTTGCACTGTTGTTTGTACTGATTTACATACTATAATCACATGCTGTTGCTTTTAGGGCAACAAATGGCTGAATAACTCTATTAGAGTGGTTAAGAATAATGTACGTTTGGGCAAGACAGCCCGAGTTCAAATCTTGATTCCAACATTCATTGTCTAATAGAGCCTTGGCCATTGGGTTCCTCATTTTTAAGAGAAGGCTAATAATGATGCTACATAGAAATGATACTACATATAACATTATAGTGTCACCTTATAAGAGTTTAATAAATGGTATCTTAATTTTTATTATAAACATTATTATTACTGAACTTTTTGTAAATAGAGTCATATAACTTGTCCTTTTTTTGTCTGGTCTGTTTTGTTTAAAATTTCATTTGTAAGATTCATTCATTTTGCTGCATAAACTAATTGATTGCCATTATTACATGTTTGACAAAATAATTATTCATTGTATTACTGATAGGTATTTGGATCCTTTGTTCATTATTACTATCTCTACCAAATTGAATATGGTAGAAAGAGTTTTATGTCTATATATTGAATTACAAATAGACTATGGCTTCCTTCTTGGGCACGGTATCAGATCATTCAAACTGTGGGCAGCCTTAGGATCAGGCCCATTTCAGTGAGCTTGGAAGTGGATCCTTTTATTCCAGTCAATCCTGAGGTGACTGCAACTCTGTCCAACAGCTTGACTATAACCTGATGAGAGACTGAGTCAGAAGCACCCAGTGAAACCAGCTCAGATTCTTGACTCACTGAAACCTTGAGATAATGTTTGTTTTTTAAACTGCTAAACTTTAGGGTAACAGATAACTAATTCTTTGTCTTCACAGCCATTGAACCTTCTTGCAATGCATTGGTTTCTATTAGCTTAATTATTCTCTTAAAATATTAAGCCAGTTAGAAATTCTCATATGCAGCATATTGCTTCATTTCATCTTGTCTTTGCACATGCTTTTTGTCTTCTTGTTCTGCCCTTCCTCTGTACGTATCCTTTAAAGTATTTCTCTGGGAACACTGCTTGAAGTATAACACCTCCTCTGTATTACTTCTAGGCTGTGTTTCTACTTCTATTTTTGCCGTCCTATATTACATTTTAATTATGTGAGAGATACAATGACTCACATATATAAAAGTTAAATCTTAATCCCCCATGCTTGTTTTCTCTGAATGTGTGTTTTAAAATTATATTTTCCTCTTGGAAAATATAAAGGAAAGCTTTGGGGAGAGCAGTTGGTTCCTGTTTTACTTATTTATAATTTGAACTTCTGAAAACTTTAAAATGCCAAACCAAATCACATATTGAAACAGGTACAATGTGGTTTCTCATTGCTAAAGTAAACGTTAACCTCGAATATGTGGATAAACAAAAACAGGCACAGTAAAATTACCAGATCGTCAGCATTTTAAAAATGCCCCCTGGCAATTTTTTCTTGAAACCCCCAGTGACAATAAAAAGAAAGGCATGCACACGGAAATGCACAATAATGGCTTGTAAAATAACTTTCAAATTACGAGAAGTCAAGCATTCTGGATTCTATTGGGCCCACTGGCCATTACCAAGCTTTAATGGGTGCAGGTGCAGTTGTTTTGTAGCATGTTTTTGTTTTCACTTAATCTCCTTATCTCTGGCTGTTACCAGTGGGACTCCATCTGCTCACCCTCATGGGCTCACTCTTAGTGCTGCCATGACAAGCTCAGTTTGCCCATGGAAAGAAAAAAGTCTTTGATTTCACCACAGGTGGTGAATGCCCTTATATTTTTAAGTCCATTGGTCTAAAACTATGGAATTTTGGGCCAAGTTTATTTTCATCACCTGTCTTGCTTTTCCTCATAATGCCAATATTATTACCTGTTCATTTCCTAGGTGTTGAATTCTAATCTCTGATTTTTAAAAAATTCTCATCTACTATCAATGTGTTCCCTTGCTGGTTTATTTTTTATAATTTATAATGTATCAGTTTGTTATATCTTTCTTATAAGATGTAACTCTTAATTGACTCAGTATTAGAGACTCTCATAAACTTTTGTTTTTATTATAGGCCATTTCTCCTTTAAAATGTCTTCCAAAGATTTCCCTACATTAAAAAAGAAATGTCATATGTTTTGAGTGTAGACACTCTAAGCAGGAAAAGACCAATCTGATTGGAAGCATTCCAGAAACAGTGGAATATTTGAAGGAAATGATTCACTTTCATGGTTTTCCCTTTTAAATCATGTTTATTTGGAGAAAAGCCATAGATACTATGAGAGTTTGCTGTACGAAGCATATACCTCGAACTGTGAGTTTCTGCTCACTGTTTCAGAAGCATGGGATGACTGTTCTTCCATTACATATTAACCTTGGTTGCTTAGCATTTTAATAATTAGGAAATTGCCTTTATTTTTTTAATGGAAACACAGAAGATTTGTGACACACAAGGATTAGATAGAAAATGTATGTGAGTTTCTGGGTACATAGGCAACAAGTAAACAATTGGAGAGAAATTCAAGTGAGCACTATAATTGGTCATTCTTATTGTTCTAATTAAAGTTTTAGAAGCAGAGAAACAATTGTCCCCATTGATCCTTATCTTTCTCTTCCTTCCTGGACCAGCTTCTCATCTAACTTCAAGACCACTCATTCTTTTGGGGATGACCTTCCTAACCCCATTTCCTGGGACCTGCACTGGATCATTATCACATTGCACTTCTATTTTCTTTTCTGCAGCCCTGTAGACTAAGAGTCCATGTCTTTTTGTATTTCTTGTGCTAGAAAATTGTTGTTATATAATAGAGTCTCAACAAATGTTTGATCAGATAAGAATGAGATATAGAAGATAAGCTCTGGATGTTCAGGGAACCTAAAAAAGCTAGAATGTTGGCCTTAATTCAGTTGGATAAGTAGATAGCCTCAGTGATCTGTGTTTGAAAGTTCAAAACAACACATTCATCTCAGAAGCAGAGGTAACGTTACATCTTATTGCACATACAACTCATTTTGGCAATTTAATTCTTATAGTGCTGCATATAAGAAAAGGTGATGCATATACAGATGTGGACAGTCCTGTTTATGAAAAAAATAAGATGTAAGGGAAAATGCCTTGTACAAACTGTCATATCCATTAACTTGATTTCTCTGTTGCTTTTCATATTCTTGTAGTTGACTCATTATGATGTGTTACAACTTGTAGCTAAATTTAACATATATAGGTCATTAAAATGTATACAAATATATGTGTGTGTGTGCACATATTGCATGTAAGTTGTGCATGGATAGGTTTAGACTGCTTTTCAAGCATATTTTGTTAATGCTTGTTGAAGTATTAGGTGTAGATTTCTTTCTTCAGGTAGATTGGCAAGGAATCATAGACAGTTAACAGCAGAGTGTTACTTTTCTTTTTAGGAAGGAGTTAGGTTTAAGTCACCTGGTTTCTTTTCTCAAGTTCAGTTACAAAGTTTTCAGACAAAACAGAATTTTGTTCTGTTTACCAGCAGATAAAACTTACATTTGACATGATGTTTCCCTTAAACTTAAACCTAACTCACTCTCAATTTGTGAGAATTTTATTACACCACACAAAGAAATAGTAAATATATGTATAGATAGATAAAATAATTGTCATTTTTTTTTTGACAGGCAGAGTGGACAGTGAGAGAGAGAGAGAGAGAGAGAGACAGAAAGAAAGGTCTTCCTTTTGCCGTTGGTTCACCCTCCAATGGCCGCCGCGGCCAGCACGCTGCGGCCAGCGCACCGTGCTGATCCGAAGGCAGGAGCCAGGTGCTTATCCTGGTCTCCCATGGGGTGCAGGGCCCAAGCACTTGGGCCATCCTCCACTGCACTCCCGGGCCATAGCAGAGAGCTGGCCTGGAAGAGGGGCAACCGGGACAGAATCCGGTGCCCCGACCAGGACTAGAACCCAGTGTGCTGGCGCCGCTAGGCAGAGGATTAGCCTGTTGAGCCATGGCGCCGGCCAGTAATTGTCATTTTTGAGAGAAGGAAAGAGGAAGGGAGGAAAAGTGAGAGTGAGGAGAAGGGTGGGGTGAAGGAAGGAAATAACCTTATATTCTTAGAATTGTATCCATGAACTACATTGAATCTGTATTGTTTGCATTAATATTGCAATAGCATGAAAAATTATATTAAAAATAGTTCTCATTTCTTCCTTACAAAGGATCTTCAGATCTTGTCTCAAAAATCTCAACTTTAGAAATACAGTTAATTATTAAGTATTCATTTAAATTCATGAGTACACTTGACTTCAATTAATGTGCTGTATGTATACCATTAAATGAGATTTCATCCCATATTAATAATGCTGACTTGTCATGTAACAGTTACTTCCACCAATCTCATAACTTTACATGTAGATATAAAAGATTCGGAGACCAGCATAGAAATATTTAGCAACAAAATTTTTATGACAATGAGCTCAAGATCTCCATCTTTAAGCAGAAGCTGTCTATAATTTGTTGCTAGATAAAAACAAAATAAAGGGAAGGAAAATTTTAAACATCATAGTACAACTGCATTCTTCAAATAAATTTATATGTACTCTTTTCCATACACACATACACTTACCACACAAAACTCTTCAGAGTTTCCCCATTGTTCTTCTCTAATAATCTGATGGTATCAGGTTATAAGTTTAGATCCTTGATACATTTTGAGTTTATTTTTGTATAAAGTGTAAGATAGAGGTATTATTTCATACTTCTGCATGTGGAAATTCAATTTTCTCAACACCGTTTTTTGAAGAGATTGTCCTTTCTTCAGGGATTCATTTTAACTTCTCTGTCAAAAATTGGTTGTTTGTAGATGTGTGGATTGATTTCTAAAGTTTCTATTCTGTCCCTTTGGTCTACATATATATTTTTGTCAGTACCAATCTGTTTTGATTATAACTACCATATCGTGTGTCTAAAAATCTGGTATTGTGATGCCTTTTGCTTTGTTTTTGCTGTTTAAGACTGCTTTAGCTATTTGGAGACTTTTGTGTTTCCATACGAATCTTGGCATCATATTTTCTAGATCTGAGAAGAATGTCCTTGGTATTTTGATGGGATCACATTGAATCTGTAAATGGCCTTCAGTCGCATGGATATTTTGATGTTATTCTTCAAATCCATGTACATGGAGGATTTTTCCACATTTTGTGTCTTCTATTTCTTTAATGTTTTGTAATTTTCATAGTAGAGATCTTTCACCGCCTTGGTTAAATTTATTCCATAGTATGTAATTTTTTGTAGCTATTGTGAATGGGATTGATCTTAAAAGTCCTTTGTCAACCATTGCATTGGCTTTGTATTCAAAGGCTATTGATTTTTGTGTGTTACATTTACATTTTGCAACTTTACCAAACTCTCTTATGAATTCCAATAGTCTATTAATGTAGTCTTTTGATTCCCCTATATATAGAATTGTGTCTTCTGCAAATAGAGATAATTTGACTTACTCCTTTCCAATTTATATCCCTTTGATTTCATTGTCTTGCCTAATGGCTCTGGCTAAAACTTTCAGGATTATATTGAATATCAATGGTGAAAGTAGACATCCTTTTCTGGTTCCAGATCTTAGTGGAAATGATTCCATATTTTCTCCATTCAATATGATGCTGACTGAGGGTTTGTCATAAATTACCTTGATCGTGATGAGCAATGTTCTTTATACCCAATTTGTTTAAGGTTTTTAATCATAAAACAATGTTGTATTTTATCAAATGTATTTTCTGCATCTATTGAAATAATCATATGGTTTTTATTCTTTAGTTTGTTAATTTGATGTGTGAAACTTTTGATTTGTGTCTGTTGAAACTTCCCTGCATATGAGGGATAAATCCCACTTTCTCTGGGTGAATGATTTTTCTGATGTGTTGTTGGATTCAATTAGCTTTTTGCATCAATGTTTATTAGGAATATTGATCCATAGTTCTCCTTCTTTGCTGTTTCTTTTTCTGGTTTTGGAATTAAGGTGATTGCTGACCTCATAGGAATTTGGGAGGATTCTATTCCTTTCCATAGATCTGAATAGCTTGAAAAGAATTAGCATTAGGGGTGGGCAATGTGGTGTATTGGGTAAAGCCTCTGCCCACAGTGCGAACATCCCATATTGGCACCAGTTCTGTGGCTGCTCCACTTCTGATCCAGCTCTCTGCTATGATATGGGAAAGCAGTAGAAGATGGCCCAAGTCCTTGGGCTCTTGCACCCACATGGGAGACCTGGAAAAAGCTCCTCCTGGCTCCTGGCTTTGGATTGGCCCATCTCCAGCCATTGTGGCCATTTAGAGAGTGAACCAGTGGATGGAAGACCTCTCTCTCCCTCCCTTCCTCTCTCTCTCTCTCTCTCTCTGCCTCTGCCTCTGCCTCTCTGTAGCTCGGCCCTTCAAATACATAAATAAATATAGATATATAAAAGAATTGGCATTAGTCCTTCTTTAAAAGTCCGGTAGTATTGAGCAGTGAAGCCATCCAGTCCTGGGCTTTTCTTTGTTGATAATTTTTATTGTTGATTCAATCTATGTCTTAATTATTGTTCTGTTTAGGTTTTCTGTGTATCAATGACTCAATTTTGGTAGATTGCATGTGTCCAGCAATCTATCCAATTTTTTTCTTCTAAATTTTCTAATTTGTTGACATATAGCTGATTATTCTATTTCTGTAGTATCCATTGTTACAACTCAGCTTTTATTAATTTGGGTCCTCTCCATTTTTTTCTGGCTGTTGAGCCAATTTTGTTAATTTTTTCCAAAAACCAGTTCTTTGTTACACTGATATTTTGTATTGTTTTTTTGGCTTCAATTTTGTTTATTTATTCTCAAATTTTAATTATTTCTTTCCTCCTACCTATTTTGGGTTTGGTTTGCTGTTATTTTTCTTTTTTTAAAAGATTTATTTTATTTATTTGAAAGGGTTACAGAGAGAGGTAGAGACAGATGGAGAGGTCTTACATCTGCTGGTTCACCCTCCAGATGGCCACAATGGCTGGAACTGTGCTGATCTGAAGCCAAGAGCTAGGTGCTTCTTCCAGGTCTCTCATGTGGGTGTGGGGGCCCAAGGACCTGGGCCATCTTCTACTGCTATCCTAGGCCAAGGCAGAAAGCTGGGTTGAGGAGCAGCTGGGACTAGAACCGGTGCCCATGTGGGATGCTAGTGCTTCAAGCCAGGGCTTTAACCCACTGTGCCAGAGCGCCGTCCCCTGCTGTTATTTTTCCACATCCTTGAAATGCATTGATAGCTCATTTATTTGATGCCTTTCCAATTTCTTTATGTAGGCACCAGTAGGTCCCCCTGTTAACACTGCTTTTTCTGTATCCCATATGATTTGATATGTTGTATTGTCCTCCTCATTCTTTTGAGGAATTTTTTTTTTAATTTCTCTTTTTATTTCTTCTGTGACACACTGTTCATTCAGGAACATGTTGTTCAGTCTCCATGTGTTTGCATATTTTCTAGAGATTCTTAAATTGTTAATTTCTAGCTTCATTCCATTGTATTGGCCAACTTTTATAATAATGATAAGCTACAAATATTTCCTTAGCTTGAGAATATGAGTCCCATGACTAAAAATAACCCAAATCCTCTCAAGTGCAAATCACTTTAATTTTACAACATTGTCTGAAATGCTAACCTTCTGGATGGGCTGACAGAAGCGGGGATTGATTCCCTTATATGTGACAGTGAATATTTCTGAAGGGTAAGAAGACATGCCCAATAGATAAATAAAAGCATTATGAAATACAGCTCACAGCATCAAAGCAAAGTTTCTAGTGTAATAGTTGTTTCAACCAAGACAAAACTAATGATTCATTTGCTTGAAAAATTAAAAAATACAAATCAAAAATGATTTCATAATGAATATCATAAATATATTAAGTGTCTCAGCCAACTCCTCAGTGTAGGAAGGCACTGGGTCAAAGAAACACATGAGTTAGATGTGGTGAGACAAATGTTGAGAAGGGTAGCTGTATATCATTTTATTGGAACATGTCAGTGTTTGTATTTGGTGACTCATCTAGATACTATGTGCCTTATTCCATCTTAATCAAATCTCAGGGGTTATTTTGATTCTATTCCACATGCCCTATGAAAGTTTTTATGGGAGCAGACATTTGACCCTGCAGTAAAGCTACTGTTTGGGATGCTCACACCCTATGTCAGAGTACTAGGATTCAAGTCCCAGCTCTGCTTCTAATTCATGACTCACTCTCCAAATAGCCACAATGGCTGGAGCTGGACCAGGTACTAGGTGCTTCATCCAGGTCTGCCACATGAGTGCCATTCTGTAATGCCTTCCCAGGCACATTAACAGGGAGATGGATTGGAAGTGAAGGAGCCAGGACTCAAACCAGTGCCGATATGGGTTGCTGATGCAGCAGTCCATTGTTTGACGTGCTATGCCACAATGATGCTTTGAAAATGATAATCAACAGGATTTCAGTATATTTTCAGAGGTTACATATGTGGAAATCTTTCATTAGACTTCACATCATTATCTGATTTCCTTCTGACTTGAATCCTCTGTGTTACATATTGTTATTCCCCACTATACACATAAGAAAATAGACAGATTAGTTAAGAAGCCTGTGAAACACTATGCCTTGGTGACAAGTTTGAAACTAATGGCATAGTTATTAATTAATATTATTAAAATAAAACCCACCACAACAGAATCAGAACCAAGCTTTAATTAAGTTTGCCAGTTGGATTATTTTTCATTTATATGATGTATCAAGTAAAATTGTGTTCATTCTTGCTAAGTATTCACCAAAAATATATTTAGTTTGAGAGTTGTATTTATAAGTATCATTTATTAAAAACAAATTTGGGAGTAGCATTTCTTTAATTTTTAATTTTAGCATAGACTTACACTTATAAAAATGTGTTGTCACAGCACAGAGTTCCAATATATCACACACTCTGTTTCTATCATTAATATCTTACATGGATAGAGTACATTTATTAGAATTAATCAGCATTGACTCATTAACATTTAAACTTTTCTTTACATTTCCCAAATTTTTAAATGTTAATTTTATTATTGAGAAGATTTTTTGTTTGATTTATTTGAAAGACAGATATACACACACACACACACACACGGAAGTGTGGGTATGGATATATCCTCTCTACTGGTTCACTTCCTCAAATGCCTGCAACAGTTTTGGGATGGGCCAGGCCAAAATCAGGAGCCTGGAACTCAACCTAGGTCTTTCACATGAGTCACAGGTACCCACGTTCACAAGCTGGAATAAGAAGCAGAGGTGGTATCTTATCTCGGGCACTTCAATATGGAATGTGGATGCCCCAAGTTGGTATCATAATCTCAAGTCCAAATGCCCACCCAAGATTCCCAAAGTTTCACCTAAGTCCATTTTATTCTTCCAGGAGCCCACATATTTTTGCTAGTCACATTTAGTCATCATGGCACCTGAGACTCTTCTTGTTTGTTACTGTTTCACAAACTTTCTTTACTTTTGAAGATCTTGACAGTTTTGAGGGCTACTGGTCAGAACATGCATTGGCTGGGATTTTTCTAATGTGTTATCTTGTGTTTGAGGTGTTCTTTGCGATTAAAAAAGCTCCCAAGAGTTCAAACTCTATCCCAGTTTTCTGTGGTTTTCTGTCAATTGCTGGATTGGAAATGGAGCAACTGAGACTTGAACCATATCTCCAATATGGGAATCTGGGTTCACAAGTAGCAGCTTACCCACTGTGCCACCTGCCAGCCCCAGCATGCTCTTTCTGATACAGTTCCTAACAAAGTAAGCTATTAATAAGTAGTAACTTTAAAAATATTATTATATACTCTATATAAAGAACTGGAAACAGAGAAGACCTAACAATAGTTCATTAAAAATTAATGATCTGAGAAGTAAGCCTACTTGTGAAAATATTTACTTTGGAAATACATATTACTCTAAAGGAAGTAACATTTTTGCATATGGTTTCACTGAGACAATGGCTCTTTCATTGAGTAAACAGTTTATTTAGTCTTTCCTGTTTTGTTGCTCATTGAATTTAGAGTTTGGTAGGCATGACTTCCATCAGGAGTAGAGATGTATAAGCTCTAAAATGGCTGATCACCCTTGAGAAACTCATAAACAAAATAGCGTTCACTCTATGGCCATTCCACACTGAATGTACCCTATCTCTTCTGATCACAGAAAATCACATTCATTCTCAAACATTAGTTAATTCTACAGTGTATATATTCCAGAAGTGGAATATACAGCTGTTTTTATAGACCTTTGATCAAACAGATAATAAAAAAACATAGATAAACTGTAGTCTTAATTTTAATATGTTTTTCAGTTCGCCTGTCAAGAACAACCTAATCAAGTCCTCTGTAAGCTTATGTGCACAAAATACTACATTTGAAAAAAAAAAAACTAAAAATGAAGAAATAGTCTTCAGACTATGAAGCTAGATACAATTGAGTGATCATGATAATAAGGACTGGCCATTTTCTCCATGGGTTTGAAGAAACTAGAATAGATTCAATGGAAATAAGACTCTGAGCCAAAGAAGAATTAGGCAGGGAGCCTAAAGGAAATTTAATGTTCTCTGCATCTCTTTTCTGCTTTCTATTTAATTTGGTTTTGGAATAAATCTCTATTTATGAGACAATTTAAAGTTTATCTGAAGCAGGTGGATGATGGTTTTAAGTTTGCTCAGATGGAGAAGCAGGGAAGGGGATCAGAACAAAGGAGAGAACAACACTGGGACATGTGATGAGCTGTGAAAATCTTGGCAGATACAATTTTATCATCTGCAATATAAAGGATATGTGTAATTTTATAAAGTGAGTTGGATATTAGATTGACTTTATTTAATTTTTAATGTGAAATGAGGGATAGAAAGAGTGAGAGAGAGAGAAATAGAGAGCAAGAGCATCACCTAAATGCCTGTAATTGTCAGGTTGGGCAGGAGCCAAGAGCCAGGAAAGCAGACCAGCTCTCCCATTTGATGATAGGAACTGAATTACTCAAACTGTCACCACTGCTTCTTGCTTGTAGGAAGCTGGAGTGCAGATCTGGAATCAGGAATCAAACCCAGGCACTCCAATGTGTGCAGACTGGCTGAATGGATTAACAAACCAAACCCATCTATTTGCTGGCTTCAATAAACACATCACACCAAAAAAGACACATGCAGCTAAAAGTAAAAGGATGAAAAATGATATTCCATGCTAACAGAAGCTGGTGTAGCCATCCTAATATCAGAAAAAATAGACTTTAATACAAAAACTGTTAAAGGAAACAAAGTAGGACAACTATGTAATGATTAAGTTTCAGCAGGAAGATGTCACTATAATAAACATATATGCACCTGGCATTTTAAAATAATGTTAGTAGATGTAAAGGGAGACATAAACTCCAATACAATATTGGGGGACTCCAATACCCCATTTTCAGCAATGAACAGATCAATCAGGCAGAAAATCAGCAGGGAAACAACAGTTTATAGACACTGTAGAACAAATGAACTTAACAGATATCTACAGAACTGTTCACCCCACAGTTGCAGACTACACATTCTTCTCACCAGTGCATAGAACTTTCTCTAGGATAGACCACATCCTAGAACTAAAGCAAGTCTCAGTATATTAAAAAATATTAAAATCATACCCTGCATCGTATCTGACCACAATGGAATGAAGCTGGAAATCAACAACTTAAGAATCTCTACAAAATATGTAAACACATGGAGACTGAACAACATGCTCCTGAAAGAACAATGCATCACAGAAGAAATCAAAAGAGAAATAAAAAAAAATTGCTGGTAACAAATGAAGACGACAATACAATATATCAAAATTTATAGGATACAGCAAAAGAAGTGTTCAAGAAGAAATCTTATAGCAAATGTTGCCTACATCAAGAAATTTGAAAATCACCAAGTAAATGAGCTATCAGTGAATCTCCAGGACCTAGAACACAGCAAAACAAACTCAAAATTTGTAGGAGAAAATAAATAAAATTAGAAATGAAGTAAACAAAATTGAAACCAAATAAACAACATAAAGGATCAGTGAAATGAAGAGTTGGTGTTTTAAAAAATGAACAAAATTGACACACACCATTGGCCCAACTAACCAAAAAGAAAACGGGATGGACTAGAGATGAAAAAGGAAATTTAAAAACAGATAGTTGAAAATAAATAAAAATAAAATGCTATTCAAATCTCTTCTGATGTGCTTCACTGCCTGATTCAGCTCTCACATACTTTAAGGAATAAAAAGACAAAAAAGTCTATTGTGTCATCATGTATTCTTCCCTATTCTATTTTTTATAACTTTCTGTACTTTGAGTCTTTGGAGACATTGGCTCTTTTTTTATATTTTTTGACAGCAGAGTGGACAGTGAGAAAGAGAGAGACAGAGAGAAAGGTCTTCCTTTACCATTGGTTCACCCCCCAAAGGCCGCTATGGCCGGAGCACTGCGGCTGTTGCACCATGCTGATCTGAAGCCAAGAGTCAGGTGCTTCTCCTGGTCTCCCATGTGGGTGCAGGGCCCAAGGACCTGGGCCATCCTCCACTGCACTCTCTGGCCACAGCAGAGAGCTGGCCTGTAAGAGGAGCAACTGGGACAGATTCTGGCACCCCAACTGGGACTAGAACCCGGTGTGCCAGCGCCGCAGGCGGAGGATTAGCCTAGTGAGCCGTGGTGCTGGCCGACATTGGCTCTTAATACTTAAAGTCAACTTACAATTATAAAATATTCTCTTCAACACACTCTTACTGCTGCAAATGAGAGCCACTGATTTCAAGAAAATTGATTGTGGTGTGGATTTCCATAACTTCAATATGAATTCAAAACTCAAGAATCAATTATCCTCTTCTCAAGGACAGAAAACATTCTTGACTACATGAATGTTGGGAGTTAACACTGAATAATATGGTATAACTCACAGATCAGCAAACTATGGACCTTGCATCAAATCCAGCCATTGCCTATTTTATAAAAAAAAAATGTTATCACACAACAGTAATACATTTATGTATTATATATGACTCTTTTGTGCTACTGTAGCCAAATTAGCTATTTATCAAATATGCCTGGCATGACCTAAGATATTATATATGGCCCATTGTGGAAAAAATTTACTGACCCTGCTGTGAGCTTACTTATATAGAAATATAAGTGTAGAAACATAAATAAAACCTATTTGTCTCTTTTAAAAAATCACAGAAATAAAAAGAATCATCAGAAGTTAACAGAAAGGACTGAATGCCAGCAAATCATGAAACCTAGAAGAAATGAGTGGATTCCTGGACACATACAACCTACCTAAATTGAACCATTAAGGTGGAAAACTTAAACAGACCAATAACCAAGATGGAAATTTAATCAGTAATAAAGACCTTCCAAACAAAGTAATAATCAGTAATAAAGTAATAAATCATTTATTGATTTATTAATGGATAATTAAATTAATAGTTTACTTTGAAAATTTATTTAAAATTAAAAATTAATTTAAAAATCAATAAATTAATAATTAAATTGAATCGGTAATCAAGACCTTCCAAACAAAACATCCAGGACTAGATGGCTTCAAACTGAATTCTACTAGACATTTAAAGTGGTAAAATGTTAACTTTAAATTTATAAGTTAAAGAGTTAAACAAATGCCAGTTCTTCCAAAGCTTTTCAAAACAATTGAAAGGGAGGGAATCCTCCCAAACTCTTTCTATGAAGCCAACATCACCTTAATTCCCAAACCTAAAAAAGATACAAGAGAGAAAGATTACTATAGCCCAATATCCCAGATGAACAAATATGCAAAAATCCTGAACAAAATAATAGCTAATCAAATCCAACATTACATCAGGATAATCATTCACCCAGTCTAAGTGGGATTTATCTCTGGTATGCAGAGATGGTTCATAATTTGTAAACCATTCAATGTGATACATCACATTAACAAACTGAAGAACAAAAAGTGTATGGTTATCTCAATAGATCAAGAGAAAGCATTTGATAGAATACACCATCATTTAATAATGAAAACCTTAAGCAAATTGAATATAGAAGGAAAATTCCTCAACCCAATCAAGCCAATTTATGACTAAAGAATGGCCAGCATCCTATTGAATGGGAAAAAGTAAGAAGCATTCCCAGTAAGATCCAGAACTAGAAAGGGATGTCCACTCTCACCATTGCTATTCAGTATAGTCTGAAAGGTTTAAATAGCACCATTGAAATCAAAGGGATCTAAAATGAAAAGGAGGAAGTCAAATTATCCCTATTTGTAGATGACATGATTCTATATACAGGAGATCCAAAGGACTCCACTAAGAGATTATGGGAACTCATAAAAGAGTTTGGTAAAGTGGCATGATGTAAAATCAACACACACAAATCAGTAGCCTTTGTATACACAGACAATGTCATGGCTGAGAAAGAATTTCTAATGTCATTCCCATTCCCAATAGCTACAAGAAAATCAAGTATCTTGGAGTAAATTTATCCAAGGACATCAACGATCTCTACGATAAGAACTACCAAACATTAAAGAAGAAAATAGGAAAAAAAGACATAAGAAAATATAAAAATCTTCCATGTTCATGTATTGGAATCATCAATATCATCAAAATATCCATACTACTAAAAGAAATTTACAGATTCAGTGTGATACCAATCAAAATACCAAGAACATTCTTCTCAAATACTGAAAAAAACTATGCTGAATTCATATGGACATACAGGAGACTGAATAGTTAAAGCAATCTTACACAATAAAAAGCCAGAGGCATCACAATACTAAATTTCAAGACACACTATAGGGCAGTTATTCTCAAAACAACCTGGTTCTAAACTAAAAAAGGTGGATAGATCAACGGAACAGAATAGAAACTCTACAAATCAACCCATGTATCTCCAACCAACTTATTTTTGACAAAGGTGTTAAAATGAATCCCTGGAGCAAGGACAGTCTCTTCAACAAATGGTGCTGGAAAAAGGGTCTCAACATTCAGAAGTATGAAGCACCTTATGCAAAAATCCACTCAGTGTGGATCAAAGACCTAAATCTATGATCTGATACCATCAGATTATTAGAGTACATTGGAGAAAAACTGTAAGACATTGGCATAGGCAAAACATTCTTGGAAAAGACCCCAGAGACACAGCCAATCAAATCCAAAATTGACAAATGGGATTATATCTAGTTTAGAAGCTTCTGCACTGCAAAACAAACACTCAGGAAAGTGAAGAAGCAACCAACAGAATGGGAGAAATTGTTTGCAAACCGCAACCGATAAAGGATTAATAACCAGAATATATAAAGAGCTCAGGAAACTCTATAACACAAAATAAACAACTCAGTTAAGGAATGGGCAAAGAACTTCGACAGGCATTTTTCAAAAGAAGAAATCCAAATGGCCACCAGACACATGAAAAAATGTTCAGGATCACGAGGTGTCAGGGAAATGCAAGTCAAAACCACAATGAGGTTTTACCTCTCTCCAGGTAGAATGACTTTCATACACAAATCAACAAAAAAAAATGCTGGCAAGGATGTGGGGGAAAATGGTACCTTAATCCATTGTTGGTGGGAAAGTAAACTGGTACAGCCACTGTGGAAGATAGGGTGGAGATACCTCAGAAATCTGATTATAGACCTATCATATGACCCAGCCATTCTACTCCTGGGAATTTATCCAAGGGAAATGAAATCTGTATATGTAGAAGTTATTTGTATCCCCATGTTAATTGTAGCTTAATTCACAATAGCTAAGATATGCAATCAACCCAGATGTCAGTCAACTGAAGACTGAATAAAGAAATTATGAGATATGTAAATCATGATACTACACAGCATTAAAAAAAATGAAATCCTGTCATTTGCACCAAAATGGGTGAAAACTGGAAAACATCATACTTAGCAAAATAAGCCAATCCCCAAAACCAAAATACTGTATGCTCTCCCTAATCTGTGGTAACTAATAGAGCAGCTAAAAGGTAATGTAAATAAGTTAAATTCATACTTTGAATTGCGATGACTTGAACAGCCCTTGTCTCAACTGTTGAGGAACAGATTTTTCTTTCCATACTATTTGTTGAAATCTCTACTTAGGATAAATTTAATCTTATGTGTATAAAGTTAACTGAAAATAGATCTTTGTAAAAAAAATAATAATGAGATTAGGAAAGGGAAGAGAAGGAAGGGTGAGAGTGCAAGTGGAAGGGAAAGAGAAGAGGACTATGAGGATTGCCAGGCAACAGGATATATGGTCAAACGTAAAGTCTAGCAAGTACTATGTCTTCAGTGTGAGAGGAGTTTAAGTAAGGGAGGAAGTATTTTCAAAAAAGAATTGTCTTTCCAATTTTCTTATCACTTAAAGTTGCTAATTCAAAATTTCAGTAAATATATATTATTTCTCTTTTCTTAAAATATTTCCATTATTTCCTTTGCTCTGCTTTCTCTAAATATCTAAATGTGGCTCAGTGAGTTTGCCCACCACCTGCAACACCAGCATCCCTTCTGTGTGTTGGTTTGGATCCTGGCTGCTGTACTTGTATCCACCTTCCTGCCAATGCACCTGGAAAGACAGCAGATGATGGCCCTAGCACCTGGACCCCTGCCACCCAGGTGGGAGACCATGACATAGGTCCTGGCTTCTGGATTCTGGCGTAGACCTGATCCAGGCCTGGCTGTCGAAGCCATTTGGAGAGTGAATCTGCAGACAGTAGTTCTATTTCTCTTTCTCTCATTCTTTTCTCTCACCCCACCTTCTGTTTCTCTGCCTTTAAAATAGTAAATAAATATTTAAAATTATAAATATCAGAGTTTATTTTCACAAATATTTATTCACTAGAAAGTTTGTTGAAAGAGAAACAGGAACTGTGTGAGCCAGCCAGAGGAGAGGGAAGGGCAAGAAGGTAAAAGAGGAGGTGGAAGTAATCCCTGCCCTCCAAGGTCTATGATACACCCTTGTATGACTTCTTCCAGTTTGACAATGTGCTGTGTACTGTTGGTTTCCTACTGCTGTCATAACGAATGACCACGGGCCAGGTAGCTTTAAACAGCGAGTCTTTATTTTCTTATAACTGTGTGTATTAAGATCATAAATCAAGGTGTCAGCAAAGTTTTTTTTTTGTTTTTTTTTTTTTCCCTTGCAGGAGACTTGTTTTTTTTCTAGCATCTTCACATTATGTTACCTCTGTGTGTGTCTGAGTCTTAATCTCTTTTTATAAGAAATCCTATTGGATTAAGGAAGTCCATACAACCTCATTTTATTCTGATTACCTTTTTAAAGACCTATCTCTTAATATAAACACATTCTGAAGTACTGAGGATTCAGACTTCAGCATATGAATTTCGGGAGATGGAAACAATTCAGCCTATAACATGTACTTTATGTAAGTTTAAGCAAATTAGAGTACAAAAAGAGTGGAACAGTCACCTCCAGCCAGTGCAGTTTGGAGGAGATTCACAATAGGGGAATATGCATTCTGAAGTTTCATGTAAGTTAGCTAGTGAACGTATGTATGTCACATGGGTAAGAGATGGGTAGTATTAATTTTTCAGGAAGCAAGCAATGTGTAATGTCCTTAGCTGCTGTTTACACCACAGTAATATTTAAACATGCCAAGCCCTCTGTGTTAATATTCAATGCAAAGAAACGTTTTGTGTTAAAGACTGTATTACTTATAAGCAAATATGTAAACTGTTTATCAAAATCATTTCCAAATGTAAGTGCCCTAATGCATGTTCTTATAGTTTTACCTCTTTGCTATCATTCTGGAATAAGAATTCGAAATATAAAATAGGTAAGATTCATTTAAGAGTAAAAAAAAAAACATTTTTGTCCTGTGTTTTAGTTTTAAAAATTTAAGAGTTATAAACTAGGAAATGAAAAGTTTGAAATATATACAGATATTCTAATGTAAGTTATCTCATTCTCATTAACTACTAAAACTTCTTTTAAAAAAGAATTGCCACTATTCTCTTATAAAACGTAATCAGGCAATTATTACTGAATAATTACTGAATTGTAAGTTCAGTCAGTTCTTTGTCTGCAACTGCAATATAATTATTCTAATGTTTCTATATAATAATGTAACACCTCCTGGTAAAACTGGATACCAAGAAAGGTCTGTTATGAGTGAGAAGGAAGCCACCTCAAAAATTTTTAAGTATAAAGAAATCAATATAAAATCTAACAGACTCTTAAAATAATAAAAGTTACCCTAAAATGTTTATGGGAAATTGGATTAAAATACGTTTATTTTTGTGCAATAGTAGTTTTCAAATCTATGCATAGTTTTTTCCATGCAAGCAGTTTTGCACCATCTGTATTTTTGAAATTTTGTTAGCTGTCTCTCAATTCTGTTATATTACCACAATAACAATTCTCACCCCAACTGAAATTGACACATTATTAGAAAATTCTATGATACTTAGTTTAATTTTAGAAAAATGGCATGCTATAAGATATGTCTAAATCATACCAATGCCTAAAATTGATGTTATTTCATATAGTTTATATTGGTTCCAGCTTACTATTTTGATTTAAATAATTAGTTTTGATTGAAGTATGTTCCATTTATCATCTATTAAATGATTCTGTATAAGTCATTTTAGAATATGTGTTTACATTTGAAATCTTGTATCTGTTGAGATATTAGAAAATCAATGATCCATGCTTGACATTTGAATATGATACACCTGTTATAGTAGTTAAATACATGTCTGTTAATTTAAGAATATCTTTAAGCATTTTATTCAATATAGAAGAGTCAACAGTCTACAATTTAAGGCTGTAGATTTTTGGAACCTAACTTTCCTTCTATTCACAGAGCCAGTGACAAAGATATTTATGTACCCTCTTGGTAATCCTTAACTCATGAGTGACGGGTTTAGAGATATTCATTCCCAACTCCTCTACATCTGTTCAAGACACCTCTTAAGTGCAAAGGACACCCTGTCCTGTGAAATTGGACAAGTATCCATCTGGAAACTTGGCTTCACATTGTGCCCTTGCTTGGTCTGCGCCACCAGGTGTAAAGATTTCCATGCCCTCTAGCTCTGTGACTACAAAGTAAATTAGGTTCTCAAAATTTAAGGAGAGCATTTTGATAGAGATGTTGGCACTGACTGTTAAAATGAAAGTATACTGATGAAAATGATAGAGGGACCTCAAGGGATATAGTGAAACAATGAAAAATCTGTTACAAATAGTTTATATCAATATCTATTCTATTTTTGACAAACATTTAAGTTGGTTTCCAGCTTCATGCTACTATGAATAATAATGCTGTAAGGATTCGTTGATTTATCTTCAGCATCTATTAAAATAGAAAATACACTTAGCAGTAGTGTTTCTGGGTTGTACCTGATTGTTAGCTTCTCATTTTCTAGAAAATATTAAGTGTTCATAGCAGTTTGGTTTTTTTTTTTTTTTTAAGATTTATTTATTTGTAAGGCAGAGTTACAGAGAGGCAGAGACAGAGAGAAAGAGGTCTTCTATCTACTGCCTCACTCCCCAGATGGCCACAATGGCCAGAGCTGCGCTGATCTGAAGCCAGGAGCCAGGAGCTTCTTCCAGGTCTCTGATGCAGGTGCAAGGGCCCAAGGACCTGGGCCACTTACCACTACTTTCCCAGACCGTACTGGAGAGCTGGATCAGAAGTGGAGCAGCTAGGACCTGACCCAGCGCCAGTATGGAATGGGCCTTACCTGCTATGCCACAGCACCAGCTCCCATAGCAGTTTTAACACTTTGTATACTCATCACAAGTGTGTTCAACTTTAACTTGCCCAATATTATCAAAACTTAAGATTTGTCAGTCTCTTATTATTTGTGAAGCAGAGAGACAGAGAGAGAGAGAGAAATCCCCTGTATATTCTGGTTCACTCTCCAAATGCTTGCAACATCCCTGGGCTGGGCCAGACCAAAGATGGGAGCCAGCCTGGAGACTGAAGACAGTGCCGGCGCCGTGGCTCAACAGGCTAATCCTCCACCTAGCGGCGCTGGCACACCGAGTTCTAGTCCTGGTTGGGGCGCCGGATTCTGTCCCGATTGCCCCTCTTCCAGGCCAGCTCTCTGCTGTGGCCCAGGAGTGCAGTGGAGGATGGCCCAAGTGCTTGGGTCCTGCACCCCAAGGGAGACCAGGATAAGCAACTGGCTCCTGCCTTTGGAACAGCGCAGTGCGCTGGCCGCAGCACACCAGCCACGGCGGCCATTGGGGGTGAACCACGGCAAAAGGAAGACCTTTCTTTCTTTCTCTCTCTCATACTGTCCACTCTGCCTGTCAAAAAGTAGAAAAAAAAAAAAAAAAAGACTGAAGCCAGAAAGTCATCCTGGGTCTCTCACGTGGATGCCAGGAACTCAACTACTTAAGACATCACCCACAAGGTACACTTTTACAAAGTAAGAAACTGGAATTAGAAGCTGAGCCAAGACAAGAACGCAGGCACTCTGATATGGATTACAGACGTCTCAAGTGCCCTCTTAACTAAGAGAAACCCTTCCACTGCTAGTCTCTTTTTTGGTCATACTGGTGAATTTGCATATGTACCTAGTTGTGACATTAATCTGCATTTTCCTGATTTATGATGGGGTTGTACATATTTTTCATTTATATTAACCATTTAGATACCCTCTTCTGTGAACTTATATTTCAATTTAAATGATTGCCCCCTCACCTTTTTTTTGGCAAGTTGTCCTTTTGTTGATTTGTAAGAGTTCATTTTATGGCTTAGATTTTATCAGTTCCATCATGTAGTAGGCTGAATAATGGCTCCCAAAACATGTTAGGTCCTTCTGAATATATCAGGCCTGAAAGCCCTGGTATTTGCAAGTGTTAATTTCTCTGGTAAAGATTTTTTGGACATGATTAAATTGAGACTCTTGAGGAGGAGAGATGAGCCAGGATATCCAGGTGGGCTGTAAATGCAATCACATGCATTGTTTTAAGATAGCGCAGGGGAGGATTTGGCACAGACACAATAGATAAGGTGATAAAGAGAGTCTGATTTGATGCAGCCTGCAGAAGCTGAAAGAAGCAAGGAACAGATACTCCCTTAGGGTCTGCTGACACTTTGATTTTGACTCAATAATATTGATTTCAGACTTCTGGCATTTAGAACTATGAGGGAATATATTTCTTCACTTCTACTTCACCACGTTTATGATAATCAGTTGCAGAACCTTTAAGAAATGAATACATATGAGTACAAAATAGTGTTTCTATTGTATATCTTTCATTTTCATTCTTTTGATGATGTCTTAATTAACAGTTGCTTCCAAAATGTGGTCCATATTATTACTCTCCTTTTGTTTTTGCCATGTTTAATGTTCTCCTGACCAAAGGACATGGAGATATTCTTCTACATTATTTTTATCTTTGAAATTGACACTATCAGCCAGCGGGGATGTATGAAGTAGGGTGGTCAGGTTTAATTTTTCCCACCTGTATGTTTATCCCTCTGATTCAGAATATTTTTAAATGCAACTGGCCATCCCCATCTGTACTTTAGAGATGGCTTTGCTGTCGGCAAGAGGACTAAATACTGCATGGCAGATGTGTTACTCTGTTTTCTCCTTTGTCCCACTGGCCTTTTTGTCCTTGCGTAAGTGGACCTCTCTGAAGTAATTTACCTTCATAAGAACTCTGTAATCTGTAGAGTAGTTTCCCATCTTCTTGTTCTTCAAGAGTTCCCTGGCTTGTTGACCTTTCTGAAAAAGTTTTGCAATCATTTTGCCAATTCTCACAAAGAAAAATCTGATGGGAGTTTAACTGAATTTTGTTGAGTCTGGAGAACAGTTTGCAGAGGATATTTGGCTGATATAAATCCCACTTGCTCCGGGTGAATGATCTTTCTGATGTGTTGTTGGATTTGATTAGCTCGTATTTTGTTGCATCTGCATTCATCAGGAATATTGTTCTATAGTTCTCTTTCTCTGTTGTATCTCTTCCTGGTTTAGGTATTCAGGTGATGAAGGCTTCATAAAAGTTATTTGAGAGGATTCTCTCCTTTTCAATTGTTTAATTAGCTTGAGAAGAATTGGTATTAGTTCTTCCTTAAGTATCTGTTAGAATACAGCAGTGAAGTCATCCAGTCCTGGGCTTTTCTTTATTGGGTCTTTATTACTGATTCAATCTCCATCTTGGTTGTTGGTCTGTTTAAGTTTTCTGTGTCCTCATGACTCAATTTTGGTAGATTGTGTATGTCCAGGAATCTATCCATTTCTTATATGTTTCTCAATTTGTTGGCATACAGCTCTTTGTTGTAATTCCTGATGATTCTTTTTTATTTCTGTGCTGTCTGTTGTTACATTAGCTTTTTCATCTCTGATTTTATTCATTGGGTCTTCTCCCTCTTTTTTTGGTTAGGTGGGCTAATAGTTTATAAATTTTATTTAATTTTTCCAAATTCTGTAACAGTGGGGTGAAAATTTCTGTAGATACCTGTTAGGTCCATTTGGCTCTTAGTGTCAATTACCTATGTCTTGTTTTGTTGTTTTTCCGTCTTTTTGATCTGTTTATTGATGAAACCGGGTGTTGAAGTCCCCTGTAACTATTGTATTGGAGACTATGTGTCCTGTCTGACTCATTGACATTTCTCTTAAATAACCAGGCACCCTATAATTGCATGCATACACATTTATTATAGTCACATCTTCCTGTTGAATTGATCCCTTAGTCTTTATATAGTGCCGGTCTTTGTCTCTTTTAAAAGTTTTGTGTTGAAGTCTATTTTATCTGATATTAGGCTGGCTATGCCAGCTCTTTTTTGGTTTCTGATCTGCACAGTTCTCATTCTGATCATGGTTCTCACTGCTGTGACCCTTCCCAGACAACCAAGGAGCTCCAAGCATGTGGATCCCCACCCAGTGTTTGCACAGAAACCCAGCTACGCCCTGCCCCCCCCCCCCCCCCCCCGCCCTGTGTGGCCACTTGGTTCCCACCATTTCAGCACACAATGCTCCCACATCACTGGGTATGGAGGTTCCACTCTGCCCTGCCAGCCCATCCAGTCAACAGAGGAACAGCTCCTGGAGACAGCTCCGCCTGGAGCTCCAGGGAGACTGGGAGCACCTCACAGCCCTACATGGGTGCCAACTCAGCTGTCAGTTCTCCCAGCCAGTCTCAAAATCAGTGGGCACTGTGGATTTTTCCCTATGCTAGAATCTCTAAATTACACACCTATTCAGGAGCCATTGGCCAAGTGTTGCCCTCTCCCTGCCACTGCTGCCAGTACTGCTGAGAATAAGACATCCTGTCTCAACCAGTTGCTGTGTGCATGCATAAAGGCTTTTGAAGCTGCTGCCCAAACCCAGAACGACACCCACCCTTTCTCACCCAGGCAGCAAGCACCATTGTAAGGAGGATAGGGTGAAATAAACATGCTCCTTTTACTCCCATTGTATCCATGGTTAACAGCAAGCCCAGTAGGGCTCCAGTCCAGACATACTCTCCCTCCAGCTATATCACCATGGGTTGCTGCAGTCTGCTCTCACCTCCAACTCCAGGCTGCCTCTCACTCTGACTCTCCCGGCTGCTGTAGTCACATGTTGTATCCACATTCATGCCATGCATACACATCTTCCACACAGGTCCACAGCTTTCCTCTTCCTTTTGTAGAATTCCAGTGCACTTTGCTCTCTATTCTCCTCTGAGAGGGCACTCCCTATGCTTTTTTTTTTTTTTTTTTTTTTTTTTTTAATTATATATCCCTAGCCTGGTGCAGTGTGTCATTCCCTATTCTGCCATCTTGGAATCTCAAATTGGAACGTTCTTGTTGAGAAATTATCCTGGGTTTAGTAGTATTTTTCCTTTCATTTCTACTGTTTTTTAATTTTTCTTTTTATTATTTTAAATTTACAGAACAAAAATTGTGTGGTAGTACTATAATGAGTTCCCATATTCCCCTCACCCAATTTCCCCTATTAACATTTGGCTTACATATTTCCTAGGATTCTTTAAACCACTCCATAATATCATGTCAGTGTAACTATATCTGTAGAATTTTTTATCACTTCATTGTCCCTGAATATTATAACATAGCTACTGTGGTTCTATACTATACACTTATTCTGTCACATGAGAAAAGGTAGAACTTAAAATCTTTCTGATCATGTCTTTATGTTCATACTTTGGTAGATTTTCCTTTCTGTCTTATCCAACATGGGCATGCCTTGCTTCCAGTCCCAATTTCAGTTCCAAAACCCAGCTTCCTGATAATTTACGTTTTGGGAGGCAGCAGTTCAAGTGGTTGGGTCCCTGCCATTCATATTGGGGATAACTAAATTCCAGCCATTGTAGACATTTGGGGAATGAAGATGGGAGCTTTCTCTGTTTCTTTGCCTTTCAGATAAAAAAAAAAAAATAGGCATAACACTATCATATATTTTGTGGTGTTTACATGGTATATTTTTTCTCCACTATTTTATATTCAAGCATTCTCAGTCCTGCTATTTTGGATAATACAGGAAGAAAATTATTTATGTTTTCAATGTGCCTTTTAATTGATGTATTTTTCCACTTATGTTTGCTGTAACTATTAGGGTTTAAATTGATCACAATACTCAATGCTTAGTATTTCACCCACATGTCACATGCTATTTTCCCTTTTCCTTTATTTCTCAATTACTTTGTATTTGGTATAATTTTATTATTTTTCCTGTTTTTAGTTATTCCTTTATACTTCTCTTGATTGCCATAGGGACTATACAAACCATTAACATAATTAGATTTTAACCTTTAATCAATCAATGCTAATTAAAGCATAAATTATATGTATATTACAATACATAATACTAAAATATAATTTTTATTCAATCAAATGCACTCTTTTTAAATGATTAATAGAATGAATTTTGGGAAGTATATGCTAGTGTAACATATATACAAGATTTACAATATTTGCATCACCTCCAAAGGTTCTTTCTGGCACTTTCTAGTCAGTCCTCTGGTCAAGCAAACACTGATTTCTCTCTTGTTACTATTGATGAGATTTGTCTTTTCCAGGGTTTTTGTATTCTCTTTTGTGTCTGGCTTGCTCTGCTCAGAATATTGTTTTTTGGATTTACATGATAGTTATTGGGAGTTTGTTAATTTTTATTGCTAAGAAGCAGTCTTTGCCGTGGATTTGACACTATTTGTCCATTCACGTGTTGAAAGGCTTCTGTGTGGTTTCCAGTGACAGGCAGTTTGGAATAAGCTGCTGTAATACCCATGGACAACTCTTTGCTCAGTTGTGTTTTCATTTCTATTGAGCAAATACTTTGAAATAGGGTTGCCAGGTCGTATAGTGAGAATGTGTTTAGCTTATTAAAAATAGACAAACTGTTTTCTAAGGTGAGTTTACCATTTTATTTTATCAGAAGCAGGAGAATTTTGGTCCTCTGCCAATACTGGTATTTTTCAAGTTTTTAATTTCTTCTATCTTTAATTTTTATCTCCTTGATGAATAATTTTAGTCATTTGCTAAATGGCCACATACATATTAGATTATTGTAATGTGTTCAAATCTTTTCTCTATTATGATTAAAGTTTTGATTTGTCATTATTGAATCGATAGAGTTCTTTATGTATATTTTGGATATATTGTTTTCTATCAGCTATATAATGAATATTTTCACTCCATCTTTTTCTTAACAATAAATCTAAAACTGTAAGTCTGTGACTTTTCATGATTTTTCAATGTTTTTTAGTGAGCAGAAGTTAAAAATTTCAGTGAATTTGGTTTATTTTTTCTTTACAGGTCATGCTTCTGGTGTTGTAGCTTAACAATATTTACATAATCAAAAATAGAGAAGAACTTTTCCTGCTTTCCTCTTGAAATTTTATGGTTTTATTTTGAATTGGTTTCTGTATAGGGTTGAAGTTTATTTGTATGCATGCGAGTATCTAATTATTCCATCACCATTTGATGGAAACACTATTGTTTTTCCTGTTGATTTGTACTTCAAAATCTTTGTATTAAGGAAATGGCTTTGCTGACTAATTCTCCCAAATATTTAAAGGAGCAAAATAACTCAAATTGTGTACACATTTTTTTCAGAATACAGAAAAGGAAAGACTTCCAAAGCAAGTATCACTTTGATAACAGAATTGGACAAAAACAAATAATACTAAAATATAATTTTTATTCAATCAAATGAACTCTTTTTAAAATGATTAATGGAATGAACTTTGGGAAGTATATGCTAGTGTAACATCTGTGTAACAGTCAAGATATACAATATTTGGGGAAAGATCAAAAAATTAAATTATACTTCAACATCACTCATGACCATATATATAAATATTAAACAAAAAACTTTCTAATTTGAATCCTATGAATATTCTTACTGATTTTATACCTGTAAGTACTTATTTTCTACTTACTTTAACATTTTATGAGCGTGTATGGTACTCTCAAATTATAATTGCTTGTTACACCTTTCATTTTTTTAGAAGTTTCTGATTCATGTATTTTAAAGCATTTTCATTGAGTGTGTGCAAATCTAGGATTGTAATATCATGAAACATATATTTTGCTTTTCCTTTTAACACATTTGTATCTTTTTTTACACTGTGTTTCTTACAAATCGCACATAGTTGCTCTTTTTATCCTTTCTGATAATCTTGGTCTGCCTGGTGGTGTGATTATACCATTTATAGTAATGTAAATATTCATACATTTGGGGCAAATGCTACAATGTAACTAATTGTTTATCTGTTGTGCCTCTTATTCTACCTCTTTAATGAATTGTTTCTCATAATTCCATTTTATCTCCATTAGTTTTTATTTATACATCACTCCTAAATCTTTTTTAGCAATCATACTATATAATTATATAATGTGTAACTTCAGTAAACTAGTGCCTATTTTTAAATAATATGCATCTTTTTATGTAATAAAAACATTACCATTTATATTCCAAATCCCTTCCCCATCCCTGTGTTATTAGTGTTATAAATTTTAATTAACTTATTCAGTAATACATAATATCTTGCTATTTGCATTATGTCATTCATGCTTTAGATTAATTAGAAATAAGAAATATATGAATTGTGTACTTGCCCTCCTTTAATACATGCCCTACATTCTTCGTTGACTTACATAGGTCCAAGATTTGTCTTGAAATATATTCCTTATGTTTGAAGATCTTTAACATTCCTCAATGTTAAACAGCAAGTCTACTGGCAGTGGATTTTACATGTTTGTTGGTTTTTCTGCAAAAGTGTTTATTTCTTTTTATTTTTTGATGTTTGTATACACACATACACATAGATGTGGTTTATAATTCTGGGTTGACAGATTTTTTTCACTTTAAAAATTTTAATTCATTGTTTTATGACTTATATGATATCTGCCAAGAATTCTTCCTAATTTTATTCCTGTGTGTGTAACATGTGTTTTTTCTTCTGGTTGTCATCTAGATTAACTCTTTATTTTTGGTTTTTAACAATTTGAATATATATTGCTAACAGGATTATTTTGTTTGCCCATTTAAAAATTTGTTTTAATTTATCCTACTTAGTGTTCACTGAGTTTCTTTGAAATTTTGTGCCTGAAATTAATTTTGGAAAATTCTCAGCCATTTGTTTCTCCAAATGTTTGTATCTGTTTTTCATTCTCTTCTTCCTTTGAGATTCCTGTTAAACGTATATTAGACTACTGGGTAATGACCTGCATTTCTTGGATGTTCTATTTTGTTGTTTCATTCATTTCCTCCATTCTTTGTTCTACATTTTGGTGTATTTTTATTGAATTATCTTCAAGTTCAGTGATTCTTTTGCTTTTCTAATAAGGAACCATTTAAGAACACTTTTCTTCTCTGTTACTGTGTGTGTGTGTGTTTGATTTTCCATTTCAGCATTTCCATTTGGTTCTTTTTATGGTTTCCTTCTTTGTGCTGAATTTACCTCTAAATCTGCATGCCTTTCACCTTTTCCATTAAAGGTTTTAACATATTAATCATAGTCATTTTAAAGCTACTGTTCAATTTTTCCAAAAATCATTGTCATATCTAATTCTGTTGTTTTGATTCTAGTCCATGCCTCTTCTCTTCTTTTTCCTTCTCCTTCTCCTTCTTCTTCTTTTGTCTTGGAATTTTTTCCAGAGCTGGATATATTTTATGGGACAGTAGAAACACAGAAACAAATAGATTTTATGACTAGAAATGGCCATGCCTTTCCTTCTTCTGATTTTTTTTTTTTTTTTTTTTTTTTTTTTTTTTAGTGTACCATGGACTTCAAATTCTTGTGGTATGAACTTGTACTGAGGATAGGGGCTGGTTTTATAGAGAGTTTGTTTTAATAGACTTTGCCCTTGGCTCCAGGTCTTCCCTTTGTACTTTGCATGAGGATGTCTTCTTATATGTTCTTGTGCCTCTCCCAAAAGTAGGAAGATTCTGGTTCCTCAGTGTTTGCTATTCTTCTGTGGCTTGGGATAGGCAAGCATCTCTTCAATGATCGTTCAAGTAGGAACATCTCAGTGACTCTGTACCAACCCCAAATTTCAGTTGGGCCATACATGTACTCTTCCATCTTCCCCAGCCAAAACATGGGCATTTCTGAGTTTTCCCCTCTGGCTGTACTGAGTTCTCACAAGATCTGCTAGGATGATAGTGTTTGTTTCCTTTGGTTCTCCATTTTAGGCTTTTTGTTTGTTCCATGGAAGAAATGAGGGGAAAGATCAAAACAGGGTGTTGTGCCTTTTCTACAGTGGCTACTCAGCTCTGACATGCCTGCATATAATTTATAGGAGGCTTTCTCGTGACTCTTACTGGTCTTTTTTTAAAGATTAACCCTGAGAATTGGTATTTCTCTGTGTCTGCAGTTCCCAAGTGTCCTACAATGTCTTGCTATCGCATATGCAACTTTCAACACTAATGTCATAAATAAGAGTTTCAATTGTTAAATCAACAAAAGGAGTCACTGTGCATTTACTCTCCATGTAGGATCTCTGTCCTTCATGTGTTGTACTATGTGAATTAACGGTATAACTACTACTCAAACAGTACTTTATACTTTGTGTTCCTATGTGGGTGCAGTCTGTTGAAATCTTTATTTAGTATATACTAAAGTGATCTTCTGTATATAAAGATAATTGAAAATGAATCTTGATGAAGAATGGGATGGGAGAGGGAGTGGGAGATGGGATGGTTGCAGGTGGGAGGGTGGTTATGGGGGGAAAAAGCCACTGTACTCCAAAAATTGTACTTTGGAAATTTATATTTATTAAATAATTTTTTTAAAAAATAGGCAGATTATTTTCCAGATATGTTTTGGTAGCAGGTAAGCATGTGCTCACAATCTGTCTTTGGAGATGCTTGTCTTTCCTTAGATTTTATATTAGTTGTTTGGTAATTTCAATTCTCCAATGAGTACAAGGGAAGTTTTGCAGTTTGCAGATTGCGTAAGGTGTAGTAGTTCTTGTAAAGGGTGGCAATAAATCTCTGTTTAGCCTTCTACCTCTGATATGGAAACAGATATTCATTTTAAAGTAGTTAATTGTAAAGGCACGGAAGAGATCTTAGTTGTAGGCATTGGAGTTGAGTGGAAAGCAGTCTGAGCTTTTTCTTGGTCAGTAGTCATCAAAGGAGACAGACAGGAGTCTACAGTACTCCAAAGAGGGAAAATACAGATGGGCAGTTGTGTTATTTCCTGATTTGTTTTGTCTGCCTGTTTATGTTATAGGAACGATCTAACTGTGTGATAATTTGCTCTGCTATTTGAGAGACATGAATAGAACCAAGGGCTAATGCAAAATTGGCCCCTTTGGAATTGGATCTAACAAAAGGAAAGACACAGAACAGTGATCATGAATAAAAAATGTTAAACAATTTGTAAGACATTAAAATTTAGAGCGTCTTCTCTTGTCATTTGATTTCGGAGTAATTCTTCAATGTTGTCTCATTATAAATTATTAAAAGTATTATGGGAGTGAAATGAGAGGACCATAAATCATGCAGAACAAGAGCTTAGAAGACTGCTTGGAAGATTCTGCTGTTGAACTATTAAGTTTACCCTTTATCCTTCAGGATAATGTAAGTGACAGTTGTATTGGACAGGGAATGCAAATTCTGCATAATCCAATTAATAATAAATCCTAGAAGCCGGCGCCATGGCTCACTAGGGTAATTCTCTGCCTGCAGCGCCAGCACCCCAGGTTCTAGTCCCAGTTGGGGCACCGGATTCTGTCCTGGTTGCTCCTCTTCCAGTCCAGCTCTCTACTGTGGTCTGGGAGTGCAGTGGAGGATGGCCCAAGTGCTTGGGCCCTGCACCCGCATGGGAGACCAGGAGGAAGCACCTGGCTCCTGGCTTCGGATCAGTGCAGCGGTCAGCTGTAGCAGCCATTTGGGGGGTGAACAAACGGAGGGGAAACCTTTCTCCCTGTCTCTCTGACTGTCTAACTCTGCCTGTCAAAAAAAAAAAAAAAAAAAAGAAGAAGAAGAAGAAATCCTAGATAGGTCTTTGTCACTGCTTAAGAAACAAATATTCCATTGCTAAGCTGTAACTTGTTCAGTGTGCAGTGCAGTTCCATTAGCACTCAGTGGTCAGCAAAATCATCTGCCTAATTCATTTTACCAGCAAGTATTTTTATACTTCTATGGGAACAAATAAAACAATTCTAGCTCAAATGGTCCTGTTCCTTCCCTTTGGTGCTTTAGTAACAAAGAGCTCTTGTCAGTTGTAAGATAGTCTGTCTCATCAGAGGTATCTGAGAGCTATAATGTGTGGACTGTGCTTTCTCTCCATTCATGCCCTGGTTCATGGGCACGAAAGAAAAAAGTATGTGCACTTTTTTGACTCCTCATTTTCCATCAAAACAATCTTTTGGAAGAGGGTAAATATGCTTTTACTTTGCATTTTAGGTAGCTCTAACATAAAAAAAAAAAATACTGGAGCCTATCTTGTGTCAATTGAAACAATTATCCCAAAGAGAATCAAATAAAATGATAGATTAATATGTTTTTTTCCTAATTTAAATTTTCTGCACTCCTAGTCTTTCATTTTTTTTTATTGGAGAGGCAGAGAAATGGAGTGATAGAGAAAAGGAGGAAGACAAGCAGAAAGAGAGGGAAGAAGAAAGAGAGATAAAGAGAATTCTTGTCAGTTAGTTCACTCCAGAAGTTCTCACAATGGCCAGGACTGGGTCAGGCCGAAATGAAGAGCTGAGAACTCTAGGTCTCCCATGTAGGGATAAAGATCTGTCACCTTCTGCCTCCCGCATTCACAGTAAGCAACAATCAGGAGAGAAGCCCAGACTCGAAATCCAGCAGTCCGAAATGGAATCGAGGTGTCTTAAACTATCAGATAATCACTTCCTCCCTAATCTTTTATTCTTTAAGAAAAGAATGGTTCAGATACTTGATTAGCTACCATGGCTGAGTCTCTGAAACTATCTTTATCCAAAACTGTCACACTTTACCTAATACGTATGAAAACACATTTAAACTGAAAAATGTTCTGTTTGTTCTGTTTCTCACCACCATCAATGAGTTCAAATTCTTTTTCCAACTACTGAAGTTATTTTTTAGGCTCCTCGATACCCAACATCAGGAGTCAGCACACCATGATCTGCAGCCAAATCCAGCCATGGACTAAAATGACTTTTATATATTTGATAGTTAAAAAAGCAAGCAAAAGGAGAAGAATATTTTATGACATATGAAAATTATATGATGTTCAAATGTTAATGTTTATAAACAAGGTTTTATTGGAACCCAGGCACATTCATTTGTTCATGAGTTATTTATGGATGCTTTCAGACTAAAATGACAGAATTTAGTAGTTACATTTGAGTATAAACCCACAGAGCCTTAAATATTTATTTGCCCCAAAATTTTGACAACATCTGTCATACATAAAGTAACTAGATCTAGATCATGAATATTTCAAGTGAAAAATATTGTGACAAACAGTAGATGATGGATGCAATGGGGTAGATATTGGCCACAGTACTATAGAATTAATGACTTTCTAAGATGTATTGGAACTTTATAAAATAATGTACTTAGCATATATGATTACATTCAGCTAATCCTAATAGCCTTAAAAAAATTTACAGACTTTGATTTGGATTTTATCATTTTATGTGAAGAATAATTTTTTCAATAATGAGAAAATTTCTCAAATCATGCAAAAATCAATGCAACTTTTCTGTAATCACTCCCATCAGTGTTTGATTTTTTTTTTGTTCTGCTAAGTACTTGAGCCTTAGCCACCCATGTGGTTGACAATGATGGAGTTCCTGTCTCCTGGCTTTAGTCTCACCTGGTTTAGACATCTCTGCCCACTTAGAGAGTGAAATGTAAATGAAAGATCTCTCTCTCTCTTTCTCTCTTCCTCTCTCTCTCTCTTCCCGTGTGTGTGTATGTGTGTGTGTGGTATGTATATATCTGTCTGTCTGTCTCTCTCTCTCTCTCTTCCTCTCTGTTGCTCTGCATTTCAACTCAATAAATCTTAAAAAATAAAAATAAGAACCCCTCCAAATATTAAAACAACATGGGAGCCGGTGCCATGGCTCACTTGGCTAATCCTCCGCCTGTGGCGCCGGCATCCCATATGGACACCGGGTTCTAGTCCCAGCTGTTCCTCTTCCAGTCCAGCTCTCTGCTGTGGCCTGGGAAGGCAGTGGAGGATGTCCCAAGTGCTTGGGCCTCTATACCAGTGTGGGAGACCAGGAAGAAGCACCTGGCTCCTGGCTTCAGATAGGTGCAGAGGTGGCCACAGTGGCCATTTGGGGGGTGAACCAATGGAAGGAAGACCTTTCTCTCTGTCTCTCTCTCTCTCACTGTCTAACTCTACCTGTCAAATAAGTAAAAAAAAAAAAATTTTAAAAGCATGAAAATGTTAATGATGTATTTATACTATTCTAGGTTCTTATTCTTTGCATTAATTCTGGAAAAGAAATAGTGAAGCTCATTCAAATTGATTTGAAATATATTTAAATAAATATATATGTAATAAAAGAAATGATCACAAAAATACATATAACTTGATTTCTGTAATACAAAGATTCTTATTTCTGTTTTCAAGATGGTTGAAATCACTTTAATAAATATTTTGAATGCCTCTCCTAGGCATTGTGTGTCAGGTGCTGAAAAAAAACATAAAGTTGACCAGTAAATAAACCTGGTCCTCAAGGTACTCCCAGGCCACCAGATGATAGACAGCCAATGTATATTAGGTAAGTTTATGGGGCAAAAACTGAAACTGGGTGTTTGAGGTATGATTGAATTGAAACACTTGCATGCCACGGTTGTAGTTTGAATTCTAATCTGTTCTGTACTCAGTAAAATTTTTCAGGCAGGGACAACTATGATTATGATGGTGCTTAGAAACTATACGAGAAAAATACTAACCAGATTGTCTTTTATTTGTTTTGTTTTATTTTTCTCTATCCAATCACTATTTCCATCTATGTTAAGAAATTAGAAAAGGTAAAATGAGTAATATTGACCATTCTGTATCCATGACAATTTTGACAACATTATTTCATTTTTTTGTAGAATTATTCTGTTGTTGTTGTTAAGAGCATAGGACATATGTTCCAGGAGACATGGCAAACTAGATTTGTTGGGTTATCCATTTTGTAAACACTTAACAAAAGTAGAAATGATGATTTTACATAACTTTTATACTGAATTGAGTTAGAAACATTGTTAATTTTTGGAACAATTTTCCATAACTGTATTCACCCAAAAGATCTGTCTCCCTGAGTGTTTTTAAAACCTCTAGGTCCCATCACAGCAATTTTTATTTGGGATCGTGTTATTGTCCACAGCTGCAGGCAACTTCTTTACAAGTCTCGGAAATGTGTCCAAGGCCAGAGAAAAATCTTTATTTAGCTTACCTTGACTTAGCTGTTCATAAATGCTTTATAAAGATAGACCGTCTTTTTAAGTTTCCATATTGATTTATTTTTTGCTGCCTAGAAAATCACTAGCCTTAATTTTGACCTTTAGTATTTCTAACAATTTAAAATTTTTAAAAATGTATGAAATAATATAACAGTGAGATATAGTGCTTATTACTACCTGCACCAGAAAAGAAGAACACATTGGGAATCATGGAATAATGGATCTGAAAGGAGCTAAGCAGTTGCCGTCATGGAAGGAGGAAGAGCTAGACATTTAGCAAGGGGGCGGGGGGAGGACAAAATAGGACCCATCCCTCCTCTGTATCTTTTTCTTTCATATCTGACTACTGTGATGTTTACAACATGATGGCTATTGCTTAATTTCCAATTTCCAAACTTGGTACAAATTTCTCTTATGCCTGACTTCAACAAGAAATTATATAGAGAATAGGATCCTGAGAAACAGGCTTGGTCAAGTTGGCATCATAAAAAATACTACACTAATAATTTTTTTTTTTAAAAATTGTTTATGCTGAAGATACGATTCTAAATAAGAATGTCTCTTTGTAAAGCTGGAAGTTTTTCAAGGATAAATAAGCAATATCTTAATATTTTAATTTTTAAATATATAAGGAGAAGTTAGCTGGAGATCTCTTCAATCCCTTAGAGAGTCAGCAGGGGTCCCTTCAGTTCACTACCATGTAAGCTTTCCCAGCAATAAGACATGTAGCTGATACCTGAAAGATATTGCGGAATTGATAGAGAGGAGTTGGGGAGGAAAACTGGGCAAGGAAGGTCATGGTTGATAATAACCCATGAGTGAGAGATAGGATGATGTGCTGGGAAAACTAAAAATAGTTCATTATAATTAGAATACTGAGTCCCCAGGAAGAGTGGAAACTTTGATGAATTTTGAATACTGTTCCTTTCATAAGTTGTTTTAAATATATTTGTTTTCTTGTTCTCATGCTCATTTTGATAGCAATTTAGTCATTTGAGGATCATTTTAAAAGTTCTGATCCTAGAGGATATTTTAATTGATGTTATTGTCTCACAAACAGATGTTTTATAAATAATTACATCTGATAGAAATTGCATCTCATTTTCAAATCTCAATTTTAATTTGTCTAAAAGTATAATATAAACAACCACATGTGTTTAACAAAACACTTCTCTTTCCATATCCTCCTGGTAACATATTTTACTTCTGGGTGGTCACCACTGTAGTATTTGTTTTTATACAAAGGGAAATATAGGAGGACTCTCCTATAAACTAAGACACAATGGAACTTTGCTTAGAATGAGACAAGTTGAGAGGCCACCATCATGTGTTACTTCCTGTGGTTATTATTACCATTGTTAAGTGTCTAGGTACAATGATACACTGCACTACTCAAAACCCCAAAATTGGTAGAGTTGTATGGAGAAGGGAAACTGATGCAAAATACTCAAGCTATAAACACGAAAATGTAGATGACTATAAAATGTGTACCAATGAAGGTAAACACTTTCCTCTATACCTATAATAATTAATTCTATAGAGGAATTTTTATTCATTATCTCAATAATAAGTATGAAGTAATTAGACAAGTAAATAATAGAAAAATCAATCAACTAAACTATGTGGGTTCAGAATAATAAACTCCAATCAAACTTCTAATGGGATCCTTATGCAATTAAAAATGGATTTTGAATATTTTTAAGTAATAACTAGTTAGCCTAGAAAATATCAGGAGAACATAAGGAAATCTTGTATAGCAAAATAAATTATAAATCTACAAGTACCATATCAATATAATTCTAGTACAGAAATCAACAAACAGATTAGTGAATATGAAAAGAAAGCACAGGAACAGACTCAGAGTCAGTATATGTGTTTGCAAGTTTATGTGTGTTTGAGATTTAAATGTAATAAAAGCATAATTTTAAATCCATTGGAAAATGATCATTTCATTGTTGGATTAATTACTGATGGCCTTGAAATAAAATATAATGAGAGATTCATATATTAACTTTGTATAATATATGATATTTTTAGGTTAAGTTATAAAAACTGAAAACACATTTTCTTTTCTACAAATTGATGGATTAGTCTAATGTGAAAACTTTCCATATCTACTAGAAATGATAGGGGGTAAATACTATCTCCAAATTTGTGAATTAAATCACAAGGAGGGTATTTGAAATAATACACTTCACATTTTGCCTAGGACAGTTCTGTTCCCCAGGACTTTACGCTGTTGTAAATTATAGTTCTAAAAGCGTCTTGGTTTGGACAACCCCAGTGACTGTAAACAGGAACTAGGAACTCATGAACTATTAATGCACCTGGGGGTGGAGTGTAGCAGAAAGGATGTTTGTAATGTTGGTTTTAGTAAGTTTAATGCTCCTTTGGGAAGAAGAGATGAGGTGCAGAGCCCACCTGGGGAGAGGAGCTGGGCTCTCAGAAGTCTGTATGGAGCCAGAGAATATGCTACTAAGTCCCTTTTCAGAATACAGCACTTCTTGCCACAGTGTCGGGAGTCTGGCTGCAGGTACTGTTGTCAGCCTCTTGTGGGATTGTCTCCGCTAAAGAGAGCTGTCTCACCAGTCAGGTTGCTTCCTCAGGCAGCCAGCACCCAACAATTGATTGGCACAGTATCCTGGTTGGAAGAGAGAAAAAAGACTATTTGGGAAATCTAATACATGACCTTGCCCATGTTTAGGGTCCAAATCTACTTTATCTATGTTGTACAGAAAGCCTCATGTTGAAAAATTATCATGAAATTGGTCCTTAACTGGTATAAAAAGAGGGAGTTACACATTTCTTTCCATAGGCAAAAGAAACAGCAGCTAATAAAGATGAGCTTACAATAAAGATTTCAAAACACACCAAAAAAATTAACTGTGAATGAATTCACAGACATAAAAATCCTGAAGTTTCAAGAATTTAAGATAATTTTTTGTGAATTTAAAATTAGCATTTTTCTGGCTTTTTAACACTCTGATACTTTATGTTTGATGTTAATATATTAACACAAAGATAACAAATTCAGCGTAGTTCATGGATACAATTCTAAGAATATAATGATATTAATTTTCTCTTTATTCTTTCCGTTTTAGTGTTTGAGCTAACATATTTTTAAATTACATTGTAGTCAGTGGATTAATGCTTCACTAAATAAAGTTCAACAAGCAAAAAGTAAAAGACCCTAGTTCCTTGAGAATGTAGACAAGGGCCATAAACAATAATCAAATGAAAAAATGATCAATTCACTCATATCAGTATATTTTAAAATAATCACAGGTCATTAAACTATAGTAATATAGCATTCTAAACTATTAGCTTGACCAAGATAGTGAAATAAGTTAAATACAGAAAGACAAATACAACATGTTCTCCCTTACATGTGGGAGCTAGAATTAAAAAAAAAAAAAAGTATTGGTATTGCTGTAAAATTAATATTTTTTAAATTATTTTTTAAGTTATTTTTTTTTACAGGCAGAATAGACAGTGAGAGAGAGAGACAGAGAGAAAGGTCTTCCTTTTTGCCGTTGGTTCACCTTCCAATGGCCGCTGCAACCGGCACGCTGCAGCCAGCGCATCACGCTGATGCGAAGCCAGGAGCCAGGTGCTTCTCCTGGTCTCCCATGGGATGCAGGGCCCAAGCACTTGGGCCATCCTCCACTGCACTCCCGGGCCACAGCAGAGAGCTGGCCTGGAAGAGGGGCAACCGGGACAGAATCTGGCACCCGGAACCAGGACTAGAACCCGGGGTGCCGGCGCCGCAGGTGGAGGATTAGCCTATTGAGCCACGGTGCTGGCCGTAAAGTTAATATTTTTAAATGAATATAGAGGTAAAATTTAAACAAATTGGACCCTTAGAATAAGACATCATGAAAATGACTTGCAAGACCTAATTGAACTTCTAAAATGAAAAAAAGAATTGTACTTAAAGAGGAAAATTCTCAATGGGTAGGTTAAGTAACAAATCCACCTAAGAGACAGTTTGTAACTTGGACTGTTGATTTGAATAAATTACCAAAAATGCATCACAGAGAATAGAAATCATGAAAATTATGGAAGAAGTTTTAAGACATAGATGATAAAATGGCGTACCATAACACACATCTGCTCTAAGTTCCCAGGAGTGGAGAGTGAGAGTGGCAGAGAGGCAATATTTAGAAAAAAAATCTAAACATTTTCTGAATATATGAAAGTCATGAATCTTGACTTGAGAGCCATAATGAGTTAACTGTAGGATAATAAAAATATACTGTCACTTAGACACTACTTAGAGAAAATGTGTAACACCAAAGACTAAGAGAAAAGCTTAAAAAAGAAACAAATTTGAGAAAAACCCTAGATCACCACAAAGTTTAAATCTCTCCAACAATGTAAATGTTGTCAACAATAGAGATCAAAGACAATGAGAAAATAGCTTTGAATTTCATAGGGACAATGACTAATACACTAGAATTCTAGACTAAGCTAAACTGTTGTTCAAGCCTGATTCTGCTTATACAGATGGAATTAATTTGCTCATTCGTAAGTGTTCAGGCTAATTGAATTTTATCCTTTCTACACAGATGTAGTAAGAAATCATCGACAATAGCCAGACTCATTTTATATAATTTATGAAAGTTTTGTGGCTAACACAACACACACACACACACACATATATAATACATATATATATATATGTGTGTGTGTGTATATATATATAAAATGCATGTGTGTGTGTATATATATATATAAAATGCATGTGTGTGTGTATATATATATCTATATATATATATATATATATGCAGACCTCAAATAGACAGACACAAACACATACACGCATACACCACAAACTTGGGATAGACAGAAATATTATTCCTCTTCTACAGAGGGTGAGATTTGGGCTCTGAAAATTTTGTGTCTACCCAGTCAGATCAATTGAATAAAGTCATTATATGTTATCAAGTAATACAAATTAGTTTGCTACATTATTGGGTGCCTTCTTTATATTTTTAGTTGAAAGTGTATTCAACTAGTAATATGTAGTAAAGTATTAATATTTTAAATAAATAGACTTTTCTCTCTCCTTTAAAAGGACAGACTAGCTATAGGCATCTGATAGATCCCCTGGATGTTAGGAACACATGCTCATTCTATGTCATTTTAATACATGTCTTCTCTCACGTGCTTTAAGGTGGCTCCTCCAGCCCCTGCCATAATTCCTGCTAATATGGACAAGGGAAAGGACAAAGTGGATCTGACCACATTTATTAAAGATAGTAACTAGCAGTTACAATCACTACTTCCTCTCACATCATGTTTTTGTACAGCCTAGTCAAAGGTCTATTCCTGGCTGCAGAAGAGTCAAAGAAACTCAGTCTTTGCTGAACCATAACAGACCTACCTGAAAATTTTTATTATTATGGAAAAAGGGGAGATGGAGAACAAGAACACGGGCTTCCTAATTGCTGTGCTCTTTTGAACAGTTTGCATCTTCCATAATAGTTCAAGAGAAGTATCACACGGGACATGAAAATGTGAAGTTGTATTACCTTGTGTCAGAGAAGCACCTTAAAGTATTAGGCAAACAGATAGGAAAGATCAGGTGGTGGTCCTATGTCAGGGAAATTTTTCTAATATATGAATTGAAACGTTGAAGCTATGTAAGTCAAAATAAGAACTCATTTGAATTTTAGCTAAAAGAAGCATCAGAACACTGAAAGTGAAAAAAAAATAGGGCAAATATGTTTGTACAACAGCTTAAAATCTTGGGCTTGCAAGAATCATGAAGAATATTTTTGAAAAGTTGTTCATCCAAATAAAACATGTTTGTCTGGGTTACAAATTCATAAACATAACGGTTGTGTGAAGTGAGAGAGAGGCATGAGTCTTTGTTTGCTTCGATATTATTTTTAACACATTGAAATATTCCAGTAAGTGATTTAAATTGCAATTTGGGAACAAATTGTGTCAACAAAACAAATATTACAATTTGATGCCATTTGAGGATATTGGCATTCAATAAAAGGAATTGTCTTGTAGAGCAGGTGATGGTTCTGGCTTATGTTGCATCTCTTTTACTCCTTTTTTTCTACTTGGATATAGAGTTTTGCCATCAGGTTCAAGGTATCCTCCTGCCAACTCTAACACCATGGCCATAATTAAAAGGTGGAATGGATAAAATGCTTTAAAATAACAGTGGCTTCACAACTCTTTAGGATGCAAATAAATACCTGTACTAGTGATCAAGAGAGAGAACATGCAAATATGTCATGATGCTTTGACAATTTTCACGGTTATTTAAAACCATCACCAGAAGTTCATCCCCTTATCCTCCCCTGTTTGCTGCAATGTCCTACCTTGGTAATTGTCCTGCCCTTACTTTAGTGTTTCCAGAGAATTCTCAGCCTCATGGAGACTGTAAATTTAGGGTCATAGACTCCATAGAATTACCTAAGTGAGTTCCAGGGAATAGGTAGCACCCTGAAATTATCTGCAAAGTTTCAGATATGGAGGTTAAGGTTCATATGTTAATGAAATCCTCAACAGTGTTTGTCAAAAGAATTAGGAATCACTGCAGCAGAAGCACATTACATTTTCACAGCTCAAATAATCGAAAAATCATAGAAGATGGTATTACAATAACAATTTCTACCTTTCTATTCCTCAAACACACTAGAATGACCCACCATGGGTCTGGTCACTTACCTTGATTATAACCATCTAAATAGAACGAGTCATTCACCATATTCTCCTGAAACTTCTCACACACACACACACACACACTTACGTTTCTTTTTATGTGCCTATTCCCTTTTTGTATTAGGGAAGAAATGAGAAAAATTCAGACTTTCTGTTCAAATATCATCTCTTGTTGATGAATACTCTAAATAACTTTGTTTTGAGGAGAAAAATCGCACCATTTTATTTATTTCAGAAAAAGTAACATAGAGGGAAATTACCTATCATCAGAACTATTTTATTAATATTTTTGAGATTAAAGACTTTAATGGAGTGGTTATAAAAATCGCTCACAATTTTAAAGTGGTGCTTCAAAAGAGTCTGAGGTAGAAATGCATTTCAAATGAGGAGACACATGCAAAATTCATACATTGGATTATGAAGTTAGATAAATAACTACAGAGTGTAGATTATTCTAGAATAGCAAGTAGTTTTTGAGACTTAATCTTCAATGAATGAATTCCATAAAGAGCAGGAAAGAGAGCCAATAAAATTTACCTTTCATGGTCCTTGTTCCAGTCTCCTCAGAATTAAACTATTTGCAAGGCTGACAGGAAAATGATTTAAGTGGCATTTTTAATCCAATAAGTATAAATGAAGGTTTTGCTAACAAGACTTTTTTAAAAGATTTATCTACTTGAAAGGCAGAGTAACGGAGAGAGAGGGATAGAATGGGTTGGGGGTTGAGAGTAGGGAGAGTTCTTCCATTCACTTTTTTGTCTTACTAGTAAAACAGAAATATAGCTCAGCACTAAAATAGAAAACCATAATTTTGTTATGTAATTTCATATCAATTTATAAAAGCAAATGAGTTGTTGAATACAATATAATTTAATACATTATAATACATTATAGTAAAACAGGTAACTTAGAGACAGCTAAAAAATACTACATTATGGTTAAAAGGGCATGGTTTAGAATAAGATTGTCTGGGTCACAAATCTTGTTCCATCAATAACAGCTATTGTGGCCCTGGACAAATCTCTTAAATATCTAACCTTAGTTTCCTCATTTATGAAACAGAGGTATCTGTGTGGCCTGAGTGGTAGGCAGTCTCCACAACAAACCCCAATAGTCCCTGTGTGCTGGTAGTCACATCCATGTATAGTTCTCTTCTGCACTGAACAGTACAGACTTGCATAATCAATAGTATACTGTTGATGTGGCAGAGTGTCATTTTCACTTCTCAACAATTAAAGACATCGAAACTTCTGTCTTGCTCTATAGTATAGTCATTCCCTCTTCCATCCTAGAAGTGGACAATTCAGCCCTGGCCAAGCTCTTTTGTGACTGACAGTGTGTTTACAAGTCTTTTCTTTGAAAGATTTTATTTATTTATTTGACAGGCAGAGTTACAGACAGTGAGAGAGAGACACAGAGAAAGGTTTTCCTTCCATTGATTCACTCTCCAAGTGGCCACAATGGCCAGTGCTGTGCCGATCCGAAGCCAGGAGCCAGGTGCTTCCTCCCAGTCTCCCATGCAGGTGCGGGGGCCCAACCACTTGGGCCATCCTCCACTGCACTCCCGGGCCACAGCAGAGAGCTGGACTGGAAGAGGAGTGACCAGGACTAGAACCAGCACCGCAGGAGGAGGATTAACCTAGTGCACCATGGCACCGGCCCCAGTATGTTTACATGTCTTACTGCAATTAATAAAGTCAAGGAGTAATAACTGTTAATACTTTGTTGTCCACATGGCAGACTTTTTATTACAAAACAGGTATGTGCTTTGTGATCGATAAAGAAGACAAGTTGTATGAAATGAAATTTTACTTATTTTTGGGGAAAATGAAAAATGTTTTAGCAGGACAGGTAGTTGATGCATTCATCTAAGTTTCAATATCATTTTTCAGTGAGAAATTATGAAACATTTGTACTGTAATGAGAGAAACTGTTTAAAATATTTTCATTGCTATTGTCACTTCAGCATTTCATGTTTCCTTATCATGAGTTGATGTGTTTTTGCTTTAACATAAGTTCTTACATGTCTTAAAAATTCCCTGCTGAAATTTCCTTTTCAAAATCCACAAATTTTAGTATATGTATATTTAGTATAACAATATTAAATGTTGGGACCTGGCGCTGTGGCACAGCTGGTTAATGTCCTGACCTGAAGCGCCGGCATCCCATATGGGCACTGGTTCAAGTCCCGGCTGGTCCTCTTCTGATCTAGCTCTCTGCTGTGGCCTGGGAAAGCAGTGGAAGATGGCCCAAGTCCTTGAGCCCCTGCACCCACATGGGAGACCTGGAAGAAGCTCTTGGCTCCTGGCTTTGGAACAGCACCGCCCTGGCCATTGTGCCATTGTGGCTAATTGGGGAGTGAACCAGCGGATGTCTCTCTCTCTCTCTCTCTCTCCCTCTCCCTCTCCCTCTCCCTCTCCCTCTCCCTCACCCTCACCCTCTCTCCCTCCTTCCCTCCCTCCCTCTCCTCTCTCTGTATAACTTTTGACTTTCAAATAAATAAATAAATATTTTAAAAAAGAATATTAAATGTAGTAAGATACATATAGATAGTAAAGTGTTTAGTATGTTAAGCAAGTTAACATATCTGTTATTTCAGTTACTCTTTTTTGGTGTGTAGGGTAGGAGAAGCAAAAACCTACTTATTTATAAGAAAACCTCATATACAGTATAATATTTTTAGCCAAATTCCTCATGCATATTAGATTTCTGGTCATATTTATCCTGTATATGTGCTACTTTGTATCCCTTGGTCTACATCTCTCCATTTTCTCACCCTTCCAACCCAGTCCCTGATAATTCTTGTTTTATCCTCTATCTCTATATATTCAGCATATGGTTTTCCTTTTTTGGATTCTGCTTATAAATATGATTATGCAATTTTTTTTTCTATTCTTGGCTTATGTTACATAGCATAATGTCCCCTAGGCTAATCCATTTTGTAGAAAATGGCAAGAGCTCCTTTTTTAGGATGAATAATCGTGTGTGTTTGTGTGTGTATGTGTGTGTGCACGCACAAGCATGTTCACACATGCCACACACGCCCACACAAAATTATCTGTTAAGGGAACTTAGATTGGTCCCATAGCTTGATTGTTGTGAAGAATGCTGCAGTGCCCATCAGAGTGCAGATACCTTTATAAAATGATGATTTCATCTCCTTTGGTTGTATGAGCAGAGGAGGGATTGCTGGGTTGTACAATAGTGTGTGTTTAATTTCTTTACAAAAATCCATACTGTTTTCCACAATGGCTGCACCAAGCTACATTATAACTTTACCATGTACAAAGAGTTCCCTTTTCTCCCTCATCAGCATCAACATATTATCATACCTTGCCTTTTTGATAACAATGATCCTAACAAGTAAGAAGTGAAATTTCATTGTGGCTTTAATTTGTGTTTCCCTGATTAGTGACATTGAATGCATTTTTATATACCTATTGGCCATTTTTGTGTCTTCTTTTCAGAACTGTCTATTCAAATCCTTTGCCTATTTTTTAATTGGAGTCTGTGTGTTGCCCCTACTGAGTTGTCTAAGTTCCATATAATTTTTGGATATTAATCTTTGATCAGATATATGATTTCAAAATATTTTTTCCTAATCCATAGGTCACTTTTTCATTTTGCTGTTTCTTTTGTTGTGTAGAACCTTTTTAATTTTGATGTCGTCCAAGTTACACATTCTTGCTTTCATAGGCTATGCTTTTGATTTGATATCCAAAACATCATTGCCAAAGCCAATGTCAAGGAACTTTACCTCTGTGTTTTCTTCTACAGGTTTCATGATCTCAATCTTTTACCCATTTTGAGTACATTTATGTGTATTAAGCAAGATAAGGGTCCAGTTTCTTGCTTTAGCATGTGCAAATCAAGTGTTCTCAGCCCCACTTATTGAGGAGGCTACCAAGACATAACTTCCATGGATATCTGAACATGGAATTCTACTTTTCCACCCTTAACAAGGTATTCCATCCACTGCGAAGGTGGTTTTTAATTCATTATGTCAAGATTTCTTCTTAGAGAGCATTTTTAGATGATCCACTATTTGTTTTCTGTTTCCACAGCCAAAATTTCAATACACACGCTAATTACCTCTGACAACTCACTGCCAAGCTTATTTTTTCTATAAACTATGAAATTTTCAAATTATGGATTCTCATGTGGACAAATGTGATTAAAAATGAAATATCAGTGTTCTATAGATAGTGTGAATCACTAGAATACATGCAACACAAAAGGGCAGCATAGATGTTCTGATCTATGAGAAAAATTATAGAGCTGTTTATTGAAGCCATGTGACTAGCATTTTTCCTAGTGACTTAACATTTTCCACAGAGTATAATATTCTAAATTGAAAGTCTATAATTGGTTTCATCAATGTAGGAAAGTATCTTCCTTCAAACAGTGCCTTGCTTCAATAGACCGAAGTACTGTGCTTCAAAACTAATTCAGTTCCCTAAAAATAATATTTTTGAGACACTCTTCTTGAATCTGGAAATAAAACTCTAAGTTTAGGACCAAGCAGAACAGAATAATGAAAAACAAAAGCACAAACAAACAAACCCTTATAAGAATTTTTTTTCTTTTTAATGTCAAAAAGGACCTCTATTTTCTAGAAATTTTGCAATTTGGAATTATTATCATTCTTGGCTCTGATTTAGCCAGTGAACTACTTACCCTGAATTTAAAACACTTGTGATGGATGTGTGGCTAATGGAATAGACCCTCTGTTTAGTGAGTTATAGTTGCTGCAGAAAGAACTGTAGTGCTGCAGGCTGATTCCATGCAATGAATTTAAAAGGATAGCTTCAGTGCAATTAAATTGTTGTTTGGTAAGAAAGGAGATATTAAAACCAGTGAAAACACTGCTGACTGAATTACTTTAGCTATTTGATGTAGCAGATCCAACAGATTAAAAAGTGGTCATTTACAACTGTGACAACAGTCCAAGAGGTCTTGATGAAGCTATAAAGATAAATTCCCACCTACACACTTTCTTACTTTTTCACATATGAGCTACTTTAAAAACTAAAGTCTAATTATGGACTATAGTTCTCCTATGGATGTTAATAAAAGTTTGACCAAACCTGAATTATGTTTTCCACAACCTTTTCTAAAGTCAAGTGAATAATTCAAAACAAAACAAAACAAAACTTCAAGCAATTATAGTAACTGTGCTGTGTAGGAGGTTTGAAAATATATGATACATTTGTACAGCTGTTTTTTTCTGGAATTCTATCAAGACAATCACTAAAATATTTGGGAATGCTTAAAATGAGAGAATGCTAAATTTGTAGCTGTGCCTCTGCCACTAGAGGCCTTGGAGCTTAAAAATGTTTTTGTTGCTACAGTGCTACCAATTCTTGAAGTCAGCCACATTCTGTAACCCAAATTCCCCAGTGGTTAATGCAAAATATTTACTTGAAATGTAAATCCACACTGTTCAAACTCTTCATACCACTTGTGCAAAGAAATTTGTCTTTCTGACGTTCTTGATCAATAAGCAGAGAAATATGATACTTAGAAATTATCCCTGATTTTGACAATTATAAAATGATACTCACAAACTTGTAAATAACAGAATTCTGTCAAGATACAGGAAGAAGTAAGTGGAAGTGTACATGGTGGGACCATGACACTGGCCCTGTCGCAAGTAGTTTAGATAATGTCCTCTTTGTATACTGAATGTATATATTAACACTATAATATCTATATACAAGATTACTTCAAACAGTTTACACAAAAATGTAATTAAAAGATAAGCTTCTCTTGGTGCAAAAATTTTTGAAATCCATTTATAGTTTTTACATAATATGCATTTTATTCATGAAGTTTTTGAAGACCTCGCATATGTATGTGGATAAATCTCAGTCTCCCTTTGGTGGGTTGTATTGGTAGTGGTAGTTATTTTGTGTATTTTATTTAGATGAAATTAATCTGAACCTTAATTAAATTCATCTTTGCCATCCTTCTACACTTCCCTCTTTACTCCTATTTGATAACATTTGATTAAATTTGTCATATCTCATCTGAGTCTGAGAGCTTTGGAAGAGCCTGAATCTGAGGCTTCCTTCTTTTTTTTTTTTTTTTTCGTTTTAAATATTTATTATTTTAATTTATTTGAAAGGCAGAATTACAGAGAATAATAGAGGGAGAGACAGAGCTATCTTGAATCTGCTTTTTAACTCACTGGCCAGAACTGAGCCAGACTGAGGCCAGGAGCTTCTTCCAGGTCTCCCCCATGGGTGTAGGGGCCCAAGCACTTGGGCCATCCTCTGTTGTTTTCCCACGTACATTAGCAGGAGCTTGATTGGAAGTGGAGCAGCTGGGGCTCCAACCAGCATCCGTATGGAATGCTGGACTCATAGGAGGGAACTTTACCTGCTACACCAACCCGAGGCTTCCTTCTGCAAAACATTCTCTCCCATCTGCAAAACATCTTCCTCACATTACCTGAGAGCATCCTGAGCAAGTTCAAGGGAACCACAGTTAGTGGCCAGTTATGTGGCTGACATGACCCAAGTTTTACAGAAACATCAGCTTCAGACTTTTTTTTTTTTTTTTTTTTGACAGGCAGAGTGGACAGTGAGGGAGAGAGACAGAGAGAAAGGTCTTCCTTTTGCCGTTGGTTCACCCCCCAATGGCCACCGCGGCTGGCGCGCTACGCTGAACCGAAGGCAGGAACCAGGTGCTTCTCCTGGTCTCCCATGGGGTGCAGGGCCCAAGCACTTGGGCCATCCTCCACTGCACTCCTGGGCCACAGCAGAGAGCTGGCCTGGAAGAGGGGCAATCGGGACAGAATCCGGCGCCCCGACCAGGACTGGAACCTGGTGTGCCGGTGCCGCTAGGCAGAGGATTAGCCTGTTGAGCCACGGTGCCAGCCCAGACTTTCTTTAAAAAATTAATTTTGGCTGGCGCCGCGGCTCACTAGGCTAATCCTCCGCCTTGCGGCGCCGGCATACCGGGTTCTAGTCCCTGTCGGGGCACGGATCCTGTCCCGGTTGCCCCTCTTCCAGGCCAGCTCTCTGCTGTGGCCAGGGAGTGCAGTGGAGGATGGCCCAAATCCTTGGGCCCTGCACCCCATGGGAGACCAGGAGAAGCACCTGGTTCCTGCCATCGGATCAGCGCGGTGCGCTGGCCGCAGCGCGCCTACCACGGTGGCCATTGGAGGGTGAACCAACAGCAAAAGGAAGACCTTTCTCTCTATCTCTCTCACTGTCCACTCTGCCTGACAAAAAAATTTTTAAAAAATTAATTTTTTAAAAAATCTTGAAGGTAGGCCGGCGCCGCGGCTCAATAGGCTAATCCTCCGCCTAGCGGCGCCGGCACACCGGGTTCTAGTCCCGGTCGGGGCACCGGATTCTGTCCCGGTTGCCCCTCTTCCAGGCCAGCTCTCTGCTGTGGCCAGGGAGTGCAGTGGAGGATGGCCCAAGTGCTTGGGCCCTGCACCCCATGGGAGACCAGGAGAAGCACCTGGCTCCTGCCATCGGATCAGCGCGGTGCGCCGGCCGCAGCGCGCTACCGCGGCGGCCATTGGAGGGTGAACCAACGGCAAAAGGAAGACCTTTCTCTCTGTCTCTGTCTCTCACTGTCCACTCTGCCTGTCAAAAATAAAAAAAAAAAATAAAAAATAAATAAAAAAAAATCTTGAAGGTAAACAAATTTTATGCATTTCATATATACAGATTCAGGAACATAGTGATACTTCCCACCTTGCCCTCCCTCCCACCTATGCTCCCACCTTCCTCCTCTTTCCTCTCTTATTCCTTCTCAATGTTTACAATGATTTACTTTCAGTTTATGTCATACTCATTAAGATTAACCCTGCACTAAGTAAGGAGATCAACACCTAGTAAGAAGAAAAAACACTTTTTCTTAGCAGCAGAGACAAAGGTTATAAACAGTCATGTTTATAGCAGTTATTTTCAGTTCTTTATTAGCACCTTTATACCAAGGACTGTAAGAAATATGTCCTAAAATATTAAAGCCCTACACGTTACTTCAGCTCCAGTCTACCCATTACCAGTACTTGACTTTGACCTTCACCTTCTAGGAAAACCAACATCATGTTAAAATAGTAGGAAGTTCTTCTTCTTAAAGGTGTCCCACCTTCCTGGCAGGGGGAAAAAAAGCAGTCCTCCCTGATACACTCAAGGTCAGTATCTCCAGGATTTCCCCAAGATAGGTTTCTTGTAATTCCTTTCTCTGTGGGCTATGGTTCTCCAATTCCAGTGTGAATGGAAATCACCTTGGAGCCCTTGTTAAAATACAAATTCCTGGACCCACTCCCTGAGTCTCTGATTCAAGAGGCCTGGATGGGGTTTGAGATTTTTGTATTCCCAGCAAGTCCCTAGGGGATGCCGAGGCATTGCACTTTGAGAATAATGAGTCTAGCTTTCAATTAAATGTACAAAATAAGAAGAGGTAGAATTTCCCCAACTCAACCATAAACTCTGAAGGTAAAGGACTTGGCCTTATCAGACTTTCTATAAACTTTGAGTCCCTTGCATCCATGCCTGAAACTCAATAGGCACTAAATGCTGAAAAATATGAGGAAGCTTCAAATGTTCATGAAAAATGTATATTATGAAAAAGCCTAGGCATGGATTTCAAAACAATTTTGCACCAAAACAAATATATGAATCCCATGTTCCCTGAACACTGTCCTTTCTTTTGGCAATGATTTATTTAAAATTTCATTACAGTTTAAAATTTATAAAATGACAGTTGTGAGGTTGTAAAAAAGTTACCCTATACCATTCATTGCATTTCCCCTATTTTTTAAAAAAAATCATTAATTTCTTGAAAGGCAGAATGACAGAGATGGAGAGGGAGAGGGAAGGAGAGGAGAGAAGAAAAAAAAGAGAGACAGAGATAGAGAAACAGAGAGGTCCTCCATCTGCTGGTTCTTCTCCAAATGGCTGCAATGGCCAGGGCTATTTGCTATATTTTTGTAGTTCCTTTGTAAAAGATTATAAACTTGAGAGTTAAGAAGTAGGTATGTAGTTCTATTATGATAGTAATGAGCTAAACTAACTGTAAGATAACTTAGATAACTAATTTTACTTGTCAGGCTTTTGGTTTCTTCAGTAACGTTACAAAAGAATACCCTTCACATTTGGTTATTGTGATAAGACACAGCTAAATAGATTGAGATATGTGCCACAAAGTTTTACACATGCATTTGTTTTATATAATCATCTCTCTGGATTATGTGTGCATGTGTGTAGATACAGTGATAAACTCATTGGCAAGTATTTTTAAATACTTAGTAGGTAGTACCTTATTATTAGAATCATATATAAATATATTTAAAATTTCTCTCTCTTCCGTTTGCTAACCATATTAAGTGCACAGTTTATACTGGCCAGTTTTGATGTGTGGAGGAAGGAGAAGCAGGAGGAAGTGAAAAGCCATTATACAGAGAGAGGATAAGAGGACACATTACAGGTCTCTGAAACATAACTTGTGTGGTCACTGGAAAGTCCTTATTTGTTAAGAGTGGTTTAGGCTTAGACAATGTGTTCTTGGATTCTTGAAGCTTTGGTTTTCACTGGAATGGGCAAGCCTTTAAATGAAGTATGGTTGACCCCCAGCATATACATCTAATACTTCCTTCATCTCATAAATGTGCCCTCCTCGGCACACTACTGAATTACTGGATGGTTGCTGGAATACTGTCCTCAGATAATGATTAACATAGAAGATGAGATTATTCTTCGAGCTGGAGCTTTTATATGCAAGCAAACGAAAATACTGGGGATGTTAGTTATGAAAAGTATCCAATTCCAGGAAATGTAGGTGAATGGCTATTATCTGCATTCAAATATACAATTCACTCTTCTGACCAACCTTTGGCAGGAAAAAGGTGCTTCAATCCATCATGTTTTTAGGATGTCACTGTGGCTATCCTCACCACCACATCCCTGAACGAAGCGATCCTGTGTAAACATCTTATTCCAATATGTTAAAGTGACAGAAGCACCAAGATGAAACTGACCTCTTAGTGTATTTGGGTGGAGGTTGAAAGGAAAGCAGCATGAAGTTTTAGAAAGGAAAATTAAGGGGCTAGGGTTGTTGCAAAGAGGGTAAGTCACCACCTGTGGCACCAGCATCGCATATGGATGCTGATTTGTGTCCTGGCTGCTCTATTTCTGCTCCAGCTCCCTGCTGGTAGCCTGGGGAAAGCAGTGGACAAGGGCCCAATACTTGTGCCCCTGGCACCTACATAGGAGACCCAGAGGAAGCCCATGTGTCCTGGCTTCCTCCTGGCCCAGGCCTGGCTGTTGGGGCTATCTTTGGGTAGTAAGCCAGTGGATGGAGGATTTCTCTCTCTCTCTCTCTCCCTCTCTCTCTCCCCCCCCCCTTCAACTCTGCCTTTCAAAAAGATAAATATTTAAAGAAAAAGAGAAAGGAATGTTAATTTCATTATAACCTCAATCACTGTTCCTACCTCAGATAAACATGTTAACTTGAGCAAAAGTTACTACTGATGGTAAGGTACTAGAAAATGCTTTTGTTAGTATTCATATATATTATTCTGGTCTAAATGTCTGTATATATACTCAGTAACTTTCACCAAATATTATTAGCTTGTATTATTCTTCACATGACTTATTTTTATTATTCCTTTAAAGATGAGCAAACAAGTATAGAATAATAGAGATTTCCCCAAGATAAGAACGCACAGAGACCACATTTGGGACTAATTCCCCTTTGCAAATCTAAAGCTGACTGCATTTCAGCTAACTCCTCATCAAGCATGAAAATCTCTTTACCTGTTCACATATTTTAAAGCTGCAGAAGTTTTTCTTTATGTTAGTAATCAAGTTATTTTGCTGCCATAAACCCTTCACCTAAAGGTTAACTCATCTTTAAAAATGTTAAAGTATGTGCCTTCCATCTGTCCAAACTGAACCTATAGTGATCAGATGTAGGTTAGTATTAATATATCTACCATCATTTTGGAGGCTTGCTCAAGATTATCCAGCCAATAGGTCAGAGATTGTATCACTATTCTCACTCCCTAAACCCCTCAATTTTTTGTTTTTTGCCTTTTCAGAAGAATTCCTATTCCAATAGTCTTGTCATTTTAAAAATATTTATTTTATTTATTTGAAAGGCAGACTTATACAGAAAGAGATCTTCCATCTGCTGGCTCACTTCCTGAATGGCCACAACAACCAAGGCTGGGCCAGAGCAAAGCCAGGAGCCAGGAGCTTCATCCAGGTCTCCCATGTGGGTAACAGTGACCCAAGCACTTGGGCTATCTTCTGCTACTTTACCAGGTGCATGGGCAAGGGGCTAGATTATAAATGGAGCAACTGGGCCTCAACAGGTCCTCATATGGGATCCTGGCATTGCAGGCTGTAGTTTAGCTCACTGTGCCACCATGCTGGCCCATAGTTTTTATCCTTAAAGTGAGATGAAATTTCATCATCATCATTGAACCATTCCCATAATTTACTACTTAAGAGTTTGAAAATTACCATGTTCCTTTTTGAATGTAGAACCGTCCTTGAGACATGAACTTGGCTGAGTCAAAAGTATGTGGACCTTCTTCACCTACATTCTTTCTATTTTACAATACTACCATGAAGTGTCAGGTACAATACAACACGTACAAATTCCACACACTCTAAAAGATCTGGAAATCTCAGTAGTCACAGAGATCTTCTTTTTCCTATCAAAACCCCTCTTGAACCACCTGTGGACTGAACGTTTATGACCCTACCCAAACGCGTACTTGTGGATTCTTTGGAAAGTGATTCTGTCATGAGGATGGAGCCCTCATGAAAGGGATTACTGCCCTTACAAGAGGAGACCAGAGAGGGAGGAAACATCAAGGAAACTCTCCAGTCTGTACTTGGATGAGGCTCCTCAGCAGAACATGACCCTGCTAGCTTTCTGATATTGGGACTTCCAGCCTCCGGAACTGTGAGAAATCAAGTACTTTTAATTATATGCTACTCAGTTGTTGTAGCAGCCTGAACTAACACAAACCACAATTAGCAGAATATTCACAATATATTGAGGAAATTTATTTGCTAAAGATCCTGAGAATATTACATGTGAGCAAAGAATGTTCATTTAATGATGAAATCAGAGATGATTTAACAAAGATACTAAATAGCAGAAATGGATTCGGTGTTGGAATTCTAGTATGGACACATATTTTTGAGTATCTGTTAAATGGTGGACTACATAACTGAGGCTTAGCAATTTTCCAATTGTATAAAACCAAACATTTCTCCTTCTTTTCCCTACCCTGCCCAAAAAACTTTGAAATTTTAAATGACTAGGCTTTAACTGGCTTCGAAGAAACATGGACATGATTTTAAGTTTGATGTTTTGACTGACTGGAAGTATCATTATCACAGGGGAAGAAAATGTATTAATTAACAAGTCTCCTTTTTTCATTAAGTTAAAAGAAAAAACAGAAATTTTAGGGAAAATATTCAAATCTGTGGTACTTAATGTTAGATAGACTGGATTTGATTCCTATTTCCATTATTTCTTGGCTGGGTAAACTTGTGCAAGAATAGTAGTGAGGTTGGCTGGCGCCACAGCTAACTTGGCTAATCCTCCTACAGATTCAGTGCAATCCTTATCAAAATACCAATGACATTCTTTACAGAATTAGAAAAAGTAATCCTAAAATTCATATGGAATCACAAAAGATGGAATAGCCAAAGCAATTATAAACAAGAAAAATGAAGCTGGAGACATCACCATACCTGACTTCAAAGCATACTACAAGTCTGTAGTAATCAAAACAGCATGGTACTGGCATAAAAATGATACACAGATCAATGGAACAGAATAGAGAGCCCATAAATTAACCCACATACATAGCAGCCAACTGATTTTTTTCAAAATATTTATTTGTCTGAGAGGCAAAATCACAGACAGAGAGAGGGAGAGACAGAGTGAGATTTTCCATCCACTGGCTCACTCCTTAAAAGGCCGCAACATCCAGAGCTGGGCCATCCGAAGCCAGGAGCTAAAAACCTCCTCTGGGTCCCCAACATGGCTACAGGGGCCCAAGCACATGGGCCATCGTCCACTGACCTCCCTAGCCACCAGCAGAAAGCTAGATCAGAAAAGCAGCTGGAACACACACGGGGGCCCATATGGGATACTGGTGCCACAGGCTGAAGCCCAACTGACCATGCCACAGCACCAGCCCCCCCAACTTATTTTTGACAAAATTATTCATAACATATAGTGGAGTAAAGATAATCTCTTCAACAAATTATGCTAGTAAAACTAGATAGATAGATAGATAGACAGACAGAAAGACAGACAACAGACATATATGAATGAAATTAGATCCATACCTCTCACCATACAAAAATCAACTCCAGATGGATCAAAGACTAAAATTTAAGACCTGGGACAATGAAGTTGCTGGAACAAAACCTAGGGTAAACAATCTAAGACATTGGTGTAGGGGAAGACTTAATGGATAAGACATCCAAAGCATAAGCAAGAAAAACACAATAAAACAAATGGGGCTATGTCGAAGTCAGAAGTTTTTGTACAGCAAAGAAATAATCAATAGAGTAAAGAGATGTCCAACAGAATGGGGAAAAAATTTGCAAACCACTAATCCAACAAAGGGTTAATATCCTAAATATATGAGCAACATAAAAACTCAATAACAAAAATCAACCAGTTAATAAATAGGCAAAAGAATGTGCTGTACATTGTGATTTAATGCTATAACTAATACTCAAACAGGATGTTTCACTTTTTCTATGTAGGTGCAAACTGTTGAAATCTTTATACTAAATTGATCTTCTGTATATAAAGAAAATTGAAAATGAATCTTGATGCAAATGGAAGGGGAGAGGGAGCGGGAGAGGGGAGGGTTGTGGGTGGGAGGGAAGTTATGGGAGGGGGAAGCCATTGTAATCCATAAGCTGTACACTGGAAATTTATATTCATTAAATAAAAATTAAAAAAAAAGAAGAATTACAAGATGGCCTAAGTGCTTGGGCCCCTGGAGCCATGCTGGGAACCCAGAGGAGTTCCTGGCTCCTGGCTTCAGATGGCCCAGCTCCAGATGCTGTGCCCATTTAAGAAGCTGGGATAATTTAAGGAATTACAAATGGCCAGCAGATATAATGAAAAATGCTCAACATCACTAGCCATCAGGGAAATGCAAATTGAAACCACACTGAGATGTCACCTGACCCTTGTCAGAATGGCTAAAATCCGAAACTCAGAGAGTAACAAATGCTGGCAAGGATATGGAGAAAGGAAACACTTAAATGTTGTTGGGTATGTAAATTAGTGCAGCCACTGTGAGAAACAGTGTGAAGATTTCTCAAAAAACTAGAAATAGATTTGCCATAAGATCCAGCAATCCACTATTGAGTACATACCCAAAAGACTTGGCCACATTGAATCAGAGATACTTACACCACATTATTTATAATAGCACTGTTCATAATTGCCAACACTTGGAATCAACCATAGAGTCCATCATTAAATGAATGGATAAACAAAATATGGTATGTGTGTATATATATGTGTATATATATATATGCATATATGTGTATATATGTATATATATGCATATATGTATATATACATATATACATACATACAATGAAAATATGGTATATGTATATATACACACAATGAAATATTATTCAGTTATAAAAAAGGATGAAATTCTGCCATTTGCAGCATAATGGACACAAATGAATGACATCATGTTGAGTGAAATAAACCAGACCCAAAAAGACAAATACCACATGTTCTCCCTTATATGTGGCAGCTAAAATTTAAAAACAAAAAAAAAGAAAAAGAAATGTCTGTGTGTATCAGTACTGCTGCAAGTATAGTTGTGTAAAACTTTATTTTTTACCTCTGTCAAACCAATGTTTAAGAATGTTATACTACTATAGTTTTAATGGCCTGTGGTTACTTTAAAATGGGAATATAGTGGAATGGTCATTTTTCCATTCAATATCTGCTTATAGCCTTTGTCTATGTTCCCACTAAACTAAGGTCTTTTGGCTTTTTATTTATTAAACTTCTTATTTGGTGAGTACTAAACCTTTTTACTGTAATGTGAATTTAAAATATGTTAACAAAAAATTGGAAAAAAAAAAACAGAATGAGAGAAGGAAAGGGGATGGGAGGGTGGGAAGAAGAAAGGGAATATCTCTATGTTCTTAGAATTGTATCTTCATGGGCCAAGGACCTCAATAGACATTTTTTCAAAAGAGGAAATCCAAATGACCAACAGACACATTTTTAAAATGTTCAGGATCACTAGCCATCAGGGAAATGCATATCAAAACCACAATAAGGTTTCACCTCACCGTGGTTAGTGGTTAGAATGGCTCACATACAGAAATCTACCAACAACAGATGCTGGTGAGGATGTGGGGAAAAAGGGACACTAACCCACTGTTGGTGGGAATGCAAACTGGTAAAGCCACTATGGAAGTCAGCCTGGACATTCCTCAGAAACCTGAATATAATCCTACCATGCAACCCAGCCATCCCACTCCTTGGAATTTACCCAAAGGAAATTAAATTGGCAAATAGAAGAGCTGTCTGCACCTCAATATTTATTGCAGCTCAATTCACAATAGCTAAGACCTGAAATCAACCTAAATGCCCATCAACGGATGACTGGATAAAGAAATTATGGGATATGTACTCTATGGAATACTATACAGCAGTCAAAAACAATGAAATCCGGTCATTTGCAACAAAATGGAGGAATCTGGAACACATCATGCTGAGTGAATTAAGCCAGTCCCAAAGGGACAGATATCATATGTTCTTCCTGATTGGTGACAACTAAACGAGCACCTGAAAGGAAACCTGTTGAAGCGAAATGGACACTATGAGAAACAATGACTTGATCAGTCCTTGTCCTGACTGTCAATGAACAACTTACTACTTTATTCCTTTTAGTATTTTTTTTTGTTCTACTTAATACTATTGGTTGAACTCTTTAATTAACACAAGACTATTCTTAGGCATTTAAATTTAACTGAAAAGTGATCCCTGTTAAATATAAGAGTGGAAATAAGAGAGGGAAGAAATGTACAGTTCAGCACGTGCTCAATTAGACTTGCCTCTAACGGTAGAGTTAGAAACGTGCCAAGGGATTCCAATTCAGTCCCATCAAGGTGGCATGTACCAATGCCATCTTACTAGTCAAAGTGATTAGTTTCAGTTCATAATTGATCATAATGAAAGGATTAAGAGTCGAAGGGATCACATAAACAAGACTAGTGTCTGCTAATACTAACTGATAGAATTAAAAAGGAGAGAACGATCCAACACGGGAAACGGGATACACAGCAGACTCATAGAATGGCAGATGTCCTAAACAGCACTCTGGCCTCAGAATCGGCCCTTAAGGCATTCAGATCTGGCTGAAGAGCCCATGAGAGTATTTCAGGCATGAAAAGCCAATACACTCGGGCAAAAAAAAAAATAACCTAAATGAAAGATCTCTGTGAGTGAGATCCCAGCAGAGGGAACGGTCCATCAAAGAAGGAGGTACATTTCTCTGAAGGGAGTAGAGAACTTCCACTTTGACTATGACCTGGTCTAAATAAGATCGGAGCTGGCAAACTCAAGAAGCTTCCATAGCCTTCACAACTCATGACAGGAGCCATTACAGATGCCATAAATAAGAGTGTCATTTGTTAAATCAGCAACAGGAGTCACTATGCACTTACTCTCCATGTAGGATCACTGTCCTTAATGTGTTGTACCATGTGTATTGAATTAATGGTATAACTAGTACTCAAACAGTACTTTATACTTTGTGTTTCTGTGTGGGTGCAAACTGTTGAAATCTTTACTTAATATATACTAAATTCATCTTCTGTATATAAAGATAATTGAAAATGAATCTTGATGTGAATGGGATTGGAGAGGGAGCAGGAGAAGTGATGGTTGCAGATGGGAGGGAGGTTATGGGGTGGGGGTAGAAGCCATATAATCCATAAGTTGTACTTTGGAAATTTATATTTATTAAATAAAAGTTTAAAAAAAGAATTGTTTCTTCAAATCACATGGATTCTGTTAAAACCTAATTAAAATTAAAGTAACTTTTAAAAAAATAAATGTGGTGCTTGTTCCTTCCATGTATATGTAAAGTAAGGATCCAATAATATGTTCATTTTCTGACTATGTAACTAAGAGACACCTATTTCAACAATAAAAGCAATGAATAGTAAGCCTCATATCTATTTTCATGGCAGGTATTTGGCACAATAGTTAAACACTACTCGGGTTGCCTGCATGCCATATTGGAGTCACTGGGTTTGAGTCTCGGCTGATGCACACCCTCGGAGGCAGAAGGTGTTGACTCCAGAAGTTGGATCCCTGATACCAATGTGGGAAGCCTAGAATGAATTCTAGCCTCCTGGCTTCTGCCTAGCCCAATTGCAAAAGTTAATGGACATTTAGAGAGCGAACTTGAACATGGAAGATTCTCTCTTTCTTTCTCATCCTCCTCCCTCCCTTCCTTGCTTTCTCACTCTCTCTCTCTCTCTCTCTCTCTGCCTTTCAAATAAACCAAAAACAGTAATACATAAATAAATTCTAAAATAACTTTCATAATGTTGAATGAACACACTTTGAAACTGTGGTTTTAATAGCATTCTGCCTCTGATAGCTTATCCACACCTCAAAGAAAACATTATGAAATAGGATCTGTTAGTGACAGAAATAAAATTATGTATTGATTTTTACATTTTTTGTAATTTGAGAGGCAGAACAGAGAGCGAGAGATGGGAGGAGGAAGTGAAGGGTCTCATCACTGATTGAGTCCCCAGATGCCTTCAATGGCAGACCAGTAACTTGATGAATCTCCTGTTTGGGTGACATAAACCTATTTACTTGAGCCATCACCACTGCCTCCCAGGGTCCAGATTAGCAAGAAACAGCAGCCAGGAGCCAGAGTCCAGAGTCAAAACCAGGTACTCTGTTGTGTGATACAGACATTTTAGCTGCTAAGCTAAATGACTGCTCCCTAATGTATTGATTTTTATTTATAAAATAGTTACTACTCTAAAATTTTAGTGAAATATTCTATGAAGTAAAATTTAAATAAGGGGAAAATGTATTCTCTAACATTACTGGAAAAATAGTTGCCAAGTTGTTGATAGAATGTCAATTAAATTCACATAAATAAGGGAGAATAAAGGCTGTACTTTATTTGTTCTGAATCAGATAATGAATTATTAAGCCAGAGTCTCTTAACTTCTTCTGACTGATAATTAGTAGAAAAATCACGGCAAGCAAGTTGGTCGTATTTCACTTATCCAATGTGGATTGCCTGCAGATTCTCAAGTTCTGGATGGCTGTAGCATCAACTAGGAAGAAGGGCAAATGTGAGAAAAACAGACTCTTGGAGAGGGCAATTGGTGCAAAGTTTAAGGTCCCATTTGGGATGCTGGCATCTCCTATGGGAATGCCTAGGTTCAAGTGTCAGCTTCACTTCTGATTCCAACTGCCTGGTAACACACACTGTGGGACACAGCAGGTGATGGCTGAAGTTCCCAGGCTACTGGTTTTCTCTTGGCCCAGCCCTGGCTGTTGTGAGCATTTGCAGAGTGAACCAGAGGATGAAAGATTTCTCTCTGTCTCTGGCTGTCTGCCTTTCAAGTAAAATATAAATAAATAAACAAATTTTAAAAGCACTTGACCAAATTGGAATAGGCCAACTCTGTGCAAAGAGAAGAGCCTCTAATTTTCACAAAGATGAGTGAAATACAATCTCAAAACTATTTTTTCTCAAAGCACTGTGCTTTCTCAAATTCAGACTCCTTATAAAGTGCAGTAGAAATATAATACTTATGTTTTTGATTCATTGTCAACTAATTTGGCACAACAGTATTTTGCAAGTGCTTTTTGATGTTAGAGAAACTTTTTTGGGATCTCTATAAAGCCATTTTTAAGCAGGAAGTCACAAATTAGCATAAAGAACAAAACTCTCTATTTTTCAAACATGACTTAAACTTTCAAAATGAATTTAATCCCGGGCCGGCACCGTGGCGCACTAGGTTAATCCTCTGCCTGCGGCACTGGCATCCCATATGGGCACTGGGTTCTCGTCCCAGTTGCTCCTCTTCCAGTCCAGCTCTCTGCTGTGGCCTGGAAAGGTAGTAGAAGATGGCCCAAGTGCTTGGGCCCTGCACCCACATGGGAGACCAGGAAGAAGCACCTGGCTCCTGGCTTCAATCGGCACAGCTCCGGCCATTGTGGCCATTTGGGGAGTGAACCAACGGAAGGAAGACCTTTCTCTCTGTCTCTCTCTCTCTCTCTCACTATCTGTAACTCTACCTGTCAAATAAATAAATAAAATCTTTTTAAAAAAACTTAGTCCAAAAGTTATCTGAATATGATTAGTTTGTTCATTATTTTTAAATAAAATATTTGAAAACATTGTTATCAAAACTGCTTGACTTACCTTGCAAAAGAAAGACTATAAACAGGTATTGTAAGGATGAAAAGAAGGAATAATAACATTTTCAATATATTGTTAATGTGATGGGATGGAGGTTTTAGAATCTTAGGATTCTCCATTTTGAACCCTGGATTTCCTCAAATATATATATATATATATATATATATATATATATATATATATATCTTTCTTACATTTATTTATTATTTAATATTTTGTTCAATAATACAACTACATTATATTTTCCCAGAAACCTTTTTTTAAAATATTTTTTGAGGATTTTTATTTATTTATTTGAGAGAGTTATAGTTAGTGAGAAGGAGAGAGAGAGAGAGAGGTCCTCCCTCCACTGGCTCACTCCTCAAATGGCTGCAATGGCCGGAGCTGTGCAAATCCGAAGCCAGGAGCCAGGAGTTTCTTCCAGGTCTCCCACGCGGAGAGCTGGACTGGAAGTGGAGCAGCCAGGACTAGAACCTGTGTCCAATGGGATGCCAGCACTGGAGGCAGAGGATTAACCTAGTGTACCACAGTGCTGGCCCCAGAAACCTTTTATTTAAGGTATACAAACTTCTTACATTTCATAAATACAACTTTAAGAACAAAATGTGTATCTTTAGAAGTGGATGAGAGCTTTGAGTTGTGGTATATTTGATTATCAAATTGTTTAACTTTTACTTCTTATTCTCACCATATCATGTTTCATTTTAAAAGAATAATAGAAGTATAGGTTCTCTGATACATGCCTTTAACATGGTTTCATTATTAGCTGCTGTGATGTGAGTTCATTAGTGGTCATCCATGAGTACATTAAGCATTCCTTCTACTATTTTGGAAGGACACAGATGTACTGTGCTTTTTCTGCCATCAAAAACAATCATTGGTACTTGAAACCTCCAGTGCATAGAAGAAATTCTGGGGAAATTAATATTTAAAATGAGCCCTGTCATGCCTTCTTTTTCATTTCTTTGCATTTCCCTCACTAAATATAATTTGAAAACAGTATAGTATCTTTCTTTGATCCTTCTGTCCATTTAATTATAATGAATTTCATGCAATTAGAAGAATTATATAATTAAAAAATAGAACAGTAAGTTATTATTTTTCATCATGGTACTTGTATTTAATTTCCTTAATTTTTTCTAACTCCTTTATACTGAAATGTCTCAGTAACCTTACATGAGAACCTAGAGACGTTATGTCTTTTATTGAAAAAACGTTAATAAAGGATATATCTTTAGGAGCATAGAATAGTTTTAATGCAATAAAAAGGAACTCATTTCAATCCCATTTTTCCCCTACATGTTAGATTTTAAATAAATTCTCAATGTTTAATTACAACTAGGGACATAATTCAATCCAAACTATTTAATTTCAAAATCCATTTACAACCTTAAATTCCAAAAAAAAACTTTTTAAGTGCATCGAGAGTTTGTGAGAGAGCCTACAGGCTGTTACAGGAGATGAGAAGGTACCAGTAATCACAATATAGTGCCACAAAATAGGTCTATAGCATACATGTAAATGTGGGAGGACCATCAACAAAGAAATAGTAAGTGTAAGTGTTGCCTGGATAGGCCAGAAATCTCACAAAGAAAATCATTGAAATATATTTTGAAACATTAGCATTTTGCCAAGCAAATTAAGAATTGAGTGGATTTCCATCGATGATATTAAGGTGTTTAGGAGTGTGAATATTTACACGGCCTGCGCCACAGGGTGTGTACCAGACTAGATCACAGGCAGGACTACAGGCTCATTCAAAGCCTAGTTGAGAGGTTGAAGAGGAAAGGCAAAAGTTAGAGCAGTGGGAAGTTTACCTTTATCCTGTAGACCAGCTCTGCCAGTAATATGATCCTCATTACCTGTGCAATTTTAAATGTTCTAGTTTTCATATTAAAACAAGAAAAATAGTACATAGAATTAATTTTAATAACATTTAACATATAGCAATGTTTACACATAATATATAAGTATATTTAACTTGAGATCTATGTAACCCTTTCTTAATTTTATTGTGATAAAATATATATCATCTTAATGATTTTTAAATATTCAGCTCAGTGTTGTCTTAGTGTATTTTGTGCAGCATATTGAGATGAGTGCTATTTCATTGGAGATTAAGTTTCAATGTGAATTTTAGGGAAGACATTCAGACCACAGAAAACGATACTGAATACATTCATTATATTGTAAAACCATCACCACCATTCATCTTCTTGTTAAACGGAAATTCTGTGTCCTTGAAACAACAATGTCTCATTTCCACCCGACTACACCATGAAAAACCACTCCATTATCCCCTCTGTCTCTGTCATTTTCAGTGCTCTAAATACCTCATATGAATGGAGTCATATATTTCTGTTTTTGTGAATGGCTTATTCCACTTAAACTGATGTCCTCAAGTTTCATCCATGTTGTGGCTTACGTAAAAACTTAATTCTGTTGTAAGATTTAAGAATTTCCCTTTGTATTGCTAGTTCATTCGTCCTTCAATGGAGACATAGGTTGCTTCCACATTTTAATTATTGTAAATGCTGCCATAGCAGCAAATAACTTTTTGAGAGGACAAATACATTTTTGAGAACTTGCTTTCAGTGTATAGTGTCCATTTTTTATATTTTAGAAATGATTTTGATGTTAATATAGCCATCCTTCTTTTTGCTCACTGTTTACATAGATCTTTTTCTATCATTCACTTTCAATCTATTTGTATCTTTGGATCTACAGTGATTCTCTTACATTCAACATTAGTTAAATCATGTGATTTTATATATTCTGGGTCTGACTTTTGGTTGGAGAGTTTAATCCATTTACATTTAAAGTAATTACTGATAAGCAGGGATTTCTATCATTTTACTGCTTATTTTCTGTCTGTCTTGTAGCTTTTATTCTCTAATTTCCCACATTACTGGTTTTTTTTTTTTTGTATTTAGTTGATTTCTTATAGCAAAATGTCTCAATTCCTTTGTCATTTCCTTTTGAGTATATTCTATAGCTATTTTATTTGGGATTTCCATGGGCACAATATACACATTTTAAAAATTACAACAATTTAGTTTTCATTTACACTACTTTAACTTCAAAAACAACAAGGAAACTCTGCTCTTTTATAGTCCCGTACCCAGATCTTTATTTTTTGTGTGCTTCAAAACATAAACTAAATAATTATTTTTTATGAGTGTTTTACTCTCTTACTATTAAATTTTTAAGTATTTATATCTTGGTCTACATATGAAGGATAAGTGACATTTCTAAATCACTGTCATCACTAAATAATTATTTAAAATGTGTTAGTCTTTGAAATAATGTAGGAAACAAAATATGGGCTTAGAAACCAAGATGTGGGGAAAAAGGTACCCTAATCCACTATTGATGGGAATTTAAATTGTGTAGCCATTTTGGAAGACAGTATGTAGATACCTCAATAATTTGAACATAGATCTACCATATGAGCCAGCCATCCCACTTGGGGAATTTACCCAAAGGAAATGAAATCAGTAGATATGAGTTATCTATACCCCCATGTTCATTGAAGCTCAATTCACAATTGCCAAGATACAGAATCAACCCAGATATCCATCAAATGAAGACTGGATAAAGAAATTATGGTACATATACCCTGTAGAATACTACTCAATGGTTAAAAAAATTAATAATTAAAAAATAAAATAAAAATAAAAAATGAAATCCTAACTTTTGCAACAAAATGGATACAACTGGAATCATTATTCTTGGTGAAATAAGACAGCCCCAAAAGACAAATACTATAGGATTTATCTAATCCATGGTAAACCATGATATCTAAAATGTAAGGTATGGAATGAAATGAACAGTTTGAGATTCCATGATTGTTTATAGCCTTTGTCTCTTCTGTTGAGGAACAGTGTTTTTTTCTTCATATTATTTGTTGAACTCTTTACTTAATATAGGGTTAACCTTACAATCATTAAGTAAACTGAAAATCTTTGTAAAAATTAAGAGTGGGAATAGGAGAAGTAGAACGAAGAAAGGTTGGAGCATGGGCAGGAGGGAAGGTAGGGTAGGAAGTATCACTGTGTTCCTAAATCTGTATATGTGAAATATATGAAACTTATATAACATGAATAAAATATAATAAAGTTTTTAAAAGATAAGAAAGATTAAAAAATACTAGCTTTTAGGCTAATACTTTTTAGTGTATTAGTCTCTTAAATAAAGTAGAAGGCAAATCATTTTTTACAATAGTGTTAGCTTTTATCTTTGATCATGTATTTTCCCTTTATATAAATCTTTATTTCTTCCTGTAGCTTCAACTTACTATCCCTGCTTTCCACTGATTTCATCATGCAGAACTTACTTGACCATTTCTTTCAGGGCAATAGTAATGAACTCTTGATGATTTTGTATATCTGGGAATGGCTTAATTTCACCTTCATCTTTAGGATTTTTTTGGACTGTTTTTTTTTTGTTGTTTGTTTGTTTGTTTTTTATTTTAAATATATTTCCCCCATTGACTCTGAGTCTCCAAGGTTGCTGATAAGAAACCTGCTTGTTACCATATGGAGTAACATTGGAGTGTATGAAAATTCACTTCTCTCTTCAGCTTTCAAGATTACTTATTTATATTTGATTTTGAAAGCTTGATTATAATGTGTCTTGGTTTGGTCACATTCAGTTCTATGTTGAGGTTCCTTTGGTTTCTTGGATATTTATGCTCATATTTTCAACTTCAGAAATGTCCAAACATGATTTCTTTGAAAATTCCATTTGCCCTTCTCTTCCTCACTCCTCCTTATGAAACTGCCAAAATGTTAGTATCATCTACTTGTTGGTGTCTCAATTGTCCCTAAAGCTCTGTTTTCTACTTTTTCTTCCTTTTCCATGCACTCAACAATTTCCATTTCCTGTTTACAGATTCACTGTATGTTTAGTCTGCCTTTTCAGATCTGCCTTTGAATTTCACTAGTGCATTTTTTCATTTTGCTTTTTGAAACTTTCAGCTCTAGAACTTTTTTGGTTTATTTTCTAGTTCTCTTTTTATTGATATGTCTATTTTGATCATACCTTATTTTATAGACCTTTTCCATGTCTTCCTTTAGTTCTTTGAGCATTTTCAAGAATAATTTTAGAGTTGTCTCGTAGATGTGCCACCAGATGGTTTTTAGGGATAGTATCTGCTGAGTTATCTTTTCTTCTAAATAGACCAAACTTTGCTCTTCCTCTGTATGCCTTGTTACTTTTTTGTTGAAAATTTAAAATTTTAACCCACCAATGTACTATCCCTGAGAATAAAATTTGCTTCATTTCTCAGGGGTTTCTGTTTTTGATAGGCTTTTAGATGGTTGTAGGCTATCTCTATGCCAAGAATAAATTTGAGTTGTAAATTCAAGATCTAATAAGGTCTTTTTAGAGTATGCACCTTTCCCTGGGTATTTGTGGTCACTTTCTAGATTTCCCTATATATGTAGTTATTTTTACATATCTCTGTTTTTGCTATTTGTCTCACAAAAGGGAGAAAAAAAAAAAGAGAGAAGGGTTAGGGGATATCACTGGCCATTTGAATTTCCTGAAGTAACTTCAAGAGGAGGAGAGGTATAATAGTACAGGGAGAAGGGAAGAACTGTGACTACCCACATCTTTGTCTAGACTCACATGACCCAAAGTGGCAATCAGTGATCAGAGTACGAATCTCCAGTATTTGAAGTATAGGATCATTTTTGGCCCTGCCTAACTCCCACAAGCTTTTGGCAGGTTGCTTTAGCTCCTTATCAGGCTAGGAATTAGATATGGGCAATTGCTTCTGCACTAAAAGATGAAAATGACCAAAATTTACAGTAATTTACTATCTAACTCTTCCCTTGGTGGTTATAAGCCTTCAATAGATTCCAGAGTTCCAAAATATATATATCAGACAGATTCTTCTAATACAATTGTTTTTCTCAGTGGAAAGACAGACAGGTTTCTTAATATTCCTGCTCTGTTTTCTTCTTAGAGTCCTCTCAAGATGTTATTCTTTTAGCAGTTAATCAAAATAAAATTATTAATGAGATTTTACATTTTCATTATTACTCAAATTTATATTTTATACTCATATCATATCTTGAGTAAAGTAGTCATGTTTCAAATGTACAATAACTACATGGGGCTAGCGAATACTTTAATGAGTGATTCGGCTATAGATAAGAAAATATATTTTAAGCAAAGAAATGTCTATTTTACGTCACTCTGATAGTAATTTGGAAGATCGAGTAGAGATGAAAGGATTGGGGGCAAAGAAAGAGCCTGAGAGTTTATTGGAGAAGCCCACATAATGATGAATTTGAAATGAAGTGGTAATGATGGAGGTGGTATTGAAGGTTGAACTGATAGTTGAGCTAAATGGACACTATTGGTAATTTCAAGTAGGTATAAAGGAGCAGGATGTCCCAAGAATGACGCTCCATTTATGATATAGATAGATCTGTAGCTAATTGTTTGATTAACCCAAATGTGAAATACAAAAGCAGGAGCCAGTTTGGAGAATATGATTAGTTTTGTTTTGTAGATGCAAAGATGGAAATAGAGGTATTCCTGATTATATACATAGCTTTGCAGCGAGCAATTAGACAAAAAAAGAAGAGACTTGAAAGTCATCAGTGGAATGGAATACAGAAATCCTTAGGAGGAAATGAAGCCACTCAGGAAAAAATCTATAGAATGAGAAAGGATGAGGGTTAAAAAGGATGGACCTCACAGAATATCAGTATGGTGTAGAGTGGGAGAGCCAAATGAGTAGAGCAGTGAAAGTGTTAAGTAGAAGGAATGGTCAGCTTGGAATTCTCAGTCTCAATAAACAACATCTCTGTTAACCATTTACCAAATTCATAAATTTAAGAGACGTTCCAAATTCTGCTTTTCATTCGATTCCCATATTTAGTAGGATGTCCAGTTCCAGATGTTCTTTAAAACCTATTGTATCTCCCCCTTCCCTTCCCTTCCCTTCCCTTCCCTCCCCTCCCCTCCCCTCCCACCCTTGATCCCTTTCTCTCTCAAATTCCTTTCCTATTGCCCTGGTCCAGGTCTGTTCGGGAAAACCGAATGATCCCTGCTTCTTCTATGGTCTAATTTCAATTTGTCTTTTCTACAATGCTGCCAAAGCAGTCTCTACATTTCTCCCTGCCTTCCTCCTTTAATTCTTAAAAAAATATATATTTATTTATTTGAAAGGCTGAGTTAGAGACAGGGAGTGAGAGAGAAAAAGAGAAAGAGAAAGAGAAAGAGAGAGAATGAATCTTCCATCCTCTGGTTTTACTCCCCAGATGGCAGCAATGCCAGAGCTAAGCCAAGCCAAATCTAGGAGCCAGGAGCTTCAGCCAGGTCTCTGACATGGGTGGCAGAGACCCAAGTACTTAGGCCGTCTTCTACTGCTTTCCCAGGCTCATTAGCCAGGAGTTGGATTGGAAGTGGAGCAGCCAGGATTCAAGTTGATGCCCATATGGGATGCTGGCCTCCCAGGCTGTGGCTTTCCCCACTGTGCCACAATATTGGCCCCCATCCTTTGACTTTTCTTTTACTATTTCACTCTAGGCAGTCACTGAACTCACTGTAACCTCCTGTGTTCCTCAGACACACCAAGGGATTTCATGCTTCCACATCCATGCGTAGACGGCTTCGGCTGGAGTGCCTTTCCTTTCACTTGTTCTTTGTTTATTCAGCAGATATTTATTAAGTGTCTGTCCTAGCCGGGCAATGAAATATCAGCTATATGAAGATGAATAACATGCATTTCCTACCTTCAGAAAGTTCCAAGTGGAGAAGTACTAATAAATGTAATGTAGTGAGTGAAATACTGTTGGCTTCTTTATATAGCCCAGAGCTACAGTAAAGTAGATGATGTACTTGAGGATGAAAGGAATGAATAAAGAACAGTGAACATAATGAACATGGCCCTGGAAACAGAACGCAGCTTAGAGGCAAAACTCTCTGTTGCCGGAGTATAAAAGGTAAGGCAGGAAGTAACAAGAATGAAGCTAGGCAGGGCATAGGATACCAAATTATGGAGAATTTTATATGAACAGCTAAGAAGACGTCTGAAAAGTCTTCAAGCCTAGGCATGTTGTAATCAAGATGGTGTTTTAAAAAGATTATTCTTGGCACATTGGGAAGATGAGACTGGGGATATTATAATAAGGCAAAAGAGAAGTTAAGAGGTGGAAATATCCCAGCTGCTATGGATTGAATGCTGTGTTCCCCTCAAAGTTATATGTTGAACTCTTAATCTCTAATGTGATTGTATTTGGAGGTGGGCCCTTTGGGAGATAAGTATCATTATGGTGGAAACTTTTAAAGGCAGGACAGAGATGAATTTGCTCTCCAACACATAAGGACATGGCAAGGAGACTGCAGTTTATAAACCAGGCAGATAGCTCATACCAAGAACATGACCATGCTGGCGCTCTAATCTAAGACTTACTGTCTCCAGGACTGTGAGAAGTAAATTTTTCTGCTTAAGCCATTCAGTCTGTGGTATTCTATATAGCAGCACAAATTTAGAAAGACACCAGCTGAAAGGACAAAAATTAGGGGAGGGGGGAGTGTGGCAGAGCTGATGGAAAGAGAAGGGAATATCTATAGACATGTGCTAAAACACGTGTTTTTAAGAATGAGATACAGAATTCAGAGGAACTTATCTTAGGCTTTGGCATGGGACAAAAGCTGCCCGTCCCTTTTGGATTGAATGGATGGAAAGATACGTAAAAGTGAGAATCAAAGTCAAGGCATAAGGGCCATTATGTTCTCTGTAAACTAATATGTTTATAAATTTGCAAAAACATGTTTTACCAGTTTTATTTAATAAACATAAAAAATAGTATATATTTATAATATACAGCATATTATCTTGCCATTGACATTGAGAATAATAAAATCAAGCTAATTAACATATCCATCATACCACAGAGGTGTGTGAGGTTTTTTGTTTGTTTTGTTTTGTTTTTTATCTGAGATGGTGAGAGTGCTTAAGGTCTCTTAACAAATTTCAAGTATGCAATACAGCATTAGACTCTCTATGCTATGCAGTCAGATTTCTAGAACTTGTTTGTCCTGTTTAATTGAAAATTGGTAGTCTTTGACTAACGTTTTTCATTTCTCACACCCCTCCCCCAAGTCCTGAAACCACCATTACTTATCTGCTTCTGTGAGTTCAATACTTTTAGATTTTACATGTGAAGCCATGCAGCTTGTTTTCTTTCTATGCCTGGTTTGTTTCATTTGCTATAATGTACTCCAGGTTCACCCATGTCATTGCAAATAATAGGATTTCCTCCCCCTTTATAGCTGAATGGTCTCTGTTGTATATGTAAACCACATTTTCTTAGCCGTTCATCTATTGATAGACACTTAGGCTGATTCCATGTCTTGGCTATTTTGAATAATTCTTCAAAATAGAGAATACAGGAGAATACAGATGTCTTCTCAACATACCGATTTCATTTTCTTTGAATGGTTCTCAGAAGTAAGATTACTAGATTATACGGTAGTTCTATTCTTTTTTTAATTTTATAGAAATTCCATGCTCTCTTTTGTAACGACAGTACTAATTACATTTACACCAATAATGTACCATAGTTCTCTTTTCTCTTCTTCTTCAGCTATACATGTCTTTTTGAAAATAATATTTTTTTCTTTTTACTTTTTAAAATTTATGCAAAGGGGACAGATTTCATATATTTCACATATAAAGTTTTAAGAGAATATGATACCTTTCTAAAATTAATAGATGATATTTAATGATGGTTTTATTTTACATTTCCCTAATGGTTTTTGAGTTTGAGCATTTTCTCACGTATCTGTTAATCATTTGTATGTCCTCTTTTGAGAAATGTCTGGTCCCTTTGCCCATTTTAAAAACAGAGTATTGGTCTTCTTTCTATTTATTTAATAGAAATCTTTATATTCTTAGGATATTAAATATTTTCTCCCACTTTACAGTTTGTTTCTTCATTCTGTTGATTGTTTTCTGTTTTGTGACAAAGCTTTGTACTTTGATGCAATCCAACTTTTTAATTTTTTCTTTGATTGCCTGTGCTTTTGGGTTCATATCCAAAAATCATTGCTTAAACAATGTCAACAAGCTTTTGCTGGATTTGGACTTCTATGTTTAAATGTTAAATCACTTGAAAATTTTCTATTTATATATATACTGTGACTTACTAGCGTCATAATAACAAAATATTTAAATAACTAGAGCACCTACAACAAGTCTAGATAATTTAAAATTCACTGAATTGTTTTGTATTTTTAAATCTAAAGCTAGAAACTTTAGGGAAGTACCTTTAAATGGTATTGCAAGCCATTTTGTGGGTATAATAAAGGCATACATATTGTTAGTATATGAGGAAGTATGGTAGAATTTAATAACATTTATTTTGTTGTTATCTACATAGTTATATGAACTTCTCTTTTGGTTTTGAAATTTTCATGCAGCTGATAGATAAATTTAGCCATTTTATCATTGCTTCCTCCATTCTCCTCCACTTTAGATATCATTTCTATTAATTTGCTTCTTTTTAAAAAGATTTATTTATTTGAAGGCAGAGTTACAGAGAGGCAGAGAGATAGAGAGAGAGAAAAAAAAAAAAGAGAAAGAGAGAGGTCTTCCATCTGCTGGTTCACTCCCTAGATGGCCACAACAGCCAGAGCTGAGCCGATCAGAAGCCAGGAGCCAGGAGCTTCCTCTGGGTCTCCCACATGAGTCCAGGGACCCAAGAACTTGGGTCATCTTCTGCTTTCCCAGGCCATAGCAGAGAGCTGGACTGAAAGTGGAGCAGCCGGGACTCAAACAGGCGCCCTTATGGGATGCCAGCACTGCAGGCATTAGCTTTACCTGCTATGCTACAACGCTGGCCCTTAATTTGTTTATTTTACATGCCTCTTATCTTTCTTTATTCATGTAATTTATCTCTAGACAATTCTAAGGAACAAAAGTACCTTAACATTCTATTATATTATAAATGACCTTGACAAATGGAAAATAGTCAAAATTATCAGAGATGTGATGATAACGTTTGCTGTTATCTTAGAGGGTTTGCTGTATTGCCCTTAATCTTGTAACTAATCCTCTTATTGCTCTTTCATTTTATGAATTAAAAAAACCTTGAGTCACAAGTATACTAAACTATCCATTTTTCTTACTGAAATTTCCTTTTTGAGTACACAGGCATAAACCAGGAAGTGGTATTTGGGTTGTATATCTAAGAGACATTCTGAGGAAAGTGAGATAAATAAGTTCTTCCTACTGAACTATATACTTCAAGAAATTAAGGGTAACATCTCTTTCATTCATAAAATAATTGATTTCAAAGTAAAAAAATATATATTTAGCAAATAAAGTAGAAAGTAGTTTTTGAACATCTATGCAGAGCATAGTAGTACCTAAAAGCTCCAAGTACAAAAATATAGTCTCTGCACTCAAGTGTCCGATAATACTCTGTGGTACAGTAATTAACAACATGTCAGATTACAATGAGTTCACTATAAGAAGGATATCTTGAAAGCCATAATGATAAAACACTCAAACAGCTAAAAGATATTGTGGATCTGCTTGTTATGCATTCCTGAAACTAGAGCAAATAAACATTCATGCTAATTGATTTCATGTTTGTGAAAGGGAGACTTACTGAATATGTTGAACATTGAACATGCCTCTTATGTATGAGCATATTACATACTTTATCATTTAACATTGTCATGTTAAAGAGATTAATACATAATTCTATATTCTGTTTACAATTTCAAAAAATATTTTGCTTGCTTTCTAAATTCATTTTTCTAAACATTATATTTTTATATATTTAATGAGCATTTACTATGTCAAAGGCCCTATAGAACTTGAAATTGCAAAAGTGTCCTTAAGGAATTGACAGTCAAATACAGAACCAAAATATAATATAGAACATCTATATAATTAATGTATTTTCTTTTTTTTTTACTATATATATATATTTTTAGTTAGTGAATATAAATTTCCAAAGTACAGTTTATGGACTTACAAAGGCTTCCCCCCACACACAACTTCCCCCCCGCCCCGCAACCCTTCCCTTTCCCACTTGCTCTCCCCTTCCATTCCCATCAAGATTCATTTTCAATTCTCTTTATATATAGAAAATCAGTTTAGTATATATATAGATTTCAACAGTTTGCCCTCCCATAGCAACACAAAGTGAAAAAAATACTGTTGAAGTACTAGTTATAGCATTAAATAACAGTGTACATCACATTAATGACCAAGATTCTGCAAAATAATTTTTTTAAAAAAAAGATTGATTATTTTTCTATGTAATTTCCAATTTAAAAAAACCAAGGTTTTTTTTTTTTTTCATTTTCAATTATCTTTATATACAGGAGATCACTTCAGTATATACTAAGTAAAGATTTCATCAGTTTGCACCCACACATAACCACAAAGTGTAAGAATATTGTTTCAGTACTAGCTGTATCATTACTTCACCTTGGACAACCTATTAAGGACAGATCCCACATGGGACGTAAGTACACAGTGACTCCTGATGTTGTTTTAACAATTTAACACTCTTGTTTATGGCGTCAGTATAATAATTAATATATTTTCAAAGAGAGACTAATTCAATAAATATTTCTTGAACCTCTACCTTGAGCTTGTTGCTTTTCTAGAGAGACATCACTAAAGATTATGCTACAAATCAAGCCAGCAAAAATCTCTACTGTATGGAGTTCATTGTTCATTTGTAGTGCCGTTGGGACTGCAAAGAAAAGATTTTAATTCCAGTAATTACAGAAAGTCAGCAGAAACTAGACAGGGTATAACATTTATGTTGGGTCATGAAGGATAAACTGGAATTTTCTGGGTCAACAAAGAGGTGCTGAACTTTGCTGGCAGAAGTGGCACCCTTTCCAATGGCATTGGTATAGACCTGGGAGCCACAGTATCAATTTACGTACAACACTTCTCTCCTCTTAGATAGTAAGAAATTGAGGAAATCTAAATGGCGTTAGTAGAAAATCACAGGGCATCTCTGGGATGAGACTTGTTAATTGTTAACCATCTAAGATGTTAGTTTTTCTGTTAATAATTGAAAAATTATACACCCAATTATATAAGTATACTTTGAAAGTGAGAACCACCTTTGAACTCATTCACGAAGCATCAGAAATGTTAACTGAAGAATGGTAGTTTATAAAGTTGCACAAGGTGCTTCTATTAGAAGTAAAAAGGCTATGTGAAACAACAGAGTTCTGTACTTTAAATAAATTGTTTTTATGTAAATGTATAATCTTAAGAGAAGGAAGAACAGTTATAAAGAGCGTAAAAATAAACATTTTTGTCAAATATTTTGTTAGATATATTTTCAATAAAATTTATTTTTAAAATGAAACATGTCGATGGTCATACCATCCTGAATGTGCCTGATGTCATCTAAAATGAAACATGTGATGTATGTTTTAAATGTGCAGCTGATTTGTGAGCACAGCAAAGGAATGTATTGTGACTTTCAGAATTACTTTAGTTTAGATTCAGAATTAATCTGCACATATACCTGGTGTGAAGTCACTAACAAATACTACAGTAAGCCATATACATATCCCATTGTACTCTTGTCACATTGATGCACTAGATAAAAATCAGAAACTATCTAAGCACATTTATTTAGTGCTTGGAAAAATTCTTGGGCTCAAATGCTTTGAAAAATTCTTGAAGTCAAATGCAGTACATAAAGCCATCAATTTTTAATAAGTAGGCTTTAGTAGGAAAATACATTTAACAACTGAAATTTAGCATAAGCCCTTTGCCACTTTCATCCCTAGGTCATGGCATGCTATACTGAAAGATCCTGTTCTTTTTATCTAATTGGTTTAAAGTCAGCTTTCACATTGAATAAGCATAATAATGAGCATACTGATAGTTTACTGCATACCTTTGACTGATGACATATTTCAGACATTTCAAACATACATACTCAGGAGCCAGTTCATTAATAATGTATTTTGCACTTAAAAATCAAAACACAGCCCATTTCAACGTGTCATGATTGAAAGGGTGGGGTCAGAGAAGGTTAGGAGTAGCTCATTGATGGAATCACCTTATGTCTAAGATTTTTAAAGTAGCTACATACACATGTAACAAACTGGGAAAACCAAGATAAGAACTGCCTACAGACTGTAAGCATTTTAAATGCTGTTAGTAAGGAGGAAAGAAAAAAGGGGAAGAGGCCGGCGCCGCGGCTCACTAGGCTAATCCTCCGCCTTGTGGCGCCGGCACACCGGGTTCTAGTCCCGGTCAGGGCGCCGATCCTGTCCCGGTTGCCCCTCTTCCAGGCCAGCTCTCTGCTGTGGCCAGGGAGTGCGGTGGAGGATGGCCCAAGTCCTTGGGCCCTGCACCCCATGGGAGACCAGGAGAAGCACCTGGCTCCTGCCATTGGATCAGCGCGGTGCGCTGGCCGCAGCGCGCCTACCACGGCGGCCATTGGAGGGTGAACCAACGGCAAAAGGAAGACCTTTCTCTCTGTCTCTCTCTCACTGTCCACTCTGCCTGTCAAAAAAAAAAAAGGGGGGGGGAGGGGAAGCATCTTATTTTTATTTTATGATATGAAGCTTTTTTAATAAAAGTTATACATAAGGTAAAGCATTTAAATGAAACTATGCAAAAATTCAAAAGTTACATTTCAGGATTTTCATTCTGAGACTGCAGTGAGTTAAACCAATCAGTTTGGTGGTCAAGAATTTCTAAGATTCATTTGCTATTATGACAAAACCATATTTGTTGAGAATTCTATTTGAAGAAGGTATTTGGCATTTGTTGATTGTAACATGTGGCTACCCTGGATGACCTTTGCCGAGTACATTTGCACACAAAGCAGTGCAATCATCTGTGTAACCTGAAATACCAAATATAATGATGTGATGTTGAGCTGTATTTTAAGTGATTTCCTATAGAATAGCACCATAATTTCATGAAAAATGTTGAAATAATTTTGAATTCAAGTGTATACTCCAAAATACCCCAAAATACATTCTGAATTCTGATGCACAGGGAACTTATTGAATTTTGTGGAGTAGAAGTCTTTGGTTTCAGTATATGTTTCATGGTCAGCCATAATGCCTTTGAGTTGAGTATATAGTGATCATTTCTGCCTTTCCTTAAAATAAGCATTGCAAAAGCTGCTAACCTGCCGCTCCATATGCTGCACATGTTAGACATTAGCTAATGTGATTTTTCCAAGTATCTCATACATGTGACACATTTAGGACTAAGTGCTTGTGAGGGTCTTGATTCTGAGAGCCACAATTACAGGTTAGAGCTGATTCTCCTTTTCTATTTGTGGTTCAGTTTTAATGTGGTCTCGGTACAGTCACATGATTTACAATCAGATGCATGAACCACTGAGTTGAGCCTCACATAAGCATTATACATTTATATGCATACCTTCCAGATGCAGGAAAATGCAGAGACATTTTCATAATGGATTATTCAGACCCTTTTGAGTGGGGAGAAACCAATCTAAAGCAAAAACAGCTTTTACATATGGCATCCATAGCTGTAATACTATTTTACATGAAAGTGCTTAGATGAAGCAAATATGTCCTTGACAAAGACCAAAAAGAAAGAAAGAAAGAGAGCAACAAGCTATTTATAGCTGTAGTTGTCAAATTTAGAGTAAACCTTTTGCCTCTAACCACATTTGCTTCAGAATTCTTCTGACTAATTGCAGGCTACTCCTGCCTTGCATGGAGACATCTGCACTGTGGCACACCCTATAATTACGTGGGAAGGGATCACTCAGGATTTTGTTGATAGTGTACTATAGCTAAATCCTTTGGCTAGGAACAGGGGAATTACATTGTTTCAATGCAGGGGACAAAATATAAAACTTTTAAGGAAGTAGAGTTGTTTACAGAATAAACCATGCAAGTGTTCCATGATAATGTCTCATACTTTTCCTTAACTATTAGAGAAACCCTTTAACTTATATAGGAGAGAAATGGAGCAAAGCAAGGATTTCTACACAGGAGGGATTATTCCTCCAGTACATGTTGAGAATGCGTCATAATTGACACCACCCTAGTTTTATCACCCCTTGACTATTTGTTACAAAAGCTTCTTAGTATAAAAACCTGGCAGCTTGCATCATGATTTCCATTCTTCATTATTTCCTGAAAACTATTAGTGCACTTGCCCCAACTCTCATTTCATCATTCTGCACATACTCTAAAACTTCAGTGAGTGACTCCTATCCCTTCCATGACAAAGACAAGGTCCCCTTACCTGGCTTTCATGAACCCTCAAAGCTGCCCCTCATAATCTTCCTTTTGTATACTTTCTTTTTTAAAAAATATTACAGAGAGCAGTCAGAGACAGAAAGAGAGAGATCTTCCATCCTCTGATTCACTCCTCAAATGACCTCAATGGCTGGAACTGCTCCAGGCCAAAGCTAGGAACCAGGAGCTTCTTCCAGATCTCCCACATGGGTGCAGGGGCCCAAGCACTTGGACTACTCTATGCTGCTTTCCCAGTAACATTAGCAGGAAGCTGGATCAGAAGTGGAGCAGCCGGGACCTTAACTGGCTCCCATATGGGATGCTGGTGCTGCAGTCTGGGGCTTTAACCCACTACGACACAGTGCCTTGGGCCCCTACACCCACATGGGAGACTGGGAAGAAGCACCTGGCTCATGGCTTCGGACTGGCATAGCTCTGGCTGTGGCGGCCATTGGGGAGCGAACCAACGGATGGGAAGACCTTTCTCTCTGTCTCTCCCTCTTATTGTCTGTAACTCTACCTCTCAAATAGATAAATAAAATCTTTTAAAAATAAATTTCAATAATCTTTTACCAAGATATTTCTGATGTGCAAATTGTATATTTTAATTGATACCTTTTCAGTGATATCATATTATATTTTTACCCAGAAGCATGTGTATTCAATATGCATTGCAAAAATATATTTCCAAAACAAATGCACATATTACATATTATATGTGGTCATCATTGTGTAACTGTTCTTTAAAACATGATTCATGCTTTTGTTAAATAAATTGTGACCAGCTATGGTAGTAATTTGCTCCTCATGTTAGTTTTATACTCATTATATTAAAATGTTGACATGCCTGAAAGCATATAGGCTCAGTTTTCCATTGAGTTAAAAAGATGGGAGTATTGGTGACTGTTTCACTGAGTTGTTAATAATTTGTGCTTCAAGGACCATGGCGAAGGCCATGATTTGATCTCCTTATGATCTGGTTAATGTTGCTGTGTTCTGCAGCTACAGACTGTTCCAGTTACCACAGGTGGCTGACTCACAGATCTGTGGGGTCATTCAGAGAGCTGACCCACCAACACCAGGGGAGTGGTTTCTGCTTTGTGTTCAATGGGCAGTTAGGGGAGAAGCTGCTTTGCCAGACAATGAGCTATAAAGAACTTCAAAGACTGGAGATAAGGCATTTGGCACTTGAGACTTGGGAGGCTAATCTTGATATAAACTGAAGGCCCAGAACTAGAAGTGAAAATAAAGAAGAGAGCGCAATGAAAGACATGGAGACAGAAATTTGGCAAGGCAGAAAATTGAACAAATCTGGAATAAAAAGGAATGTTAAGGGAAGTAGTAAACAATATAAAAATGTCTGTGTGAATATAAGTTTAAGGGAGGATTTTGAATAAAAGGAAGTTACAGAAACAACAGGGTGATGTGAAAGGTTCTTGTGATGGCATCTACACAGTTCCAACGGTGGGTGATAGTCTCTTTTCAATAAGTCAGAGTAATGCTAAAACTTAACTTTATAACACAGGTAAATACGATGCGTCTATGATCTGGACTGGGTAGCATAACTTGATCCATGAGTCACAGCTGCAATGAACTGTCTTCCTATATTCGTGAACTTTAACCTTCTATTTGTCTTTCATTTACATGTACTTGAAAGTGAGAGAGATACACAGAGACAGAGATCTCCCATCTTGCTGGTTCACTATCCAAATGCCCACAACAGCCAAAGTGAAGCCAACCAAAAGCCAGGTGTCTGGAGCTCAATCTGAGTCTCCCACATGAGTGGCAGGAACCCAAGTACTTGGCACATTGCTTGATGTGTCCCAGGGTGGACATTTACAGAAAGCTGGACTGCAATTGGAGGAGCTGGGACATTCTGATAAGGAATGCAGGCATCCCAAGCAGCAACTTAACCACAACACCAGATGCCTGCAGTGCTGGCATCCCATATGGGTGCTAGGTTCTAGTCCCGGTTACTCCTCTTCCACTCCAGCTCTCTGCTGTGGCCCAGGAAGGCGGTGGAGGATGGCCCAAGTGCTTGGGCCCTTGAACCCGTGTGGGAGACCAGGAAGAAGCACCTGGCTCCTGGCTTCGGATCAGCGCAGTGCCAGCCGTAGCGGCCATTTTGGGGGTGAACCAGCGGAAGGAAGACCTTTCTCTCTGTCTCTCTCTCTCTCTCTCACTGTCTGTAACTCTACCTGTCAAAGAAAAAGAAAAAAATATGATTCAACAAATGCTCAAGAATTGCTCCTCCACTCAACTCCATTCTAATTTGTTTCAAGCATACTCTATTGCATGGAAGAGAATGAGAAGTTTATATTTCTCCAGTCCCTCTACCACTTGGATTTTGTGTGGGATCTAGCTGGATTCTTTAAAGTGGACACGCTCTAAGAGATATGGAAAGCAGCAGTGAACGCAAGGAGGTAGACGCCACATTTTAGCTTTTATTGTGTCTTCTTGCTGGTACAGACAAGGAGGCATGTGACTTTTATGTGACAGTTCTAGCAGAGCCAAGTGTCTCTATTCTCTGGATTTGTAGGCCTTGAAAGTACCCGGGACATCTGTACTGGTACATGTCAAGGCTGATCCTGCATGGTCTCATATCAGCAAAATACGAGGCCTGTCTTATCCATGGATTTTGGCTGAGGTATTTGGACACAGCCAGAATTGCTGGTGACAGATTCCTTATAGTGACAAAATTAGTATTCCCCCTACCAGGCCAATTTTATCATGTAGTTCTGGAAATTGTTTCCAGAATTTCCAGCCTGTTCCACTTGACCGTCAGATGATTTTATAAACATTCAATTTCATCTTAATTCATTTCAGATTTTATTTCAAAATTTCATATTAATTTTTTTCTTGTGGGGAAAAGCCAGAGTGCAGCTGACCCCTGATTGATGAATAATACAGATTTATAAATAATAAATATACATATATATGTATATACATAAATACACATGTATGCATATAATAATAAATATACATATATAAATAATAATCCAGCTTGATAAATAATACAGTCTCATACAGTCAAGAGCGAACTGCCTATATTTAAGATCAAATTAATGAGCTGGAAGATCAAACTGGTGTGTAAAATGTGATATGGCAAGACCTAGAGATATTAAGTATAAGGGAAAACCTGAAACCTAAAAGATAAATTTGCAAGTACTACATCAAATTTGTCCAAGAGATGTGCTAGAGGATAAGACTGAGAAAATGCCAGGGAAGAACATAAAGAATTTAAATTCCCAAAAATTGAAAACTGGAAAAATATATATATATTCAGCTTGTGTGTATGTGTGTGTGTGTGTGCCATCTTGGCACCAAACCTCCCTGGAGGACTAGCTGATGCATCTGTTGAAACTCACTGTTGTTCAGTTTCTCCCTCAGCCTATTCCTGCTTCTCCTAGCCTCCACAATGTACTTTAAATCATCCTCAGATGACTTATAATACCTACAACAATATCAATACCATGGAAATAGTTATTACGTATATTGCTTAGGGAATAATAAAAAGGAAAGAAAGTCTGTATGTGTTCAGCACCACTGAATTTTTTCAAATATTTTCATTCTGTCATTCATTAGTTTGTTGAATTCATTGATGCAGTGAACGCACAGGTATGAGAGGATGAATATATTTTCTTCTAGTGTTTTTATAGTTTTTATACTTTAGTCATCTTTGGTCTCTGTAGAATGTTTTCAGATTTAGAATGTCATCACTGAGGCCAGCGCCGCGGCTCAACAGGCTAATCCTCCGCCTGCGGCGCCGGCGAACCGGGTTCTAGTCTGGGTCCTGGGTCGGGTTCTAGTCTGGGTCCTGGGTCGGGGCACCGGATTCTGTCCCGATTGCCCCTCTTCCAGGCCAGCTCTCAGCTGTGGCCCGGGAGTGCAGTGCAGGATGGCCCAAGTCCTTGGGCCCTGCACCTGCATGGGAGACCAGGAGAAGCACCTGGCTCCTGCCTTCGGATCAGCACGATGCACCGGCTGCAGCGCGCCAGCCGCTGCGGCCATTGGAGGGTGAACCAATGGCAAAGGAAGACCTTTCTCTCTGTCTCTCTCTCTCTCGCTGTCTAACTCTGCCTGTCAAAAAAAAAAAAAAAAAAGAATGTCATCACTGGGGGCTGACACTGTGGCATAGTAGGTTAGGCCTCCTCCTGCGGCTCTGGCATCCCACATGGGTGTCAGTTTGAATTGCGGCTGTTCCATTTCCAATCCAGCTCCAGGCTGATAGCCTGGAAAGCAGCAGAAGATGGCCCAAGTGCTTGGGCCCAGGCACCCACATGGGTGGCCTGGAGGAAGCTCCTGGATCCTAGCTTCAGATGGGCCCAGCTCCACCCATTGCAGCCATTGGAGAGTGAACCAGCAGATGGAAAACGTCTCTCTCTCTCTCTCTCTCTCTTTCTCTCTCTCTTCCTCTCCCCTGCTCTGTAACTTGACTCAAATAAATAAATAAATCTGAAAAAAATAAAGAATGTCTTCATTTTTCTTCCTTTGTTTTGTTTGACTCCAAATAGTTTGGCGATTTTTACCAAGAGCTTTTATTTAATGAACTGCTCTTTCATCGCTTCTGTAAAACAATGCTTTTGTATACTAAGATGTATTTACTTGGGCCTACTCTCTTTCCTTCTGTTGCTCTGACAAGATGTTTGCTGACACTAGAATAGTGAAGTGTTTGTAGCTTTTAATACTTCGTAACTAGCCACTCATGCTTTGTTATTTAACACATCATTTGTCATTCCTACATTTTTTTCAAGAAAATATAAGGACTCTATTATTAGAGTGACAGAGCTCCAGTCCAGTAGTTCACACCCTCAATGCCCACAACAGCCGGGCTGGACCAGGTCAAAGCCAGGAGCCAGGGACTCAAACCAGGTCTCCTACGCACATGGCTAGAACCCAGTTACTTGGATCAATCCCCTCTGGCCCCAGAGTCAAAATCCACAGAAAGATGGATTCAGGAACCAGAGCAGGATGTCAACCCCAGGCACTCTGATATGGAATACGGTGATCTTAACTGCTAGGCTGAATGCTTGCCTCTAAGGAATCGTTTTATTAGATCCCTCCCCCCAACCAAAAAGAGGAATCTAGATATATAACAATTTTCTAAAATTGAAGAAAGCAGGGCAAAGCTATCTATATGGAGATTTGGAACGCCTTGACATTGTTTGACATAAGGCACTAAAAATAGTGTGCTGTCACATTAAAATTTCACCTAAGATCATGAAAACATACAGTTTTCCTTAAAATTATTTTAGAGTCTTCTAAACTGAAACATTAAGTATGAATAAAATCAAATAATTTAAATTACTGTAGCTCATTGAAGGGGGTGGGGTAAATTAAAAATCTCTCTCTCACGGGAATGTCCCATGTAGGGATAGGAAAACACTTCAACCTCACAGTATGATAAGCTAACTTGAAAAGTGTGTACATGAAATTCAAAGAGAGATAATCATTAGAAGAACTGGTGGACATATGAAATATAAGGAGGACTGGAAGAATGTGATTTCCTGTCATTTAGTTATATTAGGAAGTCATTGTAGAAGAAATTGATTTCGGCCAGCGCCATGGCTCAATAGGCTAATCCTCCACCTTGCGGCGCCGGCACACCGGGTTCTAGTCCCAGTCGGGGCACCGATCCTGTCCCGGTTGCCCCTCTTCCAGGCCAGCTCTCTGCTGTGGCCAGGGAGTGCAGTGGAGGATGGCCCAAGTGCTTGGGCCCTGCACCCCATGGGAGACCAGGAGAAGCACCTGGCTCCTGCCATCGGATCAGCGTGGTGCGTGGGCAGCAGCGCGCCTACTGCGGCGGCCATTGGAGGGTGAACCAACGGCAAAAAGGAAGACCTTTCTCTCTCTCTCTCTCACTGTCCACTCTGCCTGTCAAAAAAAAAAAAAAAAAAAGAAGAAGAAGAAATTGATTTCATGTACGGCAAGACAAGGCTGACAGTGAAAATGGTTAAGCTATGCAGGTTTTATGCTGTTTTCAAGCATGGACAATGTGTTGTCAGAAGCAATGAAGACTTCAGAGAATAAAAATGAACTGTATTTGTAGGATTCAAAGCAATCACAGGGCATTTTGAAAACAGCCTTGGTTTATCAGCACTCACTTAGCCAGCCCTGTTTCAGGTGAGTGCAGATGTCCTATGACGTTTGGTGGTATGTTTTAAGCCATTAGTTCAAAGAAGAGATCACATGAAGTAGTACATTTTGGAGACTGTTGAGAATGGAATCCACAAAGACGATCCCAATGAGCTAACCATATCCACAAAAATAACTCTGTTTTCAGGACATATAAGCCAAGTAAGTGGCCAAAATTAACAAGATTTCTAAACAAAGAACAGGGGGAAATTAGCTAATTGATGTGGGTAAAGAGATTGTAAAATGTATTAAAACAATAATTAGGGAAGTGAAAGAATTTTTCATTTCTAACCTACCTTAATGATCCGTATTAACACTAATTTTAGTCATTTCTGTTTCTCCAAGCTGAAAAGATCTATGTGGAAACATTCTAACTCATAAAATCTAAAAAAGCTTTTAGCTTCAGTAAGTGCTGAGTCTCAATATGAAACTGACAAAAACAAATACAGCAATGTTGTCAACATCATGCTGCTTCCCTTTCAGAGATTCTGAACAAACTCCATCCTCATTATAGTCAAAGCCTCTGGAGAGGTGTTCATAAAATTAACTCCAAATTCCTAGCTGAAGTTCTTGAGAACTTGAGCTGAATGTTCTGGGAAAACTTAGCACTCTTTTTTCTTTCTTTTTTCTTTTTGTTTTTTTTGTTTTGCTTTTGTTGGTGGTGGTGGTTTTGGTTTCCAGACTCTGAGAACTGATAAGAGAATTTCAGATCAAAGTGGTTATATTACAGCAGATAAAAGAAATATTACCAGTATGAATAGTTTGAAACAAATATTCCTTCATTGTACCACGTGGATTTGCACAATAGTAAGTTTCCAGTTTAAGAAACATAGGCCTATGATTATTATAACATCTTATTTCATAACACTACAATGATTTATGATATGCTACCAAGATTTTAAAGATTTTTATTTATGTATTTGAAAAGCAGAGTTACAGAGAGGCAGAGAAAGAAAGATCTTCCATCTGCTGGTTCACTCCTTAAATGGCCACAACAGCCGGAGCTGGGCCCATCCAAAGCCAGGAGCTCCCTCCAGGTCACTCACATTAGTGCCAGGGCCCAAGCACTTGGGCCATCTTCCACTGCTTTCCCAGGCACATTAGCAGGAAGCTTGATCAGAAGTAGAGCAGCTGGGATTCAAACCGGTGCCCTAATGGGATGCTGCCACTGCAGGCAGTGGCTTTACCTGCTACACCACAGCACCGGCCCCAATATACTACAGAGATTTATGGTGATATGTTATGATTTTATTCACATACTTTGTTGTAATTAAAGATCAGGTCCGTATGTGTGCATTTATTCATTTACGCCAAACATTTGCCAAATTTCTACTTATGAAGGACAATGAAAAATTCTTCCCTTAGGAAACTTAATGCAGAGATGCAAAGAAACCACTAGAGATTAGTGAGAACATAATCAGAACAGGAATAAGGGAGAGACAGGGTTAATAAAGAAATATGCAGCTACAGGGCCGGCTCAGCAGCTCACTAGGCTAATCCTCTGCCTTGCGGTGCCAGCACACCGGGTTCTAGTCTGGGTCCTGGGTCAGGGCGCCGGATTCTGTCCCGGTTGCCCCTCTTCCAGGCCAGCTCTCTGCTGTGGCCCGGGAGTGCAGTGGAGGATGGCCCAGGTTCTTGGGCCCTGCACCCGCATGGGAGACCAGGAGAAGCACCTGGCTCCTGGCTTCGGATCAGCGCAGTGCGCCGCACGCCGCGGCCATTGGAGGGTGAACCAACGGCAAAAGGAAGACCTTTCTCTCTGTCTCTCTCTCTCTCACTGTCCACTCTGCCTGTCAAAAAAAAAAATTAAAGAATAGAAATATGCAGCTACAGATTGTAGAACAGGCAGCTAGGGGCGAATACTGGATGTCTGAGGAACAGCCAGAGGTCAGTGTTGCTGGAGCAGAGTTGGGCAGTGCAAGAAAGGAGGAAGGGAACCAAGGAGCCAAATGGGTGAGGTAAAACTTCGGAGCAGATATGGGGCAATTTAATCTAGCTCATGTTTTAAAAGGATCCCACAGGTTGCTGATGTCATTGTGTGGTTGGGCAGATAGGCAGCTGGGAGTGCAGAATCATCCTGTGTCCCTATTGCCTTGGCTGGCACATTGCCCAGGATACGTGAGTGGCTCGATGTGTGCTCACTGAGTGAATAAATGAATGAGTGAATGAATGAAAATATTTTATAACTGATTTCAGGACTTAAGTACAGAATAAGTAAGCCACTTCTTAAATGGTGTAAGCTATTATTTTGGATACAATAGCTGATAATCCAAGGAGAAACTTTATATGTACTGAGAATCAGTTGAAAGGTTCCCAGACTAATAATCCTGAACCACATTTAACTTTAGATGGTTTTAAGTGTCATGAGCAGGGTACAGAATAATCTTAGAGTAGTTAGGCAAGATGGTAAACTGGATCCCAGAATTGGTTTATCATAAAACAATTGGGCATAGTAACTTCTTTCAATTAGCAGTTCCTTCACCTGAAAATGTGAATATTGTAAGGAAGACAATGAAGTTGATATACACTGTATTACTGCTAAGTAAACTAGTGTTGTCCTAGCGCATTAGTAGATGGTAGGTGGCAATGCATCACAGATTACTCATGATAAAAAGCTCCATTCTTATGTTTGGGGTCACTGCAAATGTGAGCTAAGGAGGAAAAAGTTTCAAAGTTTAAAAAGAAGTTGTTTCTTTTTATTAAGCCACTATCAGTAACATAACTGGAAACAAATTAGTTCAAAACCATGCCAGTGATTCTCAGTTCCTTTAGCAGTACCCCTCCACCTCCCTGGTTTTGGGAAAACACATTATACAAACAAGCTTCTGAAGGAGGGAAATGCTTCAGAACCAAGCAGAAGATGTGTTCATCTGGTAAAGGTGAAAATGAAAAAGCAGCACACCTGCTTCCAGCAGGGGCCCCCTTCACAAATCTCACACGGACTCGCCATGTGAAGTCTCGCCAAGTCAAACAAGTAGCAATTTTAAAGTAGCACCTAAAGAGGAACTTGGACAGAGTTTGCTAACAAAACCCCAGACCCTAAAAGTTCCTACTACACAGGCTTTATTTTCATTTCCTTGACCCATTTGCAGAGAGTTGTTACTGACGGCCAGCTCGGCCTCCCTGTACACAGCACACGAATAATAAACAGAGGCCAGCTGACACCCTGAGACACCTGCAGAACACTCACAGTGCAGGATTGTTCACCCAAGGGGAAACGTTTTGACTGGAGGTGGAGGGGTAGCCATCCCTTGGCTCAGTGCACACACAAGCACACACATGCGCAAGCACCTGAAAGGAGTTTACCAGGACCCTCCTGAGGGCCTGCAGGGATGCCAGGAGAGCTCACAGAAAAGAGCCACTGCCTATGCTAGCAGTGTGTGAAAAGCTCTCTGTATGCACTCATCCCCTCGTAGCCCACGCATTTGGACTTACTGAAATTAATTTTGCAAAAGTTTGGTAGAAACTGCATGCAAGCATCGCACAAAGATTTTAAGGCATTGAGCTTATTATTCCAGTTTCTCAGGATCCAACTTCTTATTTATTCATAAATTACATATTTGCCAATGAAAATACTTTGTTGAAGGTCTGATCAAGCAGGTGCATTCAAGTAACCTGAAAAGACTTCACTAACATTTGAAAACTTTTCAGAACTGAGTTTCTTGGAATTGAAAACCAAGGTCTTTTTTTAGTCCATGAATTCAAGTTTGAAATATTTTGCTAAAAATTTCAGAAAATATGATTTATGTTAGTAATGGATCAGTGGGAATATATATAGTAACATGCACCATGTTATGAATATAATTTCTTTCAAATACATTAAAATGCAATAATTAACATCCTTAAAGTGACTGATTGGTATTTAAAATAATCCATACATTCAATGTTTAGATTCTATAACTATTCAATTTCAGCCCACGAATCAATTTACTTAACAGTATTCTTGAGCTGGATGAGACCCATTAGAGAGTGTAAGCTTAGAAAAATATTGAACACAGAGATGTAACATGACATAATCAAGGACCACGTAAGATAGGGACAGAGTCAGCATGGAAACTAGATTCCAAACTTTTCTATAACATGCTGTTTGTAGACTATCATGTGTTCTACAGTAGGTAGTCCAGTGTGTCAGTGATACTGTAATATGTGAGAATGAGGACTTGACCCATTACGGGTACTATCTCTAACATTATGGTTGAGAAATTCTGGCATACTGAAATCTTTCAGTTTTGTCTCTTTTTTTCTCATTAGTGAACTGAATCTTTCTGATGGTCTTTAAAATCACTTACATCAAATTTTAGGAATAGACCAAACCATTTTTGGACAAGAGAGAACACACCAGCTGTGGTTTAAGCAGCAATGCAGCTGTAGAAACTATGTGAGCAAGACCTAAACTTGGAAAAAAGCCAATTTGCTTTAAAGAATTCCACCTGGACCTACTTAGCACCTCTCCCTTGCCCTAACCTACTTACATGCCCTTGACTCCACAGGGACAGCAATGGAACCTTGGGAGAACAAGATACTTAGGATTTAGTTTGTGTTGGCAAGATTGTTTCAAGCCTCTCCTATTTCCTGGCTCACCCTAGTTTGCCCTTTACCTGACTCCCTGTTTTTGCCAACAGACAACTAAAACTCAAGGCCAGTAGCCATGCTGTATATTGATAAATCAGAAGCTAGAGCATTGCCTCCATATTGTTTTTTATTGTTTTATGAAAGGAATACAAAGCATATCCTGAAAACCTTTGATAGCATGAAACCAGAACAGTACATAACTTAGCTGGCACCTCTTTTTTTTTTATTTGAAAGATGGGGGAGTGGCAGAGGGAAGAGCAGAAGGGGAGGGAGAAAAGGAGGGAGCGAGGGAAGGAGAGAAAGAGAGAGAGAAAGAGAGAGGGATTCTGGTTTTGTCTGTTGGTTCATTCCCCAGATACCTGCAACAGCCAGGGCTGAGCTATGATGAACACAGGAGCCTGGAACTCAATCCAGGTTTCCCTTATGTGTAGTAGGGACCACAGGTTCCTGAGTCATCACCTGCTGCCCACCAGGGTGTGCATTTACAGAAGGTTGGATGAGAAGCAGAGAAGGTAGGACATGAACCAGACACTTTGATATGGGATGTGGTCTTCCCCACAGAACTACATACCTGTCCCCGCATGGCTTCTGTAGATACATTGATTCAGCTATATGAAAAATGTCCATGTTGATATTCTTAAGTATATTTATCCTTAAAATACCATTGCCTTTTACCTAACAGCTGAAATATAGATATTAACATTCCTTTAAGTGGAACTCCAAGAACTTTGTTATGTTTTCCCTTGCTTATTCAACAAACACTAATTAGTATAGTTTAAACTAACTCATGTCTGTCTTTTAACGTGGTACTGAATGAAGCACTCTGTAAAGATTGCATCATGTAAGTGTTCCAGTAATATGTGAAGTATATCATTATCTCCCTTCTTTAGATAAGGAAACTAAGATTCAAGGAGTTTAAATAGTTTACTCAAGGTCACTCAGCTTAGATGCTTAGATGTCACAGAATTGGTGTTTGGATAAGGCCTCTGTCAAACATGTCAGTGACAGCATTAGGTGCAAACTGTTTGAGGGGTCACTATAATTCTTTGAATTTTCCTGCATTTTTGTGTATTAGCATAATTAAATATCAGGAGGAAAACAGCTTTTACTTTTATTCCCATGGAACTTTTATTGATACAGCAAATTGTGATTTATTTGATATCCATCTGGAGAAACATTATAAACACACACAAATCTAGACACTGAGAAGATTCTAGGAGTTTTGTAGAGTAGGCAGTACCAGGAATCTATCATTCCACCTAGACAATTGTTGCACCAACAGAATCTGATATAGTTGTTTAATACCTTTGGAATCTATTGAAAGTTTGTGATTTTCAGGGGACACCTTATGTGCAAATTGTAGTTAACTGGGGGCTGGCATGGTGCAGTGGGTTCTGCTGCTTGTGATAACAGCATCCCAAATCAGGGTGCTTACTGTAGTTCTGGCTGCTCCGCTTCTGGTCCAGCTTCCTGCTAACGCACCTGGGAAGGTAACAACGGATATCTCCCCATCTGGGTGACTTACGTGGAGTTCCTGGCTCCTGGCTTTGGCCTGGCCCAGCACTGGATCTTGCTGCCATTTGGAGAGTCAATCAGCAGATGGAAGGTTGGTTCTCTCTCTCTCTCTCTCTCTCTCTCACACACACACACACACACTCTCTCTCTCTCTCATTCCATAGTTCCCTCTCTGTGTCACTCTGAGTCAATAAATAAATAAATAAATCTTTAAAAAATTGTTTTAAAAATTACACTAATTTTTCAGTCAATTTCCGCTCATTGCTTAGCAGTGGATACCCAGGGCTTATTTCATAGCCATTGGTGGTCATGCGTGTGTTCATGGAGTGGGACAAAAGGAGCCTGTTCGATAAGCACTGGGGATCTGTGCTCTGATCCCTGATTGAAGAAATGGCACAGAGGTGGGCAACCATGATTGCACATACCTTCCCCTACTGCCTCCCCCCCCCCCCTTTACTTGAAGCAACTTCCATGTGTTTAAGGATCAGAATCTGCCTTTCCCCTTGCATGTTCTCTCTTTGTCCTTTTTTGGAGCCACACAGTAAAGCCTAGGATATTCAAAAACAACTGCACATCTGAAAAACATTAGAAAGTTGCTGTGTGAAACCATGCTTTATCAAAGATGTGAGAAGTCTTTAAGTTTACATTTCAGGTTGTTCCTTGCAATGGATAAAGACTAAGACTGCACACAAAAGGTAAAACAAAATGAAGACAAAGAGGAAAATCCTGTAGAAAAGGAAAAAATCTTATTTCTATATTTACCACATTATTGTTCAGTTTTAACAACAGGAAACTATAGCCTTTTCCAAGAGGAAAAAACAAGTGCCCCAGAAAACAACCAGATGGTAGATCTAGTAGTTAAAGATTTGAAAAACAGCTATTTTAAATGTACTCAGAAAACCAAAGGAAGATGTGGAGAATGTCAATGAGATGATATATTATAAAATGGATATATAAAGAAAGAGCTAGAAGACCATAAAAGAAACCTAAAAGAAATTCTAGAAGTGAAACATGCAATAACCAAGATAAGAGATCCACTGTAGGGATTAAAAGGCAAACATGAACAAGCAGAAGAATGAATCAGCAAACTTTAAGATAGCAAAGTAGAAATGATCATGTCTGAGAAAAAAAAAAAAAAGATTGGAAAACATTAACAACCTATGCAGACCTGTGCAACACCATCAAGCACACCATTTATGTTTTATGGGGTGGTCAAGAGGAGAGAGAGAGAGGGAGACACATTATTTGGAAGCAGAATGGCCAAAAGCTTTCCAAGTTTGGTAAAAGACATAAATATAACATTTAAGAAGTTAAAAAAAATTCAATGAGTTCCGAGTAGGATGAACATTATAGAGACACATCGTAGTGGAGCCACTGCCACCAAGGACAAAGAATCTAGAAGGGATTAAGAAAGAAGTAACTCTTTACATACAAGGAATCCTCAGTAAAATTGTCAGCAGATTTTACATTACAAACTTTTGAGGCCAGAAAGGAAGCGAACTGATATAAAAATGCCTAAAAGAAAACAAAATGTCAATCACATATCCTATACCCAGCCAACTGTCACGTAACAGTTAAGGAGTAATTGAGACCTTACCACATAAACAAAAGTGTGGAGAGTTCATTGTCACTAGAACTGTGGAACAAGAAAGGCCCCTGAGAGTGCAAGAGCTTGAAATGAAAGAACAGGAATCAGAAGCCATGAGAAGAAATAAGGCGTTCAGTGAAGGTAATTATGAGTAATGATAAAAGCCAATAAAATCTTAAAAATAGGTCATTACTTCACTCTTTATTTCTACTTTAAAGATACTAATACCTTTCTTTAAAAGAATTAGTCAAAAAGTTTCTATTATTGTAACTTTAGATTTTGTTTTCAACATTATTTAAGAAAATGATGCCTTATTTTTTAAAACATTGTTTTTGGGAGTCCAGTGTACAAAGACATAATTCATGTGTTATGGATTCAAATTACAATGTATTTAGAATACTAAACAATCTCAATAGTAATCACAAATAGTTACAGAATATACACAAAGGGCAATAGGAATTAAAATATCTCACTGAAAAAAACCCAGCTAACAAAAGGAGATAGTAATGAAAGAAGTAAGGGATAAAAATCTTTTTTTAAAAAAAAGATTTATTTTATTTATTTGAAAGAGTTACAGAGAGAGGTAGAGACAGAGAGAGAGGTTTTCCACCCGCTGGTTCACTTCCCAGATGGTCGCAATGGCTTGAGCTGCGCCGATCCAAAGCCAGGAGCCAGGAGCTTCTTCTGGGTCTCCCACATGGGTGCAGGGACCCAAGGACTTGGGCCATCTTCTTCTGCTATCCTAGGCCATAGCAGAGAGCTGGATCGGAAGAGGAGCTGCCAGGACTAGAACCGGCACCCATATGGGATGCCAGCACTTCAGGCCAGGGCTTCAACCCGCTGCGCCATGGTGCCAGCCCCAGGGATAAAAATCTTGAAAAAACAAATAGCAAAATTATTCAAATTAGTCCATGGGCCTGGCACTGTGGCATAGCAGGTAAAGACACCTCCTCCAGTGCCTGCATCCCATATGGGCTGCAGTTTGAATCCCAGCTACTCCACTTCTAATCCAGCTCTCTGTTATGGCCTGGGGAGGCAGTGGAAGATGGCCCGGGTTGTTGGGCCCCTGTGCCTGTGTGTTGGATCTAGAGGAAGCTCCTAGTTCCTGGCTTCTGATCGACAGCCCCAGCTGTTTCGGCCATTTGGGAGTGACCCAGTGGATAGAAGACTCTCTCTCTCTCTCTCTCTCTCTCTCTCCCTCTCCCTCTCTGCCTCTGCCTCTGCCTCTGCTTTTCTGTAACTCTGACTTTCAAGTAAATAAATAAATAAATCTTACAAACAAAGTCCTACTTATCAGCAATTGCTTTAAGAATAAATGTTCTGGCCGACCAGCGGCAAGATGGCGGAATAGGCAGGAGCACACTTAGTCCGGGGGGACAGAAAGTTTAATATAAGTGGAGATACTGCAGGGTCAAGGAAGAGTAGGGGATGAAACAGCAGAGGAAACTCTTCCGGAACTAGTGATTCACAGTGGACCTCCGTGGAAGCGTGGGAGCCCAAGTTCGGGACACCAGCGGCAGACTCAACGCACCAGCGCTGGAACGCGAGGTGAGCCGAACCTCCATAGCCCGAGATACCAGCAGGCAAGCGGAAAGAGGAGGCTAGAGGGAACGAGGCTTGAAACTCCGTGGGGAAAAGTTCACCAGGCTAACTAGAAGAGAGAGAAAAAAAATAAAAAAAGTGACTGATACGGACACAAGTTTCTCTCTCTCCGCTCACCTCTCAAAGGCGAGCAAGACAGAGCAGGCGCCATTTTGGACATACGTCATAAGCAGGGCGATCTCAGGTCTGCACCAGCACTGAGCCTAGCAGAAAAACCTGACTCTGTGGGGAGGGGTGAAATAACAGGAGATTAGCATCTAACTTGGCAACCCAGTGGGAGACTGCAGGAGAATTGGAGCCCACACTGAGGGCAGCAGAGATTCCCTGTGTGGTCCTTGGGAAAGAGCTTCTGATCTCTGGCTCCTGTGGGTATATCATTTGCCTGCTAACTACCTCCAAGTACGTTCAGCTGTGCGGAATTACTTCCCTTTTAAATCAAAAAAAGAAAGAGAGATTTACCACACCTAACCTGGGAGTGTCATCTTTGACACACCCTCAACCCTGAGGAACCAAACACAGCTCTCAGGCCACACTCATCTCAAGCCTCTAAGGCTCCACTGAAAGCAGACAGTCCACTTAATATAGAGCCATAGTGTAACAAGAAAAAACACCACAGTGAAGAAACCAAATATCTCCAACATGCCAAACAACAAACGCAAAAACCAAGCTAACAAGAACAAGGAAGAAACTATGACGCCCCCAAATGAAAAAGACACCCCAATTCAAGATTATGAAGATGATGAGATCGAAGAAATGCAAGAAGCGGATCTCAAAAAATTGATAAGAACATTAAGAAGTTCTCAAAAACAAATTCTTGAACTACAGAAATCCTTCATGGACAAGATAGAAAATCTCTCTCGTGAAAGTGAAATATTAAGGAGGAATCAAAATGAAATGAAACAACTAGTGGAACAAGAAATTCTGATAGTGACTAGAAATCATAATGAAATGAAGAGTTCAATAGATCAAATGACAAACACATTAGAGAGCCTTAAAAACAGAATGGGCGAAGCAGAAGAGAGAATATCAGACTTAGAAGACAGAGAACAGGAAAGGAAACAGGCAAACCAAAGAAAAGAAGAAGAAATTAGAAATCTAAAAAATATTGTCGGGAATCTACAGGATACTATTAAAAAACCCAACATTCGGGTTCTAGGAGTTCCTGAAGGCATGGAGAGGGAGAAAGGATTAGAAGGCATTTTCAGTGAGATACTAGCAGAAAATTTCCCAGGTTTGGAGAAGGACAGAGGCATCTTAGTACAGGAAGCTTATAGAACCCCAAATAAACATGACCAAAAGAGATCCTCACCACGACATGTTATAATCAAACTCACCACAGTGAAACATAAAGAAAAGATCCTAAAAGGTGCAAGAGAGAAACGTCAGATTACTCTCAGAGGATCTCCAATTAGACTCACAGCAGACTTCTCATCAGAAACCCTACAAGCTAGAAGGGAATGGCAAGACATAGCCCAGGTACTAAGAGAGAACAACTGCCAGCCCAGAATACTATATCCTGCAAAGCTCTCATTTGTGAATGAAGGTGAAATTAAGACTTTTCATAGCAAACAGAAACTGAAAGAATTTGTTGCCACTCATCCTGCCCTGCAAAAGATGCTTAAAGATGTCTTACACACTGAAACACAGAAACATGGTCACCAATATGAAAGAAGGTAAAGGAAGGAAACCTCACAGCAATAGATCACAGGAAGCTCAATTTCTCTTTGACATAGAATTAAACTCTGATGCTCTGTTAAAGCAATGTGTTAAAGTAATCTATTATGTTCTCTTGATGTCTGTTAAATTCTAATTGTTCAAAAACAGCTGAATTTTTATTAAGAGCTATGGGTTATTTAAATATGTGCTTTTTTCAAAAATTTGAATAATCACCTTGTAACAATGATCAAATTTGGTCTATGTTATGTCATGATTTTAAGAAATCTTATTTCAACCAGATATTTTGGATTTTGAGCCTTCTTGGCATTCTGGACAGGCATTCAAAAAATCAAAGTTTCAAACAATCTGGTCTCTAAAATTTCCAGTAAATCCTGGACTTTGGTTTTTCCAGTTTGGGCCCAACTGAAAAAATCGAAGGACCTATGTCTCTCATCTTATAGAGACACCAACTAATCAGTCTATTTGGAGTATATTAGAAGTACTGTCAAGATGTGATGTGGTACCAGACTTTAAGTTTCTATAATGGAAAATGCTATTAATACAAATGTTTGAGAATTAAAAAGTCTAATGATCTTGTGTTACTAGACATGATAGTTATCTTAATGAGAAAGCCCCAGAGGCTTAAAGGGTTAAATACTTGTAAAACCCTACAGGTGCTTTCAAAAATACTGTGAAGTAAGCAAGTGCCTCTTGTTGGTTGATGAGTTTATAATTTTAAACATGGCGACTTAAAGTCTTTTGTCATCCACAGTTATATATGATGTGCTGCTCATAAAACTAAAGCGTTGTTGGTTCTGTGTTTAGCTGTCCTCCTATAGGTTCCTATGGACTTTTTCCAGCCACTTTTATTGTATTCAGTACTTTGGGATGGCTCTGTAAACAGATGAAGCCAATAATGTATTAACAGTACCAACTGAGAGAAAGTATGGTTAACTGAGGTTACTAAAAACAAAAAGCAATTCAAATCAATTGGCAATCTACAAAGAGAGTTAAAGATTTTAAAAGCTATTATTAAAATTGCTATATTGGTCTATTATGCTATATTATATGTGTGTACATATTGTATGTCCACATGGGGAAATTTTATTAAGAGTTTTATTTTAAATGGCTTATAGATAAGATTGTCCATAAATTTAAGCTGCTAAAATCAATCAAAGATACATTTTAATTTCTGGGACCTGAATCTGTGTATCATATGTTTTAGACTTGTTGGTAGAAAGAAACTAAAAACATTTTAGATGGTTGTGCTTAAGTTTACTGGTTAAACAAACTACACCATGTTAGATATTTAAGAGGTGTTTTCAAATACATGATTCTTAAAATTTATAGAAGGCATTGGACCTTCTGGTAAATGTTTTCTTAAGTTGTTATCTAAGGGTTGAAACGGTTTGCTAAGTATTCATGTGATATTGCTATTGTCAGCAAGCGATCTAGGACTTGCTCCCTCATTTCTCTATTCTAAACCCAACTTGTTCTTTCATTTCTGTATTCTCTTCAAGGTAGGAAACTAATTCTATTATGAAGGAATCTGTAGGATGCACAATTTAATCTTTAGACCTTATAAAAGAGATGGCTAACATTTTTCTGCAATAACATAGCCAAAATAAGAACTTAAATAATAATCTCATAGCTAGATTCACTTCGCCATCAGCAAAGTATACAGTAAGTAGAAAAAACCTCCCTTTCAGACCAAAGGGAAAGAAAGTTTTAAAGTGAGAATATAATTTTCCTCATGGGCATTGCCTACCTTAGAAAAACTACTACAGAACATGCCTGTGACTATAGACTTGTAGTTCAGGCCACCGAAGATTAGAGATGGGAAACGGGCACTCCCTTGACTTGCATCCTCTGGTCTGCTTTAACACAAACCAGGAGGAAAAGAAAGCTCGGCATCAGAAGCAATGGGTGGCAGGCCTATTAATGGCTGATCTGTACAGTGATCTGCCCTCAAGGAGACCCAACAGGCCAGTCCACTGCAGTGGCTTTCAATGTGGTAAGCCTGGGCTTCAGCAGAAGTCAGCTTGTGAAGAGCCCTGGCAGCTCTGCCAAGAGTTGGATCACTGGAAATGGACCTGCCCTGGAGTCGAAGGATGCCCAGGTCAGAGCCACAGATCTTATTGGCTCTAAGCTGAAAAGCCCTTCACTCAGCCCAACTTCCAAAGGGACCACTGCAGCTGAGGGTGTGGTCAAGTAGGGTCAGCAACATTGCAGGCAGAACTGTAAATTTCTTGTTAGAGATGCCGCCTGCCTTTACCTGGCCAGCTCTCCTCCCAGGCCAGCCAAGTAATGAAAGTCAACAGAGTGCCTTCCCCTAGGAGGTTCACACCTCCCTTAGGATATACCCCATGTGAAAAGATTGATAGGTCTGGGCCTCTGAATTTACAAGGCCTAAAGCCCACCAGATTATTATCAAGCCCCTTCTATCAGGTTCTATTTGCCTCTCAATCAGAAAACTTAATTGTAGCTTAGACAGCGCCTGTCTTAGCTCCTCTAATAATGACTCTGTCCTTTGTTCTAGGCCCTGTCTAGTGCACTTGGGCCTCATTCCTTTGTAATCATAACCTCTACTCTACCACCAATGGCTCTACTCCGAACATGTGTGTACTGATGGTCCTCTTCCCCACTTAATGCTGTATAATTCTTCAAACCTGGTAAATGCCACTCTTAGGATCATTGGTTACTATCCTCACTCTGTCTTTTATGACCTTGTCTAAATATGATCAGAGTCGGCAAACTTGGAAGGCTTCCATAGCCTTGGCAACTCATGACGACAGCCTAGGATGGTTACTGGCGCCATAAACTAGAGTGTCAATTTGTTGGGTCAACAACAGGAGCCACTGTGCACTTGCTCCTCATGTGGGATCTCTGTCCTTAATGTGCTGTCCATTGTGATTTAATGCTATAACTAGTACTCAAACAGTATGTTTCACATTGTGTTTCTATGTGGGTGCAAACTGTTGAAATCTTTATACTAAATTGATCTTCTGTATATAAAGAGAATTGAAAATGAATCTTGATGCAAATGGAAGGGGAGAGGGAGCGGGAGAGGGGAGGGTTGCGGGTGGGAGGGAAGTTATGGGGGGGGGGGGAAGCCATTGTAATCCATAAGCTGTACACTGGAAATTTATATTCATTAAATAAAAGTTAAAAAAAATAAAAAATAAAAATAAAAAAATAAAAAATAAATTAAAAAAAAAAAAAAAGAATAAATGTTCTGGGGCCGGTGCTGTGCGCAGCGGGTTAAAGCCCCAGCCTGCAGGGCCGGCATCCCATCCCAGTTCTAGTCCCGGCTGCTCCTCTTCCAATTCAGCTCTCTGCTGTGGCCTGAGAAAGCAGTAGAAGGTGGCCTGGGTCCTTGGGTCCCTGCACCTGCATTGGAGACCTGGAGGAGGCTCCTGGCTTCAGATCAGCGCAGCTGTGGCTGTTGCGGTCATTTAGGGAGTGAGCCAGGGGAATGGAAGACCTCTTTCTCTCTCTCTGACTCTACTTCTCTCTGTAACTCCTCTGTCTTTCAAAATAAAGAAAATAATTCTTAAAAAAAAAAAAAAGAAGAAATGTTCTAATCAAAAGGCAGAGGTTGGCCAAATTGTAAAATATGAGAGATAAGAAGTACATTATTTACTTAAAAAATAAATAAATAAATAAGGTAAGGGCCGGCGCTGTGGCACAGCAGGTTACTGCCCTGGCCTGAAGCGCTGTCATCCCATATGGGCACCGGTTCTAGTCCCGGCTGCTCCTCTTCTGGTCCAGCTCTCTGCTATGGCCTGGGAAAGCAGTAGAAGATGGCCCAACTCTTTGGGCCCCTGCACCCACGTGGGAGACCCAGAAGAAGCTTCTGGCTTTGGATCAGTGCAGCTCTGGCTGGGGAGTGAACCATCAGACGGAAGACCTATCTCTCTCTCTCTCTCTCTCTGCCTCTCTTCTCTCTGTGTAAAAAAAAAAGGGGGTGGTGGTGGTGTAAAAATATAGCAATAATATAATTAACAAATTTACATATGTAATGCCAGAAAATTGAAAATATATAAGGCAAAAATTGCAGAATTGGTGAGAGAGAAAGTTCTATACTTAAAATTGGAGACTTCTGTTCCCTATTCAGTAATGGATAGTGATAGGATTCAAGGCCCCTGGAAAGGAAAGGAAGAAATATGATGTAACCTTCCAGAAGCCCCAAGAGACAGGAGAGTTATTTACAATGTAACCTTCAGATGTTGCATCTGCCTTTCCCATCTAATGTCTTGTCCCTCTCTCGGATCTGATTGAACAATAGGCAACTCCAACATCAGCCCCCTAAATTGGCTCACAGGTTTCACCTTATTTGCATATACATCAGACAAACTTCCTCATTTAGAAACACATAAAAACTTATGACACAGCCCTTTGTTGGCCACTTTCTAGGGTCACCTCTCTGATGTGGCAGCTTTCTCTTTCTCAATAAATGACTTCACTTTACTCTCTGTTCCTTGTCTGTGTACCTCATTTCTTTGTGGTCTCAAGACAAAGAACCTGGTAGGGAGAAAAGATCTATAACATGAAGAACTGTATGGGCTGTGACATTTCTAAAGAATTAGGGGAAAAGAAGATCTGCCTGTAACAGTAGGACAACCAGAGAGAGTAAGCAAAGAAACAAAGGACAGGAGCAACACAACATATAAACTAAATCTATCAGATTAATGCAAGGACATTCAACAAAACAGTAGAATATGCGTTCTTTCCATGGGCAATTGGGGCATTCTCAGTGTAGAGCGTATCTTAGGCCACAAGTTAAGTGTAAACAGATTTAAATGATAGATTTTATATAAAATAGTTTCTTCAGCCAAATTTTAAAGTAAGCAGATCAATTAAAACATTTAATGATAAATAGTATACATAATGTATACAGGAAACAAAATAACACATAATCCCCATAAAAATGTATAATCTTATGTGCTGATTAAAATTTTAACCTATATTTGGGCATAATAAGAAGCATCTAATTGAAGTTAATTCTATTTAGCAGTGTTTTAGAATAAATGCATGGCTGACCTTTGTCTCCTTAAAATACACATGTAGAGAGGTATCTGTATTTTCCTTAAACTTTTTTTAGATGCGCGTGACTTGAGTTGACATTATATACTATTTAAGACAGTGTTTCTCAGAATTGGAGGGCATCAGCAAGTCAAGAGTGCTCAATCAAGTGCTGATTCCAGGGGGACAAGGCTTTGGTGAAGCAGCCAAGTTGTTGCTAGGAATGCCTGCATCTCCTATCAGAGCGTTGAGTTTTGAGCCTGGGGCTGTTTCTAATTACACCTTTCTGCTAATGCCATTCTGGGAAGCAGCAGGTAATGCTTAGTACTTCGGTCCTTGCCACCCACATGGGAGACATGCATTGATTTCCAGTTCTTGGCTTTGACCTGGCCCAGTCCTAGCCATTCTGGACATTTTGGGAGTAAACCAGCAAATGAGATCTCAATCTCACTCTATCCCTGTCTCTCACTGCCTCTCTGACTTTTATATAAGTAAATGATTTTTTTTAAATGCATAGTACAGGTCCATTCCTCTCCTTCTAAATCAGCATCTTTGGAAGTGAGAACCAGAAAATGCATTTTAATTTCCAAATGAGTTATACACAATAAAATTTAACAAATATAAGCATATGGTATTTATCTGCATTTATATTATAAGGATATCATAATAAGTTATGCCATTAGTTTTATAATATGCAACATCGTTACTATCCCTTGAAGACACATCATCTTAACATCTAATAATTTCTTATTCTGATTAATTATTTAAGAACATAATATTTAATTCCTCATTATTCCCAAATTTGTCACTGTGATGTTAAAGAGAGAACATGAATCCATGAATCATCAGAACTGGTACTATACCGTTCATAATAAATGTGTGCCATGGCACATTTACAAGAACTCTTTCTAAATAAGGCTTTCATAGAAAACATGTGTCAGAACAATGAGCACAGTATGAATAGGTGTTTACTTCTTTGATGTTCCAAAATGTTGTTTAATGCTTAGGGCCTTCAGGTCTTCTCTGGAGGTGACATCCCATGTGTCTATTAGTCATTCTGTGGGGTGCAACAATACAGGGTATGTACTATACAACTCCAAGAGGGTAATGTACATATGGTGGTTTGTGATGTGCATCTTAATACCGTTGTTCACAGGAAATAGTTACATTCCAAGGGAGTTTTTAAGTGCTAAATTCCCTCTCTCTCTCTCTCTCTCTCTCTCTCCTCCTCCCTCCCTCTCTCTCTCTCTGTCCCTCCTTCCCTTTCTCCCTCTGTCTTTAAAGATGCACTTATTCATTTGAAAGATAGAGTTAGAGCAAGGCAAGGAGGGCATATATACATATACATATACATATACATATACATATACATATACGTGTATGTAGCAGAATGAAATTAGATTCCTATCTCTCACCACGTACAAAAATCAACTCAAGATGGATTAAAACTTGAATTTATTAACATAACGATGCTTATGCTATGTTCCTAAATCTGTATATATGAAAAAATGAAATTTTTATGCCATAAGTAACCTTTAAAAAAAGACTTGAATTTAAGACTTGAGACTGGGAAGTTGCTGGAAGAAAATGTAGGGGAAACATCTCAAGACATTGATGTAGCTGATGACTTCTTGGATAAGATGCTCAAAGTTCAGGCCTCAAAAGCAAAACTAGACAAATGGATTATATCAAACTCAGAAGCTTCTGCACAGCAACGGAAACAACAGAATGAAGAGGCAACCCAATGTTTGCAAGCTACTTATCCAAAAAAGGATTCATATCCCAAATATATAAACAACTCAAAAAAACTCAACAATAAAAAAAAAAATCCAGTTAAGATATGGGCAAAGGAACTCAATAGATAGTTCTCAAAAGAAGACATGCAAATGGGTAACAAATATATTTTTAAAATACTACACATCACTAGCCATCAGGGAAATGCAAATCAAAGCCACAGTGAGAGTCCACCTTGCCCCCTGTTAGAATGGCAGTTATCCAAAAGACAGAAAATAACAAATGCTATGGAGGATGTGGAGAAAGGAAAATTCTTATACACTGCTGGTAGGAATGTAAATTAGTACAGCCACTGTCAAAACCAGTATTGAGACTTTCAGTAGACTTGCCATACGATTCAGCAGTCCCCCTACTGGGTATACACCAAAAAAACATGAGCACATTGTAACAAAGAGATACATGTGCAAATGGAGGATATCATGTTGAATGAAAAGCTGGACACAGAAAGACAGCTACCACATATTCTGCCTTATATGGGAGCTAAAGTTTTAAATATATATATATATATATATATAAATGTAAATATAAATATTATTTTTCCTTTGTCTTTAATTTCAAGAGTATAAATAAAGTTGCTTAACCTTGAGTGCTTCAGTAGATGTTAAGTAATTGATTTTAAATTCATTTCCAGAGCTTTTACTAATATGATATAATAATAGCATGATCATAAAAGCTGTACTTTCAATTACATATATATCTGTTGTGATAAAAGAATTATTACTTAAGTAGATGCTTTTATCAAACCTAGGAAATGGACAAGAAAGAAGAAGGAACAGAAGCAAAGGGAAGTTAGTAAGGAAGTCTAAATGTACAGTACGAACATGTTCAGTAATTAAACAGATATCTACATAGGCCTGAATATAAAGAATCAGGCTGTAGTCCAAATACATCCTTGTAGAAGACAACACATATTTAGTAATGCAGTCTATAGTCCAAGATAAATATCAGCTGAAACATCTCAACGTGTCCTATCAGTAGGGTTTTAATGACTGTAATTCATTAGTACTCCCACTGTATCATCATAATAATGTGCTGAATAGCAGAGATCCATGACATCATTCCAGTATCAGAGTGATAGACATACTGAGTTAGACAGTGAAGTCTGGCTGTCCTTGAAAACAGCCCATCCTATCCTAACCCATCCCATATTTTCACAGTGAAATTGTTATCCCTGCTTTACTCTTATGATGCTTTGACTGGGCCCTTCTGAACAACAAGCCACTATTATTCTACTCTCCAGAGATTATTCATGGAAAGGGAATGTCTAGACTACTCAAATCTTCTATTACGTTTCAGCCCATGCACAGGCATCTACTGTTCCTAAATGTTTCATCTCATTTCATTCCAATCATGTATTTTCACTATATTTCCTTAACATAAGAGGACATAATTGTGAAAAAATACATATTCTTCTCTTCCTATCATATGCACATCAAAACTTGAAAAAGTAGTTAAAGAATTTTCTTAAAACCATAGGAAAGCTTAAAAATTTTTTATTAATATAAAGAAGACAGATTTCATGTATTTAGTAGGTACAGTTCTAGGAAGAAAACCATAATTCCCTCCCTTCCTCAATCCTTCTCCTTCCTTCCTTTTTTCCTTTAATTTTTCAAGCACATAATTTCAGTCCACTCTGTAATCACAGGCTTAATGTCACCACTAACCATAATATTCAACAAAGTAAAAGTGGAAATACCACAGTTCCACAGGAATATAAACAAGGCCTAAAAAACAACAATCAAATGACAAGATGTCCATTTCATTCCTACACATCTTTATTCTGTATTAAGTACCATTCTTCAAAATATATGATATTTGTCTTTTTGGAACTGGCTTATTTTGCTAAGCATAATGGTTTCCAGTAGCATCCATATTGTTGCAAAAAAACAGGATTTCATTATTTTTATGGCTGAATAGTATTCCCTAGTGTATATATACCACATTTTCTTTATCTAGTCATTAGTTGATGGACATCTGGGTTGATTGCATATCTTAGCAATTATGAATTGAACTACAATAAACATGGGGTACCAATAATTCTTTTTTTATGCTCATTTAATTTCCTTTAGCTAAATTCCCAGGAGTTGGATGGCTAGGTAATATGGTAGTTCTGTTTTCTGATTTCTGAAGAATCTCCCCACTATCTTCCCCAATGATTGTACTAATATACTTTCCCACCAACATAGGAAAACTTTGATGAAACTTTTACAAAGAACTTGTTAAAGCCTATCTCATACTAGATAATTAATAATTGTTTGTTGAAAGAACAATTAAATTAATAAATGGGTTAACAGATGTGTTAAAGGCTCCATTACTCGCTCCCGTTTTACATTTAGATCTTTCTTATGTTGGCTAAAAACTGTTTTCGTGGAAATGTTTTCCATCACTCCATGTACCCCAGAAGTTTTCAAATCCTTTTTCTCCAGCCTTGAAGTTTTCTATCTATTTCAATATTTTGTCTGTTATGTCTAATACATCATTCTATCTGGATATAATCCACATCATCATGATTTTACCTTTTAAAAAATGTCAAACCATGTCTTTGCTTTCTGTGAATGTTGCTGTCATCTCATTTTCAAGCTTGCTATTTCTCTTCTGAACTATCAGAACCACTTTGCCCTACACCATTCATTCCTCACTCCAGCCATCTGCAAATCATTCCAGAACTTCGTTTCTAAAAAATAAATCTGAATGTTCCTCCTTTCATTAGCTACTTGGAGTTCTGAAGTGCAACCTCTATAGTATTGTTATAAATATAACCTGACACCAAACTACAATTCTAGGACTGTTCTCACTTTTCCCCATACATAAACCCTTTTATGTAAGACATTGATGTTTAATTTCATATTTATATTTCATTTAGTATGTATAAAAGTATTTTCTAGAAGCCAAATATTACCTCAATTTATCAAGAAATATAGTATTACCACCTCCTCTCTCTAATCTTGACAATTCCTCCAGATATCTTATTTAACTCCTTTATCTGTTTCTAAATAGTATATAAATATCAATATGCCTTATTAACAGTGATCTGTATTACTTGTCTTTTTTCCCTCTCAACCATTCCTAAACTTTTCACGCCTATTTCCCTAGTATAACTATATCACAACTTCAGGTTAAATGATTATTCAGTGTTTCCAAGTTTAGTACCATTGGATTAATAGCTGAGCTGAAGGATCAGAAAGGCTAAAGCATTGATTCTCTCAACAATGATTATATTTTCTTTCTTCAAAACATTATTTTCCATGATGTTAATTGTCTTCGCTTTTGTATCCCCTCAGCTTTCTATGTACCAATCTCTAATCTACTATGAAATTTCAAGAACTGTAAATATCTTCTCAATACAGTTTCTTGCCTTCTTTCATTATTCTTGGTTCTTTTTAAACTTACAACAGAATAATTGACATTTGGGGGAATTTTTTTTTCACCAGCATCTTTAAAGCTTCCTCTGCTTCTCAAAACAGTATTTCAATTATCATACTTACTATTTATTTGTTAAGAATTTACTTTTTATTTGAAAGTCAGAGTGACACAGAGAGAGGTAGAAATCGTCAGAGAGGGATGCTGTACCCAGAGACCTGCAATAACTAGGGCTGGGCCAGAGTGAAGCCAGGAATCTGGAATGTCACTGAGGTCTCCCAGGTGTGTGGCAGGGACTCAGGCACTGAAGGCATCATCCACTGCTTTCCTAGGTGCTTTAGCAGGAAACTGGATCATAAGCAGAGCAGCCAGGATTCAAATCAGCCCTCAATATGGGACCTGGGTGTCCCAAGTGGTGGCTTAATGTGCTGTGCCACAATGCCTACCCACACTTAAACTATTTTATATTGTGGTTTATGAAGTCCTTGTAGGCTGGAGACCACATGTTTATCTAACTTTTTCTGCTTAATAAGTCTACTGGTTCCTGGTTTGTGGCAGGTGAGTAACCAACATGGCTTTGGTGTTGAGGTGATGAAACAAAGGTCACCAAGATAATCTTCCCAGTTACTATTCGTGCAATTGTGCTCTCTGGAAGGTATCACCATGAAACAGAACACTCGGAGCACTAAAAGGTAGCATCTGTTGATTGTGTACTAGTAACGTTTGTCACTATGCACCAGGGTATTCTCTGGTTTAATCTTAGCCAAAGACCTGCAATGCAAGCAGCACTATTAAGCCTGTTCTACAGGTGAGAAAACTGAAGTACAGAGAGGTTACATAAAACCAGCCTAGTGTCCTGTTTCTGTCAGAATTCCAATTTGAAACATCAGCAACACCTTTTGTTTATATGAAGACTAATGGATGACTTGTAGTGTAACCTATAAACCAGAACTACTAGCAATGAAACTGACACCATCCCCCACAATAGCCTACCTCCTCCAGCACACTTCCAGGAAACCTTATCAGAACTCAAAAGAAAGAGTTGTCTGTATTGTAAGCACCCTGTAGAAGAGCAGAAATTTTATGTTCAGGGACACAGACAGTAGCAGGTGATTACAGAGAAGGAAAGCCACTGGAAAGATACCTTTCTACAGGAACCCAAAAACTCTGATACCATGTGTGTACTGTCATCATGCTAGCTTCCCTGAGTTACAAGGGTGGAGAAGGGTGGAATGAGATCTGAAGCAGCAAAACAAAACAAAGGTACTAGGAATAGCTGGTGGCAATGCTAGGATTTGGACCCAAGCATCTGCTATGAAGTCTATGATCTTATTAGTGTGCTGTGATTGTAGGGGGCAGGCAAGAAGAAAGTTCTGTTTTTGGCTTGGAATCCAAGAACAAAGGAAGTCCTCTGTACAAAGGGGATTTTTGTTCTCTTTTTACTGTCAACATTGGTCAGACATTGACCATGCAGGAAAAATATAATTGCTAATGAGAATAAGGGACACTTTGGAAGCTAAGATAATGAGGACTGCAACATTGCACAGGAATTCTCAGTAGCAGCCAGACAGGCACTCAGCACTTTACAGAGTATTCTAGTGTATATCAAAGGACTTTGGGCACAAAGACTAAAACGTCAAAAATAACAAATCCTGAAATAATGTGGTCATCTCAGTGGGATAAGAGCATCCTGAGAAACATAGCAGAGGTTATGACCAAGCCAGAGTAGAGTTTAATCAATTAACAAGGCTAATTATGAGTTGAAAACCACTTCCTTGGTAATAAGAAACTACAAATTGATGTCTTAACCCACTTTATAAATTTGTAATTCATTGAATGTGAATATATAATAAACTATTTATGGGTGTCATTATAGACTTAATTCTACCTATCTCAAAACATCCTTTCATTTTATCCCTAAAATCCGGCAAAAAATTATTTAAAAATCTATCTATTTAAGCACCTAAATACAGTGGATCATGCCTTGATTTAGAGGGACTCATTCAAGAACACTTAGTGACAGACTGTACCAAGTGCTGTCCTAGGTGCTAGCAGTATGATTTTGAATAAAATGAGTCCTCAGTCTCATGGAGTTCACATTTGACTGAAGAAGTCAGACACATCTCCATCGGGAAAGATGAAGGAGTCTCTTCTCCTTTACATCATTGTCATTTTTCTTGTCCTATGAAACTGATCTTCTTGGAGGATTTTATATCAAGCTCCCTTCATTCAGTGTCCCACACAGAACCTCTTTCTTACCTCTTTTCTAAAACTATGACACCCTATCTTATTTGTCTCCTGACTTCCTTGTCCACATAATAGATTTTGAGCTTGTAATCAGGGATGCTTCCATTTATAATGGTAAGTTCATAGCCAAACATCATGCCCAGCAAGTAGAAAACTTGCATAATGTTTAGTGATTACATAGTCTAGATGAATAAATGAAAATAGAGGATAAAATATCTTTCTCCCATCCACTTTCCATATGTTAACCTCAACATATTCATGAGTTATTTGCATTGTTGATGGAAAGTAATAAATTATTAATAATAAATAAATTATAAATTAATGTCATAATCTATAATAATATTCTCTTTAGCAACAACTTTACTTGCATTTCTCATTAATAAGTTATACATTTCTATTCCCCTTTTTAAAAGAGTTATTTATTTATTTATTTGTACAGAGTAAAAGAGAGAGAGGGAGAGAAATATCTTCCATCTGTTGGTTCACTTCCTAAATGCCCACAATCAGCAGCAACTAGTCCAGGTTGAAGCCAGGAGACACAAACTCCATCTGGGTCTCCTACCTGGATGGCAAGGACCAAAATACTTAGTCTATCATCTTCTGCTACCCAGGTCCATTATCAAGACGGCAAATTGGAAGGAGGGTAGCCAGGACTCGAACCAGGCACTCCTATGTAAGATTCAGGCATCCCAAGCAGCGGCTTAACATGCTGTACCACAATACTTACATCTATTTGCATTTTTAAATCAAATAAGAATACATTATTTTGCCCAAGGACTTCCATCTATTAAGTGACCAAGTTGGAGCTTTGAATGAAGGTTTACTAACTCAAATCTTTGCTCCCTGAAATACACCAGTTTGTATTCCAGTGTGTACAGACAAATGTCTCAATATGAGTTCTAAATTGTTGTTTTGATAATGAGCACATCCTCTAGGAAGACATCCTCAGTCTTATGGATAGATCAGGAATGAACAAGAAATTTGAAAGCTCACATTACCACTTCACTTGTTCTTTTCAAGATAATGTATGGTCTAAGAAATGACTCAAATATTTTTTAGTTATGACTCAAATAATCTTTTAATTTTTTTATTAATTTGAGAGACAAAGAAACATAGATTCAGACAGAAATCTTCCATGCACTGATTCACTCCCCCAGATGCCTGCCACAGCAAGGGCTGGGCCAGGCTGAAGCCAAGAACCAAACTCAATCCAAGTCTCCCATGTGGATGGCAGAAACCCATGTATTTGAGTCATCATTGCTGCCTGCCAGTGTGTGTGCTGGCAGCAAGCTGGAGTCAGAGGAGGAGCCAGTACTCGAACTCATGCACCCCAGTAAGGGACGTAGGTGTCCCAAGTGGCATGTTAGCCATTGTTACCAAGCACCTGCCTCAACGACTAAACTTGTTTCATTTTCCCTCTTTAATAACATGGAATTCCAATTTTGGGTTCCGGATGACATTTTTCCCTTTTAACTTATGAATAGCTAACTGGACTGAAGATTAAAGAAGGGAACTGACCTTTTACCTTAATGAAACCATTAAAATGTTTAGGTTTTGGAAAAAGACCTTGAAAACTATGCAAACACAGCTGAATTTACAAATGACATCTGATTGTCTCAGGTTGAGGGGCAAGGCACACCAGGAAAGCTTTGACGCTCATGAGAAGTAGATAGTGTTTTACGTTCCTGTCCAGTGTTAATTCATATTTTGTAAGAAAAAGGCAAATAAAATGACATGATATACACAACTCTTCTTTAACACAGCTTGTCAATGTTTATACAAAAGCATACAGAATGTTTACTGCAACAGTTACTGAATAAACCACAAGTTACTAAATAAATCAAGATTTATTTGTTAATAAAAATCATATACATTTTACAATATAAGAAAAGTTTAAGCCTTGAGAATAAAAATAAAATCAAAATGGATCATAAGATTAGAAATAGTATAAACCTAAATATATTATAAATATATTTATAATACATATAGCATAATACATATAATAAATGTCTTTTAATTTATTTATTTCTATTAGCACCTACTGGAATCTATGTCAGAGATTTTTATCCTATCTACTAGTATTTTCCAAGATTTTGAACATTGTATGCATAGTCCCCCATTCTAGCTGGGGGACCAAAGCTAGTAGGCATCTCTCTTAGATGTGTGTGCATGTTGTGTCCTTGTACACATTTTTGATAGGGAATCCACATGCCCCACAGTGTGTCCATCATCCAGCCATTGGAGGAGACACCACTGGATTCTAATTCAAGGGTCTTGACTGCTGCTAACTTAGATGATTGTTCGGCAGGTTAGGATAGGCAGGGAGTAGGTAGGTACACTGGGAACCCTGTCTGCTTGGCTGACACCAGAAGGAATAGCTTGAAGGGGATGGCTCTACTGGGGGAAGCCTGGGGCGGTGGGAATGTGAAGGGTCTTTGGAAACCCCATCTCCTTCATGTTAGCCACAATGTGGCCTCTGAGAGTCCTGTCTCTGCCTCAGGTGCCCCCATTCAATACCCTCCCCCACTACCGTATCTTGGCCGCCCCCTACTGGTGGGAACTAACAGGAGCCGCTTTCTGTAGTGGGGAAAGGCCTCAGCTACAAAGATTCTAGACACATAGAGGGTTTATTCCAGGATTGTGGGTCTTGGCACTGTGGCAGGTGGGGCCTTCCCCCAAACTCAGGGTAGGGAGCAGTTTGTGGGGAATCCTTTGCTCTGGATGTAAATGGACATCTGATTCTAGAATCTTTCTTGTGACCTCTAAGCTGGCCAAAGAACTAACAGCAGTTGGGCCCACTGGGTGGATGTGGACAGGGGCATCAGGAGTAACTGGTTAGTTTTTAAGAGGTGTACATTAATACGGTTGCATTTTTATCTTTGGTAATTTTTACCTGATTTTTCCTCCGTTTTCCTTTCCTAATTTTTCTTTTGCATTTTTCTCTTGGACACATGGATCCAGACTTTCATCTGTACCTGTACATTTTCAGTTCCTCTGGGGGTTTTGTGTAAAAGGGAAGAAAACTTTTTTAAAAAAATGGTTAAACAGCTCCTCCTCCAGCTGCGTCCAGCCTGTCCCACTTTGGCTGTGATGAGGTGGTCTATTAGGATTTCAATTTGTGCAGAACATTCATATATTAAAACAAAAAAGAAAAACAAACAAAAGGAAAAGGTATGATTATTAAGTTTAAAAGAACCCTGAAAGTTTACATTTTATAATAATGTAACTATGCAAATTGTAAATAAACTTCATAAATTATATTTTTAAGCTTCAGAAATTACACACATTTAAAGCTTATGCAATAATTAAGCAGACAAAACACTTCTTTTGAAAGAAAAACACAATTGTTTAATGAATTAATGAATGAATGGTTAAATGAATTGAAGTAAAAAAGCATGGTAGAAATTCATGTTGATTGCTTTATTTTTTGTGGACATTCATGACAGGTGAGGGTTGTATTGAAATGCATAGAAAATGCAACCAAAATGAAAAAGAACAAGTATGTTTATGAGATATTATGTAGAAAGGAACACATAATGAGATATTATGTAGAAAGGAACACATGTGGAATGCACAGATAGAGCAATGTAAATAAACATTTCAAGTTGAGAATTGCTTAAGGAGCACAGGAGAAACTCAAAAGTCATTAAAGCAAAAGGGCAGCCAGTGAGTGAATGGGCGGGGGAGACTGCAGTATTCCCTGGAATGTGAAAGGGAGGCTGAACTTGTGAAAAGTTAAAGGGATTATTCTAAAGATACGTGCAATAAAGGTAGCAAAGTCCTAAATATTATTACTCAGTGAGATACATGTCTAACACATGAAGCCAGCCTACTGGTAAAGGAAGATTTTAGGTCACCCATTCATTCTCATATTTAATAAACATGAAGAACCTATGAACAAGCCATTGTCCCAGACACTGATGATAAATGGTCGATAGGACGAGGCCCCTTTCTCAATGTTTCTGTTCAGTGGAGACAGATGAATCATAGATCTATAAACAGATAATTGCAGGGAGAGTTATTATGCTGTCAAAACAGTAAAGTCAATTTAATTTGGAGGAGTTCAATGAATATGGTAGGTGAACCAGACCTCTCTGGAAAGGAAGTGTTTAATAATGGAGCAGCCACAGGAAGTGAGTGGAGAACATCCCAGTGGAGGAAACAGCAAGTGCAGTGTCTAACAGGAAATAGTCTGTCCTGTTCAAGAAGCAGAAAGGAGGCCAATGAGGCTGTGTTATACTGATAGTAGAGAAGGAAATGGCAAAGATAAGGCTTGAGATGGGGCCAGCGCTATAGTGCAGTAGGTTAAAGCCCCAGCCTGCAGCACCAGCATCCCATATGGGTGCCAGTTCAATTCCCAGCTGTTCCTCTTCCTATCCAGTTCTCTGCTATGGCCTGGGAAAGCAGTAGAAGATGACCCAAGTCCTTGGGCCCTTGTACCTGTGTGGGAGACCTGGAAGAAGCTCCTGGCTTCAGATCAGCTTAGCTCTGGCCGTTGTGGTCATTTGGGGAGTGAACCAGCAGAATGGAAGACCTCTCTCTTTGGCTCTACCTCTCCCTGTAACTCTGTTTTTCAAATAAATAAAATAATCCTTTTTTAAAAAAAAGATAAGGCATGAGATGGATTTTGGGACTAGATATCAGCAAATTCTGCAGGCCAAGGAGGAAGTAAGAATGGATTTCAATTTAATTAGGGTGCAATAGGATTTGGAGGTCATCAAAGAATTTTATACAACAGAATGAAAATGATTAAGATTTTTGATTTAAAGTCATCACTAAAGAAGGTGAAAGGTCCATCAGAATAGACAATATGGGACTTGAGGGTGGATAGCACAGAAGAGACTGCCAATGCGTAGGAATATGGTGAAGATGTTGTCTAAAGCCTTCAAGAGTAAATGACTGCTCCATTCAGTGTGAACAAGATGGACATAAATATGATTAATTCATATTCCAGGCCATGTGTTGGCATTTAACCTCTATTATGATTAAAGGGATGGAAGTAAGACTGGATTTAGCAAGAATACTGCAGACCCTCAAACCTTATCCACTTCTGACCCCCTGCAAATAGTCTGAAGAAAGTGAGTATTTCACTGTTTCCTTCAGGCCTTGTAGCAGTGCTTGGTGTGATAGCCAAAGGACTTAGCTGATCCTATGAAGGGACAGCTGTTACATAGTTGCTAGAGGTGACAATGAGCCTGAGAGCACAATTGCCTTAAAGGCCTCTTCTTCTCACTTGCCATTTAAGCTCATACTCAAGAGCCTCAGCAATCATTATTAAAACCCAATACTTACTGGATGATCAAACTGGTTATGCACTGTATTGAGCACTTTGTATGCATCATGACCTCTACACTTCAAAATGAATTTAGTATGCATGCACACTCATCACTCCCATTTTGCTTATTAGAAAACTGTAACTTAGAAGGAGCTTAGTAATTTTCCCAGGGTATAGCTGGTTTCAGAGGTAGAATTCAGGACCCAATTCGAAAGATTCCTAAGTACATTTTCTTCCTTCTTTGCATTTTAGTGAGACTCTACCAATTAGAAAGTGAAAAAAAAAAAAACTGGAGGGATCAGTCAGCAATAGGAAGATAATGATGTCAACTCTGACCCAGTGTCTAAAGTAGAATTGTATACAACTTGGCCAAGTTCACCTATATAATAGACAATAGAGCCAGGGTTAGAATTCATTAACCTTTAGCTATCAATCAGCAACATACTGCAGCCTCTTCTCACCTACATGTATTTACTGTTTAATATCTAGAGAAAGATCCAATCAAACTCCCTCATTTCATCCCCCATCCCCTCCAGCCACCCCAACGTTGTTCCCCCATAGGAGAAATGATGAGCTAGATTAGGAGATACGTTCCTATCAGAGGTGCTAGAGACCATTCAGACCCTTCTGTTTGCTCAAACACTGAGAAAAGGTGTGGTGAGTGGGTTAGGCTCTTGCCTCTTGATTTGAAAAAGATGTCCTATCATTAGGGGTAAGTCCAAGTGAGATGTGCCGAATTGTACATCTCCTCCCTCTCTTATTCTTTTGTTTTCTTGCCAAGACTTTCTTATCCTTAGACCTGTAAAGGAAGTTTTGAGAATGGTTTTGGTGGAAAGGGAGAAAACTGAAGTCTTCTGACTCTCTTTTGAGTGTCCCCTGTCACTCAGGACAGTATCTGGCTTAGGCAAACAGTCAACTTTCACGTGGTTTAGCTTAGCTCACCAGGGAGGTCTACTTTGGATATGGGGACAAGAGCTCCATTTTCAAAGAGAGCCACTCTCCTGTGTTATTGTCTTAGGGTCCTAGTGAAGATGTCGTTATCATGCAGATTTTAGTTGTCTGAGAATCCCAATCTGGAATCAAAAACAGTATTTTTTTGAAGTTCCCTTAATTACAAACCAATTTTGCATGTAAGCACAAAGCATTTTTTACATGATATAATTTTATGATATGCTTTTTTTTCTATGAATGCAACTGCTGGGTTAGCCAGGGTCATGTTCGGAGCTTTTAGTTTGCCTTATTGGGAAGGTATTCCTACACTGTAATCACCACTTAGCACATCTGATTCAATTGACATTTCAGCTGTGGTGTTTCTGGTGATTCTTCATATTGGTGTGAGCATCTTACTCTATCATACTATTTCCTGGATTTTTCATGCTTCAGTTTTTACATCTTAAATAATGTTTTCTAGTGAATTGATTTCTCTTTTGCTTTTAACATTCCAGTTAGTGTCTTTTAGAAATTATGTGGATAGTTTATCAATTTAAAGATAATAGACTATAAAACATTACAGAAACTCAGTATGTGGTGTGTTTTTATATACATACCCACACACACATATACACACACACACACACTTCTCTCTCATTGAGTATTCCTTTTCCAACGTGCTTGAAATGAGAAGTGTTTTTGTGGATTTTGTAATATTTGTGTTCACATAATGAAATCTCTTGGGGATGAGACCCAACAGAAACCATTGATGTTTCCTATATACACACCATATACACACAGCCTGCAGGTAATACCGCATAGCTTGACCACCCCCAGAAAGCAAAGCTGTCACTTTCTCAGCCAGGTATGCAGTCTCTATGTTGCCTGGCATCACCATTCTTCCCGAATCCCAATTTATTTGCTTCCTAAAAAGCAATCGTTTCAAGCATTTATCCACAAATAAGTACTTACCAGTAAAAAATAATGATATTCCAATAATAATAATGTGTCCAGTATATATAGAGGCAGCACAGTGGCATCACCAAAACACCAAAACACCTGTATCATCCATTAACACAGCAGCAGCAACAAGCAATAGGCCTTTGCTTCCACCAAGATACTGTGTTTTGATTAAAAGGTTACTTTTCACTGGATATTCTCTCTCTCCCTCTCCCTCTCCCTCTCTCTCTTTCTCTCTCTCTCCCTCTCCCTCTCTCCCTCTCTCTCTCTCTTTCTCTCTCTCTCTCTCTCTCTCTCTCTCTCTCCCCTGTTCCATCCCCTCTCCCTCTCCCATCTCTCTGCCCTTCTCTCCCCTCTCACTCTTCTCTCTCCCCCTCCCTCTATTTTTAATGAAGAGACATCAGGAATGCCTCCCCCTGTGAATGTATTCTGTTGGATGGTTTTATTATTTTTAAGGTTTAGAGAAAGGGAGAGACAGAGAGAAGAAGACAAGATCTTTCAGCTGCTGGTTCACTCCCCTGATGGCTACACCAGCCTGGGCTGGGCCAGGTGCAAGCCAGGAGACAGGAACTTCATCCCAGTCTCTCACATGAGTGGCAGGGGCCCGAGTACTTGGACCATTTTCTGCTGCTTTCCCAAGTGCATTAGAAGGGGGCTGGAAAAGTGGAGCATGTGATACTCGAACTCCAGCATGGAATGCCTCCAAAGGAGAGACTCAACACTTTGCCCCAAGTCAGCCCCTCCTGGATGATTTTAAATGTCTCAGTAGTGATTTTGGTTGAGCAATCACTCTTTGATATTATACAAACACATGATTTCTTGTTCTGTTATAAGTGAATGCTGCTCTGATCTTCAAAAAGCCACTCACACATCTTCACCAGATTATCTGTGGGCCCTTTTCCTGCAGTGTTAATACTCATCTCAATCTGTACTACCAAGTTCCTCCCTACAATGCAGGGGGAGTTGTGCTTCTTGTCAAACTCCTTCTTTTTTTTTTTTTTTTTTTTACATTGGTTTATTTTTTTTTAACTTTTATTTAATGAATATAAATTTCCAGTGTACAGCTTATGGATTACAATGGCTTCCCCCTCCCATAACTTCCCTCCCACCCGCAACCCTCCCCTCTCCCGCTCCCTCTCCCCTTCCATTCACATCAAGATTCATTTTCAATTCTCTTTATATACAGAAGATCAATTTAGTATAAAGATTTCAGCAGTTTGCACCCACATAGAAACACAAAGTGAAACATACTGTTTGAGTACTAGTTATAGCATTAAATCAAAATGTACAGTACATTAAGGACAGAGATCCCACATGAGGAGCAAGTGCACAGTGGCTCCTGTTGTTGACCCAACAAATTTTTTTTTCTTTTTTTTTTTATTAAACTTTTATTTAATGAATATAAATTTCCAAAGTACATCTTATGGGTTACAATGGCTTCCCCCCTCCCACAACTTCCCTCCCGCCCGCAACACCCCCTCTCCCGCCTCCCTTCCCCTTCCATTCATGTAAAGATTCATTTTCAATTCTCTTTGTATACAGAAGATCAGTTCAGTATATATTAGGTAAAGATTTCAACATTTTGCCCATATAGCAACATAAATTGAAAAAAACTACCATTGGATTACTAATTATAGCATTAAATAGCAATGTACAGCACATTAAAGACAGAACCTAAATAATTTTTTTTCAAATTAATTAATTTTCTATGCCATTTCCATTTTAACACCAGGTTGTTTTTTTTTTTCATTTCCAATTCTCTATGTATACAGAAGATCACGTCAATATATAATTAGTAAAGACCTCATCAGTTTGTGCCCACACAGAAACACAAAGTGTAAAAAAACTGTTTCAGTACTAGTTATAGCATCACTTCGCTTTAGACGACACACAAACTCCTTCTTGATACGGGCCACCCATCCTTTTCTGTTAAACTCACGTTTTCTCAGAGCCTGAATAGCACACTCCATGGAGTTCTGTTGCATGTCTTCCAATTTGTCCATATTTTTCATCACCACTGTGAACCAGGGGTGGCCGGCTGAAATGGTTTCCTGGAGGTGCTGGCACCACACTGACCTGGCAAGTGCTAGTGTTACTCCTAAAGCTTTGGCATATCTTCACATTTAATCTCAATACCTCTTTAGATATCACCACATTTCTCATAGTGATTTTATATTTTTTTTTCAATTTTTTGGTTTCTAAAAATATCACTAAAAGATAGTGTTATGATAGAATTGCTGAGCCTGTGTGGACTTAACTGCTCTTCTGAGCAGTATGCCAATATAGTGGTCAGTGATTGTGTTGAAACATTTGAATGAAGGATTGCAAATTAAATTTACATAGGGACCTTGATGTAGTCCCTTTGAATATTGGGATTATCAAGACCAGTGCTCTAGAGGTTTGTATTTTCTGATAGATAGGAGGAGGTGTAGTCTTATTACCAGTAAGACAACAGAATCAAAACTAACTGAATGGTTATGCTTCCAACTGAGATGCTCACTTCAAAAATGACCCATTGACTCCTTTAGATATGTGATCTCAAGAACTGAGAGGTGATCAGCATCTTAGTTATTTCACTTGTGTTTATGGTGTTTGTTACTGGCTGCTAGGCACATGAATGAACAAGTCACCACTCCTGTACTCAATAGTCCTACATCATAATTGCTAATGATATTTTTATCTTCTCAGAAACACTTATTTTTAGATTTTCACTTTATTTGATGGAGAGACAGAAACAAAGATCTTCCATCCACTCATTCTCTTCCCAAATACCTGCAACATGCAGAATTGGGCCATTCCAAACCAAGAGCCTGGAACTCCATCCTAATCACTTAGTTGTCGAAAGTATCAGCTGTGATGGAACAAGTTTAGGCAATGTGGGAGTGCAATCACTGAGGCCTACCTCCTGTTCGGTCCCTCACTGTATACCAAGGGACAAATAACCTAAGTCCTTTCTGACTTGATTTCCTCTTTTGTAAAAGGAAAGGGGCGGGGCCGGTGCCTTGGTGCAGATAGTTAAGGCCCTGGCCTGCAGCACTGGCATCCCATATGGGCACTGGTTTGAGTCCCAGCTGCTCCACTTCCAATACAGCTCTCTGCTATAGCCTGGGAAATCAGTAGAAGATGGCCCAAGTCCTTGGGCCTCTGCACCTGTGTGGGAGACCCAGAAGAAGCTTCTGACTCCTGGCTTCAGATCAGCTCAACTCTAGCCATTGCAGCCATTTGGGGAGTGAGCCAGAGGATGGAAGATTCTCTCTCTCTCCCTCCCCTTCTCCCTCCCCCTGTCCATCTCCCTCCCTCTCCCCCTTCCCCTCCCCCTCTCCCTCTCTCTCCCCCTCTCCGTCTCCCCCTCTCCCTCCCCCTCTTCATCTCCCCCTCTCCCTCTCCCTCTCCCCCTCCCCCTCTACCTCCCCCTCCCCCTCTCCATCTCCCCCTCTCTCCCCCTCTTCCTCTCCCTCTCCTCCTTCTCCCTCCCTTCCTCCCTCCCTCTCTCTCTCTCTCTCTATCTCTATAACTCAGTCAAATAAATAAAATTAAATCTTTTTTTAAAAGGAAGGGATTAGGATTTATGAGACATTTGAATATTTCTTCTAAAAATCCAAGGGGCAAAACCAATTCTGAGGCTAGTCTAGTTTGATGTTTTCCAAAAATCCTGGAATAGCTTGTGTACTTAATAAATGTTAAATGAAAATAAGATCATCTTAATCCTCTTCTTCCTTTTCTTCTAAGTCCACAAGGATCCTTAAACAACTCAAACTCTTATGCATCATACTGGAGAAAAAAAAAGAATCCAAACAAACCCTGGGAATAATCATCAGATAAAAAGAACTGCCCTTAATCCTAATGTCTCTGAAATCCAAAACATGCAGGATGTGGTTTAAGGGCAATGCGCAAAGACAAAATTGTGATCTCAGATAAAAATGATAATAATGAATGTATGTTTATCTTTATTATCTGTCCATGTCAAATACTTTTGTTCTTAAGCATGATAATTAAGCCAAAATAACTGAGTGGCATTCACCTTTAGGACAAAACACCAACTTATCTGCTTTCATTAATGCTCATTAAAATATCAATTCATCTAAGTGGTTTTTGCCTCTGCAATTTGTTCAACTATTTTAGTGATGCCTATCAAAATGGTAAATATTGTTGATAGACATAGCCATGGAACCAGTTAATGCCATATGTGATTAGAACAGGACATGCACTATCTAGTTCATATTTTGTTTATGAGTAACAAGTTGGATCATGCAAACCTAAAATTCATATTTTTTTCATAAAAAGGATCCTGTTAACATAAACAGAACAAATAGAGTAATGGATGGATTTTTTCAATTTTTCAGAGTTAAGCTGCCAAAAGCAACAATCCTTGGCATAAGAGTTTTCACAAAAACTCTCATTTCTAACTAAACAACAATCATGTACAGCAGTCTCATCACCTGTTGAGGGCATGGCCATAACCACTTGGTTGTGCCAGCCTTCAGACTGGACCCTGCTTTGTCTTTCTGGGACTTTGATCATTTCTTGGATGTTTCCTGGAGAATTCCAGGTTTTGGAAGCAAGGAAAGCAAGTAAGCTGCTCTAATGTTGCTCTAATGTTGTTGTGGCCTTTATTCCCTTGAAGGCCATTCAGAGGTATTTATAAAATGGCAGTTCCACAAAAAATATCTTCTTTTAACTGGAGAATTGAGACCATTTACATTCTTTTTATTTATTTATTTATTGACAGGTAGAGTTATAGACATTGAGAGAGAGAGACAGAGAAAAAGGTCTTTCTTCTGTTGGTTCACTCCCCAAATGGCCACTATGGCTGGTCCTGCGCCGATCTGAATCCAGGAGCCAGGTGCTTCCTCCTGGTCTCCCATGCGTGTTCAGGAGCCCAAGCACTTGGGCCATCCTCCACTGCCCTCTCGGGCCACAGCAGAGAGCTGGACTGAAAGAGGAGCAACCGGGACTAGAACCCAGCACCCATATGGGATGCTGGCACCACAGGTAGAGGATTAACCAAGTGAGCCACGGCACCACCCCCATGAATTCTTTTTTTAAGATTTATTTTATTTATTTGAAAGACAGAGTTACAGAGAGAGGTAGACAGAGAGAGAGGTCTTCCATCTACTTGGTCACTTCCCAGATGGCCGCAACAGCCAGAGCTAGGCTGATACAAAGCCAGGAGCCAGGAGCTTCTTCTGGGTCTCCCACACGAGTGCAGCAGCCCAAGGACTTGGGCCACCTTCTACTGCTTCCCCAGGCTATAGCAGAGAGTTGGATTGGAAGAGGAGCATCCGGGATTAGAGCCGGCACCCATATGGGATGCTGGTGATTCAGGCTAGGGCTTTAATCCACTGTGCCACAATGTGGACCCTGAGGCCATTTACATTCAATGTAGCTCTTGATAAGTAGTGACCTGGCACTGCCATTTTTCTATAAATATTCCTATTATTTATTTTGGATTTCTTTTCTATTCCTATTGGTGGTTTTTCTGCATTCTCATTCTTTCATAATGATGGCTGTCTTTCTGTGTCTTTCAATTTCTGTTTGTTATGGAAAGCCTTTATTTTGCTTTCATTCATAAATGCAAGCTTTGTGGGGTATGGTATTCTAGTTGACAGTATTTTTCTTTTAAGACTTGGACTGTATCTCACCATTCCCTTCTGGCCCTGGGGTTTCTGATGAGAAGTCAGTGTGAACTGAGTGCAAGTCTAACTGGCAATCCTCTGAAAGTGATCTGGCATTTCTCTTGTGCCCATTTTAGAATCTTTATGCTTTACGGTGGAAAGTTTGACTAAAATGTGTCATGGTGAGGGTGTTTTCTGGTCATGTGTGTTAGGAGTTCTGCATGCCTCTTCTACTTGAACATCCCTATCTTTCTCCAAACTGGGAAGTTTCCTATAATTATTTCACTAAATAGGCTTTCTATTCCTCTCTCTCTCTCTCTCTCCTCCTTCAGGAACTCCTAAGACCCATATGTTGGGTTGTTTGTTAATTTCCCATAAAGAAGAGTGTCAAATTGTTAAGTCAATAACAGGAGTCACTGTGTACTTTCGTCTCATGTGGGATCTGTCCTTAATGTGTTGTCCAATGTGAAGTAATGCTATAACTAGTACTGAAACAGTATTTTTACACTTTGTGTTTCTGTGTGGGTGCAAACTGATGAAATCTTTACTTAATATATACTGAATCGATCTTCTGTATATAAAGATAATTGAAAATGAAAAAAAAACTGGTGTTAAATTGGAAATTGCATAGAAAATTAATCAATTCTTTAAAAAATAGCATGTAGTTATGGGGGGGGGGAGCCATTGTAATCCATAAGCTGTACTTTGAAAATTTATATTCATTAAATAAAAGTTTAAAAAAAATAAGCAGTTGAAATCTTTCAAAGAAGAATCATATCCCTGGGCTGTGGTCAATAGGGTAGGCTCATTGGAAAAGAGGAATATAAATGGGTTTTGAAGAATTCAAGCATTTGAGGTAGGTAGAAGTGTCCAGATGCCTGAAAATTAGCAGATAGAGTCCCCGATGTGAAGGCAACGCATCCAGTCATGTGAAGTATCTTCCAAGAGTTAATGGAAGATGCATATTCTGATAAAAGCCACAGATGGGTTTAGTTTTTTGTGCCAAAATAAACTTACATTTTAATTCCCTTTTTTCATGAAAATTGTGAAGACTTCTCTTATGTTTAAAAATGTAATGAACCAGTAACTTGGTGACAGGGGAATTTAAAGAACTGTAAGTAAAATCTGTGTGACCTCTACTTTCAGTTTTTCTGTTTCTTTTTGATGGATATTCATAAAATCACTATCTCTGCCTTGGTTTTCTAATTTATAGAAATAAGGACAATTTTTGTCATTATCTCCAAAAAATCAAAGAACAAGTCACTAAACAATATATTTTAAATAGTATTGTTAAAATTATTATGTATATTTGTTGAAACAGCATAGAAATATGTGTATTTGTTGAAATGGCATAGAATTCCCATAGAAAGGTGAAATTGTGTGTTAATCATTTTTGATGATATATATCTCTAATGGAGGAAAAATAATTCCAATATAAAAACTACCCTAATGCTTATGATTCTTGAAATGTTTTCATGACTGGAATTATATTTACAGCATTATACAAAGTAAATATTTAGAAGAGTAATGATTTAAGTGAAAACATTTCTTAAGTGATTGACTTGGGGAAATACGGGCTAATTCCTTTGTAGTTTTCTTTTTTGTTTGTTTGTTTGTTTTTGACAGGCAGAGTCAGACAGTGAGAGAGACAGAGAGAAAGGTCTTCCTTTTTCCATTGGTTCACCCCCCCAAGTGGCTGCTGCGGCCAGTGCGCTTGTGCTGATCTGAAGCCAGGAGCCAGGTGCTTCCTCCTGGTCTCCCATGCAGGTACAGGGCCCAAGGACCTGGGCCATCCTCCACTGCACTCCCAGGCCACAGCAGAGAGCTGGACTGGAAGAGGAGCAACCAGGACAGAATCCGGCGCCCCGACCGGGACTAGAACCCGGGGTGCCGGAGCCACAGGCAAAGGATTAGCTTCGTGAGCTGCAGCGCTGGCCTCTTTTTTAGTTTTCTAATAATAATGTAGAACATTAAAAACCAATCAAATTCAGGTTGTAGAATTAGAACGGTTATAACAAGTATAGTAGGCAGAAGCATGTCTTTTCAAACATGGTCACATCCTAATATTTGAGTCTGTGACTATGTCACCTTATCTGGCAAAAGGAGTTTGCAGAGATGCCTTAAGTTAGGGACGTTGAGATTGAGAAATCATCCTGGGCAGCCCAAAGCAGTTACATGGATCCTTCCTTATCAAAGGAAAACCCTTCCTAGCTGTGGTCAGTCAGGGAAATGTGACACTAAAGAAGGTCCAGATACATACCATGTTGCTGGCTTTGAGTGTAGAGGAAGAAATATGAGTGCAGCTTTGTGGGCAACATGTCTAAGCTAGAAAAGGCAAGAAAATGAATTCCCTCCAGGAGCTTATACAAAGGAGCTCATCATGTTGACACTTTGATTTTACCCTGATAAGACCTCCACTTCCAATACAGTTACCTGCTGATGTGTATCTTGGGAGGCAGCAAATGATGGCTGAAGTACTTGAGTCCCTGCCATTCACATGGCAAACCCAAAATGAGTTCCTAGCTCCTGGCTTCAGTCTGCCTGAGTCCTGGATGTTGTGGGCATTTGGAGAGTGAAGCAATAGATTAAAGATTCTCTCTCTCTCTCTCTCTCTCTCTGTCTCTCTCTCTCCCTGTCTCCCCCCCTCCTCTCCTCTCTCTTTCCCCCTCACTCTCTCCTCTTCTCTCTCTCTCTCTCCCATTCAAATAAAAAAGTAAATATATAAGTATAAAAATTTTTAAATAGATAAAATGAAATTTAAAAACCATTTGGGTCCCTAGAGAACTTACACTCTATAAATTATAATTATCTCTCTTGTGAAATGAAACAAAGATTCCCTAAAACTAAAGATTCATAAGCACATTCTGGAGTTTTAAAATGCTAACAAATAATGATCCTTCATTTATCTCTGTCTGAGAGTCTCCTGACAGCCTCAGAGGTGGGTAGCACAAGAATTCAGCTGGGATATTTCAGTTTTAGCAGAGCAAAACACACTGCTTGCCATGACTTTTTTTTTTTTTTTTTCTAAATGACTTTGGCTTGATTGTTGAAAAAGTCCCATTTCAATGTATCAGGTTTATGTCTCCTCATTAGTATTTGGCAAAAAAAGCAGGCGACACATAACAACTTATAACAAGTTTATGAATTTGTATTTTAATCCACTTCTGGGAAAAGACAAGGAGCCAAAGATCTAAATGATATATTAATGATCTAATATTTACTTTAATTCATCTTTTTCCAGCACACAAAAAATAACAAGGACCTAAGTATTCTGTAAGTCTTTTGGACTCTCAGGGTTCACTTTTTCAGGCAGAGCCTATCTCAGGAAAATCTCAGATTCTCCATACTCCTTGACATTTGAGTACTGCTGTCATTATCAGGAATAACTATATTTTGATATTTCACAGTTGCTTGAGCAACTGTGAGGAGGTGTTCTGTTAGCATGGTTAAAATCTAATGTTTTCTGCTTAGGTTTTCAGTAAACATTGATTGGTATTCATAGTGTCAAATGAGTTATCATTTGATTCACTCAATACTTTTGTAATTATACATTGACTTACTCTAAACTGGGTTAAAGGATCTTATTTGAGGAAAATGTTCACTTTGGAAGTTTTTCTTTTATAAGCACAACATCATTTAAAAGAACTCTTTAATATATATATGTATATATATATATATATTCATGTGTCTTGGGAAATTAACTGCGATAAAAATCTTATTAGAATGAAAAAGATCATATAGTGTATGACTACATTCATATGAAAAATGTAGAAAAGGGCAATCTATAGAGACAAAAAGTAGATTACCAGTTGCCTGAAGCTGAGGGTGGGAACAGGGATGCCTGCCAGTGTTCCTAAGGGATCTCTTTGGGGTGATGAAAATCCGCTAAAATGGGAGCTTATTGCACAACTCTGCAAATTTACTAAAAATCATTAAATTTTATGCTTACGCTTTAGGGTGAATTTTATGTTAGCTAAAGTATGCCTCAATCAAGCTGTCATAAAAATGACAAGAAATGTTATTAGAAACCAAAATAACTATCAATAACATTTTTCCAATTATTCTAAAGCAAAGAGGGTTCTGACTAACCAAGCTCTCTCAGTCGCTGAAGTACATCACATTCACACTAAAAGAAACCTGATTCTTCAGGCGGCTTTTTTTTTTTTTTTTTTTTACACATTCTGCCTATTCTGTCTGCCAAAAGCATGCCTTTATTGTCAAATGGGTCCACTTTGTGTGCATATAATAATACCTTGGAAAGAGTATTTCAGTTTTACCTTCTAAATACATCCAAAGCTTTAACTGAGAATAACTAAAAGTTAACAAGAGAATAGAACCATGTACTGTAAATTAAACATGACTATACTCACATAGGCAATAGAATTCTGATATTATTGTTTCATTTTCTTGTCCTAAAGGAAATGATAAAACTCTTGACATAATACAATAGAAAGAGAAATGGCAAAAGTGAGTTTTTAAAATTTTATTTAAGTTATGTAAATTTCATGGATTTCATATATACAGATTTAGGAACATAGTGTAACTTCCCCCCTACCCTCCTTCCCGCCCACACTCCAACCCTTCCTCCTTCTCCCTCTCACATTCCCATTCTTAATTTTTACAAAGATCTATTTTCAGTTTACTTAATGATCATATAGTTAACCCTACACTAAGGAAAATACTTCAACAAATAGTATGGAGAGAAAAACAAACAAACAAACAAAAAAACAAAAAAACACTGTTCCTCAACAGAAGAGACAAGGGCTTTAAGCAATCATCAAATTTCAAAATGTCTACTTCACTACACTACATTACTTTTCAGTTGGTCTATTAGTTACCTCAGATCAGGGAAAACATATGATATCTGTCTTTTTGAATCTGGCTTATTTCACCAAGTATAATGATGTCCAGTTGCAAAAGACAATAATTCTTTTTTTTTTTAAACAGCTGAGTAGTACTCCATAATGTACATATAGCATAATTTCTATCCAGTCAACAGTTGATGGACATCAGGGTTGATTCTGAAAGCCAGGAGCTTCACCTGAGTCTCCCATGCGGGTACAGGAGCCCAAACAGTTTGGCCATCTTTTGCTGCTCCCCAGGCCATTAGCAAAGAGCTAGATGAGAAGTGGAAGCAGCAGGACACAAACAGATGCCAATATGGAATACCAGTGTCACATAGAGCAGCTTTACCCACTCCGCCTCAATGATGGCCCCATTTGCTGTGCTTTTATAATGATAAAGTCAGATGTTGAGTTTTGATTTCTTGACAGTTGATCAACACTTACCAAATATCAACTGTTCAAATAAAACAATTGTCTAATAATTTCATGGAACATTTTATTCATTAAAAAGAGACTTAATTTTGACATACATTAAAAAAAAAATCTCTAAACTATTTTAAATATACTTTAACACTTATGTAGCCATACCTGGAAAAATATAAATGAAGACATTTTCATTTACCCTATAGAAATTTGTGGGGGGTCAGCGCTGTGGTGTAGCGGGCAAAGCTGCCGCCTGCAGTGCCCACATCCCATATAGGCACCAGTTAGAGTCTCAGCTGCTCCACTTCCAATCCAGCTGCCTGTGATGGCCTAGGGAAGCAGTAGAAGATGGCCCAAGTCCTTGGGCCCCTGCACCCGTATAGGAGACCTGGGGGAAGCTCCTGGCTCCTGGTTTCAGATTGGCCCAGCTCCAGCTGTTGCAGCCAATTGGGGAGTGAACCAGTGGATGGAAGACCTCTCTCTCTCTCTGCTTCTCTTTCTCTTTCTGTAACTCTGACTTTCAAATAAATAAATAAATCTTAAAAAAAAAGAAATTTGTGGGATAACACCTATAGATGATTGTTTTTTCTGGGCTTTGAATTCTAAAGACTTTAGTTTTGTATTTTTCTAGTTGAAAATACAATCATAGATACAATGATTAAACACTAGAATCCCCATTTAAAAAGAAGAAACCGTGTATGCATGCTGCTTACAAGTTGAGTTATTAAGACTGAAGGCCTAGATAGGTCTTGAATGTAAGTGGAGCAATCCCATACAAGACTAAATGAAGGGATTACTCTGTTGTTATGTAGAATTGATGGAGAAATCCAAAGGGAGAGGCTATAAAATGACTAAACTATATAAATGCTTGAGCCCAAACAAGATTTTGGTGTTTACTTTTTTATTTTGTTTTTGTTGAAATGCGCTTGTTTTTTTTTAAAAGAGCCTCTTGAAGAGCATAAAACATATGCATATGAGACACATTAAGAGTTTGAATGACTTGCCCAAGAATGTACAGAAAACCTAAAGGAACCTACACTTATAGGCAATTTAACCTCAACAAAGTTCTCTAAAATTGGAAAACTCCACATTTCACAAAAATCTCAAAGTGAATGTTTATCTGCCATTGGACAGAAGTGAAATATATTGAATTAGATTTCCATGGAAAGGGGGCTTTAAGTGACATGAAAATTCCATATAAATGTGTATAATTTTAGTTCAGCATTTGTCCATAAGAACATTGAAGAGCACAGAAGTTTAAGTACTTGCCAAGAATAAACATCAACTATTCAAGCTTGTGTTTTTTTTAACTGTTTGCAATGTAAACCAGGAACCAGGAACTCCATCATCTCCCATGAGGGTGGTAGGCACCTTAGCACTTAGGTGATCTTCCATTGCCTTCCCAAGCACATTAGCAAGAAGCTATTAATTCATTAATTTTTTAGTTCTCAGCTTTAAATGGAGACAATAAGTCCTATTAACTTTTTTTAAAAGATTTATTTTATTAATTTGAAAGACAGTTACAGAGAGAGGTAGAGACAGAGAGAAAGGTCTTCTATCTGCTGGTTCACTCCCTAGATGGCCACAACGGCCAGAGATGCACTGATCCAAAGCCAGGAGCCAGGAGTTTCCTCCGGGTCTCCCACGCGGGTGCAGGGGCCCAAGTACTTGGGCCATCTTCTACTGCTTTCCCAGGCCATAGCAGAGAGTTGGATCAGAAGAGGAGCAGCCGGGACTAGAACCAGTGCCCACATGGGATGCTGGAGCTTCAGGCAGAGCTTTAACCCACTGCGCCACAGCGCTGGCTCCCCTATTAAGTTTTGTACCTGAAAAGTGACAATTTGTTTCCTGCTTCTACAGCTCAAAAGGTCGCGGAATCCTTGCTCAGATTCCCTGTTGTTGGGTAAAGGCCTAGAGGACAAGGTGAATTTGGGGCTTTACTCTCTCTGTGTTCCTGCCTTCACTTGTCTTTGGACTCTAAGTATAACTCATCTTCTTGCCAGAGCATCAGCGTACTTTGCAGGTTGAGTTTTATTTGTTTTCAGTAGTCGAACAATATCTAGTCTGCTATTCTGCTGGAACAGAATAAGGCTGCTACATCATTTGTTGGGGGGAAGGAAGAAGAGTTTTTCTTTTTCTGTTGGAGTTCCATGTTGAAAGGAGAGTGCTTATTTTAGACCCCCCCCTTCTCCCTCCTCCCCTTTCTCACTCTCCTTCTCCCCCCGCCCCCCGCCAACTCCTGCAGCATGGTTTGCCTTATACCAGGAACAACATTTATAGTTAAAAATTGAAGGGATCCAGATTAAGTCTCTGTGACAGAAAATAGAAAGTAATTCAGATGTCAAAAGTATGTTAACGTTTGGAAGCGCTGGTACCTGAACCTGGGTTTGAATATCAGTTTTCCCCTTTGCTTGCTGCAAGACCTTGAGCAAAGTACTCAACATCTTTGCTCCTAGTTGTCTTATATAGAAAATTATGTAAAAAAATAAAAAAGGAAAAAAGAAACAGGCCAGTAAAAGGAACGGAGGCGCTCAGAGTTCACCCTGCCACCTTAAGAGCTAGCACTTGATAAAGTCCAGCACTCACAGTGCTTCCAGGCCAGTACTCACTGACTGAGCTTCTAGACTTGCCCAGCAAGGCAGAAACCCTTGCTCTAAAGAATGAAATTCACTGTGGCCTGTGTCACTGCTGGTCTTGGGTGGGCCTGGCATAAACGCCTGAGGTTTCATGGGACCTAGGTGAGATTCAAGTTGTGCCCAGCCTGGAACCAGTCTTGATGCCAGGACCTGCCTTTATTTTTTTCTTACAATATTGGGCAGACAGCAAGGGGCCTGAGGATTGGGTCTTATGATTCAGTCTTGGGCTAGTAAAGCCCAACCCTAGGCAAATGTGAACAGTTTGCACCACTAGGAAAATGCTTGTAAATAGTCCTTGGACTTGCCCGATATCAGGTAAAGTCCTGCATCCTGGTAAGGCAGGCTTATTTTGGCGTGTGATGATGAGTCTCTTAGAGGCCTGGTGTGTACTCCAAAGATTCCACAGGGCATGGTGGTGACCGTGAGGCCTACATGTGATGCACCCAGTGCCTGCCTGTGTATCTGACAGACTGGCTTTATCATCCTTCCTACAATCTTGAGCAGACAGCAAAGAATCTCAGGACTATTTTGGAACTCAGAGACAGGCTGGTGAAATCTAGCATTGAGCAGATTCCAAGGGTCCTAGTCCCTATCCCAGTACCTGCAGACAGAGCCTCTGGGCATGCTTCAGTGTTAGGCACAAGTTCATGGTCACAGTTGAGTAGTCTCCTGTCACAGTCAGCATAACAAGTGGCTGCTGATATCAGGGAGTGAGCCCACCTCAGCAGCATACAAGCTGTATCCCAGTGGTCTCTGGCCGCTACCACCAGGCAGCACTGGTCTTGATCTGTGGGCTGTGCTTGAGATTCAACATTGTGGCATTGGTGGACACAGGAAAAGGATCTGAACCTACCACAGGCCAAGAAGAAGCTTGTAGGGACAGACTGTCCCATTTTAGGGTATTTCATACTGAATAATACATCAATTGAAGATTTTGGAAAAATTTGGATTAAAGGAGTAATTCAAGATTGAATCAGAAAAAAAAACAACAAATTAATAGTGGAACTGTTGCAAACCTTCACTTAAGGTGCTATGTAGGAATTGGCATTGTGGTGCAGTGGGTTAATCCACCAACTGCTATGACAGCATCCAAATGGGTGCTAGTTCATGTCCTGGCTGCTCCACTTCTAGCCCAGCTCCCTACCAATGTGCCTGGGAAAGCAACAAAAAATGGTCCAAGTGTTTGGGGCCCTGCCACTTATGTGACAGACAGAGAAAAAGGCATTGAAATCTCTAAATGCTTAGACAAAGATTTAAAAATAGACAACTGTACTCACCTATGTATTGCATTGCTCTTTTCACCAAGAAATGGAAAATACTTAGGTGTTCATCCATTGATAAAGAAAATGTGGTCATATACACAATGGAATGTTACTTGGGCACTAAAAAAGAATTAAATCTTTTGGTTTTCAACAATATAGGTAGCACTGGAGGTCGTTGTGTTGAGTGAAATAATACAACCACAGGAAGACAAGTCTCAGGTGATCTCATATGTGGAGCTTAAGAAATAGGTGATCTCAGAAGTTAAACATATAACGGTGGTTATCAGAGGCTAAATAGGAAAGACAGGGTGTGGAAAGATTGATGAACAGGTACTAGATTATAGCTAGATAGGATTAAGAACTTCTGGGATGGCCAGTGCCTTGGCTTAACAGGCTAATCCTCCGCCTTGCGGCGCCGGCACACCGGGTTCTAGCCCCGGTCGGGGCACCGATCCTGTCCCGGTTGCCCCTCTTCCAGGCCAGCTCTCTGCTATGGCCCGGGAGTGCAGTGGAGGATGGCCCAAGTTCTTGGGCCCTGCACCCCATGGGAGACCAGGAGAAGCACCTGGCTCCTGCCATCGGAACAGCGCGGTGCGCCGGCCGCAGCGCACCTACCGCGGCGGCCATTGGAGGGTGAACCAACGGCAAAAGGAAGACCTTTCTCTCTGTCTCCCTCTACTGTCCACTCTGCCTGTCAAAAAAAAAAAAAAAAAAAAGAACTTCTGGGGTTATACAGCACAGTAGTATGACTATAGATTGTCAAAGTGCTGTATATTTCTCTACTCTATAAGACAGGATTTGGGATGTTTTCATTATAAATGCTTGAAGAGATAAACATTTTCCAATTGGATATTACATAATGTATGCATGCAATAAAATATCACATATTATCCTATAAATATGCACAATTTAAATAATAATTTTTAAAAATTAAAGATATCTGAAAAAAATAATAACACAGATAATATAGTTGAAGTAAAAATATATTTCAGGGGTCAGCGCTGTGGCACAGTGGGCTAAAGCCCTGGCCTGCAGCTCTGGCATCTCACATGGGTGCCAGTTTGAGTCCCAGCTGCTTCACTTCCCATCCAGCTCTATGCTGTGACCTGGGAAAGCAGTAGAAGATGACCCAAGTCCTTGGGCCCCTGCACTGGCATGGGAGCTTGGAGGAAGCTCCTGGCTCCTGGTTTCAGATCAGCTTACCTATGGACATTGTAGTCATCTGGGGAGTGAACCAGCAGATGGAAGACCTCTCTCTCTCTCCCTCTCTCTCTCTCTCCCCCTCTCTCTCTTCCTCTCTGATTCGCACTCTCTCTGTAACTCTGTCTTTCAAATAAATAAAATAAATCTTAAATATATATATATTTATATATGAATTATATATATATAAATCTTAAATATATATATTTACATATATATATTTCAAACCCTTAAATCAACATCTGCCCTCAATAACAACTTTATAGGGTCATTTATTGATATTGTTAAACAGAATTACTGTGAACACGCCTTATGTGCATGCTCAATTCAAGTTTTACAAGTTTCTTCATCTGACAAAAGACAATAATAGTATCTACCTGATGGCACCATTGTGAGGATGAAACTTACAGCACTTGGAATAGGACCTGGCATATGTAACACTATAGTAGCTTGCATTATAATATACAACTTACTAAAATGACTTTTATTGATTTTACTTCTCTTTTCTCATCTGTGCTACCAGTCTGTAATCTTCATTCGTGACAAAAATTCTCGTGGGCAAGAGATATCTGGATACATAGACTATGCCCACAGACTGAAGATTGAGGATTTTGAAGTCTACTTTAACGGAAAAAAAAGACTTCTTCCAAGGTCCACAGATCTGAGGTAAGCTTTACTCAATTCTCACACACTTAGATGCAGGGGAAAAGATTTTTATTTTAGGTTCCACATTATTCCTAAAATGCTAATGTATATATAATAAGAAATATGATAAGACTAGCAATGAATGAAAATCAATATATTATAAGATGCAAAATGAGCACGGATATGTTTTCCTTTAACAGAAAAAGAGAACTATTCAGAGACACTATGACTCAGTTCTCAGCAACATTCCTTTGAAATGTTAAATGGGGCCTAAGAAATACTCATCTCCTAAAGCTCTCATATCCTGGGGTCTCTGCCTAGATGCCTCAAGAGCAGTCAGTCTAACACTTTATTCTTTCACGTGCCTTTGGCCACCAGTTGTAGAGCAGCCTTCTGATCAGTTCACCCTCAATTTACTCTCACACACACTTGATCTTAGCCAAAAGGTCGAGAAGCGATTCAATTTACTCTCATCATGATCCTCTTCTGGGTTTGCTTCACACCCCTCATTCCTTTCACTATTAGCCCTACCCTCTCCTTTAGAACCTTCGTCCTATCCGTCACCTCTGATCTGTTCTACATTCCCAAGCTGTTCACATATTGATCCCTCTACCCTTTTTTGGATAACACTCAATCTCAAACTTTGTACTCCCCTATCACCATAAAAATCAAAAGTATGAGCACCCTTCTGCTTTAACTCTTCTCTGCTGAGTTCAGACCATTCTCTGATACTTGAAACAATATTCTTCTCCTTTGAGACCACTGCCATCCTCTACCCACCCCTACTGCTATTATCTAAAGATTTTCCAATCCATCACCACATAAGTGGATTTGCCATTTTCCTATCCAAACTGGAATCATAGTATATCATTTAATTTTTCTCTTGTGATAATCCTCACTGCCATGTCTTTCTGCCCATTGTTTGTATATATTCTGCCAACCCCCAAAATTAGATTGATCCAGACAATTTCTTTACCCTAACTGTAGCAGAATCTCTGAGTCTTCTGAAAACTATTTTAGAAATCTTAGTTTATGGCCTCTGCACCCAACTGGGCCCTTTGTGACACTAAGTTTATGCTGTAAATTCATTTTTAATCCCTAAACCCTACTATTGCTTCTGTATCCCCTTTCTTGTAAAGGGCTCCCTTCATGAAACCGAAGGCAACATCTAGATATTATCCCAAATTTCATCCTCTTCATCAATGCTGTGGTAACTAACAACTTACTTAAAACACTATTTTATAATACCTTAATAGACTTGTTTACATTAAAGCTAATACAACATACCAATTTCACTTGTAAACATTTCAGTACGGATCTTAATCTGATAACATTATAAAAAGGAAACCTTATCATACCTAACAAAATAATACTTTAATGTCTTCTTTCCCTAATTAACCTTATTTCTTAATTATCTCTACTTTTGTAGTTGATTTGACCTGTCAAAATGTAAATAAGAATCTGAATTACTTATTTTTCAAATATTGGGAAAATAATTATATTTTTAGGGTAGAATGTGACATTTCAATACATATGTACAATTACCCAATCAAGGTAATTTATATTTTTCTCTCTTAGTCATAATTATTTAATGATTGGACCCTTAGAGCTCCATTCTTGTATCTGTTCAGAAAATATATAATAGTTTATTATGAACATCAGTCACCCCACTGTGCTATGTTAACACTAGCAACTTATTCCTTCTGTCTAACTCTGACTTGGCAGAAGTTATCCAGCATTCCTCTATCTCCCCTACCATTCCCTGCCTCTAGCAATTGCTATTCTATAATCACACTGAGTTTTTTTTTTTTTTAACTTTTACATATAAGGGAGAACATGGGGTATTTGTAGTTCTGTCTGTGGTTTATCTCACATAACATAATGACCTCAAGTTCCATCCATTCTGTCACAAATGACAGCATTTCCTTTCGTTTTTATAGTTGAGCAATATTCCATTGCGTGTGGGTACTGTATTTTTTTTTTATCTATCTATCCATGTTGATGAACCTTTAGGTTGATTTCATATCTTGGCAATTATGAATAATACTGCAATGAACATGGTGATGGAGGTATCTCTGGGATATAATTATTTTAGTTCTTTTGGATACATACCCCTTAAGGCTATATGGAAGCTCAATTTCTACTTTTTTTTTTTTTTAATTTGAAAGGAAGAGTTTACAGAAAGAGAGGGAGAGACAGAAAGAGAGAGAAAAATCTTCTGTCTGCTGTTTCATTCCCCAAATGGCCATAATTGCCAGGGCTGGGCCATACCAAAGCCAGGAGCCAGGAGTTTCTTTTGGGTTTCCCACATGGGTGCAGGGGCCTGAGCATTTGGGCCATCCTCCTCTGCTTTACCAGTAACATTAACAGGGAGCTGGATCTGGAAGTAGAGCAGGCAGGACTTGAACTGGCACCTATATGGGATACTCGCAGGAAGAGGCTTAACTTGCCATGTCACAATGCAAGCCCCGATTTCTACTTTTTAAGAAACATTCATATTGTTCTCCATAGTAGATGGATTAATTTACATACCCCCCAACAGTTCTCTGCACCCATGCCAGCATTTGTGAGTTTTGGCATTTTTATAGTGGATGTTTTAACATGATTGAGATGATGATATCTCATTGTAGTTTTGACTTAAATTTACCTGATGGCTAGTGAACTGAACTATGTTTTCATATGCTTCCTGGACATTTCTGTTCTTTTGAGAAATGTCTGTTAAGATCCTTTGCTCATCTCTTAATTGGTTTGGTTATTTTTTGTTGTTGAGCTTTCTGAGTCCCTTATATATTCTGGATATTAATCATTTGTTGGAAAAGTAACTTGCAAATATTTTCTCTCATTCTGTAAATTGTCTCTTCACTCTTTCAATTGGTTATTTAATATGCAAAGTTTTTAGTTTGATGTAATCCCTTTATTTGGTTTTGCTTTTGCTAGCTGTGCTTATGAGGTCTTATCAAAAAACTTGTTGCCTACACCAATTTTTTTTTTATACAGAAGATCAGTTTAGTATATATTAAGTAGAGATTTCAACAGTTTGCCCCCACATAGCAACATAAAGTGAAAAATACTGTTGGAGTACTAGTTATGGCATTAAATCACAATGTACAGCACATTAAGGACAGAGATCCTACATGATATTTTTAAAAATTAATTAATTTTCTATGCCATTTCCAATTTAAAACCGAGGTTTTTTTTTCATTTTAAATTATCTTTATATACAGAAGATCGATTCAGTATATACTAAGTAAAGATTTCATCAGTTTGCACCCACACAGAAGCACAAAGTGTAAAAAATACTGTTTCAGTACTAGTTATATCATTACTTCACATTGGACAACACATTAAGGACAGATGCCACATGAGACGTAAGTACACAGTGACTCCTGTTGCTGACTTAACAATTTGACACTCTTGTTTATGGTGTCAGTAATCTCCCTAGGCTCTAGTCATGAGTTGCCAAGGCTATGGAAGCCTTTAGTGTTCGCCGACTTCGATCTTATTCCGATAGGGTCATAGTCAAAGTGGAAGTTCTCGCCTCCCTTCAGAGAAAGGTACCTCCTTCTTTGATGGCGCCATTCTTTCCACTGGGATCTCACTCACAGAGATCTTTCATTTAGGTCTTCTCTCCGTTTAGGATCGTTCTCTCTCTTTTTGATTCTATCAGTTAGTATTCGCAGACACTAATCTTGTTTTTGTAATCCCTTTGATTCTTAGACCTATCAGTGTGATCAGTTGTGAACTAAAGTTGATCACTTGGACTAGTGAGATGGCATTGGTACATGCCACCTTGATGGGATTGTATTGGAATCCCCTGGCACGTTTCTAACTCCACCATTTGGGGCAAGTCCGATTGAACATGTACCAAATTGTACATCTCCTCCCTCTCTTTTTCCCACTCTTATATTTAACAGGGATCACTTTTCAGTTAAAATTTAAACACCTAAGAATTATTGTGTGTTAATTACAGAGTTCAAACTATAGAACTAGAACAAAAAAATACTATAATGGATACAGTATTACATTGTACATCAACAGTCAGGACAAGAGCTGATCAAGTCACTGTTTCTCATAGTGTCCAATTCACTTCAACAGGTTTCCCCTTTGGTGCTCAGTTAGTTGTCGCCGATCAGGGAGAACATATGATTTTAAGTGTTTTACCTGTAATATCTTCTAGCAATTTCATATTTTAGGACTTAAGTCTTTGATTCATCTTGATTTTAATTTTGTATTGGGTAGGAGGTACAGCTCTCATCTCATTTTTCTACATAGGCACATTCAGTTTTGCCAATACCATTTATTAAAGATACCATCTTTCTCCAATGTACATCTTGATACCTTTGTAAAAATTTAATTTGCTGGGCCGGCGCCGTGGCTCAACAGGCTAATCCTCCGCCTTGTGGCGCCGGCACACCGGGTTCTAGTCCCGGTCGGGGCACCGATCCTGTCCCGGTTGCCCCTCTTCCAGGCCAGCTCTCTGCTGTGGCCAGGGAGTGCAGTGGAGGATGGCCCAAGTGTTTGGGCTCTGCACCCCATGGGAGACCAGGAGAAGCACCTGGCTCCTGCCATCGGAACAGCGCGGTGCGCCGGCCGCAGCGTGCTACCGCGGCGGCCATTGGAGGGTGAACCAACGGCAAAAGGAAGACCTTTCTCTCTGTCTCTCTCTCACTGTCCACTCTGCCTGTCAAAAATTAAAAAAAAAAAATTTAATTTGCTGTATTAATGTGGATTAATGTGCTGTATTAAAGTGGGTTCTCTCTTCTATTCCATTGATATACGTGTTGAGTTTTATGCCAATTACGCCATGTTTTAATTATTATAGCTTTGTAATATGCCACTCGAAATTGCTATTCTTCTAGCTTTATTATTTATTTCTTTCAGTATCACTTTGACTATTCTGGGTCTTTTGTCTTTTATGTTGGTTTTTCCTATTTCTATAAAAAATAAAATCCTGGTGTTTTTATTGAAATTAAAATTGCATGATCAAAAGAGTGATGCAGTCACTTGCCCTCCATTTACTTTGTGAGGGTCCCCTTTTTACCTTCTGTGCTGTTGATTTCTTGGCAAAACAACGTCATTTGTCCTCAGATTTGTTTTGTTCTGAATATGACTGATCACTCAAATGCTACCCTCTGCCTTTCCCCTCTTTTTCCTGAAAACTGGCTTGCTACATGCAATTTCATATCTTTCTAAGAACTTTCAATATGTGACGCCGTATAGTTGTTATTGCCACAATTTTAGACCTTCTTAGTTTGATGAGAGGCTTCAAATGGTATCAATCTAATTACTCTATTAAAATTTTCTCCAGCAAATTTTACCTATTGGATTTAGCATCCGTTAATGAAACCTACCTACATATATTTACTAAGGGTTTCATAATTGTGATTTTCTAAATGTATCATTCAACCTTTATTTTCTTAGCTTTAAGTCTCACAAAGAGAGTAACATTCCTTCATCACTTTCAAAGTTATCCTGAAATATAATTTATGTAGAACATCTAAATAAACATTGGATATCTTTAGTTTATGGAAAACCAGAGTACAGAACAGTAAACAGATAATGATAAATTGTTTTTCAAAATAGTTGTAGCAATTTTTACCCACAAGTAGTACTGTATAAGTGATCTGCTTAACTCTCACTCTCACTAATACATGATATTAACAATTTTTCCCACTGTGGTAAGTTATAAATAATCTCTCATTGTGGTTTCAATTTTAATTTCCTTGATGACTATCACCCTGGACACATTTTAATTGTTCAAGTTTCCATTCTGTGAAGTACCCGTTAAGACTTTTTCCCATTTTCTCAATTGAGGTATTCTTCTTTTGCTCATATATTGTAAGAACTGTTTTTATTTATTTTGTATATAGATTAGTCCTTTGCCACACACACACACACACACATTTAAGTATATAAAATACCATCTTCCACTTAATTTCCTTTATGTTAACTTTAATGGTCAGAAATCAGAAGTTTTGATGAAGTATTTTAATATTTTCCTCTGCAGATTGTACCTTTTGTGTTTTGTTTAATACATACCTACCTTTCTAGAGGTCACAAAGATGCTGTCTTATAGGGTGTTGTAGCTTTGCGTTTTATTTTATATATTTGACCAACCAGAATTAATATTGTATATGATGCTTAAGCAGTATTCCCTAGAGGAAAAAAAAATCTCCTTGTTATTTTATATATATATATATATATATATATATATATATATATATAAAATTTTAGGCTTAGTTCAAGTCAGAACTAAAGCAAAGATTTTAAAATTCAAAAATTTCTAAGGTCCCTTTGTGCTTATTACTTTAGACATTATATTTTATTCTGTGTACAGAGAGATATTTTTGTGATTAGAATCTTTTCTTAAATTTTTTTAGGGTGGAAAATATATTTTTCAAAAGATAATTGCAACTATTATGAAATTCACCAGTAGAAAAATCCCTAAGAACTTGATAATTTTGTCAGTCCAAATTACCTCTTGACCATGTCTTCAAGATTCAATACCTTCTTTTCAGCATGTAAATAATTTGTAAGCAGATAGAATGCTGTGGTTCACCAAGTTCCTTCACATGTCCCTACGACAACTTCATTCTATAGGTACAATAAGCATTATTCTTGCCATCCCAGAGAGGATAAAATAAAGAATAAACTTCTTGCCAAAGTGCACAAGTGAAACAGTGATGAGTGAGAACACATTTTCAAGTTCTCAGGCCTTCCAGTTCACTGCTCACCCTCAGATCACTATTCTGGGTTCAAAAGCTTTTTGTAGAACAAGGATAATTGCGCACATAGCTGCTTAAATTTCCAGATTTATGTGTTGAACAAAGAAACAAGATCTGACTTGTAGGGCTCTATCTGTCCCTCACATGGAATGATCAGGAGGAAATGAAAATTTTCTCCTTATGTTTCTCTCTGGAGAGTCCATGAAATATTCATATCCTGGACCAGAGAATGCCCTTAAAGCTTTGAGAGGTATTATTGTAAAATTTCCCTTGCAGTCCCATTGTCTCTTTTATTAAAATATTTAATGTTCCAAATCCCTGAAGTTAGAATTATAAGCACTTATCCTGTGCTTAAGTGCATTCTTATGAAAGCATTCCGGTAACATATTGGCAGATTCTCAAGTTTAAAAAAGAAAAAGAGGAATAAATGACCACAGTGATTCTACAAATGCTACATAGAATGTTGCTTATTTTAAAAGTCATTAATATTGTTCCACATTCAAATATGGTGCTTAATCATTAGCTTATCAGTTTATACTTGTCAATACAGAGTTGTTGAATTTCAAATATAGGGAAATCTTTTGAATAAAAAAAGATACCAAAGAAGACTTGTCCCAACCACCTAAAGTGTGGTCCAGGAACCAGTAGCATTGGCTTCAGCTGCAAGCCTATAAGAAGCATAGTATCACCTGCTCTATCCGACCACTGAATCCGAGTTAACATTTTAACATGATCCTCAAAACTTCCATAGGCATATGTGTCTTAGTCTGTTTTGTGCTGATGTAATAAAACACCACAGACCAAGTAATTTATAACAATAGAAGTGGATTTATCATGGTTCTGGAGAAGCCCAAGATCAAGATTCTAGCAGGGTGCTTTCTAGTGAGGGCTGCTCTCTGTCCAAGATGATGCCTGGGACTGCATCCTCCAGAGGGCAGGAATGCTGCAGTCTCATGTCAGAAGGGATAGAGAGGCGGAAAAGGGCTTAAGATAGTTCTCAGCAGCTTTGTCATAAGACAATATTCCATTCATGAGGGTAGTGCCATCATGTCTTAATCACGTCCAAAGAGGCTCCACCTCTTAATGTCACCCAAATAGTAACTACGTTTAAACATGAATTTTGGCAGAGACACATTCAAACCATATTAATGACATATAATTTTCTAGACCTGTGCTTTTAATTAGAGTAGCTTCTACCCACATAAGGCTACTGAGCACCTGAAATACGGCTAACTCCAAATTAAGATGTGCTATAAGTATAAAATATGCACCTGACTTTGAAGACTTATAAAATTGTTAAATATCTTATTAATAAATTCACATTGTACATTAAAATAACATGCTGCATGCATTGCATTAATAAATTATATTATTAAAATTACTTTCACTTTTTATGTATGACAAGAAAATTCAAAGTTAAATACATAGCTCAAGTTTTGGCTCATATTACATGCAACAGCACTATCTAGGTCTACCTGTCCCAACACAGAAGCTTTCGTCTTATCCCAATCTGGGGCCTGCACTATTAATATAGTAATTGCGTCAATGTTTTAGAAGCCGTGAATTTTATATAAAATATCTTACATTTGCAGATCCTTTTGAAGTTTATAAGGTCTGCACACATGGCATTTGTGTTCCCTCATCTCAAGCATCATCTAGAACTAAATTACAACTGCTCCTGAGGTGGGGTGTATTTTCAGCAGATTAACAGCAACTTGCCTGCTCACATATGTTGTCATATGTACTGTCACCCCTGTGTGGTACCTGTAAGATTCTTCCGGGCATTTCAGCTTGCGACTTCAGGTTTAAATTACTGTCTTAAATTCTGTAAGTCATATTTGCCATTAGCCAAGTCAGGTTCTGCTTTTCTTAACCTGTAGAAGTAAGTTTACTTTCAGACCTTGGTCTCAGGTTGTCTAACACCGAACCAAAGTCCGAGATGATTATAATGAAGATAAAATTAAAATTAACTGAGCACTTACTGTGCAAAAGGCACTGTGATAAATACTTTGCATACATAGTTCACTTACTCTTTGCAACAATCTTATGGCTTAAACCTCATTTTCATGTTTTAACACCCAAGAACTGGCATTGTAGAGGTGTTAATTGGCTTAACAAAATTATACACAACAACATGTAGATATTCACCTAGAAATCCAGGACCAAATAAAAATCAAATGTCATGGCTATTTTTATAATCGGCACATTATTCCATTTAGGGCTTGGTCATGGGGAGACATCATCTTCCCCCTTGGTCTCAGATCCAGGTTCCAGTCTTTGTCAGGCCTTGCCTTTCTTTTGCAGATGTGTGTTTCCCTTGGCAAAACCTAATTTGGGATTGTTTTTCAGAACTTTCAGCAATCCTGCTGTCCACAGTTAAGACTGGGGAATTTTGCCCATCCTGTACCCACCCTTGCCACTTCCTCCTTTGACTGAGCTTGGCAGAAAACAACCCTTTGTACTTAACCAGGCTTTCATTTTCAGGCGCTGTGAGTAAGAATTACAGTGTGCCACAACTTAGTGTGGAAGATCTCTGAACACAACTAAAAGTGACCTATAATTGTGGCTTCAGCCTAAAAGTCTTTGGGGAAAAATTGGCCCTGACTTGTTGAACCTCAGTTGTAACTCAGGATACTTTTAGAATCTATTCATATCCTCAGAACTGTGGTTCACATTATTTTTGTAATATCTACTTGGAATTCTTTTGCAGATGAATTAAAATTTCCAATAATTAACTCATTTTAGCTTTCCTTTGTCCCAGGCTAACCATGAGTATTATCTCTTGCAAAAAAACTCAAGGATGAAGAAGTCCCAACAGCTTTATACAGACAGAGCTCCTCCTGCCTGTCTATGGCACCCTTACACTAGGACCAGCAGTTCCTACCATTCCTTACTGAAATATTTGTGTGTATCATCTAGTGGCAGAGTTTCATTCAGGCTCTGCTTGGCTTATTGTTTTAGTTGTTTTTTTCCAAGCCAGAATCCCAGAGCACTCATCTGGCAGTCACTTTAATTGTCTAAAATGTACTTTTCTTGAAGATTATGTCTCAGGGTAAACCTTAAGTGAATAATTAGAGATCTGACACAACCTCGAGTTTATTGACAACACCAGCTGTGGTTATGATAGGATTATTCCTTGAACAGATTTTTTTTTTACAACTTTCTAAATTTTGGTAAAATATTAACAATAAAAATTTACCATTTTAATCACTTTTAAATGTACAGTTCAGCGGTATGAAGCATATCCCAATTTTGTGCAAATTTTCTGATTTTTTATTGTAATTTTTTTAAGTTTTGGAAGATTCAAAGAACAAAACAATGAGGATCAATATTCACAACATAGACTAAACAATTGTTAACATTTTCTCTGATTTGTTTCAACTCTACTATTTGGGGTGTGGTATATATGGATGAGTGTGTCTGTGTGTGAACTATTTGAAAGTAGCTTACAGATTCCACCCCTCCATAGTTTACCATGCATTTTTTTTAGGATAAGAACATTCTCCTTTATATAACCTCACTACTATCCTTATAAGAAAATTACAGTTATTTCCTACTATCATCAAATATTCAGCTTATATTCAGATTTCCTTAATTGTTTATCATATGTGTTTTATGAACCATCACCAAATCAATTTATAAAAATTGCTTCACTTATGTCTCCTGTCTTTCACTTTAAATCTGCCCCTTCTCCACACTTCCCAGATTTTTTTTTCTTGTTCATAACATTGACTCTTTAACAAGATGAAGCCAGTTGCCTTTTTTTTTTTAAGATTTATTTATTTATTTGAAAGTCAGAATTACACACAGAGAGAAGGACAGGCAGAGAGAGAGAGAGGTCTTCCATCTGCTGGTTCACTCCCCAGTTGGTCGCAGTGGCCAGAACTGCGCCAATCCATAGCCAGAAGCCAGGAGCTTCTTCCTGGTCTCCCATGCGGGTGCAGGGCCCAAGCACTTGGGCCATCCTCCACTGCACTCCTGGGCCACAGCAGAGAGCTGGACTGAAAGAGGAGCAGCCAGGACTCAAACCAGTGCTCGTATGAGATGCCGGCACTGCAGGTGACAGCTTCACCCACTATACCACAGAGTTGCCCCCAGTTGCCTTTTCAATTGCCCACATTATAGACTATAGTGTTTCCTTGTGGTATCATTTTACTTATTTCTCTTAACTTTGTGTTTTCTTTAAATTCAAAGATAATTATAAAGGCTTGTTTGTATTCAGTGCAAAAAAAATTTTAGATAAGACTTCTCCATTGATAAGCAACAAAATACTACATATTATCAGGAGGTACCTAATGTCAAGTTATAGTATTATTAAGGATACTCAGTTTGATCCTTTATTTAATGAAGAAAATGCTAGATATATTTTTTCTTTTTGGGGGCAAAATTTTATGTTACCTAAACTTTTATGAACATTTAGGTATTTATATAAACTTATTCATTTTTCTATTCTTTAAGATCTATATTTAAAAAAAAAAACAAGTTTGGTTTGGTTTTTGGCATAGCACTTGAGATGCTGATTAGGACACATATCTCATATAGAAGTAACTGGGTTCAATACCCAGCTTCAGCTCCTGACTCCAGCTCCCTGCTAATGAAGACCCTAAGAATAGTAATTGCTCAAATAAGTGAGTTCCCACCACCCACATGGGTTAAATTCCTAACAGATTTCAGCCCCAGCCAAATCCCAGCCATTACAGGCCTTTGGGAAGTGAACTAGTAGATGGAAACTAATGCTTTTTCTCACTGTCTCTCGCTCTTGCTCTCTCTACCTCTCAAATAAATACATATATTAATAAATTTAAGAAAGCATATTAGTAACAATTTAACTTTGCTGTCCAGAGTTGCTTTAATTTCATTTTCTGATTTAGAAGAAAGGATGCTATTTGCTATAACACAATTTAAATAGAGTTGAAATTAAAAAAGTACAACTAGCAGGGATTATAGGCAATGTCTAGTATATAAATAAAAAATGCATCCAAATTGCATTTGTTAACGTTTGGAACTCAGAATCATTTTTCTGGCAATATTGTCTTACAGAGATAGTTTCACAAGTCATCTCAAAAGCTTTTAAACCAGTTATTCCCATGAAAATATTAGTTATTTGTAGTTGGCAGAAACTTGAAGATCTCAAATAAATGTCTCTACCTTTCTACAATTTCTCTGACTTGTCTGTTAGGTGATAATCTCATTTGGATCAATAAAAGTTATAAAGATGAACCATAATCATAATTCTTCAAATACATATCTGTGGCCACTACAGAATCAAAGAGTAAGGTAAAGGAGGCTTAAGTGAGTATATATTTTGCTCTCTTGGCCAGTGGGAAATATCAGTTTATATTCTTAGAATACCTATAAGTTAACTTATTCCATGGAAATTTTGTTCCAAAGTCCAATATTCACAATTAGAAGAACCCAGAAATCTAGTGATAATTGGAAAACTAGAGATAGAGTACAAAGCCAGCCAGTGAGAATATTAATTGGCTTAAGAACAAAGGGATAGATAAAACAGAAGTGAGACTAGATCTATATCCCTATCCTTAGCTCAGGCCATTTTCACTTCCCTGCTTTCTATATATTTATCTGTTTGTACATCTGACTCAAGTCACTTTATTTTGCTTTACTTCATCTTATTCTTTTAAAAATAGAGGCTAAATCAAGGTGACAAGCAAATCTGTAGTTCATTTTTTGTAACTAACAGCTCAATAACATATCTATGACTTCTTCCCTTTACTATGGCTGAGATAATATGTAAAGGAAAGTAAACAATCAAATTACATTAATTTGATCTTACAATACTGCCTACACAGAAATTCTGGAATTGAACTTAACAGAGGGCTTTACTGATCTCTCCCAACCCTAACTTTCCCCAGGAATCGTACTCTCCATGTTAGAAAAATCATCTTTAATGTCAGGAGTCAAGGCCAGCATTTGGTCCACATTGAAGTATATTTAAACACCCAAACATAAACATTTTTTAAGATTCAAGATGAGTAAAATAGTATGAATAAATAATTTTGTCAGCTTTTCCTAAGTTGGTTTACATGTGTATCCACCTATCTATGTGCTCGATTCTTTAGGAAGAACAACTACACAGTTTCCCAGATTCATCATGCGCTCTGTATTGGTCATCTTTTCATGACTATCACAAAAATATCTGAGGCAATTTACCTTATAGAGGATACAAGTTTATTTTTTTATCACTTTTTTAAAAGATCTATTTATTTATTTGAAAGGCAGAGTTATAGAGAGGCAGAGGCAGAGGCAGAGATGGGGTGGGGGGAGAGGTCTTCCATCCACTGGTTCATTCCCCGCAAATGGCCACAATGGCTGGAGCTGTGCCAATCCGAAGCCAGGAGCCAGGAGTTTCTTCCAGGCCTCCCACATGGGTGCAGGAGCCCAAGGACTTGGGCCACCTTCCACTTTTTTCCCAGGCCATAGCAGAGAACTGGATTGGAAGTGGAATAGCCGGGACTTGAACCAGCAACCATATGGGATGCTAGCACTGCAGGCAGCAGCTTCACCCACTATGCCATGGCACCAACCCCTGATCATGGTTTTTAGCAGGATTATGGCTCAAGATCAGGCTGGTCTCACTGGTTCAGCCTCTGGTAATGGTTTTCTGCTAGCAGTGAACTGAGGTGGCACAGAACATAAAATGTAGAAAGGCAGGGTCTGTCTTTGTCTATGTAGTCTCAAGAAGTCACCAGGATTTAATCACAGCTCTACCCAGTGTCCCAGTCCAATCCAATCCACCATAGCAAGGTTTAATTTGGACCTCTTTAATCTAAAGCTTTGAGAATTAACTTAAATGTATTTGAGAATCAAATCACATCCAAACCCTGGCACTCTCATGGTCCTCTGCCAGAAGTCCTTCTACTAAACTTCTCCATCCAGTGAACCCAAACTTGAAGAGAAAATTCAAGTGTGACTTCCTTTATCAAAATTCTTCAATTTCTTGAACCAAATTTACTAATGCAATTCCATGTAATTTTGTCCACGCCTCTCTCTTTACATCACTTATAACACTTATAAATACTTAAAATGTTTTATTGTGGGCTCTTCAAATATAGGTGAAAGTATGATGTTGGAAGATTGTCAAGGGGGGGCAGCTATTTGTACTTTTTATGTTCTTGGGGCTATAACTTGCAAAGAAAGTTTAGTAAGGATGCATTCAATTGATAATTATTGAATACCTTCGATGTGCCAAGTTCTATGCACTGAGGATACAATAGTTATCAAAGTAAAAGTAGTGGCAGGCACCACGGCTCACTAGGCTAATCCTCCGCCTGCAGCACCAGCACCCTGGGTTCTAGTCCCAGTTGGGTGCCGGATTCTGTCCCAGTTGCTCCTCTTCCAGTCCAGCTCTCTGCTGTGGCCCAAAAAGGCAATGGAAGATGGCCCAAGTGCTTGGGTCCTGCACCTGCATGGGAGACCAGGAGGAAGCACCTGGCTCCTGGCTTCAGATCAGCGCAGTGCACTGGCCTTAGTTGCCAATTTGGGGAGTGAACCAACAGAAGGAAGACCTTTCTCTCTGTCTCTCTCTCTCTCTCTCTCACTCACTTTCTAACTCTGCCTGTCAAAAAAAAAAAAGAAATTGAAAAAAAAAAACATAATAAAAGAAGCATCTTCTCATGGAGTTTATATTCAAGTAGTGTGAGACAAAATAAGTAATAAGAATATATCTCTACATCTCTATGTGTTAATAAACATGTGCATACACATACATATATATATGCTTGTGTATACACACACAGCTCAGCATATATATGTGTGTGTGTGTATGTGTGTGTGTGTTTGAAATGCCATAGGAAGTAAATCCTATGGAAAAAAATAAACCAAGGAAGGGAATAAGCAATTGATTACTATTTTAGGTAGGATAACCATGATATAACTCATCACACTGATAAACTGGCATTTGCACAGAGACCCAAGAGATGTGATCCATGTAGAGACCAGGCAGAAGGGTTTTGTAGGCTAATGTGAGCCAATCTGTGTGAGGAACAGTAGGGAAGCAAAGGTGGCTGCTGTATGGCAGCCTAGGAACACATGCTAAGCAGTTAGGTCAAGGCATAACAGTGGCAGATCATGTAGCACCTTAAAGATTTTTGGAAGGAGTTCTTTATTAAAAATTAAATGGGAAGCCACTGGAGAGTTTTTTAGCAGAGAAGCAATATGGTGTCAGTTAACTTTTGACACAATGCTACAGAACTGACAGAAGACTGTGGAGAGTGTTTCCATGGATATAGGAGTTTCCTGAAGTATCAGCCTTTACACTAACTGCCAAATAATTCCAAGCACTAGATTTTCTATAATGGAGATCTTGATCTGTAGTTCTCAAACTTAACCATGCATCCGAATACCCTGAAGGACCTTTTAAGGCCAGATTTCTTAACTCTACCCTCTGAATTTTTAATTTAGCAAATTTGATATGGAGCCCAAAAATTATGCAGTTAGCAAGTTCCCAAGTGAAGATGATGCCAGTCCAAGACTAGGAGAATCTCTAATCATGGAAGATGCCTCGTACTTTTCTCTGACACAGCTATATTTCAGAGCTAAGAGCTCACTCTGGAGATTCTTCCTCAGCTTCCTATAGGCCTGCAACCCTATTTAAACTCAAAGAGCAAGTGCAAAAGAAAAAAAGAGAACTCCAAGGAGCTGGCTTCTGCACAGAGTAAATCAGGCTGCAACCCCTTAAATTAGTTATTCTTATCACCAACAGAAATATGGGAGAATGTTTCACTTCATGACATATCTTACTCAGTTGTCCCTCTGGCATCTACCTAATGCTTGGACACATCTATCTAATGCTGGGGACTTAATAGGAATCTATTTTATGAATTAAATTGAACAAAACAAGTAATTTCTACTGAGAGAAAATTTAATACCATCTTGGAATATTCCAGAAATACAGCTTTTATTGACAACTTTACAACTTTTAAAGAATTAGACACACTTTAGCACTGTGAAAATCATGCAAAAGGAAAAAACATTATTGCTTTTATAGCTAGTTGATAATTATTTTGAATAATCGCAAATGTCTGCCACAATAATTTAGAAAGTAACCTAATTATTAATACTATAGAAATTCTATCAAAGGATTATTGTATTTATGTTATTTTATTATATATTACATATCATATTTATGTCATTTTATTACATTGTATTTTAAGTCTGGGTATTTGCCATTAGTTCACTAAAATTATTTTGGTGGTAGGAAATAACTCTCATTGGTTTCAGACTGTTAGATAATGTGAAAACCATTCCTTAAGAGTTCTCTAGATCAAATTTTATCTCAGCACATGAAGTAAAATCTAAAGAATAACTAACATTTTAGTATATTATTATTTTCATTGTTTACACAAATATCCTGGTTATATAGCATATGATATGTATGAAGTATCTGAGTTTCTTTCAAGTTTTAGTGGCAATGGTTTTTCTTTTTTTTTTTTTTTAAGATTTAGTTATTTTTGATAGGTAGAATTACAGAGAGAGGGAGAGACAGAGAAAAGGGTCTTCCATCCGCTGGTTTACTCCCCAAGTGGCCGCAATAGCCCGCGCTGAGCCTATCTGAGGCCAACAGTCAGGAGCTTCTTTTGGGTCCCCAACATGGATGCAGGGGTCCAAGCGCATGGGTGATCTTCCACTGCTGTCCCAGGCCATAAGCAGAGAGTTGGATTGGAAGAGGAGTAGCCAGGACATGCGAACTGGTGCCCATATGGTATGCCAGCACTGCAGGCAGAGGCTTAGCCTACTATGCCACAGTGCCAGGCCCTGGAAATGGCTTTTCTTTACATTATCAAACTACATTTGATTCTAATTTGCTATTTAGAAAGAATGCATTGGGCAGTTAAGTTGGGACATGAGAGCTTAGGTTTAAATTTTTAAAGTTCAACTGCTAAACTAGTTATGAAATGTATTTCTGCTATTTATGAAATTGAGTGAAACAATGAGGTTTCTTCAAATAATAATTTTCCTTTCCAAGTATTACAAAATGTCATATGAAAGAATTTCAAAACAAATAATTTGCAAAATCACATTGTTAAATATTGTGTTATAAAAGAATGATCTTTGGGCCATTTTATATATTTGCCTATTACTACTTTTATAGATAAAATGTTGATCATCTTAAAAAATACAGGTCATTCAGTTCAAATGTATGATCTCTAAATTTGGGCCTACGGTCAACTTGAGAAGGGTGAAACCAAATCCAGCTTGGTTAATTCTTGCAATTGTCTGTTTCTAGAAGCAGATCCAGCCACTTACAAAGATTCTATACCTAGGCCAAAACACATTCAGCTGAGGTGATTTAATCTAAGGGAGCTGAATTTCGAAGGGGCTAATATAATTCCTTGATTACTTAACTGTCCCACAAGAGGAAGATTGCATGTTATTTAGCTATACAAATTATGATGTGTATATTCAAACTTTTAACACACACACACAGACATAGATAATAAAGGCTTGCTAAGACATTAACATTCTGAACTATATATGTAAAGCTGCTCATAAATTTATTAAAGAGTGAACTGCTGATATGGATCTAAAAACCTCATCCTTTCCTTCTTTGAACACTTAGCATTTTTACATTCTATCAGTGTTTATTTTTATCTGTTTTATTATTTATCTATCAATGTTAATATATCATTTAATTTTCCATAATTTTTGAAAGCGTGCTAACCGTATAAGCCCTCAGGCTGTGTAGTTCTGATTTGTAAACTTACAATTTGGCAACGTGTGTATGCACCACTGTGCCAAAATATAATAGGAGTAATGGCACTTTCTTAAGTAGGATCATTTCTTTAGTCATAATACAGAATTCCACATCTTTTTCCTTTCCCATTTTCAAATAAATAAAATAATGAACAAGTCCAAACATGCAAAGGCAAGTCATTAGGAATGCAAACATACCTTTTTTATTAGTTACTATAATATCTGTCTGCTATCATCCATGTAAGTACAGGGTCTACAATATCTAATAGTTGGGACTTTATTTTTTTAAATTATAGGGTAAAGTGGGCACCAAAATTCCTTTGAATATGATGCACTGTCAAGAAAATTGAACCATCTTACACCATCTCAAAGTGTCTGGGGTCGAGTCCTAGCTCCACCTCTGATTCCAGCTTCCTGCTGATGTGTACTCTGGGAAGTAACAGTTGATGGTTTAAGTACTCAATTCCCTGCCACACATGTAGTAGACTTGGAAGGAGTTCCTGGCCCCTGCCTTCAGTTTAGCCCAACTCCAGCTGTTGTAGGCATTAGGGAAGTGAACCAGCATGTGGAAGATTTGTTTCTCTCTCTCTCTCTCTCCCTCTCTCTCTCTCTCTCTCTCTCAAATATATTCAATTAGCGTAACAGATTTCTCATCAGAAGCACTACTGGCAACAAGAGAATGCATAGGTATAGTCCAAGTCCTTAGAGAACAAAACTTCCATCCCAGAATATTGTACACAGCAAAGCTCTCATTTATAAATGAAGGTGAAATAAAGACCTTCCATGACAAACAGAAATAGGAAATTTGTCATGAACTGGTCAGCCTTACAAATGATACTTAAGGATATACTACACACAGAAACAGAGAAAGATAATCAGCATCACAAAAGAATATGAAGGCTGAAAACCTCCTATTCATCGTACAAATGAGATAGAAAAAAAAGGAATATTTAGGACTGTGTCATTACTTATCAAAAAACCTTGAATGTAAATGGACTAAATTCTACAGACTGGCTGAATGGATTAGAAAATGACCTGGGGCCGGCGCTCTGGCATAGTGGGTAAAGCCACCGCCTGCAGTGCCAGCATCCCATATGAGCTCTGGTTCAAGTTATGGGTGCTCTTCTTTCAATCCAGCTCCCTGCTATGGCCTGGGAAAGCAGTAGAAGATGGCCAAGTGCTTGGGCCCCTGCACCCACATTGGAGACTGGGAAGAAGCTCCTGGCTCCTGGCTTCAGATCAGAACAGCTGTAGCCATTGCAGCCATCTAGGAAGTGAACCAGCAGATGGAAAACACCTGCCTCTCTCTCTCGCTCACTCTCTCTCCCTCTCTCTCTTTCTCTTTCTCTCTCTTTCTCTGTCTCAGCCTCTCTGTAACTCTGCCTTTCAAATAAAATAACCTTAAAAAATAAACAAGACCTAATTATATTATATGATGCCTAAAAGAAGCACATCTTGCCAATAAAGATTCACACAGACTGAATGTTAAAGGATGGAGAAGGATATTCCATGCAAATGGAAATCAAAAATAAGCATGAATTTATATATATAGATATATATACATACATGTATGTGTGAAAGAAAGAGAATGATGATACATTGTAAAATATATGAAATATGAGAGTACATATGTCATATATTCATATATGAGTATTCAAGAGTAAAGTAGAATATATATTGTATTTTTATAAATGAATATATATTTCACAATATATACATATATCAAACATGTTGTATACTTTATGTATATACAATTTTATGTTCCAATTATGCCTTAATAAATTTGAAAGAATCACTTACTGCCTTGGTCCAAATTACATTAATATTTTTTTAGATTTATTTATTTATTTGAAAGAGTTACACAGATAGAGAAGGAGAAGCAGAGAGAGAGAGAGAGAGAGAGAGAGGTCTTCCATCCGCTGGCTCACTCCCCAGATGGCTGCAATGGCCAGAGCTCAGCTGATCCAGAGCCAGGAGCCAGGATTTTCTTCCAGGTCTCCCACGTGGGTGCAGGAGCCCAAGGACTTGGGCCATTTTCCACTGCTTCCCCAGGCCATAGCAGAGAGCTGGATCGGAAGTGGAGCAACCGGGACTTGAACCGGTGCCCATATGGGATGCCAGACTTGCAGGCCGTGGCTTTACCTGCTAAGCTACAGCACCAGCCCCCCCCCCCCATTAAATTAATTTAAACAACTTTAAAGGCATTTGGATGAAATGCTTTGTAATCCACCTTTAGTGAATAAGCACAAAATTAGAAACTTTCTCAGAAAGAAAGATCTGTTTCCTTTGTTTGCTGAACATATGCCTTTAGGTTTTTCACATATCTTGCTTTTGAAAACACTAATTTTCAGAGGCTGGCACTGTGGCACACTAGGTTAATCCTCCGCCTACGGCGCCCGCATCCCATATGGGTGCCAATTCTAGTCCTGGTTGCTCCTCTTCCAGTCCAGCTCTCTGCTATGGCCTGAGAAAGCAGTGAAAGATGGCCCAGATCCTTGGGTCCCTGCACCCGCATGGGAGACCAGAAAGAAGCACCTGGCTCCTGGCTTCAGATTGGCACAGCTCCAGCCATTGCGGCCATTTAGGGAGTGAACCAACAGAAGGAAGACCTTTCTCTCTGTCTCTCTCGCTCACTGTCTGTAACTCTACCTGTCAAATAAATAAATAAAATCTTTAAAAAAAAAAAAACCCACCAATTTTCAATGAAGGATTTAAAGCATTCAGAAAATACTTGTTGTTCTTATATATTCTTGTGTATTCTAGCAGATTCTCTTAAAAAATGTGTAGCAATGATAACTGTCCCAAAGAGATTCCAATCCCTTCTGCGAATGCTGTTTAGGACTTAGCTATAGTTTACACTTGTAGAAGATGAAAATGAGCTATTTAGGTCATTTTGGGAAACAGCTGTGCAGAACTGTGGAACTCAGTGGTAAAGAAAAACCACTATTAGGTAAACAAAGCAACAGAAAGATGCTGAAAAGGGTAAAGGAATGAGAAATTAGAATCCATTCAAACAAAATCACTTGGATGAATGAAGAGGGCCTCTTCCTGCCAGCTCAGTAAATGTTTAATCTGGAAATGCAGGCTTCCACATCTGGTTCTGTTTAATATTGTAAATATTATCTCTATGATTTTTAATTTTATTTTTGATGTAAATTTTAGCCTATTGACAAAAAATAAATCAATGCAGAGATATTGTATTTAATATTACAAATAAAAATATTTTAAATCAAATATTCAAAATACTATGTTCTCTCTTATATACGCTTGCAAAAATCTCTGATGAAAACAGAAAACACTGGAAATAGTATTTTTATTGTTTAAATGTCATCTAATATTTGAAATAATTAGAAGAAAATTCTCAAAATGACCAAAGGAGTACTTATTTAGTGATTCATGCAAGATAACATTAAATGCAAAGTGGGTAGATTTTATATAAAAGGAAATTAAAAAGAAAAGAAGTAAAATGTCTCATTTATATTTATTTGTTTGAGGAGACTGTTGTAATGCTTGTATGCAGGAATGAACTAGTTCCAAACTGAATTATTCCTCTCTTTTCTGAGATACCTCTCAGAGAGCTTACTCCCTGTATCAGCCATGCAAATTAACATGTGCCTTTCTTGGGCTTTCTGTCTCATCTTTCCAAGGCTTGAAAAAAAATCACATCATGTGTAGAACATATTGAATCCGCATGATCATGTCTAAGTCTACATAAAGAAAATAAATAAATAAATGAATTGGAAGACTATGTACTTGGAAAGGGAAATAAGTTAAATTCAGTAATTTGTTTTCTCTTTTTACCTGTAATAATAAAGGTAATTTGCATGGTTTAGTTTATAGCACATTTCATTTTAATATTCTTTCACCCACAGATACTGTTTTACCTAGTAATTATAACAAAATTACTAAGACTGAAAAACAGGATTAAATATTTTATAAATGCTGTAATAATGTATCTGCAAAGAATTACAGTAATACAATTATGGTACAAGTAATTAATCGTATGACTGAAATATAAGAAATGTTTCTATAGGGCTGGCACCATGGCTCATTAGGTTAATCTTCCACCTGCGGCGCCGGCACCCAGGGTTCTAGTCCCAGTTGGGGCGCCAGATTCTGTCCCGGTTGCTCCTCTTCCAGTCCAGCTCTCTGCTCTGCCTGGGAGTGCAGTGGAGGATGGCCCAGGTCCTTGGGCCCTGCACCCACATGGGAGACCAAGAGGAAGCACCTGTCTCCTGGTTTCGCATTGGCACGGTGTGCCGGCCGCAACATGCCGGCCGTAGCAGCCACTTGGGGGGTGAACCAACAAAAAAAGGAAGACATTTCTCTCTGTCTCTCTGTCTCTCTCTCACTAACTCTGCCTGTCAAAGAGAAAAAGAAAAAAGAAAAGAAATGTTTCTATGAAAAATAATTCCTTGAAAAATGAATAGGAATTGTAGAATAGAAAATTGGATGGCAGGACATTCCAAAAATGAACTGAAGTTGGAAAAATAGCAGGTAAATTTTAGGATCAGTGAATGGCTGGTAAGCAGGCAGCAATTTCAATCCCCTAGATGTGTCCTGGAACGAAGATGCAATGAAAATATCACATGTAGAAAAAGAGTAAGGTGAACTTGCAGAAGTGCTTTAGAGTGTATCCAGATACATTTTTATCATAACACAAGAGATTAGACCATTATCAAACTTCATTATGAAATGAAGTATTTATCTACTATGAGCAAAATTATGCCTGGCATTTGTAATTCAAGGTCATCTTCCCTCTGAAAGCTTATGTTTTGATAGATAAGACACAAACATTATTAGACATTTGGTTCTGGTCCTTAAATGCAAAAAAAAAAAAAATGGCATCTACTGAAGCTGGAATTTAAACACAAGGGTATTTAATAAGATACAAAGAATCTCAAAGTCACTTGGAAGACAGAAGAAATAGACTACAAATGGAGCTTTCATAACAACCTCTAAAGCCATATTGAGCTAGAAAAGAAGTGGCAGCCTGCACTGCAATGAGGAAGCTACACAACCAGCTCCACAGTGCACAGCTCCAGAAACATGTTCCTTCAACGGTCACAGGATCAAGAACCTTCTGCCACACTGAAAGCTCTAGAACTGTGCCTACGTTTGCCACAATGTGCTTGAGAGAAAATTGTCCCTTATGCGCTATGTTTCTCCTCCCGCCATATCTTTGTTCCAAAGAAATTTCTCCTGTTAGAACTTCTTATTTGAGAAAACTAAATTTCATCATGAAAATAGAGATAAGCTAACCTCATAAAAGCAGGTTTTGTCTTCCCTATCTGCAATACAGTGAGGCACAGCAGAAAAGAATTAGAATGCTACTCATGATATCTGACAAAAGTGATGAGTAAATTAAATGGCTCGCAACTTATTTATTTTAAGGTGAACAGATTCCACTATTTCATATATACAGGCTTAGGGACATGGTGATACTTCCCACCCTAGCCCCCTTCCTGCCCATGCTCCCAACCTTCCTCCTCCTTCCTCTCTCCTTCCCTCTCAATTTTTACAATGATCTACTTTCACTTTACTTTATATTCATAATATTAACCCTACATTAATTAAACAATTCAACAAATAGTAAGAAGAAAAATCACTGTTCCTCAATAGTAGAGATGAGGACTGTAAACAGTCATCAAGTCTCAGAATGTCAGTTTCATTCCTATACATTACTTCTTTTTTTTTTTTTTTGGTATTTTATTAGTCACCACATATCAGGGAAAAGAGATAATATTTGTCTTTTTGGGACTGGCTTATTACACCAAATATAACATTTGCCAGTTGCATCCATTTTGTTGCAAAAGACAGAATTTCATTCTTTTTTTATGACTGAGTAGTATCTCATACTATATGTATTTCTCAATTTCTTTATTCAGTCACCAGTTGATGGACATCTGGGTTCATTCTGTATTTTAGCTATTGTGAGTTGAGCTGCAATTGTTTATTGGGGGTACAGATAACTCTTTCATATGCAGATTTATTTTCCTCTGGGTAAATTCCCAGGAGTGAAATTGCTGGGTCACATGGTATATCTATATTCAGCTTTCTGAGGTATCTCCATACTGTCTTCAACAGTGGCTGTACTAGTTTACATTTATAACTGTGGATTAAGATACCTTTTTCCCCACATCCTCACCAGCGTTTATTGTTTGTTGATTTCTGTATGAGAGCCATTCTAACCGGGGAGAGGTAAAACCTCATTGCGGCACAAAACCTTTAATGAGTCATTCAAAGGCAAGAAATGGGAAGCCAACACTGAAGGTGGGCAGAAAACAGCTATGTTGGACCTGATGATCAAGGATAGCCTTTCAGAGTGTATGATTTAGGCTGACTTCTGAAAGATTAGAAGGGCTTGTTAGCTTCCCATACAAAGAGTGAGGAAAAGATAATTTTAGGTAAAACTCTCATACAGAGTCTAATTGTTAAAGATCAAAATCTCTGGAGCTACTGTAAATTTATCTATTTATTTTCCTTACTTGCTTCATGGTCCTTTGCAAGTTACTCAAACTCATTGCATTTATTTATAAAACAAAGATAATGGTCAAAGTAGTGAGGATTACATGAGATAATATATATGAAACACAACAGTGGTTGACATACAGCAAAAACAAAAATGTTTTCTTATTAACTTTTTTCATACACGCTGGTTTTGCTACCTTAAAAATATACCTGCATTTTAGAAGTCTGGAGATATGGCGGCTCAATAGGCTAATCCTCCGCCTGCGGCACCGGCACACTGGGTTCTAGTTGGGGCGCCGGATTCTGTCCCGGTTGCCCCTCTTCCAGGCCAGCTCTCTGCTGTGGCCTGGGAGTGCAGTGGAGGATGGCCCAAGTCCTTGGGCCCTGCACCTGCATGGGAGACCAGGAGAAGCACCTGGCTCCTGGCTTCAGATCAGCGCGATGCGCCAGCCACAGCGCGCCGGCCGCGGCGAACACTGGAGGGTGAACCAACGGCAAAAGGAAGACCTTTCTCTCTGTCTCTCTCTCTCATTGTCCACTCTGCCTGTCAAAAAAAAAAAAAAAAGTCTGGAGATACAAAAATCAAAAAAAAATATTCACTAGAAAGTTAGTGGTTAAGTCTCTAGGATGCAATTTGACTAACTAGTAAAGAGAAGAGAAGGGATACAATGTGAGAACAACAAACTTTAGATTTTTGGATAAAAAAAAATAACCCAGAAAGTTAAGCTGAGAAAGTACAGTAGCATAGAAAGGAAGCCCAACACAAGGGTGCCATGGAATTCAAAAGAGAAAAATATTTCAAGAAGGAAAAAGTAGCCACCTGTTTATTAAGATGAGCATTCAAAATGACAATTGTATCTAACAAGGAGATCATTGGAGACCTTTATAAGAAACCTTTAGTTAAGTAGTGTTAGTATGGAGTCAGAGGAAAACCCGAGTGTAGTGGATTGAAAGTGACTTGGAGGTGAAGGAGAAACAGCCTCAATAGTAAATTCTAGAGCTTTGACAAAAGAAATGAAAATATATGAAATTGTGTAAGATGTATGTGGCATGCTGTGGGAATATACAAGAACAATAGTTCTTTGTGGAAAAGAGCTAAGAAAGAAGTTTATAGGATAAGCAATTGCTATGATTTCGATATGCTTTGAGCATGTCTCCCAATGGTGTGTTTTAGGAGCTTCTTCCTCCATATTGACAGGCGATAGAACTTTTAAAAGGTAGAACCAAGGGCAAAGTAAAAAAAAAAAAATTGGGTCATCATGCATGTTGCCTTTGGAGGTGTAGTTCTTATGGACCCTTGTTTTTACAAGATGTTTGTTAATGAAAGAGTAATGGCCCTTTCCCCCGGCCAGGCTTCCTGTCTCACCATGGGATCTACCCCATACACTAGTCTACCATGGTGCTCTCTGCCATGATTTGAAGCAGCAAGGGAGGTCCTCATTAGAGCCCACACTATCTTGTTTGGTCTTTCAACTAAATAAATCTCTTTTCTTAATAAGTCACCATCCTTAGGTAACAGAAAAACAAACTGATTCCAAGATAACAGTAACTTGTGTTACTCCAAATTAACTCTTTTATGCTTTTCTTATTTTGTCACATATTCTAACTACACAATAAATGCAATTGAGATGATATTAAAATAGCGATACCATTGTCTGTATATCTCATATTTGCACGACCTGTAAAAATATATCAGACATGCCATCATGTGTTAAAGCAAGGACTTGATCAGGATTAAGTACTGATTTATCAGTTTAGTTTTTTTCTGTATCTAGATTCGTATCTGACCTCTGTATAAATATTCTTCTGATATGACTGTATTCAGATCAGTTATAGGCAAAATACTAATATCTTTTTTAAAAAACAATTTATTTATTTATCTGAAAGGCAAAGTTACAGAGAGGCAGAGAGAGAGAGAGAGAGAGAGAGAGAGGGCTTCCATCTGCTGATTCACTCTCCAGATGGCAGCAACAGCTGGAGCTGTGCCAATCTGAAGCTGGGAGCCAGGAGCTCCCTTGGGGTCTCCCTGGCAGATGCAGGGGCCCAAGGACTTGGGCCATCTTCTACTGCTTTCCCAGGCCATAGCAAAGACCTGGATCAGAAGTGGAGCAGCTGGGACCTGAACTAGCAATCATATGGAATGCTGGCACTGCAGGTGGTGGCTTTACCCACTATACCACAGTGCCAGCCCAATAAAAAAAATCAAAGAGACATCATTTCTTTCAGATAAAAGAGTAGGGAATTCTTAGAGGGAAAATTTAGAATTAACAAGTAGCAAATTCTGAAAATTCAACATTATATGGCAACAATCTATGGAAAAATACATTATAGTAAAATTCAATAAATGAGTGTTTTGAGTTAAAATAACAGAAATCAATAAATTATAGAGCCTGGGATTTGGAATAATTAAACCTTATTTCTAATTGTGACTTTGTCAGCTTGATCTCTATGACTCTTTGTTTCTACCTATTATAAAAGCAGATGATAATATCTACCTCGTTTTTTTGACAATCAATGTGATATTGAGTGTAAAGGACCTAGTATGAAAATTAACCCATAGCAGATACTTATTATTAAGAAATTGCTAACCATTTTAAGAACATTAGTTGAGTATCAATAAGTAATGAAATTGCCAATAAATAAATAAAGTAAAAGGCAGTAGGATCAAAGGAATTGATAAAGGAGAATTAAAACATAAACTTTTATACACTATAATGTGACCTTACTGTGAGAAAAAATTACAATAGGCACTAGAATAGTTTTGGTCCTGATCTGGAGACTGGACAGCTGTAGATAATACAGCACAATTCCCCACCTCAGTAAGCAACTAGGCACCAATTAGAGATCAGGGTTGCTGAGGCAAGACTCTCCCTTGGGACATGAAGAAAGGTAGAGAGAAGGCATGTGCGAAGGGGACAAACAAAATATACCTAGCACAGTATAAACATAGTTTCAGTTATGGAATCTGATTTTGTATTATCTTAAGATTATATGCATGCATGCATGTGTGGGTATATTAAGAATTTTTTTAGTTTTGAGATTCATTATTTTGTCAACAGATTAATTTCTTTAGCTACTCCCAGATCTGGAAGAAATATCCCCTTAGCCGGTGGTGCTGTTGCATAGCAGGTAAAGCCATCGCCTACAGTGCCAGCATCCCAGATGGGTGCCAATCTAGTCCTGGCTGCTCCACTTCTGATCCAGCTCTCTGCTAGGGCCTGGGAAAGCAGTAGAAGGTGGCCCAAGCACTTGGGTCCTTGCAGACTTGTAGGAAGCTTCTGGCTCCTGGTTTCAGATCAGCCCGGCTCTAGCCATTGCAGCCATTTGGGAAATGAACTAGTAGATGGAAGAGATTCTCTCTCTTTCTCTCTCTGCCTTTGCCTCTTTGTAACTCTGCCTTTCAAATAAATAAATAAATCTTTTTTTTTAAAGAAATATCCCCTTCTCCATCAGGTAAATCATCCAAGAAGCTATGTAATGATGCAATAGGTGTTACCAGATGCTTCTGTTGTACATTCCAGGTCCTTCTGTGAGGAACAACAACAAAAAAAAGTCAAAAACCTTTTGCTCTTATGCCATTAAGGGTAGTAAGCAAAATATATTTTAGAAATAAATTTGGCTTCCCCTTGGCAATTCTAAGATACTTCTTGATCGTCAGGTATTGCCACAGGTAAATGGCAGCCTGTTTTATCTGCTTGGAATTGTAACATCAAATGAAATTGGTTCACTATGTTAACTCTTCTTAGTTCACTGTCTAGCATAACAGTTTTCCAGACTACAGATTTAGGAATTATTAACATTTTATTCTCTTGCACTATCAGGGCAAACTGTTGGTTCAATTCCCACATTTCTTTCATATACAGATATCTAGTTTAATTTGAATATAACTCTAGGCTTTTTAAGTCCCAAATATACAAAGAGAGCTATAAATTAAATCTTCTTTTTGAGTTTTAGAATAGTTTTCATTTATCCTTCTCATGGATTATCAATTGAATTCTTCCCCCTTCTTCTTAAGTTAGCCAGCTCAATCTTGGCTTAAGCTAAAGTTCATTTTCCTCTACCCCAATGCCAATCTCACCACTTCTAAAATTGTGCACATTAGCATGTATGGACCTGTAGAGAGGTCCTGATGAAAAGTAGTCTGATAAGCAAGAGCAGCACTTTTAAATAGTAAAATTGTGATTTTTTCCAACTGAGTTAGTTACCCCCTACTTTCTCATTGAAAATGCCCTGAAGTTATGTATTTCTTTGGTAAGAAAATTCGGAATACTTTCTGTAAGAGGGGAGCAGCATTGGGAAATGAAATAGAGATCCCTCTCTCTGGTCAATGAAGGGAATAAACTCTAACTCACCCATCTGCATATCCACAGAAAACCTATGCAGTAGCAAAGGGAAAGTTTGTTTCTGTTTATTACTTTGAAAATCAAGTATCTTGTTCTTTCTCAATTAGATAGAAAAAAATTGAAGCAAGATTTGAAGGATTTTTATAAGAAGTTATTCTAGTATTATTTTGCTATTTATAAAGATAGTTAAATTTTATTGAAGACAATAAGGAAAGTATACAAAGGTACAATAACATCACCCATGATTTTATCATTTTGTGATATTACTACTATTATCTGGTTTTCCTCTTTTCCTAACACATCTTTCTTTATTGAGATAAATATTCAGCAACAACAAAATTACTGTTGATACAAGTACAAATATATAGACAGATAAAATGATGCTGTCTTTCTTTTCAGAATTTGAATGATTATGTTGTATAGAATTTCTTAAATAGCTAAAAGAAAGTTCCTCCAGTGTGCATCTGAGAGGTAGCTAGCTGTCAATCAACTTAGCAGAATCATTAAATCAGTTTGATCAGCTGAAACAGATACAGTAATGTAATACATCATCATTGATATCAAGAGAATTCTATTATTGTCTTACTTTACATAAAGATTCACATAAAAATAAATAAAATTCATACTTGATGAGAAGCATAGAGAAAAATTTTATAAGCTACATGAGATATATACATTTAGTCGAAAATCTATCATTTTTTTATTTGAAGACATACTTCAAAGCCTTTTTACTATAATGTAAGTTTAAAATATGTTATCTCAAACAAAAGAAAGGGATAAAAAAGGGGAATGAAAGGGAGGGTTATAGGAGGAAAGGAATATCATTATGTTCTTGGGATTGTTTCTACAAAGCATATTGAATCTTTTAAAAACTAATGAAAGTTTTTTTAAAAATAAAATGATAGGCAAAGACACTTTGAAATAATTCTCATAATGTTCTTGTGTGCTTTAGACCCTATGCAGGGCAATACAGGAATTACAATTAGCTGGTTAGCTATGGATCTAATGTAACATTGACTATTTCCCAGTTGCAAGTGTATTGTGTTTGTAAATGTTAGTTCACTGCTCTAAGTTGTGTGTGATGCTTAATGTTATCAGGATTAGTCTTCACATTGATCCAATAGGAGGGATGCACATTTTTGGTCTGAGGAAAATTGGATCCAAACAGTGCTTCTCAAAGTCAGTTCCAGAGTCAAATAAAGTTAGGAATAGTTTCAACTCTTAGAAACATAAAAGTGCATATTTGCATGTTAAGGAGTGAGATCTTTTGCAATAAAGATACCTGCTTCTCTGCACCCTAAAGCCCTGGTCAGATTGGCCAATGGGGATCTTTTGCTCTTTGGCTTTGAGGAACTCTTCTTAAAGGTCAAAGTTGGATAGTATCACCTTTATAGCCCACTTATAGGAGAAAGTACCACTCTGCTCCCCTTCATTTTCCTGGAAAGACTTTTCTTGGTATTTGACTTTCCTCACACTTATTGTGGTAAGATCTAGAGGGATTGATACTAAAGTTAGGGACTTCATGAAAGGAATAAAGGAGTTCAACATACTCATTATGTATTAATGTATTTATTACATGTTAACATATTTACTATATGTTAGTCTGTTCCAGAGGAAAACATGCTTGGTATTTCTGTATGGTTCTGCCTACTTTTGGAGAGAGTATATTGAGATTTGATAGGGAAGAATAATAACAAAAGGTGAGAAGAACTGAATTTTGAAGTTCAGTGAAAGTGGCATTGTTCTTGAGGCAACCCTGAGATGTCTGCCATAAGCAGTAAGCATGGATTCTGGAAAGTGAGTCAAAAATGGTTTTACACCATGGTAGGCTTGTTCAAATACCCAGCCTTATGATATTTCAAAGCATGTTTGAGGAAAGTTTGTAATAAAAAATTATCCAAATTTTTTTTGGTAACAAATACAGCTATTTTTTAAAGACATGGTATTTTCACTATCCATATTACTTTTATTGAAGATTTGTTTTTCTTGAGTTTGAATAAAACTTGAAACTCTTAATTAAACAGAAAATACTCATCTGTTCAGTGAAAAAGAAATGCTTCACTTGACTACCAACTTTTACCATTTCAACCATTAGATAATTGCAGTCCATCAAATTAGTGATCAATACCATCAAATCTGGTCCATTCAGTAAAAACAAAATAAAACTTGGCAATTATACTAGCTGTCATCTACTTCCTGCTCCTTAACTGAGATAACAGTATTGGATTCCATTGTTACTTTTAATTATTATAAAAATATAGTATAGCCAGAAAATATAACCTTTTAATAAAAATATTAAAATTCTTTTTTTAAGATTTATTTATTTATTTATTTGAAAGTAATAATTACATAGAGAGAGAGAGAGAGAGAAACAGAGAGGGATCCTCCATCCACTGGTTCACTCCCCAATTGGCCACAACAGCCAGAGCTGCGCTGATCCAGCCAGGAGCTAGGAGTTTCCTCCAGATCTCCCATGTGGGTGCAGGGGCCCAAGGACTTGGGCCATCCTCCACTGCTCTCCCAGGCCAGATCAGAGAGCTGGATCGGAAGTGGAGCAGCCAGGACTAGAACCGGCACCTACATGGGATGCAGGCACTGCAGGCGGTGGCTTTACCCACTACACCACAGTGCCGGCCCCCAAAGATTAAAATTCTAAAGACTTGCTTGTGCAGAGCAGTAATATTCTTAATGCTCAAAGAAAATCTCCCAACAGTTTTCACTATGAACATCCCTCAGAATGGTATGAAAAAAACATTGATTTCATTAAGAGAAATCAGCCAGGTAGATTGAGAGACTCTGTATTCCCTTGCCAATGCCATGGAGGAACAGTGCAGTTTGTTCTGATTGACTTTCCATGCCAGAGTGTCTCTATTGAAAGAATTATTGCCTGCAGTTTTTCATCTTGCTTTTCACCTTCAGATTAGCAAGCAAATTCAAAGTGATTTTAAAATTTGCTCAGAGACATAAAGGTGTCTTGTTCATTGGTGTCTGAAATTTTCAACTCTTCTAGTTCTTTAGCTATTCTTTCAATGGTGTAAAATATTCATTCAGTTTGTAGTGAACAGTGGTGTTGTATTTGATACTATACCTGTATATGCTGACAACCTGAACTCAAGAAGTGGATAGGTCCTGTAGGTTACATTTATCAGAGGTAAGAAAATAACCACAAAATGCAAAGTCAATGATGCTTAATTTATTTGATGATAGGATATCCCATGAAATTTAAATTTTAAGAAACATTTTTTTACTTCAGATTTAATTGTACCTCCCTTGCCATTTAATATCTTGAGAGAATATATTTAGCATGGCATTACTACCTACTTCAGTAACAATTTGGAAAAATGTTAGTGGAGAAGTGATCCAACATAGTTGTGCTTACATGGCACAATTTTACTCTCCAATACTCTGCTTTCATGATGCACCTGCCCCTACATTAGTGTCACCAGGAGGCATTTCTTTCAAGTGCTGCTTCTCATTACATCTACAGATCAACATGTTCTTTGGAATAAGTGTGAAAGCCAAGTTGCCTTACTGGTGCTGATGTACCACATCTCATATAATACTTTAAGACCATTCAATTGAACACAAGTCTTACTAGCCTAACAAATCAACACCACAAAGTTCACAGCTAAACTGCTTCAAAATGGATAGTTAACATTGCATCAATTATTAACTTTATTAAAACAACTCATTGTCTCCATTGAGGACTCCAAGAATAGTCTAAAATAGTCTAGAGAATAGAGCCTCAAAGAGTTCTTTGCAAGGCTTGTACTGTCTTCCCTAGTTCTCAGTATGGATTAGTAGGAGTGTTTACAAATTAAAAATATAGCTGGAATGGTTTAACAAGTGTTCAAAAATATCCTATTTCAAGTTTTTCCTAAACTTTTACATTTTATTTCTTTTTTTAAATAAAATTTTAATTTCAGAATCGTTTTAAACCAAAACTGAAATACTACAGATTTCCTCTATACCCCATAGCCAGCTTCCCCTATGATTAACATATTATATTAATATGATGTATTTGTCAATTAATGAGCCACTCCCATCTTTGTGATTTTTTTTTTTACCCAAACTCCCCAACTCTTCCATAACCCTCCCTGCCTCTAGTATCACCATCTATGTTCAGACTGAGTAAAGTTTGTTCTGTTTTGTTTTAGCTCCCACATATGAGGGAGAACATGAAATATTTGTCTTTCTGTGTCTGACTTTTTTAACTTAGCATGATGTACTCTAATCCCATTAATTCTGCTGCAAATGGCAGGATTTCATTCTTTTTCATAACTGGATGGCGTTATATTGGGTATATATTCCACATTTTCTGTATCCATTCATCTGATGATGGACACCTTGCTTGATCCCATATCTTGGCGATTTTGAACAGTGATGCCATAAACATGGTGGAGCAGGGATCTCTTGGACACAATGATTTCAGGTCTTTGGTATATCTACCCAGCAGTGGGATTACTGGAGCATTTTTCTTTTCTTAAGAAATATTCATAGTGTTTTCCATAATATCTGTATTAATCCACATTCCCATCAACAGTGTGAAAGAGTTTTCCTTTCTCCACGTCCTCACCAGCATTTGCTATTTTCTGTGTTTTTGATAATAGCCTATCTGACAAGGGTGAGATCATTGTACTTTTGCATTTCATTGATGGCAAATACTGTTGAGCATTTTGTTAAATATATTTATTTGTCATTTGGATTTCTTTTGAGAAGTGTCTATTCAGGTCCTTTGTCTATTTCTTAACTGGATTGATTGTACTTGGATACTGAGTTCTTTGATTTCCTGTTACATTCTGGATATTCATCCAATTTCAGATAAATATCTCACAAAAATTTTTCCCATTCTGTCATATGTCTCTTCATTCTTTGGTTATTTCCTTTCTGTGAAGAAGCTTCTGAGTTTGATATAATCCCGTTTACCCAGTTTTGGTTTTGTTCCCTGTGCTTTTGCAAATGTTCTCCAACCCATCTCTTGAAGTGTTTCCCCTAAGTTTTCCTATACTGCATTTCCTTTTCTGTTCTTAAACAAGTATTTGTTTTTGATGCATTTAAAGCAGTTGCAAATTGGCGCTTCAAAATATTTAAATGAAATTAAACATAAGATTTTTGGTCACTCTCTCTGTTCCTGTGTCTCTGGATTGCCCCATAGTTTCAATGTTTTACTTATTTTTGTTTAGTTTTTATTTTTGTTTTTTAACCATCTTCTATGTCTTCTTTTCTCTATTGTAATCATTTTTTCTATCTTTTTCATTAATGTATTCATCCCGTTCTATTCAGCCGTACTTACATTTGAAAAGGTTATTTTGACATAAATGTCGTTTATATGAATTTTCATATTAAATACACGAGTAAATGTGTTGATTAAAAAAGAATGAGCATCAAATTTCCAGTTCAACTTTATTACTAACACAAGCTTTTAATAAATGTGGAACCAGCTATCTATTCCAAATGGCAGGGTGTTTTTTGTTTGTTTGTTTGTTTTTTGCCATTTATTTGTCTGTATGCTAAAAGGAAATTTAAATTGAGTGCATTCATCATCCAAATTGATGTCAGGCTTAGGTTATTAGGAAAAAATTTGGCTGCACTAAGATTCTGGTCAATTCCATAAATCTCAGGATGACTTTCATGTCTTACTAAAATACATCACGTTGACCTCTGAAACCATACTACATACCAGAGAAAGGAAATCAGAATTCAGAATTTCTTCTGTCAGAATCAGTACAATGCCACAAGAAATACTTCCTTTAAGGTGAAAATGATTTATAAAAAGGAGATGACACTTGTTCTACATTCAAGAATCTTGTGCTCATTTACTTGGTCTTTTTTCATACCATGTAAAAAAGTTTAGTCTTTGACATTATAACAGACATGGATTGTTTCAAAAGTAAAATTTGCCAGAAATTTCCCCCAAAGAAGTGTGTGTGTGTGTGTGTGTATTCTACTTTCCTTATTTGTGGAATGTCAGGGCACTAAGCCAAAATTATTTAATAGCTTTTTTTTAAAAAGTGAAAATATTAAGCATGTGATGACCTAAATGAGATGATTGATACATTGAGAAGGTTGAATATTCTGTGGGCATTTTAATCAATCTTCCAGAGGAAAACAAACAAAGATGATAATCACATGCTAGTACCTAACACAAGGCTAGGTACAGAGAAAAAATCAAAAGACATGTAAGATGTGGCATCTCTTCAAGGTCTTAAAACTACCCCTACTTGCAAAATTAACACATGAACACCAGGTAAGAATGATTAGTCATCGATTGCTACCGTACCACTGCCTTCCACAAACTATGATTAGAGGATATACAAGGAACCATGTAGGCAGAGTGAAAGATGCCCTGGAGCATACCATGCCACCATGTCAATCAGAGTCATCCACTAGAGTAGCAACTTGGTGTGGAAGAACAATGATGATGAATACCCTTGGAAGATATAGACTTGGCCACCCCATGAAGCATGGCATCCCTGATTGCATGGCGTCTGTGGAAGGGGTGGTGTGTTATAGACCTGAGCAAGACTATAATCAGAGCACAGACAAGCAAGATTTGAAACACCAGCCCACATGAACCACATCAGTGGTAAACCAAAATCCTGACCTCATGGTCTTTGCCCAAAATAAGTGAGAATAACTGAAAAATCAACCTGCAATCCCATTCTGGAATCAAAAACTCTTGTGATCTTATGAAAGACATAGTGCATGAGCCAATAGAAGCAGCCTACTGGTCAGGCCAGCCTCCTGGAGTATGGACTTAGTTATAGGGCCCAGAAAGACCACAGAGGCCTGGAGCCTGAGCTTCTTGAACCTCCTGGTAGATGCCACATGTGTAAATGAGGGGTAACATGTAATCAAGGACTGTGAAGGACAGAAAGATGGAACAGGGTGCTTTGGTTTGGATATGATTTGAGTGTCTCCCAAGGGTTCATTTGTCAGAAGGTTTGTCCCAGTACAGGGATTTGGGAAGTGGTAGAACTTTTATGATCTGAAGCCTGGTGAGAAGTTCTTGGGTCATTGGGAAAATTATCCCCAGAAAGGATTAAGACTGATCTCTGGGAACGAGTTAGTTTCCACACCAGTGGGTTGTTAAAAAAGAACAAGCCTGATCCCTAAATCTCTCTGGCTTCCTCTCTCACTATGTGATCTCTCCTCTTGTATATGCTCCTGCCATGATACCATCCACAAAAGTTGGTGATATAGCCATGGGGGCCTTAGCCAGAGCCCAACATATGCTAACACCATGAGTCCTGAGTCTCTAGGACTGTGAGCTATACAAGTCTTATTTCTTTATAAAGTACCTAACATCTGGGAATTTTATAAAACAACAGAAATAGACTGATACACAGGAATAGCAGAGGTCTTGGTCCATTCTTGCCCACCATCCAAATAGCACTTCATACCCTAGGTAGTCCTCACCACTATGCATTACTATATGGGCATTTTAAAATGTTTCAGAAAGGCATCCCCAAAGACTGGGAACCCCGAGATGTAACCCTTGGCTCTTTGAATCTAAAAACAACCCTCCTAGGAAAAAAAAAAAAGGAACTATTGCTGGGCTTCAAGAGATAGCAAGAATCCAGATAAGAAAAGAAGAGGACTTGTCAGTGAGTGAGAGGGAAAAGTTGGGAGACAGAGGGAAGCAATCCCAATTAAGGAGGAAGTAAACACATTACATGTGACAATGAGGGAAGAGACTAAGTCAGCCATTGCTTGACGGTGAGCTGAAGAATTATGGTATGTAGTTGGGAATGGCTCATTTCAGCTCACACTTCCATTTAATATGACTTAATATACTAAGGAATTTGGATAACTCAAACAAACAGACAAAAACATTGCTCAGACTCCATTATGTCCAGAATTCTGGCTAAGAGTAGGTTGGCTTGCTTCACTTTGGAAATGCGCATATGGAGCGAGAGGCAGGCAGAAAGCATCCAGTCTCAGGATGTGGCCCACAGCTGAGAAGGTGAGGTTGAGCTGGCTTCATAGGTGCAGCTTCCAGGGAGTACAGGAGTCTTCCTGATTTTGATGAGTGGTTCTGAAACTCAGGGTTATAGAAGGGAAGGGATGTCACTAATTTGGCATTCAGTCTCTCTCTCTCTCTCTCTCTCTCTCTTCTTGCTTACTTTTTTTCTTTTTATATTTATATATCTATTTGAAAGGCAGAGTTACAGAGAAGAAAAGGCAAAGACAGAGTCTTCTATCTGCTGGTTCACACTCCAAATGACCACAACAGCTGGAGCTAGGCTGATCTGAAGCTTCTTCCAGGTCTCTGATGTGGGTGCAGGGGCACAAGCACTCAGGCCATCTTCAGCTGCTTTCCCAGGCCATAGCAGAGAGCTGGATTGGAAGTGGAGCAACCATGACCCAAACTGGCGCCCACATGGGATGCCAGCACTACAGGCCACGACTTTACCCACTGCACCACAGCACCAGCTCATCTTGTTTATTTTAATCAGTTCATGATGAAGCATGAACTACATAAAATAACACTTCCGGATTTTAATGCAATGCATGAATTTGAGCAAAGTTATAGGAATGCAAATACTGCCACTATCAAGATCTAGAACATTTTCATCACCCCCTAAAATAAACTTTGTGTCCCTTTGTAGTCCACCTGCCCCTTTCACATTGACCCCATTGACCTACTCTTAGCACTATATTGTTGCTTTATTGATTTTCATATTTATGGAATTAAGCAGTATATACTTTATAGAGCAAAGTGTCCTCTATTTAGATTACTGCTTTTTTATCTGTACTACTGATATTCTGGAACAGATAATGTTTTAAATATTTATTTATTTAAAAAGCAGAGAGAGGAGGGGAGAAAGAATTATCATCCACCTGCTGGGGTTCAGTCCTCAAATGGTTACAACAGTCAGGGCTGTGCCAGGCTGATGTCAGGAGCCAAGAACTGCATCCTAGTCTCCCACATGTGTGGCAGGGAGGCAGGCGCAGGCACATTCACCATCCTCTGCTTCCTTCCCAGGTGCATTAGCAGGGAGCTGGATGAAAAGCAGAGCACCCATGCTGTTGCACGTATTAGTAGCTTTTTCCTTCTTGTTGCTGAATTAAATTCTACTATATAGATATACCACAATCTATTCATTCACTACATGATGAAAAGATGCGCATTGGTGCACTGGTATATTTTGAAAATATATTTGTTCTTAGGGGAATCAGGATTACTGGAGTACGTAAGTGGAGTATATAAATAATAAAAGATAATGAACATCAAACCAAGCTACCAAATTGCAATTTGATTCAAGAATAAAAGCAGAACTGTTCAATTTGGGGAAGGTTAAGTGATACAGTATATAGAGAATGATATCTGGGGTGAAATCGTATGTTCCACTGTATTCAAGAAAACAAAATCTATTAAACAAAGAGACCAGTTTAGGAAATTGATTAAGTAATCCAGGAGGAGCTCAACTTAGATAAGCGTAGGGCAGTGGGAACAGAAAATATGGTCAATACGAGCAACGTCTGAAAGGAAGATTTTTTTTTTCATTTTGAAATATCCATGCTATTTGTTTCCTTTTTACATTTTAAAAACAAGCTTGTGCATGTTCCATAAAATAAAATAAATAATTGGAAAAGGAATGGATACAGTAACTAGGTGAAGTGTTAAATTCGTAAGAGAGAGCAGACTCTGGATGAACACTATTCAGATTTCTATTTCAGAAATTTTTTGTCAAAAGGAAGAAACTACTGGGAAGGAAAAGTATGGTGACAAACTAAAGGGTAGAGTCAGAGATGACTCCAAGATATTAACAGCAATGGGCAATGAAAAACAGCTTCAGATGGGAGATGACCTGTATGTCTGGGGCTTGTGTTCTGTGACTAAAGTAGCATATCTGAGTAATGACATCCTAGAGATTCCTGAAAGCTAACATACTATTTCACAGAAAACAGATTTGAGCAGGGGACACAAATCCAGAGGAGAAGAAGAAAAAAGACACGGCCAATTTGGACAATGTTGGTTGCTTTTCACATGTATTACTATTCAAAATTCTATCCTCATACCAATCTTGCTTTAGTCAAAGGAAAGATGATAATGGTATTTTCTCTAAGAATTTGGATTCCTTTTGGTTTCTAGATTTGAAGAAGAATTACAGATATCATAATACTGCAATGGAAGCTATTCTCTGTAATTACTTGCATAAGTATTGGAAGACTCACATGAAACATTGTGTTTGAGGGAACTCTTTTCACATTCTTTACCAGAACCTTCAGATAAACAAGCCTCCAAGTAGTTCAATAGTCACGCCAGCAGGTACCAGGCTAATGCTGTCATTTTCTTTCCATGGCATATTTCCCATAGAATCTGAGCCTTTTGTGTTTTTAGAAAGATTTCATACATTGGAAATAGACTCTAAAAACAGAGCAAACTATTATTTCATTCATTTCATGATACTGATAATTTCTAGAATACACCTCAAAATTGTCTACTCTCTACAATTTTCTGTAGAAGCAAATGATCCAGTGCTGCTACTCTAATTTAGTCATTAGGCAAAACATACTTTACAGTAGTCTTGGGGTGCTAGAAATTACCTCCTCCCAATGTCTTGTTGTATAGACATAGAAATTACTGTTGAGAAGTTTATAATTGCTCACCCAGCTCAATGGCAAATTTAGGATTAAATTTCTTAATATTCTACTCAGTGATATCAGTAGCTCTACTCCTGGTAGATATTTCCTAAAATCATATCAAGATGTAAATCAAGCATTATTTCTTTGATGTCGTCACCTTAAATGTCAGTACCTTATTTTGTCCTCATAAGGCAACTGAGGTAATCTCCAATTGGCATATAAGGATGCAGCTGATTTTACAACACATCTAAAACAAACATTTTGCTTCTATTATATTTATTACCTTCCTTGACCCTGATTCTGAGATAAACTTCTAGTTCCCATGGCTATGAATAATAACCGAGTGAATATTTCTCTTCAAAAAAGTATAAAAGTTTAACAAATAATACATTCTGATTTCTGATAAACCATACCTAGCTTGCCCTTGTAGATTCCAACTTACAAATGATTTTTACTGTAGAACTTTGCAAACTGGCTATTAGAAACATTTATTATATTACCCAATATTGTAGCAATTGGCTCAATTTTAATCCTGTTACTTCTATGAAGTGTGTGTGTATTGTGTGTAAACATTTAAAGGCAAATTGACAAAAGTATTTATAATACTGATATAATACTAAAATGTATATAACTTCTAATATTTGTGACTCACAACATTTCTTCCCCAACACTAATAGTGGAGGGGAGACTTCTCTGCTCCCACCCAGACCCAAATGTCATAATTGTAGCTACAACAGAGGAAGACAGGGGCAAAGGAAGGGAAGAGAGGCTGATAGAATCACACTGCTGTGGGCTGTTTCAATTGGTACTTTTAAATCAGGGAAAAGTCTGGGTTTCAATGAAGTAGTTTCTAAGAACATAAATAATATCTACACAGTTCATTTGTGAGGAAGCTAACTAAAAATAATCTGTATATACATATATATACATATATACATATACATATATATATATATATAAAATGATAATGGCTGAGATGGCCTGTGCTAGCAAGAGGCTCTCTGTCCATGAGGAAGATAAAGGGAGAATGTCCCCAAGAACAGTCTGTGTAACTGCTGGTTTTAAGTGTTATGAGCAAAATCTGAGGACTATCTATAGTTTCCACAATTTGGCATCAATCCCATAACCCTGGAGACGTGTGTTTATTTCTTTTCTTTTAATTTTGATAAATAAGTATTTAGTTCTAAATTTTAGCTCTAATGAATGATACAAGTTGAGAAAATTATAAAACAGAATATTGCTAGTTAGAATGGCTTCCAGATCCCACAGTTCAGGTTATAGTCCAACGTATTATATCAATATTCTAGTCTCAGAATGTCTTAATAACCATGTTGAATTACCATGCAACCCTTTAATTCAACTTATTGGACAAATGTGGTACATAAAGTTCAAGAATTTAGCCTCTGGTCATAATCATGTCTAAGGCAGAAATGGAGTCATCTGTACATTATAATTCAAGTGGATAAGATTTTCTATTATAGTTTCAGGCCATTGCAGTGTTTTCCATTTTCAACTGTTATTATGAAATCCTCAGGTAAAGTTGAACTATCCATCACTTGTACTTAAGCAGCTCTTTTGTTTCCAAACTACATAAGAAACTGTTTTTCTTCTGAGCCCATGACTCACAAATTCAATATGTTTGGATCATTTTCTTATGAGGTGAACATAATTTTCTGTTGTTTTACTCCAAATTTATGGAGTTCACATAGAATCAGAACATTGAATTCATTCAAGTGAAAATGATTGTCTATTAAATCCAGGCCTATGTTCGATAATGCTATTGCAAATATCACCATCCAGATAGAGCAAAATGACCTGTAATTTTTCTTTGATGAAGCCAAGACCCACAGATGTCAGAAGTTGAATATACACCATGGATCATTTATACAGGAAGGGTTTTGATGTGTCCCCGGTTTACAAGACTTTCTTGGATACTCTAGCTCCATAGATCAGTCCACAAACAAATTCTTTTTTTTAAAGATTTTATTTATGTATTTGAGAGGTAAAGTTATAGACAATGAGAGGGAGAAAAAGAAAGAAAGGTTTTCCATCTTCTGGTTCACCCCCTAATTGGCTGCAATGACCAGAGCTGGGCTGATCCAAAGCCAGGAGCCAGGAGCTCCTCCCAGGTCTCCCACAGGGTTCAGGGGCCCAAGGACTTGGGCCATCTTCCACTGCTTTTCCAGGCCATAAGCAGAGGGCTGGATCAGAAGAAGAGCAGCCGGGAATGTAACTGGCACCCATATGGGATGCTGGCACTGCAGGTGGAGGATTAACCTACTATGCCACCGCGCTGGCCCCCCAAATTCCTATAATTCTTATCTGACATGCTAATTCCTTACAATTCTTAGTGAAAATTTGGACTTGCTAAATGTCTTCTATTCAAAATGCAACACCCTACCAAAGGATCTTCCACTAAAATTGCTTCTCTCCTTCTATTTCTCTTTTTAAACTTACAGAATAAGGCAAATAATCTTAGTCAAACTTCTTCCTATGCATGGTCATAATTGAGGATTGCTCAGTAACCATAAGGCCACTATAAGGTTGGCCAATCATCTCCTCACTCTGAATGTGGCTCAGCCATCCTCCCTCCCCTGAGTACCTGTCAGATCCTGTTCAGTGGAAGTTTATCCTAACTGCATAGAATTCAACATTGACCCACAGCTAAGCACAGCAGTAGGATGGGGTAATGTAGGGCAGTACACGGTCCTGTAAGCACAGCAGACCTGCTCCCTAGCACCAGAGAAGGGGCAGAGAATCATGAAGAACATCTTCATCAGATGTCCACCACACATTTTCCTCAGGTCTTCAGAGAGTACCGCACATGGATACTTTATAGTCTTTTAATTTTAACCCCTTGGCCTTCTAACTATCAGCCTTTTTAGTCTTTTACATGTGCTGTCCCTGAGTGAGCCTATTCTAAGACATGCTACCTTTTGCTACAAAGCAGTGATGCTTCAACCTCCAGTTCCTTTGGGTTGCCCACATAGATTGTCCAGAAGTACCTTGAGTGCCAACGACCTCTTTCTGCAGCAGGAAGGAGTGAGCTCTGGTCTCAGTTTCTGGTACATTTGGGGGCACATGTAGAGGGTTTAGAAATAAATGGCTGGGATGTGGTTAAGGTAAGGGTGAAATTTTCTATTCTGGGCTGTGGCTCATTTTCTAAAAGCAACTGAAATTAAACCAAACTTACCACTAAAAACATTATTTTTCTATTGAGGCTTACCCAACCCAGTCCTTTGGAAAAACACACATTCCTTCTATTAACCTGACTTTTATCCCATTCTTTATGAACTAAAAAATACAAAACAAAAGTTATTTTTCTTATTTGCTAAAGGCATGCTTGTCCTATTCTAAATTTTGCAACAATGATTCTCCCACATTAATTGACAAAACCAAGTCCCAAGCCCATTTCCCATATTCTCAATCCCTGTGAGGTTTGGGGGAAAAGTTTGGTATACCCTATTCACACATAACTTATTACTTTTTTCCCTAAATTTCTGTTATAAACTGACTATGTATTCAGCCCTGTACTAAGTGATTTGATAAAAGATATATAAACCACAATTCCTTCCCTCAAAGAGCATATTGTTTTGGAAAACTCCTACTTACACTTGGAAATGCAACCAGATTTGCACAAAGTGTTTCCCAAGCAAAGAGACCATAGAAGGAATCAATGTGAGGCAAGAGTTGCTAGAGGATGTGCTGCCAAAGCTAAGCCTTATAGAATTCATATACATTTAGAGGCATAGAAGATAGGGGAATGGCATGTAGGCAGAAGGGACAACATGAACTAAGGCATAAAACAGAAAACCAGCATGGTATCTCAAAGAGAAACTAATAGCAGTTCAGGGTTGCTACAGTATAAATCTCAAACTGGGAGAAATAAGATATTAAGGGTCATGAACCGGTGCCGTGGCTTAATAGGCTAATCCTCCGCCTTGCGGCGCCAGCACACCTGGTTCTAGTCCCTGTTGGGGCGCCAGATTCTATCCCGGTTGCCCCTCTTCCAGGCCAGCTCTCTGCTATGGCCGGGAAGGCAGTGGAGGATGGCCCAAGTCCTTGGGCCCTGTACCTGCATGGGAGACCAGGAGAAGCACCTGGCTCCTGGCTTCAGATCAGCACAATGTGCCAGCCGCAGCGGCCATTGGAGGGTGAACCAATGGCAAAAAGGAAGACCTTTATCTCTGTGTCTCTCTCTCTCTCACTATCCACTCTGCCTGTCAAAAAAAAAAGGGGGGGGGGTCATGAAAACAAAGTAAAGAGATTGTTAAATATATATATGCATAAAATTATGCTATGTAACTATATAAGTATAGTTGTGTATAACATACTTGGATCTTATATAGTTATTGTATATTAGTGTAGTTACTCAGTGGCTGATGTTGGCATGATTTGGTGAGTAAATGAAACTGGGTCGTGAAGGAAGGGAAGGGTCAAGCAAAATTTCAAATCTAACAAATGTGTATTTCTCAATAAACACAGACACCAACAAAGGTAAAGTAGAAAACTCAGCGAGACAGTAGCTCATAGGGGGAAGATCAAGGACTCAGCTCTGGACATGGTGAATGTAAGTGCCTGTGGAACATTTAGAATACAGTAGATGAATGCGCAAGTCTGAATTCCTGAGATGTCTGGACAGAGGAAATGGATGTGAAATTTATGAGACTAGAAGTAGTAACTAAAACAGGGACATGAGGTGAACTTATCCTAGGCGGTTGGTCTTTCTACCATTAGCAGGAATGGTAGCTTTGTTCACTGTTTTTGAAGAATGAATGCTGTTATACAGATATGCTTAAATTTTTACTTTCAAATGAAAATATATAAGGATAAGGAATCAAGTCCATTTCATTTTTTCATTATTTTATGACTAAGTATTGAGGGATGATTTTAAATATTGTTCTTAAAAGGAAAGCAATAGCTTACTGTTTACAGATGGATTCTATGTGAATTTTTACTGTCCCAGATAACAACCTCAAGGATACTCTGCTTCTCAAAATTATCTCCAATTTATCTCCTAAACTTTTTATATAATCTTATAAAGCATATCATGTTTAGACTGATACTCAGAGGTAAAAGATAAACAACTATTTTACTTTTCAGCTTGATATGCATAGCATAATAAGTAGTTTTCTCTATCCCCTAAAAATTTTTTTCTCTTTTTTTTTAAATTTCCCCATTTTCTCTTTTTGAATTCAAAGGTACTGTATATATATTGTGGAAAATAGGCCAAATATAGAGGAACATAAATTATAAAACAGCAAACTGAAATATCTCCTAGCCTCTTAACTCAAATTTTAGTATTAATTTGGTATTCAAATGCTATAAATATAGATTCAAAATATTTAAATATGTTTTAAAATAGTAGGTATTATAATTTTTGCTATAAATACATGTATACCATGTGTGTGTGTGCCTCTGTGTGTGTGTGTGTGTGTGTGTGATGTGTGTGAAAGAGAGAGAGAGAATAAAGGACACCAGCCATTAGGGAAAAATGTGTTCACCAGGTCAGTAACTGTAACAGATGCCGTCAGTAACAGATGCTGTATAATTATCTACACATTCGCTACTTGCTAGATAAACGCAAAAGCTGCAAAAACAGTTCCGTGAGTATAATTTGCTCCAAGGAGCCAAAACCTGCTAACTCAAGGGAATCCTCCTTCATGAGTGTGATGGGTTTTGCCTTCCAAGAACAAGGGGTACTAATACCCTCGGGCTTCACCACAGTCTGCGACTTAGAGTCAAAGCAGCTAAGTTCCAAACAGCAAACTCCTCACAGCACCTCTCACTATCCCTTCCACTCGAAACTTTCACATTTGCCTTTCACTTCAGTCTCAGTGTATATTTTTAAAATATAGAGTATATATGAGGAGTGATCAAGAGTTCATGGAGAATCCGTATTATGAAGAAAACTACACATGTATTTTTAAAAAAAAGCCACACAGTTATCTTTTAATTCCATTTTTCCACAAGCTTTTCAAATAACTTCATGCCACTGCTAGTACATGCCAGTCAGCTAAGACTGAGAACTGAGTTGTTCATCTTCACTGCAGTGTTACCATAAGGAAGAAGTTACCCCAAATGTGGTAATGACTGGCAAGCAGCAAAGTGTAGGAAGATATTTCAAAAAGTTTATGGAAAGTGGGATTATAAGATAAGTTTTGGAGCAGACATTTGGCCTAGTAATTAAGACACACATATCTCATACCAGAGTGCCTGGATTTCAAGTCCCCCTACTGCTCCAGACTCCAAATCCCTGCTTATGCAGTTCGTAGGAGGTAGCAGGTGATGGCTGAAATGATTGAGTTCCTGCCACTCACGTGAGAGACATGGATTACGTTCCCAGTTCCTGGTTGCGTTGCTGGTCTGGACCAGGTTGTCGCATGCATTTGGATAGTGAATCAGCGGATGAGATCTATCCCTCTCCCTACACATGTGTTTGTGTCTGTGAGTCTGTCTCTGTGCCTTTCAAGGAAACAATTTTTATAGGTAAGTTTTTCTGTGATGCAAAAATTTTTGAAATCTGTTCATTTGAGTCTTCCAACAGTTTATTAAATGCATATTATGAGCAAGCTATGTCTGAATATTTTAACTGAATCAAAAAATATTTACAATTTAATTTCATTTTCCATGAATTTTTTGAAGTTTCCTCACATGTGTAGATGTATGCATAGATATGTGTTGTCTGAAAATTCTTTATGAAGATCGATTACAATTGCTTATGAGTTACAATGGAGTTTTTCTTTGATTAACAAATTTTCTTCTTTTCTTTTTAAAATATATTTATATAAAGATAACAGAGTTCATATATTTCATATGTATTCAGTTTTAAGAACTTGATGATACTTCCCACCCTTCCTCTTCTTTCTTTCTTATTTTTCTTTTACTTTTTGCAATGGCATACTTTCAATTTACTTTCTAATTACAAACTTAACCCTATACTAAATAAAGAATTCAGCAAGAAAAAAGTAGAAATACTGCTGTTCCTCAGGAATATAGACAAGGGCTATAAACAATAATCAAATCTCAATAGGTCAACTTCATTCATATACATTACATTTTTTGTATGCCATATATTAGCTACCACAAATTGGAGAAGACATATGTGTCTTCTGGGGGTTAGTTTTTTTTTTCACTAAGTGTATTTTCAATTATTGAATATTATTTGAAAAGCATTTCTTTGTCCACTAGGGCTCTTTGTTCTTCACTGCTTCAAATATCAGGACTTCTTGAAAGTTCAGTCTTCATTTAGATCCTGAGTTGTACAAACCATTCATAAAGAAGAAATAAATGGGATAGTTGGGGAAATTTGGATGCTATCTGGGTATTTGATAATACAGAGGAATTATTCTGTTAAATTTATAATAATAAAACTAGTTTTATTTTTGAAAGAACCATCTTAAATAATAAAAACTGTCAGAGGCATCACAGTACCAGTTTACAAGACATACTACAGGGCTATTATAATCAAACCAGCATGGTACTGTCATAAATAGACATGTAGACCATGGACAAGAATAGAAACCCCAGAAATAAAGCCACACATCTACAATAAACTAATCTTTGACAAACGTGCTAAAACATTCCATGTAGAAAAGGCAATCCCTTTAATGAATGGTGCTGAGAAAATTAGATTTCCACATGCAGAAGTTTGAAACAAGACTCCTACCCTACACTTTCTACAAAAGCATTAAAAATTGATCAAGGATCTAAACTTAAGACCTGAAACTATCAAACTACTAGAGGAAAGCCAAGGGGAAACATTGGATCACATTGACCTAGATAAACACTTTTTGGGTAAGACCAATAAAAGACAGGCAATAAAAACAAAAATAGACAAATGAGATTATATCATGCCAAGAAGCTTATGCACAGTAAGTGAAATGAATAGCAAAGTGAAAATAACAAAGTGGCACCAAGAGAATGGTATAAAATATTGGCAAACTATGCCTCAGGTCAAGGATGAATATCAAATACATAAGGAGATCAAGAAACTCACACAACCCAGTTAAGAAATGGGCAAATGATTTGAATAGATATTTTTCAAAGAAGTACAAATGGTAAACAGACACATGAAAAATTGCCCAGTATCACTAGCCATCAGAGAAATGCAGACAAAAACCACAATGAGGTATCATCTCACTCCAGTGGTAATGGTTATTAGCCAAAAATGAAAATAAATAAATAAATAAAATGCTGATGAGGTTGCAGAGAGAAGAGTTTCCTAATACACTGTTGGTGGGAATGCAAATTAGTACAACTGTTATGTAAAACAGTATAGAGATTCCTCAGAAATTAAAAGTGGATCTACTATATGACTCATCTATCCCACTTCTGAGGATATATCCAAAGGAAATTAAGTTAGCATATGATAGAGATATCTGCACTCCCATGTTTACTGCAGCCCAATTCACAGAAGCAAAGGTTTTTGTCTCCCATTTGGGTGGCAGGGGCACAAGAACTTGAGCCATCATCTGCTGCCTCTTAAGATATACATGAAATCATCAATTAAGAAAAGATATTATTTTGTATTTTGCATTTTTATCCATGTGTTTGTATATTTTTAACAGTTTTTAATGTGTTAATTTCCAGCTTCATTTCATTTTGATCTAAAAAGATACATTATATGACTTCAATTTCTTTGAATTTGTTGAGAATTGGTTTATGTCCTAGCAAATGGTCTATCCTAGAGAGGTTCCATGCACTAATGAAAAGAATGTGTATTCTGCATCCGTGGGATAAAGTGTTCTGTATATATCAATTAAGTCCATTTGGCCCATAATGTAGCTTAGCTCTGTTATTTCTTTATTGATATTTTTCTAGTTGATCTGTTAGTGATGAAAGTGAGGTATTGAAGATCCCATTGTTATTGTATTGAAGTCTATGTCTCCCTTTAAATCCATTAACAGTCCTTTTAAATCCATTAAATAACCAAGTGCCCTGACATTGGGTCAGCAAAAACTATATTTGCAGGGAGGTTTATAGCAATTAGTGCCTATATCATGAAATTGGAAAGGCATCAAATAAACAATCTAACAATGCATGTCAAGGACCTAGAAAAACAAGAACAAACCAAATCTAAAATTAGTAGGAGGAAAGAAATAATTAAAATTAGAAAAGAAATAAATTTGAAACATAAAATGACACCGAAGACCAGTGAAATAAAGAGCTGTTTTTTGAAAATATAAACAAAATTGAGGCTGGCACCGTGGTTTAACAGGCTAATCTTCTGCCTTGTGGCGCTGGCACACCAGGTTCTAGTTCCATTTGGGGTGCCGGATTCTATCCTGGTTGCCCCTCTTCCAGGCCAGCTCTCTGCTATGGCCAGGAAGGCAGTGGAGGATGGCCCAAGTCCTTGGGCCCTGCACCTGCATGGGAGACCAGGAGAAGCACCTGGCTCCTGACTTTGGATCAGCATGATGCGCCGGCCGCAGCGGCCATTGGAGGGTAACCAACGGCAAAAAGGAAGACCTTTCTCTCTGTCTCTCTCTCTCACTATCCACTCTGCCTGTCAAAAAAAAAAAAAAATGGCCCAACTAACCAAAAGGGGGAGGGAGGGAAGATGGGAGATAAGACCCAAGTTAATAAAATCAGAAGTGAAAAAGGAGGTGTTACAACAGACATGACAGAAATAAAAAGAATCATCAGGAATTACTATGAAGACCTATATGCTAACAAGTTTGAAAATCAAGAAGAAACTGATAGGTTTCTGGGCACATACAATCTACCAAAATTGAATCATGATGACTTAGAAACCCTAAAAATACTGATCACCAAGGTGAATATTGAATCAATAATAAAGACCCTCCCAAAAAGGAAATCCCATGACCTAGTGACTTAACTCCTCAATTTTACCAAACATTTAAAGAACTAATTTCAATACTTCTCAAAGTATTCAAAACAATTTGAAAGGGGAAGGTCCTCCCAAACTCCTTCTGTGAGGCCAACATCACCTTAATTCCAAAACCAGAAAGAGATACAACAATCAAAAAGAAGTATAGACCAATATGCCTGATTAAAATAGATGCAAAAATCTTCAACAAAATACTTTCTAATTGAATATAACAACACATCAGAAAGATCATTCACCTGGAACAAGAGGGACTTATCCCTGGGTTGCAGGGATGATTCAAAGATACATCAATAAATGTGATACATCACATTAACAAATTGAAGAATAAGAACCATATTATTATCTAAATAAATGCAGAGAAAGCATTCGACAAAATACAACATCCCTTCACCATAAAAATTTGAAACAAATGGATATACAAGGAACATTCCTTAACACAATCAAGGCAATATATCACAAACCCACAGCCAACATCATGTTGAGTGGGTAAAACTCGGAAGCATTTCCATTGAGATATGGACTCAGACAAGAATGCCCACTTTCACCATTGGTATTCTGTAGAGCTATAGAAGTTTTAGTAGCCAAGAAAAAGAAATCAAAGGGATACAAATTCGAAATGAGAAGGTCAAATTATCCCTGTTTGCAGATGGCATGATCCTATATATAGAGGGATATCAAAAGACTCAACTAAGAGATATTGTTACTCAGAAGAGAGTTTGGTAAAGTTGCAGAATATAAAATCAACACACAAAAATCAGTAGCCTTTGTATACACAAACAATGTCATAGGTGAGAATGAACTTGTAAGATTAGTACCATTAACAATATCTATAAAAATTTAAGTACCTTGAAATAAATTTGACCAAGAATGTGAAAGATCTCTATGAAGAAAATTACAATACATTAAAGAAAGAAGATAAGACACACAAAAAAATGGAAAAATCTTCCATGTTTGTGGATTGGAAGATTTAATGTCATCAAAATGTCCATACTACCAAAAGCATTTTATAGATTCAATGCAATCCCAATCAAAACAACTACAATGTTGCTCTCAGATCTAGAAAAAATGAAATTAAAATTTGTATGGAAACACAAGAATCCTCCAACTGGCACAAAAAGACATAGATCAATGGAACAGAATAGTAACCTCCATAATTAACCCGTGCATCTACAAATGAACTAAAAATCAATCCCTGAAGAAAGGATAGTCTCTTCAATAGATGGTGCTGGCAAAATTGGATCTTATGTGCAGAGGTATGAAACAAGACCATTGCCTTACACCTTATACAAAAATCAACTCAAAATGGATCAAGGATCTAAATATAGGACTCATAGCATCAGATTACTAGGGGAAAACATTGGGGAGACTCTGCAAGACATTGGCATAGGCAAAGACCTCTCATGAAAAACCTCAGAAGCACAGGCAATCAAGGCAAAAAGAGACAATGGGATTATATCAAGCTAGGAAGCTTCTGTACTGCAAATAAAACATTCAACCAAGTGAAAAGGCAACTGAAGAATGACAAAATATTTGCATACTATGAAACTGATAAATGATTAATATCCATAATCTATAAAGAGCACAAGAAACTCCACAACAACAAAATAAAAAATCCAGTTAAGAAATGGGCAAAGGATATGAACAGGCATTTTTACAAAGGATGAAATTCAAATGGCTAACAGACACATCAAAAAATAATCAGGATCACCAGCCATCAGAGAATTCCAAAACCACAATGAGATTTCACTTCATCCCAGTTAGAATGGCTATCATCCAAAAATCAAAAAGCAGTGAACACTGGTGAGGATGTGGGGGAAAAGGTACCCTAATACATTGTTGGTGGGAATATAAACTATATTGAGTTTATATATTATAACGACAGTATAGAGATTCCTCAGAAGTCTGAAAATAGATCTACCATATGACCCAGCCATCGCACTCCTGGGAATACTCATAGGAAATGAACTCTGAATATGAAAGAGTTATCTGTACCCCAATGTTTATTGCAGCCCAGTTCAAATACCTAGGTTATAGAATGAACACAGATTTTCATCAACTGATGCCTGGATAAAGAAAATGTGGTATATATACACTATGAAATACTACTCAGCTGTAAAAAAAGAAAAAAAAAAACAGAATGAAATCCTGTTTTTTATAACAAAATGGATGCAACTGGAAACGATTATACCTAGTGAAATAAGCCATTCCCAAAAAGACAAATATATCTTTTCCCTGATTTGTGGTAATTAATATACAGAACACAAAAAATATAATGTATGTGAGCAAAATTGACATTTTGAGATTTGATTATTTTTTATAGCTTTGTCTATACTCTTAAGGAACAGTAGTTTTTCTACTTACTGCTTGTTGGAATTCTTTATTTGGTGGAGGATTAAGCTTTTGTTTATAAAATAAAGTATAGGTATGTCATTTTAACATTTAACTTAAAAAAAAACAAGGAAGGAGGTAACGTGGAAGCATGGGCAAGAGGGCAGTTAGAGTGGGATTTACCATTATGCTCTTAAATCTGTGCATATGAAATACATGAAAATTGTTCACCTTATATAGATAAAAAATAAAATAAAAAAGTAGATAGAAACAGGAAAGATTAAAGGAATAGAATCCATAGTTGTTGAAGAGTGACAGGAGGGAAACTTCAAAGAGGGGAAAACCAGGGATGATCTACATTTCGAGCTTTAGTGGCTGGATGGGCAGTGGTGTCACCTACCCAGGACTCACGTTCATAAAATTATGACTCACAGACATGACCAGACATGTTTCTGCTTCACTCTAAAAAATAGCAAATAGAGAGAAGAATCAGTTATGAAGAAAACAATTGAGTAGTTTTATAGTATAATAGATTGAGTTCTGATATGGAAATTTATGAAATGAGTGTAAGGCAGTGTCTCACAAAGATAAAAAATTGAATACAGTGTGCGTTGAATGAAGAAACCCTTCAGCAGGAGTTTATGTCAGAGAACAAAGACTGGCTGGGGTAACAGCTCTAATTCTTCTGCTGAATATTTTTCATCCTAGATTCTTTTTTATGTAATCTATTATTACTTTAGATTCTCAGGGTCACAGGAAATGCATGACAATTACTACTACACAGTTATCCTCAATTTTCATATTAATGTGATATTAATACAAATAGATTCAACATAGATCCTAGTTGCAATTCTAAGAATATAACGATACTTACCATCTCCCCTCTCTTCCTTTCTGTCTCCTTCCCTCTTTTATCTGTACCACAATAACCCCAACAAATACCTGATCCCATTTTAATCCTGGTCCAGAACTAATCAGCACAGAATTTCTTGTGTAATTCAGAGAGACATGTATTAAAGATAGTTTTCCTGATCATATGCAGAAATACAAAATTTTCCAGTGAAAGAATCATCAAAGGCTTTGGGCTTATAACTTCTCATCTAGCCTAGGGTTGTTTTTTACTTACCATGTGGATTCCACTGCCTTAACTGGTGTTATTTCAGTGTTATTTTTATTTCTCCCTGATTACATTATAATTATAACTTATATTCTTGATTCCTGGGTACAAAATGAGGTCACATTCCTTTCAATATTCAAAATAAATTCTCAGCCTGCAGAATCCTAGCACCCCTGCAGGAAAACTATACAAGAGAACTACCTTGAAGTTAGTGAATATGCCTTCAAAGAGCCTTATTAAATTTTTCCTTATTCGAAATTGTAGGACAACCCAGTGAGTGGAAGGAGGGGTAAGAAATGATTCCGATATCAATAGTTAATCTAGGCAGTTGATAGAAATGCCATTCATGATGCCATTTTTTGGGAGATGTTCTGGACAGATGAACAGTTGTGCCCATCACAGAGCACACTAAGTCACACTCAGGCAATCACCCTGGTACTTGCACAAGCAATTGTTCCACCATGAATATTCACTCACTACCCATTTCATGCCAATAGTCTGTAAAGGCGAGAGGGAGCTCTGGAGCACAGAAAGACCACACAGGGAAATCTCTTGCAATCACCAAAATGGTTTAACCATGGAATCTATGCTGAATTTTAACAGCCGCAACACACACACACTCACACACACACACACACTCTCACCTGGCCTGGGAAACCAAACCAAACTTGAGAGGTTTCCAGTTTTGCTCTAATACACGTGACAAATTTATCCCAGTTTTCAAGAAGAGGTACCCTGTACCCTCCTGAATATGAAGCAACTCTTTCTTTGTGGCTGTTTTATCAACTGTGAAGGGACGATTGGCTTCAAAAGTCCCTTATTTGGGGTTTATTCTTGCCTTCCTCTGCCTGTGGTTTTCTCTCGAGAGAATCTTTACTGTCTCCATGGTGTAATAGAACTTTTGACCTATCTTGAGAAACATGGCATACAGTAACAACAAGAAAACATCACTAATGGAGAAAAATCTTAGAATTGTAGGATGAATATTGATTCTGCTATGTGATATCCAGAACACTCTGTAGCTCTAATTTTCTCTTCTGTAAAATAACAATATATACATATATACCTATGAACTTACATGTTCTGCCTCTGTAATTTTGTTTATGTGGCCATTGAACAATGTAAAAGAGCTTATTGTGAGTGATAAATCCCTACCTCTATGCAATATAGCATTAGTAGCAGTTGTTGCAATAAAATCAAAGACAATGAGATTAAGGCAGAGATATCTGTTACCCACCCCCACTCTGCATTACCATCAGGGTTCTGCTTTGAGGAAGCTTTCCTATTCACCACAAATGTTCACATTGCTCAATTTCTGTTGCACTAGTAATGTCTTCTTGCTTGACCTTGAGGTTCTCACTCCCTGATTTGCAACTGGGCAGTAATCCAGGATGTTCTAATACTCTGATTGCAAAATCAGAAAGAGAGCTTTGTGTAACCCATAAATCTATCTCCATACCTCTACCATGTGGAAGTCTGGTAATGGTAATGTCTGTTATTATCACCCACCCCTTCCCCACTGCCTGACGATAATGCTGATGCATTCCAGATGCCCTCACTGGAAGAAATAGGGTCGCCAGTGTGGTCAACTTACATTTTAGGAGTATGGTCACAGTTACGGAACCCTTCATTAGAACCTATGTCCATATGGAGGGTCCCTCTGAACAAGAAGCTCCTTGGTGGTGACTTAAGAAATCTTTGCCCTTGGGTTACAATATTCTTGATCCCTGAGGACCTAATACAATTAGTCAAGAGTACCAATTATCATAATGCACTAACCTCTCCCTCAGAATCTTTCACAACCACTCCATCCACTTGACACATATTTTTGGTTCAGAGCTAGGGCCAAGTGGACAAACCAGACAGATACCCCTCTGTCATCTTACCCAAGTAAGAAATTCAAATGATGGCCAACAGGCAATGAACTTTCCCCCTCTATTCAGTTGCCTAATCCCATATCAGAGAACCTTGATTCAAGTCCCAGCTCACTTCCAATTCCAGTGTCCTGATAATGCATACTCTAGGAGGCAACAGGTGCTAACTAAAGTACTGGGGTCCGTGTCACCCACATGGGAGACTGATGGAGTTGCAAGCTGCTGGCTTCATCCTGGAGTTTCAGGCATATACCTTCATCCTGGCTTCATCCTACAATAGACAGGGCTATTGGCTATTGAGGCCATTTGCGGAAAGAACCAGAATATAGAACATCTCTCTCTCTCTCTCTCTCTCTCTCTCTCTCTCTCTCTCTCTGTGTGTGTGTGTGTGTGTGTGTGTGCGCACATGCACTCCTTTCAAATTAAACATTTTTAAAAGTTATCAGACATCCTGGGGCTGGCGCTGTGACACAGGGGGTTAAAGCCCTGGTCTGAAGCACCATCATCCCATATGGATGCCAATTCTAGTCCATGCTGCTCCTCTTCCGATCCAGCTCTCTGCTGTGGCCTGGGAAAGCAATAGAGAATGGCCCAAGTCCTTGGGCCCCTGCACCCATGTTGAAGACCTGAAAGAAGCTTCTGGCTCCTGGCTTCAGATCGGCGCAGTTCTGGCCGCTGCGACCAACTGGGGAGTGAACCAGCGGATGGAAGACCTCTCTCCCTGTCTCGACCTCTCTCTGTAACTCTGTGTTTCAAATAAATAAAATAAATATTTAAAAAAAAGGTTATCACACATCCAGTCCCACCTGTTTTCTTTGCTTCCTTTATTCTGAATCCACTGGAATACCCAGGGAAACACTTTGGTAAGAGATAATTAACATTTCACCTTTAGTTCTTAATGCACAGCAATTAACTTTATGTCTCATCTCCCAGTGTGCTGCTGAAGATCTCTCATAATGATCACCGCTGATGTATATACACTTTTCAGGTCTTGTCAAACTGAACTTTATGATCCTTTCTACCTAAAGTTCTAGGCCCTACTGCTTTTTACCAAAACAAAAAGAAAAAAAAAAAGAGGAAATATATTTTCCCCAAGACATATATTCTGTTTTGACTCCCATGGTCTAAAAATACCAGACACAAATTTCTACAACATTTTCCCACTGTATTATCTTCTTTCAAATATTTGACTCGCCATTGACAGTATTTCTTAAAATTGAGAGGTATTTCATTTCTTCATTGTGTATCCAGACCATTCCTGGCACAGGATAGATATCAAAATTGTGTAGAATTGAGCTAAATGATCCCTCTTAGTGACTTTTAATATTCTTAATTTTATAATAGTTACAGTGGCTTTTTCAATAGTTGTCTTTATTTTCCCAACTAGAATATGTATTATTAAAGAGCTGATTGAAATTAGAGATGCAATCTATCACCATGAATTGGAGCCAAGCTAACATAAAAACACTAAGCTTTAGATTTCATATTCTTACCAACCAAAATAACTGATCAAACATATTTTACATGAAACTTTATATGTCAGAAAATTAGTTTATTATAAAATATTTACTACTTTCATATTATTTGAAAAATGAAAAAAGTACAAGAATATTTATTTTTCTAGATTGAATTTCACATCTCTGTACCTCAAATGCAATTCCATGTAATATAATTTTTACACAGCAACAAAATAAAATAAAAAAGATCACCCATAAGAAAATATGTTTCAGCATTGTTTAAGCATCTCTATCATATTTTTAGCAAATCTGTAGCAACACTTTGGAAGCATTTTATACAAACATTGACAATTCAACTCTAAACCATTAGTATGAAATGGTTTCTAGGAGTGGAGATCACACGTCTCACTTTATCTGGGATGGACCAGGCTTACTCTTGTTGTCGTAGCACAATTATTTGTAGGAGCCCCTTTCTTTCTCAAAAGATATTTTGTTTGCACAATAAAACTATGACTTCCACCTGTTTTACAGGCTATCTGCCTACATACATAGAAATAAAGAAGACAATACATTTAACATTTAAATTTTACCATGATTAACAAACATCTCCTGACTTTCCTTTTTAACAAATTATGTATCTGTAAGGTGCACAACTGGGAAATACATGTGTACTTTGTGAAATAACCACCACAATCAAGCTGATTAACATATCAGTCACATCACACAGTTACTATTTTCTTTCTTCCTTCCTTTCTTTTCTTTTTCCCTCCTTCCTCCCCTCCTTCTTTCTACCTGACTGCCTTTTCATTCTTTTTCTTGTTTCTTTTCTTCTTTCCTTCCTTCCTTCCTTCCCCCTTCCCTTCCTTTCCCTTAATAGTTCTCCAAATATATTTCTCTTCAAAGTGAATGTTTATACCACTTTATCAACATCTCTTCCATTTTCTCCTCCTCCTCACCCACTGGTGTACCACTGGTAGACTCTCTGCATAAAAATCTGGCTATTCAAGATTTCACATACAAGTGGGATCATATAGTATTATGTATTCAATTATTTATTTTCAATTTACCTGAGAAACACAGAGAGAAATTATGTATTCAATTATTTATTATTAATTTACCTGAGAAACACACACACAGAGAGAAACTTATCAGTAGATAGAGATCTTTCATCTGCTAACTCCCTCTCCCAAAAAGCTGGGAGCTGGGAACTCAATCCAGGTTTCATGAAGCTGGCAGGGACCTAATGACTTGAGCACCTGGTACCCTTCCAGAGACTGCATTCGAAGGAGGCTGGAATCAGGAGCAGGATGCAGGATACACACCAAGGCTTTCCAATATGGGATACAAGTGTCCCAAATGACGTCTTAACCTCTAGACCAAACACCTACCCCTAGTGGTTTTGATTTGCATTTCCCTGATAATCACAGAAGGTTGAGCACTTTTCCATGAACATCCTTTCCACTTGAATATCTTCTTTTAAGAAATTTCTATGCATGTCCTTGTTCATGTTATAATTGTCTGTTGGGAAAGTCTCTCTCATTCATTTCTGATGACCAGCAATGCCCAGTATTCTTCGTTGTCATGGTGATTTGTCTCTTTTCAGCACTTGGAATTTATCATTTATCGTGCCACTCTCTCCAGCCTATAAAGTCTCTACTGAAAAAGCCATGTATAGTTTTATTGTAGTGGGGATTCCCTTTGTGATGAATCATTTTTTTCTTGATCCTAACAATGTTATCTTTTTCCTTCATGTTCGACAATTTGATTATAATATGTGTCAGTGAATATCACTCATTTCTGTCTATTTGCCATTTGTGTATCATGGATCTAGATGCTCATTTTCTTCCTCATATTTCAGAATTTTTACTTTACCATTTCTTTAAATAAACTTTCTGCTACTTTATTTTTCTCTGTGCCTTAGGAAATCCCATAATATGTTGTTACATTTAACAGCATCCCATAAATCACAATATTTTTTGTTATCTTTTCATTTTTCCTTTTGGTCTTCTGGATAATTTCAAATGATCTGTCTTTGAGTTCTTTGATTCTTCTGTTTCTTTAAGTCAGTTATTACAGCTCTCTGTTGAATTTCTCAATTAGTTTCTGTAATGTTCAGCTCCAGCATTTCTGTTTGGTTCTTTTTTTAAAATTTCCTTTGTTGGATTTGTTATTTTGTTCATTTATTTTTTCTCATTTCAGTTAGTTGTAATCTGTATTCTTTTATAGCACATTTGGCATCTTTAGGATGATTATTTTAATTATTTTGCAGGTAATATGTAAATATCCATTTCTTTGTTGTCAGTGAATTGAAACTTGTTTCTTCCTCTGGTGGTGTTATGTTTCACTGATTACTCATGTTCTACCTCATGTCCCTTGAAGTTCATTCGTTCATTTGTCCTTTCTTTCTCTCTCTCTCTCTCTCTCTCTCTCTCTCTCTCTCTCTCTCTCTCTCTTTTTTTTCCATTTAAAGGATTAGTCCCATTCACCATTATTTACTCTCTGGATTCAAGAAAGATTGATCCTGGTCAGCACAGCTAGTTCCACTACATAAAAACCCAAAATGATTCCATTATTAACAGACATTGAAACAAAAACTACTTCCTAATAACTATAAATTCTAGGTTATATTAATAGGGGAAACTCTCAGAAAATGACAGACTTAATTTCAGTGATGTGTTCTCTGTGGTGTTAAATCTTAAGTTTGTGTGGTAGCAGTTACATTTTACTCACTATACTTACTGGAGGCTGGTGTTGTTAAATCATTATTTTTCTTCTATATTTACCTATAGAAACTTAGTTTGCCTTTATGTGTATTTTTTGATACATTAAAAATATTTGATAGCATTCTCCATTATGTGCTTTTATAAATTCCATAAAGATGGCTGTTCTATACCATTTGAAGAAAGATAGCAAATTAGGTCAAGGAAGGCACTGTGGAAACAGCATTTGAAATATACTCCCTATGGTGACTGAAAGTTTTGCTATCCTCTGACATCTGATATCTTCACTGGTATCAGTAGTTATCAAGTAAAATAGACAATAGATGATTTTTTCCAAGAATATACGTGAGATCATCTTATCACTTGCTTAATAGATTTTATACTTATTGTATTAAGCCAATTTATTTACAGAAGTTGGGTATAGGGGCCAGCACCATGGCATAGTAGGTTAAGCCTCCATCTGCAGCACCAGCATCCCATATAGGCAGTGGTTTGAGCCCTGGATTCTCCGCTTTCAATCCAGCTCCCTGTTGATGGCCAGAGAAAGCAGCAGAGGATGGCCCAAGTGCTTGAGCCCCTGTACCTACATAGGTGATCCAGAAGAAGCCTCTGGCTCTGGCCTTTGCAGCCATTTGGAGAGTGAACTAGTGGATGGAAGACCTCTCTCTTTGTCTCTCCATCTCTCTGTCTGGAACTCTGCCTCTCAAATAAATAAATAAATCTTTAAAAATAAAAAGAAGTTAGGTATAAGTAGATTTTCACAGTTCACTAAAATCCCATTTCCAGATGAGTTTTCATAGGAAGCAAGTAGGAATTTTTTCTTTCATTTCAGAAATCTTAAGTGTTTCTTTCTTTTCAGAAACTATTTTACTTAAATTACCTCATTGCTTCTTGTATATGTATTATACAATGACTTTTCAAAATGTTTTATAAAAACACACATTAATTTTTAATTGCATTATCCATGAACTTTTGGAAGTAACTGTATACATATAGTACTTTTTTTTTTTTTTTGACAGAGTGGACAGTGAGAGACAGAGAGACAGAGAGAAATGTCTTCCTTTACCGTTGGTTCACCCTTCAATGGCCACTGCGGCTGGCGCACTGCGGCCGGCGCACCACACTGATCCAAAGCCAGGAGCCAGGTGCTTCTCCTGGTCTCCCATGTGGGTTCAGGGCCCAAGGACTTGGGCCATCCTCCACTGCACTCCCGGGCCACAGCAGAGAGCTGGACTAGTACTATTTTTTACAAATATTTTCAAAATGTGACCATTGAGTCATCACCTGCTGCCTCCCAGGTGTGCATTAGCAGGAATCTGGATCAGAAGCAGACTCAAACCAGGCACTCCAATGTCGGATGCAGCCATACCAACAGGCAACTTAACCACTATAGCACATGTCCAACACCAAAGATATCTTTTATAATCATAAAATAATAACATGGAAAAGAAACTTGACAATATAGAATTCAACCTATGAACATTAGATACAATAAAATTGAAACCATTTTTTAGGGTTCAATTTTCTAAGTCCCAGATAGATGCTCCAGAACAATTCTCTTAATTTCTTTTTAAATACTATATCTTGGTACTTCTTTAATTCTGTAATAACTGAAAATATTAGTAGTATAATCAGTTGGATAATAAATAGTAGTGGTGGAGATAGACATGCATGATTCATGATTCTAAGCATTGTATGTCACTTTTTGATTACTACAGGGAAAAATAAATTTGGAGGGTGAGAAAGAAAAATTTTTAATAGATTGACTGAGAAGTTGAGGATATTTTGTGGTATGAGAACTGAGCAGGTGATGTGGATCATGAACTCAGATTAAGGAGCTGAGATAGAAGAGAGGATGGAGTAAGATGACATAGGGAATATGGGCTAAATGGCAATGTATCAGGAGGAATTGTGACAGCCTGGAGAGAATCTGGGTTTGGGAAACTTTAAAAAATTGTTATCTTCTCTTTCCCTTTCTTATTATTCCTGTTTCTCCTTTTTCCTTCTTTCCTCCCATCTTTCTCAATTTCTCTCTTTATTGCATCCTTTGTTTATTTGTTTCCTGTCTTACTCTTTATTTATGTGGGATCATTACCCATACAAGTGTGTTAGTTGTTATAGTGGCATAAGTGTTTATATAAGAGGAAATTTGGAAAATTATTTAAAATAGAGACATTAAGAAATGAAATTTGAAACACAGTTGGAGGAAATTGTTATCTTGGAAAGATACAGGAGACTCATACCTCTGAGCTTAATGGGAAGAAGTAGGGTTTATTGACTATATAAGTAAATTTTCTAATGATAGGCTGGTCTATTAAAATAAAGGATAAATCAATTCTGACTCAGTTTCTCCTGCTATATACTCATGACACTCTGTTGTTTTTTTAATGTAGGCTTCATTACACATTCATGGTTGCTTAAATCTTTGGCCATTGGTGATCAACTTAATCATTCCCTATCCCTTCCCCAAAGGTTGAAAGAAGGGCTCAAAGTCCCAACTTTATAATCCTACCTTAGTATTTCCTGTGACAAGTACCCATCCTGAAGCTGTCTAGGGACTATTAGCAATAAAGTCAATGCATTAGTTTAGAAAAAATACTACCACTTTGCAGATTCCAAGTCTTTGAGGAGTCCTATCCCAGGAAACCAAAATAACAAATATGCAACTCAAAATATGATAATCTTTCCATTTAAAGGCTTTTATTTTCTTAATTTAATAGTGAGGCCATTTTCAAAGAGTGCAGAGGCTAATAAAGGAATAAGAGACATGAACAGTGTAATGACTGATAAAGAAAGATGACTAAAGACGTATAACAAATTACTGTGCTTCAAACATGTGGAGGAGGAGCAAAGATCACAACTAAGAAGCTCTGGTGACCACCACCTTGCAAAGGCATCAATTTGAACAGGTATCCACATACAAAGTCACCTTCACAAGGGCTACAGAAGCCAAGCCAATGCCTGTGGGTGGAGTCAGTGGACTTGCCCCGATGGCAGATGGAGACCTATGCTCTGATGAGACAAACCTGTTTCACTGTGTAGCACCAGTAGCCTCTTTTGCGCCTACTATGAGCCTGGTCACTGTGAGACCCAGGTGTGACCCATCTGGTACCCGCCTGAGTAGTAAGGAGCCACTTCTTTCATTCCTTCTATGACTTTGGACAAACAAAGAATCATAGAACTGTTTCAGAACTTAATGCCAAACTTTAAAAACCTAGCATGGAATAGATTCTACTAGTCCTTGTTCAGGTCAATGCCTGCAAACAGAGTCTCTGGACTGGATTCAGTGCCCAGTGAAATTCTGTGGTCCTGGTTGAGCAATCTTATAACCAGAGTAGCATCATCAATGGTTAATAGCTGCAAGATAGGGTAAGGAGTACAATTAAGCATTAGACAGACCATAGCACAACTCAGCAGAACAGAATGCTTAGAATTTCTAGAAGGACAGCCACAAATAAAGCCAGAATACTAAAACTGGCCCTTTGATGTGCAGATAACACCGTACTCAAACAGACATCAGAAATTTCCTGGAAATAAGAACATCACCTAAGAGCAAGATTAGATGCCAGAAACCAGCCGTCTAGGAACTGAAATATCCAAATGCTTGGATGAAGATTTCTAAATCACCATTTTAAGGAAACTCAATGAAACTGAAGAGACACAGAGTAACGATTAAATAGTCTTTCAGATTTGACAGAGATGGATGTAATTAAACAGAATCAAGCAGAAATCCTTTAATGTAAAAAATACAGTAAGTTAAATTTTAAATGTTACAGACATCATCAGTAGAAGAACAGATGAAACAGAAGAAAGAATCATTGAGGTCAAAGAGAGGCTATTTGAAACTGCACAGTTGGAATTCAAAAGGAAAAAGAATGAGAAGAAATGGAAAAGCATGGGAAGCATGGGATACGATGAAGAGAGAAAATATTTCACTTACTGGGATTCAAGAGGGACTTGAGGATGCCAAAAAAGTAGAAAACACACTTACAGAGATGAAAGGAAAACTTCCCAAATGTGGGGAAAGATACAACTTCCCAGGTACAGGAAGGTCAAAGGTCACCAGTCCTAATTGAACCCAACCAACTCTACCCCAAGTTATATTATAATCAAATGCTCCAAGATTAAAGATAAACAGAAGATTCTCAAAGCTGCCAGAAGAAAAAAAAAAAAAAAAAGAAGCAAGTCACATGTAAGTGGTCCCAAATCCCCTTCCTGCAGAGTTCTTGACAGAAACCTTGCAGGCCGGGAAGGAGTGGAATGCAACTTGCGCAGTGCTAAAGGAAGACGCTTCACAGCCAAGGGCACTGTGTTCAACAAAGCCATCCTTCAGTGCCAGGGAAATATAAAGACATTCCAAGACAAACAAAAGCTGAGAGAATTTATCACCATCAGATCTGTGTTTCAGGAAATGGTAAAGGGAGTTCTTCAAACTGAAAGAGGTACTTACATGAACAAAATAACAAAAGATAGAAAACTCACTGGTAAGAGTACACCCACAAATTAAGAATGATTTAATGTTGTAAAAATTGTATATAGGGGCCAGCGCTGTGGCTCAGTGGGTTAACGCCCTGGCCCGAAGCGCGGGCAATCCCATATGGGGGCCAGTTCGCATCCCAGCTGCTCCTCTTCCTATCCAGCTCTCTGCTATGGCCTAGGAAAGAAGTAGAAGATGGCTGAAGTCCTTGGGCCCCTACACCCACGTGGGAGACCCAGAAGAAGCTCCTGGATCCTGGCTTCAGATCAGTGCAGCTCCGGCCATTGTGGCCAACTAAGGAGTGAGCCAGAGGATAGAGGTTCTTTCTCTCTCTCTGCCTCTCCTTCTCTCTCTGTGAAACTCTGTCTTTCAAATAAATAAATAAATCTTTAAAAAAATTGTATATAAATTGCTTACGTCTCTACTGTGATGGACAAGATGAAAAGAGGTCAAATGTAAAATTAAAATGTCAATGTATGGGGAGGAATGGAACACAAATATAAAGTACCTTGTTAAGAAGTCTTATATTTTTGCTTTTTGTTTGCCTCTTTGGGGCTATCTTTGTAATCAATGTTAAGCTGTTATCATTCCAAAATGGCCTGTTGTAGCCAAAAAAAAAAAAAAAGTGAGCCTCAAGGTAACCACTAAGCGAAATCTATACATAGCCTAACCAAAAATAATAAGCAAGGGATCAAAGTACACCACTAGAGAAAAATCACTTAACCACAAATGAGGGTTATAATTTAGGAACAAATAAAGAAAGGAACTACAATAAAAATATAAAACAAATATCAAAGTGGGAGTAGTATGATCTGTTTAAGGTTTATTTATTTGAAACTCAAGAGTTATAGAAAGAGAGGAAAGGGGAGTGAGAGATGGAGGGGGAGATAAAGAGAGAGAGAGACAGAAAGATCTTCCATCCATGGGTTTTGGTTCACTCCACAGAAGGCCACAGTGCCCCAGGCCAAAGCTGGTAGCTCCAGCTGGGTCTGCCACATAGTGGCAGTGGCCGGAGACTTGGGCCATCTTCCACTGCTTTCCCAGTGAATTGTTAGGGAGCTGTATTAGACGTGGAGCACTGGGACTCAAACTGGCACCCATTTGGAATGCTGGTGTCACAGGCAGTAGTAGCTTTTACCTCCTACACCATAGCTCCAGCCCTGGAGAGTAATATTTACCTGTCAGTAATTACCTTATGTGTCAATGGATTACATTTTCACAAAAATATTTACTGGATTAAAAACAGGACCCAGCTACATGAAGATTGATAATTTCACTTCACATCTAAGCAAACATAGACTGAAAGTGAGAGGATGGAATCCAAAAAAAAAAATTAAAAAAAAAAAAAAAAACGGCAGTAGCCATATGCTATCTGATAAAATAGACTTTAAACCCTACATGAAGATACTTGGAATTCATTCAGCTAACCTGGCATTTTGAAAGCTTAATTGGATCAAACACAATTAATAAGGTAGAAAATTTGGTATAATCTTAATGTTAATTTTATTCTGCTGTGAAAAGTTTTTATAAAGTATATACACCTTAGTTTAATTTTGTCTCTTAGTGTGGATTTACAAACTTAATACAGATATCCTGAGCCAGGAACACAATCAGGTTTCAGGCCAGTTTGATACTGGCTTTTCTTAAGTAGGACTTCAGACTAAATGTTATGTCAGTGGGACTGTGCTGTCTGTGGAACTTAATGAATTAATCATTTTATTCAGACTTGAAGGAGAGTGCTAAATAAAATTTGGAGTCATAGGATATTGATGTACAATTTAAGGATTAAAGTTTTTATAAATCATTTGCAAACATGGATTTATTAAATTAAATGTTGACTTCCTAGTATAAAAGTACAAGAATACAAGTAAGTTCTCCAGGTTAAAAAAAAAAATAGACTTTAAATCAAAAACCGTAAAAAGAGACCCGGGGGGGGCATTCTATAATAAAATATTCAATCCAGCTAGAGAAAATAACTCTTTTGACTATGAATGCACTGAATGTTGGAGCCAGTATAAAGCAAATGTATAATGAACGTAAAGAGAAAGATAAACTCCAACATATTAACAGTGACTTTAAAACCCCACTTTCAAAAATGGGAAGATCATCTACACAGAAAATAAATAAGATTCAGCAGAGGTAAATTGCTGCTCCCTAGATCAGTTAGAACCATTGGACGTCTACATGACTTTCCAACCAACAGCTTCAGAGTGCACATTCTTCCCAACAATACGAGAAACATTTTCCAGGATAAATCATATGGTAGGTAACCAAACATCTCAACAAATTCAAAAGAACAGAAATCATCTGATTATCTTTTCTGACCATAGTGTAATAAATTAGAAATAAACAAGAAAAACTTTGTAAACAAATGTGGGTGGTAAACTACTTTCTCATGAACAACTAATGGATCAACGAAGAATTCAAGGAGACCACTAAATATTTATTTTTTAAAGATTATTTATTTGACAGGAAGAATTACAGATAGGCAGAGGCATAGAAAGAAATAAAGAGAGGTCTTCCATCCACTAGTTCACTCCCCAAATGTCAGCCACGGCCAGAGCTGGGCCGATCTACAGCCAGGAACATGGAACTTCTTCCAGGTTTCCCACATGGGTACAGGGGCCCAAAGACTTGGGCCATCTTCTACTGCTTTTCTAGGCCATAGCAGAGAGCTGGATCGCAGCAGAGCAGCTGGGACTCAAACAGGTGCCCATATGGGATGCTTTACCTGCTACACCAGAGCACTGCCCCCATGTTTCTTGAAATGAATGAAAATGTAAACATAATACACCAAATCCTATGGATTACAAAAACAAAACAAAACAAACAAACAAGCAAACAAAAAAACAGTACTAAGAGGGAAGTTTACAGCAATCAATGCCTGCATGAAAAGAAAACTGAATACCGGGGCCGCCCCCTGGCTCACTTGGTTAGTCCTCCCCCTGTGGCACTGGCATACCATATGAGCACTGGGTTCTAGTGCCGGTTGCTCCTCTTCCAGTCCAGCTCTCTGCTGTGGCCTGGGAAGGCAGTGGAGGATGGCCCAGGGAGAGACCAGGAGGAAGCACCTGGCTCCTGGCTTTGGATCAGCACAGTGCTCCGGCTGCAGTGCACTGGCCGTAGTGGCCACTTGGGGGATGAGATGAGCCAATGGAAGGAAGACCTTTCTCTCTGTCTCTCTCTCTCTCTCACTGTCTAGCTCTATCTGAAAAAAAAAACAACAACCAGAAAACTGTCAAAGAAGCACCTTATAGCTGCACCTCAAGGAACTAGAAATAACAAATCAGATTCAACATATATAGAAAGAAAAAAATAATAAAACTCACAGCACAAATAAGTAACATGAAAACCAAACGAAATTTAAAGATATCAATGAAATGAAGAACTGTTCTTTGGAAAAATAAACAAAATTGATAAACCATTAGCTAGACTAACCAAGAGGAAAACAGGAAAGTTGAAATACATAGAGATGGAGATGAAAATGTAAACATTAACACTGACACCACAGAAATACAAAAGACTTTCAGAGAGTATTATGACAATTATGTGCCAGCAAAATCTATTACCCAGATGAAATTGCCGAATTTAGGGCACATACACCTTTCCTAATTGATTCATGAGAAAACAGCATATCTAAATAGACCAATAATTGGTAGCAAGATTAAATCAGTTTTAAAATTTTTGCCGGTGGTGGAAAGTCCTTGAGTAGATTGATTCAGCAAAGAATTCTATAACCTTTAAAGAAAAACTAAAACCAATTCTTCTTAAATTATTCAAAAAAAATCGAAAAGAATTCTTCCGAATTCATTCTGAAGCCAACATGACCTTAATAGCAAAACTAGAAATGGATGCAGCAACAACAAAAAAAGAAAGCTCAATCCATTATGCTTGATAAACAGAAGCAGAAATCCTCAACAAAATATGAGCAAATTGAACGCAACAGCACATTTAAAGAATAATTTATCCTAGGGATACAAAGATGGTTCAACATGCACAAGTCAAAATTGTGAGATACCGTATCTATAGAATAAATGACAAAAATCATTTGGTAATACTCTTCTTTGCTTATTTCTCTTACTTCCTTGTAAATTGATGTTCCCAAATTTCACCCTTGTTTGCATGCTCTTTGGTCACAGCAGTCACCTTTCAACGGGTACCCTGATACTTCCATGTCTATTATTTATTCTTGGAAGCTTCTTTAAAGCTTCAGAATTTAATTCACTATTTATTCAGTTAATATGAATTCATTGTCTTCCATGTGGCAGACATGGATTAAGAGGGAGCTTTGGAAATAAGAAATTCATCAATACAAACCACAATCCTTTCAGTTTTCTTCTTTCACGGGAATTTCAACATGTCCAAAGCAGAACTACCCCACACATTCTGCAATCTATTCCTTCTCTTGTGTTTTATAACGTAGTAAATAGTTTCATCCACTCCAAAATGCAAGCCAGAAATATGAGAGTAATAGTATACTCTGGTCTCATCCCTAACCATTAAGTTCATCTATTCTATTGGTTAATATCTTCTCAAATGCAGTCCCTCTCAGGATTGCTTATGCTATTGCAAGTCTCTCTCTCTCTCTCTCTCCCTCTCTCTCTTCCACCCCTTCTCTCCTCTGCTTTCCAAAATAAATATCCAAATCGCTTCCAAATTTATATTTCTAAAACATACATTTTTGTCAAACTATCCCACTGCTAAAAATCACTTTAATGTTACCATAAATTCTAGGAATAAGACCAGACACTTTTCCATTTTATTTAAAGTCCAATATGACCTGTTGCCTTCTAGCATCAATTTCTCTAACCTCCAGTGCCTTCCATGATGCAATTACACTGTACAACTCACAATGTCAAGAACATGCTATGAAATTTTATTCATGCATTCCATTTTCCTTAGCTCATAATGCCCTTTCATTCTCTTATCAGCATGACATATGATTTACCAAGACTTACCTTAAGCTTGCAAGCCTTTCCAGACCCTGCCTTCAGCTCTCTGTGGTACCTGCTATCTTACCTTATCTGTATGGAACTTTAATATTTTAATATCTGGCTTCCATCATTTGATACTAAATAAGGGCTCTTTCTCATTTATTTTTAAATCTCTTCCCTTCTATTCATTGTTTTCAATTCCCTTTTCTTTGGTTTGATACTATGCTGTAGCATAAAAAGGAGTCTGAAATTTAGATTTTAGAAGCCTATAATTTAATTTTAAATATAAAAGTTCTTCTTACATATGAGGCTTAGCCAGAGAGGATAAGGCTATAACCTGCTTCAGAAAGGGAGATAAAGCTGTCCAGTACTACCACATCATAATCAATGGAAAATCTAATTTAATCAGTTTCACTTGTCCTCAAGACAATGATAAATACAAGCATGCAGATGATATAGCTGTTTGGTCAGTAGCAAGGGGATCATCTAAATGAGTTAGAATACACTTATAATAGATATGTACATACGTAGATCTGTTTATGAAACAGAGCGCTAGACCATTATATTCCAAGAACATCATTTATTTCATAGAGATACAATGACAATATCTATGTGGAAGATAATGGGTATGAGTTAAATGTTTGTTTACTTGAAAGGTTCGTGGAAAAAAAATAACCTATGCATTATCCTTGATTTCTTCATCGCCTTCTTCTTTAGCATCTAATAGTTTATACTCTTATTAACTCTCCATTCAAAATAAATCAAAAAATATGGTTCCAAATACCTAAAATGATAGATTTTTATTATCTCTTGTACCAGATTTTATAAAAATTAATCAACTTAAATTGACTGTCTAGGAAAGAACTTGAGCAATAAAGCTAGGAAGAAAAGCGAAATTTTTCTGTAAAAAATAAGCTTTTATAAAATTTAACACCAAAAAACAATTGAATTAAAAAAGTCAAACTTGAAGAATCTCAGTGAAATTCAATATTTTAATTTATTCTTCATCTTAGTCCTTTCCATTTTAACTTAAATTATTAATCCTTTATAGCTTACTAATAAGTTCAAGAAGAAATTAAAATCATAGGAGGCTTATTTTTGGAAATGAATACACTATAATATTGCTATCAGCAATACCACTATTATTATTAATTTAATAATTGCATGCTTAGGAAACTAGAGCCAGATATAGTATAGTTGGATCCAATGGGAAAATTATCTTGGAACAGCGATATATAAAATAAATGTTCATATAAAATTATCATAAGAAAATATTATAAGTATTTAATTCATAATAATAAATATTGTAAAATATCTAAGAATAATCTGAAAAAAATCAGTTCCTCTAAACCAATTGACTCATTCAAATCATGAGCTATTTTCTCTGTAGTAGGCATTGAATTAATTCAGAGCTTAAGTATCCTGACAACAAAAGTTTTAAAAATGGTAGGGTATATTATAAAATTAATTAAAATTTATCAGAATAAAATTGGCGATGAACTAGTTTTATTTTTTGCAAAATGAGATTCATAACATAAATTTTGATGTTATATATTAAGTATTTCACAAGTCTCAATCTGTTTAACACTGTTTATAAATATGAATGGAATAGAAAATAAAGTCTAGAAACATATTCTATCATTTGTAAACTATGTGTAATAAAAGAACCATCACAAAACACTACAATGAGGGAGGAATTAGTTGAAAAAGAGTGCTGTAACAATTATTTATTCACGGTTATCTCACAACACTAGAGCTTGTATGTGTGATTTTTATCTTCCTTTTTCAAACCACCTAGATATCAGAGTAAATTAATTAAATCATTATCTTCTCAGTGAGTGCAACTCTTTTGTTCTTATGTTTGACAAAATTTGAAATATGTTCAACACATAGTTTCCAAGCTTGCCATTTCCATTCCAGCTGGCTGAATAGGGGGGAAAATGTGAAAGTTTTTGAAGGATCCAAGCTAGATGTGGCATTATATATATTACTTCTCCCTGTATTACATTTGCTAAATTTCTATGCTGTGGCTACACTGTAAGGAGGACATGAGTTATAGTCTGGTGATCTGTCCAAGAAGGAGTTGAAACTATATCCCCTAGTGAACTGCTAGCATTAACTGCTACACAGCTTCAGGAAGTCACAACCTATAGTAGTATTTGGGAGAAAGTGGAGCATGTGTATGTAACACAATGGGCTCTGGAGTCAGACTCTATAAAGTCAGAATCCAAGTGGTTCTGCACATATGAAATTTGTAATTTCATACCCATTTCTATGGGGCCAGTGATAACCTTAAATAACATTAATATATCAATAGGTTCACAACAGTACCTAGCACAGGGCAATTAGTAAATGATTGTTATTACCTTTATTAAATACCTATAATTATTTGAATTGGGGTGTGAAATGAAACCTATTTCTGAACCCTGCTTAGGAAAACGAATGTGTTTTGACAAACAACCTAAATTGCTTCATTAAAAGTACCACATGCTGCAGAGAAGTTCCCAGGCCAATGGAAACATGCATCTGTGAGTCTACAGACACCACGTGGATGGGGTCACTGTAGCCATCTGGGCAGTGCGGTAAAGCTCTCATAACAGCAGAAGCACTAATATTCATGCAGTTACGCACACAACAGTCTCTGCTGATGAGGTGGTGTTGGCCCACTCCAGTGGCCCGAGGGGGCAAGACATGCATGGCAGCGGAGGCTGGGCGTGTTTGTATTTGGTCTCAGAATGGCACCATTGGTGGACTGGGTGGGAGGAGATCAATGTGATCTGAATTCTCCCTCGGGAGCGGTGCATGGTGTGAACTACGCCTCCCCACCAAGACTCCCCATCAGAGTCTACGAGGGCTCTAGAATGAACCAGCAGCATGACTTCAGATGACCACGGTATTGATACAGATCCGTGGGAGCCTTTCGTTTACCTTTTCTTTGTCATGAGAATGCCTTCCCAGATTCAGTCTGGTCGAGACTGGGATAGCAGGGAAGTTGATGCAAGGTACTTTGTAAAGAAAGGGACCAAAGAAACAGAAAAATTCTCAATGTGGATGGAGTGCTAATTCTACTTTTCCATTCACAAAGCTTTTACAACTTTACCAGATCTTCTGAAATCTCCATGTTCCACAGTTTCTTCATTCATCTGCATCAAATTCTGTTGCTGCCTTCCTAAATATTCTAGCTCAGCAGCAGCTAATTACTACTTTTTTTTTCTGTTTTTGCATCTGGTGCCTCAAATGCAGTATAACCTGTCCATTCCTGCTTTTTCTTTTTTTTTTTTTCCTATTGCTTTTCTTTTTAAACTTTTATTTAATAAATATAAATTTCCAAAGGAAAGCTTTTGGATTACAGTGGCTTTTTCCCCCAGAACCTCCCTCCCACCTGCAACCCTCCCATCTTCCGCTCCCTCTCCCATCCCATTCACATCAAGATTCATTTTCAATTATCTTTATATACAGCACTCTGGCCTCAGAATCAGCCCTTAAGGCATTCGGATCTGACTAAAAAGCCCATGAGTATATTTCAGGCATGGAGATCCAGAACTATGGCAAAAAAAAAAAAAAAAAAAAGTGACCTCAATGAAAGATCTCTGTGAGTGAGATCCCAGCGGAAAGAACGGGCCATCAAAGAAGGAGGTACCTTTCTCTGAAGAGAGGAGAGAACTTCCACTTTGACTATGGCCTTGTCTAAATAAGATCGGAGTTGGCGAACTCAAAAGGCTTACATAGCCTTAGCAACTCATGACAAGAGCCTCGGGTGATTACTGAAGCCATAAATAAAAGTGTCAATTGTTAAATCAACAACAGGAGTCACTGTGCACTTACTCCCCATGTAGGATCTCTGTCCTTAATGTGTTGTACTATATGAATTAATGCTATAACTAGTACTCAAACTGTACTTTATACTTTGTGTTTCTGTGTGCATGCAAACTGTTGAAACCTTTACTTAGTATATACTAAGTTGATCTTCTGCATTCCTGCTTTTTCAAGAGGACTTCCTATACAGACAGAAATGGTTAGGAAATTCTTTTTCTTTACTGCTTGTCTCAGGGTAGACATTCTATGTCTTCACCATAGAAAGAGTAGAAAGGAAGGGGAGGGGAGGGGAGGGGAGGGGAGAAGTACTCATTAATATACCCCGCTCCTGGTGACACAAACATTGGATCTGTATAAGCAGTCATTTAGGAGTATTCAACAAATTGAAAGTAAACATATTACCATTTATAGATAATAAAACAAAAGTGATTAATATTGATGCCTCAGAAAGCAATAATAAAATCAGAGTGACTTTAGTGAATAAAATCCATTCTTTCAAAAGGATGGAGGGGAGCACTAAAGAGCAAAACAATCCCCAAGTAAGATCAGGGAAAACTGATTAGAAATAAATATTACAAATATTTTAAAGGCAGACTAGCTCATATGCTAAATATGAGCTATATCTGTGACTTTCATTTTAAAAGCAAGTAAAAATCATAATTAAGTCTATAGGAATAAGATGTAAAGAAAAATATATTGAGGATTCTTCCAGTATATGTGACAGTAATGTATTAAATTTTGACAAATAAGTGTAAAAACTTATGGAATAAATAGAAATTTCCATACAGAATTTTTTTAAAGTGATAAAAATGTGAGTCCATAGTGTTGAGTAACAGAAAGAGCTTCAGGGTACTTTGGAACATGCAGAAGTGAGTTGAAATATTAGCCCAATGATGTATTAGCCGGAGGGTCTTCAATGTGCTGGTTGACGCCCTTCTAGTTCTGGTCTGGTGATGAGAGCAACTTTCATATTGGTGTAGTGATAGGCTGGGACACATCATGATGGGTCTGTGATCACCACTCAAACGTAAATTGTTTACCTACTTGCTGGGAAACATTATTGAAAAATAGAGCCTGAAAGAAAGAAATAAATTTGAAATTGTTTTGAATGAAAAGGGATGGTTTAGCCTACCCCCACTCTTTGCAGTGAACAGCCTGTTAATACCCTGAGGAGGCTGTGCTCCAACAAATGACCTTAAATTGCATCAATTTTCTTCTTGATTTCCTGAGCATATACAGGATAGGTCTTCTGTTGTAGGGCGTCTAGACCAGGAAATCATGCAGAATTGTCATAAGTATGTGTCTAAATGGTTTGAGGATAACCCAGTCCAATCTCTGCTGCAAGAATTTTGATCTCTGATGTATTCTACACGATTGTACAGCTGTCGCTATCCACTGTTTTGAGATCAAACCACTCCAAATATTTTGCAAAATATATTTGTCAATTTAACAGATTATGCATCTTAAATTCTAACCAGTGTTTATTTTTATAGCTTTTACAACTGGGACAGTCATATTGCCGTTTGTAATTCAAGTCCCAATTATCAAGTGATTGCTGATAACCCAGAAGGCTTACTTTTCAAGTACAAAAGAGACAGAAAAATTCTCAACGTGGACCCAAAGGTAATTCTACATTTCCACATATATATCTCTTCTTTTATTGTTTTCCTACCATTATTCAAAAACATATTAAATATTTCACATTCTTAATTTTGTAAATTTTTTAAAAGATTTGTATATTTAAAAGGTAAAGTTTCAGAGAGAGGGGGGAGGGAGAGAGAGAGATTGTCCATCACTAGTTCACTTCCCAAATGACCACAACAGACAAGGCTGTGCCAGGCCAAAGCCAGGAGCCAGGAACTTCATCCGAATCTCCCATGTCAGTGCAAGGGTCCAAGCACATGAGCCATCCTCTGCTGCCTTCCTAGGTGCATTAACAGGGAATTGGACCAGCTACTAGCCAGGACTCAAAGCACCACAGGTGGTGCTTAACACTTTATGCCACAACACTGGCTCCAATTTTGTAAATTTAGAAATGAAAAATCCTTTGAAATTTAGAACTTATGACATATTAAAAAAAAAACCCGTATTTTAATAAATCATCAGAAACTAATACAGAAGAATTAAGGGGGAATTTAAACATAAGTCACTCACAAATGAGAACACACCCCCTTAACTAGCAGCAGAATTAGGTCAGCAGGTCAGTGGGCAGTGTACCTGCTTTTACTAAGGACTTAAGTCATTTAGGAAAGGGAGACTCTTACCTCACACTTGTACCCAGAATTCTAATATCCTTCTCTGTGGCTAACAATGAAAATAGTATGGCATTTGGTACACTTCTAGGTGGTATCCTGGAGAAGAGTTTTATGTAAGTATTTTCCAGACATATCCTGTGATGTTGTAAAGTTGTTCAAGGACACACGTTTACATCTTATATGTTTCAAAGATTACATTTGCATCATGGCTTGTTATCGTGACTCTGTCGTATGTCTGCAGATCAAAGTTTAAAATTGCCTAAAGTCATTGCGTGCAGGGGTGGTTTAGGTGTTTTGTTTTCAGCTTTTAAACATGTTATTCATGTATTCCTTCACAGTGAAAGCAATAGGAATTCTGTGGTATGTTTGAGACAGGGGTAATGACAGACCACAGGAAAAAGGGACTCAAATCCCAAAGTCTTGCTCAACAGTTTTTAGAAATCTGAAATGAAGAAAGCCATCTTTGGTCCACATCCACTTACTATAATTCCTTGCATGAAAAAAAGTGCTCAGTAACTATGTGTTCAAAGAATAAGTGATTGGAATTCTGTAGCAAGCAACAGATGATATTCTGTTATCAGGTTCAGCTCCAAATATCAGAAATTCCAAGACTGATTTAAGCAGAAAAGAAATTTCCTTCTCCCTGGCGTGTGCTCTTAGCAGCAGTCCAAGGGTGCCATTCCTTTAGGCTCGAGTGTCTCATATCCTCAGGTCCAGGTACAACAGCTACATTCAGACAGAATGTAGGGAGCAAGGTTAGAGGGTATAAAGTCCAAGCCCCTTCCACCTTTTAAAGAAGTTTCTGAAAAGCTACCACATATTCACCTAATTCTATTGCAAGAACATACTCATTGGCCATGTCTAACTAGATGGAAGACTAGGAGGTGAAATCTTTATGCAGGTGGGCATGCCTCTAGCTAAAACTAGGGATTCTTGAACAATGGGAAGAGAGGATTGGGTAGACAACTAACAACTTCGGACACAACACTGTCTCTTACAAAAGACGGCTACTCCTTTTGGTTTCAGATTCCTCATTAGTGAAATGAAGCACTGCATTAGAAAACCTTTAGGGCCATATTTGTTACGAATTGACAAATACTAGAGAAGTTTATCAATATACCTGCTCTCTACCAGTGTTTCCTATGGGTGTTAAAATGTGATCAAATAGGAACTGGTGTTGTGATATAGCAGGCTAGGAGGCCACTTGCAGCACCAGAATCCCGAATGAGCTCTAGTTCACATCCCAGCTGCTCCACGTCAGATCTAGCTCTCTGCTAAAGGCCTGAGAAAAGCAGCAGAACATGGCCCAGGTGCTTGGGCCCCCTGCCACCCATGTGGGACACTCAGAAGCAGCTCCTGGCTTAGGCCTGGCCCAGCCCTGGCTGTTGTGGCCCTTTGGGGAGTAAACCAGCAGATGGAAGATATTCTCTCTCTCTCTCTCCCCCACCTGCATCCCTCCCCCCTCACTCCCTCACTCTGTAGTTCTGGCTTTTAAATAAATAGCTAAATCTTTTTAGAAAAAGGGATCACATGGAGCGAAGTACACAAGTCTTAATAAATAACATTCACAGAGTTTTTCCCTTTTGGAAGGCTAAACTATCTATGTAAAAAAATTTTTAAATTATTAATAGGTTCATTAATATGTGTGAAACAAATCTTTGAATCAGTTTTGACTGACATCATACTTTAACTATTTTAGGACTCTGCTTTAACGAATGGCATACTTCAAGAGTGTATGTCATGAACTTTACTTTTTATGGACCTTGGGAAATCCCTATTGAATATAAACCATTACTTGAACATGGTTCAAATGATTTTAACTAAAACTCTCACTTCCAAAATAATCAACCATATGATACCCAAGGCTTACTCAAAAATATATGAAATATAGCATCTTCTTTTTCCTGAAATATTTTGATTATTATTCATGATAATTTTGAAGAAAAGATTTTCCAAATGTTAGAAATAGAACAAGGATTTAGTTAATGACTGAAAAAAGTAAGAAATTAGTAGGTAAGAAATCTGTTCATGTTTGGATACTTGTATTAGTGTGGAATTTTACTTTAAGTTTATCTTTTTGAAGATAAAAATTAACAACACATTTACTGGGAAGAAATCATGGTCTCAGTATCACTGTGGAAAGTTTTAGGTCTTATTTACTGTTAATTGGCTTCATGGCCTTAATAAATTCATTTCATCTCCCCGAGTTTTAATGTCCATGCCGGAAAGATGAGGATTGTTTATGTTGTTGTTGATTATTTGCCTTGTTTTGTTTTCTGATTTCTTGAGTCTACCTACAGAACCAGGCCTTATTTGCAGAGACTTTGCCTCAACTGGCTCCTAAAGTACATATTTTAATAATTTAACCAGTGTGATTCTGCTACAGATTGTCCATGAACTGCTATTTGGGAAACTCTTGCCCCATAAAACAAACAATAAGTTCAAGAAAACTAGTACTCTGCAGACATGAGTGGAATAACACTAATGTATCTTCATTTTCATGGATTAAGTATCAAACTAGCATGAACACTTCCTTCATAGTTCCTCAGCTTACCCTCTTCTGAGACACTTGACCATTTCTGTTTCGTGTAGCTAATATAACATTTCTTTTTTAAAGATTTATTTATTTATTTGAGAGTCAGAGTTACAAAGACAGAGGGAGGGACAGAGATCTTCCATCTGCTGGTTCTCTCTCCAGATGGCCGCAGATGCCAGGTTTAGGCCAGACCAAAGCCAGGAGCCAAGAGTTTCTCTGGGTCTCACACATAAGTAGAAGGGGCTCAAACACTTCAGCCATCTTTGGCTGCTTTTCCAGGCCCTTAGCAGGGAACTGGATCCCAAGTGGAGCAGCCTGGACACCAGCCAGCACCCATATGAGATGCTGGCTTCATCAGCAGTGGCTTTACATGCTTCACCAAAACGCTGGCCCCAATATAACATATCTTACAAAATCACAGGAAAATCAAGAAGTAAACCAGAGGTCTATTCTTGGTAACTACAAATATATAATCATAAGAATAGTTTATATTCAAAATTTTTCTTAATAATTTTGCTTACAGTTCTTTCAATGATGAATATGTACTTATAAATCCATTAATTAAGGAACTATAAAATATTGTCAGAACAATACATCTCAACTCTCCATTTTTTTTTCCTTAAAGGACTCTCTTTGAAATCATTTTTGCTTAAAATTAAAGAGGTCAAGATAAATAAAAGGTGGAAACAGTGATAAACAGGATGCTTCCTTTGTACAACACAGATGTAGACTCATTAATTCTGAAGTGTGGTTGTCATGAAATGCAGTTGTTTGTGAATGGTAACAGTGGAAAAAAGAAAATTGTGCAGGTTTTAGAACAAGTAACATGCGTTTATTGGGTAAGAAATTCCAAATGCAATAGGAGTTTGGTTGCATTTAAAACAGGACCACTAGCTTTAACTTCCCTGCAGCTGTATAACATCTGGAACAAATAAGGCAAGTTTCTATTTTTGAGTGAAGAATGCTTGTCTGAGTGATTCACACCCACCAAAATGTTTCCAGTGTTTTATCTTTAGAAGGATTGAGTGGAAGCACTTTGCACTCACTCCCCTACATTATCTGGCCAAATGAAAAAAATAGGCATTTTTCTTTTACTTTTAGGAAGCATTATCCGTGAGAGAGTTTATTTTAAGTCTTACTGTAATGTAAGTGGTCTAAAACTGACATGATCCACTGATAAGATGAGGAGGGGGGGAGAGAGATTTGCCCTAAAATAGTTAAAATGGGGAAACTCATCCTTAACTGCACCAGCTTTTGTCCAATTCCCCCTCCCATTAACTAAATGATAAAGACATACAGAACCCCATCATTTAGTGAAATAACAAGTTACTAAGTATTCAGTAAATGTTCATTGAATATATGATTGATTATATAATTCCTTCCAAAAGCAAAATAAAAGAAACCTACACTAATCATAAGGTGAAGAATTCACATGTCATTAAGATTTGATGTGGCAGTGACAGCAAAAATGAGTACAGCCACGCCACTCTATACTGATCCAAATAAATCAGAAAATAAATTATTGGAATTTATCATGAGAAATGGATCTTTATGAGATTATGCAGAAATTTGTATTTTTGGTTTATGTTTTCAAATCTTCTTGTATAATTCCAGAAATATTTCATTTAAGATATCTCTAATACTGATAAATCAGAATTTGTTTTTGATTTATGAGCATGCTCATATTAATTGCTCAAGATCACAAAATTGTTGGTAGAATGTAGCAGTGAAGCCTGAACTTAAGCATTATGAAACATCATGGGAGAGATAAAGATGAGCAAGATTCTAGCCTAGACCTCCAAGTGCTTATAGGCTTTTTAAGGAAATAGGCATGCTTAACCTTAACTGCAGTATGAGGCAGAAAGTGGTACATTGCTATTGAAAGAAATATGTTCAGAGTTTAGTGAGAGATGACTTTCCATCTGGGGGCAGAAACTAGTAAAGAGGAATGGTGAGGGGACAGCACTGGAGACAACATTTGGTGATTGCAAAGGAGGTACTCTTTTTTTCTCAGATCTAATTAAGCATTTATTTTTTTCCCCAGAAACCTTTTATTTAAGGAATACAAACTTCATATATTTCATAATTATAACCTTAGGATCATGGTGTTTCTTCCTACTGGACCCACCCTTTCACCCCTCTTCCTCCTCCCTCTCCTATTCCTATTCTTAATTTTTACTAAGATGTATTTCCAATTAACTTTATACACATATGATTAACTCTATGTTAAATAAAGAGTTCAATAAATAGTATGGGAAAAAAACTGGCTTAGAAAATTTAGCCAGAAATCAATCTATGCATCTAAGCCAACTTACTTTTGACAAAAGAGCTAAACTCAATCCCTGGAGCAAGGACAGTCTCTTCAACAAATGGTGCTGGGAAAACTGTATCTTCACATGCAAATATGAAGCAAGATCCCTACCTTACACAAAAATCCACTCATAATGAATTAAAGACCTAACTCTATGACCCAATACCGTCAAATTATTAGAGAACAATGGGGAAACACTGCAAGACACTGGCACAGGCAAAGAGTTCTTGGAAAAGACCCCAGAGGTCCAATCAAAGCCAAAATTCACAAATGGGATTACATCAAATTGAGAAGCTTCTGTACTGCAAAAGAAACACTCAGGAAAGTGAAGAGGTGACCAATGGAATGGGAGAAATTATTTGTAAACTATGCAAATGATAAAAGATTAATTACCAGAATATATAAAGATATCAAGAAACTCAACAGCAGCCCAGTTAAGAAATGGGCAAAGAGAAGGCAGTGGAGGATGGCCCAGGTGCTTGGGCCCTATACCTGCATGGGAGAATTTACCTCAGAATTTACCCAAGGGAAATGAAATCAGCATATGAAAGAGTTATCTGTATCCCCAAGTTTATTGCAGCTCAATTCACAATAGCTAAGATATGAAATCAACTAAAGACTGGATAAAGAAATTATGGGAGGCCGGCGCCTCGGCTAAATAGGCTAATCCTCCACCTGCGGCGCCAGCACCTTGGGTTCTAGTCCCGGTCAGGGTGCCGGATTCTGTCCCAGTTGCCCCTCTTCCAGGCCAGCTCTCTGCTGTGGCCCGGGAGTGCAGTGGAGGATGGCCCAAGTGCTTGGGCCCTGCACCCGCATGGGAGACCAGGAGAAGCACCTGGCTCCTGCCTTCGGATCAGCGCAGTGCACCGGCCGCAGCGGCCACTGGGGGGTGAACCAACGGCAAAGGACAACCTTTCTCTCTGTCTCTCTCTCTCACAGTCCACTCTTTCTGTCAAAAAATATTAATAAAAATAAAAAAAAAACTATGGGATAAGAACACCAGGGAATACTACACAGTGGTTAAAAAAAATGAAATCTGGTCATTTGCAACAAAATGGATGAAGCTGCAAAACATCATACTTGGTGAAACAAGACATCCTAAAATGACAAACACCATATATTCTCCTTGACCTGTGATAACTAATAGAGCACCTAAAAGGTAATCTATAGAAGTGAAATTGACAATTTGAGAAGCAATGACTTTGAACAGCCCTTTTTCTCAACTGTTGAGGAGGTACCACTTGAAGGATGATGAGAAATTGAACTCAGAGGAGATGCAGTAAATACTAGGAATTATATCTATTAGCCAAGGTGAAAGTTAGACTGTAAAACCGGCAAAGGAATACTTAAACAGATCAACTCGGGTGCTCTATTGGCTTGGAAGAGTTCAGTGAGAATTAAGATTCCAGAGGTCTTGAAAAGCCTTGAAAGCAGACCTGATGAGAATCTTGAACTGGACTTGATGGGAAATGGGGCAGCATGCCAAACCTGTTGTGCAGAAAAATAACGGGATAAAAAAGTTGTGTTTCCAGCAGATTCAAGGGTATTGAGTAGAGGAGACAAAGCAAGAAAAACTGGATAAGGTGAGTTCTAACAATGACTCTAAAGAGCAAAGAGGACTAGAACTAGGGGCCCTGCCATGGTTAGCAAATTCTGAGTTGATACATGCAACATTGCAACTTCCTGATCATTCAGCTAAAGACAACACTTTATGGAATGTGTATTTTTCTAGAAAAGCTGTTGTGATATCCATCTCCATGCCATACCTCATAAAATAAAAATGTACTACAGTACATTGAATACAGAAGGAAACTTCACAAAGTTCATGGAAAATGGAATTAAATGATAACACAAGGGGGGCCAATACTATGGCACAGTGGTTATGCTGCCATCTGCAATGCTGGAATCCCATTGGGGCAGCAGCTCAAGTCCTGGCTGCTCTACTTCTGATCCAGCTTCCTGTTAATGTGCCTGAAAAGGCAGCAGAGGATGGATCCTTGTACCCATGTGGGAGATCTGGAAAAATCTCGTTGTTCCTGGCTTCAGCCTGGCCCAGCCCTGGCCATTGCAGCCATTTGGGAGTGAACCAGTGAGTAAAAGATCTCTCTCTCTCTCCCTCTCTCTCTCTCCCTCTCTCTCCCTCTCTCTCTTTCTAATTCTGACTTATAAATAAATAAATAAATAAATCATTTAAAAAAAAAGAAATGATAATTCATTGGGAAAGTGCTGTGGTATAGCAGGTAAAGCTGCTACCTGCAATGCTGGCATCCCAAATAGGCACTGGTCATGTTCTGACAGCCCCACTTCCAATGCAGCTTCCTGCTAATGGCCTGGGGAAAGCAGCAGAATATGGCCCAAGTGCTTAGGCCACTGCATCTTTGTGGAAGATCCAGTTGAAGCTCCTGGTTCCTGGCTTTAGGTTGGCCCAACACTGGCCCATGTGGCTATTATAGGAGTGAACCACAAATGGAATCTCTCTCTCTCTCTCTCTCTCTCTCTCTCTCTCTTGTCTCTCCTCTCCTCTCTCTCTCCCCACCCTCCTCTGGAACTCTTAAAAATAAATAATTTTTTAAAAAGATACTATATGTTTCTCATGAACTTTTCTTGAAGATCCCTTTTAGTTGCTTAATAACTGATAACAAAGCAATTTAAAAAGTCGGTTAAAAGATCTCAAAAGTAGATGCCTTCTATTAGATGTAGGACATGAGTGAATCCTTTCTGTATTCATTCTGCTGTCACAGAGTTTGGAGGGCACGTGCAATGCAGATTGTGTAATGATTTAGCAGGATATATTTCCTTTTTTCTTTATGCTTCAATACCTCTGACTGTATAACAGGAGCCCAGGCTCCTCTTTTTGCAAACAATTCACAGGAGTTGAGATATCACAATGGGCTACCTTGGAATGCAAGCTACCTTGGAATACAAGGCCCCTTTCTCAACATGTAGCCTTTCATGGCTTGATTAGAAGCAATTCCTATCGATTCTGGAAAATGTATCATTCTCACACTGAGCAATCAGAGAAACCCTGGACTCCACCTGCGAAGGATTCCAACAGAATCCATCTTTGGTGAGACCTTTTCAGGAATCTATATTTTTTTAAAAGCCTTGCCAGCTGATCCTAAAGCTTAGCTGAGTTTGATACCCACTGCTTTGCATCATACTGTTCTATTAGTTGTCACCTCACCTTACTGTTTGTACATAAAGTAATGGAAATCCATTCCTTTCAAAGAAGTTTGAATAAAACACTCTTAATTTCAAGTAGTTTAAGTTATACATTCTTGGAACCGAACAAACTTTAAAAAGTCTAGACCATATACCAAAGACTTTTGGATAACCTCCACAGACATCCAACCGTACTAGATGCTTCTGCTAATAAATTGCTGCTATTTTTTCTTACTCATTTGGCTCATTATAGGGAAGTGGGGGAGGGGCAGGATCAGGAGGAGGGGAGATGTGGAAGGATGGTACCCATTTTTACTATCACTGCTTATTTTTTTATTTTATTTATTTTTTTGACAGGCAGAGTGGACAGTGAGAGAGAGAGACAGAGAGAAAGGTCTTCCTTTTCTGTTGGTTCACCCTCCAATGGCTGCCGCCAGCGCACCACGCCAATCTGAAGCCAGGAGCCAGGTGCTTCTCCTGGTCTCCCATGCAGGTGCAGGGCCCAAGCACTTGGGCCATCCTCCACTGCACTCCCTGGCCACAGCAGAGAGCTGGCCTGGAAGAGGGGCAACCGGGACAGAATCCAGCACCCCAACCAGGACTAGAACTCGGTGTGCCGGTGCCACAGGCGGAGGATTAGCCTGTTGAGCTGAGGCCCCGGCCCCTATCGCTGCTTCTTTAACAATCACTTTGTGAAGTCGATCTGCCCAGAAGCTCAGAGGAAATTCTTCATATGACAGAAATTTGTAAAGCTTAAACTGTAGAACATAAAGCAGGAATCTTTCTTGTCATTTTACCATCGTATCACCAGTGCTAATGCCATGCCTGCACATGGTAGGTATTCAGCAAACATCTGTGGAATGAATAAATTGAATATTAAATCTTTGCTAAAGAAATGAATAATAGGGCCAAAAATAATTCTGGAAACTTTTGAGGTTAACTTTAAAATATTTTAGGATCTTAGGTACTAGAAACATATGTAAAGCTCAGGCTATTTTTAGCTGAAAACTAGCAGAGTGGTGGACCCTGGTGCTTTTCTCTCCTTGGTAGGTGAATTAACTCTCAAGCTTAACCTTGGAACACTGACTGTGGGCAACCAGGGTAACAGGACTGCGTTAGGTGCCTTGATCAATGAGAGTAGCAATTATTTTATTATTTTTAAAAACAAATATAAAGACATAATATACAGGTACAAAAACAAATGTGTGAAGTTGAGAACACTCTAGATAAACAAAATTTAAAATTGAAAATAAAGTTGATAGGAAACACCAGTTTTTGCTTTTTTTTTTTTTTTAATGTAGAGGAAGATTGCAAGTCCAGCAGCACCTTCTCACAGCCCCTCCCTTTTCTGTTCTGTTCCTCTCAAAGGACCCCCACCCAAACACTGGCTACTATTAGTAGAAAGGGTGTTAATTGCCTCCTAAATTCATTGACTGCTCTTAATTTCCCTTGCCACCCAGACCTTAAAATCCCAGCCAGTCACAGCCTTGAAATGCCTCTTCTCAAAATGGAAAGCCCATAACATTCCTACGTCCATGCAGCAGATGGTTTGAATTAATTCTCTTGGAGCTCTGCCCTCCGGTGAGATCCCTCAGTTTTCTCATCTGTCTTCCTATAGGGGCCAGGGATATTTCCTTTAACATTAAAACAAAAACATCAAAATCAAAGCCAGTCCCCATATTAGATAGAATAAATTAAAGAAAGTCTGGTTTCTTCAAGTCTCCAAGAATGGGTCTGTCTAACTCCACTGCAAAACTGAATGAATTACTACTGGGCCAGTGAGGCAGGGGACACTTATGAATTGCCAACACCACTTTTTTGGCCCCTGGATTTTCCTTGGAGGCCTCTTATAAATGTTACTTTTTAACTGTGGCACAGTCATAGTTATTAAGAAAACCTGAAGTCTGGCCAACTTTCTGGTTTTGCTGCCCAAATTACTGAATGTTTGGTTGATTATAGCCCTAAAACAGCCACATACTAAGTAGCTTTTAAACATTTTCTCCCCTGGGCAATCACCTGGTCTATCTGAACTCAAAGTCCACCACATATAAATTAAGTATTTACTCAACTAACTACTGCTAAAAATCAATGGCCTAAAGGAATACATTAAAAATTACATAACAGAGCTTGGCTTTTGTGAATTAAAACTTCTAAAACTTAAGTGCCATGCCCTGCTCTTGACCTGGAAAACTGATTTTAACTTTAAATGCAGTATTTATAGAACAACCCCTAGAGATAAGCATATTGTTCCTAGGTGTCCAATGCATGAACGCGTACATGAAGTACAGTACAGGAAAGGTGAGCTGGAGGAAAAATTAAATATTTAATTCTGCATTACACACACACACACACACATCAATGTAAGAGAATATAAATTTAACCCTCTACCATCCCAGTTGAATATCTGTAGTGAAAAGAGCAGTACATATCCCAATATGTAACATAACTGACAAAGAAAATTTTCTATTTTAAGCATTTTTTTAAAAAAATTTATTTCATTTCTTTGAAAAGTAGAGTTACAGAAAGAGATAGGGAGAGACAGAAAGAGAAGGTTTTCCATCTACTGATTCACTTCCCAAATGGCTGCAATGGCCGGGACTAGGCCAGGAAAAGCCAGGAGCTAAGAGCTTCATCCAGGTCTCCCACGTGGGTGCAGCACTTGGACCATCTTCTGCTGCTTTCCCAGGAGCATTAACAGAGAGTTGCATTGGAAGTAGAACAGCAGGGACTCAAACCGGCTCTCATATGAGATGTTGGCATCTTAGACCACAACGCTGGCCCCTATGGTAAGCTTCCAATAAAAAGGTCAGCCTAATCAAATATGATGCACAAGGTAAGATGGGCAAATATTACCTAGGAAAATAAGGGTGGAGAGATTTGAAGAAAAGAGCTTCACTTGTTCCCAAATTTTATTGTCACAAACCTCTGGGAAAGAATAGAACACTAGGTTTCTGGCTGGATGATATGACTCAGTAAGAACAAAGTAATTAATTCCTCCATGATCTCAAAGAACTGGTAACTAACCAACTGAAAACACTGGAGTCAGGTGCAGAGTCACTACAGGTACAAGTCTGCGGCTAAAGGATTATTCCTAACTCAGGCTGTAAACCTGGCTCCCTTGGAGTCTCAACAGTTGAACAAACTGTCAGTTCCCACAATACCTGCACAATCATTCACCACCCCAGCAAACACTGATAATTTCTAAGGCATTGAAATCCCAAAGCAGGTCAAGAGATGTTGAACTCTATTAGGATCTAGAATACAATAATGTGAGCAGTGATTAAAGCCATTAGAAAAAGACAAGAACCTCAGATTGACAACTGCTAGGTAGTTATTACTGACTGGGATGGCTTAAGCATAAACATGGATGGCCTTGGTCATTATGATAGCCTCAAATACCTGAAACAAGAGTAAAAACATGAGAACAATGCAATCGATAACCAAAAAAAAAAAAAGCAGCCCCAAATTGGTAGCCCCAGAAAACTACCCCATAAGCACATGACTTGGTTCTGGAGAATCGATTCTTAATCTTTTGAGAAACACTACTTTAAAAATCTGTCAAGTTTCATGGACTTAATATGAAACTCAAAAAAAAATCCAGGTAGGCTGGCACCGCAGCTCAACAGGCTAATCCTCTGCCTTGCGGCACCGGCACACCAGGTTCTAGTCCCGGTTGGGGCGCCGGATTCTGTCCTGGTTGCCCCTCTTCCAGGCCAGCTCTCTGCTATGGCCAGGGAGTGCAGTGGAGGATGGCCCAAGTCCTTGGACCCTCACCCCATGGGAGACCAGGAGAAGCACCTGGCTCCTGCCATCAGATCAGCGCGGTGCACCAGCCACAGCGCGCCCACCGCGGCGGCCATTGGAGGGTGAACCAACGGCAAAGGAAGACCTTTCTCTCTGTCTCTCTCTCTCTCTCACTATCCACTCTGCCTGTTAAAAAATAAATAAATAAATAATAAAAAAATAAATTAAAAAATGTATGTATGGTCAAACGCAGAGTAATCGAATGATATTTTAGGATGCTTAAAGACATACCTAAGTCCGTTAATGAATCCTACTTGAGAGTTGTAGACCCAAGGGCTCTCCAAAATATCTGGGACAATTGAATGGGACTAGAAGAACTACAGGACAAGATGGAAGGGTCAGGGATGGCCATAGAAATCTCTGTAATTAGGGTGAGTCATTCTATCCCTTTGAACACTACTCTACCTCCGTTTTCTCACCTGTAAAAATTTCTCAAAACACTCATTGTACAAAAAGTTGTGGTTTGGATTAAATGGAAGAATGTGTTTAGAATGCCTGCTCAGAATGTACTACATGAATGAATATTGCTTCCTGGTGGCATAATGACTTCAAAAACATGAGCATTCTGAAAGGATAGTTGTTTTCCACTGTGAGAGTTAAAATCTAGAAGCAGTCTATATGTCCACCACTGGGCAATGTTAAATAAATGATAGTATGTCCACACAAATAAATGATATGTAGCACTTTAAAAGATGAAAACTATACCTACTGACTTTGATGTACAAGTGTGAATAGCTGTTCAAGATATCCTATATAGAGGGAGTAAAAAGGATATTTTTAAACAATACAGTTGGCACAGTGGCATAGTAGGTTAAGCCTCCGGCTGTGGTACTGGCATCCCATATGGGTGCTGGTTCATGTCCCAGCTGTTCATCTTTTGATTCAGCTCTCTGCTAATGACCTGGGAAAGGAGTGGAAGCAGATCCAAGTGCTTGGGCCTCTGTACCCTTGTTGGAGACCCGGAAAAAGCTCCTGGCTCCTGGCTTCGGATTGGCCTAGCTCCAACTGTTGTGGCCATTTGGGGAGTGCACCAGTGGATGGAAGACTTTCTCTCTCTCTATCTCTCTCTCGCTTGCTCTTGCTCTTTCTCTTGCTCTTGCTCTTGCTTTCACTGTAGCTCTAGCTCTAGCTCTACTTCTCAAATAAATAAAATCTTATAAAAAAACAATATAGATACTATTCTATACTACGAATTAGTCATAATTTACATAAGAATTTATTTCCCACTATGGACATTTAGTTGGTTTCTATTTTCTTCCAGTTTAACTAACAACTTTCTACAATCAAGTTTCTGATTTTATTTCCTTGGAACAGACATCTATAATGGAAATTGCTTTAGAGAGAGTTTGTCAAATTGCTTTACAATTAGTCCCTACCAATTTACAATTATGTATGAACCGTCTAAGACCTTCCATTCACCATGCCCTATTTATTTTGCATACTTTTAAAACTGTAAATTTTATATTCCAAATTTGTTTGAGGTCATTTTAATTTGCATTTTATTCTTATTGGAAGTGGACATTTTTTCTGAATGTTAGTGTATTGTATTTTTTCTTCTATAATTGTTTTTGCCTTAACATACATTTTCCTATAGGTTTTGAGTGGTATTTTTAAAATTAATTTTTAAGTATTCTGTGTATAAAAGGTACAAAATCTTTGGTTATCATTTTAGTAAAACACTACGATTTAGCTATCTGTTAGCATTTATAATGGTCTTTGGCTTGCAAAATTTATAAATTTATAGATAATCTAAACTAATAATTTATCTTTCAAATTTCTTCTATTATTTCTGTATTAAAAATAAGTCCATACTATTTACCCACATTTTCTTCAAAACTTATTTATGATTTCATTATACATTTAAATCTGTAATTCTTTTAGAATTTGGTGGGAAAGGGTTGGAGTCTGTTCACATTTTTCCATCAATTATTATTTACAGTAATTTATTACTATTGGTCTTATCCCAATATCTTGTTTCACTCATATTTATACTTGGCTTGGAATATACTAGCTCTCCTGGGGCTCAATAATGGCTGCAGGCAGAAGTCGTTTAGCAGGTCCTCCTCACGGGGCTGCAGATTTAAATAAGAGATTTTGAAGTGCTGAGTTTTCTCCTCCAGCTGAATTGCTTGTTGTTGCTGTTGAGTGCGTGTGACTATATTTAGCGCTCTTGTTATCTATATTTAAGGAACAATTTTAGAGAAGAACAATGATATAAAGAATCATAGATATAAAATGAATATGTGTCAAAAATTTTTAACTCATTAATTAATGAGAAAACAGTAAGTTGTTACTGGTCCAGAGACATATAAAATGTTAAAAAAAAAAATTCTGAAGTAAATTTATGAAAAAAAGTCTAAATTGAATCTATCAGAACCATGGTAAAAGGTCAATTGCATCCAATCAAACAAACTAGTTACATTATTACAGACAAAAATTATTTGAATTATTATTGGGTTTCCACAATTTACAGCTACTGTATGGATCAAAAATGAGAAAATCTAGATGAGTAATTAGTCAAGATTTTTACTTATTTTTTTTCATTTCAAAGTTTCATAATTTTCCCTGGCAGTCTCCTTCTCTCACTTTATCATAATAATTTCAAAAAAAGATTAACCTTGAACATAAAATAAGGTTGGTCTTATTAAGTTTGCCTGATTATTTGCATGGGTATTGCAAAGGTGTTACTTTGCTATTCAGAACACCTTAAATTTGCTTTGTAGACTCTATTGCCATACAATTATGAACAGATAGTAATTGATTTCTGTCTGCAAGTTTTCATAAGGAATTTGAAGTTGGACTTATAAAATCATCTATTCTTTGTTGTTCTAAACTAAGAAACTAAATTTAAGAAGCTCAATGCCAGATTTCTCTTGCAGTATCTGTTTAATTTGGGTAATTAATTTGTTTAATTTGGGTAAATCCCTCTGTTCTCAAAGTCTCCCCAAATATATTGGTGTTACTTATATTTTATATACAGTATTTTTTTTTAAGATTTATATATTTGCGAGGCAAAGTTAGAGACAGAGACAGAGACAGAGAGCTGGTTCCCACCTCAAATGGCCACAATGGCCAGGGCTGGGCCAGGCTGAAGTCAGGAGCTTCCTCCAGGTCTCCCACGTGGGTACAGAGACCAAAATTCTTGGGCCATCCTCCACTGCTTTCCCAGGCTATCAGCAGGGAGCTGGATCAGAGTCCAGCAGCCAGGACTGGAAACATAGCCCATATGGGATATGGCACTGCAGGAGGCTTAACCTACTATGTCACAGCTCAGGCCCCAATATACAGCATTGTTGTACCCTTTATACAAAGAAATTGACCAGCTTCCCCGGGAGAGCTTTGTAGCCATGGTCTCCCTAAGTAGCGTTAAACTTCATTCCTGAAAAGTGGCTATTCCTACCTGATTAAATGAGCATGATTCTCAAACAGGACATTCCAGGAAGGTTTTGCTTTTATAATTTGTGCAATTAAATCCTGGTACAAAGGATGATACCTTCTTACTTATTATTGAGTGGCCGTGGAAAATAAGGAGACTTAATAAGACCTTTCTTAACCCTAAAGAGATAAATAAGAATCATATATCAGTTTATAATGTCTTTCTTCAATTACCAGATTTCTGCTTAAAAGGAAGAGACGGTGGCAAAACCTACTGGAAAGATTTCTAAGAGCTGCCATCAGTGTTTTCCTTGAAGAGAAAAACATATGACATGGCAAAGACAATGATAAAACTCCAAGAATTCCAAAAACACCAGTTTCTGAGATGTCCGTGTTAATTATATCTTTACAGGTTTACCTAGGCAAGGCTGAGGAGCTCTGCTGATTTGATGACTCCTCCAATGAAATTTTACACACAAACCTATTTTTAGCACCTTGTATCAAAAGTGGAAGGCTAAATCTTTGTGACATTTCCAAGATTCCTCTGGAAATTCTCAAAGATCGTATTAAGGTTTTTAAAAAAAATACCCTAAAAGTTTTATTTAATATTTTCTTTTTTATAATTTTTTAACTTTCTAAGATTTATATATAAGAGAACAAGTTTCATGTGAATCCAGTTACTGAAAGGCAAAAAAAAGGGGAAAAGTGACAAAAGACACTTGATTCAGATATAATCAGGGTGCCAGTGATATAATACTGAGTTAATTGTGTAAGTAAACATTTAAAACAATAAAATACTTAAAAATAAGCATACAGGCTAACACCTTAGTTCTTTATAAGTGAAAGTTTTGTTCCATGATTTATTTTAATTTTTTCCTAAACAATCTAGGATGTAATAATTTCAATGTAAAGTATAGAAAAAACATTTTTGTAAAACAGAATCTTTGCTATATAGACAGGCAGATAACACAGAAGGCTTCCAGAAAAGCTTTTCAAATAGTGGGCAAAGGAGCAAATTGGTAAACCAAGAAAGCAAGTCCATCAAGACTGGGAAAACTTCACAAAAATTTTAGCACAGTTCAGCGTCTTTTCAGATTCAAGTACTATGAACCAAGACAAATAAAATTTACTTCCAAAATTTGCCCTTCACTTTGCTTTTTCATATCAGAGAAATTCTTAGGGGATCCAGGAGCACAAAGCAACGTTTATATTAATAATAAGATGTTATTTCTATGATTTCAATGTGTTCATCATTGCAGTGTCAAATGAATCAGCAAGCACTCTTAAACTTTGCATGTTCAACTTCCAATATGATAAATACTGATACTTACAACCCACATAAGTATAATTTGGGGGGGAGGGTGTCCTTAGTAGTTCTCAAAATTTTACAGGGGATCTGAGATGGGAGAAAAAAATGGGGAGGAAGCCTAGAAACCACTGCCATGTGTTTGTTATATACCAGTATAAAACCAAACTAAAGGGGAAAGCTACTTTCTCTTTGAATCACAAAAGCACACAGGAGCATACTGTGGTATTAACCAAAGTGACTCCTGTTTCATAGAGAAAACTGGAGGTAGATAATTAAGAACTCTTTATCTTGCACAAGTGTTTCAACAGGCTACCAAAAGGCATATCGTAACTCTCTAAGCCACACGCATACCTTTGTAAGAGACACACACATACCTTTGTAAGAGACAAAATAATATGTTCATTAACGGGACCCCAGATTAGTACTTTCAGTAGGATGTAATCAAAAGTATATACACTTAAAATTATGCCTAATAATTAGGCATCAAATTTTTACCATTATATCTTAGTTAGAAATTAGATATCAAGTGAGTATTCATATATAATTCAGCTTAATATTTGTTAAGGTTTTAAGTAACTAAAGATCTTGGGAAGTATTCAAGCTGACATATTAAACACAAACACACACACACACACACCACACAATTACAGTTGCAATAATGTTGACATAATAATGTTTTGATTTAGTTGAATACAAAATTTTGTTTTTCACTATCTTAAATATCATGGATGAGTACTATTAATTTGATCAGTACACCTGAATAAGCTTAGTAAAAAAATCCAAGTAGAATAAAATGTTGTTTATACTATACAGAACACTGATAAATCAGAGAATTTAACTATTAATCCAAACTTCTTATACTAACCCAATTTGCCAAACATTTATTGTAATTACTTGAACTTAAATTTTAGAAATGTTTCTAAGTTTCTATAAGAATAACTTTTTAAGGACAACACATTTAAATTATAATTTAATGTCCCAATTTTTAAAGATTCTATAAATATTTTGCTTATATAAAAACACTATAAGCCAGTCAGAACAGTTCTTTAATTTAGGAGACTTCTGAATTTAATTTATTACTTTTCAGAAATAAGACAATATTATATACTCATACAAAAAGAGCTAAAGACCTTTTTGGATTATAAGCATCTCCACATGGAGACATATAAACAGCTTATAACTTCACAACAAAACTTAATACACAACAGAACAGGCATTTAGCCTAGTGATGGAGATGCTCACATCCCACATCAGAGTACACAGCTTTCATACCCAGCACTGGCTCCTGACTCCATCTTCCTGCTAATGAAGACCCTAAGGTGTAGCCCAAGGCTCAAGCACATGGGTTGCCTCCACCCACACGGGAGACCTGGATTGCCTTCCAAGCTCCTGGCTGGGCTCTAACGCAGCCCCAGCCATGTGGTCATTTGGGGGGGTGGGTGTAAAATGGATTAACTTGTGCTTTCTCTCTTTCTCTCTCTCTCTCTCTCCCCCCTCAAATAAATAAATAACTATTTAAAAAGTAAGCACACACAAAACACTGGCTCACAAATCAAAAAGAGTGGTTCTGTTTACTGGTGGACACAATGTTCTTTTTTTTTTTTTTTTTTTTGACAGGCAGAGTGGATAGTGAGAGACAGAGAGAAAGGTCTTCCTTTTTGCCATTGGTTCACCCTCCAATGGCCACTGCGGCCAGTGCACCGCGCTGATCCAAAGCCAGGAGCCAGGTGCTTCTCCTGGTCTCCCATGCGGGTGCAGGGCCCAAGCACTTGGGCCATCCATCCTCCACTGCCTTCCCGGGCCACAGCAGAGAGCTGGCCTGGAAGAGGGGCATCCGGGACAGAATCCGGCGCCCCAACCGGGACTAGAACCCGGTGTGCCGGTGCCGCAAGGCAGAGCATTAGCCTGTTAAGCCAGTTCTTAATTTGAATTCAAAATAGATGAGTAAACAATGAAAATAAAATACTAAAAAGCGAATTGTCTTTTATCTCACTTAATATCTATAATATTTATAATTCGTTAATCCCTTAACTCAGATTAATCCTTTTGCAAGGGTTAAACCATATAACAATTTTTTTTTCTTTAAATATTTACTTATTTGAGGCAAAGAGACAAGGGAGCTCCCACCACTCTTTAATTCTCCAAATGCTGACGGCTGCGGAGGCCAAAACCTGGAGCCAACAACCCAGTGTAATTCTCCCACATGGCTGGCAGGAATCCAGTTATTTGAGCCGTAACTCCTGCCTCCCAGTGTTGGCATTTGCAGAAAGCTGGATTCAAGAACTAGAGGTGGCTAAGGAACCACACAGTCCCGTATGGGATGCAGGCATCTCAACCACCAAGCCGAATACCCACCCCAACAAAAAATAAATTAAATTAAATTAAATTAAATCGCTACTATCACCAGGGAGGACTAATTTATCAACTGTAAAAGCCCCAAAAAAACCACAAAAATTATAAAAAGGGAAACATGGAAAGAAACGGAGGATCAGCAAAGTTGAACTTCTATTGTTAGAGGAGATTTACCTCTGAGAGCAAGAACTGGTGCACGTAGCTTTAAGCTACCTGTGAATACAGCGCTCCCCAGCAATACCTGTTACTCAGCTGTTAGAGAAATCTACTGGACATCAACAGCAATGCCTCCAAAAGATTTACAAGGTAACTTTTCTTTAACGTGTATAATCACAACTCAAATGTAAAATGAGTGTGCAAAAGATTTTATAGAATTCATTCATTATATAGGGAATCAGTAAAATATCACAACCAGTTCAAAAGTAAATTCAAAGAGCAAACATCGGAGTCCAAGAAGTACTTTTAAAAGTTCATGGCGGCAGCATTCTGGCCTAATGCATAAAGCTAACGCCTACAATGCCAGCATCCCTTATGGGCACTGGTTCAAGTCCCAGCTGCTCCACTTCCAATCCAGCTCCCTGCTAATGGAAAGCAGTGCAAGATGGCCCAAGTTGTTGGGTCCCTGCCACCACCTGGGAGACCTGAATAAAGTTCCTGGCTTTGGCTTAGCTCAGCCCTGGCTGGGAGTGAACCTGAGGTAAAAGATTTCTCTTTCTCTCTCTCTCTTTTTCTCTCTCTCTGTCTCTGTTTTTCCCCCTCTCTGTAACTCTGACTTTCAAATAAATAAATCTTTTAAAAAAATTATGTAAAATGGAAATTATTTTGGTTGACATAAAAAAACTGTTAAGTACATGCATAAATGGGTCTTCAAAAACTCTGTGGAAATATATAATGCAAAAAGTTTGCATGAATTTCAAATGTTTTTGTACCAAAATAAACTTATCTTTTAATTCAGTTTTATGGGCTTTCAAACTACCTTCATATTTAGGGAGTAAAGAAAATCGAAATGAAAAAGATGTAAAAACAAGTCCTTATACAGGGCAACAATTTATTGTAGTTCAGTGAACACAATTAACTTGCTTCTTTGTAGATAACAAATTTTCACATTACCAATTGTATACAACTTCTTCAAGAGTTGAAAGTTACACAAAAATAGTGAAATTCAGATATAACTGGATGGGTTTGGCTCATTTCCTAGACTACAAATTTTCTGAACCTATTTTTAAAAGATGTGCCCAAAATATTCTCTCTATTTAGCACAAGAAATTAAATACTGTGGAGAAAAGCAATACCTGTGCTTCACTCTACTCCCAATTTATCATCACTTCCTGCATTAGAATAAGACAGAGCAAGTAACATCACTCTTCTGAACATCAAATATACAAAAAGCTTCTTTTCCCCCTGAGAGTTAGCCTTATCCTCACTTCTTTCTACCTTCTTTATCAACATACCACGTTAGAAAATACTTGTTCCCATACCCAGAGGAGTTCCCAAGGAGTGTATGGTATAATCCTCTATCCTAAATAAAGGAAAAAGGACTGCATCCAAGGCAGGCATTTGGTGTGTCAGTTAAGACATCTCTCAGGATTCCCACATTCCATGTGACAGTGCCGTAGCTTCAAGTCCCAGCTCTGCTCCAGGTTCCAGTGCCCTAGGACTGCAGATATGATGGCTCCAGTACTTAGGTCGCTGCCGCTCACAGTGGGGAGTTAGATTGAATTGTTGGCTTCAACTTTTGTCCTGGCCCAGCCCTAGCTGCTGCCAGTACCTGGGGAGTAACTCAGTGGGTAAAAGACCTCTGTCCGTCCGTCTGTCTTTTTCTATTCCTCTGTCTCTGTCTCTCATCTCTCAGCATTTCAGATAAAATGAAAGCAAATATTTTTAAAGGACCAAATCATTCACAAATTATGATTTGGGGGAGGGAGGAGGCAAGTCAAATACTTTTAATCTGATTAAGAAAGATGCTTTTCGCCCATGAGAGTATTTCAGGCATGGAAAGCCAAGACACTGTGGCCAAAAAAAAAGAAAAAAAAAAAAAAAAAAAAGGCCTAAATGAAAGATCTCTGTGAGTGAGATCCCAGCGGAAAGAACGGGCCATCAAAGAAGGAGGTAGCTTTCTCTGAAGAGAAGAGAGAACTTCCACTTTGACTATGGCCTTGTCTAAATAAGATCAGAGTTGACGAACTCAAAAGGCTTCCATAGCCTAGGTAACTCATGACAAAAGTCTCGGGTGATTACTGACGCCATAAACAAGAGTGTCAATTGTTAAATTAACCACAGAAGTCACTGTGCACTTACTCCCCATGTAGGATCTCTGTCCTTAATGTGTTGTGAATTAACAGTGTAACTAGTACTCAAACAGTACTTGTGTTTCTGCGTGGGTGCAAACTGTTGAAATCTTTACTTAATATATACTAAATCGATCTTCTGTATATAAAGATAATTGAAAATGAATCTTGATGTGAATGGGATGGGAGAGTGAGTGGGAGATGGGAGGCTTGTGGATGGGAGGGAGAGGTTATGGGGGTGGGGGAGCCACTGTAATCCAAAAGCTGTACTTTGGAAATTCATATTTATTAAATAAAAGTTAAAAAAAAAGATGCTTTTCATGAAACCCAACATGGACAGACACTTCCATTGATCTGAATTAACTCCAAACCTGAGACATTTTTAATCAGCAATCTTTAAACCAAGATAGGGTTCTTACTGAAATATGACCCTGAAATAACATCTGTTTGTAAAGCCCTCACTGGGAACTCTGCAGAGTGGGTCGTGAGCTCAGCAGTGTCCAGACAGCCGTAAGCAGAGAACACTGCTTTGATCCCAGGTGTCTTCAGTCCTATCACAGTCCAGGGCCTCACAGCAGCTAATTGGAATCGTCATCACTCCTGAGTAAAAGAAAAAAGAAAAAAAAATTAGGGGGAAATATGTGAATGTCCCAATGGAAACAGCCTTTTCAACTCTTTTTCCTACAATACTGGAACAAAGAGAAAATTCACTTAATACCAATTATTTACATGGATTTGACTAACAATGTGATTTATGTATTCTAGGTTCTACCAGGTGACAGTTCTACCAGAATCTCTATCCTGACAGATCTCTACATGCAAGCTGTCATTTTTGACCACATTTCCAGAAGGAAGACTTAAGTACTCACGGTTAGATGGCTCCCTAATTGTTTGCTAAATTTAAAAGAATTCTGTAGCCAGTGGCAATTTAGAATAATAAATGAGTTCCATAACTGGGAGACAAATTAGAATAATGAGTTAATGAAATGAATTAGAAAGGAAACTATAACTTTGACCATCTTTTTATTGTACACTTAGTTTGACTTGAGAGGTTTCTAAATTTTTTTCTCCTGAACACTTAGGCTGATTGCAACAGTTTATGGGAGAGAATCTTGTTGCCACTTCAAAGATACTCTAATTGGTGACACATTTTGTAGCTCAGATTTTCCAAAACAAAAATGTTCCAGGTCCTACTATTGCCAAATCAAGTGGACCAAATACTATGCCATGTGGTGATACTGTTTACTGAAATCATTGAATATTGATAACAAGCCCCAAATTGGAAAATCAGCACAAGCAAATGCTGTACGAATAAGGTTTTCAATCAAATCTGAAGTACCCCATGAGCTGTTGTATGAACTCAAGGGCAGTGTGTACTATGTTTTTGTGTCTGGACAACATGAGTCCTGTGCCAGTGAAGCTGAGGACATGAATTCTAAAGGAAACCAGAAGATTTTAGAGAAATGGTGACTCCATAAGAGAAATACACATGTTTTTCTAACATCTCTGCAGGTGGCTTGTATGAAGAAAGGGTATTATTTGAAGGCCACTTTTTATTTAAAATTAGTGTTTGCTTCTTCCTCAACTCCTTCCCATCCAATTCTCTCTCCTTTTTAAACAATCTACTAGTGGGACCATAAGAGGGATCAAGAAAGGTAGGACTCTGCTCCACTCCTGACAGTGGGAGAGGCCAGGCCAGGCATCAGAGTTCAAATGAGGTGAAAAAGGTGTGTTCATGAGGAAGGTGGGAACCTGGTACAGAGTGTCAGAATGCATTTTAAACGGGAAACAGATGTAGGAGGATACTTCGAAAGTTCATGGAAAATAGAATTTAAAAATGTTGATTTTTGTGCTAAAAATTTAAAATCCATGCATAGATTTTTCATAATATGTATTTTTTAACTTTTTTGAAGACCCTGTGTATTCATTCAAATTCAAAAATTTCAATTTTTTGTACCAAACTAAAATTAGCATTTAATTCAATTTTCCATAAACTGCTTTAAACCCCCTCATGTTGGTGTGATCTCATGGTTTTCAAGGTATGGAACAAACAGAATATGTGTGTGTGCATGCATGCATTACTCTGCATTGAGAAAACATAAGAGCAGCAAAACCCTGAACAGCATTGAGCACACCCACTGGATCCATCTTAGTTTCTTAACACCATTTTCTACTGAAGAGAAGTAAGAGTCCCTTGGCAAACAATTGATTCCAGGTTTGAGACAGGCATGGTATGAGTGTAGGACATCTTTTTGTGCCAGAAAGCAAAGAAGTTCTCAGGGATGGGTGTTGTGCACAGTAGGATGCCCACACACCATATTGGCTAGTGCCTGGTTTGAGAACCAGCTACTCCACTTCCTACTCAAGCTTTCTGCTAATGCAGCTGGGAAGCCAGCGGTTGGTGACTGAAATGCTTGGGTCCCTGCCACCCACACGGGAGACTTGGATGGAGTTCCCGGATTCTGGTTTTGACCTGGCCCAGCCCCAGCTGTTTTAGCTATTTGAGGAGTGAACCAGCAAATGGAATCTCTCTCTCTCTCTTTCTCTGCCTTTTTGTCTCTGTCTCTCCAAGTCTCTGTCACTCTGCCTTTCAAATAAAGAAAGAAATATGTCCTTTAAAAAAATATATAAAGAAGACATTCACAAAAAGTGAAGGGGATTTATCAAGGAGACATAGAATCTAGATTGGAGTCCCCACTGCCCAAATCTGGGACAGATTCAATATCATAGACATAACTAATGACAACTAAAGAAGTAAAATAGGAAACCATGAGTCCAAACTGACCTACAGACATGAGTAAATCCAAAGGTTGATAAGGAAGAATATATTGCATAGCATCTCTCCACAAACTACTAATTTCAGAGGGAAGGTTGGAAATGGCTGACACCACCTTCAGCAAGTGGTGACAGAGATCATCATCTGTGGTGTGGCAAACTTTATTTGTGAGCTACCAAATAAAAACAAGACTTGTGTCTGAATCAAATAGTCAATCACAGTTTAAATTGTTCTATACCAAAAAATCCTTGATTGTGAGTAATTAGAATAAAGGACTTTGTGAATCAAAGGGCATCATGTCAGGAGATTATTTATAAATAATTCACAGGGAAAAGATCTTTGTGTTGTACTTACAACCTTTTTTTTTTTTTTTTTTTTTTTTTGGACAGGCACAGTTAGACAGCGAGAGAGAGAGAGAGACAGAGAGAAAGGTCTTCCTTCCATTGGTTCACCCCCCAAATGGCCGCTACGGCCGGTGCACTGCACCAATCCGAAGCCAGGAGCCAGATGCTTTTTTCTGGTCTCCTATGTGGGTGCAGGCGCCCAAGCACTTGGGCCATCCTTCACTGCCTTCCCGGGCCACAGCAGAGAGCTGGACTAGAAGAGGAGCAACCAGGACAGAACCTAGCACCCCAACCGGGACTAGAACCCAGGGTACCGGTGCCGCAGGTGGAGGATTAGCCAAGTGAGCCGCGGCACCGGCCACAACCTTTCTTTAAGTCTGAGATTATTTTCTAGTAAAATAATATTTAGCTTATAACGTTAATAAATTCAAAACTCTAATTCCTATATATTTGACCAAACTTTATCATTGTGATTCATTCTATAACTTAATTTATCCTAAACAACTTTTAATCTGTTAAGCAGATAATAGTTTATTTTAATCTCTTATAGAGCTGTTTTTTATTTTAAACTTTTAACTTTTATTCATAATTTTCATTAGATTCACTTTTCTTAAAATTTCTAATTTTTAAAAATAAGCCTTCTCATATATTTGTGACTATTCTAAATAAAATAAACAATGAATGTAATAACTCATACTCTCCCAGATGTTTCAACGTGGTTTACAAAATTGTAAACTTTCAATTTGAAATAGTGTCTGAATTAGTATTGAAGTATCACATTTGAACCTGAAATAGCAAGGCTCATCGTTAGACATCATTCCTTCTGATATGCCAGATTTCCTGAAGGTGATACTTTTTAAATATTGGAATTTAAGATCCTTAGTATACTATACTTACAGATTGTTTCTATGTTTAATCTCAATGTTTCAAACACTAAAAATAAGTTACATCCTCACAAGTAATTTTTACCTTGTCTACTGAAAGGGATTTCCTGCTAGTAAACACAGGCGATTTCAGCTGGGTGAGGACTACTCCAGACTGAGTGGCTTAAACAACAGAAGTTTTCTTTCTCACAGCGCTGGGGGCTACAGAGCCACTTTCTTCTGAGGCCTCTCCCTTTGCCTTGCAGATGGCAGCCTTCTTCTTGTGTCCACGTGTGGTCTTTCCCCCATGGGAGCATCCCTGGGGTCTCTGTGTGCCCAGAGGACACCTTGGATTAGGGCTCACATAATAGTGAGCTTTTGAGTTAACGACCTCTTTAATGGCACTATCTTCAGCATAAGAGTGTCAAGATATGAATTATGGGCAGACACAATTCAGCCCATAACATGGAAACATCCAATATAGTTTTTCACCATGGGAGACTTTTGGCCGATACGAAAACAAGTCTAGACCTCTGACAATTCTAATCCCATGCCTTTAGAATTGCAGTGGCCTTACTAAGTTCCCTGTTTCAAGTGTCCTATTTCCCAGTTTGTAAAAATTAATTGGAGTATAATATCCACTCATGGTGATTGATATTCAGGGAATCTGTGTGTGGTCTTACTGTACTTCTGAAGTGCTTTGTATTCTCTCTGCTGGAAGGGCCACAACTCCTATAAATATGTAAATGACATCTGATTGTGTTGAGCATATCTCACAGTTCTAAAGGTCACACTAGTTCAGCTGCTGAAACTCGGAAGTTCCCTTCATGAAAGCTCATTAAGATGACTTCCACGCATTAAGGAAGAGAGAACAATCCAGGAACTGTTATCCAGGAGTCCAGGGTACACTAAGAAAGTAATTTTACAGTTGTTCTGAACTTAGCATAGTGATTATTACAGGCAGTCAAGGGTTGGGGCAGGAGAGATAGAGAGAGATTGGATAATGGATGCCAAAACCATCAGATACAAGCAAAAAGTGTACTATTCCATTCCACAGTACAATGGGACGAGGATAGTTCACAGTAATGCGATACACACTGTATAAAGACCTGGAGGAGAGGAGCTGGTGGGCTCCAAACAGAAAGAAAAGATAAGGGAATGGAAACACTGGTGACTGGCTGGATCAGTTTATACTGCGTACGTGAGTTAAGTATTGCACTGTACCCCACAAAAATGTGCAAATATTATATATTAATCCAAAAATTTAAAAGAAAATAATTTATAAAAACAGATAATTTTGACCTGGAGTTCATAGTTAAATACAGGGTCTAGGAAAGGGTATGTAAAATACTCCTAAGAATCAGAAAAAATAACATTGGGCCAAAAAGACAGGACCAAAGAAGGAGCCAGTCAACTAAAGGGAAATGAAACAAGAAACTGGGCAACGAAATAAAGAGTAGAGTGCATTAAGAACCAGACTATTTGGCAAGCCAGAGTCGATAATTGGCCAAATTGCTTTATCTCTCCAGACTTTGGCTCCTGGTGGTTCCTTCAAAATCCAAAACATCTATTATTCCTCCTTGCTGTTTCTCTCATCTATTTTTAGACTCCATCAGCTGAAGAGAACAGCCTTGCAAGTTAAGTATAATTTTCTTGAAGCAGTACTTTAGGTATAATCATCAGCATTCTGGAAGTGACAGAAATCCCACTTGAACCTTTCTTGTAAAACCATGTACATTTCTGTATCTCAGGAATAACAGCACGGAAGCCTGGAACACAATCAGAACTCCCTTTCTAATTCATTGTGTGTTCCCTTCTGAACATCATCATTTTATCTTTCTACCCAAGAGCCCCTAAGTTTCTCCAGACCTTGCCCTATGTTAGGAAATGTGGTCTCAATGATTCTAGAGTCTTACATTCATTTGCTCTCGCTTGCACTCTCTCCCTGCCTCCCTCATTTCCTCCCTCCCTCCATTCTTTACTTCCTCTCCCACCTTTTTCCCAGATCCAGAATTCCCACAGAAAGGACCCTTGACTCAGCTTCAATAAGTAGCCCAGCCCCTACTAAACTGTAAATTTAAAATGAACAGACTGTGCAGAAATATATTTCCTGTAGTTCCAGTAATGATGATAACTTTGTGGATGAATGAGAATCTTCAGAAAATTGGATAATTCTGACAAAACAATGAATCCAGTTTATTGGTCAGGGGCATGGTGTTGGAGAGCCAAGGCAGGAGCAGTCTGGGATACTCAGGTGCACACATTTTGCACTGCTGGTCCTGTAGAAAAAGAGGGACCCTGGGCTGGATGAGCCTTCTGTTTTCATGTTTCTTGCTTTATAACACAATATACTGAGATAAGCAATTATATAGTAAAAAATATTACCTGATACATGACCAATCTCTGTTATTGTACCTTCCAGAATAATATGATTTTGACCAGTAGACAATTAGCCATTAATTATTTTAGCCCCAAGGAAATTGAAAAGAAATATTTACTTACTTATGTATGGACGATCAATTGTGAGCCAAGTACTCTTCCCAGAGAATAAAAATGAAAAAATGCTTCCCTCAATAAATTCACCAGCGTGGACTTAAAAGGAATCTCAGGAATCTTATTATTTTATTGATGTTGGCTGTTGCTCTGCTATTATGAATAGATTCCCCCTCATAAAAGCTACAGTAGGTTATTGTGGCTACCACATAAATGCAATTGAATTGAAATGTTTATTTTGTGCATATCCTTATTATAGACCACTATTCTGAAGGATTCTGATAGATAGCATAAGATTTTATACTCATTGTACAAAAACTAATAATTTTGACTCCTTTGCTCTAGTTATGTCTGATTTCAATCTTATTGTTTTAACCAAGGCTTTCCAGAACCATATTAAATCATTATTATACTGCTGGTTTTGGGGATATACCACTAGGAAATTTTCCCAAAGTGTGCTTTGGGAAAAAGCCAGCCTTTTTAGAATATCTTCCAAATATTTAAAAAATTAAAAATTCTTTGGTTCAATAAGCTTGTGAAATTGCATACTACAGCTTTCTCCCAGGGATTCACAGGACATGTTGTTGACACTGAGAAGCTCCGAAATAAAGAGAACTCTGTAAGGTTGTTTAACTTCGAGTCTCAAATTGTCCACCGACCAACTGACCCATCATTTTCACCATGAAACGTGTGTTAATGCCTGCATGTCTTAAGATTTCAATTGCTTACAAGTCACTAGACACAAACGTCACACATTTAAGCAGAAAGCGGAAGGTGCTAGAAACCAGAAGTGATAACTGGGGCTTGGGAAAGAGTGCAGAGGAACTCTGCAAGCCTGTCTGTCAAGCCCTGCCAGGAGTAACGCGCAAGGAGTCTCCAGTCTCTAATTCTGGATCCCCAATTCTAGATTCTCAGGAGGAGAAACCTGTTCGGCCACATTAGGGACACATTTCTGTTCTTGAATCAGTCAGCAATCGTCACGGTCGTGTGGAAGGTACAATACCTGTAGGTTCATGGCCTGAGGCTCAGGACTTTTTCTAGACAAGAGGAGATTATCATGAAATATATTATCAAGAGTATTCCCTATAAAATCTATTAAAACTAGTGTTATCTAATACTTTATTAAAAATCAATAAGTATAATATTTGATTAAGTATGAGAGTATGTCAAAAATTTCATGGAAAATTGAGTTAAAAGTTCAGTTCATAATAGCACAACAAAAATTTTGAAACCCAAGCACAACTGTTTTATAATAAGCTTTTCTTTTTTTCTGATACTTTATTTTTCATGTTAATGTAATATGAATACAAAGAGAATAAATTCAGTGTAGTTCATGAATAAAATTCTAAGAATATGATCATGTCCCTCCACCTCTCTCTCCCTCCCTTCCTCTCTCTTTTTTTCTTTCTTTCCTTCCTTCATTTTTTTCTTTTTTATTTTTTCAGATAGTTAACATCACTTAACTTAATGTTCTACTAAATAAATAAATAAATCAACAAGTAAAAAGACCCATGAAGACCCTTTGTATGTATAGATTACACTTTATTTTTTGCATCAAACTCATCTTTTAATTTCATTTTCTGAGAACCTATTGAAGTGCCCCCATAATAATATTTTTATTTTGTTTGGAAGTATACTTTTATTCCTCACTTTTTTTTTAGACTTCTCCAGGAATGAATGTCAGTGTTTCCTTCCAAATGCTGTCTGTCAATCAATTGAAACATTATTATAAATAAATTTAAGTTATGTGATAAACTATGTCTATAAATACTGAGATTCATTCCAGGTAAAAAATGCTCCCTGAAATATTTTTTCAATGAATTGTCCAAGTTGGTTTGCTTGTACATTATTTGGAATTTTTGTATCTTTATTTATAGGAGTTTTTGTATGTAAATAGTTTGTTTTCTTCTTTGCCAATAAATCTTTATTTGTAGATACTGAATAATGAATTTTGTGTAATTTTCAGTTTAGGAGACTGTTTCTAGAGCATTTTATGCTTAGAGAAAAATTGAACATAAAAAATATAGTTTCCATATTCCTCTTTTCCCCACTTGTACACACTGATTCTCCTAATAATACTTTGCATTAGTGAGTATGTTTGTTACTATTGATAAGCCAATCTTGAAAAAATTATTAACTGAAGTCCATAGTTTATATCAGGGATTGCTGTTGTTCAGTTTTATGAGTGTTAACAATTGTATACAGTTTTGTGTCCACCATTACATTACCAAAACCAATAGTTTCACCACCCTAAAAATCCCTGTGCTCCACCTACTCATCCTTCTCCCTCCACTCCCATTCACCTTTAGCAAACACTGATTCTTTTATGGCACCATTGTTTTGCTTTTTCAGAGAGCTGGATGGTTAGAATTTATGCTATGTAGCCACTTCAGAGTGGCTTTTTTCAACTAGCAATATGCATGTTTTCCCATGACATTTCATGATTTGCTAGCCAATATCTTATATATTACTGCATAAATATTCCTTTGTATGGATTTACAGCAGTCTGTTTATCCGTTCACCAATTGAAGGATGTCTTAGTTGTCTCAAAGTTTTTTTCAAGTATAAATAAAACTGCTATAAATTGCCTACAGAGTTTTGTATGGGCACATTTGGGTAAATACCTGAAGCATGATTTCTGTATCTATGGTAAAACTCTGTTTAACTTTAAAAGAAACTGCCAAACTGCTGACAGAGTGACTGTATCATTTTGCAATCCCACCAGTAATGAATGAGTGTTCCTATTGCTCCACATACTATTCAGTCAGCAATATGCGTCATCGCTTCTTGGCCTTTTGGCTACGATCAAGTGTAGCGATGAGTGTCATTGATGTTTTGAATTTTAGCCTTTCTCATATATGTACAGTTATCTCAGTGTTTTTTCCTAGATACAGATGATGCTGAGAATATTTCTGTGAGCTTATTTGTCATCTGTTTATCTTCTTTAGTGAGATATCTAGTCACATCTTGGTTTCTTTGTTTTGTTTTTGTTGTTGTTGTTGTTTTGCCGACTGTTTTAACTGGGTTGTTGTTGAGTTCCAAGAGTTTCTTTGTATATTTTGGTCACAGATTTGACATAACTCTAAACAGTAAAACCATATTGTTCCAAAGCTACTCCAAAACAAAAATTTTGTTCCGAGAAATTCATGCTTTCTCTTTCTTGAGCCTTGGGACTGGAACTAGGGCTGCAACTGAGACACTGTGACAAGTGTGTGAATGTCCCAAGCAGCATCCCAGCTGCAAGGCCAGGAGCCTGCCTCCAATTCTGAATGTTAAATTTAGGTGGGGGAAATAATCGACTTCACTGAAATTGTATAACATATTTTCATAGAATGGCACTTAATAATTTTTGTATTATATTCCCTCTGTATTTTGTGATATCCAATTTCTAATTCCTGTTTTTAAAGTTTGGACTATATCTTCTGTCATAATTATTTATTAAGATACTTGGTTTTAAATAACTAACCATATCACTTTTGACTGTATTATGATTGTTTTTTGGTTAATTTTGTTTCTATTTTTATTCTTCACCATATCCCTTTTTCATGCTTTTTTGAGGTGTGTTTTGTTGTTTTTCCCAAACTCCATGAGTTGCAAATAGTCACTTATTTTCATTTCTCTTTTTTAAAATAATGGAAACAATGAACAAAATATTTCCTTCTGGGCGTAACTTTTGTTACAATCAACAAATTTTGAGAATTAGCATTTTCATTTTCCTTCTTTTTTAAACCCTCCATACTTGTATATTTTCATTTACACAAGACTTTGCTGAATGTTTTAGATTTCAAAATGACCCTAATTACTTTTATCCAAGCTTGTAAACAGGATTTCTTAGTATTACTGTATTGTGGTCAAAAAAGCTGGCCTTTACACTATCTACTTGGAGGATTTTGTTGATGTATTCTTTGTAACTTACCTTATAATTAATATTATTTGGTAATTTAATGTTGGTTAAGGTGAAACTACATGTGATGTTTTAGTGTACTTGTGTTTAGGTACCTATGTCTCTTGCTGTATGCATATATGTATGCATGTATGCATAGGATGGTGGATATATATGCATGTAGATGGGTGAATCAAAAGTTACTAGAGATATGGCCAAGTTTTCTACCAAAAAGAGAATTCATTACTTTTGTTTGTTTGTTTTTTAAAGATTTATTTATTTGTTTGAAAGTCAGAGTTACACTGAGAGAGAAGGAGAGGTAGAGAGAGGGAGAGAGGTCTTCCATCTGCTGGTCACTCCCTAACTGGCCGGAAAGGCCCCGGAGCTGTGACAATCCAAAGCCAGGAGCCAGGAGCTTCTTCTGGGTTTTTCCCCCACAGGTCCAGTGGCCCATAGACTTGAGCCATCTTCCACTGCTTTCCCAAGCTATAGCAGAGGGCTGGATTGGAAGTGGAGCAGCTGGAACTCAAATCAGTGCCCATATTGAATGCTGGCACTGCAGGCGACGGCTTTTACCTGCTACACCATAGCAATGGCCCCCATTACTTCTTATAAATCAAACAATTTTTACTTAATTGACTTTGAAGTTCTTCTTTTGCTATTTTTCATGGACATTGCCAGCATGGGTTCTTTTTTTTAGGGGGGAGGGGGGTTGCTGAATTTGTATTTTTTCCCAAAAGGCTTTTATGTAAGGTATACAAACCTCATGCATTTCATATACAACTCTAGGATCATAATGATTCTTCCCACCATACTTGCCCTCCCACCCTTCTTCCTCCTCCCTCTCCTATTTCCATTCTTAATTTTTATTCAGATCTATTTTCAGTTAACTTTATACACATAAGATTAACTCTATACTAAGTAAAGAGTTCAACAAATAATATGAAAAAAAAAACTGTTTCTCAACAGTCAAGACAAGAGCTGTTCAAAGTCATTGCATCTCAAAGTCTCAATTTCACTTCTATAGATTAACTTCTATATGTTCTATTAGTTACCACAGATCAGGGAGAACATATGGTATTTGTCCTTTTGAGATTGGCTTATTTCACTAAGTATGATGATTCTCACTGAAAGAATAGTGCCTGAAGTTCTTACTTGATCCTTTTTTTCTGAAATTTAAACATCAAATCTGTTTTTATTTCTTTTTATGTGCCTGATGGATTAGTGCCATCTTATCTCCACTCCCAACATTTTTCTGTGCTTATTAATATCATCTGGAGGTATATACCTAAGTTACTATTGTTTCTGATACATCATCTCTTTCAATATAGCTACTGAAATTCAAAATCCATTTTGTAGTTGTATTTCTGAGAGCTAGGTTTGACTATGTTTTTAAGTGTTTGTCACCACTTTTCATTCTATAATCCTTTTATACTATGATTCTCTACTCTTAAATTCTAATTTTATCAGGTAATCTCTTCGATTTCTTAAAAAATTTGTATTCACTTATTTATTATTTTATTCAAAAGGCAGAGAGACGTTGAAAGAGAGAGAGAGAGAGAGAGAGAGAGACAGATCTTGGCTTCTCTAGTTCAACGCTCAAATGCCAGCAACAGCCTGGGCTGGGACAGGCAAAAGCCATCAGCCAGGAAATTAATCCAGGACTCACATGTGTGAGAGAGGAACCCAAGTACTTGTGCCACACTGCTGCTTCCCTCAGTTAAGGAACTGGAGCAGTGAACAGAGCCAGGACTCAAACAGAGGCGATCCTGCCAAAGATTAAAGATCAATGAACCTGTAAACTGAATTTTTAGTTTTTAATTTACCAGTTTTGACAGTATTTTCTTTCAGATGATCCTTGTAAGAAGTTTAGCTGTTTTAAGCGGTGATAAATTCCAGTGAAGTCCAAAAGTATACAAAGGCAATAACTAATGCAACTAAAAAAAATCAGACACAGATTGGTGGAGGAAGGCGGGACTCAAACAAATAGAAACCTTCAGGAGACTCTTGGAAATGTAGGCGATAAAACCTGTAATTTTGAATTCCTGCATTTGAACTTACGTTTGCCAAATTCTTGTGCAACTGTTACTGCTAATTATATCTCCACCCAGCCATAGCTGTTATACAAAGTATTATACAAAGTGTGATACCAAGGTACTATAAGACGTTATTCTCTACACCATAAATGGCAGCACATACCAGAAAGCTTCAGCAACCTTAGACTTGCAAGAACTGAGTCCATCTTCTGATTTTTCTACCTTTACAATTACTTCATTATGTCTTTAACTGCCATGGGCCCTCATTCCTTCAGCTATGCCATTCTAACATGTCCAAATTCTTTGTTAGCAGACACAGAATATCATACAAAGGTCTTCCACTGATTTGGGGTTTAGTAACTCTCGTCCACTTATCTTCTCATTATAGAATTCCACTAACACCCAAAGATCTGCACCTGAAAATTGCCACAAACTATGATAAGCCTAGGAAGACTGTTCACTATGGAAGCAATGACAATGCTGAAATGAGCATTTAATTTATTCATTAAACAAATAACTAACGACCACCTAAGATGCACCAGCTAATCTAAAACCTGGGACTAGAATAGTAAACAATATGGTCATAGCCCTGGTACTAAGGCCCTTACTTTCCAGTGAGGAATATAGATAATAGACAATGAGCCAGCCAATCAAGAATATTATCCTACACGTTATTCTAAACTGTGCTTCTAAGATTGAGAGACAGCTATAAAGCACTGTAAAGAGAAATGGTTTTATTTTTTAAAAGGCTTTATTTATTTATTTGAGAGGTAGAGTTATAGACACAGAGAGAGGGAGAGACAGAAAGAGAGGTCTTCCATCTGCTGGTTCACTCCCCAAATGGTCCCAATGGCTGGAGCTGTGCCAATCTGAAGCCAGGATCCAGGAGCTCCCCTGGGGTCTCCCATACAGATGCAGGGGCCCTAGTGCTTGAGCCATCTTCTACTGCTTTCCCAGGCCTTAGCAGAGAACTGGATTGGGAGAGGAGCAGCCAGGACACAAACTGGCACCCATATGGGATGTCAATGCCACAGGCGGAGGATTAAGCTATTGCACTATAGCACAGGCCCTGAGAGAAATGGTTTTAGACTCAAGAGATCTGTACTTGTGTGCCCATTTATCCATGTTTTAGCTTCATTTTCTTAAGTAAATCACAATTTAATTTTCTGAGCCTTACTTTCCCTACATGAAAATCAAGATGATATTAATAATGGTTATAATTAAATGATACAACATCTGAAACAATCTCTTGCCATAAAATATTGAAAAGAGGGGAAAATATAAAATAAAGTTAGCATTATCTCCATATATCTCCATATAACACATTCCTTTCTTAGCATTAATGTGTTTTCTAATTGTCCTTTTGATAGTTACTGAACAATGAAAAAAAAATGCCCAGTGGTGCAGAATTCTTCCTATTGCCCAATATAAAATATATCCTGATGTTCTATTAACTTCAGTGCACATCAGTAGACAATGGCAGAAAACAGGCAGAGGGCCCAGAAAGAGGTGGCTAGACCCTAAAATTAAATACAGATGATCCTATCTCAACTGTTAGCATTTTTGAGGGGCAAACCTCAATATTCTGATAGTGCACTGAGATAAAAAAAAAAAACCTTTGATATTTTGAATTTTTTTTGAAATAAATGTACCCACATCTTCTAAAATGCCAAAGAAACTTATGAAAAGAATGACATTTTGGGGGAAACTATTAAGTGCCAGGCCATATGTTTACATTTCAATCTGAAGACTGATGACATAAAATAATGATATATTAGAATGAGATGTAAGGGCTATCATTTTTTTTCCATTTATTCCATTAATATGACAAGATGAAACTCTTTTATTTTTATTATGAATACTACGTATGAGTGTTTTATCCAACTTTATAAGTCACCTAGCCAATAGTTATATGTTTATTCCATTGACAAGGGATCCTATGTATCTTCACCGTATCTCCATGCCTGTCTGTTTCCTGTGAATGCAGGTTTTCAATTGTCTGTTGAGTTTTTCTGCCTGAATAATTCACTAACACATCAATCTCAAAAAATAAAAATTGAATTCACAACTTTTCTTTCTAAACCTGTCATAATCCTGATGTTCTTTGTCCTATTGTTATCAGTTTTCAATATACAGGCATCTCCACTTAGTTTCAAAGCCTATTAGCTCTCTAATCCTGTATGAACACCTTTTTATAGTCTCACTACCACCATCCTAGCTCGTTTCTGTATCATCCCTTACCTAGACCGGATCAAAAGCCATATAATTAGTTACTCAAGACTATCTCCTCCTAATGTCAGTCCATCTACATTATGGAAAGTGAAATGATGGTGCCAGAGAGTATCCAGGTCCTGCTCCTCAGAGTCTGTGAATATATCTCCTTACACGACAAAAGGGGACTTCACAGACAAGAACACAACTGAAGACTCTGAGCTGGGGAAGTCATCATGGATTATTCAAGTGGGCTCAATATAATCACCAGTTCTTTAAATTGGAAAACGTCTTCTCATGTGAACAGAGAGATGTAATGAAATAAAAACAATGGAAAAGATTCAACCCTGCTGGCTTTCAAGAAGGGGGCTTTGAGACAAGGGCTGGAGGCAGCCTCTAGCTAACAAGGAAAAGGCAAGGAAACATTCTCCCCAACAACCTCTAGAAAGGACACAGCACTGCTGACACTTTGGTTTCAGTTCAATGAGACCTGCATAAGACATCTAACTGACAGAATTTTATGATGATGGATATGTCTTTTAAGACACTAAGTCTGGTAATAAACTGCAAAATGAAAAAAATAAAGATTTATTTATTTATTGGAAAGTTAGAGTTACAGACAGAGAGGGAGAGACAGAGAAAGATGTTTTCATCTGCTGGTTCACTCTCCAAATGGACACAAGAGCAGGGGCAGGGGAAACCAGGGGAAAAGAGCTTCTTCCTGGTCTCCCACATGGGTGCAGGACCCCAAGTACTTGAGCCATCTTCCACTGCTTTTCTCAAGCTCTTTAGCAGGTAGCTGGATCAGAAGTGGAGCAGCCAGGTGGCTTAACCCACTATGCCACAATGCCAGCCCCTAAGCAATGGAAAATTAATACTCATGTGCTACTAGGCTAATTGAGAACATATCTCATCATCTCTACTCCCCTATTCCAACTCAAGATTCTTCATGACAACCACTTACCTATCATGAATAATTTTTAAATGCCTCACCCTTACATACAAAAGCATTTAAAACTGCATTGAGGGAAGCTTCCTTTTTCCCTGCACCATTGCACACCTAAGAAACATCTATAAGCCATTCACCAAATCTTTCATTTTTTCACGGCTGTGTCTTTGCAAATCTTTCACCTTCTCTTTTGAACAGTCTTTCTGTCTGTGCTTGCTAAAATTCTACTTGTTTCTCAGGTTGGAAATCTATTACCACCTCCTCGAAGTGGTATTCTCTCATTTTTGTAGCTGGAAATGAAACATTTTTATCTGGTGTGCATGATTAACCACTATTATTTTATCTCCATCTACCTTCTTTATGCAGAAATGTTTCTTTGTCATTCTTAAATCCATGAGCTATTCAAGAATGAGAATCTTGACTTTTATATTTGAATTCCTAAAGTGCTGAGTTCAGGTCATTATACTAAGTAAATGCTCAAGAGTTTTTGTTGTTGAAAAAAAGACAATAAAAATGAGTATGTGAAAAATTGTAGGAAATTCATTCCTTGACAACATTATGTGCTGGCTTATTTTTTAAAAAAGATGTGCATTAATAGGTCTGATCTGTTTAAACGGGACACTTTAGATTTTAATCATTAATTTTATTGACTTATTTTTATGATATTAAAGGGTAAATATCACATTACAATATTAGAAAACATTCTGATATAACATCACTATACCTCTCTGCAACATACAATGCAATTAATATTGTAGGTAGCTTTTAGACCATGAAATATTCTTGTATTCTGAACTTTCTCAGTGGTTTAGATAATGCTTTAAGGATGGTTCAAAATTTCTTTCCCCATTCTCTGTTTTGGTTGTTTTTTTCATATTTTGAAAATGACAATTTTCCTTTCTCTAAACAATGTCATCTTAGAGCCCTAGGCTGAAAACAGAATGAGACAAATGTGCCAAACATATGGATGACAGGGGAATGATTTTCCCAGAAATGATAACCACATGAAAGCTCTCAGAACGCCCTCCTGGGCTTTGGGACTTTTCAGCCAAAGAAAATGCAAATTGTATGAGCTGAAGCAGGAGCCATGAAAATGAAAAGAGATAAGGAAACTGGCTCAATATTTTTACAAAAGAGAATTTCCTTCTCAACATGCAAGTTGTTTTCATTATTCCAAAAATATGTTGATTCACTTCTGAAATGCAACTTTTGGAAAATAATACTCTCATGGGGAAGAGAAAAGCCATTGTTGTTGGAACAAATAAAATGTTGAGACATATACAGAGTACTACCTAAATTCTACTGGGAAGCCCATTTATTGAATGGCCATTCTGCTGGGCATTAGACTAGAAATCAGTGACATCAAATTTAACATTGTAAGCTTTTGTCCTCAGGAAGCATAAGTTGGTTAATTTGACGATTTGTTTTCAGTGATTTAACTTTTAGTAAATTATCCTGCCTCTTAGGACTAGGAATTTCAGGGAACTGAGAATGTGTTAGTAAGAATAGATAATTAAGGTAATTAAATGGAGTAAAGGGTAGGACAGCATTTTTACAAGATTACTTGATAGTCTAATAAAGAGGCACTTGGGAACCCTCTGGATCAGGTGATCCCTATGGAAGTCTTAAAGGAGAGAGAAATTGCTGGGCAAGGAGAAACAAGTGTAACGTCAGAAAAGTCATATAGAGGACAGGATGTGCTTTAAGAACTTTATATAGAACAAAATATCTAAACAGGTGGTGAATGGTAAGACAGAATGAAGGAGAGGTACATAAATCCCAGACCGTAGAAAGTCCTGTTCTGTATTGACAATCCTGGGAAAATGAAACAGAAAAATTCAAAATCTCAGGGCTTAAGTTAAACAAAATGGAAGACAGAACACTTTGGTTTTAAGATTAGATTACCTAGGGAGGGGGATCTAGGGGGAGAGAGTCTTGGAGATTTTTTGAGCAGCACAGGGATCTGATAAGGTTGGATAACTTGGACTAGAGATATGGTGGCTAGGGGGGTCACTTGGGATGCAATGCACTTATTCACGCAGAAATCACAAGTTAGTGACAGAGGCCTGGAAAAAAAAGGGGGGGGGGGCAAGTGTGAGAAATACTTTGGAAGCATAATTAACATGATTTACAGTACTTCTTGTAATGACGAAGGAAGAAATGGCAGATGACCTAGTGATCTCTAGCCTGAGAAACAAAGAACGTAATGATGGCATTACACGAGATTGAACCTGGCGAAAGTGGACCAGAGTTCATGGGGAGGAGACGTGAGAAAGCTTAGTTTTTATTATGTTGACTTGTACGCGGAATTGCTTACATTTCTCCAAGAGCTAAATACTTGTAACTTAGTACGATATTTGCATTTTATGTGATTTCTATAATTTTATCCAAAAGTATAATAAATACTGTTTAAGATGCATGAAAAAGGCCTTTGTTACCACCCTTTTTGAGTAGTTTCTGTGTACTTTTAGTGAGCAAAAGGAAAAGACCTACTGAGTACCCACTAATGCTAAACTGATAAATAACTACCATATGCAGACATGATCTTGAGCATATTTGCATACTATGTTCTCTGATACTCAATTTGAAAAAAATTGATGGTCAGGGCTGGCACTGTGGCATAGTAAGCCAAGCCTCCACTTGTGGTGCCAGCATCCAATCCAGCTCTGTGCTATGGCCTGGGAAAGTGGTAGAAAATGGCCCAAGTGCACAGGCCTCTGTAACCCTGAGGAAGACCCAGAAGAAATTCCTGGCTCCTGGCTTTGGATTGGCCAGCTGCAGTCATTTGGAGAGTGAACCAGCAGATGGAAGACCTTTTTCTCTGTCTGTCTGTCTTTCTCTCTCTCTCTGTCTATAACTCTACCTCTCAAATAAATAAATAAAATCTTTAAAAAGAAAAGAAAATAAAAAGATGATGGTCAGAAGAGTTCAGGTAACCCACAGGCTGACTCAGTTCTGATTGCATCCATAGCCTAACCTCAGCTCTATAAATTACTGCCTCTCCATGCCCAAGGCCACAGACCATTTCTTCATTCCTAAGCGCATAGGTAGGCCATATACAGAATAACAATCTATATTTTTAAGGTACTCAGCTTTGGTAAAGTGGTAATCCATTTGGTTTTATGATGTGTGATAGATTTAAACTGTAATATATCATTTGGACACCTGATGGCAATATTCTAATTAGACTACTGTCCACTTCCTTATTTCAAGGACAGTCTTACGTCAGGATTGCACAACAATGCTTCATTTATGATATCCTATTTGGTATCTGGCTTTCTGATGCTTTTATGGTGTTTTTGCCAATAGAAAAGGCAATTTGGCTAAATCTGCTTGTCAGTCTATCCCAATATTCGCAAAGATCAATCTTTTTTTTTTTTTTTTATTTGGACAGGCAGATTTAGAGAGTGAGAGAGAGACAGAGAGAAAGGTCTTCCTTTTCTGTTGGTTCACCCGCCAAATGGCCGCTACGGCCGGTGAGCTGCACCAATCCAAAGCCAGGAGCCAGGTGCTTCCTCCTGGTCTCCCATGCAGGTGCAGTGCCCAAACGCTTGGGCCATCATCCACTGCCTTCCCGGGCCACAGCAGAGAGCTGGACTGGAAGAGGAGCAACCGGGGCAGAATCTGGCACCCCAACCGGGACTAGAACCTGGGGTGCCAGCGCTGCAGGTGGAGGATTAGCCTGGTGAGCCACAGCACCGGCGATCATGTTTTATCTAATGATGGAAACAATACACATAGTAAACTAACTCCAGCAGGTCAGGGGCTAAGTTAAGTTTTTTAAAGAAATTAAGTATCTGAACACATTGAATAATTTTTCTTTCCCAGTGGAAAACCTGAGTCTCATTGATTCTGAGGTATCTACATTTGATGATCTATTCTGAACTGGATGTGGTCTGGGTATGAATATGTTCCACTGACCCCAGATGGGGGAATTTGTGGAATCATTATTTTGTGACTCTGTTTGGGGCGGCAGAACAGCAGATTAGGAATTTGAGAGAGAAGAAATGAGGATAACAGAGTCAATTGGCTGGAAGTTGGTGCTGAGACAGAAAGAAAAGGTGGTATATAATAATAAAGGAGAAGAGTCTCACTCTCTGTGTATGAAAAATCTAAGACTTCCCTTACCCACAAATAAGGAATATATACTTGTGTATATTTTGATGTTTGCTTATTTTTTTTAATTCCCTTGTTTTTTAGAGACATATTTAAGGGTGTGACTTGCAGCCAAACTTGTACAAATCACAAGGTAATACAAGTCCTTCAGAAATGACATGGGCTGAACTCTAGGATAAGCTGCTTCCTCAAACTTTTGGGAAATAGACCTTTTCAATATATTGGAGATCAAGAATACTGAACAAATCACTCAAGCCAACCATGTGACTTAAAAGAACAAATCTTGGCCATTTGCCTGGACAGTGGCTCACACTGATGATAAGGAAAAGGAGTATTAAGAATTGAATTCAACCCAAAGAGCCCTAGTGAAAGTTAGCTCTCAGGACGACTGTCAGAGCTGCACTGGCTGCAGAGATGTGTGCTCAAGCCAGAGGGAGTGATTCTCATTCACAGCAGCTTTCTCTGTTAAACCCTGCTGCCATTCTCTTTAGAGAAGTGATTTTCTTTTAAGATTTATTTACTTGAAAGGCAGAGAGAGAGAGAGAGAGAGAGAGAGAGAGAGAGAGAGAGGTCTTCCATCTGCTAGTTCACTCCCCAAATGGCCACAACAGCCAGAGCTGGGCTAAGCTGAAGCCAGGAGCCAAGAACTTCCTCCAGGTCTCCCACATGAGTGCAGGGGCCCAAGCCGTCCTCTGCTACTTTCCCAGGCCATAGCAGAGAGCTGAATTAGAAGGAGAGCAGCCAGGACTTGAACCGACACCCATATGGGATGCCAGTAGTACAGGAGGCAGCCTTACCTGCTATGCCACAATGCTATACCTAAGAAGTGATATTTTGAAATTCAGGGGAAAGATATGCCCAAAAGCAAATAAAAATCACGAGCAGTAATAGCTTGTTCCCTATGAGAAAAATATATAATACTTGTATACTGTTCACACATAATTTTTAAAAATTTATTTACTTATTTGAAAGGCAGAATTAGAGTGGGGAGAGAGATAACTTCCATCCAAGTTCATTCCCCAGAAGACCACAACAGCCAGCACTGGACCAGGCCAAAACTAGGAGTCAGGAGCTTCACCCAGGCCTCCCACATGAGTGGCAGGGGCCCAAACACTGGGGCCATCTTCTGCTGCTTTTCCCAGGCCATTAGCAGAGAGCTGGGTCAGAAGTGGAGCAGTCAGGACAGGATCCAGAATCCAAATGGGATGCTGGGGTTGCAGGTAGCAGCTTAACCCACTAGGCCACAACACCAGTCCCCAAATGTCATCTGTTGCTTTACACTATGATTTCTATCTGAGCGTAGCTGAGATTGCTAAAAAATTATAGAAAATGCTGAAAAATCATAACAAAATTATTTTATAAATTAAAAGAAAAAGGTTGAATATCAACCCTTCTAGTTTTTAACAGGGTGGGATTGAGGATAGTTATATCTGCTGGGAGTACCTGATGACCTGTTTCTGAATATACATCAATGTAACCACAGGACACTAAAAAAAGTGGGTTTTTTTTTTTTTTAGATTTTTTTATTAATTTATTTGAGAGGTAGAGTTACAGACAGAGAAATAGACACAGAGAGAGGCCTTCCATGCACTAGTTCACTCCCCAGTGGCCCCAATAGCCAGAGCTGGGCTGATCCGAAGTCAGGATCAAGGAGCTTATTCTGGGTCTCCCATGTGGGTGCAGGGGCCCAAGGACTTGGGCCATCTTCTACTGCTTTTCCAGGCCACAGCAGAGAGTTGGATTGGAGCAGCCAGGACTAGAACTGGCGCCCATATGGGATGCTGGCACTTCAGGCCAGGGCGTTAACCCGCTGCACCACAGCGCCAGCCCTGCTGATACTGTTTTAGATGAAGGCTTAGCCCACCACACCACGGCGCTGGCCCCAACAATTCTATTTTGGAGTAATAGAGGATGCAGTTGTTTGAGCAGCAAAGGAAATAAGCCATTTCTACAATTGTATGCATTTTCCCATTTGTAGGTTTTCTATATGCAGTTCCCAAAGAGCTTGCAGAGTCTACTGTTTCTAAGTTGTTCACTATATCTATAGAGAGGGATGTCCACAAAGGCTATCATCTAAAATTCCAGTGACTTAACTGGGAAAGGCTTTCTATAAGGTGCATTCCCAATTCGCATCCTAGCTCTAATAAATGGGAACCTCTAGGCACTGGCACATTCATATCTTACTGTTAGAAATTATGACAGCCTCTTTCAGGTGGGGCACCATGGCCCAGCAGATGCCTGCCGTTGAATTCTCCTTTACAGATGGCTCGTGACCTGCCACCACCCTAAATGCCCCTTGCTCTTCAGAAAGATCACATTCTTCTTCTCCCTGACAGTGGATGAAAGGGTGACTTATCCATCCACAGACTTCTTTCTTTACCCTGCCAGCTTCCTACTGCAGAATTCTGTAGGTGGGAAGAAATCGCTAATCCCCAATGCCACATACATCAATGTCATGCTTAATGGTTTCTTCAGTTCCCAAGTCTACACTTCAGCCAACAATTCTGCAGTCCAGTCAATATTCAATCTATGCCTGCCTAAAGTCCCTAACTTTTGTTAGAGACTCTCATTTGACCAGAGAAGAACTACTCCCTCCTTCTCTCTGGAAAGAGAGAAATTAAAACATTTTCTACTATTAAAAATTAAAAATGCAATTTTCTCCTCTTGATGCTGGACATGAGTCCTGCCACATGAGTGACTAGTCTATTCACCATGTCAAAAGAGGAGATAAATGGGGTAATTCTCTTTCAAATATGGGAATATTTATCTCTTGCTTTCAGTTTTCAGCTATCATGGAAAATCCCTTTCACATCATGTTCCATAGATATCTAAATACATTGAGCTGAGTGCAGTAATAAAGATAAGTAATTCTCACTTCTCTACTAGACTGATTCCGTGGACTCATTCTTTCTCACTTACCACTCCAGGAAGAGAAGCAAATTCCATAGCTTTTTTGTGCTTCCTTTAGTCATAAATGATTGCAACTTGTTTGTGCCAACTCAGTTAAACTTTAAATTTGTTTACTATTCAGAGATTTTTCAAGGCAGTTTTTAAAGTATTGGTTGCTTGTTTATTTGCCATGATACAAATATTTACACCAGAAAATTTAGCAAACGCTAAAAATCAGCATTTCTGTGTGAAGGTATCCAGTTTTCCAACAGCAGTGAAGGATAATAACAATATATTTAGTTTAAATCTACTCCCTCCCTAAAATTTGCACACCATACTCTTCAGTATGAGTGTTAGGTAAAGAAGTGTTGATGCTCATTTTTGCTATTTGCCAACTCCTCCTTCCTCTAAAGCCAATATGGTGGCTAGCTTAAGGCTTGGAAGCCTGGAACAATGGAGAAAGAGAAACATTACTAACATCCTCTACGTTGTCCTTTCTTGCTCTATAGTCCCCCTCTCTTGCTTGGTACCTGCTGTTGCTGATCTTTCTAGGGGTGGGCTTCAGAGGAGAGGAGGTTTGTGTGAAAGGACTCAGCTTTGGGTGGCTGGGGCAGTTTTTGTCTGGCACTGGTTTCTCTGACTGTGATGGATACACAGTGACTGTACTTTCTCTCAGGTGTCCCTTTGGGGGCCAAAGTTCTTGAATGGGGGCCATCTAGCTGCTGGCCCCTGGCTACTCCTCTTTCTGACTACTTAGGTCATTCCTTCTGTCTTTAGACTCAGAAGGTCCAGCCTCCTGCTGAGGGTACTTGATGCCCCAGCACATGCACACTTCGCTCACACTTGCTCTTTCCTACCCTTTTCTCCCTTGCAAAATAAAGGCTTGCAGCCCTCTGTCTGCTCTTGTCCTCTGGCACTGCCTTGCCCTAGATTTTGCAGATGTGGGTCAGTTATGGATCCCTCTGCCCTATAAACTCCAGACAACACAGGTCAAGGTCTCCAAGTGAGTCTCTTTGAGCATTTTTCCCACTTGGGCTATTACAAAGAAGGAGAAGGATCCCTCAAGTCTCTTTATTGATGAAAGGAGTTGATAAGGCAGAAAAACAACTCTCCCAAGAGATCATTCTCCCTGTTTCCTTTTATACCTTTGTGATGAGCCAATGAGACCCCATTAACTTTATGGCTTCTGAGTGCACACTACACAGTGTAATGTCTTGCTTTATGATGTGAAGCATAGTTGCTATATATTGTATTATTATAGAATTCTGATGCCTTGGAGAAATTCTGAGATAACAAAAATGTTATATTTAACATCTCAGAATATATCTACCTATAACTAGGCTTCAATTTCTATCTAAAATATCTTGAGAAGTACATTTTCATAGGATCTCTGGAGAAAAGCATTTGGGGCATAGATATATATATATACACACATTATATATATATATATATATATATATATATATGCTTTTCACTTGACAGTTTTCTGTAGTATGTACTTTATTATTATAGGTGAAGTATTATATGAGGGTACTTCAAAAATTCATGGAAATGGAATTAAAAGATATTTATTTTGGTGGGAAAACTTCTGCAATCCATGCATAGCTATTTTTCATAACATGCACTTTCCACAGTTTTTTGTTTTTTTTTAAATGATGGCTCTGGTGCTCATTCAAGTTTGGGAACTTCTGACCTCTCAGAATTCATTTAGTGTGCTCAAGGAGCTTACTGCAACTTGTAATAATTCCATCATCTTTGGGTATCTATACTGTCAACCTAGGTGTAATGTCCAAGGACTGTTTGTATAAGTTACCACTATATCCCTGACATTAAGAATTAGTATATGTTCTTTATTATTTTAAAGATTTTATTTGTTTTATTTGAGAGGTAGAGGTACAGACAGTGAGAGGGAAAGACAGAGAGAAAGGTCTTCCTTCCGTTGGTTCACTCCACAAATGTCTACAACGGCCGGAGCTGCACCGATCCATCGCCAGGAGCCAGGAGCTTCTTCCCGGTCTCCCACGTGGGTGCAGGGGCCCAACGACTTGGGCCATCTTGTACTGCTTTCCCAGGCACATTAGCAGGGAGCTAGATTGGAAGTGGAGCAGCTGGGACTAGAACTGGTGCCCATATGGGATGTGGTGCCAAAGGATTAACCTCCTGTGCCATGGCGCCGGCCCCAGTAAATGTTTTTTGTTAAAGAAAAAATAAGAAACAGAAGAACATGAGCTAACAAATATGGTTACCTGTAGTAGGTGAGTATGGCATAGATAGAAATTGGAACAACACTTTTCAATATATACTAGTTTATATTATTTGTCATTTTTAATGTTTTAGATGTATTATTCAAAAATCAGAGCTTTTGAAAATGAGAAACTGGAAACAAAGAGGAAAATTAATATCTTCTGTGACTTAGTAGAGGTATAGGAAAGAAGAATTCAAAAAGTTCGTGGAAATAGAATTAAAAGATAATGTGGATTTTTCCTTGAATTTCTTAAAGCCCCCACCCATTTGTTATTTTCTGAGCTTTTTATATGTTTAGAATTTCAGGGCAGACTGTTCAGTGTAGCTGATTAACACCACTTGGGATGCCTGCTGGAAATGCCTGTATCCCATATGGGACTGCCTGCTGTAACTTCCACCTCTAGATAATGCACACTTGGTGACATAGCAGGTATCAAGGTAGCAGGTGAGATAGCAAGTACTACGGTCCCTGCCACCCATGTGGCAGACCCAGATTGAGTTCCGAGTTCCCCAGCCACAGCTGTTGCTGGCATTTGCAGAGTGATCGAGCAGCTAGAAGGACTCCCTCTCTCTCTCTTTGCCTTTCAAAATCAATAAACCCTGAAAAAAATTCATAAGTTGAAACACTTAAGGAAACATAAAAAATGAAAAGACCACATGATATAACAGCTAAAGAATAGCCTCTGTGAAGTCAGATCAACAGTGAACCTGTGCTGCCTCTGTCAGCCAGATTTTGGCAAGTTATGTCCTCATTATCAAAATGAATAAGATAGCAATTATATAAATCCTCACAAAATTATTCAGTGATATGTATTGAAAGACTTGTTAAATGTAACTTGATGCAATTATTAATGTCTTTTTTTCTGACTTTAAATTATTTAAATTTAGAGACCACACTTTTTTCTTATAAGAAATCTCCAACTATTGAACCTTGCTATGGGACTGCCATCTTCATTTCCTCAATATTAGCTATGATTGTTCAATGTCAATGATACAAAAAGAAACCTTACATGGAGAGGAGATATGAGGCTTGTATTCTAGACTTCTAGTCCCCTGAGATTCAGCACCTTCTTGGGATCTTAGCCCTGAACTGTAGACGCTATGACTTGGGCAGCCTTGAGGGTACCACCCTCTCTTTATTCTCTGGGCCTTCGTGTGTGTCCATGACTTCCCTTAACTGCACTTAGTCTGGTTGGGAATAATAAACAGACTTTACTGAAGACCTACACATAGCAATAAGATCACAGTTTTGGACTTACCCAAGTAATTGAACATAGCAAAAAAAAAAAAAATGTTGGGGGAAGGGAGGAAAAAAGGAGGTAGAGAAAAGGAAACAGCACAAAAAACTTAATTTAATAAGTGATATAAAAGCAAACTACATTAGACCAAATCACCTTGTTCACAACATATTGCCTTCACTTCAGAAGTCCCAGATGCTATCCCAGCCTGGCAACTGCCTTGCATTAGACAGAGGGCTTCCTGCTACCATGGAAAGGCATTCTAACAGAACAGCCCAGTTCATCAAAGAATAGGGCATGGACACACACACACACACTTAGCTGCTTTCCAGTCGAAACTTAATATACTATAAGGACTTATTCACTAATTGGGGATATTTCTTGATTATTCAGTAGAGTTAGCAAACTCAGAAATTCAGAAATTTTAAGTGGATCCAAAGTTTCAGAAAAACAAAATGCCTTCTTGTCTGAATTTTGTGGTCATCACATGATCCATAATATATGATTGAAAGAAATTAATACATAAAACTATAATTAGTTTAATAGTTAAGTTTTATAATTTTTTTTTTTTTGACAGGCAGAGTGGACAGTGAGAGAGAGAGAGAGAGAGAGAAAGGTCTTCCTTTTGCCGTTGGTTCACCCTCCAATGGCCACCGCGGCTGGCGCGCTGCGGCCGGCGCACCACGCTGATCCGAAGGCAGGAGCCAGGGGCTTATCCTGGTCTCCCATGGGGTGAAGGGCCCAAGGACTTGGGCCATCCTCCACTGCACTCCCTGGCCACAGCAGAGAGCTGGCCTGGAAGAGGGGCAACCAGGACAGAATCCGGCGCCCCGACCGGGACCAGAACCCGGTGTGCCGGCGCCGCAAGGCGGAGGATTAGCCTAGTGAGCCGCGGCGCTGGCCTAAGTTTTATGATTTTAAAATGCTTTAAAACATATGCCTTACTTCTATCTTAAGTAAAATTTATTTATTTTATTTTTTAATTAGAGATCGGTGATTTTATTTTTAAACTTTTGTTACAGATAGTTTTAAATTTGAAAAACAAAAATTGTAGAGTTGTACAAAGAGTTCCTGTCAACTCCATACCCAGTGTCACCTATTATTAACATCTTACATCAGTATATTTGTCATAATCCATGAAACACACTCAACTTATCCTACCAGGTTAGGTAAAATTTGAATAGTAAAGAGAGGGAGACTTCCTTAAAGAATTTATATTGAATTCTGTAAGTTTCAAATATTTCTGGTAAGTTGCAATATAAAACTCAATTAAAGAAATTGTGTCTCCTGGGAGACATTTTTCCTTCCCTATTTTCTTATTTAATTACTTAATATTTTAATAGATGTGGCCTTAAAACTCAGGAAGTGAAACAAGATAGAAAAGATAATAAAGACTCTTGAGATATAAATGACCTCGGGCACAGATCAAAAAACATTAGAGTCATTATTATTATAGGAGAATAAAACAGGGGCTTCCTAATCAAATTAAGGAAGAAGAAATAAACTTTCCACTGCCAGACAGATTCTGTATTAAGAAATAAGCCCACATTCTAACATGAGAATGTCATGAATCATGTCCAATTATGTAATATCAAAATTCTACATAAAGAAACAGAGTACAATTTGTGATAATTCAGAAAAATTCCAAAATTCAATAGAATGGAATTTGTCCTTTCTATTCATCAGCAGAGTTCCATAGGAAATACATATTGGGTGATGCAATGATTTAATGAACCCAACTGGTAACTCCTTAAGAATCTAATATTTTTTATTCACTTTCAAACAAATCTTCTGGCTTAAATATTTATTTTTTTCAGGATTTATTTATTTATTTGAAAGGCAGAATTACAGAGAGAGGGAAAAACAGAGATATCTTCCATCTACTGGTTCACTTCTCAAATTGCCACAATGGCTGTAGCTGGACCCATCCGAAGCCAGGAGCCTGGAACTTCTTCACGATCTCTCACATGGCTACAGGGGCCCAAGCATTTGGGCCATCTTCTGCTGCTTTCCCAGGCCATTAGCAAGGAACAGCATAGGAAGTGGAGTAGCAGGGACTCAATACGGTGCCCAAATGGGATGCCGGCATTACAGGTCACAATGCTGGTCCCTTGACGATTTCTTCCTTGAGGAATAGATATGGGCAAAAATTAGTAGCATCCTCGTAATCTCATGAATTATTGTATTCCCTACTTATTTATTTACATATCTCAAGAGCAAATGTCATAGGCCAGGCTCAATGGTATGAAAGGTATCACCAATTCTATGGTGAATACTCAGTAACAGGGGAACGATTGAACAAGTGATTTTAATGTGGTGTGACAGCACCATAAAGGGAGAGGTATATTATTCTATGAAAGCTCAGAACCAGAGGCAATTAAATGTGCTGTAGGATCGGTGGGTGTGGAAGAGAAAGGACTCCAAATAAATGATCTTATCATTGAAATGTGGTTCTTCCTACTCCCCTCCTTCTATCTTATTTTTCCCATTTCTTATCTTATTCAAAACATCTATCTTTTCTCTTTTTTTCTTGTCTCAACCTGCAATATTGCTTTTATTTTTGCAGTTAGAATCATCACAGGATTTGTACAATAGCCCTCTTTATAGCTAAAACTCAATTAATTCATATTCATGTCTAGTTTCCTAGACCCACTCTGAAATCTATAGCCATGGCATGAGTGAGTAGTGGACACATGGTCAGATTCAAACCATGCTGTTGCTGAGGAACAATGATTGTATTGCTGAGGATAAATAACCTTGTAGTCTCATTGTCTCCAACCTAAAGAGCTGCTGTGGCCCCAGCACTGTGGCATAGCAGGTGAAGTCGCCACCTGTAACACTTGCATCTGATACAGGTACTTGTTTGCATCTTGGCTGTTCCACTTCTGATGCAGCTCCCTGCTAATGCACCTGGAAAAATCAGCAGAAGATGGCCCAAGTGGTTGGACCCCTTCCACTCACGTGAGAGACCCAGATGAAGCTTGGCTTTGGTCAGGCCCAGCCCTGTCTATTGCAGCCATCTGGGAAGTGAACCAGAGGATGCAAGATTTCTCTCTGTCTCTCCCTCTCTCTGTAACTCTGACTTTCAAATGAATAAACCATTAAAAGAAGAGAGATCTTGCTAAGATAAATATATGTGAACTGTTGTATAAAATGCAGAGTGAATCAAACAAAAGGAAATACTATCATCAAAGGAACAAATAAACACAAGGCACGTCTAATTTGTCTCAGCTGGAGGTGTTTTCAGAAACTTTGCTTTGAAATACATGAAAAATTGTTCTATGATTGTGTTATCTCCATAATGAATGAAAGTACAGAGTTGAGAAATATTGGGAAGTAACTTTTTTTATTATTTGACAGGCAGGGTTAGCGATAGAGACAGAGAGAAAGGTCTTCCTTCTGTTGGTTCACCCCCCAAATGACCACTAAGGCCGGCGTGCTGTGCCGATCCAAAGCCAGGAGCCAAGTGCTTCCTCCTGGACTCCCAAGAAGGTGCAGGGGCCCAAGCACTTGGGCCATCCTCCACTGCCTTCCCAGGCCACATCAGAGAGCTGGACTGGAAGAGGAACACCAGGACTAGAATCTGGCACCCATATGGAATGCCGGTGCCACAGGCGGAGGATTAACCAAGTGAGCCACGGCGCTGGCCCCAGGAAGTATCTTGAATAAGTTTGTTTTGTCTTTTATCAGTTTTATTAATGAAATGTGAGGGTATGAACATAACTGATACAATTTGGAAGGATAATTTTCAAAGACTGTCCATTCAGGGGCCAGTGATGTGGCTTAGTGGGTAAAGCCGCTGCCTACAGTGCCAGCATCCCATATGGGTGATGGTTCGAGTCCTGGATACTCCACTTCCCATCCAGCTCTCTGCTATGGCCTGGGAAAGCAGCACAAGATGCCCCAAGTCCTTGGACCCCTGCACCTGTGTGGAAGATCCTAAAGAAGCTCCTGGCTCCTGGCTTCGGATCAGCCCTGCTCCAGCAGTTGTGGCCATCTGGGGAATGAACCAGTGGATGGAAGATCTCTCTCTCTCTCTCTCTCTCTCTCTCTCTCTCTCTCTCTCTGCCTCTCTCTAACTCTGACTTTCAAATAAATAAATATTTTTAAAGATACTGTCCGTTCATCATAAGCCCTACTCTTTCCATATATATAGTTGGATTCATGATAACGTGAAAACTTCTTACCATGTGAATCCTGGAAGCAAAATGGCTGGCATTGGAATGTTGCATTGGGAAGCAATCTTAAGCATGTAATGGACTTATCTGATAGTTCAAAATACTCAGACATGAATATGCACTGCTTATCATTATGTACATTTTCATTCACTAGATAAACACTACTAGCATTCCATGTATTATTTTTTGTCATCTACAGTTACAGCATGCCAAAAGAAACTTAATAGCTCAAATAAAAAATAATATAAGAAGAATGAATTATTATGACCCCTTGCATTTGCAATAGACCTACATCCTGGAAACAGAGTGATAATCTACTGGTAATACCTGGCAATGATTCACTTTGTAGCAGGAACTTTTGAAAGAGCACATTTTAAACTACAAATGTTTTTGTAGTTTATAGAAGGATCTTGTCTACTTCATTTTCTTATGCTTTAGAGTTTTCCTCTCTTTGGGCAACACAACATTCAATTCAAGCAATTTCAGGGAAACTCCCTATTTGTATTTGGTATTGATTGATTCAGTCATTCTTTGAACAAATATTGAAGAACTTGTATGTGCCAAGAAATCTTGCAATGGTTATTCCATTTAATCCTCATGACAACATTGTGAGGTAAATATCACTCCCCATTCTAAGGGTAAAGATATTTGGACAGAGACAAATTAAGTAAACTCTTATTGATTGCATACATTGGTTTTCTGTCATCCATGTCTTCATGGAATTAGTTTCTTCATCTAAGCATGCTGGGTAATAAAAGGCAAAATCTCTTTTGAATGCATTTCAATGACAACTACTTCACTGTAGAAGGTGCTTTGGAGTCACTCTCCTGGCTGTACAACAATGCTGTTGTACTTTTTCTATTTTTATAGATATAAAGAGAACAGATTTAATGTATACCATGAATACAATTCTAAGAAGATAACCATGTTCCCTCCCTGCCTCCTTTATTGTCTCAATCCCCCTCCTTCGTTCTTTTTTCACTTTAATTTTGTAATAACATAATTTCAATTTACTTGATAATCACAGGCTTAATGTACCACTAGCCATAATGATCAACAAGTAAAAGTAGAGGGGGCTGGCGCTGTGGTGCAGCGGGTTAATGCCCTGGCCTGAAGCGCAGGCATCCCATATGGGTGCCAGTTTGAGACCTGGCTGCTCCACTTCCAGTCCAGCTCTCTGCTGTGGCCTGGAAAAGCAGTGGAAAATGGCCCAGGTCCATGGGCCCTTGCACCTGCGTGGGAAACCCCGAGGAAGCTCCTGGCTCCTGGCTTCAGATCAGCGCAGCTCTGGCCATTGCAGTCAATTGAGGAGTAAACCATCGGATTGAAGACCTCTCTCTCTCTCTGCCTCTCCTCTCTCTGTGTAACTTTGACTTTCAAATAAATAAATAAATCTTTAAAAAAAGGTAAAAAGTAGAAATACCACTGGTGTATGGACAAGGGCTAAAAGCAAGAATCAAATTGGAAGATGCCAGGTTCAGTCTTATACATTGTCAGGTTTTTTTGTATTCTGTATTAACTACCACAGAGAAAACATGATATTTGTCTCTTGGAGACTGGCTTGTTTCACTAAGTATAATGGTTTGTAATTACATCTATTTTGTCACAAAACACAGGATTTTATTCTTGTTTATGGCTGAGTAGTATTCCATCATGCATATATATCACATATTCTTTATCCTGCCATCAGTTGATGGACATCTGGGTTGATTCAATATCTTAGCTATTGTAAATTGAGCTGAAAAAAAAAACATGGGAGTACAAATAACTCTTATATATGCTAATTTCATTTCCTTTGGGTAAATTTCCAGGAGTGGGATGGTTAGGTCATGCAGTACATCTATTTTCAAATTTGTGTAGATTCTCCATAGACTCTTCCACAATGGTTATACTAGTTTACATTATCAACAGTAGTACCTTTTCCTTCACATCCTCCTCAGCATCTATTTTTTTTTTTACTTTTGGATGATCACATTCTGACTGGGGTGAAGTGAAACTTCATTGTGGTTTTTATTTGTATTTTCCTGAAAGTTAGTGATCCTGAGCATTTTTTCATGTGTCTGTTGGCCATTTGTACTTCATTCTTTGAAAAATGCTTGTTCATGTTCTTTGCACATTTCTTAACTGGATTGTTTATTTTGTTGCTGCTGAGCTTCTTGAGCTACTTATATATCCTGGATGTTAATCACTTATTAGTTGCGTAGTTTGCAAATATTTTATCCCATTCTGTTGGTTGCCTCTTCACTTTATATGTTTTCTTTGCAGTGCAGAAGCTTCTTAATTTAATGTAATCCTATTTGTCTATTTTTGCTTTGATTGCCTATGCTTCTGGGGTCTATTTCAAGAAGCCTTTGCCTATTGCAGTGTCTTGTACAGTTTCCCCAATGTTTTCTTCTAGTAATTTTATTTATCAGGCCATAGATTTCTATCCTTAATCCATTGTGCGTTGATACTCATAAGTGGTGTGGGGTCTCATTTTATACTTCTGCACATGGAGATCCAATTTTTCCAACACCATTTGTTGAATAGACTGTCCTTTTTCCAGGGAGTTATTTTAGATCATTTGTCAGAGAGTATTGGTTGTAGGTGTGTGGATTAATTTCTGGAGTTTCTATTCTGTTAGATTGGTCTACATGTCTATTTTTGTGCCAGTACCAGGATGTTTTGATTATAACTACCCTGTAGTATGTCTTAAATCTGGTATTGTAATTTCTCCAGCTTTGTTTTTGTTAAAATTTCAATAGCTATTCCGGATCTCTTGTCATTCCATATGAGTTTCAGCCTTTTTTTTTTTTTTTTTTTGCTATTTTAAATTTTGGAATAAGAATAGGCATCAGTTACTGACAGCTACAATATATGCTACCTAGTAGTAAGGATTAACAATAATAATAATAATAATAATTGAGTCATTGTCTATAAAAACAACTTCAATGTCTTTAAACTGTACTTTTCTTAGCTGTAGATAGGAGTCCCAACTTTTTTTTTTTTTTTTTTTTTTTTTAATTTGTTTTTTGACAGGCAGAGTGGACAGTGAGAGAGAGAGACAGAGAGAAAGGTCTTCCCTGGCCGCTGGTTCACCCTCCAATGGCCGCCGCGGTAGCGCGCTGCGGCCGGCGTACCGCGCTGTTCCGATGGCAGGAGCCAGGTGCTTCTCCTGGTCTCCCATGGGGTGCAGAGCCCAAACACTTGGGCCATCCTCCACTGCACTCCCTGGCCACAGCAGAGAGCTGGCCTGGAAGAGGGGCAACCGGGACAGGATTGGTGCCCCGACCGGGACTAGAACCCGGTGTGCCGGCGCCGCAAGGCGGAGGATTAGCCTGTTGAGCCACGGCGCCGGCCTGGAGTCCCAACTTTTCTGAAGACCTCCAACAATCAGGGCAGATGCATTTGCGGAAGGATAGGTTACTAATAGAGTTTCTAGGGATGACGAGAAACTCTTTAGCTCCCCTTTCTCGAGGAAAAGGCAAAGCACACCGCTCCATCAAATGATCCTTCCCTTTGGAGAAAGCACAATGTTCTGAATACTGGAAAACTATGCAAGCACTCCCTGCAGGGAGACATTACAAAGAGGAGCAAACTGAATTAGGATTTGGGACTTAATTTCATAAATTCTCTGCCCTTTGCTTCTCTGGCTTTCAAAAAGGGCATTGGTACATATTTCACTTTTTGGCAAGTTTCAGTATTTTTTTAACTTATAAAATTCAACTTTTAGTATTTCTTACCAC